>NW_025953249.1:0-1256763 GCF_022496945.1 Annulohypoxylon maeteangense | reverse complement strand
ATAATAGCTGTAATAGCTGTAATAGCTGTAATAGCTGTAATAGCTGTAATAGCTGTAATAGCTGTAATAGCTGTAATAGCTGTAATAGCTGTAATAGCTGTAATAGTTACAGCAGTTGTAATCAGTATGGCAGAGCCCCCGCATCGATAGTACCTTGTTTCGCATACAAATGTCAATACAAATACATGTACTTTTAGTGCTGGCCCACTCAATTGAACTTTGACAATCTCCTTTCCGATACTTAATACCTTAGGTACCTACCTAGTAATCGATAGCTTTACTAAATTTTGTTTGATTCAATGCTGTCTCTTTTCAATTATTAAGCAAGTAGTGACGTGTATAGGTAATTACCTGGATCGATGCAATTATTTCAATTGAAGGGGGGAACATTAAAAGTACTTGCGTTTATATGACAATTTGGATGCGAAAAGAGGTACTATCGATGCGAGGGCTCTGCCATAGTTACTAAAGTACCTTCTATAAATCTTTCAATTGAAGCAATTCCCGACTCCCAGTGAAGATTACCTACCTAATCAAAGCCAGAGATAGCTTCAATATTAGGTATTTCATAATATAATCGATTAGTAATTTAATAATTAAGAAAATATCATTAAAGTTACAACATTTTGCACCTAATATTGTATGAATAGGCTTGTATCTTCGATGCTTGCTATATAATTTCGCATGAAGTACTGATTTATCACTTATTATTCCTGCACCTTACCCCTTTAGGAAATATCCAGGGGATTTTTTCTTTTTTGCAAAGTTGAACGAACGGGCCTCGATAGGCGGATCCAATCAGCGGAAACTTGTGGCTTGCAGCAACAGTGGTGCGGCCCCGAAAAGGCTCGTCCAGCACCACCACCGTTCTGTTTTGCAGCTAACGTCGTATCGACAAATCCAGGCCAAAATGGCTTTTGCCGGGCTAAAAAGGATCGGCCCTACAAACCTCGATGGATTTCAACTGGTCTACTGGTCTACTCTCCTGTACTCTTCCAGACCTAGTACGCAGCGCAGCGTACAGGCCTGCCACACCTACCACTAGACAGTTTCCTAAAAAAGCGTCAAGGGCCTCGTCGATCGATAGTGGATATTTTAACATTATTCCGCCGCACTTGGCTCCAAGCTAGCCCCAGAATATTTTCACGATCCTAGACGCCTCGGGAACTTGTACTATACAACATTTACTGCCCGCACAGTACAACTTGTATTTTCGCGAATCGCGATAGATTTCACGTGAAAGAATGACTGTAGTTAGCTCCTCGGCAAGCTTTGCGAACACGAAGCCTATTGTGCGAGGAGCGAAAGGGTAAGCAGGCTGTTGGCAGCTGAAGCACTGGCGCCTCGGGCTCCCTCATTCGTCTCATGTTGCGTTATGAGATCAACAGATCGAATACCTCCCACTAGCCGCCGTTGATCAAACCGCGTGGCAGGATCTTAAGCAGTCTTCTATCCCCGGTGTGTGCGCCCCAGTTCCCCGCTGCCTGGCTCGCTGGGTTGACCCCATGTCCGTGGGTGAAGGACCCTTGTCTTACCTGCCCTTGGTCTTATCTCATCTCTTTGCAAAAGCGGCTGGCGGCAGCAGTATCTATACATACACATACCTACACACACATACACCACACATAGCACCTAGCCTCCCACTCTCTCAATGTACTTGGTAGTCCTTTTGCGACTTGCCCGAGTTGCTCTTTCTTACGGTAAGTAGACAGCTAAGTTGATGTGTTATCCACCTCTTCCGTGGAAGCTCACTACTGAATTGGCTTGGCAAAGGAGTATGGGCAAATATCAGATGGCTGCGTGTCATCGGTTCCTCTCCCTGACGTCCCGACTCCCACTCACCATGTAGGCCAGGGGTGGGCACCCCTGTTGTAGCGCCAACCGGATATCCTCTGGCGGAACAATTCTTATTGCGTAGGTATTTCTACGTACCAGAGTAGTGGGCTAAGGCTGCTCGATTTACCCACGCACTTAATATTGCAAAAGACAAATCGTACAACGGAGGCCGTCATCTATCGTGGACTGGTTGATTCTTTTGACCCAACACACCTATCCTCAAGCGGCCCCCAGAATAACACATCAAATCATCGTCTATGGGGTTGCTCTCTCTCGACTCTTTATTCTACTAGGTCAAGCTAGACAGGCCTTACTTATCCTTGACATTATTTTGGTTCTCTCTGGCAGAATATACGTATTCGTGGATACCCCTTAAACTACGGTCACCCCCAGAAACCATCAGTTCCAGAATACATCCAAACCTGGCGCTGTTATTTTCCCCATAACCTCAATGCCTTGATATCAGTTCCATGTCGTGTCTTTTTTACCCTAGAAAATCCCTCCCAGCAATAAACTCGGCATACGCTAAGCTCTATTTTCACACCATCTCGTCACTAGCCTCATCAGAAGGGTCAGATCGGATCAACGCGAGCTGGGGCGACTAGTATTAGATTTCATCGGTGTTGGCAAGCAGTTAATCACTTCGGACATTCAGCATTACATAGATCTGTCCTTGGCCTCCATCTTGGGGGGCATTCCTAAATTGTGGGTGGATTCAGACGTCCCAAAAGAATAGCCTGCCAAAACCCAAGATCGGCTTCTGTTCTATAGCACCTTGTCCGTCGCCTTTTTTGTTACCCGCTGCATAAAAAAGCCCCGCTATAGCTATCATCCTGTCAGCAGATCCTCGAGACCCTGCTCCTCATAGGTATAGCAGCAAACGCTAGGGGGGATCCTGCAAGGTGTACTAGAAGAGCCCCACAACTATTTCATCTTCAATGCTTCCTAGTCACTGGTAACCATAGCCGTCAAGCTTCTGGATTGGTCGTAACTACCGTGAGAAGCGCAGCCTAACCAACCGAGCCAAGCACAACAGCAGTTCCGAGAATTCCCCAGATGTAAAACTGCCCATCGTTTCTACTACATCTACAGACAATGTGGAAGACCCTCCCTCCTTGCTTATGAAACTCTTTCTGGCCGAGAAGAGTGAAGAAGGGCAAGACGGGCGAGTCAAATATTTGGGGATAAAGAGAGAATCCCATAGGCGTAGAGTTCTTCTCGAGGTCACACTGAATTAGTTTATTGGCCAGAGAAAATCCTCTAGTCGATGAGTGTATTGGACCAAATCTTTGCCTTCACCCCTCGAATCATTAACACCAGGACCCCTCCGTTTCTAACGCCTCTTTTACGAAACTATCCACCGAGCTAGGTATCAAGACGACAGCCTGGGAAACAGTGTCAAGTCGATGATTAACTTCACCCTACTTGATTATTTTTTCGATATACATTGCATCCCGCCCCTATTTTCTACATGAAAATCTTCGACATTGCAACCCATTAAATAGGATCTATTTTCTCATAGCCAGACCGGTATCGAAGCGGGACCGTTTGCCTTTTTCCTACGGGTGTGGTCCGAATCTGAGTTGTCCTAGTTAGCCACACATCGAATACTCCGCTCGGAGGCGAATCCTTCCCGATGAGTGATTACTATCAGCAATATCTGTCCTCAGTGGCGGGGACGTCTGGAGAGTCGCCAAACCAAAACTCCCAAGATGCCCAATATCAGTCACAGCAACCCTCTACGCAGATGGGAAACGTCAGTCCGCCTGTGGCAACCTCGTACCACAATTTAGGTTACTTTCCCGGCTTCCCTGATCCAATAATGTTCCAGGCCCCTAAAGCTCAAAACAATCGAAATCGAAAGAAGAGTACGCCCGGAACAGACCATGTCAAACATCGCAGGACACGGTCGGGATGTTATACTTGCCGAAGTAGGCGGGTTAAAGTAAGCATTTATTCTTTTTAGGTCATCATAACAGTGCTAAGATTAAATTTAGTGCGATGAAACCCACCCTATTTGCGAGCGTAAGCATCATCGTAAGACACAGTTTTTAAGAGACGAGCTAATAGTCACAGGCTGCCGCAAAGGCAAGAGGGATTGTGTTTACCCCGAACCATCTTCTGCAAAGGGGCACGCTTCTGGGTCAGGCTCATCGAAAGATCCGGCATTAACTCAAGAGCCTAGCCCAACCTCTTCACAGGACGAAGCGGACGAAGAAATTGAGAGAGGCTTAAAGTTAGAGCCAATTATCGACGAGGATGAACCTAGCGAGGGGCTGTCGCCAGCCTCATATTCCGTAACAGAACTACGAAGAACGAGCACGACGTCGATATCGAATGCGCAGAGATCTGGAACAAGACAGAGCTCCGAAACGCCGTCGTACGACGGTACCAAGAGTGCTTCGCCAGCAGTATCAACGAGCACCTCTGCCAGCTTTACGATATCTTTCCAGGTTCCTGATCCCGCATTGCAGCCAGTGATATCTCGCCTGGATTGGTCTCATCTGCCGACAGACCTGCAATCCCATTTGCAGTACTACTGCGAAAATATAACCCATTATAACTATGGAGTTGTTAATGATCCCGATGGCTTCTTTCGCTCGATCCTACCCAGTTTGGCCGTACAAGCCGGTAACGAGGCTCTCTTGAATGCGGTCGTGGGATTCTCGGCATACCACCGGACGGTTCGGGACCCTAATGGAAAAATCCCCGACTTCTTACGATACTATAACAAAAGTGTTACACTACTTCTAAGTTATCTGAAGAGGCGAGAGAAGCAGAGCATCGCAACGCTGCTTACAATCCTGCAGCTTGCGACTATCGAGGTAAACCTAGGCTTAATACCAACATGCTTATGGAGAACTGTTGCTGATTGGAAAAAAAGGAATACTTCGGCGATTGGGTGAATCTTATGGGACATCAAAGAGCTGCTTTTGAAATTTTGACGCGGCTATTCACACCCCACTCGATCATGAACTCCACTACATCGCGAATATTGCTGACGTGGTACATCCGATTCGACGTATTCGTGGGAATGCTGGGAGGATTCGAGACGAATTTGCCTCGACAATGGTTCTCAAGCGTGGTCCAATACTGTCAGGGACAAGTTGAAAAAGATCCGCAAAATATAGGGGTAAAAACAGAGCTTCATGCTTCTGCTCTACGGCTAATATCCAGGGACATGTCGATTCTCTACGCAAAAGGCGGTCGAGGCGAGTTTTCAGGCGAAGATTTCGCCATGGAACACGATCGCATCACGAAACGCCTCTATGAATGGAAAACTAGGCTGGATCCTGCCTTGACCGACCCGAATTTTCTTGTCACCGATTTCCAACACAGAGTTCCATTGAACGAAGATAATATAGTTGATCCTTACAGGCCAGGTCACCTTTACCGATTTCCACTGTTCTCGACTACTATGCTGACGGCGGAATGGCATTCTATCCTAGTTATGCATAAGAGCCAGGAGGCATTCGCGCTACAACAAAAACCATCAGATGAGTTAAACACGCTGGCACATAATATATGTGAAATATTCGAAGCCGTACAATTATATCCCTCGGCACCCAACGGTGCTCTCATCCCGATACAAGCCTGTCTTGCTATAGCAGCGCTGTTCCTCCCCCGAGAGAATAGATACCATATGTGGTTGAGGAGGAAATATGCACTGCTAGAGTCATTAGGGTGAGTGCATTGCCTATTAATCTATCCTCCTCTTCTTTACCCCACAATATTTTGTTTTATTTCGCTTCGTTTTACGTTTTTTATGTCTGGATAATCCTGTAATGAATAAAAACGATAGAAGTGGGGGTTGAGTATATGCGACCCCTATTTTTCTTATTCACTGCTCAACAGGATTACAGCCTCAAGTAACTTAACTAACGCTCAACGACTTGAATAAACAGGTATATTTTCCCGCTTACCATACGAACTCGAATGGCGGAAATATTTCGCGACCCTTCCTGCATACAATGGTGGCTACCAAATGACGAAGGGTTGAGCCCTGTTCTCCGAAATATTCGTGCTTTTGCGGACGAGCGCAACGCAAATCCTGTTTCTCAACAGACAGAATCCCTCCGAGAAATGAGTTCCATTTTTGCGAAAATGCGCATCGACCATGACGGGGAAGGAATTTCTTCGCCTGGTGGATCAAATAGCGGCACGTCGTCACACTAGGTGATACACTGTGGGACGACAGGTTAATGCCAGAGTTAAGCTACGGCATAGTAATAAGCATCACTTGGAAGATCCGGTCTATCACTTCCCTTACCGCCGGTTCCTTAATTGACGTCTTAATTTTGCTGACCAGCAAGTGAATACCAAGGACTTGAAGATTCAGGGTCGATACGGATCTAGCCTTCGAAGCAAACTGATTTATTACCAGTCATATAATAGGTAGCAACGACGTTGCTGTGACGTTGCGGGAAGACTAGGGTTTGAAACGATGATGTTGATGCGGCGAAAATGGACCCGGAATAGAAACCGAGCCGAGATGCAACTCTGCGCTGCAGAGCCAGGGGACGGTGAGAAGTGAGGGGACCGACTATGCGGCCAGGTACTACGACGTCAGGATCTTTTGGGATCGGGGATCTTACGAAGAAATATTCATGCATGCAAGAAAAAGCAAGATTACCAATGCCATGGCATAAGTCCTTTTACAACCCAGCAATTATCCTAGTCCGGCTTCCCACCGACCTTTCTTCTCGCCTACACTTACCTTACCTACGCGCAACATCGCAACATAGCAACATCGCAACATCAGACGAACTATATCAACCTACATTATCAGATCTTTCATGGATCAGATGGCATAGGACTGGTTGGGTGGGAACTAAAAGGGAGATCTCGGAATCTGCCAAGCTATGGAAAACCCCGGCTATAACGACGGGTTGGGGAATCGTACGAGACTGCAGCTTAGAGACATCCACTAGTCTTCGTCTAGCAAACGGCGCCATCGTCTCTTGAACAGCCAATCTACTTGATTCGTCGTAATACGGACTTACAAACGCATCATCTTCATAACAGAAATTCGACGATGGAAAGTAGCAAATTAAGCCTTCACAAACATGCAGCCCGATCAGCCACATTCCAAACTATCCAGGTATATTTCCTTGGCATCACAGCTACCGTGACGATTTATACGCAGCTCCTGCTGCGACAGAATCGGACCCCCGCATGTCCGCATGTGAAATATCCCGTACAGACGAAAGAGACATATCATTCGCCGCCGTATATTACAGCTGACAGGTCATCGCTGCCAAGGAATATTGGCCGGAATGACGACTTGTGGCGTTCACACAAGTGACAGATACGAAACCGGAGCGGAGATGTCGGAATCGCCCAATCTAATTTCTCTCACATTTACAGCACGCACGCGCGCGCCTAACAGATACACCTACATAATCCATAATCTCACCTACTTTGGTACATACATACATATATGCGCTTCCGCACGGATATGGTTGAGACGAACAGACCATCACCGCATCATATACGCTTAGCAATACAACGTACAAACCATACATACTTCTAATCTCTGGATTTGCGCACATACCCAATAGGCGTCATAGGGGAAAGACAGGGGTTTTCAGGAGGAACCAAAAAAAAAAACGGCGAAAGAGCGAAGGGAATGATACCAACACCTAAGGCGGGAGGCTTCTTAGAAGAGGGGAAAAGGGGTTGAGGGGACACATACACATACCACTCACATTTGTATTGTAATATGATAATGTAATGTAATACTTAGACTACCTATCTGATCGTCGATTCGGTAGGTAGGTAGATAGAGGGATAAAAAAGTGCGGAAGAATAAAAAGGATACCCCTGGGCTGAGATTACATTTAGTCGCGTTGATATGGAACTTACATCTAGAGGAGCATACTACATGAGATAATACTAGAGATTCCCCAATCGCGAACCTGAACCATTACGTGTCCGTGGATGTGAATGAGTATTAAACATCGATCAGGGAGAAGAAACCAACGTCACGGCAATTACACCACGATGTAAGCATTATATAGGAATGTTATTAATCCAGCCAGACGACTTCCAGTCCTAAGGGTTTCTCCGCGAGCGCTCCTCGCAATGCAAATGCCAGCACCAGAACTTCGCCCAAACCACCACCACCAGCATCCACGACCCCCTAATATGTACCCTCCAGCCTCTTCCATATTCTCTCACTTTTTGGAAACCCCTGAACCTAGGTAGCCTACGGAGGGGCCTAACATTAACACTTGTTCGTACACATACACAAGACCGACTTGTCCCGGCCCGTCTCTTCGTATTCATCTCCGAGAAAACAATAAAAAAACTACCTGTCCCCAACCCTAGAACATAGGCATCAGGTAGGTAGGTTTGTCAGATAATACATCACTCATGCTCGAAGAAGAGAAAAAAAAGCGTCCCCTCCACCTTCCATCTCGCCCCGTGTTAAAACGTGCTCCGGTCGTAGTCGTACTCGTCATCGTCGTCTTCGGGCTCGGATCTCCCCGTACCGATGATCTCGCCCAATCTCCTAACAATGGTTTCTACGTGTCCGAAGGCTACGTCGGTCCGTTCGTCGAGGGAGGCGTCGTGTTCGACGCTGGGGTCGCGGATCTGCCACTGACGACGAAGACTTCTGAGGGTTCCTTCAGCGCGCCTCGCAATCTCGTTTATGGCATTCGTGTCCATCTCGTCGAATCGCTCCAGGTCGGTTGCGAAGTCCTACTCTGCCGCAATGTCATTAACGCTGGAAGCTTCTTCTTGGCTGGCGTTCTCTTCCGTTTCCGTCTCTGCCTTGGCTTCTGCTTTCTCCTTCGTCTCTGCGGGTTCTTGGGCGGGTTCTATTTTGGGAGATGCAGGCTGCTCGGCAGTAGTCACGTCCGTTTTCTGGTTGTCTTCTTCTGTTTCGATCTCTTGTTCCTCCGTGCTTGTAGTAGGTTCTTCAATCTTCTCTTCGACAGATTGTTCGTGGTTAAGAGGCTCCTCTTTGCTAACTTCGGCTTGCTCCTCTGCGTGTTCTACAACCGTCTCTGTATCCGTTTCTGTCTCTGGCTCCACGGGTACATCTTCTTGAACATCTATCTTGACGCCTTGGGAGCGTGCATTGGTCAATTCGGATAGTTCGGGTAGCTGGGGTGCTTCGGTTGCCTCAATAACAGAAGACGTTTCTATCAACTCGCCTTCTACAATGACAGGCACTTCAACTTCAGACTCCTCCTCTACTGTCTCTGGGGCAGAAATGTGCATGCCCTTGAGCTTGTTCGCCATGTCTTGGTCATCTTCTCGCTCTTCGATAACAGTCGTTACGGCACTACCTGTTGACGGTCTGCTCGAATGCCTAGCTGTGTTGGTTCGGCGGGCGTGCAGACTGTCATGCTCTGCACTCTCAAGTTGCGGGGGTGGTTTTGCAATAGCGGTTATTATCGAGTTCCTATCTTGCTTTTCAGATGGAACTGGTTCTAGACCCTCCGCTTCCGGTGGGAGCTTGTAGTTCTCAGCGGGCAAGAGGTCGTACATGTCGCAGACAGTCTTGAAGAATGCGTATAACCCGGTCTGGGCCTCAACAGACCAGAAGACGCCTCTGTGTTGGAACCAAGCATGGGCGAATATTCTATGGAGCCGACGGAAGACGTTAACAAGGTTCTTCAGCACAGAGCTCTTATCAAGGCCATCCGAAACAAGAACGAATCGGCTAGGGAAGATCTTGGGGTTAGTGACGACATTTGCGGCCCAGTCAAGTGTGTGGCAGCAGTAGTCGATGGCACAGCAACTCTTGGGTTGGTCGTGAACGGCGCATAGGAATTGCCATTCGGAAGCGCGCATCTCGGGACATGTGGCGGATGAACATGGCGGCGTATCAAAAAGAAATCCTACGATGAGGCTGTTGCAATGGGCGATTAGAAATCGGCAGAGCTCATAGAGCCATAGCGTTCGGTCGATACCCTGAGGTGACGTGGCCAACTGCATGGCGGCCGCTCGAGTTATTGGCGTGGTATTTGAATTGGTAAGATGATAATGTAAGGAGGCTAGATGCTCCTGGAGTTGAAAAGCGGAATCGAGCTACAAGGTCCTAGTTAGCAAAATATTCAACAAAATATCGTTGTCGCAAGAAGGGTTAGCAGACCAAACGCACCTCTCCGAGCGGGACAAGAGGCGGACCAGCAGCCATATCCTCAGATTTGGTGCCAGGGTGTATGCGCCGCTTCGCGTTCGCTTCAGCGACGGTTTGTTCCATCTGTTGTAGCTGGCGGCTAGCGGTGCTACCCAGTCCTGGTGACTTGGGACCGAGTTGAATTTCGGCGGGAGGCGGCGGACTGGGCAATCGAGGCGAGCCCTGCGCCAGAGACATGATGAAATATTCTCCGTGAGGCTGCAAACCTCGGGCGCAACGTAAAAATCGTGACGTTGGGACGAATGTTTGACGGGATGCTTATAAAAAAAGGTTGTTGTGTTGTAGCTTCGTCACCAAATTGCAAATGCTAGATTTATTAATTGTTTTGTTGTTTGATTTGAGGAGCAGCTTCCTAGAAACGCAGAAACGCCAAGCCTCCTAAACAATAGTACGAAATACTTATTAACGCATTCTGTGGGGGTCATTAACACTACCTAGTATGCGCTTAGATAAAAATATAAAAATTAATTCCCTTAGCCGTGTCAGTTATGCATTTAAGTGGTGCAGAATCGGATACTGTATGTACTGTACCTCATGACAAAAGAAAGGCGCAAGTTGACAATTACATAGGGCAGCAACAACCATATTTTATAAATCTTTTGCAATTTTCACTTTCATTCATATAAATAATAGACCATTCAGAGTCATCCCATCTTATCTTATACTATTTATTGGCGATATTCAACTATGAGTATTGGCGAAGATCTTCCACCCGAGCTTGTTGAAGCTGAGACAGGGTCGGATGAAGAAAAGCTAATCAAGGTGCCTATTACCATTGTGACCGGTACGTCAATTACCTACATTTTAAATTACAACAATTCTCATATGACATATAGGATACCTTGGGGCCGGAAAGACTACGCTACTCAACTACATCTTAACTGCCCGACATGGAAAGAAAATAGCAGTCATAATGAATGAATTTGGTGATTGTTAGTAGTAACAAAAGCCTACGTATCAAGGGGCTACCATACTAATTCCGCTTCAGCACTCGATATTGAAAAGTCCTTGACAGTTAATAAAGGTGGTGAGCAAGTTGAGGAATGGCTCGAAGTTGGCAACGGCTGTATTTGTTGCTCTGTGAAGTACCATCACACCTTGTTAGTTAACAGAGGAGGATTCTAATCCCGATGCAGAGACTCTGGAGTAAACGCTATTGAATCGTTGATGGAAAAGAAAGGTGCATTCGACTATATACTCCTAGAGACTACAGGCCTAGCAGATCCTGGTAATCTAGCACCCTTGTTCTGGGTCGACGACGGGCTTGGAAGCACCATCTACCTAGACGGCATCGTCACACTAGTGGATGCGAAGAATATCCTTCGTAGCTTAGATGATCCATCAGGAAAAGTTGAAGGTCACGAAGACCATGACGGTCACGGCCCTCTGATGACGACCGCTCACGTCCAGATTTCTCATGCGGATGTTATCGTCATTAACAAATCAGACCTAGTTGAACCCGCGGAACTCGAGAACGTCAAGGAGCGGATCCAAGCGATCAACGGTCTCGCGAAGATCCACGTGACGAAACAAAGTGTTGTGCCCCAATTAGAGGGTTTCTTACTGGACTTACATGCATATGACCAAGTGGAGGTATTAGATACTGCGGGGAAGGGCCATAGTCATCTTGATCCTGTTCGTCCAACATCTGTTGTGAACAGGGACCTGAGCTAACATCACCGCAGACCATTTCCACAGTCTCTATCGACGTGCCGCTTCTGGCTCCTGAGCAGCTCGAGCAAGTCGACAGCTGGATTAGATCGTTGTTATGGGAGAGCCAAGTACCAGGTGAAACGACCAATCCGGAAGGAGCTATTGAAATCCACCGTCTAAAGTCCCGCCTCGTTTTCAAGAATGGCAACGTAAAAATGGTGCAAGGGGTCAGAGAAGTATTCGAGATTTTTGCCGGGGAGCAAACATCCAGCCGACGCGACGAGCTCCCACAAAGAGGAAAACTAGTCCTCATCGGAAGAGGCGTTCGAGGGTTTGACTTTGAGAGAAGTTTACTCAGTGTGCTCCAGGATAGATGACTAGGTTCTTATGGATGAAATATCGATAACACCTGAATTAGTGTTTGGAGAATATACTGGACAGGTACCTACCTAATAGTAGGTGGGTGAT
The DNA here is from genome assembly GCF_022496945.1 of Annulohypoxylon maeteangense. Classification (NCBI taxonomy): domain Eukaryota; kingdom Fungi; phylum Ascomycota; class Sordariomycetes; order Xylariales; family Hypoxylaceae; genus Annulohypoxylon; species Annulohypoxylon maeteangense. The sequence continues at coordinate 1,244,651 of NW_025953249.1, read as the reverse complement.
CAAGTGATTCTTACCTAACTATGGAAGGAGAACATAGATTTAGGAAGAAATTACATATGACCCTAGAGGCTGAGGAAAGAACTGGGGAAACAGCACGGGCCTAGTACTACGTAGCACATGCAACTTACTTTTACCGCGTAGATAAATAGCTATAAGTGGGTCTTTTAACGCGATTTGGCTTAGCTCATCCTTAGAACAAGCCAACCCCAGTAAAACTTAACCATTTTGCGATCGCAAGCTTCCAATAAACTACATCGTTGTTTCGCAAGTATAACTTCGATTTTAGACAATAATCTCCCCGCATACAACCTTTCCGACAACAACGAAGCGAACGAACGAAATACTCTAACGATTTCATTCCAAAAATTCTCTAGCGTGGCATCGTAGTCATGAATCGACCAGGTAGTGCTAACCTTCTCTCCCTCTGCCTCATGTGCCCCTCCTGTTTGTTCCTCGCCGTGATGTCGATTACGTCGTTGTCGCGTCTGTCTATTCGCTATCCAGTCTCCCTAAGCCGACCCTATATAAACCGCCGCGAGCTCGAAAATCTACTCTTTATGACATTGACTGTACCAGGATAATGGTTGAGGCCCTGGGGTGATCCCCCCTCTAACCTCCTGATCTCAGCCTTCCCAAATTGTCAGCCTCGTCTAGACGATCGAACGAGATCGCGAACGGTTTCTGCGTGTTGGTTTCGTATTGGATATACAGAAAGAATCGATTATAGCCCGCGTTTTTAGTTGCGTACATGGAGAATTTTAGTGAATTTGGCTAATGCTAGGCGTCGTCAGGAGCCGTGCCACAATCCCTTCGAGGGATGCCAACTGGATTTGGTGGTCAACAACAACCTCAACAACCAGGTAGAACAGTGTCCGGCCGATTACCAAATGGGAAATTAGGTATGATAATGTGGCAAGATGGTTTAATACGTGCTGGCGCCGAAGCTGATATTATGCATCATGGTAAAGCGAATAATGGTGGTGGATGGGCGTTTGGTAGTGTTCCTATGGGTGGTGCTGCGCTTCAGACATCATCAAGGCAACTAGGCGGCAACCTCAGTTTTGCCCAAAGTTTGAGTGGCTCTCAGCCGGCAACACCCCTCGATCTCTCGTAGGTGTTTCTATTTTACCTGACTAATCACTTCACCCTTCGACAATCACACTGCCCAAGTCCTTCACTTTGTGATTTCACACTTATACACAAACCTTCACATTTACAACCTCACCATTTGCAATTCTCTTCCACCTAGCATTACTCCGTCGCATATGCACAATTGTCTGCTACTCAACGTCCTTTGCTATTATAAGTGATGGCAAGCTATGGCACCGTCGTATACACCGTCGGATACGTCACCAAAGGCCAAGAAGCCTAAGCTTGTTCTCAAGATGAACATAGACACTCACATTCCTCCTCCTATTGCAACAACCGGACCGTTGAATGGAGCATTGTCTTACGCTTCTGTGGCTAAAAAGAAGAACAAGCCCAGTAGTCCACCTTCGTTTGACCGGTAAACATCTGCATTATATTCCCTTCTTTGCTCTAGTCTCAAGTTATATTTGGCTTCAGTTCACTATCCCTCTCCATTTTATGCGCCATGCTTCCTAAATCAGAAAGACACGTCTTGCAGGCCGACGCTAATTTATATAGCAGCGAGTTTCCCTCCTTATCAAATACATCACAGCTTCCGAGTGCTGGAGGATCTTCGTTATGGTCAGCAGGAGGATCTAGAGGTATGGGTGGGGCCATACAGAGAAATCAACAACCTACTCCTTTATCCGCTCAACATGCACCGCAGCAAGATGACTTCTTTTCACCTTCGCGCATGACATCTGGCCAGGGCCAGTATCGATTTGGTAGCCAGAATAATGTCGCTCAATCATCCCAACCCCAACCTAGCAGCATCGACGATTTCCCTCCGTTGAATAACAACAACATGAGGAACGGCAATGGAGAGATAGGTCAGGAACGTGGATCAAGTCTGATGTCGACTCTCGGTTTTGGTGCCCAAGGTAACGCAGCTCCTGGATCCTTGCCAGGCCCTAGATCAGGAAACGGTCTGCTCAATGCGTTATCGGCAAACACTCGAACAACGGATGTTCGGTCCCCAGATGGATCTACGGCTATAGGTACGCTGATTTCTTACTTCTCGTGTTGATACGTGTTAATAGAGGTACAGGCGCTTCGCGACCACAAGATATTAGAAGCACAGGTAGCGGCGCTAATGAGGAAGGTCGACAAAAACCTCCTGGATTCCGAGAAGATAGCATAACAACCCAATCAGCCACACAAGATGCTCCGGAGTCGGTTGACGGTCGCAATCCCCTTGGTGCGATCGGTACCAGTGATGCTCCCTCGGGCAAGAACAGCGATGAGAAGGCCAACCAGCCCGCGTCCGTACATGACCCCTTAGCAGGGATGACGCCAATCGACAAGTGGGGAATCAAAGGTCTCCGCGCACTAATGAATAATTATCCCGATTATAACGCTGCCGTTACGGGGCTCGATCCAACTACGCTTGGTATAGACTTCACGTCTCCCCAGTAAGCTTATACGTATTGCATCTATCTTATATTTATTACTAATATGATGCTAGGCCATTGTCAACCCAGGTGTTCTCGCTGTTCAACGACACTCCGCCTCGGCCAGGAATTCCCGAGTACCGCCTTCCGGAATGTTATAATGTGAACAACGTGCAGCCTCTAGAAAACAAGATTAGCAACTTCAACGAGGAGACGTTAATGTGGATATTCTACAGCTGCCCCGGAGATATCAAGCAGCATATGGCCGCACATGAGCTGTACAACCGAGCGTGGCGATGGCACAAGAAGCTTAAGATCTGGTTGACCAAAGATGAGATTATGCAGCCCCGTATTCTCAGCGCACAGCATGAGGAGGGCTACTACATCATCTGGAATACAACAGATTGGCGTAAGGAACGTGTAAGTCACGCCCTGCTTATATTACCTTGTTGCCTTATTCTCTGAAGTGGTGATACTGACAATATTTATAGCGTACTCTTACGTTGCATTACGCCGATCTGGAGACCAACAACTCGGCTCTCCCATAAAGATGTGTAATTGTCTGTGACATTGAGCGGTACGCAGGACTTGGCGAGCCTGCGTATCAGCTGGCGTTGGGTTTACGGATTGCACAACCTAGGGGAACAAGGCTAATTGCGGTAACTTGATGGCTTTCAAGTTCGGTATTGCTTAGGGGCGTAGCAAATGCCCAACCTGGCAAACAGGTCTTTGCACGAGGGCATCAATGCACCTCGATTCATCAATACAGGATTTTTAAAATCCCTAACACTACGTTCCCTAATCTCGCCGATCTCCCGGTTGTCCTTATGCTACATTCGTGATAATACGTTAGGTTCAGCTGGCATGAACTGATTGAGGCGTCTGCTCTTTCATTTCTCTGAAACAAGCCACTTTTTTAAGTAGTATCCAAAAGTTATCATAGATTCTGATTCGAGGGAAACCGGTAAAATACCCGCTATTGTCTTTCTAAACTCCCCCTTTAAGATAAAGATACATAGTCTAAATGCGATGTTATTTTTTCAAGTAGATCTTAAGGCGCCAGGTTTGAAGCAACTAGGTGATTACAAGCTTTCTACATATGCCTTCAAATCTTGCGCCTGGGCATCGAACTGATCTTTCAGCTGTCCCTTCAACAGCGCTATCGCGCCCGTCGATAATCCCGCGTAGTACGTCTCGTAGGACAGGTACCGCGTCGATCCGTTTCCCAGGTCGACCAAAACGTTGGGGTGCTCTGCTCTAGCGCTAACGCCTCCTACTCCATCGTCGTAACGCCACGCGTTGATTAGATACCCCGAAGAGCCGGAGGCGTCGAATAGCGTGAGGATCTCCGCGCTCGTGGTGTTGAGATCTCCGATTAGTCCGTTAGACGTAAAGGTCATGGCCGTTCCCATGTATAGGTCTCCTGGGGTTGATGACACGTTGGAGGGCAGGGCGACGTCGGTTATGAAGGTGTTCCATTGTTGGTACGATTTGAAGTCCAGAATCGCGTTATACACGACAAGAGGCGAGGCCGTGATGAGAAGCTCGGAACAAACGGTGAATATTGCGCCGTCTGTGCCGTAGGTGGGCGTTGTTAATGTGCTTAGGGAGTCCGATGGGCAGTGGAGAGAGCTGTAGTCTACTTGACGAGTTGTGAGGGTTGCTGAAGCGGTGGCAGCGAGGAAGACGAGAAGGCGGAACATCATTCCCATTATTGATTATTTAATTAAAATTCGAATGAAGTTGGCGGAACAGAAGGAAAACGCGGTGATACTTTCCAAAATATCCTTAAGCACTTACATACCTTGACAAGTTGTTTATTCTCATCGTGTGACCAAAGCGCCTCTTCGTCACAAGTCCATGGTGTTGCTCCACATACATCCATTATTTTGGGTCTAGTCCTAAACTCCTAGCAGCTCAGCTCTATCTTTCAGGTGTGTTATTGGACCTATCTTAACGTTAGTGTAAGCATCTAACTTGATGTTTCTATAGCTGGAATAAAGTACGTACGCTGTGTAGTTTCTCCTTTCGCCCTCACAATTGAACCCTCTCTGAACTGAAGCCCCAGATTTTCAGCTCAGCCCCAGTCTTAACTATTCTAGCTTGGGGTTTACTTCCAACAACCCCCGTAATAGGAAAATAGAGTGCTTATCTAACTGCCCAGACAATTATGTATGTTAGTATTTCTTGGTCTTGGTTGTGGAGTTTAGCCTACTACAATGTGCCTTATGTAGTAATAAACGATCGCCAACGGCATGAGCAACACTGAACTCATTTTGACTCATCTTTATGCGTCAGGAAACTGAGATACTTGGCAGCTGTGCCGCAATCCTGACCATATACGGATTGCTCGCAAACGAATTGAATTGAATTTATAATTCCAAGGTACCGGTAGGCATAAATATCATGAATCTAGAACTTGATTTAAAGACAACGGATATAAAGCGTATCTTTAAATTCATCGAAAGGAAACCAGAAAGAAAGGCCAATTGCGATTGAAATTAGGATGGCTGATAATCCTGAATTAAGCGAGGATGAACTCGTTGAGTTGTCTCTCTTACGCGACTTCGAGATCGACGAACTTATCAAAGCTGGACTAATAAATCAAGAGAATCAACTCAAAACACCATTGGATCAGGAGCTTATATTTGAGCATGAAGAATTGATCCTTCATGTCACGGCCGGCCCCTTTTATCCAGCTATGTCGGTCACCTGGAAGGTTGAGAATACGACGTTGCCAAGGAAAATGGTAGACGAGCTCCGTGCACAACTGAGACAGATCGCAGAGGCCGCAGAGACTACCAATAATATCTCGAAATGGAGGGGGAGAGAAGAAAGCGAATTTGGGGTCTTCGAGCCGACGATGGCGGTTTTAGAGCTTGCCACGAAGACGAACGGCTATCTGAAAGCATGGCGTAAATCAACAGCGAACGTTCAGCGCGAAAAATCATATCTCCCCTTTGAGACGAAAATCGAGACGCTTGAGAAGCCAGCCATGACAATTAGCGACATGGGATACCATTACCTACAAAAGACGCCCAAGGAAATCTGTTCTCAGATTCCTTCTAATTATCGGATTATTCATGTCGAAGAGGTTCTAAGGGTTGACCTAGTCCATAGATTCCATGAGAAGCAGAGGAAGATGAGAAATGAGCTGTCAAAAATAGGGATGAACCATCTTCGCAGGCATGTGCCGCCCAATATGCAAAGCATTGGACGGAAGGATGTGTGGTTAGATCATCTCGTGAAGCCGCATGTGACTTTTCACGGGACTGCAAGACAGTTTGTACCATCCATTGTGCGACATGGATTTCTTCAGCCCGGGAAAAGGAAGCCAGGCACGAATGAGCAACACGAGGTTCGATGCGGCTCGACATATGGTAGGGGGATCTACAGCTCCCCAAACCCAGAATTCTCGCTTTCCTACACTGATACCACATGCCACGCCACTAAGCCAAACGAGTATTTCGGCATCAAGCTGATCGTCTGCGCCACGCTGATGGGTCGGGCGGCTAGCATAACTCGGGATGACAATTGGCGTACTCAAACCGAGTCCTACCCCGGATCCGACTCTCACATAGCAAACCGTGACCTTGAGTATATTGTTTTTGACACCGCGCAGATACTCCCGGTGTATGTGATTCACATAGATTGGGGCCAAGACAATGCCGAGCACTTTGAGGGTTTACCTAGAGATCCGAATGACTTCGTCCCCATCCCGAAAAAGAGACACGCGAAACTGTTAGAGGATATTCGCTGGCCCGGAGATGTGAAGCGCGAAAGGGCGGCTACCTTTGCCAGAGCGACTAAATGGTTCCCGTATGGCTACGGACCCTCAACCGGAGCGAGGTTTGTCGTGGAGGAGATAGGGGACGTTGACGAAGATGAAGAGGACTACGGAGATTACCAGAACCTTCGAATAGAGGGTATCAAGGATAAGAGTAATTTGGACTTCTGGAGCTGGGTTAAAGTTGGCGTGGATATGGATGTCGCCGGAAAAGGCGACCCCGCGGGCGAATATACCAAGCAACGCTTTTGGCATGCCCCTGAGGCTTTAGGCATTGGTGATATGTGGGATGACCTTCCTGATCCTAGGAAGGAGAGTGATGATGAGAAACATGATTGGGACGATGATGGTGGTGATTTAGGTCTGGATCTAATGATGCTTTAACGAGTTAGGAGTTAGGATACCCGTTACTATAGTAAAATGCCGTTTGTCATCCAACCTAATTGTGACTCGGTCTACAGATGTTAGTGTTTTGAATTGAAGCTTCTCTACAATACCTTGATATGTAGGAAATACATAAAATGCGAAGAACTGTTGAACATACAGACAGTTGGAAATGGCTGATTTATATCATGCTTATTGTTAATTAACATGGTACCTGCCCAGTACCAATATGACGTCGAATTGTACAATACCTGGTACCTTGGTGCCTGGAAAGAAATGTTAAAATGTTAAAATTGGGGAGGGGTTAAGTGAATAAAATTGAAAATGTGCTGTGCATTATCAGGTTTTATGTACATATTCACTAAACATGCAAACATGGTCCAAGCTCTTATGTTTACACCCAGTTTCTGAATGGCCAATAATAATTCGGCAATCACCACCGCCCGCACAATCCCTACACTTAAGCACTTACGCCTCGACCTATTCTTTCTACATCCGCATCCGCACCCGCATCTGAACTTGCCAACTTTCGTCCGTTAACAAAATCCGGCGTTCAATTTCGCGACTCCCAATTTTTCGACGTCGCACTTCTCAACCCTTTATCTAAACCATGTTAACTTGAACACCGATTATTATAGATATTTGTCTCTCTTTCTCGTCGAGAAATCGCACGCGATTCATCCCAACACGACGCGTTTCTTAACACAGCTGTGATGGCCGGGCCGCGAAGGGCGCGTCTGCCCGTTGGCTCCGGGCCATGGATATCAGAAGAACGATCGTCTGCCATGCAGATTACTCAATCGGAGGTGGAAGAATTCTCTTTCTCGGCTAGGAACGACTTCGATTGGTTAAACGAGCATATGGCAGATATATTTAGTGAGAACCAGATGTGCGTACACAACTAAACCTTGCCTGCAACTTCTCGAAGCTGACCCAAACAACAACAGTAATGTGGCAGAGATATTCAAGACTCCAGGTAAATTAAGAGGCAAGACACCTCGAACTGTGCGCAAGATAAACGCGGGAGAAGCTCGTATTGTAGGTTATATGATTTTCTGTGACGCGATATTAATATGAATCGATCACTAATAGTTCTTAGCCGCTCTCTGATATCTTTTCCGCCACACCTAAGGGAGCACCCAATCCATTTGCTATACCTAATATCAACCGAAACAACTCACCCAGGATCGAAATTGCTGCTGATCCTCAACCATCGCCTTCTAAAAAAGCCGCGCCTGCGAGTCCCTTGAAGCACGTTGCTGCTCCGAAACCCGCAGCCCCAAAGCAACCCGCTTCTATGATTGATTCCGGATATCATGGTAGCCAGTCCCAAGACGCGATGGACATTGATCACCCTATCATGGACGATGAGGCAACGCTGCCATTCAGCCAACAGGCAAACTCTCAGGAAGATTATATGAACATCCACTCCTCTGATGATCACCCTCAACTCGATAGTTCAACTCGCCACTCAATGAACCCTACAGTTGAGACAAACATGGGTGATGCCGATACTCAATATTTCACCGCTCATGTTGCCGCAACAGCTTCATCTGCTAAAATTGATGTCCACCACGAGAGTACTACACCTGCTGGTTCTCCTTTGCGATCCCCTAGCCATGCTTCACTGAGGAAATCTCCCATGAAGTCACCTGCTGCTACATACATGCTTTCTAGCCCCAGAGAGCATGGTGCTGAAATCGATGCAATGGAAACTGTACTTGAGGAGCCATCGAGATCCTCTTCGGATAGTCCAAGTCCGATTCGACCTATTGTTCGAAAGAGTAGTCTTAACTTTGCCTCCTTGCCTGAAAGGCAACCTATCACCCAGAAGAGCATAGGTAACCGTGTATCACGAACTAGCCACCTTGACCAGAACCGAACTAGTTACTATAACCGATACACCGGAGGAAAAAGTTTGGGACGCGCTAAGCACGATCTTACGGACGAGGAGAATGATGACATGGATATCGATGACGATGCCGATGATGATGTCGACGATCCTTTCACTGGGAAGTCTCAATCACAGGCAGTGCAGGATAACGCGACCGTGCACAATAAAACATATACCCAACGGCTTCAGGACCAGATCAGCAAACTAGGCCAGCCGCAAACACAGGCTTCTCGATCTTCGAAATCGATTCCGGATCAGTCTGTTGCCCAATCAATGGTTCCTACAACTCAGGCCTCGCAGTCTTCGTCCCAAACAAAGCCGTTACCTCCGCTGAAGCATACTACAACGACACCGGGTAGCTTCCCAACGGATGATGAAGATGATTGGATCCAGCCACTTGGAACACCCGAGAATGCTTCGGACGCTCGTAGTCCGCGGCCGGGATTAGCTAAGAGTTACACCGCGGATGTAATGGAGGGTGTGTCTGGCAAGATGACCGTTGGCGGAGGGGATTTCGCTGTACCGAAAACTCGCCAACCACAGAATAACCCCAAGTCTCCTGAGCGCCCATCAGCTTTAGAACAGACAGGCAAGGCTCTAGGCCACCACAAATCTGTATCTGTTCCTGTATTGCCATTTCAGGGATCCACAGATGGCGAAGATCTTAGTCTTAAGAAGACCATCTCGGTATCTAACCCCTCTCTGGCCATTGTTCCTGAAACAGAGGGGCCTACCACGCCTATGAAGTCGCCATCGCGTGGCTTCAAGGATAGCCCATTGAAGCAGGTTAAGAACAAGTTGTCGTCAATTCTCAAGAGTTCGAAGGGCCTGCTGGCAAGTAGCGCTGCCATCAGTGCCGAAGGTAAAACCTCGCTTCTGTCACCATCCACCACTCGATTAGGTCTACACACTATCGCTTCTTCCGAGTCTCTTGCATCCCCTCGTAGAATGGAGGCGCAACCCCTTTACCCAGACTTGTCTCGCCATGCTACAGAACAGACTATAGCAAGCGTTGCTAGTCCAACGCGCACAGATAGTCGACGAACCAGGGCCTCGATAGAGCGCGAGAAGGCCGAGGAAAAGCGAAAGGAAAGGGAGGCTAAGGAAGCGCGACGTATGGCTGAGCAGATGGAAAAGTTAGAGAAAGCTCGCGAGAAGGAACGTGAGAAGGCCCGCGTGTTTAGTAAGGAGCAAGAAAGAGTCGCTGCGATGGAGAAGCAGCTTGCTACCCAGAAGGAGCAAGAAAAGAAGACCATGCAAACCCCGGCCAATCCATCGAAATCAGGTCTTGCGAGCCCGCGTAAGCCTGTTAAGGCTCAGCCAGCCATCGCCAGTTCCGACGATAACCAGACAGACGACATTGATATGCTCGACGCTCCTACCACTATGCCGCCGCCCTCTGTGCCTCGGTCGGCTATTCCTCCCCCCTCTGTTACCAAAGGTCGTGAGATCAAGCGGCCTACAAGGCCTGCAAAGGAGCCAATCGTTAAATCTAAGCAGGCACCTACTGTCATTCGCGTTAATATGGGTTCACAACATCCACAGTATCAACCTTCGAACAATGCTCTAGCATCAAGTCTTCACGAGACATTGGCTCAGCCCCAATCTAAGCTTAAGTCTAGCCAGCCTGCCCTACAGACCAAGCCCTCTTTACAGAGTTTGAAGAGCTCAACATCTTCTTCGGGACGACCTAAAGCCCTTGAAGCGGCAGCACGAAGAAAAGAGCAAGAAGAACGTGAGGCACAACGTAAACGCGACGCTAAGGCGGAAATAGAGCGAAAGAGAGCGGCCATACAAGAGGAAGAGAGGCGTCAGGAACAACAGAGAAAGGCTGAGGCTGAGCGACAGAGAGAGGAAGATCGAAAGCAGGCTGCGATGCAGGCGGAGGCAAAGAAGAACGCACAGCGACAAGCTATGCTCGAGAAGGCTAAGCAGACTAGAGCGCCTCCGCCAGCTGCTCGAAGTCAGCCAAATGGCCCCCCGGACTATAGTCGACCGCCTTCCCGCCTGGCCACGAACGCTCAGCGATCTCAGGAAGATGCTGGACGCCCGGTCAACGCGGTATTGTCAACAGCATCTAAAGCTAATACGAAGCGACCTTTGCAGCCGGACCACAACGATGATGGTACTCGCCAGACCGCAGCTCGTGGTGGCACCACCTACCAGTCTAAGGAATCCAAGCGAATTCGTATGACTGACGAATTTGATGACGAGGCTGAGATGGAGAAGCAACCGAGTCTCAAGGGGGCACCTGTACGCCCCTCTGGCGGTTACAAGAAGGTAAATCATTTACTCAGAATTATATGTCGATACAACGCTAACAAATTACTAGGAGTTGCCGACGAAGTCCATGTTCCAGTCCGGGTACGCGAATGCCTCGCTGAACGGCAGTAGAGATCTGTTCAAGGCTACCGTAACCAATCAACACAATAGTCATATGAAGGTCGCACATCCGTTAGATATGACCCAGCTTTCTAAGGGCCCCATCCCCTTTGCACCCAACCCTAATGCGGCTGGGCCATCTTACAAGACGCCTGCACGTCCTCAGGGAGTCGCGGGCGGTAAGTCCACCGCGAAGTCGGCAACACGATCTTCTCCCCGGTTTCAGAACGGCGAGTCTATTGAGCTCCCAGAGATCAACACGGACGATGAGGATGATAGCGATGAGGGTGGTGGAGGTGATATGATCGCTTCCTGGGCCGATTCGCCTAATCTCCGCCAAGCACTGGTCGAGCAAGAAGGCATGGATCCTTTCCAGGTATTCGGAGCACCGGCCCCTCTTAACATGGAGGAGGTGTTTGCCAAGAGCAAGGATCGGTTCCACAAGTTCCGTGCCAGAACTTCCAGCGCGAACTGGAGCGGTTCTGACAGGCTTACGGAGGAAGACATCCGCAAGGATCTTGCTGCCAGAGACAAGCTACGACGCGATGGTGGGTGGTCCTATGAGATGAGTCGGGATATGGTGTAAGGCTAGCCGTTGAGAGGTACTCAAAGAAGGGATGAAAAGACTCGTCAGGGTTAATGGTTATTGCATCACAAGGTGTTGTCGGTCGACTTTGATCATGATACGAAGGATTCGGCTACGAAAGTCGAGGGGTCTGGCGTTTAAGGCATATGACATATCATTATAACATGTTGGTAAGGCTGGATTAGTCTATCTCCATGTAGGAGATCAGTGTAGGAAATTACATTGATGCCTCGACTGAGGCTTTTCATGATCTGCATATCTTGATGGTAACGTGACTCTTGTGATGTCTGGGACGGAAGTGTGATGCACTATGACGATTAATACGACACCCGGGTTTTCCCATTTTGGGCAGGCACTAAGTGCGGGTAGAACTACGCAGCTACGTAGGAGTATTTGTGGAGGGTAGATGCCACTAGATGATAATGACGACAGGTCAGAATTAAATTTTACGAAAGACATGCAGCAAGGAACCGATCTTTCGGGAATCTTTAACTAATGCTAGTCCCCGCAATGCAGCGAAGGGTCTAATTGAACAGATCGAGGTAACATTATCGACTACCTATGTACTGCTAGGCTGCCTAACATGACTTGCCCAACTTATGTCGTAAATATTCCGAGCCAGGAAACAAGTAGTAAATATCCCGTACGGGCTGACGGGTATTAAGCATTGAGGCGGACTTAATTTTGAAGTGATGCAATCCTTTCGGTCCTCCCTATCGGGATATTTAGGTATATGTAAGTGCCAGGCAGGTGTTGTGGAAGAAAATGATGAGGTATTGCAGGAAGATAGAAGATGAAATGTTACACAAATTTACCATATTTATTGTCAGACATGAATGCTATAGGAATAATAATAGCTAAAGGATGCTGTGATAATGAAAGGGGGAAAGAAAGCCTGACGTCATCCACAAATTCAGGTTACCTGACATCTAATGGTGAGTTAACCTTGGAAGTTTATATCGTTGAGCTGGCAAGTCTGCATATTTAGGTAGGTACCTCTTACCTATACTCGCGCCGGGAATATTATTTGTAGGGTACCTACCTAGTACATACCTCGTACAACACGGCAGAAACGGGATTTTATGAGTTCAACTACCCAGGCTGCCAGGTACATAGGTACATAGAAGTTGTACGATCTTCTACCGCTTTTTACTCACTAAAACCAACTTGAACGAAGTATCCCATTCTGAAAAAAGTTACCGTATGACACGCATACATGCACACAATCTTACAGCCCGCCCTGCCCACTTCGTACTCCCAGGGGTTGTGCATGTATTCATTGTAAGAAATTTCATCATCGGTCATCTTTTCGTTCGACACCGATTATCCATTCGAACATTCAAACTTGTTACATATCCTCATTTTTCTACTCCTTCATCATCATTTTACTATCTAACGAATTCCGCTCATTAAATGAAGACCAACCCGAATATCGCGGTCCTTGCGTGCTACTAGATACGGACGAATTCATTAGACATGCTAGTCAGACAGGTTAGGTACGTACCTATATATTCTTGTTGATTTTACGAGGTTTCATTGTTTACTTCCAATGATATTCGTCTTTAACTGCCCCACGCGTCATGGACCCCACCAGCTAAAAACCCCGCTATCCCGCTATCCCGCTAGCTTCCCAGAGTTTCCCACTGAGCAGGTGCTGCTTGGTGCTGCTTGGTGCTGATTCACCCTTGTCTTCTTTTTGCCTTAACCTTATTATGTGCGTCCCACACCCCACTCCGCTACCCTCGTTACCCTGTCAGCCGCTATCGTAATGAGGTAGTTGACGCGCGAACAACTTCTTACCATCCATCTGTTTTTATTCACCTTTTCACCACGGCACATGTGCACATGTTCGCGTAACATTTTCGTACATAGTTTAAAACATTCTTCATTCTTTTTCTAATGAACATTGAAGGTTGAACGAGGCTGTCTAACTCACCTATCGATATCGATAAGTCAACTATCTTTAGGCATCCTCGGTTGCCTTAGCTATCTTATCTAGGACCTAAAGTGGTACCTCTAAAAGATCTCGTCTTGCGACAAAAACAAACCAGGCTGTACTCCTGCCTACTACATCTTACCAACTTACCAACTTACCACACACGCTCCTCCAACGACAGGTCACACCTCGCATCCACGTTACCACCATACCTAGTGTCTACCATCTACCATCTACTGTCTAGTTCTTGCAAATTCGCTTTGAATTGCGTCTTTCTTTATCTTGACAACCATTATTCAATTCAGCTTGGAATGGTAACTTGAAACGGCACATTGCCTTGTACGCTCACTGAGCATCAACCCTCATCCACTTTACCCGCTTGTGAATGTCCTTTACAGATTCCTCACTTGCCCACCATGCCACAGTGGGATAAGTCCCGCGATTATTACGCGGATCTAGACATTTCTTCGAGTGCTTCTACTGAAGAGGTCAAGAAGCAGTTCAAGAAATTAGGTATGTTCTATTTCTCTTCTCTATTCTCGATTCTCCCCCCTCTTCTTTTTTCCCTATCCATATTTTCTTATCCTCCTAGCTAACTTCTACCTCTCCAGCTCTAAAGTATCACCCAGATCGTAACCCAGGCAGAGAGGCCGAGGTTAACCCCAAATTCCAAACCATCCAATCCGCTCACGAGATTTTATCCGACGACAGATTAAGACGGCAATATGACGACGCACGTCGATCTCATGTGTCGCGCTATCCTAAGGCATCGGGTGTACGAGGTAACCCATGGCAGGATATTGGCAAACAATATCAACCTCCCCCTACTAGACACCAAACACAATCATCTTCCCATTTCGGCAGGCCTCCTACTTCTGGTGCTGATCGTTATGCTCCCTTCACGAATAGCATGCCACAGAAGGGTAAATCTACACCTCGCGACGATCCCCAGTCTCGCAAGAGCTATGCAGATGCATGGGAAAATATGAGATCCAGCTCAACAAGAAGAGCACCTCCCGCGACTCCCGGTCGGGCACCCACGTCAGCAGCACGAGATGCAAATACCCCCAAACCAGAATATGCTCCTCCTAAGAGTGCTTATCAGCAGCAAAAGGCACAGGCGTCTTTCGGCAACAGTAGTCGACGAGCAGGCTTCACTCCCCGCTCCCCTGGATTAGCTGACGAACCTCCGGTAACTAACAAGAACTACTTTACTACTCGAACGCACTCGACCCTATTCAATGAAGTCGATCCCGATGTCCCGCAGCCTAGTGCTCGTCCATCTGCTCCTACGGCTTCTACTGCTTCTACGGCATCTACTTCAACGGATCAGTTTGCTCAATTCAAGGGTAAAGTTTGGGATGATCGCCAAAGCACTCCATACCATACTCCTGGTGGTGAGAAGACAAGCCTATTTGATGATGGACTAGGTATCGGCCGTACTAGCAGCACCCGATCACCCCGAAGACCAGATATGCCTGGATCGTTCCCACAGTATCGTCCTCGAAGCTCCAGTACCCCTAAGAGCGCAACCAACGATGCAGCCTTTGATGAATCGATGAAGAATTTCACCGGTCATGCGGGTTCCAAGCATACTGGCACGGCGACTACTCGAGAAATGCCGAATGGTAGTAGCACCCCCCAACCAGTACCTAGTGATCGCTATAAGCCGAATGTCGGACAGAGCAACGGAGTCCCACCATCTCCATTTGGAAGTTATCCAGCTACGCCCACCCCTGTGAACGGTAGCAAATGTATGTTGTTCCACTCCATGACAGGGATGTTGCATATCAAACTACATGCTAACATGATGTCCTTAGTGGGTGGAAATTCGGCGCAACCTAGCAATGGACCTTCAGTGTATGCTTTATCACATATTTATTCCCCACCACCGTCATGTCCCAAGCTCCAGTCTTCCAACAACACGACTAGCAAAAGATTCCACCTGTCCGCTGTGCAGGTCGAAGACCGGGGTTGCAAACTACGGTATCCTTCAAGTGAGGATGAATCAGCGCATCCTTCCTTGCTCAGTTTCGAGGAGATACAGAAACATCACGTTGCTCGTCTTATCAATGGTCGAGCGATGTCGAATAAGCGTACTAGCAGTACCTCCTCCAAGTCGAGCAGTGGAAACTCGCAAGATCCTATCGCAGAGAAGAAACTTAAGATCGGCGCTGACCCTGCATATTCTAGTTTCAACTTCTCGGCCGCAAGCGACGAAGCCTTCAAGGGGACCGGTAAAGAGCGCCTTTCTAAACCAAGCACTGATAGTATCAATACCAAGTTTAGTGAAGATTGGGATGAACTCCCTGAAGAGTTGAAGTTCAGCGCAGGGACCGCTTCGACGAATGGCCCGCAGACTCCTACGAAGGGACGGCCTCAATCTCGTAGTCGAAGTCGTCGACAAACCCCTAAGACAAGACCAGCTGAACCAGAACGAATGCCTTCAATGCCGGAGGGCCTAGGGAACGCCGCTGGAACCGGGTTTTCAGCAGGAGAATGGAGTGATAAAATAGGATCTCAACACTTCGTGCCCCAGTCTTCGCGCAGCGTTTCGTCTTCGCCGACTCGTCGCACTAATCTTAAGAAGGGTAAACCTGTCAAGATGACGGCAGGTACGGCTGGACTGGTGGATGAGGATGAAAGTGACGGATACCATGACGCTCAGTCAACCTCGTCTGGTTCCGCTCAGGCAAATGCGGATACTGCAACCGCGATGGACATCGATTCACCTCCGCCACAGAAGGTGGATGAGACTCCGAAAGCACCACAAACTAACGGCGCCCGCAAGATTCCTGTCGAACCTCACAGAGAGGAATGGAGAGCAGGCGATGTCAATGGTGTGCGTACGAAGTCTGCTAGCCCAGTACGAGATGGAATTCCCGCTAAGCGGCCCTACGCTCAGACTACTGCGCCTCAAGCAGCACCTATTCCCGTATCGAAGCCCTTTGCTGCACAACATGGTGGCTCGGAGGATACTGATGAATTTTGCACCACGTTTGCCGATTTCAAAAAGGTGGAGCCTTTCGTGAACCCATCTGCCACGGGTCTCAAAGATTTCAGTGATTTAAAGTCTACTCTACCATTCGAGAGCAAGCCATCTGAGCAGATTCCTCTAGAGAGAGAACAACCCTCTAAGTGGTCGCCGCTGGATTTCCCTTCTCCCCCTGTTGCTCCGCGCCTTCCTCCAACAGTGGTCGTACCCGGAATCCAGCCCAACAAAGCCCTGTTTCGTAAATACTCCCAGGAGTTTTACCAGTATCTGGACAAGTGGGAGATCTTTAGCTCCAGGGTCATGGCACATTTCTCAACCCGCCAGGATCTTTATAGACAGCGGCGCCAACATCTAGGGTTGGCATGGTTAGAAACGCCTTCGGGGGCTCGAGATTACCTGTTAGAGCTTGAGCAAGACCAGGCTGTTCGCGTGCAGTGGAGCAGTGCCTGTGCAGACCACGAAGCCAAGATTCGCGAATTTATGACATTCAGAGATCAGGTAAAATAGTATAGACGGGTCAATGAACGTCAGAATGCTAGTCTCCGCAACTCCAAGAGAAGCGGCGCGAAATCTAGGACACAGACCCATGGCAATAACTCATGGATATCTGCAAATTTCGGCGGAGCCCCTCTTGGTAGCGATAGCCCTGGTGGTGCACCACTCTGAACACATCCAATTGGATCGCGCCCATGTTGCGAAACTTCGATAATTTCGCATAGGTACGAAATCACTACAAATGGTTGTATCTTGGGCTATTGGACGTGTGGTATTCGAGCACGCCATCGTTCGTTCATGTTAGCTAAGGTATTTTACAACTCTGGTAGAATGGTTCTACTGGATTGATCGATCTCTCGGATAGCATTTTGACAGATACAGGCGAACCGTGGAAAGCATTTCCCGGTAATTTTTTTCATGATGCAGATTTCCCATGGCGTAATGGGCGACGAGAGATCAATGAGGGGGTGGATGGGGCGAGATCAGGAACGGGGGGGTTCTCAACGCGATGATCATACGACTACTTACTATGAGAACCCTACTTGCACGAATTATACGCATATGGCTCTAGATCGATTTTCGATCAATATTTTTCCACTTGCTCAGTTGTTTCACTTTGGTAACCGAAGACTTGTTCCGAGCAGTCTTCGTACACTGGCGAGATGAAGTTCTACTATCAATACCGCATGGGCTCGGACACGGCGGCGGATTATGGGAGGCTCGGGGCGTACGGATGGAGGGGAGGGGGAAACCAAGGCAAATTACGGATATTGTCTACACACCAATGCTCAGCACGGAGCTGCATTGTGTTAATGCGTTAACGGCGCGGAATGATTTTATTCGGGTTTCTCATCTCCGATTATACGACCTTAGAGCTCTTTTAATAAGTGGGTTTGTTTGTTTGTGTTAGCAGGGAGGCGGATGGATGGTGGATAAATTGCCGGCGCGGTTGGTGATTTTGATGATATCCAAACTCGCATCAGGAAAAAGGCGTCTTGTTAGCAGCACGGGTCCGTCCCCCATGGTACATACCATACATACATGGGTCGGGATCCGCTGAATCATCGATTCTAACGGGATGGCCTTTGTAGCAGTAATGCAACTTTCTGCTAAAACACATTGATTCTTACTTACCTATCTATTCTTATGCTTGATAATTCGGTGATATAAAATTCAGGGACCTCGATATTCCTTTCGCTAGGCTTAGGTAAGTACGTCGTAAGTGGACCTGACCCTATAGGAATCCGGTCCGACCTCAACGCCTAAATCGACTCCTTCGTGGGATTATGTGGGCTTATGTGATCTTCCTTAATGCTACGTTAAAATATTTAGAGACTAAGACATCTCCTTTTCAATCTGAGATTGATTTAAGTCAAAAGGGGAAACACTCGGTGTTTAGCGGAGGTAGTCTATCATCTCCGTAACACTTGGATACGACTCGAAGACTCGAAAAACAATCAGTTCATCAAAGAAGTATCTTTCATTTAATGTTAGATGTGTTGTAGTAGTTGTCACCACTATCCTTCCACATCCAATGCTATTCATCCTATCGTCAAAGCACATCGCGACGAATTCAGTATCAACAATAGTAGGTGGCGCATTCAAGGCACACGCATGCGTTAAAAATGATTTTCCTCCGGGAAACGCCGAAACCGCGCAGAACTCCCCCTCCTTCCTTGCTACCTAAGCATGTTACCATTCGATAGGGTCCTTGAGCTCCTGTCCGCGATTTGTGGTAGGGACGGGGACGGGCTTGGCGGCTAGCTTGCCGCCCTGGCCCTTCCGTTTCAGGTAAGCTGTGCCGTCGACCCAGGGAGTGTTGGTTGACGCCTTCTTCTCGTAGTCGACAATCTTGTCTTCCATCTGGAGGGTCAGGCCGATGTCGTCGAGACCGTTAACCAAGCAGTGCTTTCGGAACTCTTCGACATCGAACTTGGCAAGCTCATGACCGTCGGCGTCACGGATGACTTGGTTTGGTAGATCGACTTCAATCTCCTTGCCCGCGCGAGCCTCGGTCGCGATCTTCTCAATTTCGGCTTGGTTCTTGATAGCGATGGGTAACATGCCGTTCTTGAATGTGTTGTTGAAGAAGATGTCGGCGAAAGATGGGGCGATAACACATCGGATACCGAAATCGTTAAGAGCCCAGGGAGCGTGTTCTCGAGAGCTACCGCAACCGAAGTTGGGACCCGTGCAGACCAGGATTTTAGCCTTCGTCCACGGTTCTTGGTTAAGAACGAAATCCGGGTTTACGGATCCGTCCTCCTTGGTTCTTGATTCATAGAATAAAGCTGATCCGAGACCGGTGCGCTTAATAGTCTTCAAGAATTGTTTAGGAATGATAGCATCGGTGTCGATGTTAGATCGGTCTAAGGCGGCAGCGATACCCCTGTGAACCAGGAATTTTGGTAGGCCTTGAGAACCGGGTGCTTCCGATGTCATGGAATTGACATGGGGTGAGATATCTTCAGGTTGGTCTGTAATCCTTTCCCTCGCGGTGTCGTCATCCTCGACACTCTCGTCGACGTGCGCCTTGCCGTTTGGTGCCGTTGGTGTGTTATTTAACTTGTAGGCATCGATATGAGGGCTGGCAGTGTACTCGGTTAACTTTCGGACGTCGGCAAGCTTGCCAACAATAGCTGCTGCTGCCGCCATAACAGGAGACATCAGATGTGTTCGGCCTTGCGCACCCTGTCTCCCCTCGAAGTTTCGGTTACTCGTACTTGCGCATCGCTCCTTAGGTGACAAGATATCTGGGTTCATGCCGAGGCACATACTGCACCCCGCTTCTCTCCATTCGAAACCGGCATCTAAAAAGATCTTGTCAAGACCCTCAGCTTCAGCTTGGTCCTTGATTACTCCAGAACCGGGCACAATCATAGCACGGGTAACGTTGTCGGCCTTCTTCTTGCCCTTGACAACCTGTGCGGCAGCACGAAGATCCTCAATTCGGGAGTTTGTGCAGGAACCAATGAAAACCTTGTCGATAGGGATTTCCGTTATCGGGGTGCCGGCAGTTAGACCCATGTACTCAAGCATCCGTCTGCCAGCCTTCTTCTTTGCTTCGGACTTGAAAGACTCCGGGTCAGGAACAACTCCGGTAATGGGCACAACATCCTCAGGACTCGTACCCCAAGTCACGGTGGGGATAATATCTTTGGCGTCAATCTGGACGTCAATGTCGTACTTAGCACCTGGATCTGATTGGAGACTTCTCCAATACTTAACAGCACGATCCCATTCCGGAGTTCCATAGGTAGGAGCAAGAGGCTTGCCCTTCAGGTACTCGAAAGTAATGTCATCGGGAGCAACCATACCAGCTCGGGCACCGCCCTCGATGGACATGTTGCAGATAGACATACGAGCCTCCATACTTAAGCCGCGGATAACAGAACCGCAGAACTCGATGACACAGCCGGTGCCTCCGGCAGTTCCGATTAATCCGATGGCGTGTAGCACGACATCCTTAGAGCTAACACCGGGAGCCAGCTCACCGTCAACTTGTATTCTCATGTTCTTGCTTCTCTTGGTAATGAGGCATTGTGTGGCCAGAACGTGCTCGACCTCACTGGTACCAATTCCCATAGCGAAGCATCCGAAAGCTCCGT
Source organism: Annulohypoxylon maeteangense (assembly GCF_022496945.1). NCBI lineage: Eukaryota > Fungi > Ascomycota > Sordariomycetes > Xylariales > Hypoxylaceae > Annulohypoxylon > Annulohypoxylon maeteangense. The sequence continues at coordinate 1,224,065 of NW_025953249.1, read as the reverse complement.
GGGTGGAAGTGTGGCTGTCGCCACACACCAAAGTGGTACCAGGAAGGGTGAAACCTTGCTCGGGACCGATGACATGGACGATACCCTGACGTTTATCACCGAGACCAAAGTAGGTAACCCCGAAATCCCTTACATTCTCCTCAAGGGTTATGCATTGTAGGCGGGAATCGTCTTGTTCGATGAAAGAGGCAAGATCCTTTAAGCCTTTTCGGGACTTGGTGGGGATATTCTAAGAGTAATGTCAGCTTCGGCCAGCTTTGTCTAAAGTTGAGACGTTAGCCCATTCACGGAAAGTGAGACATACGTGATCTGTAGTGGCGAGGGTACAATCGGGTCTTCGGACTTTACGCCCAGCGTTCTTCAAGCCTTCGAATGCTTGCTATATTCATTGTCAGCTCTAGTACGTTTTACATTGCACACAGGTTCCCGTTATATATGTAGTATCACATACAGGTGAAGTAACCTCGTGAACGAGATGTCTGTCTATTGTGCGAAGCAGGTTAGCATGTAAAACACAAAAGCTATCTTGACGAAACCCAATTGACTTGGTCCTTACCGATATAGAGCAGGACAGTGCCGTCAAGCTTCTCATCCACAACATGAGCAGCTAGAACCTTGTCGTACAAGGTCTGCGGGACGCTTTCGGCAACGGGCATCTTGAAAAGTCAGTCTGTACTGAAATACGAGGATCTCTCCAATGTATCTCGTGACCCTTTTGAAGCGAGGTCAATCCCGAACGTGTGCGCACTCAAACTGGCGATGGGGGTGGCAATTAATATAGAGATAGGAAGACGAAGGAAGTATGAAAAGATGAAAAGTATACGATCTCAAGAGATCGCAGGTAGTATCGAGAGTATTCGGCTGCCCGATTGAAAGTCTATAAATGCGGGGAGAGAGTTTTTAAATATGTATTTAGGGAAGGAAGTAGACTATGTACACAGACATGAGGTCAAAGAAAGCGAAGAAACTGTGACCGGCACAGGGAAGCTATCTACTTAGGTACAATATCCTCTTTTTTTTCTTGTGTTGCCTTTTTTTCACTATTTTGGTTTTTTTTGCCTCCATTACGGCGCGCCGAATATCGGACGGCGTTCCCTGCTCTCCGGTAGCGGGGTACATGAATAGGTTCGAGATTTGAATCTCGCTGACGCTGATTGGCTGCAGCAAACCGGAATGTGCGGTGCAGTTGGGGCAATTGAGAATTGCCATGCTTAAAGACACCCCTGCTACCCCACGTGAGGGGCTCTCGGTGCGAGTCAACTGCAGAAGTATGCTGATAATTGCATGCAGACTACTAGGTAGGTAGATATATCAAATCGGCCCCAAGTCGAAAACTACCTAGGTCGCTATGATTAGGAATATACTATACGCTGTAGGTAGCCCTAGAATTGCTACGTAGGTTAGGTAGGTATTATCTCTTAGGCGGACGCACGGCTTTTGCATTCCCGCCCAGCACGCCCCCTTCCAGGCCCTTGCTTACCTACTTAGGTACATTGAAAATGATTACGAAGGTCTCCATTTTCTCCAAAGGCAAGGGCGGCAAACGTGTAATTGAGTAATTGACAGCTCGGGTGATACATTACCTCCTACAGAAGGAACTATCCGGACCTCCAATACGGCAACGTGATATATAAAGTCCCTTAGGTAGTGTTTCCCCAAAAAGCCTCCACCTCGGAAGTAGGAGACCTGGTTGATGATGTCACCTCCTTACATGTACTAGATGTACGTGCCTAGTTCCCCCTGCTGTGACTAGTCACTAGGCCAAATGAAGTACCTTCGATATGGATGTTGTAGTACAGAGATCTACTCTCCGCTCTTTCGGTGTGGTGTTAATTGGGTACAAACGGTACTTACGGTACGAGGTACGTATACAGGTTGGGGAAACGCTACACCGCAGAAAAGCAAAAAAACTTCAAATGTTCAGGGTTCCAAGTTCTAAGCGCATCATGGATGTACGTACTAGGTACACATGTACATATATAGTATAAGTTCACTTAAAATTTTAATAGGCTTTTAGAAGTAAGAGCCAACATGAAGTCGCAAATTCGTTACACCGAATAATCAATCGTTGGTGATAATCCTTACGGCTACCTCTAGTATAGTGCGATGCATATTCACCGCACCTTTGTTATATTAAAGTGGTACGCAGAAGTTCCAGCAACCTCCAGGAATATTCCTCCCCTTTTTAGCCTTTTAGCGGTCCGGTGTCCCTCCGATGCTTACCGTCCCTCAGCTCCAGTTTTCGCTGCCGTTCAGGGTCATCGGCTCTCGTCGGAGCCTCAACCATCTAGAACGGCCTGCTGGAAATGGGTCCAGTACCCATATCAGCCATAACCATTTCCGAATACCGCAGTCGGCTAGCTACCCGTATCTAGAGAGCTTCATTACTAGGTTAGGCAGTTCTAAGAAACCTCTGCGATAGGTAGCCAGTCGACCATTCTTCCCAATTTAAACCTGAACCCGAGCCCGAACCCCTCAAGGCTCAAGCTCGTACATAATCATACAAGAATACCATCCTATTGTATCATACAAAGTCTCAATGTCTCAAAAAGCCACTATTCGATAAGCCACCAGAGTATCTTCGATGCGTACCAACCGGATAGTCCGCCGGCAAGGCAGAACACACCTGCTGAGATGAAGACGATCGCATCTTCCCATGTGCTCTGCTTCCTGTGCCTCCTCCTCCAGAGATCGCTTTGTTGATCAAACGCGGGCCGGACCATGGCCCACCACGTGCAAGCTAAGCCGAGGAAGACTACGTAGACGGTCTTACAGAATTGGACCGCGGTCGCAGTCACGTCTGCCCAATCAATTCTTTCCGTAGAACCTCTCTTGTGCTGCGTTTGGGTTTGGGTTGTGCTCCTCTTGACGTGTTCATGCTTGGAAGGAAGCCCGGTGCCTCCGCCTTCTTCGCTGTGGCGTTTCTTCTTCGGGCGCTTTTGCTGAAGCGAGTGCTTCGGCTCCGTCGCTTTGCTTGGCATGTGCTTCTTGACCGGGCTGGGACTTCGGCTGCGGTTTCGGCCTGCCTTGCGATCGGCCGATCTGTTTGTCGCCATTTCCTTGGTCTTCGAACGCAATATGGCGATTCGGGTTGCCTCTTCTAGCATGTTCTCTTTCTGTTTCTCTAACAATACGCGCCGATGAGCTTCCTGCGAAGCTACCTTTGGGATTTGGGTCGAACCCTTGTTTTGACGTTCTTGGCTGATCTTCCGGCCTTGCTTCTCCTGCTTGGTTGTGCCGTTGGAATCTACTACAGGCTTGAGTGCTTGTATCTTGGTCGATTCGATTCCCACTACCGTGTCCGTATTCTTCCGCATCTCGGCGTCCTTCGTTTCGAGATTCTGTTGGACGGGGCGGTAGAGGCGGGGGATCGTTGAAATGGAAACTCTGATTGGCGGTTTCTTTTCTGGTGCCGCTTCGCGGGTTGATATAATATCGATCCCGGGTGTCTCTTGAGGGGGCTCGAGATTCGGCGAGCCATTCTGTATCACGGTGGGAGGGGAAGTCGTCCTAAACTCCTCTTGGATCGGCTCCGGTATGATGTGACACTCTTGCTGACGGGACGACGTTGGAATCGTCGAAAACTCCGTGGCGCCTGTGTGGCCGTTGATCTGCTTGGTTTCGATACTCAATTTCGGCCGAGGAAAGTCGGATAGGCTCACCAGGGCGAGGTCCACGCATCCAGTAGTGGTGGTGATGGGTATGGACACAGATCCTCTCCGGGCTGATTTTGCCTTCTTGTCTAGGGGCAAAATCGTCTCTGCTTGCTCCAAACTGATCCTCCCTTGCAGATCCGACTGTAGATGTTGGCTCTGGCACTCTGGGATATCTTCCGGTAAATGGTTGACCGAGTGGTCCTGGACTTGGTCGAAAGTTGGAGGCGATCTCTGATTTCTCTCCATCTCTTTGGTATGAGCTGTACCTAGCAGGCTTGGGGTTAATTTTCGGCGGATGGACTTCGAAGGACGTCTCATGATTCCCTTCAGTTTTGACTGCTGGGATGAGGTCGCTGTAGCTCCGTTTATGCTTTGGGTGCTTCTGTCGTTTCCCAGTGAGCGGGCCAGGTTTGTAGTTGAGGACAGTGCTAATTTGCTGCCGCCCATTACCCCGAGGGAGCTTAAGTTGGGTGTCGTTAGTTGGGAATCCTCCGAATGAGTCGACTGACTGTCGCCTGTGTCCGCCGGCTCCGGAGATAAGAGATGGAGTCGATAATCCGGGATATCTAGGTCGGCGAAGTGATCCTTTGGGATGTATTGGACCGAATTGGACGTCCGGTTCTTGTTTCTCATGGATGTGATGAGGCTCACGGGTGGTGTTGAAACGGACTTTCCCGGATCTGTTTCTCGTCGGCGTCTCCATAAAAAATGCCTCTCGCTCTTGGTTCGTCCAATATCCGATTGTCCAATACTGAGATTCTCCTCTGATGGCTGAGTAACCGGCCTTGTTAGAGATGCAGAATCGGGATTAGTATCTGGTAAGGTATGTATAATCGTATCTGTTGACAAGTCTCGGCGTTCATGACCTCGACGTTGTGAGCCATCGCAGCTAAGACGTTCGGCTTGACCTGAAGTAGCCTTCAAAGTTACGGGCGGGCGATTGGGACGAGAGAAGTTCGGGATAACTGTGATCTCTTCGGGATCTGATGAGGCAGAGTCAGTGGGCATCTCCGAAAACAGTAAACTAGATGTCTCACTGCTTCCAAGTGCCACACTATCTAAGGATTGAGCGATTGGGCTGAGACTGGGCTCGGCGGCGGATGACCATTGACGCTTATGTTGGCTCCATTTTGGTGATGAATTCTGACGCTTAAGTTCTTCCTTCGCGTGTTCGAGTTTATTAAGCTTCGCTTGCTCCTTGTTCAATCTAGCCTTGTCCTTTTCCTGTTCTTCTAATAGCTTAGCTTGCTCGTACTCTAACTTTGCAGCCTTCTTCTTCCGTGATAACCCGGCCAGCCTGCCTCGCGTTGAATTGCTTGTTGTCTCCGAGCTAGGCGTATCTGTAGGTGTCAGAACCGGAAATTGTCCCGAGTATGGATCAGCACCCTGAACACCCAGCCAGTCCCCGCTCTCCTTCAGGCTTCGTCGGCTTTTCCTGCTCATCTCCTTGGATTTGAGCAGCTCATGGACCTCCGCCCTATTCAGGGCTTCCGATTTCCGAGGCGGAAGTGGTTCACGATCCGGTTTATCTGGAGACCGTTCACGTCCAAGAGATCGATCCCTAGGCAAGTTTTCGACGAATCTAGAGTCCCCTTTTTGTGGGCTCCAACTCCAGACTCGACGATGAATGGACTCATCAGGGACTATCAATGAAGTTGTATGATGAGCTGGGCTCTTCTCCTTAGCAATATTCCAATCGGTCAACTCGCTAGGATCGATCTCTTCATCTCCCGTCCAGTCAGTTGTGCGATATGTTCCTCCTTGCTCTGGACGGTTGCTCGGTAGAATCTTGCTAAAGAAGCCGCTGAAAGAGGACGTTCGCTTTTGAGACGGTCGGTCAGCACTAGTAGCCGTTGAGGGCTTTCCGGGGCTCATCTTTCTTTTCGTGCGTTGTCGGATCGGTGGTGGTTGGCTTTGACTCGTACTAGGGGAAAATGATACAAGCCAGTCCGAGCTTGGACTGCGTAGCGATGACGGTGAGAATAAAGATGAAGATCGTCCACGTCTTGGAGATGCCATTTCTTTGGCTTTCTCTTCTGCCCCAGGGCAGATCAGATCAGACACGATCGTTACTACCTGCCTGATAGTGGTGACGAATCCGAAACGGAACTAAGGAGAATGTTCATCTTTCCCTCACTCATAGGATTAGACAACACAAGTGCGTGGCTACTCGGCAGTTAGCGAGAACACTTGAGGTAGGTGAGCGGATCAGAGTTTGGCAGGATCGGACTATAACGTTGGGGAACGTGCGACTTAGGTTCAACAGACGATAGGTATCGTGGATCGTCCGAGGTTGATGGTTGGAGAAACATGAACATTTAGGTTTTGATCCCAACTTAAGGGTGAGAACAACTGATGTACAAAAGTTTATCGTCAATACACGGGAAGTAGCATTACCACGGGCCAAGTGAAGAAGGAGGTAGGCCGGCAGTTTCTTAAACATCATCACTACTTCTATTTGACTTTCTGTGGAAGTAGCTCGTATTCATACAGACGCCGGTGAATACGAAAGAGTTTTCTTCACTGCGGCGTAACAAAATCCACAAGAACCCCCCTGATGTCTGATAATCCTAACATCAATGCATAGTCTACATAAAAAATAGATAAAAACAACCATAACCCTCTTACCGCCACATAGATGGATATCTCTCGTAAGAAGGTGCTTGAGTAGGTCTACCCCAACTATTCGACGGTTGAACATTCATCGTCCCAGTGCTTTTCCTAGTGCTCTTTATAGGACTATTGCTGCGTTCTCTCGCCGATTGGTATTGCTCGAGTTGAGCCATCTCGCTGTTATTTCGCGGTGATCTAAACTGAAGTTCTCCTAGACTAGGAGCCTTCTTTAAGGGTGATTTAGGGTGGGTGTATACACCCATGTAGCCGCCATCGCCTACCTGGTGGGTCTGGTGGGTGCTAGAGGTAGAGGCAGAAAAGTTAGGAGTGGAAGTTGAAGCGCTGGAAGCTCCTCGACGGGATGAGGTAGGGTTAAAGGATGTAGGAAGGCCTGGCGTACCCTTCCATTGAGTTTTGGCAGTAGCCACAGGAGTGCGACCTCTTAGCTCGCTGCCATAGGCCTCGGTGTGTCGTGTAACAGGGGGTGTGAATAGTCCAGAACTACTTCCGCTGTTGGTGTAGTTCGATCGGCCCATACCACGGTCAGGGTCAATGTGTTTAATGTAGTTGGGATTGGGTCGTGTCCGGAAACCTCGGCGTAGCTGGACGGTAGGTGTACCAACTTGTATATCTTCATCAAGGTCTTCACCCTCCTCACCCTGCGATATTTGCGTTGCGGCATCCCTGACTGTAGGGTAAAGGCGAGGATGAACGAACTTGGTATCGTATTCATGCATAACTTCTTTTTGAATAATGGCGGTGTCTTTGTTTTGCTGCGTAAACCTATTCTGGAATAGAAGTAGTTGCGCCGAGAGGATACACTGAAGGACGATGCAGTTGAAGACGGTGACACTTGGTCTCGCATCCAGAGGCGCTAGCGGCAGGAACATCGTGTAGACGAGGACATGACCAGGACTGAACAAGCAAAATATTTGCAGGCAAATCGGTAGTGGATCCCAAACCGATATCTCCCACACATCTCGAGCCCGATCGGGATGCGCTCTCGATTCCGCACTCTCGGTGCCTATCATATTCGTTAAAAGCCGGAGAGGCGACGACGATACCGGTGACGACTGGACACGGACACGATGCGCCGAAGGTGTCTGGGGCTCCCTCTCTACATCTGCTTCGAATAGTCGATAATGACGAGATCGATACATCGTGTAGGTCGCATTGACGGCCGAAGCGGTAATAAGACACCAGACTAGGGAGCCGACCTATTATGCAACCGCATGCAAGCGTGGTCAGCAACTAGAAACAAATCTATAGTCTCCAGTGAATCCCACATATATGTAGATAGTAAAGTGAAACTTACGAGGAAAGTAAACCACCCAGAGACCGTTCCCTCGTCGAACACAGGATCTACAGCCTGAGAACCACCACTATTGGCTCGGGCGAGCAGAAACGCAAAGTTCATAACCAGTCCCATCTGCGTCCCCACGAGCTTAGAGTCCCAGTCGCGTGTCTCGATCTCCTCAGATAACCACAACAGGAAGTCCATGGGGTTGAGCATGGACTTGACACGCTCTAGGAGCGGTCTCCGACGAACTAACCGTGGCGGCATCTCGACAGGACGTTGCGTGTAGGCGAATCGGGAATTTGGCTACCTAGTAAATACCCATCACACGTATGTGTATTATGGTATTAAACTAGCGACGGCAGCCTTTCCCACGCGAAGGGAGGTTTATGCTGCGTTGCTGGCTGCGTCCGGCTTTCCCTTTGTTGACTTTTCGTTAAGAAAGAAAACACGGCTCACGAAGATTAGAATGGGAAATTTTACAGGGACGCGGTTGCTACGTATTAGGCGGTGCTAGGGTTTTTTTTAGGCACAAGCAATAGCGGCTGCTAACTGGTTAAATTAGGCGTGTACCTGGGTACAAGTAGATGGATATGGATACCTGTAAAATGGCGGGGTAGGTGCCTAGCAGGCGGTAGTCCAGGCGGTCAGAGCTTCCTTTTAGCGGTCGCTACTTCTGCCTGCCAGGTGGGTTAGCAAGCACCTTACAAGTTTCAGCCGTGCGTTTCGCAAGCTCAGTACCTGTGATACAGTACCTATCTCGAGCTAGGCGCCTCTAGATGTCTCCTAATTAAATGCAACCTTGAATTGCACACCCAACGATTCAACCAAACCACGCCCACGCTGCCTATTCCGATTGACTCACAAATATGGCGTCCCACGCAGATTACAAGGACAGGCAATTCCTAGCCGTCATCGGCGACGAGGTTAGCGCAACCGCCACACAGCAGCCACTCAATAATTCAGAAGATTAACCCCAGAGATGATTAGGATTCAGTCACGGGCCTCCTCCTAGCAGGAATAGGTGTAAGCCTCAACATCTAGCTTTCCGCCATTTTGCGGTCTATCGAACTCTAAGTTGGGATGTTTATTAACGAGGGCCATATGCTTAGCACGTCACGAACCCGCCCGACTCGCAAAAGAACTTCCTAGTCGTCGATAACAAGACGGACGCATCAGCCATCGAGGCCGCCTTCGATTCTTTCACCACGCAGCGCAAGGACATCGGTATCATATTGATAAACCAGCACGTCGCCGACAAGATTAGGCATCGAATCGATACCTACACGGCTGCCTTCCCTACCATACTCGAGATCCCCAGTAAAGAGCACCCGTACGACCCCGAGAAGGATAGTGTGCTGAGAAGAGTGAGGCGTCTATTTGGAGAGTAGAGGCATTTTTAATGGGTTTTATACAAATACTTTATACAAATACTGTTACGAGATGGCTACAAGGTCGGGATTGTATTATACACATCCATCATTCTTAAACATCAAAGGGGTTTCATGGATTGCAATGCTCTAGCGGAGGTCTGAGGCCGGGGTTCAAAGACTCGAAAATGCCCTTACGGGGTATCATTGTAGATGCGCGACTAATGCTAAACTCATGTGATTACGTGCCTTCATCACAACCATGCGGTATCAAAGAAAATGTCGAACCAGACTCGCGGAAGCAAACAACAAAAAATCAAACTATGGTGCCATCAAGTCCATACAAATACAGGCGTAGGGGGAAAGGTGCCCTTGCGTCCATTACGAGTGCTATGCCATGCGTAGTAATCATCAATCCAGGTTTAAATTAGACCCTTTTCTCCAGAAGTATGACGGTGATACAAGTCTCGTTTCGGTTGCCCAAAGGCGATCTACAATTCGATCGACAGATCCGACTTGCTACCTCCGAACTTCACGGTGGCCTGGAGGCAGGTGATGGGAGTTTTTCCATCCGCGTTGACGACCTCGGCGTAGACGTTGTATGTTCCCTATTCCACTTGTTAATACCAACTTTCAACAAAGCCCTTATAAGACCGGGGACACATACAGGAGGAACCTCCTTAGGGATCTCGACAGATTTGGTGATGGACAAGACTCCCTTCTCAATAGGGCACTTCAGATCGACATTCTCGATTTGTTCGCACAGGTCGGCGGTGGTGCTAATCAGGCGGATTAGACCATACTTGACAACGAGGTTCACGGTTGCTCCCTCCGTGATGGTCTCGTAAACGGTTCCTGTAGCCTCGATGACTAACTCGGAGCCACTAGATATGCAAGAATCATTAGTTAGAACAGAAATGCCTTTTGATTCGCTGGATCTTTCATCTTTCGAATACACAATGTAACTAGCCAAACATACGTCTCAGGGGGATTGGGTGATAAATCAACACTCTCGATCTTTATAATATCGTTGCTGTGGTCCGTATCGCAGAACTCGAGAGGAGATTCACCAGGAACCTTTTGCGCATCCTTAGCGACGGCGTCTTGGGAGCTAAACCAGCTTCCAGCCGATGCTACACTGGCAGAAAGAGCCGCCACGCAAGCGGTAGAGAATCTCATTGTGAATTATCGTGATGACAATTTCTGGATTCGAAAGAATTAGGAAGCAGTTGATATTCACTCAGATGAGTGAATGAGAGATACTCGATGATGTCGTGAGTGGTTGCGTTTGCGGAGGTTGGTCTGCTCAACAGATAGAAGATATGGGGGAAGACAAAAGAACAGTGGAGCGATACAACTAAGAAGGTCAACTACGCAAGGTTGGGGTGGGACGTCATGAGACGACTAGCTGCAAGTGTGATTGGCTGTGTCGCACCAGCCTTGGCTTGTTTTAGTGCCACCGGAGCGCCTTCGCTTATGTAACACATGTAAGTTGACCAATCAGGAAACTATATACATATTTACTTCTGTACTTACTAAACAACTGCCTTCAATATTCCTATAAGAATCAATAGTCTAGAAAAGGATACAAGTCAATACCAGAAATTTATGATGCTGTAATTAAATATCATGATTCTTCATTATTAGAGTTTCTTATTAGCTTAACATGATACTAAACACATCCTCTTCGTCCAACGGGTATAATAGACATCCCCAAACCTATAAACCATTCATCAACCTCGACTAACCCAAACAATAATAAACAAAAACTGAAAAGACTTCATCCTGATGCATCGATCAAAACTTGGTATCGTAAACCAACCCTGTCCATAACAATCATGATGAGAAGCTAGGATACCATGTCCTAAGCCCACTCGTTCTCGAGTCATTTTAGGCGTGTATTCATGAGGCTAATACCTCACTCAGATTATGAACCTAGTAGTAAATCTTCTCCTCCCAGACCGGCGGGCGCACAGTTTCTGTATCCCATTCCAATTTATTCTTGTCGCTCAATGTGCAACCTTCGTCAGTAATCGGGATCACCTTGCTAGTATCTCGGACCTCTTGCTTCGAGATGCCCATAGAGTCCTCAGGAATCCACAACAACGGCGTTTTGCTGCTAACCGAAGGCGGGAAGTAGGCATTGCGTTCGACCTCGTCCGAGTACAGGCTAGATGTATCAATCGAGTCGTGTGGTACAAGCTTGCACATTGCCTCATAATCACAGTACTGCCATGGCTTCAGGAACTTGGAAAAGAATCCAGGCTTCTTCTCAGCTACTGCGGTATCGTCGGATGACACCTTCTCAGCATCTGGAAGGCCGTCTTGGATACCATCTTGATGGCCATTGCGGGCAGTAGAGTGTGCACCGTTCCGTGTCGGGGGGCTCTCCACCTGAAACTTCTTAGATTCGGCTTCAGCCCCGAGGGTCCTGGGCAGATTATAGAGTAGAGGATCAATAGCGTTGTTGATAGTCAGGTGGAATAAAATCGTGAAAACGAGGAATGCAACCATGAGGACCAGGGGGCCGATGGCTACAGAAGTAGCGAAGATTCCAATCATGCATAGCTCAGAGATGTAAATTCCCGAAAAGAGTTGCTTCAATGCTCGGGGGTAGATTAAACCTCGGGTGTCGATAGCTGTATCCGTAACAAAGAAAATATTGTATCGCCATGCGAGATAGAAACACGAAAGGCCGACAGTCGCGAAACCAAGTACCAACGGTGCGATAGCAGCATACGTAATACCTAGGTCAATTGTTAGTACGATTTAAACAAGCCGGGTCTGTTTAAAGAGTCTTACTAATGACGGCAATGTTAGTATAGACCGGTAAGACACTACCCCACGATATAGCGCTGAGGTTTGCCCACTTCGTGTAGAGAGCACGAGGAGTGCCAGCGAGGTACTTGTACATGAGCGAGAAGATAACGAATCCAACAGCCTGTGAAAGAACACCTGAAGCAACGCCCAAGCCCTGGATGATAAAATACGAAATGTAGAAATTAGAGGCTTTGGGGAGATTCGTTGAAAGTAAAGATGTAACAACACCAGGATTCTGGGCGATTTGCGTTGCGACAGCTGATGCTGATGAGGTGACCGTCATTATCAAGAACACCTGAATAAGCTGGAAAGCGAAATACGCATTCTGGGTGAATAGCTCGACCCGTGATAGAGAAGGCTCTCCTGAGAGTTTAGCACATACTATTCGAATATTAGTTGTTGTATTTCTTCAAATGAATGGCTTAGGCATATATAACTTACATCTCATGATTACGGGAACAAGAGACATCAAAATTGAGAGGGCAACACCAGGCAACAACCCTTGAATAAGTCCTAGAACGATAGAGGGGATTGACAACAGCCAGTTTAGGAAGAAAACCTTGTTTGCAATGTAGCTAACGTTGGAAATCACACCAACGACCGCGACGGGAATTGCCCAAAAGATGATGAGTGCGGTAATGAATCCGAGTACAGCGAATCTTCGGATGATTCTTTGCCACCAAGATACCCTCAATGAACTCCAAACGACCTCACCAGGGGTAACACCTATATATTTAGGTGACATGCGCAGAGCTTGATGGTGAGCCAACACTTGGTATGCCGACTCAGCATCAGCTTGATGAGCGAATTCGACGAAGACACTAGGAATCTTCTTGTAGTTCCCGGTACGGTATTCATTCTGGGCTGCCTCAACAGCCGGGATGATCCGCTCCAATTCAGTTCGGCACCAATTGATAGTATCGACCTTCTTTCCAACAAGACCAAGGAGTCCAAGTCGGTGGGTTGGTCGTTTCTTTTCAGGGACCCAACGCGCAGCTAAGCTACCCGATTCTGCATCTGCGGGAGCTTCAGCTGTTTCGCTAGAGGCGCCCTTGTTTTTCTTTAATGCCTTGAGCCGGTTTTCGTTGGCAAGCTTTATCAATTTAACTTCGGCCTTCTCCAATTTCATAGCCACCTCATCCCGCTCTTTAACAAGCTCATCAAGCTTCTCGGTATCTCCAGTGATCCAAACGTGCTTAACCGAATCGCCGAACACTTTTCGTATTTTAGCCTCGTCAAGATATTCGTCGGGAACAGAGATGAAAAGCACGGTTCGGGAAGAGATCCGGTTGGCGTAAAAAGGTGAGAGCAAGAACGCCTGTCGCAGATTGACGTAGAAGATAGACTCGCGCATGATCATATACATGACGAATCCGTAGAAAATCCAAGCCATGAACGTATGGGCATAGTAGCGGTTCGATTCTGTGTCCTTGTTAATGTGAGAATAGGAGAGTATATCCACCTGCTCAGATGATCCATGGCCCGTCGCATTCACGGGGAACAACACCGGCCAGAGTACACAGCAGCCCACGAAACAGATCACAACTATGATCCGCAAGAATCGTAGGAAGAGATAAGCATCCAAAGACTGATGCTGCAATGAATGAATATCTGGAATTTTCCAAAATGGACCAATCCAACTTAGTAAGCCATTGGGAAGAGGTGGCGATCGTTCGCTACACAAAATAGTATCAGCAACCAGCCAACTTGTAAAAGACAACTTTATATGAATTGAATATCCTACTTTGGACGAAGACTTCCTAGATAAGTTCGCGGAGCGTAGTAACGCCTTTGGCTCTTGCGTAAAACTAGGAAAATAACGAAGTAGATGCCAGCCACCAAAGCAACAGGAGCTAGAGTCAAGTAAAGAGCTGTGAAATTTTGTTAGTGATCCATGGTATCGAGACGGAATTAGTTGAGATCATACACGACGCCGAAGCTGGCGGCGTGGTAGTCGCCTGTCCTTGATTGCTCATCTTGACTATTGGCGATTCCTATTATTTAATATGAACAATGGGAATTTTCGTAGACTGCGTGGCGCCAGTCAAACTCTAGATAGAGTCGGACGAGAGCTCGAAGTCGTGAAATCTCAATTGACGATACCAAGAATAAATTTCACGACTAGGGGTGACGCGTGAAGTTAACAAAAGGAGGAGACCAAAAATGGGCCAGTCTTCCCAGTGTACTATAGTACCACAAACGTAGGCGGCTACGTGTAATTGGACAGAAGAGGCAACTATCAACCCCAGATGTTGGTCAGCGATCGTCGTTCCGTAGATCTGGGATATAATATCATCGAATCCAATCCAATCCAATCCCAGAAGGAAATGGGAAGTGGTTCTTGAGGAAAAGAAAATGGCGAGGATGGGCGAGGATTGTACGACTGGTATTTGATATAATAATAACGTGAATCCTCATAAGCAAGTCGTCTATACCTCCCACATCTGCACCTGCCAGTTGTCTGTGTCTGAGGTTTCCAAGAAATTCCTGGAATTCAGGATTTTGAAAAAAAAGGCCTGCAATGAGATCTTCACAAGCTTTTGACGGGAACCAGGATTTGCCTGCATGAGCTGCGAATGGCGTGGGGAGGAGATAGGAAGGAAATGACGGTGATTGCACGTACCCCTGTTGACCTGACCCACGCTTTTCTTGTCCTTGGAACTTTCCAATTTCCTTTTAGACTTTAGACTTCACTAACGTGTCAGCGTTGCCAGTCTTTCCCTTCAACAGTAAACCCAGTACATTAGACGATCGGCTGATGATGAAAATTGAGTTTTTAGTTCAGATGGAGAAAGAAAGCCTAGATTTTCTAGCTGAAGGGATTATTGATCTATTGATCTAGTAACGTTGAAGGTAGGAGCTACGAGTACTTCTCTACCTAGATAGGTAATTAATAATTTCACTTTTCGTACGAAGTCTTAGCATGCTTCATAAATTGTGTATGACCTCATCCTAGGTATCGAAAAAATGGAGTTTGCGTCTAAAAATGTAGGACAAAGATCCCAACACTATTTTGATTCGATCCTCGATGCTCAATGCTCGGTGTTACAAGGTCAACTCGCAGGAAACGTTACTGCAGGGCAGAGGCAGAGAACATTGAGATAGTTGGGAAAAAGAAACGAAAACAGCAGCTCCATAAAACTCGAGGACAGTCTAGGATCCTCCTTACAACGCACCCTATGATCTCGGCTGTTCTGTTCTGTTAGTTCGCCCTAATCGATCAATGACATCAGACTATCGGTACATTAATCCAAGACTATTAGAGATCCGTTTGCGCCTGAGGCTTGCGACGACCTGGTAATCCCTACCAGTTTCATCCAACTAATGGAGCTTGCAGCTATTTTGTGGACGTCGACCATTCCATTCTTAGCAATAACATCCCAGCGTTAAATATAGCTGCATGAACCCGCTTGCGTATCGGGGCACCCGCGCGGTGCTACTACACAATAGGTACTAGGTACTATATACAAAACTCATAGTATCCCTAGTATGATACGAGCTATACCCAGGCACTAGATTTCATGCGCCAGGCCTCCAACGAATATCGTCGTCGTTGTCGTTGCATTCAATCTTGTCTTGTGATGATATATCCAATAGTGTTACAACTCAAACTCTACCCCATACGTTGACTAATTTATGCATACTTACTTAGGTAGTAGTATTAACTATGTCGTACCTCCAAGAATTATCACATAGAACGATCTTCTACACCGGTCAGACTCTTGCGGCGTGGCGCTCTTGGAGACATGCGCTTTACGTACATATAAGATCCCTGACTCGTTGCAAAGTTATATTCCAGCTAAGCCTGGTTCGTGAACAGGGTAGAATTAACTAGGTATTATACCTACCGTCTCAGGTAAGTCGACTCGACGTCTTCCACCTACTAGGTACTATATTCTGATTATGTAAACATATTCTCGACATATCAACGCAACTTGACCTTGTCAGCTGAAAATTTATGTGGCTGATTGGATGCATTGAGGCTTTAAGACATAAGGAAAAAGTCATTGTCGTAGAAATTCTACATCAAATTTGGTTCATTCCAACACGACATTAGCTCTATCCCTAAGAACCGTGATAGACTAGGCCGAATGCATCCTTTGTCGCTATAGTGAGACCGCCAAGCTCTTCCTGATAGCTACCGAATCCGGATAACTACTTCGACAGTGAGGCAGAGTGGCTTCGTATTATCTCTCCTGGGTCCTGGTATGATTGAATTTATACTATAGAATCAGAGTATCACTTATTCTCCTCAAATACTACCTAATTAGTAGGTATCCAGTCGAAAACCGACTAGATGAGTATATCAACATAGGTAAACAAGCTAGTTCGATTATTGACTTCTGACTTCACGTCACTTCACTTCGATAATTTTCTGTTGGGATGGATGCCTTTTTACCTACCTACTAGATACTAGGTACCTAGGTAGGTATCTAGGTAATTGCTAGAACGCTTTCTCTTTCTTCACATACTCATAGATTCATGCTGAAAGCAAATATCATCGGCAGATACCTTCCATGCCGTTTTCATTGTTTGGTAGATTCGGAACTACCTAATATGTAGCTTTGGAATGTTGGGTAGCTCAGCGGATTGTTTAACATTCCGGCGATAGAGAGGGGTTTCTTTCTCTTTTGATGCTTCATCAAGAATATCCCCCGTAAATGTGTACTCTCCTATTATTCACCCATCTTTCCCTCGCCTCAAGAGGTATCTATATCGTTAGAATCTGTCTTTCTGTTCTACACTCATTCTCCCAAAGGCGCGCTGAGTAAGACTATTGTCAAAATGTCCAACCAGACGCCGCCACAGCTAGCAGATGTCTACAAAGACATGGAGGGTTATGTGGGGCCGACCTACTGGGCAAGGCCTTACTTTTCGAACCACCATCACGAAAACCCAGGCGACATGAGGATGCTCGGGCATGTTAACTGCGGTTACTTATCTACTGCTGGCCGGCCACCGACTCTGGAGGCTCTAAAGCAGCATGCACAGTCTTTGGCGTATTTGATATCCACCATCGTGCCAAGCATAGCATCTGGCGAGGTCGATGGCGCAAACAATGGCGCCGAGATGTCGTTTTTTAGGAATACGGCCTACGACTGGTTAGACGATATGCAGAAACCATACGACAATATCGACAGGGCGCACCGAAAACCGCTCAACAGTCTGGTAAATCTCGTCAAACGGAACAGCGACGAGAGAGGCATCGAGTTTCATTGTCCACTATCAGAGACCCCTGTACAACACATCGAACATGATCTGGAGCCAGTTCGCCCGTTTCAATCTCATTTGACATTACTTATGCACGCCAACGAGTGCCTCGAGAAACTTGATCACGATTTCTCGGCTATGGGCGGACTGCTTGCGCTCCTCCCGACCGAGGAAGAGGACCTGAACACGAACCCAGATCTGCCCAAAGCCAGGAAAACGTTGATCGGAGAGTGGTTGATGTTCACGCAGCATCTCGTGGGCCGCATGCACGAGCTTGAAATCGCTTACGCCAACGCCGTGGACCTACTTGCGAACGAGGCCATTGTCCCGGCGCAGCACCTGAGCAATACAGGACCTGACGGGCGTGCTGGCAGAGAAATCGTCTTCCCGCAAGATCGTTGGATATTGGCTAACGCCGGGGAAGATGTCTTTAACTTTGTCCATCAGATGCTTGATAAAAAGGAAGCGTGGGGTGTTAATCGGGATAATGTGTTCTCAAGACAGAACGTAGTAGGAAATGCGCTACGACGTCCCCCACAAGAAGGAGAGGAACAGGCAGGCGAAGATTTTCTTAAGGGTGTCGCCTATGTAGATCTCTCAACCAGATATTATCGATTGAAAGGTAGCGGTCACGGCCCCGTCTTCTGTCTCCCGGCCTTCGCGGACCGCCCGAACACGGCGTACACTAAGGAAATCGAAAACCGGCCAACCGTCGTTACAGTGCCGCAGCCGACACTTCCTACTCAAACGACGGCTTGGGAAAGGAGAAGACAGGAGCTACAGACAGAGCATACAAATATGTTCAACCAACTCACCAAGGCGCAAAACGAAACCACCAGACTCACCATATCGGCAACCGCACATGAAGAGGAACTAAAGCGGCTACGGCATCTCAACCAGATCTATGAAAACAACCAAGACAGTGATGCCACACAGCTCGCGCAGAGAATAGCGGAGCTGGAGGCGGAAAGAGATGCCGCTCAAACCCAATATAACGATAATAACTTGGAAATGAGGTCACTGAGAGACCAGCTGGAGGAGTACAGGGCTAGAACGGTAATTGAGCAGCAACCTCCTTCGGGGGTTTCAAGAAGAAATGATATGTACACCATGAACCCCGCCACATTCCGAGAGTACTCGAGCCGGTCGGCGGCAGTGGCCGCGGTGAAGCCGGAGATTGAGAGGAGCAAAGCTGCACTCCAGGAGCTTGCCGATAAGGGAGAGTTGGATATGTCGAATTTCGCATGGCTCGATACGATCGCCGGCGCCGCTTAATTTGACTTTGGTGCGGGGATTCGGTTGCTAAAATCTCCGGCATTGCGCATTTGTTTATCTTATCCTGCTTATGCAAGCTGATCTGGGGTGAGGGTTCATCAGGGGGGGGGAGGGTTTTTTGTGATGTTAGTGATTAGGTACTGTACCTAGTAGTACCTAGGTATGGTAGGACGTCGTTCCACGGTTCTTTAGATTCATAAATAGGTGCTATTCGCGTTCTTGGTCGACCATTAATTTTGTTATGGTGGCACCTGTGTCAGAGCGCTTAGTGAATTGCGAATTATATTGAGCTGACGAGGACCACCAGACCGTTATTTCCATTGTGCCGCCAATATTGGGTGGATCGAGGCGAACGATTGGTTGGATTTGACTTGCATGTGGCTTGTCGGCACTTACCGTTATATTGAATACCAAGGTACTAGTCAATAGGTTGCCGTGACAACCGATCTTGCGTGCCCCTCCAAACACAAGGTTCCCTTCTCTTATCCGGTTTCTTGATTCGGAAGGGGCTCTGGAGGCATGGGAAAATGGGAGAAATTCATGCATGAAGAAAGAACAAGACGAATCTTGGAAGTTGCTGTAGAATTAGGTTTAATTTGAATGGTGATTTTAACCATCTAGATATTACGATTGTTTGTTTTGCTTTTGCTCAATTATTACGACTCTTCAACCAAACAAACCAGACACCCGACATACAGCATTCAATACTACCGACACAGTACCTCTATCCGGACACATCTAGAAACGTCAGCAATTTGTTTGTAGCACAAAGCTTACATAGTACGAGACCCGCGCTCGGCTGGGGAACCTTGGATATCCGAAATCCCCGCCATTGATTATCTCTAATAGTCATATTCGCATTATCCACCCGGCCAAATAACAAGACCCTCTACACTGCTCCGTGCTCTTCAGCTGAAACCCTACCGCTCGAGACAACAAATCATTCATCTATCGGCCCGCGTCCGGTTGGTGTCTCATTGCGAAACCGTGGACCTTGAACTCTTGTCATATCATATCGATAGGGTATGAATTGAGAGATCGCGGAAGTCCTGCGGGGTTCCAAGGCGCGCGTTATACACATTGTTGACTTGTCTCTTTCCAATTTGTTACTTGCAGGCTTCTTGGATCAAAAGGAATTAGACGATGCTTCTCACAGGGTTGACCTAGAGCGATGAAGTCTTCCTTCGGGATGGTGTTGTTTGCTACCCGTATATCACAGGCCTGGCGGCTGACCGCAGGCATCCGATCTTTAATATTCATTACGGCCTTATTTCAGCTCTCAACAATTAGCGCGGCTCAGACATTACCCTATTTTCCTACAAGCATATTCATTCCACAATCCAAGCCTGAGCCGGCGCAAGAGAATGCGACTGCTGATATCGCTTACATATTCTCACCTCAGGACGATTGGGTCGACCTACTAGCGCTCAACTTTTCAAACAGCCTTCAAGCTTCATCGTTATCTTTCCAAACATTATCATCGAATGTACCTTTCTTGGATACCAACAAAACCGCATTCACCCCGTCGCTTGCCGATAATGGATCGCTTATCGTCTACGCTGGCGATTGTTCTGCGCCAGCAGGTTCCGAAATATGGACATTTTATCTCTCTTCTGTTGACGGAGCCTCGTCATGGAGCAGAGCGAACACAACCTTGGCTACCGATGCAAATTCAATCCAAGCAGGGCCAAGCTTCTTAGGCGGTGGTTTTAGTTTCTCAAATATCCTAGAGCCTCAATTATCGCCTGCCGTAACCTATGTTTACGGAGGAATGTGTCCTGGGACGGCCGCTTCCAATGCTAGTCTCGCTCAATCGAACGCCACTTACTCGAATCAGATGATCAAGATTGCGCCTTTGGGTATCAATACGGGGGAATTTACGGTTAGTCCGGTTTCTAGCAAAGGTCCCCCGGTAGCCGAGGCCGGATTCAGCTTTACTAGTCTATCTCCATCTATTTCCAATCACTCGGGGACAGTAACACAGCAAGTTAATTATGTACTCCTGGGAGGTCATACGAAGACCGCTTTTATCAATATGAGTACTGTCGCCATCTGGAGCTTACCGGAAGAGAGCTGGAGTTTTATCTCCAACATCGATATAGTGGGTTCAAGCAGTACCAATACCGAACTAGCTATCAAAAGCACCCTCACTAGTATAGACAGCCGATCCGGTCACACGGCGGTCCTAAGCGAGGACGGAACCTCCTTAATTATCTTAGGTGGTTGGGTGGGCGACTTAACTCAAACCGCTTCACCGCAGCTTGCTATTCTTAACATCGGCGCTAGCTACGGCGGCAAAGGAGACTGGGAGTGGGTAGTTCCCGATACGCAGCCATCAGGGCCGGGTATCTACGGCCACGGCGCGGCGCTGCTTCCTGGGAATGTGATGATGGTCTATGGAGGCTACACTATATCCCCAGCCGAAACCAAAGTCAGGAGACAAGCTTCCAGTAGCAATGATGTGCCAATGTTTCTGAATCTTACTTCGATGAGCTGGTCAAACGACTATACGAACCCAACCTACAACGCAGTAGACCAAGGCAACAATAGCTCAAGCACTGCAAATGGCGACTTAGGTCTACGCCTAGGGCTAGGGCTTGGCCTGGGTCTCGGCATCGCAGCCATAATTATAGCGATAGTAATCTACCTCCTGTATCGCCGTCGTTTGAGGCACCGGCGCACTATCCGCAACTCCGCAATTCGTGCTCTGGCGCAGGATACCTCGCGGTTCCTACCTCATGACGACGAGATGACTGAACACGACCAGGCCTGGTACACCGGCGGTGGCGACCCGTACATGCGCGGCAGCCGGTCACTTGGATACCAAAGTCTTCAAGCAAATCGCGGAAGCCTAGACCAAGGCCAGGGGCCGCATTCGTGGTTTGGGGGAGCGCCTACGCAGGGACAGGGAGTTTTAAGAAAACCGCTTCCGCGCCGCAACACCTACGATCCTCATTCTGCTGTTATCCATCCCATCGCCGAGGCAGATGAAGATGACGGTGGTATTTTGGGCGGGCCGATAAGCCCATTGCGCAACGAGGGCAGGAAGGACTCGGACCCATTCCTCACACCAACACAAACCCAGGAGAATAACGAAAAATATGACACGCCCATCGCCCTACAGCAGCCAGCCCGCGTTTCATTAACGCCAAGTCCGGAGCGCGCAACTGATCCTGAGGTCCAAGACTGGATGTCCGATGTGGAAGCCGTAGACGCGCTGCTTAGTGGGCGTCGATCCGCGCAACAAAGCCCGACAAGGTGGGCGTTGGATCGATTGACGGGCGAGGACGAACGCACAGAGAGCAATGTCTCGGAATCCAACCGCAGTAATTTGAACTTGAACACAAATATCAATACAGCGGTCAGTCGCTCAGACTCCATACGTTCGCATCTGCGCGCTGGATTCGGTGTTGCTGCTGCAGCGCTGGCAGCCGCTGTTGACGAGGGGAGGGGTGGGAGTAGTTCCAGTTCTACACCAAGTTATAATACAGCAAGAAGCAGCTTCCCGGCCCTGCAAGCCGAGGGGCCAGGGCTGTTGATGGGAGGAAGAATGAGAGGCGGGGATAAGGAGAGAGAGGAGGAGCCGGGTAGCCCGAGTAAGAGAAAGCCTCGTCGAAGTTTCTTCGGGAGTTTGCGCCGCGTGTTTAGCGGGGCGACGCCAGATGCGAGCCCTATCGAACGTTATGGGAAGGAGACTCGCGATGATACAGAGGGGGAAGCCAGCGATTACGATGCCAGGCTTGGTGGACTGAGTGGAATAGCGGCTGGTGGCGTCTTAAGGAGGAAGAGCGGTAGGGGGGCTTGGGAAGCGTTGGAGCAAAGTCAACCAGGAAGGGATCGGAACCTGGGACAGGGTCTAGGTCAAAGGGGAATAGGGAATGGAAAAGGAAAAGGGGTCGCGAACGAAGAATACTTGCCCAGAATTGGGAATGACGATGATGATGATGAGTGGGATATCGAGAAGGCCGTGGAGAGACGGCTCGTGCAGGTCATGTTCACGGTGCCTAAGGAGCCCTTGCGTGTTGTCAATGCCGAGCCGGATATTGAGAGCGGTGAAGATGTCGTATTAGTCAATCCAGATGAAGAGACTCTGGATGAAAAAGGGAAGGACGTAACGACAGAAGCCGAGGAAATGAGGAGAAACCTAGAAATAGGAGATAGGGGAGTGGAAGCGGTAGAAGAGAGGGATTTGGGAACGCTAATCCCCAGTCCAAGTCCCGTGAGCGAGGATGATATCCTGCGCGAGGTGCGCGAAGAGCTGGAAGCGGAGTGGAGGTTGGATAAGGGCAAGGAAAAGGAAAAAATTAGGTATGATGATGATGAGGATAGGGGAAGACAACCCGAAACCCCGGTGCGCACACCGCGGAATCTGCGGGATGAAAGCGCTCGCTTGCTAGGCGGGGACCTTAGCCTTAGCACTGAGTCCAGGAAGAGGAAGCCATCTCGCTCTCCAGTACAAGACTCCGACGGTGATGTCTTTTCTGCGCAAGCAGTGAGGCTTGAGCGGCCACGAACACGAGTTCTCGCAATGGTCGAGAGTATCGAGAGCCTGAGCCGCGAGAACAGTCCTTCCGGGTCACCTACGCGGTGATCTGACCTGATAGACGAAGATTAAGAAGGTGCATGTCTGGTGTAAAATGTGTAGGGTATACAATCACGGGATAGGGGTCGGGAACGGTGGCGTCATCGAGGAATGGCGAATACCAATCGTTTTTAAAGGCGTCTGGACCGGTTCGGTTCGATTTGAATTGCATTGTATTCCTGGAGGGAACCGTCTCTGCGTTCACGTTTGAAATAGGGAGGTTTTTACGTATATTAAGACGATGTGTTACCAATGAAATTCAAAGTTCAAGAAATTATCTATTCAATCTTGATTCATCTTTTGTGTGAAGTATATATAGTCCTCGTTTATTTGTTTTGATGCTATTCGTAAATGAGGAATTCCTCAATGTCTTAGCTTACAGCCATTTTGGGGAGTTGACATAAAATCATATATCCCTTACCTCGATAGGTAGTGTTGGTATTGGCGCGTTTAAAGCTACCTAGGTAGCTCATTAACATATGATATAGAATCATTATAATGAGATGAAGCCCATGAATACCTATGATAGTATGGAACACTCGAGCCTGCTTTAAAACGTGTTTTCAATATGTGCACTTTATTCATAACATCAAACCCTGTCCAACCTGCCAAACCTATCGAGTCTCTATAATACGGCCGTATGTCCCCCGAGGAGTGACCTGAAGGATTGCCTCGACTCTCTATGTAACATGTTACCGAGGCACGTAACCCGGCAATTCGGTCCTATGTCTCAAACTTCCATAGAATTGATATAGGCTCGCTTCATATTGGATGGGATACCGTGGTTATGCTGGGTTCTGTGTAGTTACACGTATAACTTCACATGGTCACATGGTCGAGTATGTACGTGATTTCGCGCGTTTCACTGGCTATAGCTGTTCTACCCATACTACCATACTATCTTCTATACAGGAAGGAGACCAGGCCGTGTAACAGCGCGGAGTGTTTGAGCGGGTGCGGGATGCAATGGGATCAGCCCTTTTTATGGTGGCTTAATCCTCTTGCTTTTGAGGTTGAGACATACATAGGCGATCGAGATAGGCTTTCCACTATTTTCTAGTGGCTGGTGGTACTCGTTGGAGTCTCGCAGCTATCGCCGTTACTAGGCATAAGAGGAAAGTTTCGTGGAGTTAGAAACCGCTCTGTTTGGGATCGGACTTTCGACGACTTTATCCTCCTATCCTGTTTCCCGTCTACGTGGATGTGTTCATGGTTTAATAAATAGAAGCCAATATTGCGGCTACCATTGCCCCGTAGAGTTGAGCAATGAACGAATCAATAAAACCTACTTAGACCAAGTTGAGAAACATGCTGGATCAGTCTCACAGAATCATGGACGTATGTCTTCTTTCTATTTAGAATAGATAGTTTCGCACTCTCTCCAGATATGGAGAGTCCGTCTTGTCAGCTATCTTACTCCTATTCTGCGTCGACGTCTTGAAACTCAAAATAGCAACTACGATAAGTCATACACTTCTTCAAGTGGTCATCCCACCTACCTATGCAACCGTCACCATATCTGCAGCCCTAGCTTCTCTTCGGCCGTACAACTGTTACTAGTCTACTCCCATGCCCGCATAAATGTCGATACTCAAGAAGAGCGTGTTCCGATACGCTTCAGCACGCGTACGCTCCTTGCGCGCCTCAAGGATCTTCCCAGTTTCGTCGAATAGATACAGAGCACTCGATGATCACGAGTTAGAGGACTGGAGGGCAAGGTCGCCACTTCGCAATAACACTACCCGTCCGAACCGATATCTATCGAAGTTGGCTTCGAAGGGGCTTCGAGGCGTAAAGCAGTTCGCGAAAGAAGCATACTATCCTGATAAATACCAGGCGGGAGACGAGCATGCTTGTGTGTTCATGGGGTTTACATATCGATTAGGATGATATCGCTGCAGCGGAGGCTACTAGTGAGGAAGAGCAAGCTGCTGTGGTGGGCTGGAGCCTTATTCCGGCGGCAATTTAAGCGAACGTGAGGGCATGGGGTTTATGAGGATTGTCGGCGTATATTTCGCTCACCACGATTGCTTCTCATGAGAATAACAAATTCCAAATAATGACTAAACGATGCCAAGCTTCTCTTGACTCAGCCCGTCTCCTATTGTGACAGAGTTTTTCTAGACTATGAGGTACCGTCGGTTCGTTAGTGTGATATTGGCGAGATGCGCTGCATGACCTGCATAAGCTGCAGGGCAATTCGCGAATGGGTGCGTAAGGTATGTTGCGCGTCGGCGTGCCATGAGGCGCCGGAAGCCCGGTTAAGTGGAATGCCGGTACTAGGCTGCTAGGTAAGTAATACATACCTATTCTGTACTATTGATAATATGAAATAATTAACTGAGATCAGGCCAGCCTTCGACGCGACGGGGCTGAAGGGAGGGCGTAGGATCCATCGTGGTGTGGTCGATCGTCATCTCAGGGGGGGAAAGCTTCAAACCCCCGTCCCATCTCATCTCATCGACCACGTAAATCAGTGGAGGTCCCGGAGAATTGGGTCGACCCCCTGACCAATCGCAGCGCGTGCGTACCTGTCCATTGGTCGAGGTATCCCTATCCACTAGCACTGTTTAGTCGAATTCTAAGTGGTCCAAGTTGCAAAACCCGCCTGAGCTTCAAGGCTTAAGCTTCTGCTAGCGTCGGCTAGGCGGCTCGATTTTTAAATTTGACGGGTGAGCTTGAATCGGCCTAGAGGGATTGGGTGCGCGTCCTTTCTCTCCTCATGCCTGTAAGCACTTTCAAGGGCGTTCCCCTGCCCTGGGAGCGATCCTCTATAGATCCAGTCTTGGCATCTGAGAAATACCGATGTTCTGATACCCAACGTGAAATACCACTTGCATTCGATATGTAGGAGTTTGCCTCGACGTACAAAGCAGCTGCATAGGAGGATTGATCAGATATTATACTTACCTAGCTAGCTATGGTACTAGCTAGATAGGTACGTATACAAGAATGTGGTGGTTTAATTAAAGAATTGTCAGATCATGAAGTTTTAATTGACGCGTACATATGTTTCGTCTTGTACCTAGTACCTATTAATTACCCAGTATTTATTCCTGGTGGACTCGCTATTTGCAAAATTTACTCATCGTGGGTGGGGTTATCGCATAGTGAAACGAGAAAGAGGCCTCTTTTCTACGCTTTACTAGTGAAGACTTTAAACCTTTATCTTAATTTCAGTAGAATATCGATTCATGAAAATCTTTCGCAATAAAATCTCCAGCTAAGAGGGGTTTTCAAGTGCACATATGTTTCTAGAACATCTTTTTGTGGAGGCGGTGATTTGAGTTGTGAATAATAGGTACTTATCTAGTAACTAAGTATGTATATAGAAGATGCGCAACGGCTTTTGATAGGATCTATAGGGTGTTCGCATCTGGTTTGCGAAAATTAAAGTTGACTGCAGTAGCAGAACTCTTATCTTGTGATGGACTTGCATACTATATTTTATATGGTCTTATATCGGGCCATCTTTCTCCAGTGTCAAGCGTTCTTCTCACGTGCATCTACTACAGTTATACTGCATGCATATAGTTTTCGTTATCAGTGCTCTAGTCTCTACCTAGGTAGGCTCTAGGCCTACTGTAGAATCGGGACAATGGATGCATCTTGGTTTGTATGCGGAGCGGTGGGTAGATCTACCTTGAAGAGGAAGGCCATTTGAGCCGACATAGATAGTCTGAAGGCGTCATGGACGTTTCAACGATGCGTCTTGGCTTACTATAATCGTAAGGAAACTCCATCTTCACTTACCCATCTCATAAGACGGATAAGTCAAGTTTTCTTAGTTGATACCCTAGGTAGGATTATTTACTCACTTTTCAGGTGCATGAGGTGCTTTACCCCTCCGCCGAAGCAGTCAGCGACAGCGTCGTGACTCGGTTATCGCCCCCGCAGTGTTAGGCGCTATAAGGTGCTAACGATGCAGCATCGTGACGCTGGTTGTAGATCTTCTACCTAGATTCGTTCTTGCACGGCGTACGCCGCCTAATACATACCTAGAAATCTGCAACTTTGGCACCACCTTGACCGGCATCAAACTCTTTCTGAAGCTGAATATGCAAGGTAACGAACGATAAACATACTTCGAAAATTCGTAACGGAAGCCGGAGGAGGTCGAAGATCCCGAAACCATTTATAAGAGGTATGTATGTTCGTTCGCCGGGTTCGGTCATGTGAAAGTTGTGGATTAATAGCTCGTAGTGATTATGCATTACGATGCATCATGCTAAGGCTAGGTGGTTGTGCCTCTTGTGATCACCTCATTTATTCCCATCTAAGGTGCTATCAGGGTAGGGGTGATATGTAATCGCAAAATACCCCAACCAGCCCAACCTCTCTCTTTTACATTCCTACGCGAGTTCATGCACGGTGAGTGCCTTGATAAGGGCGATATGTGGAATCTGGATATCTGGATTTCGAGCTTGCTATCCACCTAGGTAGCCGCCGGATAGAACGGGGTAGAACGGGGTTCGCGATAAGCGGGAGAAACGAAAAGAAAAGAAAAAGAAAAAAAATAGAGCCTTCATCTTACCGATTGGTTCATGCATTCTTAAGTTGGAAAGTTGTGCATTGTCCACATTGCCGCGTAGGCACAGTTCAAGGATGCCAGGGCTGGAGGTTCGGCAGACCAACGCGAGATGCAGATTTTATGATCGGCTATTCACAGCCACCCGTATTGCTTCCTCGATGTGGTCTGTGTGGTGTGGTTTGGTAGTGTGGAACACTAAGCTTGAGTGATACGAGCAATTGGGCAATCACAGGGTTTCCTGATGTAAATAAAAGTACGAGGAGGTCGTGGAGACCATCCGACTTGAGATTCGGGCGTCCGAGAAGTGTGGGGTGATTTACGCAACTCTGAAGTCTCACGAGATGTTTGGGTCTGCTTCTTTCGTGACTTCGAATTCGTCAGCACGCAATTCTGATCCCCCTAGACCGTGGATCGTGCACCGTAGGCGACGGTCAGTCCGCTTTCACACCAGCCCAGCCAGCCCAGGGTCAATCCCCACGCCGCCACCGTATATAGCACAGTATATACAATAGGCTTACACTGCCGGGTTAAAAGTTTAAGTCTATTTTGTTAAGCCTTAAGTAATGTTAAGGATTTATTATTTTTAAAATGAATTAAATTATTTTTAATTTAATAATTAAAATATTATTATTTTTATATATTAAAATATTTTATATTATTAATAATAAATATATTAATTTTTATTTTTTATTATTATATATATTTTTTTAAATATTAAATTATTTAAAAATTATAAAATAATTTAATTTATTAATTATTACGTTTTTTAAATTATTTAAATAAATTATTATAACGTTTTTTACGTGTTAAAAACGGTTAATAATTTAAAATATAATTTATAAATTTTACGTTTTATAATAAATTATAAATTTTTAATAAAATTTAAATTAAACGAAAAAAATAATTAAATTATTATTTTTATTTTTATATTTTATAATAATTAAATTATTATTCGAATTATATAAATAAAAATATTATTATATATAAATATATTATTTAAATTAAAAAAATTAAAAAAAATAACGGTATATAATTTATAAATAATTTTAACGGTAATTTTTTTTTACGTAAAAATAAAATTATTATAAAAAATAATAAAATTAATTTTTTTATAATAATTAAAATTAATTTAAAGAGTAATACTGCTTGCGCTGTATGGTTGACACTAGTTGTTGCGCTGTATGGGCCGGAAAAACGCCGGCGAAAGGTGTACATATTGTTTCATACAAATTGGGTGGAGGGTCAAGTACTCCGATTTAAGCTTTTGAAGCTAATTCCTGGATTTGTATCTTTTCGCTGTATCCAATCTTTGATCAATTTTTTCGCAATGAAGATACGCTCAAAAGTTTGATAATTAGCATCGTTCAATTGCGCCTTGAAAGCGCTTTCGAATGGCCCAGGTTGCATCCGGATCAACGTTGGTCCGACTTAGTGGTGGGCGATTGAAGCTGGAGCGGGCTGAGATTGACTCGAATCGATCAAGGTCCCAGCCAGCTTTCAACCTTGAATCCTGCAATGAAATCTGGACTTGAAGACCTGGAAAAGGAGTAGAATGTAATCCAGATCGAGGGCTTTCGATTGAACCAGGTTGCAAAGATTTAAACGATGATTCGATGTTACTAGAAAGAGATGAATCTGAGTTAGTACATGGTGAGGTTTCGGTACAATCTGTAGCGCGTTCGAATCAGCGCTAAGCCCTTTTTCGATACAGCGCGCGTACCACCAAAACCCATACAGCGCAAACAGTATTACTCAATTTAAAATATTTATTTTATTTTTTTATTATAATAAATTAATTTTATATTATTAAATAAAATTTATATATAAAATTCGTTAAATATTTACGTAATTATAACGTTAATATCGCGTTTAATAATATATTTATTAAATTAATTAATTAATTATTAAATTTTTTTAATTTAATATTTATATTTTTTAATTTATTTAAAACGTTATTATATATATTTAAACGTAAATTTTAATCGTTTTAATTATTTTTAATAACGTTTATTTAATTTTTTTAAAAAACGTTTTATTAATAATAAAAAATAATTATTATTAATAACGATAATATAAAATATTAAAAATAAAAATAAAAATTTATTAATTTATATAATTTTTTATTAAATTATATAAACATTTTTTTAACGTAAATAATTTAATAAAATTAAGCTTTTTATATTTTTTATTTTAATTTTTTAAAATTAAATTTTATATTTAATAATATTTTTTATAATTTTTCGAAATAATTAATATATTATATTTATTTAAAAAAAGTTTTACGTTTTTTTTAATAATATATATATTATTTATTTACATTAATAACGTAAAATAAAAAAAATATAATTAATTTTTTTATCGATAAATTTTAAAAATTTTTTAAAAATTAATTATAAAATTTTAACGGTAAACGAAATGCGTATTTAAATAATTTCCATTAAATAATTTTTATTTATATTAAAATTTAAAGTTTTTTTGCGATAAATTTTATATAAAAATTTATTTATATTAATTTATATATTTTATATATATTATATATTTTTTTTTTTTTTATATTTTATTATTTAATTTATTTTAATTTCCTTAATAAATTTAATCGTATTTATTAATTTTTTTTTATTATTTAATTTTCATTTTATTTATATTATTATTATTTATAAATAAATATACTTTATAAATAATTACTTTTTTAAAAAATTATTAAAAATTTAAATAAATTTAAAAAAATTTTAAACTTAAAAAAATAATAATATTTAAACGAATAAATTTATTAATTTAATTTAAATAAATTATTAATTAAAAATTTTTTATAAAAATTATAAATAATTTTAATAAATTATTTTTTATATATAATTTTAAATAAATTATTAATAAATATAAGTTATTATTTTTTTTAATAATATATTAAAAAAATTATTTATTAATTTTTTAATTTTTTTCGGTAATAAATTAATTATATTAATTTTAATTAAATTTTTTTTTACATAAATTATTAAATTATAAAAAATTAAATTTAAAAAAAAATTTTTATAAAACGTGGAATTAATAATTATTTAAAATTATTATTAAATTTTTTAAATTATTATTATTTTATTTATATTTTAAATAAAAAATTTTTTACGTTTAATTTTAAAATTATTTATTCGTTAAAAATAAATTATAAATTTAATATTTTTTTTAAATTAATTTATAATTAATATTTTAATCGATAAATTATTAATTAAATACGTTAAATTATTATTTATAAATTAAAAAATTATTAACTTTTATTTTATTAATAATATTTAAATAAAATTATTAAACTTTAAAAATATTAAAATATAAACGATAATATTACGAATTAATAATAAAATAATATAAATAAAACGATTAATAAAAATAATTAATATAAAAATATAAATTAATTATTTAAAATTAATATTTAACCGTGAAATATAAACGAAATAACGTATTTTAATAATTATTAAAAAAATATAAATAAAATTAATAATAATTAAAAAACGATTAAAATTTTTAAAATTTACGAAATTAATATTAAATAAAAATTTAAGTTTATAAACTTTTAACGAAATAATTAATTAAAAATAAAATAATAAAAAAAATAATAAAAATAATAATAATAATAATAATAATAATAATAATAATAATAAAAAAAACGATGAAAATAAAATTAATATTAATTTATTTTAAAAATTATTATTAAAAATTATAAAAATAATAAAAACTTTAAATATAATTAAAAATAATATGGTTAAACTTTTAAACGAAATAATAAATTAAATATAAAATTTATTATAAAAAAATAATAAAAACGACCGTAATAAATAAATAATTAATAATATTAAATATTTTTAACTTAATTTACCATTATTATACGAAATAAAAAAATTAATAATAATTAATAAAAATATAATTTAATAAAATATTTATTTATTTATTAATATAATTAATGCCGTTAATATTAATAACGAAAAAAATAAAATTATTCGTGAAAAATTTTCTTAATTATTACGTAAATTAATTTAATAATAATAATTTAATTTTTTATTTTTAAGAAATAAAAAAACATTTTAAAATAATTTTAAAAAAACTTTATAACGATTATTTAATTATTTCCGTATTTTAAAAAACTTTAATAAATAAAATTTATTAAAATACGATAAAAATCTTCGAAAAAATTTATCGATTTAATAATAAATATAATTAAAACGAAACGAATATACCGGAAAATTTATAATTATAATTATTAAATAAAAACATTTTCGAAATTATACGTATAATAAAAAATATTAAAAAAAATATCGAATATATACCCGTAAAATTAAAAAAAAATTTTAACTAAATTAATTTTATATAAATATTTTAATTAAAAAATTATCGTACGTAATTAAAATTTTAATAAAACTTATTAAATTAAACTTTAATAACGAAAATAACGTTAATTATAATAAATTAACGATTATTTATTTTTAAATAATAAATAAAATATTTTTATAACGATATTTATAATAAATTAAATTTAATAATTTAATTTTTTATAAAATAATTTTTAAAAAATAATAAACTTTTTTTAATAATTTTATTAAAAATATAATTTATAAAACGTAAATAAATTTTACGTATTAAATAAATATAAAATATTAAAAATAAAAATAAAAACTTATTAATTTATATAATTTTTTATTAAGTTATATAAATATTTTTTTAACGTAAATAATTTAATAAAATTAAACTTTTTACATTTTTTATTTTAATTTTTTAAAATTAAACTTTATAAATAAAAAAATTTCGATTTAATATATAAAAATTAATATAATATATAATATTATATAAATAATTTCGATTTTTTTTCGAAAAATATCGTAACTTTTTAATATACGAAAAAAACATATTATTTTTACGTATTTTTTCGCGTATAATTATAAATTTAATCGTATTAAAAAAATATTAAAATAATATTAATATATTTAAATAAAATTAATTTTAATAAAATATAATTTATAAATTTAAATTTTTATTTAAAACGTAAATTTTTTTTATTAAATTATAATAATTTTAAAAAATATTATTATAAAAATAAAAATTAAAATTATAAAATAATAAAGTTCAAATTACCTAATTAAGTATAAGCTTTCCCCGATTAGGAGTAAGGTTTTAGCACTATTTAAGGCTTAACAAAACGGACTTAAACTTTTAACCCGGCAGTGTACGTAGCTTTCGTCCCCCATCATGACCTTAAACTGTCGTACCGCCGGTCAATTGACAGGGCGACCTTAATTCCGACCCTGCAGCTGTATTACGTCGTGGAACATGTTGTGAAGCAAAAAGAGAAGTAACATAAACGGATGTAAGCAATTCGGTTGTAGCGTGACGGAGGTTGTTGTAATGGCTTTAATGTCGGTGTTAACACGTGGGTTGCCGGACGAGTTTATAATTTCTTGATGTCTCTTCTATAAGGTACCTTAGGTATGTATATCAACCTGAAGCCATAAATCGAAACCACGAAACCGTGAAGCCACACCGTAACTACCGTGTATCTCCTGTTGACACCTAGGTATCGAGACTAAAGGTGAGCTAAAGTGTGGCGTTGCCGTTGAGTGGTGGTTTAAGATATCCAGATGTCCAGTGGGAAGTAATCGTCATGCACATGCATATCCTATGCATGCGCAATATACGCGATGAAAATAAATAATAAGCCATCGTCTGGTTTACATATTATCATGATTTATATGGGCTCTGTATGGGTATATGTATGGGTGTATTACCGAAATTAGCGGCATCTCGTGTCTCTGAATCCTTGATCCCTTATATGTGGAAGTTAGCTGAATATATGCTGTCGCAGCTCGAGACGCATCTTTGAAAAGCAGGCGAGGTACAGAGTGAAACAAGAGGGTCCGATAATATACGAATACATACCTAGGTACATATCGATATGTATGTACGGTCGTGGTTTCGTGATTTCGTGGATCCAAGAGGTTGGTAGGATTACGTCGAATTAGCGAGCGTTTACAAAATAGTGACGACAGGTGATGTTTAGACCCCAGCTCACCTTCCCTGTGTGGCCATTGAATTTAGCTGTTCCTCTATCGTTTGAAACTGCCTGAGCTGCCAACGGGTCTAATAAAATGGGGGCCTTACGAATAACGTTGGCAGGCGTTGAGTCGATGTTTGGTTGGCCAGTAAAGCCTTAAAATGCTTCTAAAGTGGAAGCTACTTAGAGTTCAGCTGGCGTTAGTCGGGTAGGCAGGTACCTACCTTAACTTAAAACGATGGCTTAGAGGTTGATAGATTGGCCGGCGTTGTCGTCTAAGCCCGAAAGGGCACCACTTCGTAACATTGTACATACATCGTCTTCAATATTCAAATGTCTTCCAAGTATCTTGAAATTTTTAGCTTCTGAGGCTTCTATCAACTGTTATTCGTTATTCCTAGAGTTTCCTAGAATTCTTCTCACCAAATCCTACCACTCACTTCATTCCAACATTTTATTTCCATCCTTTTTGTTCACCCAGTCCTTAATATCATCCTGTCCTTGTTCCATATAGCTACATTGCTCAATTCGCTCGTAATTCTTATCTATACCATACCATTGCCACAGCTTGAGACCTTGAGAGTCCAACAGAAACGGCAGTTTCCGGTCCTTTTTTCTCTTTTTCGTTCCCGAGTTTCGCTCGACCCCCATTCATTCTTCGCCGTGGCTTGCTCAAGGCAGCCCACCCCTGTCCGCGTGGGAAATTCCTCTCGAGTTATTAGTTACAGACAAAACTGAAAACTGATTGCTTTCGGAATTTGCTACACCGTCCTGCGTATCAATACAATCTTTTCGCCCTTTGGCCTTTGTCTCTCTTCTTCTCAACTACGAGCTACTAGCTACTATACCTGCAGGGCTAGTCCCAAAAAAAAGAGAAGCAGGAAACGAGAAACAAGAAACGGCTTCAACTTACACGAGATAGACCGATAGAAAGAAATATCAACGTCAATCTCTCTTTGGGTCGGCAAAGTCGAATTTGAGCGAACCTACACCCACTTATTTACGGTCACTAAAGGTCACCCACCAACCGATCGGTCCTGGACTTGGCAATCTGCATACAGCAGTGCTCACTGCTCAGTGCCCAGTGTTCAGTGTTCGCTGCTGCACCCAGCTTCTCCCGACCGACGACCGCTGCTACCTAGTACCTAATACCTACCATCCTTACCTTATCCAATCCGTTTCCTCCACCCGCTAATCCTTGCTCTATCTTCCCTGCTTTCGTACCCTGTTAGCCTGCTATCCACACCCACACATACCACCTTTAAGGCCTGTCTATCCCTTCCACTCTGTTCCCCGTCCGTTCGCTCGTGCTTTCTTCTCTTTTTTTGAGACTTGGCGGTCCATACTACATCGTGAACCGTGCCTTCCTCCGCCTCTCTTTAAGGCATTGCAGTTCAACGATATCGTTTACCGGCTTGTTACAGGCTTTGTTTCCGAAAGCCAGTAACCTTTCGGAATACCCGCTCTCTTCAATTGGGAACTGCTTTACTTGTCATGGCCATATTCGAGAGCACCATTCCTCGTTGCCTGTGACGTTTATGCAGTCTTTTTTCAGGTTGTTTGACTGGTATTCAAGACAACTTCCTTCGTTAGATTTTGGTAAGTCTTTACTTGTTGACAGCCTGTTTGGTTGGGCGACACGAGTGAATTTCGGTCGCTGGTTGTTATCGCTGCTTACCTAGATACCTTGTACGTTTGCTAATAGAGAAACTTCTGTTTAGATCCTCAGATATCGAACATCTCCGAACCATGCCTTTCACTAGCCGGACTATGGCCTTCTTTGGCCTCTTAGCCTTCATGGCTAATATACATATTGCCTCAGCCTTAGATATGGCTTATTGCGCAACTATCAATACCGCTACAACAAATGCCAGTAAGTAGATTAGTTGTATATTGGAATCATCTCATGCCACAGGCTAATATCTTGAAAGATTCGAGTACATTTCAGTCCGATGGACTATGTTACAACTTTTGCGTGGATAGCTTTGCGTATGCTGTTGTTCAGGCCAGCGATTGTTGGTGTACTAATTACACACCCGATGACTCGACTACAGAAGATACCACCAAATGCAGTTCAAGTTGTCCCGGATACCCGTCTGATACCTGCGGCGGTGATGGACTATATGGGTACATGTCCTTAAGTAAATCACCTTCGGGCACGAAAGGTAGCGGCACCAGCTCTACGACTACAAAAGTAAGTGTTCCAGTTTTGTTTTCTCTGAGGAAATTAGTACCTCTTCGAATCATGTCGTCTGGGTTCTCTTTCTTCGATACGCTTAGGGGGGACATTTCGTTTTAACTCTGTCCGACATCAGGACCAAGTTACGGAGACCGTACATAATACGGTCACTGTCACTCCTACAGCTTCTTCTCCTTCCTCTTCTTCAACAGTTCAATCGACGACGACTGTTTCTGTATGCGCTACGAATTTCTGATATATCTTGTCTTTCCTTGATGTAAAGCCATTCTATCAGGGATAGGCGTGCTGATTCGTTTCAGGTTTCATCAGGGACTACTGCAACAACGGCGACTACCCCGACTGTATCCGTCCATACAGTTACTGCAGGGGGTACCGTCAGTCTTCAGACGGTTACTGTAGCTCCTACATCGACAACTGGGGCCGATACAGCAGCCAGCGACTCGAGTGGAGCGAGTACCAGTCAACACGGGCTTTCGACAGGCGCCGCGGTTGGCGTTGCGATTGGCGTATTAGCTATCGTGGCCATTGCCGTAGCAGTCGGCGTTTTCTTATATCTCCGCCGTAGGAGACGAGGACAAGGGGATGCTATCTCAGATTCACCAGGAAGTCATCGGGGAAGCTCGGCCGGAATGATGAGTACACCAACCACAGCGATGGCATCAGTATGGGATGGCGATAATACCTCGTCGGGTCGGAGGAATAGTCGATACATGCCCCACGACCCTCGTATGGACCCATACGCTGCCAATATCTATAGTCGTTTCGAGAACAAGAGTCACGAGAGTATCAACACATTACAGGACAACCACGACTACTCGCGAAAAGTACTTCGAACTACGAACCCAGACCCAGTTGACCAGGAGTGAGAGTGGATGGATTTGCCTCGGGACGGATAGGAAATCGTTTATTAAAAAACAGTTAATGATGCACACGATTTTTTTCGGTCGGGTTCAACATTGGTTCAGTCATTTGCATTGCATTTTCGAGATACCAGGCCGGCGTTTTTAGGAGAATGAGATTCTAGGACAAAGTTACGGGGTTTTTACGCACACATATACATAGCATCGTATTTAGACGATGCTACGTTCGATTCTTAGCTCGGATTTCGTTCTCAGGCCCGGTATATGAGCATCCACCGCGAGGGGAGGGTCTACAGCAATATTCGATTGTTAGACCGGCATGTACCAAAGAAAAAAAAGCAATTATCTAGATGGAATTCTTGGATCGCTCAACTCCATAACTGGAGATGTGGAGGATGGACGACGAACATAACACACCACACTAGGAACAGGGAGAGAATAGGCGTGGTAAGGCGTCGCCAGTACATACAGGATTAACAAGGGCCAATAGGCAATCAACGGGGGTTAATGGGATGGACAATGGGGCTACCTAAGAGTGAGTAGCTGGCTAGGCAATTTGGGAGTCAATAAAAGAGCTGTTGTTGTTGATATCTAGACTATAATCATACTACCTACCTAGGTACCTACCTGCCTATCTCTCCAATATTGATGTGTAAGCGCCCAGTTCTTTGTCGATGATTATTGATGATAGGTGTTACCTCTAGGAAATTATCAGGCACAACTACCTAATTTGGAATGAGTTCGAGTTTTAGAGATGATCATCTCACGGCAATAAGTCCGGAGAGTTTAGTCCGGGGTTTTCCGGGTTAGTAAGAACCCCTGAATGCAAGCCTGGAGAATGCGGGTTTTTTTTGGCGCGGCACCTCTGTAAGCTGTACATAAGCTTCCTGTCGCTTTGATGAATTGTGAGTTGTCAATCAGTCAATTTGACACTAGTCCAGGGGAAGCAGATTTTCTTTACTAGATAGCGACAGGCTTAGCGCGTGTTGCGTACATCTTAAGATGAGGATTTTCGGTCTAGTCACAAGCCACTGACATCATGACGAAGCCTTCCCGCCCAATGGGCCAATACAAATAATAGCTCTATGTCTCAGTGTAGTTTAACCATTACAACGCACATATTGCTTTCCAAGGTCACAGCGTAAAATAAAGAGAAGAAAAACCTGTTGAGTTATTAGCCTCTGTGACTTCAGCTGTCGCCACATGTATAATAGGTTATTATGGGTTATAATAGCCCTATCGAAACCGGATAAAGAAGTTATTAATAACTCGTCAATACGATGTTCGAATTTCATACTCGAGGTTGGGCTCTTTTTTTCGGTTTTTTTTCTTAATAATACAAAGGCTTGAAAAAGGGGAGCACCGGCTCGGCATTTCTGGGAAATCTCCGTACTGTGTGTAACACAGGGCAACAAGGCCAGTCTGGCCAAGTCTCCGTAATTGGCGTCTGTTGGCGCGCGCCACTCGAATGCAGATCAAAATTGGGTGCTCCCAAAGACCGGCTCTCGGTTCCTGAAGATTATCTCGGGCTTGCTTGGGGTTAGGTACCTGTTCCTAAACGGGTCTCAATTTCATATTCTCGTCTTGGGCAATTTTCTTTGTTCCTGATAGCCCCGGCCTTAGGTGAGCAAGGTCAGTAAGGTGAGCCTTCGTATTTGGGGACGAAGCAAGCCAGTCAGCTCGGTTGTCTTCCTGCGGCACAACGCAAGCGACGGTGCTGGATCTGGTCTAGTGTGCTATGGGCGACCGTTGGAATTCGAGGGCGCGATTGGCGTGTTGGTATGGCATGGTTTGAGAGTGTCTAGGCGTGTGAGGAATGTGCAGTT
The DNA here is from genome assembly GCF_022496945.1 of Annulohypoxylon maeteangense. Classification (NCBI taxonomy): domain Eukaryota; kingdom Fungi; phylum Ascomycota; class Sordariomycetes; order Xylariales; family Hypoxylaceae; genus Annulohypoxylon; species Annulohypoxylon maeteangense. The sequence continues at coordinate 1,185,793 of NW_025953249.1, read as the reverse complement.
GAATGACCTGTAATTGCAAGCAGAACGTGTGAAGCGTGTGGTGTTGACTCGGCATCCACGTGGCCGGAAGACTTCCGGAGGGGAGAGCGGGCCGTCCCCTTAACTTGGAGTGGTAAATTCCAGTGAGAATCCCTAGACGGACTGGTGCAACTGCAGTCTAGACTCGAGTCACTCGAGTGCTGAGTGTGCATACAGGCAGCTAGCGGTGACTTCCCCCTCTCGATTCCCCGGGGCCGGCAGACGGAATGCTCGGTAACTGGATGACTGTGCTAACGGAGTTGATCTTATTCCCTCATCTCCGTCGGGATAATCGGTTCATCAGAAGATAATTCCAGTTCTGTTTGTTGCGAGGTCAGACCACCCAGGTGGCTTTGCTTCGTACATCAGACAGGGCAGGCAAGCATTGTAATGTCCCTTAATTCTCCGGAGAATTTCAAGATCGGATCCAGATGTCTCTTGTGGTACCCTTGAAATTGTGCAAGTATAAGACTCTGGAGATATCGAATGCATTATTGTGTATCTCCATAGTATGCACAGTATACTGGGACATCAATAGACATATGGTAAAATCGGTACACGGTGTCTCCACTGCCCTTTCCGCTTCGATCTGACTTGAAGATATTGGATAGGTACGTTTCGTTCCAGTCATGCTGTCTGGTTATTCTTTTTCATCCTCCGAGACACATTTCTCGGTAGAACCCTATAATAGAAATGACCTTGACTTCTCAAAATCTAGGGGTGTTGACGACTACTAGTCAAGGAAATAGGGGGCAAAAATCGGTTTTCAGATCCTAAATCGGCTTCCTTCCTTCGCTGTTTCATGTTAATAAAAGATTACGTGAAAGTCGAGCGCTTCAATCGATCCTATAACGTAAGCTTCCCATCTCTATCATAACACTTACGGCATCATCAAATACTATAAGGGATATATAAAGGGGCCTTCATCAGCTCGCTACCCAGATAGAGGTCAGCCCAAGCTTCAGATATTCATATTACCAATTGTCGCTTTGGTTTGCCCAGGTATTTCAGATGGGGGCCTGGGGGAAAGATTAAAGATTCAAGCAATCAGTCGTCTTAGAGACATCAACTAAGGTGTTAGGATATCAGAACCCTCTCTTATTGTTAATAGTGACTTATCAAGAGCTGTGCCCCGTTCACTATAATTCCATTGCAAGTACTTAGGTAGACTATGAAAAGAAGGTACGCTTCTCTTGATGGCAACTACTAGGTACTTAAATGCCTAGGTACCTACCTAGACCAGCCAACTTTAAGCAAGCGACAAGCACTTAATTCAATAGACTCTCTAAGTTCGAGAAAGAGGGTCTAGAGTGCGTTAGATATCGTGCTCGAGATTCTCATATTCACACCTAAGAGGGTAACAACGTACTAGCTGTATGTTGTGTAACATGTACGGACGAATATAAAAGAGGCCGAAGGCTTCAAACAAACGGTGGGCGTTAATCGCTGTTCAAATCTAACTATTACTATTCCATGAACCTATAGCGAGTCTACAGCGAGCTAACTGCTACCGCCTATTCTGTGACAATCTCCAACCACGGGCTTCTCCTCTAACAATATAGACTTTTGGCACTGCAATTTCATGCGATAACAAGCAACACTAGGTGCAACACAACATCAATAACGCATTCTCCTCTGTATCAAAGAAATCAGATCTAATCCAAAAAGATACTTGGTTGATTCTCCAGCTATACCTATCGCCTGGGACTTCATAGTTGGCCTACCCAAAGTTTTACCTAGGTACACATAAAAACATCTCCATGAGTTATGGATGGTCGTAAGTACATACCTTGATTCCGTATCTGTCATTACGTGTGAGTTCAGTCAGAGACTTATTTCGCGCACTCAGTTACTCGCAGCCGGAGCTAAGAACCTCGCCTCAAAGCTAGCATCGAAGAAAATCGTGTCGATACAGGAGCGCCAAATCTAAGGAATTCCATTTTATGTTAACCAAGCCAAAGCCATTGAAGGGGACGAAAATTGGAAGGACTAAGAGAATATTGGCCCCCCAAAAGAGTCGAGCAATGCTTTCGAGACCTACTGGAGCCAGCGCGATGACCGGCCTCATATCTAACGAAGACATTTGTCCACTTCACCGTCCTGAAAACATCCCGACTACATGCCCATGAAAGGCACCATCAATCAGTCCACCCTCCGCTCGCTCCACCCCCCGAGGGCTCGACCGCCGCCTGAGCTACGGCCTTTATGACCGAGGCCGACCTGCTTATGACTCCCACCGACCTCGCAGCCCCTGACGAGGAGGACGCTCCTATTCGAGTTCCCGTCGAGGTGGGGGTAGCTGAGGTCATAGCCGGCACCACACCCGTCGCTGGGTGAAGACGGCCGAGATGGGAGAGGACGTGCATTATCAGAAGACGAGGTATTATACCAGAGTGATGAAGAGGGATTGGGGGAGCGGGGTGGAGCGGGTATTCATTGATGCCGACGTCAATGATAACCTTGATGAACAAATCGAAAAGTTAAAGGATGACGGTAAGAAGTATCCCAAACAAGTTGAGCAAGCTTTTCTTTCTTACATCACTTAGATAGGTACCAACCGGGTTTTATACCATCTCTTTTCGATATGATATAAGTCAAATCGTTTGAGTTTTTCTTCGATCAGATGGAAGCCAGGAAGGCCAGCGTATGTGGTTTGATGATAAGCTTGTTTATGTCCGAGAGTACATAACTACATACTATTTAGTGTGTATATGAACAACGCGTGGAGACTCATGAGACGTCTAGAGTACCTCTTTAGGAAGGGGCAAAGCTAGGGGTTTAAATCGAGAGCTGGGACATCTGGCTTAAAGAATTGGAAAAAAAAAAACAGCGCAAGCCTTTGACTAAGAGCTTCTTCCGATATGGGGGAATAGAAGGAGCTAGAGGACGTAGACAAGGCATGGCTGCACTACTGAAGAATGGCATACATGGCATAGGCTAGTCCATCAATCGTCCATCTGTGACACAGAAGGCAATGGAACGTCGAGTCTAGGCGAGGGGGGACCAAGATACTCTAGTATATAGCTTATCAAAGGTCTAGTTAGATAGGGGCCTCGGTCCCGTAAGAAATCCTTGTCCTGGAGCAGAGTAGACAAAGAACTAGGCATGCTTGTATGTCGTGGACCTTAGACAGGGTAGCTTAGAGCTTCTAGAGAAACAACGTCGTTGCTCCGCGTTCAGGCGACAGTTACTGAAAAATAAAATAGCTTCATCGATGTCTAATTCTTGATTTAGTGAACGTTACCACCCTATCACTGATATTACAGTTGTGACATTTTCTTAATTTTACGTTTCTTTTCTTGGTTGACAGTAATATATACAAGAAAGGAAGTGCTTTTCAGCAACCCAAGCGAAGGAATTGCGAACGAGATAACGAGAGTCCGTCGCTTCAGAGGCTAAGTAATAGACAGTACCGTCCGACGCCGTAATTGAAACCTGTTACCCCCCTAGGCCTACTCGTACATAACATGAAGCGCTAGATATTTACCCCTGTTCATGTGGAAACTAACACTTCCGCTACCTAGCCCATTCCCGTCAGTACTGTAGCTTATAGCCAACCTGGATTTCGCGCGTGCACGACCCCGGTATAGTTTTGGATCCCGCCTGACGCTGAAGGAGCCGGTTTGTAGGATGGGGAGGTAGCGCTGGTGGTTTGGTTGGGGAAGGGGAGTACGGATGGGAAGGTTGGGTATAGGGAAACGGAGTTGCTAACAACACCGCTGGCGGGGGCGGAGGTGGTGTCGGAGGGCTCAGGGGGTTGGGTCTTATGGTGTCCTGGCTTCGTCTCGCTGTAGGTCTGCCCGGTGCCGTTGGTGAATGGAGCCCAGGAGAGCCCGCATTGCCCTGGCTTTTGGCAGGACGTGGTTGTTGTCGTGGGGCTGGCGGTCACGGTGCCAGCGCTTGAACCAGTGCCAGTGCTTGTAGTGGTGACTACGGGGCTGTTTGCAGTGATGCTCGAAGAGGAGGTGCTTGTAGCTGTGGTGGCGGGTGCTGAGATAAAGCACTCGCATGCCGTTGAGAGCTCGTCATGCTTAATAGTAGCTAGGACATCAGGCAGAGAAGTGACTTTAGTTGGAGATCGAACCTCTATATACGTCGTTGCTGGAGTTGCTGAACTGTTTGTATGATGAGCTTATGTTGCTTATGTGTATTATATAGATCATTTACCTACACGGTGCCATTCGCAGTAGATGTACTATTCCAACTACTACTCTTGGTAGTTGTAGCTGTGGTTGAGGCCGTAGTGGGCACAGATGATGTCTTCGTGGCCTTTGAGATCTGGAGATAATCCGAACAGAATGGTGTTGCGAATTGTATGCCAACGAGTTTATCGATCACCCATTTAACGATGACACATTCCCCTTGTGTAGGCCTGTTGATAGGAGAGGCAACAGGAGAGGCAATGACTAAAGCCCCTGCCACGAAATATAAAAATTGAAGGAGTGTCGAAACTACCTGCATATTGAAGTCTGAGTAGTTGAGAATAGTATTATTACCTTACCTACCTAATTTTCACCAGAAAAGTCTGGTTTCAGGGAGATGTGAACCTCCTTTATATACATACTATATGCATTTTCCTACTGACGCTGTTATGGCCATGTAGAAAGACTCCTTTCAAGATATCACCCTACCCAGATAGGCAATAGAAGACGATTATCTCAGATCCGGCGGACCCGAATCTTTTCGTCTATATATGAGTATCTGGGGATATCGTTCGAGATTCAATTTTTCTTTCTTTGCCCACCTGCATCTATCTCGGTCGGTCCCGTAGGCGTAGCTATAGCTCACCTAAATCGCAGCACATTGGATAGCCTTATATGATAGTTGAGCTACCTTTCCCCTTGTAGTAATCTAGTCCGATGATTAGCAATGCTACTAACAAAGGGTTCTATACACGCAAGCACAATAGCTTCTAGCTAAGCTTTTGAAGCTCTATAGGTCTCAACGTATTCAATGGGAGCTATACTACCTACCTAGGTAATCTCTAAAATATATAAATTACATACGCGATGGTATATAAACATGTAAATAGAAACCGAAAAAAGTCGATAGCCAAGTTTATTACATGGCAGCACCGTTTACGACTGTTGATAAGCTTTCCGATCTGTGGAAGTTGGAAATCCGAATAGTTACCCTATCTAAGGGCTAGATCAGGTGTCACATTCTCTGGAATGCTTCCATTCTCAACTTTGACAATGAGTGTATATTAATCAAAGGAAAGGTGTCTTAGCCGGGGCATGAGGGAAACGCGTGTCAATCTCATTGTTTCACAGGATTATTCAATTTTGATGAACAGTTACAATCGAAGTCGTTGCGGTTCGGCTCCGCTTAGAAGAGATCCCGCGGATCCGAGCCTCCGAACCCCTTTGATCGTTGGAATGCTGTTATATCATAAACAGCAAATTAAGATGCAGATGCCTATGAATCAGAGTGGAAATTTAATAGGAACAATTAAGGGGTAGGTAGGAAATTTGATAGAACGATACTATGATATACTTGATGTAATTGATGGTTAGTATGGGATATGGAGTAATTATCATTCCTACTGCGATAATCACTGGGCATTTAACAGCGAAAAGTGAAGGAAAGAGAAAAGGACTGCAAGTACCAGGCCCTCCATCCTCTAACGGTGTGCGTCAACAGTTTACAACATCGACTGCGGCGAAAAAATGCTGTGGTGGATATACAATCTCTAAAGTAACCCCGAAGTTCTGGACGTTGAGCTGCGAAAACTACCTACCTAGACAAGCACTTATTAGAGTATGCTGATTCATAGTGATGTCTTCTTTTAGTTTGAGCTTTTATTATCGGGAAAGTTTGACTTACTCATAGAAATGCGACGGAATAATGGTAGTTTAAAAGAATGAACAGTTGATGATTCAAGAATCAAGCACTAAGTAACCTGTGCCGTAGGCAATTGGTAACTAACTGGCGTCAGTTACGTATGCCGCAAATCTCTTACACGACCTAAAGTCGAGTTAGTACGGTTATGGATATGGCGTTTTGTAGCTCTATGTTAGCGATACATGTAATATATAAACCGAAACATTCTACTATCTTGCGATATAGGTCGCGAAGCTAAGAAGTGGTAGTTGTCAATTATTACAGTGCACATATTGATGGGTATGAATAACTCAAAGTTCGTCTTGAAGCGTCATCAATAGTTCCTTCTCTTTTTTAGAACCAATCCTCATTGATTTTCATGCCGTAGGATGTGATATCCTGGAATACATAGCAAGATCTAATGCGTAATAGGTAGTGGCTGACCTAGGTGGCTTAGGTGTGAGAGCAAGGCACTGCAGGGAGAAGTAGAGAGGCTGTCTGAATCCGATTCAATTAAAGTTAGCGCGGTGGTTACCCGTCAGAATTGACAGGGTTCTTCTGTTCCCGCTTTTCGACTTGGACCAGTAGCGACCAGCAGCAACTAACATCCAACAGCCGGCCGATCCTACTATGCAAGCATGTGCGATGTGCGTCAGTGCATCAGCACAATACATAGTACATGTACGCATGTACGTATCCATACCCCTTGCCAAGCCGTTTCCTCCGTTTCTTCTTGGAGGGTGTAGGGATGTAAGGGTGTACGTACCCGTTGGCAGTAGATTTTCTTGGCTTTTCGGCCTGTAATTTCAAAACCTTCGCGAATTGGCTGGATGGACCCTGTGCGACTTCTAACCTCTAACGGGGCTGAGCATCGTCTTTCCTTTGTCTCTGCCCAATTCTACAACGCATCGAACACTTTACATTATTCCACCTTATCTTTTCATCAGCACTAACTTCCATAACTTCTACAGCCTGTCAGAACAATCTCACCCGCCGGTCGGCCACGTTAGTTCGATAACGGAACACCGAAAAACGTTGCTCAGGAGTTTCGATTCGACTAAACCTTCAAAAGTCCCGACTTACTCCTGTTTCCGCTCCCGTCGCAACCGCTCGCACTGCCTCAAACGCCCGCTGAATCCCGCTCATGACAATCACAGGCCACGCAAACCACGAATCCGCGCACGATATAACTATTCATTCAGTACTATCATCGAAAAGAATACGTAGCAAATTTGTTACTGGTGGGAGGACAGGGTAGTTTAAAGATCAAACGACGAACAATAAATCGGTCGCCGAATCTTGCTCTATATTCCACTTCTCTCTACGAATGATCGAGTCGGAGTCGGCGCGATGAATTTAACATGTAATTCAACGTTGGAGGAAATGAAGAGTACGTATTCAAACAAGCTTTTCCACCGTTTTCTTTTCCCGCATGCCCAGAGCGCCGGAATCCTGGCGCCAAGATACCGTGCTGACATGTCTTGAAATAGTCGGGTCGGAGGAGAAGATCGTGGGACCCTTAACTTTCCATCAGCTCGCCCTCATCATAGCTGGCGCGAGTACTATAATCGCATATATTATGAGCTTCTATTTGATGTGGCGACATGCTATAAACTACACGAAACCTCTCGAACAGAGACAGTAAGTCCATTCGCTACCATATTCGACGGATATTCATACTAATTGATGCTAGTATCATTCGCATCTTGTTCATGGTCCCCGTATATGCCACCTCGTCTTTCCTATGTATATGGTATTACTGGCATGCCGTTTACTTCCAGGTTCTCAGCGATTGCTACGAGGCTTTTGCTATCGCTTCTTTCTTCGCCCTACTATGCCATTACGTAGCACCGGATTTGCACGAGCAGAAGGATTTTTTTCGACACATGCGCCCGATAAAAGCGTGGGTATGGCCAGTGAACTGGTTTGCCAAAGCTTGTGGCGGGGAGAGGGGACCTTGGAGAACTCCTCAAAGCGGCTTGACGTGGTTCAATATTATTTGGATTGGTATCTACCACTATTGTTTTATCAGAGTTGCTATGACTATTACTGCAGTCGTGACACAGTATTTTGAAAAGTACTGCGAGAGCTCCAACAGCCCGGTCTTCGCGCACATCTGGGTATGTTTCTCGCCTCATGAACTAAGAGAAAATTCTTACATTGTTATAGGTCATTGCGATCGAATGTATAGCAGTCACTATTGCTATGTACTGCGTCATCCAGTTCTACATCCAGTTAAAGGAACCACTGGCCGAGCATAAACCGTTCCTCAAGGTCTTGGCTATCAAACTAGTCATCTTCCTATCCTTCTGGCAAACCATTGCTATATCCCTCGGAACGTCCACCCTTCACATCGTGAGCGCGAATGCGGTCCTCGCCTATCCGGATTTGAAAGTTGGCATACCTAGTTTGATGCTTTGCGTTGAGATGGCACTTTTCTCGGTTCTGCATCTCTGGGCATTTCCTTACGCACCGTACGTCGAAAATGCTAAGACGAGCTTCTACCCCGTTCCCGATCCATCGATGGGGATACCGCCTCGCGAGAACGAGCATGGTCGTAAGATGGGCGGTTTTATGGGGTTGAAAGCCTTTGGTCATGCTCTCAATTTATGGGATGTTATCAAGGCCTTTGGTCGTGGTATGCGATGGTTATTTGTAGGGGTTAAGAGCCGTAAACAAGATCCTAGCTACCAGACCAAGTCCGAAGATATCGATACCAGCTACCCTATGAAACCATACGCAGCCGGCCCCGGCAACAAAGGTACGGAGCACCTACCGATCGCCAACGAATTCCGCAGAAGTGCATTTGGTCTTCCGCAGGCGCCCGGCGATCCTGTCCCCGAGGAGAGTGCCGGGTTGATTACGAATGCGCAACCGAACCCTGCAAGCCCACCAAGGCAGCAACCCAATCCGTACACGGACCCAAGACAACCTCAGTTATACGATCCTAGTCCGCGAGAAACCTATGCGCCATATGACGACGATCGGGGGGATCTTGGGGCCGCCGGACGTGCGCGGTACGAGTATGACCCCAACGAAGCCTACAGCTATCAAGGCGGGAGCACGGCGGGTTGGAGCGAGCCTCAAAATGCACCCAGGCCCGGCAAGAGAACTTCAACACAAGTTCATGTTGGCAATGCGCTATGGGGAGACCGTAATATGCGTGGTAACGCAATGTAATGCGGCCTTTCACTAATGGCAAAGATAAGAAGATCTCGTTCTTTATTTACTATCTTGGTACGGTGCATATTTGGGTGGTAGGGTCAGCCTTGAAATTTGGCGTTCTAGGATCATTTGAAAGGAGTCTACTGAGGCATGGCGTTCTAGCTGGTCCGCTACGAATACCAGGCGGGACTTGATGATATGATTCGCCTTTGTTTTATTGATTGGGTGAATCATTGCATTTTGGGCGCCATTTGGCTTATGATAGGAAAGTAGCTGTTCTGGATGGCAGCTGCGAGGCATATAGATAGATACCTTTGTGTTTGTTGTATAATGAAATGATACGCAATATTCTGCCCTATCTGACTTTATTGATCACCTGTGACTATAGGTAGATACCTACCTAGTACCTATACGAGATTGCTGTGTGACTTAGGCAGCTAGGGAGCTGCGAGGCTGTGAGGGCAAAGTTCGCAGCATAGGTATACATTCAGTCAATACTTCGGACTCGGATACAATTCTATCGTAGGACTTGTCGTAATAGCCTTTTTACGCAATGAGGCTATGTTATGCTTATGTTTTTTGTGCAGATACGCTATACGCGCGCGTTAAGAAAGTTTAAATGCAAGGGGGTACTTTCAGCTTGTAAACCTTCGTATGCTCAAGTTTGGGGCGTCCTTGCCGCATATCCGGGCTGCCGGGCTAAGCCCCTATCTTCGGAGTTACAGTGGGGCCGAAAGCCCCTTTTTCTTTTTCAACTACCCCGCAGAGACTCGGAATATCTACTCCCACATGCCCGAGGGAAATCTAGGACTTTTCCTCTCTCTTGCTCTTTTGCTTATTTCTAGTCTTGTCGCCCATGATTCTCTATGATTCTTCGTTATTTTAATTGTTGCTTTGGATTGACGATTGATACCTTTCGAGGACGTGGGGGGAAAGCCAGTTAGCGAGTTACCCATTTGTCGAGACAACCACCTGCACTCGGGGACTTGCAAACTGCCAATAATATGGGTGTAGATATATTCTATACTCCCATAGCCCTATTACCAGAGAATGCGGTGTAGTCACATTTAATGGAAGCCGTATTATAAATCTGGGTTGATTAATAATCTAGTTGAGCGAAGTATCCACCACTACGCCGTCAGCACACAGCGTGATCCTCTCGGCTTCACCATTCTAGGCACTAGAATTGCCATTTTCGAAAGCTGAAGTCATTTGGTTAACTCCTATTGGATGGCGGTCATCATTTCCGTGCCATCCGATTGGGATATTTCCTATGAAGAGTCATAACTGACACTGCATAGGTACCTAGTATATGTGGTTTAGCTATAATTCCAGCGATTGTCATTCAAACTCAAGCAGAGCTGGTATAATATAATAATGGGACATACTCCATCTATGCTTTACCCTAACTCATAATAATTCATCTCTTGCGAAATCGGCTATCAAAAGACCCCTTAGCAAAATACAGTCATGGCACCAACTCTCGAATATGTATTCACCATGCGAGAATATCTCCACCCCGACATGGCAGACGTTGGCCCCAAACTATCCGGACCAACTCGACTAATGGCCAACGTGACCGAAGGCTTCCTCAAATTCACCGATCCTGAGATAGAAGCCCAAATCATCCCGCCCGGCGGTGATTGGCCCCTTATAGACTACGTCGCCAATGTCCTCCACGTCAACGCAAGAGCTCGGGCCAAGACAGACCAAGGGGAAATGTACATTCACTATACCGGAGCTCTGGTTATGGATGAAGGCACGAAAAAGCTGCTGGCTAAGTCACCTGATGCCAAGGCCACGAATTTCGGAGATACGACTTGGTTCACAAACATTGATGTGGAGACGACGGATCAGAGGTTGAAGTGGATGGAGACTAATATGCTGGTCGGTCAAGGGCGCTGGCATATCGATGAGAAAGGACTGGCAGCTGAGTACTTGGTGTACAAGGTAAAGAACTAGGGGGGGGGGGGTTGAGGGGCGTTCTGGGCTGATTCTTGGGTTCTTGGAAATCTGGTTGGGTTGGTTGTCTCAGTTTGTCAATGACTCAATGAGGTGGTGTTAGCCTGGAGGTTGGAAAGAAGGTGTCAAGGCTTCATTCAACATCATCCTTACCCAAAATTAAAGGGACTTGACAGGCTTGAAAAATTAGATAATAAGACAAAGAAAGTGTTTCATGGGATTTGAGTGGTGATTTGTTATCTGGAAGTATAGTTTGTACCATTAGTACCTAGTAGGCACCTAAGCCAAAGCCCCTCTGAACTTCTAAACTACCATGATTCTATAAAACACTATAGCCAATGAAACACACATGCAATTACACATTATGAATTAGTATTATGAAGGTAAGCACCTAGGTAGAATATCATTTTGACCCTAGGTATTAGTTGAATTTGCCACCAGTGACTCAATCAGGTAAAGAGCGTTACGGGTACATACATGTATATTGGGGGATGCATGGATCTAGGTACTGAGTACGCATATACTTCTTGAGTCTAGCCACAGAAAGTTTACAGGCTTGAGGACGGATGCTGAGAAATGACAGATAGTTTGACGACGAAATCCCATGATTGGCTCGGAGTGACGTCGATGTAGCCCGAGATGAGAGAGTACGAGTTTCGGGATACCTGCATGGCCTAATTAACTTGGCCGGCAACATAGAGAGCAAACTACACTGGGAGCCGATTATACCTAGGTACTTGGGGGACATGTTTCATTGATTGGAGCCACCAAAAAAGACATTGAACAAACGGTGAATTTCGTTTGCAGGATCTAAAGCAAGGCAACGACCCGACGATGGAGCATATACGAGTATACTTACCACTCCCATGAAAATAATTGCCTAGGGCCTGAGATAGTATAGATATCATCATCATCATCCCTCCTACCACTTGAAAAGTTTTAGGAAATCCCAACCATCTTGCTAGACTCAACCCTACCTAAATATTTTAAAAAGTTCTGTCGATAACAGGGGAACTACGACCACGATGGATATAGGAGATTTTTCTGAACATATAAAGTACAAGGGGTTATTTGATTGGATCAAACAGGAGGCGCAGCAAGCCTACAGTCGGAGGGGCGAAAAGGTCCAAGATCACCCTCCTCCTAAGATACTCGCCCAGAACTTCATAACGTCGAGAGACTACGAATATAAGAGCCCGCTAGGTACGAATTCACAAAAGGTTTTTGCGGCGAGAGTGCCAATCTCCTACCCGCCTTGCGTTCGCCCAGTCCAGGAGCTAGAACCCCTGATGATATCAAAAATGACACTTGAGACTCACCACAGGGGAAAACAAACCTTGATTCGCGTCTTGACACCTGCTACTCGGGAAGTCTACGTCGTGGCCGTCGTTGAAGATGAAGAAGGCACTGCGCTTCTAATGCAGCTCTACAACCAGCCTGAGGAGGAAGTGGTCGGCGCGGACAAAATCCTGCGTCAAGGTGATGTTTGCATCATAAAGGAACCAGTTTTCAGAAGCAATATCTGCAACGACTATATGATCCAAGTTGACCATGCCAGCGACATTATCTGGCTTCGGGATGCCGACCCCCGAATTCCCCCGAAGTGGAGAAAGCGAGTTCAGGCCCCCGACAAAAGTTCCAAGGACATACGATTAGAAGGGAACGCGGCAGTTCAAAGCCGGAAATGGGCGGAAGCAGAGCAACTGTAAGCATTGACAGGGAAGCTAGGAGATTTCGATATATACTGACCGGTTTCACAGTTACACAGACGCTATCCGCGCTGCCAAAACCCCCGAAGAGGAGCGGCTAGCCCACCTCAACCGTTCCCTCGCGAACCTCCGCCTTGAGCGGCCGGGAAAAGCTCTCGACGACGCACTGAAGGGCCACGCAAACAAGGACTTGCCAAACGAAAAAGCTCTTTTCCGAGAGGCCAAAGCCCTCTACTCGCTGCGGAAGTTCAACCCATGTCTTGAGAAGCTTTCAGCCGTCGTGCGTATCAACCCCAAGAACTCGGACGCGTGGGCCGAGATCAAGCGCGTCAAGCAGCGAATCCAGGAGGAGGAAACAGGCGTATATGACTTCATTGACATGCACAAGCAGTCCGAGTGCACTCCGCCTTTAATAGATTGTGCAACATACGTCGGACCAGTGGAAGTCCGCGATTCCCCTGGCCAAGGCAAGGGCCTCTTCACCACGAAGCCAGTCAAAGCGGGAGAGCTCTTGCTGTGCGAGAAGGCTTTTGCGTATACTTACGCCGAAAATGACTGCCCTATCGGTAAGGCGAATATGACATTCCTGATGGACCTAAACTCCAACACAATGACCCTCGGCGGGCAAGCCAACCTCATCGCGCAGGTCGTCCAGAAGATATACCACAACCACGCCGAGGGAAAAGTAGTCACCGAACTGCACCACGGCGACTATCCTAAGGTGGCCACATCCGAAGTTGACGGAGCCCCGGTAGTCGACAGGTAAGTCCCCCTCCTCCACCAAACCCTTACCAAAGCTAACGCTCCCAACTCAGTTTCCTCATCACCAAAATAGTCCAACAAAACTCCATTGGCGCCGGCCGCAGCACCTTGAAGGACCTAGCCCCACCAGAACCCAACTCCCGACCAAAGAAACCCCCGGTATTCTACAAAAACTGCGGAATCTGGCCTCTCGCAGCGCGTATAAACCACGCCTGCAACGAAAACAGCCACCGGTCCTTCATAGGTGACATGATACTCATACGGTCCAGCACGGACCTCGTCGCCAACACCGAGATCTTCCACGACTACCGCCACGCGCGCGCCCATGAGACATACGACCAGACGTGCAAAGCGCTGCAAAGATGGGGCTTCATGTGCGCCTGCGCGCTGTGCCGAGAAAAAAAGGTTACCTGGTGGTACATGGAGTGGCGGCGGCAGGTGGTATGCAATGAGCTCCACTTGCTAGTGAGAGAGATTGACACGGTGGCGGGGGTAGCGCGCCCGTTGGAGACCGCCGGGGTTTTGGGGTCCATGTATGCGCCGCGACCAAAGATGGCGTCAGTGCTATTAGAGATGGAGCCAGTGCTGCGACTCGAGTTGTGGGAAGCGTTTTCCGAGCTGGGGATACAGCTGGTGCTGGTGGGGGAGTTGCAGGAGCGATTAGAGGAGCAATTGGAGATGTATATCAAGGGGTTGGAGATGCATATTAAGGGGTTGGAGGAGCTTGGGTATGTTGTTGAGGCGAGCATGCCGAGGGAGAAGGGTGAGAAGGAGAAGAAGGCGAAGCTACAGATAAAACGCTGGGGGCAGGTAAACGAAGGGGTTATTTACGCGTTCTCGTCAATGCTCACTGCGTACGATAAACTCGCGCCTGAGCTCTGCGAGGTCGTCAAGGAGTATGCCGGTGTTGCCTACAGCATCGTCTTTGGCGAGAAAGAGACCATCGGTCTATATTTTCCTATTCTAGCTAGTTAGACAATTCTTGATAGATTGGGATGGTCGGACGTACCTAAATAGGTAGACCAGAACAAACAATTGAACATGGCTACAATTTCTACAATAATTCATTAATGAATCCCAGGCCATTCTTTCTGGGGGGGGACATCTAAACGATGTAGGTTTGGTATATGCCAACCCGTTACACAGACCCGATCTACTATGCTACGTGAGATTCCTTGACCTAGGAGTCCTGACTCGTCTCCCTTTATAGGTAGAATGTAATTCCTAGCGATTCTGTCCATTCATTCCTCGTGTTCTTGTCCAGCTCTTATGCTCTTGCTTACACTACTATTCCTACAGTTGCCTATTCCTTCCCCAGTTTCCCTTTTATTCTTGAGAATGCCTCGAACGCCAATTTTATGTATGCGCAGGGGTATGGTACTAATTTTTGCCTGGACGCCGAAATCTCACAGTTGTACAAAGGTTGCTTGAAAAATGGGTATCATGACGCGTAGACGAAGTTTGTTATTGTGTTGTACATCAGGTATGGTCTCCGATAGGCATATCTTTTAACGCCGAAAGCGATGCGAAAAAATTTAGGAAAAAGGGAATAACTCTCAGAATTAAAGATGGGTGTTTTTTGGGTTCCGTCATTAGATCTTGACCGATCTTGCCTGATCCCCGTCGCGAAGATAGATGCCTGTTTCCCTCGCATAAAAAATTAAGGAGAAATTAATGTTACTGCGGCTGCTTTTAGAGCAGGTAGAGCTCCCGCACCCTTCGTCTTGGCACCGATGTAAAAAGATGTTATAAAATGTAATCAATGCCTGCCTGTTGCCCCTGCCATTGTGCGTGATTATTTGATCGTCGTTATCCCGAGACTGTTCCATAATACATCGTCGAAAAGAAGCAACTTGTTATCGGTGTATCCTCACATAGCGTGGCAAAATATGGCCTTTAGCCCCGGTACTAACGTCTTTGCCTTTTCTCGCCAGGTCCTCCGTATTCATCGCTTCGACGCTTACGACCTCGGTCATCACCTCTCGATTCCCGTCGATCATCGCCCCCACGTGGTCCACCGCCTGTTCCACCTCCACCTCTGCCACGTCCATAATCCTCATGTCTACCACCGCCATCTCCCCGGTGACGTGATTCTCGCTGCCCGTCACGTCCGTTACCCATCAACTCACCCCTACCGCTGCTGGGCAAAAGTTCTCGACCCATAGCAGCGGGATCCCGACCCGGCCGGCGTGGAGGCTCCATCTCGCCCTCCCTTCCATGATTAGGAGGCCCAGTATTAGACTTTCGATCTCGGTAATCACGATGGTCTTTTGGCCTCTGGTCCCTTTCTGGAGTGTGGTCTCGACTGCTTCGTCGTGAGGAACGTAAAGATCGCTCGGCGTTACTATGGTCTCTTCGTCCTCGTTCGTGGTCATTTCGTCCAGGACGTTCGCTTCCGTTCGTACTTCGCTCGTTCAGGATGTTGGGATCTGGGCGTTCGTGGACTGGCGTCGTAAGAGGGGATGCGCCTGTCAGAACTTGGGCGTCAGATCCGGCTAGATTGGTTCGAGAGCCTCTTGTACGCATAGTAGGACTCCCCCCCGAAAGAATATTGTTGATACCGGAGATTTGTCTTCTTCCACCCCCAGTCCTAGCACGTTCGTTAGACGACGAAGGTCCTGTGGGCGCAGACATAATACTCCCAGCTTCCGATCCTGGTCCCATCGGATGGCTTCCAGATGGTTGGCGATGACCCGAGGTTCCGGGAAGAGGTGGTCGATCGGAAGTCTGTAACGGCGGTAAAGCGGAACGACTGCCCTGATGAGGACCGGAGGGGATTGGCGCAATCTGACCCATTCGATCAGGATGTACGGGGACCGGGCCAGGCGCAGGAGATGCATACGAGGACTGAGAAGACGAGGCTGGGACGCTAGAAGTGCCAGGGTTCAATTGTCGTAGCCTCTCTGGGTGGATTCCCGGCGAACTGGTAGTATTCGGAGAAGCGGCTGGGCCATTTCCGTGGCTGTATTGTCCTCCTGGCTGGCCCCGACGTGGCCTAGACGATGCAGGGCCGGTGGGAGGGTGATGCCTGTCTGGTGACGGAGCTCGATGAGGTGCACTGTTTGGGAATCTGGGATTTGGTTGTCCTGGCGGGGGATTTGTAGGGGTATGAGTGGAGGTACGGCCACGGCCGCGTGGTCCCTCGGGAGGGGTAGCTGTGTCCCCAATTGAAGGAATCGAGCTCAGACGACCATATTCCGGATCTTGATTGTTAAGTCTTCCATGTTCAGGTTCGCCTCGAGCGGCAAGAGGCGGTCCCTGAAATGCCATAGGCTCGCGCGACCTATCAGGCATACCTCGATCGCCATCATGATCATTAAACCTACCACCTTTGGGTCCAGTTGACGGCAATGGTTCATTCCAATGATCTCGGGGTTGATGATCTACACGATGAGGTCGGCCAGGTCGGTCCTCGCGAGACAAATCGCCAGGCCGGGAATCGGGGCGATCACTTCGTCGAGGAGAGAGTGGTCGAGAACCATTGCGATCTCGACTTTCATCTCTTAGTTGGCGACTAGGGGGCCTCACATCGCCGATTAGGGCAGCACGAGCAGGATTTACATTCGAACGCTCATCTGGGCGATCCGCATTTATGAGTCGCGCACGGTCTGGGTTCACCGTTGGCCCCTGTGGCTCCGGTTGTGGAGGAGGTAACATGGGCTTTGCAGGAACGGAGCTGTCGCGTTGCGGTCGGGTCGGGTCAGGGCCTCGATTAACACCGCTAGGGGGTGCTGGTCGGTCTCGTGGACCGCGACTTTCACGGTCAGGGGGATTCGTTTCATTCCGCCGAGCAGAGTCTGATCGGTGCGGTGGTCGATCTCTCTCAGACCTTTGAGGTTCTCTTGGTATGGTTTCGGGGGCTCGGCGATCTACCCCCTGTGGATCCCGCCCTCGAACTGGACGCGAATCATCCGGACGCGAAAAGGATCGCTGATCTCTGGGGTCTCTAGGATCACGAACATCTCTTGTGTCTCTGGGACCTCGAGGCTCTCTAGAATCCCTTGTATCCCTAGGTTCTCTATGATCACGAGGATGTGCCGATGTTGTAATCTGTCCGAATTTATCATGCGTGAAGTGCGCGGGGAATGGAACTTCTGGTCGGCTAGGCAGCCCGGGCGCGGGAGCTAAAGTGGAAGGTCGAGATGGCTCGGCCCTGGGGCCAGATGCTGGGGCTGGAGCTGTTGGTACCGATCTTGGAGTTGACGATCGACTGGGGATTGGCTTAGAGTCTGGCTTTTGGGGAGCGGTCGGTAGCTTTTGAGCGGTATCTATATTCGAGGGTGTTGATCGTGGATTCCCCATATCCTCCTTAATAGACTCGACACCACTCGACACTTTTACATCTTTGACTTCGCCATCTTCTTCCTCGGCATTTGTTTTCGTTTGGGTGGTCACGCTGTAAATTTGTAAGACATATATCTAAGTACTCTTAGAGGCTTGAACTAACCCTGCCGGTGTAGGTTTAAATTCTGCCGCACTTGCTCGTAGACTTGATGATGCTTGTACGATCTTTGTAGACTCTAGCAATTTCTTGTCCTCGGTAGAATCGCCGCTCTGCCGTAAAAGTTAGTAGGCGTATGACAAATTCTGGTATTACATTTGTGACTTACAGTATTCGATCGGAATGCTTGAACCATGACCCATTTATGAGAGTATCTCTTGAGGGCAGAAGTTGCGGTATTTGCTGTGACCGAGAGATCTACCCTGTGACTTTGACTATCTTCGCCCTCGTTCTTCGAAGCGGCTTCGCGCTCTGCAATCTTTCCGAGTGTTTGCAAGAATTGCCGACCCATAAAGTCGACGGCAGGGAAGTGCTCAAGGCCCCCCTTCAAAACAGTAATAGCATTCCTGATATGCATCCACTCCATCCCAGTAAGGCATGCTCGTAGTGCTGCGGATAGATTCCGATGCCAGGTCCAGAGCAGATCACGGAATTGATCGTGCTCCATGAACGACGTTGGCTTACCATTGTCGTCGAAGGCCGTTGCAAACCCGAGTTTCCCGTTTTGAATAGCTTCCTTGGCGTAAACTTCTTTGTCTTTATGCCATCTTGCAAGGTCTCCCAATGTGAGTTTGATGAAGCGTCCGAGGAATTCTGCTTCCCGGACAGTGCAACCGAATATCATCAAGCGTAACCTGTTTACGCCAAAGAACCGGTCGTACAAATCAAGTAGCCTGAAGTTTGCTACTCGGTTAGAATGCATAAACTTGATCATGCGGTGACAAAAGTCTGCGTCGCCGGGCGAGAGGAGGATTCGAGGAATGATGCATTCCTCAATGAATGTATCAGCAATCGAGTCTCCTTTCGCTGATGAGCTGAACCATCGTGTGCTCTGCTTGATGAGTAATAGCTTAGTCTTGCTAACTCGCTCACGACAAGCACTGGCTTCGGCAGCGAGATCCTTGGTGGTTTGGATAAGAGTGTTGAGCGACTTCTTTCTGTTATTTATGCTTATATCGCTTCGATCGCGTTTCAATTCGGCATATTGTTTTTCCACGCGCGCGGTTTCCGCATCGTAGCTAGTCATCGGAACGACAAGATCTCCCGTTTGGAGGGACCAGAAAAGAACGAAGAATTCGGGGCTGATTTTATCCCATACATCCCAAGGCAACAATGTGCGTACCGTTTGGACAATAGGTGCGAGAACATCCAAGAAACGGTCAGGTTTTTGACCGTTTACTGTTACTGGTTGTTGCGGAGGGCTTGCTCCCTCCGTATCGGGCATATCCACTATCATTTGATCTTCAGTATCTTGTGTAACCGAAGATGGTGGTACGCCATCATTCTCTTTTGTGTCAATGACCATGTCGCCCTCTACATCCTTCGGTGATTCGGAATTGGTTATCACGAGCTTTTCTCCCGGACCCATCATGAAATACTGGAGGCTGGCGCGACCAATCATGAAGGCTAGGTTAGCATCAAGGCCGAAGTCTGTCATTAACCGTGGGATACTTGGTATGAGTGCATCAAACTGGTCGGGTGGTAGGTTGGTTCGTAGCAGCTCTACAAACTGGACGAGTGCTTGCTGAGAGTCATCGATCACGTTTGCTAGGTACTTGATATGTGTTTCGTTCTCTGGAAGACGATAGATGGCGGACTGACGGTACTGGGCCATATTCGTCAAAAGACGGCAAGCGAGATCCGTCTGCCACAATGCCTTCATAAGACGGGTGGCGCTTTTGGCGGACTCGTAGCGTTTATCCCCCAGGCTGATGAGTGTTTGACGACGTAAAAGTTCGCCACCACTTAGTGCAAATAATTGCGCTTCCGTAAAATCAACATCCGAGACAATTCCGCCCATTGAGGTAATGAACTCGCGTAAAATAATTAGGTCTGTTGAGTTTCCGTGGGCGACTTGGTCGTTCACGTAAGAAATGATCGGGGTAGCATCCATATTACTGTATCGTCGGAAGACTCTCCCCGAGAATTTAGAAAGAGCCTGCAGCCAGCGACTTGTTAACAGCACTGAGGTTTCTTGAGTCCTGCTTCTCTGCTTGCCGCCCAATGAACTAAGGAGAGACCAAACGAGAACGTCGTGACCCATTTCCGTGAAATACTTGGTGCACTCCACGAAAGCCTCGATGAGGTTGGTATACGCCTCGATTTGGTCAAGGGCGACCTTACATACGATACCTGGTGAGGACAAGGCTACCTTTGCGAGTTTCTTCGCAGAACTAGAAATGTTCTGTAGGGATAGACGCTTTAGTGTCGCGAGTGTATCCAACCTAGCGTTCTTGAATACCCTCGCCATGGCGGGGAGTCGAGATATTTGCCCTTCATAGCACTCCGAATAAATGTTGTAGCGCACTTGTGTTGGGTAGTGTTTGAGAAGATCCCAAACGGCGTCCACCGCATCAACGTTGGAGTCGCTAAGGCACAGGGATGGAACAAGAGTCCGTCGAAGAAGATCTTGCCAACGAGCGACATTCTCTGGTGACTGGTCCTGTGAGAAGCTTTTCGCACCAATAGAAGCTAACTTCTTGACCAGGGAAGGCTCCCTTCCGATATTGACTCCGGATATGTTCAAGAAAGTGCTACAGAGAGTGAAGACGTCCTCGACTGTTTGGCAGATGGGAACATTGTCTGCCCATTCATCGAGATAGAATCGATAGAGAGTACCTTTATGATTCCCATCGGCGTGAGGCCACTTCAGAATCTTAATTGGAGCGCCTTCGGTAAGTTTCAGGTTGCCCTTCGTCATGCCGGATTGATCTTGTGCTACCTCTAGCTTGATTGGATTGTTGGTTATAGGTCGTAGTTCGGTAGGTCGGATATCGTTAAAGACTTTGCTAATGCTGTGTAGTAGGATACGATTGACAGCGGGAAATATCTCGTCGGGGTATGCCTCAGGAAGCCACGGGAAGCGTCCTAAGATGAATAGAGCTTCGGGAAGCGCGCCCACAACTAATAAGTGAGACACAAGATCAGCCTTATGGGCTTCTTTTGGTTCCGGAAGGGGTGATCCATCGTCTTCTTCACCGGACTTCGCTTCTTGCTGGTTGCCATCAGCGTTCGCAGTGGCGGGTTCTCGTGGTTTCGAAGGGAACGGTAAAGTATCATCGGTCAGAGCACCAGCTGCAAGGAGGGCGTTTGGTTCGTTGCCTTGTCTTTTGGCGCGCTCTTTTTCATCAAGCTCCTGCATTCGTCGCTCTCTCAAAGGCTCCATCTGGCTATCATCCGGCCAAAGGTGAGGGTAGAGATCAGCAAGAGATATGAAACCTATCTTGATTAAGAAGGCTGCAAGATAATAGAGATTTGCTGGAATCGTCTCTTCTTTGTTTCGAGCGTCAGATGCGTAGAATCGAAACTTGAAGCCTAGCAGCTGTGCGGCGATCTTATTGCCACAAGGAGGAAGTGTCTTTGTAGTTTGAATCCAATCGAGGCTAGAGTCGCTCGCTTTGAGGCTGGACGTAGTTTCTGTAGAGTCGGGACGGTTGGTATCTTCTACCCGTCTTCCACCAAGCTCAAAAAAGGCATCCAAGTGTAATTCTCGAGCTCTATCCCAGAATTCGAGGTCGCGTTGATAGCACTCTTCAGCAAGTTGAGCTTGGAGTTCCGCATTAGGGACGTCTTCATATTGAGGCAATGCCCATTTTGGCAAGCCACCAGTGAAGACTTTCTCGGCATGCTCAACTTGAGTGCGAGGCCACCAAGAACTAATTCGTAGAAATCGGGAAAAGAATACGATGGTCCTAAGCATCGTCGCGGAGAATACGTCGATAACCACGTCAAGAACTCTACCAACGTCGAGGTCGAAGGTTCCTATCAACCCCTTGACTCGCTCCCAACTCGCTTGCACGAGGACAAAATCGTGGCCTTCTCGAGCACCACAGATTGGAGTACGATAGAGCTCTGCAGCAAGTTTCGAATAACCCTCTGACTCTTCTCTCAGGAGATTGTAGTTGGCTTGACGGTATAACTGGTTGGTAGCATAGCGAATGCCCAACTTGACAAACGTGTCGCGGATCAAACCAAGTTGCTTAAGAGCCGATGCATCTAGGACATCGCGCATAAGCTTTGGGGAGATCTCTGTAGCGGAGACGAAGTCTCGCAACTGCGGCTGGGATGCGTTGTCATCAGAGTCGAGGAAGATAGAGAAGCTGTCGAGAAATAGCGCCTGCGAGTCAAAACCGAATGCGGAACCATCAATATTCTCAACAGGTGGACCTAGGATTTGCTTCATGCAATTTCCAGCATCAACGGGGTTCAGGCGACCCTCCAGCACAGCACGTGTAAACTCTTGTGAAATAGTCGATATTTCTTCAACGTCTTCGTCGTTACGAGACTTGATACCATGATCGACCACTTCCTGGCGGCCTTTTTGCTGCCACGCGGCAAGGCGCGACTCCGTCAGGACAACAAATTTATAGCTCGAGGGAGTGGAGACTTGATTCTGGGCTTGGGTTTGGTTGAGTTGAGGGGCGGTTGGCGTAGAAGGGATTGCAGACACGGGTGCAGGAGCAGCAATCTGCGAGGATGAACTAGATGGCCGTACAGCCGACGGGGAGATGGGAGCTCGATGATTGGGGTTGAGGCCTAGCTGGCTACCCGATGAGTCCCGGCGATCATTATTATTATTGCTCCTCCTAGTGTTTCTACCGCTAGGGGCGCGACGGTTCTGGGGAGAAGAAGTATCTTGGAAATCTCGGTCGTGCTGGCCGAGGTTTGTGTCGGAAGGGCGATGAGGAGCCGGCCGGTTCGCTCCGGCGTCGGATGGCCTCTCATTTCTCTTTCGCTTCGGAGGCATCTTGGCTATATGCGACAAATTCTATGCAATAAGGAAGGGTCATAGAAGATGAGGCTGAAGACCAAAATGATAGCGATGATGAATTAGGTGATGGGAGAAATGATCTCAAGCATGCTTAAGATGAATCCGAATACAGTGTACAGCGTACAGTACTCGAATAAGGTATTTGGTTGCAAATTCTGACAATGTCGTTGGAATAGCGGTGCAGTATTTCCAAAGTGAAGGTCGACAGGTTGACAAGTCGAGAGTCAGAAAATCGCGATTTGATGATAGAAGAAATTAAAAGAAGGTACTGAGTAGTTGGAAGAACAAAGAAAGTGCGGTGCGGTATAACGTGCGCGTGATTGTATATGTTGTACAAAGAATTACCTTCTCCTCAATAATCAGGCTAGCTATTGGCTTGAATAATGGGTGAAGGTCAAAGAGAAGAGAAAAGTGGTGAGTTGGGAATGATGCCCGTTTAACTAAGGACAGTGTTTCGCGTTGGAGTCAAGAAGCTATCGCGTGGTGGATGGAAAGAGATATGCAGCCTCAAAGCTTGCAAAAGGGTAAGGCTGCATGCAGGAAAAAAGTATGTAGATGGAACTTTGATTTACTCAGACATATCCATCGAAATACAAGTACTAAGTACTTAAAAGTCTCAGACCCATTAAATAATGTGGGTGGCAAATTCACCATCCATTGAGGTCGTTCTTATGTAAGCGAAAATTTGGAGGTACGTACATATATCTCCGATATCGAATGAGAGTCATAATTGGACAACCTTCACTTTTACAAAATGACGTGCAACTCAAACCAGGTCCAATAGCAGGTATTTAAAGAGGCATACATGCATATTCAGGGAGTACTTCACTATTCAGCACTCTTCTGAATATAGGTTTTACGATAGGTTACATACAGCCTTAGAAGTTTTCGCAAACGACACCATCTAAGTTTCCATATATACCTCTATCTATCTATCTATCTATCTATCTTCAACAAACTTGTCTGAATAGTTACATTTATATTCACATATATCCCACACTTACGCCTCTTGGCTCCGCGACAAGATGACAACCGAAGGCAGCGTTGGAGAACAGTCAAAATATGGTCAGTTATACCTTTTTCTTTTTTTCTCTTTTCTTCAAATTTTTACACCAAATTTATGTTCTCGATCCAATCGCATATACTCCTTAATATCCATTATGAGAAAGGATAGTGGCTGAATACTTCCAAGAAAGAACTCAGCAGCAACCTGAGAATCCGTTCGCAAATCTAATCCCGGATCAAAAAATTGCTATCGTTCCCAGCTTCACTCTTGAATCTGGCGTTACCTTGCGAAATGTGCCATTGGCATATACAACGCGAGGAAAGTTGTCTCCAAACGGAGACAATGCTATGGTCATATGCCATGCTCTAACTGGCTCTGCTGATGTTAGTGACTGGTGGGGACCCCTGCTCGGCGGTCCTGGTCGGGCGTTTGATACCTCGAGGTTCTTCATCGTCTGTATGAACAGCTTAGGTAGCCCTTATGGCACAGCAAGCCCAATAACTGCCAAAGACGGCGATCCGAACAACGAGAGATATGGACCTGAGTTTCCTCTTACCACTATAAGAGATGATGTCAAGTAAGCCACAACAAAGTCCGACTGCAGATTCGCTTCTGACGTAAGACAGCTTGCATAAAATGCTCCTAGATGACTTAGGTGTACGTCAGATTGCTGCCGTCGTTGGCGGTTCTATGGGAGGTATGCTCGTACTTGAATGGGCATACTTTGGTAAGGATTACGTGAGAAGCATTGTCCCAATCGCTACTTCAAGCCGACATAGCGCTTGGGGGATTAGTTGGGGCGAGGCTCAACGGCAGAGCATATATGCGGACCCGAAGTATGACGATGGTTATTACTCCTTCTCCGACCCGCCTACGACCGGCCTTGGGGCAGCCCGTATGTCGGCGCTTTTGACTTATCGTAGCCGAAACTCCTTTGAGGCCCGTTTCGGACGCAACATTCCGGACCCGGCCAGGCGCCAGACGATCCGAGAAAGGCCACGCCCTAGTACCCCATCTGAGGCTCATTTCCATATTCACAATGATGGCCACAAAACAACGCGGCTATCAAGGAACAACAGCTACACGGACAGTCAGCTAGCTGTCTCCAACGAGACTGATGCAAGTAAAGCCAATGGTACCAATGGTCAGTCGCATGATCCTCAATTCTCCGGTCCGAAGACGGACAGCCCTAGTAAAGAAGAATCATTGCCCACGACAACCTACTTCTCAGCTCAGTCATATCTTCGCTACCAAGGGGAGAAATTTGTCAAGCGTTTTGACAGCAACTGCTACATTGCTATTACGCGAAAGTTAGACACGCACGATGTTTCACGATATCGGGCTAATAGCATCGCGGAGGCGCTCGCTCTCATTGAACAGCCTACTCTCGTTCTGGGAATTGAAAGCGACGGGCTCTTCACATTCGCCGAGCAACAGGAGCTAGCGGAGCACATAAAGAATGCTAGGCTTGAGAAGATAGACAGCCAGGAGGGTCATGACGCTTTCCTGCTGCAATTCGAGCAAGTCAATAAATACATTCTGGAGTTCCTGCACGAAACGCTCCCTGATATTATGGCTAGACAAGGGGACCACGTGGAGGCAGCTAGCGTCGGCCAATTAACTAAATCCAGCACGTTTGGAGAAGCTGAAGTAGAGGATATAACCGCGTGGTAGATAGTCAATACACAGAGACTATCAAAATGACTCGATACTGGAAACTATCCGACGATTTCCCCATACAATGGTCAAAACGCATCGCTCCATGGTGTAGGTCTAGAACTGATGCTTGGCGGTGCCAGATCGCGCTAGTGCCTAGAATCGAGAGACATACAGGGTAAGCCTGTTATGTACGTGTCCCGAGTTTCTGGTAGAGACCAGCAGCGTCGAATCAGAGGTTCAATCTTCGACATGCGCATCGAATCGAACCAGTAACGGACCTAGTATCCGCAGCGAGTCGTGTGGGGTGCCATTGAAACCGACCCAAATAATTTAAGGACAAAATCGGGAGCGTTGGATTTCTTGATGTACGCGTGAAACTGTGAAGCTCATTAAAATACATCATAAAACTTACGAATATGAAAACCGTCGTAGTTTCGGCCGAAACTTAGTTTCTTCCCTCGGGAAAGGGAGACTAGTCAAACATAGGTATTCTGTATAGTGAATCAGAGTCCCTGCAGGATATAGTTGGGTTAGTTAGTGTCAGCTGCAGGAACGCAGATGAATATCACTATGAAATCGTCTGTATGTAATGTTCCTACATTCCTAACGCCGTTGGCGGGTTTTTATGAATTCAGCTTGCCATACTGTATTCGTGACCGAGGAACCACCCCCACGAGCAAAGCTGGTGTTGGTCAAAGACAGATTCGCATTCGCAACCTCGACATTGCAAATGTCAAGGAGATATCGAGCCATAGAACTGCATATTCGCTAGCGGTTACCGAGATGGTTTAAATGTGATGGTATTTTTTGGCATTTCTGTTTGTCACTGCCGAGTTGAGTAATGTAGCATGCAAAGCATGGGCACGGTGGCTGAAAGGTTCTTGTATTGTTGACGTCGAATGGTTTAGACCACGTTGCGAGATGCTGCGTTTTGATTGGCGTTGAAGATCTTGCATAATGTGACTACGTGAGCACCTCCCGCCAAGTGGAATGGTTCCTCGTTAGGTCACTTGGTATTAAGACTTAATCCTGACAATGCTGACCTCCTGAGAAAGGGCAGGTTTGTAACATTTAAATTTTGAAAGATGTTTTCGGGTAATGAGGGAATTTCGAGCTTCACGTTCGCAATATCAAAGTTAAGAAAGATCTGTGGATAATAATTGAAGAAGCTTTGAAGTCCATTCAATTAATTCAGCCAGCTAAGCTACAAGGATCATAAGATGCTTAAGTAATCTTAAACTCTAAAATTGCGGTCCGGATGGCTCGTGCTTCGCTTCGCCCCGGAAAACGACCCACTCACCCGGCGGCTCATGGACCAATGCATGTAACTAAGTACTAGTAGTTACCTTGGTATTCCCTGTCAAGTCCATGCCGCTCCGAAGGATCCCTCAGACTCTTCAATTTCGACCTGCTGTTTGGAGATCTTAACTTGTCACTCATCTCCTACTCTCCCGCTTCGACATACATGTGCATAATAACTTCGGCTATCATGTGATGCTTCCTCCCACACACGCACAAGAATCATAGTAGCCAAGAGAGTGAACCCATCCTTGGACCTTGGCTTTAAGCTAGAAAAATCACGATGAGTTCCACTTCAAACTCACCGAGTTGATTCATATGGCAATGCTCAGCTGAAGTTCCACGCCAACCCTTCATATTCTTGGTACCCTAACTAGTCAGCTAGGCTATAATCCATCTAGAATTGTCTCCCGTTATATGTTACCTCTTTAGAACTAGTCTTTGGATTATCCATCATCTTTAGGAAACATAACCAATCACGACTCCTATACGGTCCGAGTGAAAGGGCGTGGTAATGAGGCTTTGAAATTTCTTGATAGTATGGTGGTTTATAACGTGTTCCAATCTAGCACATCACATTACGTCTTAAAAACCTGCCACTTTCGACGCTTTCGACGACCATCCGATGAGGCGTTGCACTAGCAAAACGAATAGGTAAGGTCGTTGAAGAAGTGTCAAGGATGCTCGAGGCTAGTCACGAATGCTTGTTTAGAAACACACTCTTGCGCCTCTTACATCTTTTCCCTTCAGCATTCGTCTTCGTTCCCTACACCGCATTGGTGGATCACATCCTGTCATAGTATCAGCCCAACCCGCAAGCTCCTAGATCCTTTTAGGAACGTACCGAGACACCCAGCTAGCCCGCGCCATCGGGTCTATGGGACCGTGTAACGTCTAGAAATCGTTTAATTACCGGGTCGATCTCCAGACTGCGTCAGATCAAACCCTCCCCACCCTAACCACGACGAGGCTCTATATACACGCTCTTCCGAGGGAATTACAAGATCCTATTTCTATTATTCCCTTGCTATTAGTTTGACTATTATTTCCTGTTTTTAACCTCATGTATCGGGCTATATCGTCGACTATATCCATCTACTTTCGGTAATACGATCAAACTTGTACAAGAGACGGTCGTGAGATTCTGTGTTACGTAGAACCGCATCACGCATTTCCATTAGGTGGTTTGGTCAAACACACGACACCATGAATAACCTGTCCTGGAATCGAGTCACCACTTGTATCGCCTATTAGAAGCTATGCTCTTATTATCTCTATACAGTCTAGAACGCAAAACACCCGAGACCGACGAAGATCACCGAGCTTTCGAGGATGCCCACGCCGGAGCCGATGACTCCGGCGACCTATGATCGCACTTATGGCGGCAACCGAGCTTTTCATAACTTCTTCAATGATTTCAGTCACATCCAAGACCCCAACCTGAGGCGACGACTCGCGCTATCGGAAATCGATAAAGTCCCCTTTGGCATGTACCACGTAAGAGCTGTGCTAGTTGCTGGTATAGGTTTCTTCCTGGATTCGTACGACATATTCGCTATAAACCTTGTAACGACACTACTCGGCGTCGTGTTCTGGCATGGTCCTCCATCAAGCGCGAAAAATGGGTATGGAGGGAATCACGGACATTTACCGACCCCCGTCAGTCAGACTCTGAAGGCATCGACAAGCGCAGGTATTGTCGTCGGTCAAGTCTTATTTGGATGGATGGCAGACAGGTACGGGCGAAGGAGAATGTACGGAGTTGAATTGGGTATTATCGTCTTCTCAACAATGTCATGTTGTTTAGGTAAGAAAATTTGCTTCAAGCTAGAGCACAATATCCTTTAGTACACCATTAGAAACACCCGATCTACATTTGTAACACGTCACAATATCGGAAACTTATAAGTTGCTAATATGATATTTCTATGTTTATAGTCGCCGCCTCCCAATCCGTAAGCTTCACTGGATTGATGACATTTTGGAGAGTCATGATGGGGTAGGTCGGAATCACCAATTTAGAGCTACACTATGCTAAATATATATAATAGAATCGGTATAGGCGGTGACTATCCTCTAAGTGCCGTTATCACCTCGGAGTTCGCCCCTACACGATGGCGTGGCGCTATGATGGCAGCCGTATTTTCAATGCAGGGGATGGGCCAATTGCTAGCAGCGGTCGTGGCTTTAATCGTGACAGCGTCCTTCAAAGACGCATTTGTTAATGTGCCGGGGGTTGACCAATGTGATTACACATGTCAGATAGCAGCTGACCGTTGTTGGCGTATAATTGTCGGAGTCGGAGCCCTTCCAGCTTGTTTTGCGCTGTACTATCGCATTACTATACCCGAAACTCCCAGATATACGTTCGAAGTTGCCAAAGACGTCGAGAAAGCTGCTGCTGATATCAAGGCATACATAGCCAGTCAGGGAGAAGGAGAAGTCGATGAGATTATGCAAGCGAGGATGAAAAAGGTCGCAGCTCCAGCCCTTAACATTCCCTCGGCCTCCTGGCATGACCTTTACAAATACTTCAAACAGTGGAAGAACGCCAAAGTCCTGATAGGGACAACGTTATCTTGGTTCTTCCTGGTAGGTATCCTTCGTCTTTATGATACTAGACCTATCTAATATTGGTATAGGACCTTGCCTTCTATGGCTTAGGGTTAAATAACCAAATTGTGTTACAAGCAATTGGTTATGCTGATGGCGACTCACTATATCACATATTATTCAACAGTGCGGTTGGCACGATCATTCTAGTTGTGGCAGGCTCTCTTCCCGGGTATTGGACCGCTATCCTTACCATCGACACTATCGGCCGGAAAACACTTCAAATTATCGGTTTTATCATACTCACCATCACATTTTGCGTTTTAGGTTTCCTCTACAACCGCCTTAGTAAGGGGGCCCTATTAGCTCTCTACATCGTCGCAAACTACTTCTTTAACTTCGGCCCTAATACCACCACATTCATTATCCCCGGCGAATGTTTTCCGACCCGCTACCGTTCTTCCGGCCACGGGCTCTCGGCAGCTATGGGCAAGGTTGGAGCTATCGTCGCACAAGTCATCTCACTACCGCTTCTCACGAAAGACGCGCCGAATCCGTGCAGTGGAAAGCAGTGTACGCCTTGGCTCGACCGACTGATGCAGATCTTCGCGCTATTCATGCTCTGCGGTACACTTACGTCCCTCCTCATCCCCGAAACCAAGGGCTATACGCTCGAAGAACTAGCTGGCGAACCTCCGACATCGTATAACTCCGGCCGCAACGGTAGCTTCATGGAGACGCCCACCAAGACGCGGTGGTGGAACCCGTTCTCCGGCGGCCAACCAGCCGGCTTCTTCTACCCCCGCGTAGCGACGAATGGTCGGACTAGGAGTCGCACAGGTATCATGACGACGCCCGACTTAATGGCGCAGGACGCAGAGATGACGAGCAGGAGCTGGATGTTCTGGAAACGCGATCGAACCCGCCCAGGGACCGCCACCACGGCAAATTGCGGCGCAAGCTCGAGTTCGACGGCCGGGTTTGCGGGGTCTGGTGATACGGTCGTAGCGAGCGCAGGTGTACTGCCCGGCTGGGGAGCGGGTTGGGGCAGGATAGATAGAGGCGGGAATCCTCTCGCCATGGATAATATACGGCTACAGGATGTGGGGAGTTTGCTAAAGTGAATACCCAGTTAGCGGACAGCTTTCCGAACTACGGATTCCGGGTTAAAAGGACTGTATATAGGACATGAGGCAACTTTATGGTTATATTGTGGTAGTCGGTATGCATGAGCGCGGCGCTCGGGTTGGATATGGGAGGCCCCTATGTTTAAATGTATCTAAATAGATGCCTATGCAGTTTATAAGCCCTAGAATATGGGAATCTTGAATGAACATCAACTATTGTCAACATTATATTTCTCCGTGACTATGATGTTATTTAAGCATTTATTCTTGGGAATGATTTGATTGAGCTCCGAGTTGTCTCATTGCCAGTAGCCCCCTGAACTGCAACCCTTTTTAGACGCGTGCTTTTGTCACAATAAAGATGATTTTATTCTATGTTCTTTCATCGTAGTAACTACTAGTCAACATTAAATATTTATCTAGGTATCTATTCGTCTGGCGTAGCTAATACGTGTATACCTAAGCACCCGATTTGTCTTCCACAAATTATTTCTTGAATATTTCAAAGTCAAAATCTCAAAAAGGGGCTTGTCACAACACAGGGAATAAGTCTGAGGCAACTAAAACAGGTAGATACTCATCATACTATGGCGTTATATCATGTACTGAGTAATTTATCAACCAAATCCTATTCGGATAATCATCGTTGGGCTCAAACCAAGTACATAGTATGCAAGATTAGCATGCCAGATTATAACAATGCTCTTGTATTAAGCAGGGCCTAGGTCTATAAACAAACACCCTTTCCTCGATTATTCTGATTGAAACCTTGGTCAGAATTAACTTCTTCCACCCTTCAAAGAGTGGGTTTATGATGTGGTGGAAGTGTAACTATCATAGGACAAGGGGCTGGCACACCCCTATAGAGACTCCATCATGAAATCGTGCTTTCACCGTCCGGCTGACGCCCCTTTCGCGATACCTATCCTCGAAGCCGAGAATAGTTACGAACTATCCCATCTTTTTATCTTCTGGCCCGCTTGTGCACTCTTTAAACCTAAGAAATTCTAGAATTCTTTTCTTCCAGGTTTTTCTCCCTCCCACACGCTTTTTTCTCTCACGGTTTCTACACTTTTCTACTCCCAAATCACCTCTTCCTCCTAGTTTATTCCACAGAATAACCCCAAGATGCCAGGCAAAAGATCGAAAGCACAACGTACTGCTCGAAAGCGAGCTGCCCGAAAGGTTGCCGCCAGAGAGTCCGCCGCGAAAGCAGAGTATGCGACGCAAGCGAACGTCTCCCAGCAGAAGCCCGAAGGAGAATTGCCCGAAACAGGCTCGAAGATGCCTCTCGCGTCTGTTCAATCGGAGTGGGACGTATCTGGTGTTGAAACCCGCTTGCTGACTTTCGAGAACGCTCCTCGAAAGAATCTGGAAGTTTGCTTCATAGGCACACCATCCATTACCTATCTCCAATCCACTCCATTTGAGGATAATGAAGTTCGTCGCTCTACCATGACCAAGAATTCCCTGCCATTGGGTCATCCGGACGCTCCAGTCGAGAAGCCTGCTGAGCGTTCTATATTTCAGCCTATTGTAAGTTATATATTTCATACCTCATGCATTGCCATCTATATCTAGGTATATGCGAATCCACTGCATGTAGTAGCTGCGAGGTTGTTCTCAGATCCTTTATGAACATCAGGTTGGTGAAGCCGTTATGAACTAACCATGTGTTACTGTAGCATTCTGACTACAAACGCCTGAAAGAGGCTCTGAATAACCATCCTCATGTGCAATTCCTTGGAATGAGCATGGATGCGCTCAGTCAGATAGTCGACTGTATCTTCGACGTCACCAACGAGGTGACTTTGAAGTGGGTTCGTAAATGGTGTCCTACCATGAAGCTCTCGCGTGTGTTCAGTCTCGCTTCATGTAGCCGGCGTGTCCCAGACGAAGCCTTGGAGATGAGCATCACTCTTAAGACGCTGCCCGAATTGTACGCCGATTGTCGCGAGGCATTCCAGCTCCATGGAAATAACCCGCAGGCCTGCGATGTCGCCCCTGTGGCTAATCCTTGTATCATCCTCTGTCAAGTCTTCAAGGATAAGAAAACCGCAAATCTTATATGGGATCTTAACCAGCTCGTCCAATGGTTCCGCTATGGCCTTGAACTTAAGGCATTTGAAGTGCAGAGAAAGGCCATGATACAGATTTGCCTGGGCACCAAGAAGGAGAGCGAGATTCTCGAGTTTGCATGGTCTACTTATAATATATATCGAGCAGAGTACTCAATCAGAGCGCTCAAGCGGATGAAGGCACTCCTAGACCATGCTTGGCCGGCGGACGAAGACCATGTGCTGTATCCGGGAGAGTCGGAATCGGAGCATTCAGACTCAGATGCCTACGACTATTGGGATAAGGACATGGAGGACTCATCCGATGACGAACCCGAGGAGGTGGAAGTATTCGTAATAAGCGACTCGGAGTAGACTCGACGTAATGGTTCGCCAATACAAAATAATACCATCCGATCTTATGGGTGATTGTGCTGCTTCTTGAAGCATAACGACATCCCTCGGAGATTTCCCACAATGCCGAAATACTCTTGACAAGAGAAGGTATGTACATGACCTCCAACCCCCAAGATAAGAGTTTTAGCTAATTAAGAAAAACAGTGCGCCTTTCAAGGCCAATCGATTTGCATAGCTTTCAGTTTTTCAGTTTTTCAGGTTTCACCGTTCCCTCATGGAGAAAATATTATTCGTTGACGGGAGACATATGAAAAGTAATAGGAATGGGAAGGAGTTTTTTTTTCGGCAATGGATACCGAGAATGGTCTGGCGTTGACGCAAACTTACGAATGGGTTTCATCGATGCGCAAAGTCTGATTTCATACTACTACCCTTCTCATCCCTGCTCTTTTTATCTGTCTTTCTTTCCTTTTTGTGTTTCCTAACTGCTCTTTCCTTATTATTCTTTCCTTACCTTTCTTTTCTTCTACCCCTTTTTATTCGCTCCTATCCCGGAATGCACTCATTTGGCTTAGGATAAGACACGTTTACGTAGATAGTTAGCTTAGACAGACATGCGATCTGCGAGGAACAATGAAAAATCAATTACATTTCCTTAAATCGAATCCCATTAAACCAACGTGATTAGCTACATAGGTACATACCTCTCAAGCACACATCCACGCCTCACCCTTCCAACTCCGCAGCCTTCTCATCCAACCTACGCATCATAACCGCCTCCTCATCCTCCACCTCAACCACAACCCCCCCACTCCCATTCCCAATCCTCAACCCCCTCTTCCTCATCTCCCCCTCCACAAAAGCCCGTGTCACCATCCCCTTCCCCAACTCCTCAAACCCATCCCTCTGCTTCCGCGCCCACCCCTCCAAGCTCCTCATTCCAACAACCAAAAACCCAAGCTCCTCGCGCTCAACATCGAAAACCTCCCACCACGCACACTCCGGCATCTTGGCCCCTACATCCCGCGCCGCGGCGTAGATAGCCGCGACGGCGAGCGCGTTCGGTTGGTGCGTCAGGTATAATAGCTGCGGCGACAGCAGCGCCGTGTTCAGGTATGCAACAGCGCGGCCCGCGATCTCTGTTTTCGGCGCGGATAGGAAGTCTAGCGCTTGTAGGTATGTGACGGCGAGGGGGTGCGGCAGCGCCACGTGGGTGTCGAAGGAAAGGGAGTACAGGATGCGCGCCTCGAGGCTGAGGATCCGGGTCCGGAAGGTGGTGTATGCGCTCTCGGAGAGGTAATACGAGGACGGGTCGCGGTCTTTATCGGATGTGGTTGAAGGGTTGGAGGGACTGCGGAAGAGAGGAGAGCTGGGCGAGAGGAGGTACGCGTAGACATTGCAGACGTCGCGGGGTGGGCATGGGTGTGCGCTGAGCTTCGCGACGAGGAATAGGGCTGCTGCTGAGGTGTCGCTAAATTCGTGGGAGAGGGGGGAGGCGATTAGCCAGTATCGTGCGAGTATTACGCCGGCTTGTGCTGCGACGGATTGTGGGATCCGGAGGAGGACGCCGGCGGCTTGGGTTAGGACTTGTGTGGTGAAGAAGATGATGTCTTGGAGGTCGGAGGGCAGCGCGCTGAAGGAGGTCCGCTGGTATAGCTGGTCGGGCGTCGCGAGGGGGTTCGTCATGTGCGCCATTGTGTGTAATTGGTTCTAGGGCATATGAATCTCTTCAGTTGAGATACGAAGTACTCGGTGTTATTTACTTTGCGGACGTCATACGAGGCTGGGAAAACTTGACTTGAGGCTGAGCTTGCTAGGGGTCGATAAGATCTACAAGGGTAGCTTATCGTAGACCCATTCAATTAGTAAGATTCAAGATTGACAGGGATAAGAGTCCGGGGCGAGCAAGGGTATAGCTAACGCCACAATTATTGAGCCCCACGTCTCAAGCCTCAAGTCTCAGGCTCCAAATCCATTTCTGGCGATCTCAACTTCATCAAATATATTAAGCGCCACATTTCTTCTACGAAACTTCTTCCTTTTTCGTATTCCGTCTTCTCGTTTTCGCATCACTTATTGTTGTCATGCAAATCACAGGGGTCTATGTGGCTTTATGCAATCTGTTGCATCCGCGCTATTGTCTATCCCAGCGACTTTGCCACCTGGTACCCTTGTCGGTTGTTGCAACAGTCTTGCCCTACCTACATGAGAGGCTGCGTTTATAAGGATGTTCCTTGATCATCGCAGAAGTCACAGTACAAAGCCATCGTGAAGGTTGACAACCGGACAACTAAGGAGTTCCCACCCTTGTAGATCTTGGCAACCCTCGCCAATCTGTGGATACACCCAATGCTTCCCGTTGGAAACAAAGGATGTACCAATGAAACGATGCAACATCTACAGCCGGGGCTCATCATCAAGGGGAGATGCATATCAATATGCGAAACACTTGGGCATCCTCTTTTGGACCGCTAAATCTAGTCTCGGCACCAGCCTGAGAGTGTTGTGCATATTCGGGCCTTGTCAAATTCATAACCGGGGCGAGAATGGCCATGGAGCAAATATGGGATAATTTCGAGGCCGGATGACAATCGCCATACACCATACGAGGCGTGTCATCTCTTCCATTAGCGTGGGGGTCATCACCCCTGTTGTACATAGGCCTCGTATGTGTAACGACAAGACGACTCTCCGGCTCCCCGAATCAAGAAGAACTTCCCGGTCCGCCGGCTTCAATGCCGAAAGGAGTTTATAGCCTGCTCTATAATCACTTAATAGAAGCCAGACTAGACGTTCGATCGTGAGCTCCGATTGCGGTTCAAGTCTCTAGACACGTCATTGGAAAAAGCTACTTATATTCCGTTATCATATAGGTCGCCAAGACAGAGATCTGTGTGGTCTGGGACTTATGCTGCGAGATCCGTTGCCGAAGTCGGGAGGTTGGTATTCTCTCCTAAAATAGCTGGACTGAATTTGCCGGCAAGGTGTTGACTCGCGTACCCCCAACCCTCTCTTCCACGTCATATTCCGGAGTCTATTATACCCCTACTAGGTACCTAACTAACGTGTGTCTTATATTACGCTCGTAACCGGTAATCTGATGTTACCCTCTCGTTATTCCCTTAGGCCGGACCTTACGACAGGCTGCCCGCGCCGTTATACCGTCTAATATCTGTAACATCATCTCGCCAATTATGACTACTCACCATGTATCCGGATTTCTGGCCAACGAATCCACTTAGGTCGGTAACTTTATTCGATTAAAGCCACGAGCCGTCCTATCGCTTTTACTTCCTATTTTAAATATTACCAACCTAAACCGGACTCCTTACGGACATTCTTACTGTTCCTCGATGAGGCCTCCGAACGGCATTACTTCTACCGGTCTCAAAATTTAGACCCGGCGCATACTGACGTACTCTTATAGATAGGATGACGCTTTTTGAGAAGGGCCTAGGCATATTACAATGTTAACATAGATACCATGGGTCTCATTTTCATGGATCGCGCTTACAGCACGACACGGCAGTTTGGTCTCATTTTGCTAACTACTATTCAGGAGCTCATCTATGGCCTAAATTGGCATTCGTACCTTCCAGAGTCATCCGCCGATATAATGTGATATCGACCAAAGTTACAGACGTACATTATTACTATAGGAAAATAAGCCTTTCAGGCGAGGGCCACATCTATGGCTTACGTAAGATATTATCATCCCCATACTGTGATGTAACTATTCGTAGAACGAGTTTGGGTGAACATCATGGGCAATTTTGAATATGAAAGGATTGGGTGGATCCTATAAAAATAATATCGTCATAAGTATGGAGAAAACATACCTACTTACCTAGGTATCAACGTAAAAGGGGGTATATCTCAGCAAAGAGTGCGCTATACATTAATAAAGCGACTACCGCGTAGATGACGTGACACTTGGGGGAATGAAATTTATACTTCAAGAGCTTTGTTCGATTATAGTGCGAAATACTGCCTGAAGCTTTATAGAGGAATTATCTTCACAATAGGCTTGTTGACACCACGGACAAAGATGTCAAAGACAAGGCCTAGTACCTAGAAATCAATAGATCTACTTATTTTTCTACATTGTTCTCCTGTTTGTGAACAACAATTCCATTATCCTGCTAGAAGCATCCTATTTAACTCCTGGAAATCCAAGGAAATAGGAATTTAGGAGTTGCCCAAATAGTAGACGAAAAGTTTCACTCGAACCTCATACCGTAATTCCAGAGTGAAATAGCCCGTCTTTCAATCATCAACTACTAAGTACCTACCTACCTAAAATTAAGCAAAACCACCTAACCATGTGCAGCGGAAACCAAACAGAAATGGCCTGCGGCCACGTCCTAACGCACTACACGTCGCGCTGCGAGAAAGGCCCATGTGCAGAGCCCAAATCCGACAGCCCACGCCAACACCTCGCAGACTCGTGTGCGGAGTGCGACTCGGAGTTCAAGAAAAGCCAGCTAAGCCGAGAGCAGAAGAACCGGCACGAAGAGCTAGTCGCGCAGCTGATAGCAGACAAGCGAGTGAACGGGTCCAAGGAAGCCCGAAGACTGCTCAACTGCATGCAGAAGCTAAGCTACACGATGAACCGAGAGATCGGCGAGGTAAGGACCACGGGTTTCTCCGCGGACGTCCAGTTCCCGGGTAGTGGTAACCACAGAGTGGCGCCGACGATCACGAGTAAGTGGGTGAACGGTAAGTGTGTGTGGGGAGAGGAAGAGGGGTTGCATAGGTCGGGAAGCAGCCGCATCAAGAAGATTACTCCCGCCACGTCTACTACGGCGGCTGAGGTCGAGGTCCCGGCCGAACCCCTGACCACGGCTCTTCCGCGGTTGCGTAGGACTAAGAAAGAGTATTTCAACCGGCTCCCCGAAGAAAAGGAGCAGCCTGTGAGCACCGCCCCCCCTCGACTGCGCACTAACAAGCCGTATACCGGCCCACGGGAGAGTGTAGTCGTTTTCGGTGAGGTTTTAGAAAACAGTCAAGAAGTACGACCCAAGCCTTATCTTCGGCGGACAAAGAAAGTCACTGACGGGCTCAATCGCAGCAACTTTTCAGACTCGGGATCCGATGTCACCGTAAAGTACATAGGGGAGGAACGGGATAGCCGGGCCTCTCCGACTGAGCCGAATGCACGCGCTGCTGCGCTAGATGATGACGACTTGTATGAAGACATATGGTTGAAGTTAGCCGAGAAACCCTTTCGTACCTAGTTTTCAAGACCGGATATTGTCGGCATAGTTTGATAGAGTGACAGAATACATAATCTCCTCATAGCCATGTAAATTTACTTTTTTAATGCAATGTGTACCAACCTTGGAATTTCCTGCAGAATGTCTCATTAGTCTCCGGGATTGAAGCCATCCGGTAAGCCAACCGGACCTAGACGATCCGCAATGTCCGACGGCTTTACAGCTATCTCCTCTTTAGAATTATAATTACTTTTGCTACCAGTTTCCTGTATTGCTTTCTTGATTTTTGTGTATTCCTTGACCCGCGAAGTAGCAAGCCTCCCTGCTCTTCGTCTATCCGTAGGACAACGTAAAAGCGGGACCTGGATGATAGCTGCAAATATGTCGAAGACTTTTTCTACGGGTACATTATGCCTCTTAGCGACTTCGTCAAAGGGAAATTTCTCCTGGCAGGTCTCTGCTACATCTACGATCAGGTTAGGCGAGGGTTTGCGATAGGTAGGCTGAATGAGGGATGATGGTGGCTTCACGAGGTTCGGTGTTGTGTGTGACTCGTCATTCCCTGCTGCTGCTATTACTAATTCTGGCACTGGCTGTGGCGGCGGTGGCGGCGAGGGTTGGGCGTGATCATCTGACTTTTCAGTATTTGGCGGAGAGTGTATCTCCTGGTCCTGGTGCATCTGCATCGGACCGGCCATATGAGATGGAAGAGCGGCAAGATTATTTCCAGGCATCGGTATCATAACTTGGGGGAAACCTGGGCCGAAAGGATGCATGCTATTCGGTCCCATGGTCATCATTTGGGGATGAAAATGTTGATTATACGGCGGATGAGATGCCATTTGCGGAATCATGTGCTGTGCTATATTATGGTGTAATATAGGGTGTCCCTGGGCCTGGGCAATATTTGCATGCTGTCGCATTCGGACGCAAATTTGACACGGATGCGTCGTCGGATCAAATTGGTGGGTTTTATGAACAATATTCATTGACGAAGGAGCTTTGGAGGTTTTCGGTATCTCGACTCTTGGTAACGGGGGTGGTGGCATCACTGGATTTCTATGGTCTGTATCTTTAGGGGATCCAATTGGCGGCGGAGAAAAGGAGCTCATATGGTTTGCTGGTGTGTTGAGAACGTGAAGCTCGTCACTTGTCGAATTAAGGGTCATGGGGTTTGGAGTAGGGGTTATTGACTCGACCAAACCCTTGCTAGTAGACATATGTGCCATAGGTATTGTATCAAATCCAGAGTCTCTAGAACCAGTCTTACTGGCATTGGCATCAAGTCTTGATGATACTATTGTTTGAGGTAGTTGCTTAGGTGAAAGCTCTGGTGGGCTCGGAGGTCTTGGCTTGCGGACAGGTTGGTTGAGAACGAATTTCTCTAGCACAGGAAGCGATACGCCTCTCAGGGCAGAAGTGAGCTCCATGACATGGATATCTGAAGGGAGTCCAACCATGCCAGTGCTGATTCGTCTATCCGTGTCTCTAGGTTCGGTAGGTGCAATAGTAACAGGTGATGCAGGAGCAATAGGTATCATAGGTATCCTATGTTGCTGGGCTATAGACTCTGGAATATGCTCGACCATCTTCTGCCGTTTAACAGGCTGAGATGATATAAACTGAATATCATCGTCGTCATCTAGTCGCTTTGAAGGTATCACTGACTTCGGAGGCGCAGAAAGTGAAGGACACGCGCCAACATGTCCCCTGTTACCAGGTAAGTGTGTGCTCACTTGGACTTGAGGCTGAAAGCTTGTGGACATTGCGAACAGTGTGGTATAATCGTAAGTCTAGAACTGGCTGGTACAACTGAACCAGACAACTTGATATGACGATCTGAAGAGCCGAAAACACTGGGAGAAGGACGAGCTAGGACATTTGAATATTTGTACATCGAAGAGCTGTTCAGTATAAAATCCACAAATGGGAGCAACTAAGACACGGGAAACTCATCACATTCTCAAAGACGAAGAGAGTCTAGATCATGCAGAATCTCATTTTGTTTCTTTCAAGGATATATAGCGGAAAAGGAATAAGAGAAGACAAATAAAATGCGCTTAAGCATCAAAAAGCCGAAAATAACATGAAAAGATGAAATGTTGGGTTTGCTTGAACACATCTTCACCTGAAATGTTAAGAAAGTCTAGAAAGGCCTCCAGACTCTGTGATGTTGAAAAAATTGAAGAAACCAAAGGTCACTATGCTATTACATAGAAGGATTGAATGAAATATAAATACCCGGTAAGTTAACCTACTAGGCACTTGATTTCGTCAAATGAGTATTGTATCATTACTGAACATAGAATATTTCAAGAAGTTGAAGATGTCATGATGGGAGATGCACTAGACCCACCTGGCACGTAAAGATCCATGATACTAGGTATGCCATGAAAGATCTTACCTAATCTAACTAGGGTGGCTTATCGATATGACGCTTGAATCCACAGGTCCCACAAGGTCCACCGCGGGGCATTGAGGAAAGTACAGCACCTGCATCTTGGGGGAATAGCTACCGGGTGCTACTGCTGTAGCCTTGCGATAACTTTCCCACAAACAAACTTCATTCTGGACAACAACTTTCACGCGCTCCTTTACTCTGATCACTTACATTTTTTCCTCTGTCAGTTTTCACAAAATGGGTTCAGTGGATTCAAACCCGCTGCTCTCCTCACAGAAGTCTTCGGACTCTGGATTGCAAGCTGTCCTACATCCTCTCGTTCTTCTCACAATCTCCGATTACATTACAAGACACACTCTGAGAACGCAGGAAGGTCCTATAGTTGGCGCTCTTCTAGGACAGCAGAATGGTCGAGAAATTACCATCGAGCATGCATTCGAGTGTGCAACTCAAGAAGACCATGGTAAAATCATTCTGACTCCTGATTGGTTTACAACGCGATTAGACCAGAGTGAGTTATTCCCTACCTGGGTTTGTCCCTAGAGTATAATTGCTAATAGCGATCATGTAGTGAAACAAATACACAAGTCTCCTCAACTCGATCTTGTCGGCTGGTATACAGTATTGCCTAAGAGCGGACCAAACCCATCCATCCTCCCTATTCACGACTGGATTCTTTCAGAGCACAACGAATCATCCCTCCTGCTCGCATTTCACCCCGAAGAAGCCGTAAAGCCCTCGGCCGGCAGCAAGCTTCCTTTGACCATATATGAGTCTAACTACGAAGCCGATGAACCCAGAGCAGATCAGGGTGAAGACAAAGAGATGCGAGATGGTGATCCACCTCTGAAGCTGAAGTTTAGAGAATTACCATACTCAGTTGAGACCGGCGAGGCAGAGATGATTAGTATGGATTTTGTAGCACGCGGTGCCGGAAATGCAACAGTAGTCGAGAAGAAGACGAGTTCTAAGCCAACAACTGAGGCAGATCCGAAAGGCAAGCAACCTCTGAAGGCTGGCGGAGCTGAAGACGCGGGCGAGGAAAATATCGTTGATTACCCGCTGGAGAAAGAGGATGAGGAGATGATAGCAGCGCTCAATGCCAAGGCAAACGCTATCAAGATGCTGCAATCACGAATTAACCTTCTGATAACATACCTTGAGCGACTACCTCCTTCATATCTTTCTCCCAACAACGCGACAAACCTCTCTGAAGCACAATATACGATTCCTTCACACACGATTCTCCGATCCATCCAGGCACTCGTCAGCCGAATGTCGCTTCTAGTACCATCCGACAAACAGGCTTATGAGCAAGAAATGCTTAGCGAAGCAAACGACGTGCACCTAATGGAGCTATTAGACAACATGATGGAGAGCATTACTGAAGCTAGAGATGCGGGCAAGAAGTATGGTGTCGTGGAGAGTTCCAAGTTCCACTCTAAGAAGCAGATGGAATCCTCGGCACTTAGTTCCAGCTTTAACTTCGCCGGCCCTGGAGACCTTGCCATCTAGAAGAGGAAACGAGGCAGGGGCACCGGCGTGCGAACCTGAGACATTTGATACTTTGCAGCATATTACCTGCATTTGCGAGGCGATAGAGGCGTTTTGAGAGGCTAGGTCAAGCAAGTTTTCCGAGGGTTGCGTTGCGTTGAACACCGACCACCCAAAAGCAAGTTACGACAGGGGTATGATTGTAATGAATAAGGCTGTAAATGCCAGGCCTCGTACTATTTACGATAATAAACGTTGGAGTTTATTAAAACTATCTACCTACCTAGGCAGATACTGAAGTATGCGACGTGATGGTTATTAGGCACTTGTTTAAGTTATGATATGATCTTTCAATTCGAGGGGGAAATATATAGGTGGAAGAGGTAAGTGTTCAAATACTAATAACC
The DNA here is from genome assembly GCF_022496945.1 of Annulohypoxylon maeteangense. Lineage (NCBI taxonomy): Eukaryota > Fungi > Ascomycota > Sordariomycetes > Xylariales > Hypoxylaceae > Annulohypoxylon > Annulohypoxylon maeteangense. The sequence continues at coordinate 1,143,506 of NW_025953249.1, read as the reverse complement.
ACTGCCGTCGGGATATAAACGACAGAATATCTGCACCCAATGCGAATGCCGCAAGTCCTGAGTTTCGTGCCACCCCAGCCGGCCTCAAGGGCTCCGGTCTACCCAATCTCATGCATTACCGCGATAAGGGATGTAACAAAAAACATAATGGAAGCACCCAAAAAGAAGAAAAAATTCATCCAAGGAAATTTATCTTGGACCAGCCAGTGAACCGATGTCAGGTTTGCGTCTCGGTTCTACCCTAATTCGCAGCAGTACTTTTCATTACCGGGCATCCCAGCCGTTCATAAAAGCCATGCTTCCCCGAATCATCAGTGCAATGCCACCCCCAAGTCTTTCATGCTTTTTCTTTTCTTTTCTTCGTTAATATTCTATACCGTTGTTAGGAAGTTATAAATGAGGTGATCATGAGAAAGGATATCCAAGATCCCGACACTGGCGCGTGTATCGCCAATCGCTGAATATGCGAATTAAGCCTCGATGACGACTTTTAGTACGAGATTACCGTCGTCATCCACGGTCTTGCTGGCAAGCTCGAACGCCTTTTTTGCAGCACCGAGGCCTTTGAACTTATGGGTTACCATATCGTCGAGGCTTGGGAGAGTGAAACCCGCCCCGCAATACCGCTGAGCAGAGAGTAATCTTACGCCTGTTCCGTAAGTATTTGCATACCGGAAAATTCCTAAGATGTCTACTTCTCTTAGGTGCGCAGCAGACATTGGGAGAGTCTGTATTGGTGTACCCATACCGACCATGATGACCTTGCCACCAGGCCGAGTAGCATACAAGCTCGTATGCATGCACGCCTCTTTGCCAGTACACTCGAATGTTACGTCAACGCCCTCATCTTCGTCATCGTCCTGCAAGTTAGCCGGTAGCTTCGTCAAGGAGAGTATTTCCAACGCTAAACTTTTGGCACTTTCAAGTTGATCGTGAATGGTGCTAGGAAATAGGCTTGCAGGCGTCGTGGCACCGGACTCCAATGGGGTTGAACTTCCAGAATCTGTGTAGACGGACGAGTTGCTGCGTGATGGGCGAGGGACGACAAAACCATGAGTGGCGAAACCTTTTTTGATGGCATAATTAACACGCCCGGCGTCCACATCAGTAATGGTGACAGACGTGCAACCAGATTGTCGCGCCATTGCAGCAGTTAGAAGACCTACAGTCCCGGCGCCGATGACCAGAGCTGTAGATCCCGGCGTGGGACTGGCGCGGTTTACAGCATGGATTGCAACAGAGAGTGGCTCAAGGAGGGCAGCAGCTTCGAAGGAGACATGCTCCGGAAGCCTGAGATAGATATTTGTTAGTTGTGGATATAAAAAGGGAGTCATTGGGTATATATCATACTTATGGCACCAGTTGGCCGGATGATTTATTCGCTCCTGAAGTGTTCCCTGGTAGTGGGGGATACTCTTGGCACTGCTCCTGAATCGCATCCTTTTACAAAGGTTATACCTGCCTTTTCTGCAGATACCACATTGACCGCACGGGACACCAACCTCCAAAGCGACACGGTCACCAACCCTGAACCCATTAACTTGGGATCCGATAGCCACAACCGTTCCAGATGATTCGTGACCTAGGGACAGCGGAGCACAGGCGCAAAGATCCCCATTGGCGAATTTCTTATAATAGGAGACATCGGAGCCACAGATACCCGTAGATTTGATAGCGATTTGAAGCTCACCAGGGCCCGGCTCCTCGATATTTCGAACTTCCTATTATGTTAAGGTTAGTTACCCGTAAGAATACGACAGAATATGGACCCTTCGTCTAATGCAACCTTTCGATCGTGACAGAAGGTAGGGCTCACCAATCGAAGATCTCGAGGCCCATGCAAGACGGAGGCATTGACCTTGTTCGAGTGTTTTGAGTAAACGGGTAGCTGCATTGGTGCGATATCAGCCATTGCGGAGGGCGCCATTGTCAAGCAATGACGTCTAGTGGCGCGGGATGAAGTGGGATATTGACTGAAAATCGAAGCTAATGAGTGTCTTAGACGCTTTAGACTATGGAGTTATATTGGAGCGTGGAGGATGGCAACAGATTTTGGGGGTAACCGGCAAGGGAGCTTGAGCTGCAAAGGGTAGGTGGCTTGGTAGCTCGCGGGATGATATGAGATTATGAAGGGGACAGATCAAGCCAAGCTGACTTGCCTTGATTCTCGTGACAAAAGAATTATCCAAATATAGGAGGTAAGGATCCGTGATAGAGATGCGAGTGTAAGAGAATGTGATACCTAGAATTCGCGAGGACCCCCACTCCCTTATGTATCTGGATATGAGGAAATACCTAACAAGCTACATGTGTATGTAAGTATATACCGATATTGATTGCTGTTAGGGCAGATCCTGAGACCGGAGCAGATACAAGGGTTCGTAGACTTGTGAAGCATTGTATGAATTTTTCCAGGTCCAGTCAAAGATCAACAAGTTATCTTGAGAAGCGTAGAGGGTACTTCATAATCTCGGGAGATAATATGCAAGAAGCTAGTGGTGATGCGACCATATCAAGTTCGGTAACGAGGCGCCGCCAGGGGTATCGAGGGTGGTGTGTAGTTGTAGACATTGTTTCTTGCATACTTCGTACCTATACATCTTATGCCAACGGTACTTGAAGACAAGGCTGGAGAGCCGAGAGGTAGTATCGCATACGTAGTACGTATAGAAAAGCAGTATACGATTTTAAGGTTGGATTTCGCCCTGCCTTCAACGGTATGTACTCATTCTTGCTTTTCTATCCATATGGGACAGCAATTGGACAAATTTCGCCAATGTGATAACGCAATGGCGGCTTCATCAGAAATTACACATGTTGTAAATTGTCTCGCCCTAAACGATGGTTGGCATATGTAATAATACCACCGAGTACCCTTTCGATTTATGGACTCTCGATGCGGTGAATTCGGAAAGGTCTCCTAAGCGCGGCATTAGGTTGATATTGAAGCAGTAAAGGCTTCGGATCATAAACTGGATACTCCTTAGACAGGACCCTCTTTGGGGATTTAGCGGAATCCATTGTAGCTCCACTAAAGCTGCACCAAGAGGCTAGACTGCGAGCTCGTTCTGACGGGACTGGCCAAAGGAGACGGGAGATATTTCGCCGTCATCGTGATATTAAAATTCGTGAGCAGATGATACAATAAATTGCGTATAAGGTTGGGCAAGACCCTAAGATGCTGTGTGATATTAAGCTGGACCAGTACAAGGGTCTTGAATTCCCAAACACACGGATCTGCTGCTCTAGCTATGCATCTCGCCAAAACTGGGTGTTCTTTGCAGCGTGTCAGAAATATAAGAGGTCGTGAGATTTCCAAGAATGAAAATGGAATTGAAGAGCGGAGCCCTGGATTTCCTGATTTGGTTATTCTCGATGCTCTTGGTACCTATTAAAGCTGCAGGACTTAACCCTTACGTATCTCATATCTCACTCGCATAGTGCGTAGCATGCAAATATCCCTTACATGTACAGATCTGTACTTAACCTGTTAGTACCCACCTCCACATAGATACACGCCATAACTAAAAACCCCGGAGCTGGGAAGGAACGTCGTCCCAGAAACCTTTTTAACTTGCTCAGTGAAACGTCAAAGTTACTTAGGTACCTCCGTTCCCAACTGGTCTGTCATTACAACTCTAGAACTTGGAAGTTTAGAACCAAAGAAAAACAACCTCGGAACTCTCCTCACCTCAACAGCGTCATTCATAAGATCTTACACTAGGCATTTTCTATTTAACTATAGGATCAGTCTCTGGAGGCCTAGGCATGAATATTCTCATTGGGACTGCCATCAAATATTAGCCTAGAAGAGCATTGTCATTCTACGAGTTTGTCTAGGTAGGTATGCAATCTTTCTCCAAGAATTTATTTTGCCGTAACCCCCGGTTCCGTGGCGAGACCTCTTGCACATGGCGACAGGGACGGCAGCAAACGAACGTAACGAAATAGTACTAGTAGCCTACTACTACACAACCTGCCGTTAATATTACTAAAAAGGACCGGGTTAAGCCTTGAACTCTTGAACTAGACGCTTGACTGAGGTCGTTCGCAAGATGGATCTACCTGTTGATAACGACATGAATGGATTCTGTCTTCTGCCCTTCGCGCAATCAAGTCTTGGCTTTGAAGCACACCTCGAAACAGTTGACCAATGCCTATATCCTACCTATCGGAATTCGTATCACCATTGCCGTGTGCCTGGGTGTCGTCAACTTGTTTTCCGCCGGCACGGCATCAATAGATTGCGCTTCTAAGTGCGGTCGTACGACAGGAATCATCTTTCACATGTCTGATCCGGTTTTCTGCAGGATGAAAACACCAAAAGATATTGTGATTTTCGGCACTCCTTCTGCAGCAAGAAGCCATAGAATTCTTTCGTATTCTATTGGGAATCAATCAACCATCAGAACGCCCATATCGCAACCGATTCGAAACTCATTCGGAGTCGTGGCCGGTCTTCCTGTATCCAAGTAATGATCAACTGCCTAGAGCTGGGCGATGCCGTCTTAGATCTGCATATCTGTCGACGGAGTTTTGCCCGCACCTTAGGACATAGCCAATTGAGCTTCGTCGATAATACTACGGAAGCCGGAATGTTTCTCCCTTTGCTACATAAAGTAGTATGCATTTACAAGTATGTTATCATAATTTGCCAATCTTTTATATCAAATATGAGAGATGGATGAATGGACCCCTTGCCCCAACCTAACGTTCTGAGGGGATCCGTCCCGCTGGTTAGAATTGGAGAAATTGGAGATCATACCGACCACACCTCGAACCTTTTTCTCACGACTTGTTCTACAAGTTAAGCATATACTGAGATTGGTCTAGGCTCGGAAACACACCGTCTTTTACCCTGTTTTCCGGAGGGGAAACTACCTAGGTAAGTATTTTACAGACTACGTTATTGCCCCGTAGATGGATCCTCGAAAACGACTTTGAGGCTTTGCGTAGAGCCTATGCAACGCAACGGGGCTCTCGGGAGCATTTTCGGCGATTGACCCCTTGAAGTTTCTCGACGTTAAGCATGTCATCCCAATGCGCCATTCTTTAAAGACGGGGACGTTGTGAAACGACTGCATATCACGCCTCTAGACCGATCTCGCAGAGATTATGATAGGTCATCACGCAACCAAGACTTGGGATCAAATTGACTCTTCAATAATATTTCTTTTATCCCGGAGCTTTTCTAGCTTAAACTGACAACGACCCGGTTTATGACGATAGCACCCAGCCCCTAGAACAGCTATCAAATGTAGGCCGGATATCCTAAATATTCCTATAGTATAGCAGTTAACTCACAAGCCCGGGTCAGCACCGCCTAAGTATCCGGCCTTGACCTCATCGATTACCTAGCTTCGATGATATCGAACTACCGAGGTCAAAATTCGTGACGGGTAGCTGGCGGGTCGTCAAGAGCTGCCGTACACACCTACCTCCCTACCCTCGGGAAGTTTACTGGCCTCTGATAGCAATCCTGACACACACGGAGTTATTTTTAAACAGCCTACAAATTTCTTATTTGTTTCACACCATATTCGCGTCGTACTACATGAATGATGCAGATGGCCATTATAGCGCTTGCTACGCTACAATTCTATGTTCGACTTAGACGGCGGCCCATAGTACTTCGGACTGACAATTTTCGCACCCACCTCAAGTCCTTGCCGAGCGAGCGAGCTGGCGCACAAAAAATACACAAAATGTGACCGTTTATAGGATTGTATCAAGATGCTAGAAACCCCAGGGTATTAGTGGTTCTTGATAGCAAAAACCGTCGAAGCTACCTAGGTAGGTAGGTAAGTCATAGGTAAAGCAGCATATCAACACTACCGAGTAACATTATCATGCATACAGATGTATGCCCGCCAACTTCGCAGCTATGTTACCCAAGAGCACGCTGCATGCACTACATACCACAGCTAGTTACCTATCCCTGTTTGTGAAGCATCTACATATGCATTCTGCTAGATATTGGTATACTCGGACATATGTGCCTCTATATTCACTGTCGCCACCTAATATGGCATCCGTCCAGCCACATTGCTATGAGCCTGGGATTGTCGCTAGGCAATTTGCTATATATTCTTTTTTCTATTGAGCTCCCCCAAATTAACCCCACGATCGACACACCAAGACTACAGCGTACCTCAGTATACCCCAGAGATCACGATCAGTTCACCTTTGCTATATCTCTTGGCGCCTATCACCTGCAGTGTTGTTTACTTTCGGCTTGAGGGGGGCGAATTTAGTTAAGTGTAATAGTCTGCTCATCATTGTAATTACGAAGTCTCATGCATCTGGCCGGAATTCTGGGATCTAAGGGTCAACGTGCATGGCATATGTGCGAGGTCTGTATGTCTTAGTAGCATGTACAGACGGGGCCGCTACATGGCTACTAAAGCGATAGGCGACGATCCGGGCCTTTGAAGGTAGTAAAGCTACGACGATATGCAGATGTTACATCCCTGGAAAATCGTATAATGACGCCATGCGAATATGCCATGCTGGGAGAAGAATGAAACGAAACGGACAGTCGTGCCGGGACATGGCTCAACTCACTTCACTAGGCCTGCATTCTAGTAGGTAGGAATCTGATCGATGAAGAGATTGGTGGGACGACCGGCCACCCCAGGAGTCCTCGTATGGCGATTGTCACCTATTCTAATACCGGACTGCAAGATAGGCACTATACAGGAAACGCCGGCGTCAAAAAGCTGACGAGACTCAACGGAACATGCATGGACGCCGGCCGCAGGAAATAGGCTCCTGCGCGCCGTATCTCGCATATTACATACCTAGTGCGGCTGGGCGCCGCAGCTACCGTCGTACCGATGCGGCATGTAGCCGAGGAATCACAAAAGCTCGCAAGGCTCGGGATCCCTCGTTACACAATTCGATCTAGAATTATTCGGAGTTATAGTTGAGGAGCACTTTAGATAGAGAGCAAAAAAAGGACAAGGGGGAGACAAAGCTGTACCTATGCTCTTTTCAATTCACGCCGAAAAAAAACAGCTGGGATCAAGGTTGTGGAAGAAGACCCCACACATACATACAATACTACAAAACTTCCCCGTTACGGTGAGGGATTCAGGCTCTTTTTAGACCCGCTCCCGAAAAAGGTTGGTTCGCTGAACATTTTTTTAAAATGTGCTCGTCGCCAATCGACTGGCAGCGTTCCTGGCATCCACGCGGTCCTCGTCATCCTCCTCCGTAAGACCGGGCAATCCCGTACTGATCCCGCTGCCGCTGAGCGACCTGGATCCTGGGCGCTGCCCGTTCTCGCCATCGTCTTCCTCGGCAACATTTGACATGAAGCTCCCCGACATGCTCCTATCCGTGCGGCGGGGGACACCGCTCCACGCATCACCTTTGGGACCTTGGCTGGCTGCAAGGCTTGGGCGCCTTACCGTCGGATGAGCTTCCCGTCCTAGTCTACTTAGACCGCCTGAAGCATCGATGGCTCTGATATCGGGCCGAACACTTTCTAGCAGTGCGAGGGTACGTCGTTCGGCCTCGATCTCACGAGTTACAAACTCCCGAATGCTGAGACGTAAATCCGAGGCAGTTCTCGCAAACCACTTGCGACGTTCTTGCACCAGATTATGTGTTACCCTCGAAGTTTTCTGCGCCAACTCCAGCTCTGAGTTTCTTGCTTCGTCTAGAGCAGCGATCGCCTCGTCAACCTTCTCGCGCCGTACGGTTGAGTTAGCTCTCAACCTGTCCGCGGCATTCAATTTGCTCCGCGTGCTCTCTTGGGCTTGTAAGAATTCGCGAATCAGAAGTTGTCTGTTTGTTAGAGTCTCCTTGACGATGAATGCATCCTGTGAATGATACTGAAACGGATCGCCAAGTGTTGTAGCTTCAGCAGTGGCCTGGGCTGCATGATAGTCACCCACAGTCTGTACAATCTTGCCGAGTTTCCGATATGCGTTCGCGAGGCCCTGGTGCGGCTCTTGAACGTTCATTGCACCAAGTTTGACTCCGAAGTCGGATTCTGATAATCCTAACCCTATTTATGAATTAGTTATCAGTAAGTTCGTAAAAGTGAAACAAAATGCAACGCACCTCTACGGGATTTGACAAGTCGATCGACCTTGTGTCCCGCATCCATTGAACCTAGATAGAATAGCTTTACTATGGGTCGTGCCTCGGACAGCTCCGGCGTATCATCGGGCGGTGGTGCGAATTGCTTCAGCAGCTTCCTCCGTACGCCGGTGGCCGGCTGCTTCTTCTTGACCATAGGACTATAACCAAAATCGCTTTCAACGAATAAAACCATTTCATCATCTCTCATGAGGACTTCATTGCCGCATACGTAATTAAACCATCTCTGTAGAAGGGCTTTCACCCTCGTCTCGTCTTCGTCAGTCCCAGCGCCTGCGGACGTCACAGACGGCGGAACGGCGGGCACAAACGCATCGGGGTTGGCGGATATCAAATGCTCGGCAAGCTTGACAAATTCAGAATGTAAACGGCGGACATCGCGGAACTGGGTCGTTCGGAACTTGGGTATATTCGTCTGTGTATATTAGCGACGTAGGACACAAATAACTGTCTTCGAGGAGACTCACGTGGACGTCAAATCTCAAAATGGGATCTTTGCGACCCGTTCGCTCTAGTCCGGTGATCTTGGCCTGTAGCTTATATTGGGGCCCCCTCGATCGCTGCGGTTGCTGCTCTTGTGGGCTGTCGCCTGCGGCCTGACCTTGCGCCGGCGATCGCTGCGGTGTGCTCGGCGGCTGCTGCTCGGTTTCGGCTCCGGCTTCGGATTGCTGCGAGGATGTTTGCTGTTCTGGGGTGTCGTACGCCGGTGTGGAGGTTGTGCTGCTGGCCGTGCCTGGTCGTCTGAAAGCGTTGACGCCTGGGTCTTCTTGCGCGAAACCGTTGCTGGGGTCGTGGACTGCGTATTGATACGGTGAGGAGGGTTGATGCTCGTTGCCTAGAGAGCCGAAGGATGAATCGTTGCGGCGCGGCGAGGCAGATGGCGACGATGATCCCCAGGGGGATGGACCGGCTGGGTGCTCGTCATCAGCTATAGAAGAACGGTAATCCATGGTATCCTATTCGCTAAGGGAAATGGAGGGTAGAAGTAAAGGAGAGGATAGAAGTTGGCTTAGAGAATTTAGTAGGGATGTAGAGTGCAGGTAGAGCATTAGGGGTTGCACTCCACAAAGAACAGCAGTAGCAACAATGCTTGATTGTCAATATTAGGATTCGCCGTCCCAGCCGCAATCTCGAATTCTCGAGAGAGTCACCTAAGGATTAGCTTGCTGAGGATTGGCAATCACTTAGAATGCTGAAGTACATGGACTTGTAGGAAATCGTCTGCCTTCACGAGTTGCACTGAAATCATCATCAGTGGGGAATCCTGTGGTACTTGCCATTGGATGGCCCGTGCGTTTGTCAGCTTTCTGAGCTGCGACTTCACCGATGGACAACCAATCATATATGGTCCGTGCATACATATACTAAGAGGCAGTTGCAGGTGTAAAATTGTTTGAAACCAACATTTTATATCAGTACTTATTTGAAAAGTCAATTGGAGTGACTGAATGTCAAGAGAACTTAAATTCTCACTCAATGTCGAGTTAATTTAAGTTTCCTCTCAACTTGTGACGGCGTATAAATACCTACTGCCTCTAGTAATGAACTCCTCATTTCTGCTGGTATGAGCTTATTCGCACTCAAGTGCCGAGTTCCCCTGAGATGTTCTCGTTTGGTTAGACTCACATCGATCTATTCGAGACTTTACGAGACTACACGGCTCAGTATCAGGCGGTCCTCGAGCCATACTATCACTCAGCACGATACTGGGATTCAATATGTCCGAAACATAGGAATTATCGCTCATGTCGATGCAGTACGTCTCTCACAAATACTGTCTAGCACATGTACATATGAATTTCAAATACTTATTGCGATGTAGGGTAAAACTACCACTACAGAACAAATGCTCTATAACTGTGGTGCTTTGAATCGAGCAGGACGTAAGTTATTACATGTATAATGTATACACCAGATCTATAAATATACCACTTAGAAACCCGAAAGAAGATTTCAACTAATTTATATCTTAGACGTTGATCAGGGAGATACTGTGACTGATTTCTTGCCTATGGAAAGGGAGAGGGGAATCACAATTCAATCCGCCGCAATTACTTTCAACTGGCCACCCAAGGAACGTCTGGAACCAAACAGCCAACCGCATACTATCAACCTAATTGATACGCCCGGCCATGTGGATTTCAGATTTGAGGTCGAGCGTTGCATGCCCGTTCTAGATGGGGCTATTTGCGTTATTGATGGCGTCGAAGGTGTCGAAGCCCATACCGAGAGGGTTTGGGCTTCCGCCCAGGAGTTCAAAGTACCTCGTATCATCTACGTCAACAAGCTTGACCGTGACGGCGCCTCCTTTAAGAAATCAGTTCAAGATATTGGATTGAAACTCGGTGGAATGCCATTGGTTTGCCAAATACCCTGGTGGGGTAAGGATTCTGTAAAAGGTGTGGTCGATGTCATCTCTCGCTCTGTTGTTAGTTGGGGAGGGACTAAGGACACCCCTGAAGAACTCCTAAAGATGGTACCCGAGGGCACCATCAAAGATGAGATTGAGCATGCACGTGAGAAGCTCATCGAGCAACTTTGCGAGGAGGATGATGAACTCCTGGAAATGTTTACCGCCGAAGGAAAAGACATATCCGCCGCAGCTATCAAAAAAAGTATTCGCCGAATTATTAACAAAGGCGACGGATCTCTTATACCCATCTTCGCAGGAGCTAGCTTTAAAAATATTGGTGTTGCCGCTTTACTTGACGCAGTCAAGGACTATCTGCCTAGTCCATCGGATCGACCCGAGCTCGAGGTCCGGATTGGACGAACACATCAACCTCTTAGCCAAGTTCTTAACTCTGCGAAGCCTTCCAAAAAGCATCAACCACATGTCGAGGCGTTAGCTTCGGTCTTCAAGGTGTCTCATGATCCCCGTCGAGGCATGCTCACTTTTGTACGAGTTTACCATGGTGTAGTGAGAAAGAATATCCAGATGTGGAATGCAAACCTCCAACTATTCGAACGACCTCTAAACATGATGCAGATATCTGCAGCGCGAACTATTGAGATACCGCACCTGTCTCCGGGACAGATTGGGGCAATTACAGGTCTAAAGACTGCAAGAACCGGAGATACCCTGGTAGTGTTTGCTCCTAGTAAAGCGCCGCAAACAGAACTTGCGACAATACAGGTTCGGCCACCAGATATACCACCTGCTGTAGCCTTCATCGTTTTAGACGCATTTACCCCAACCGGTTCAAGAGCTCTCGAAACTGCTCTAGAGAATCTCTCAAGAGAAGATCCAAGTTTGCGGTGGTCTCAAGATGAAAAAACGGAGCAGTATACGTTATCCGGAATGGGCACACTTCACCTAGAAGTTGCTCGCGATCGTCTTGAGAAACACTACAAGGCGGAAGCTGAGTGGGGCTCAATCGCAGTTGACTACAAAGAATGCTTGACAACGCCGACGCCTCTTCGCCGGGTAGTTTTCGATAAGGTTATCGCGGGAAAGCCCGGGAAGGCAGCTTGCTCCGTGATTATCGAACCTCTCAGTGACGATTATCGTGAGACACTGTCTGGATCATATCTCGAGCGGGATGGAAATATCATTAAAATCGTATGCGTCGGAGAGCACCTCATCGCCGACATTGAACACACAAAGCAACAACTCACGAACGGTGTACTTTCGGCACTCGCGAGGGGTCCCCGCCGCAGTTCCCCGATGCAGAAGTGCTTTATTACAGTTACATACGATACGGCAACCGATTTATTCGATTCATCCCCGAGCTCACATCTAGTCGGCGCCGCGAACAAGGCGGTAAGAGAAGCTCTCAAAGAAGCCCACCAGCAGCAAAACATCGGCATCCTCGAACCGGTCATGAAGGTTACAATCGTGTGTCCCGAAGTATCAGCAGGCGCAGTCCAGCACGACCTACACGCAGTTCGTGGAGGCCACGTCCTCGAAGTCAAGGATGTAGAAGATACAGAAGCCCGAGAAGGTAACATCATCAATGTATCTGATATTTATGCCCCACCGGATCTGTACGAGTTTCAGACGACTCTTCGGGAGACACGGAAAGGTCGGCTACGGATGCTGGAGATTACGGCTCGCGTGCCGTTCGTGGAGATGCTCGACTACGATACTCTTCTCCGCGGGAAGACTCAGGGCAGGCATACTCTTACCATGGCTTTGGATACTTTCGAAAAGGTCATTGGTCCAAGGGAGAAGGCGCTATAAATATCTCCATGATTAGCGACTTTGTTGTTTGTTGACTAGCAGTCTACATACACCAAAAGTGTGCTCTGACATATTGAACTGATATGATGAGACGAAGACAGGTTACGTACCTAGGAGATACTACATATCTGAACTTTGGAAGCATCTAAAACAAGAGAATAAGCGACTGTTATGAGAACACGGCTCTCCAGCCATTTCAATGGAAGAACTGCTCTCCAAGGTCAAATAAAACGCTACCCCATATCAGGGCTAGGCTTATCAGCTGAAATTAGGAGGTTTCCATATTACGATGGCGGCGTGTCTGTAGGATGCGCCTAGCTGTGCTCCCATTGGTAGGAGTTTCTGCACATTGGAAGTTGTGAAACGAGAGGCTCAACATCCGATTCGAGCATCCTAGATAGCTTCGGGTAGCTACATCGAACTTCCATAGGTCTTGCCCAAGATGGTAGATGTGACTGTATGTGCGTCTTTGCTTTTCTATACAAAGAATTATCATTGTTTGAATTCGGTCAAAATATCATTGTTGGTTCGTTGGTTCGTTGGCTGCGGCCTGTAGGTGGCTTGGCACCCTGTTCGGCGGCTACCGTGTACCCCTGATTATGAGTTATTACACATACCCGTGAGCCTACCTACTAGGTAACCTACCTACATACATACAAACGGGCCAGAGCCTTGTGATCGGCGTTATTTCGACGGTTAGGCAGAAAAGAAGATTGACAATGTCAATAAACTGCCTTAGCTATTACATTGGAAACGAAAGGCCATACGATGAGACCAAGTCTGATTTCTCACAACCTGGTTGGTGGCCTCGCCCAAGTCTATGTTGCAGACTGCAGTAACCATGGTTTGTTGGCTTCAAAATGGTCGAGTCGTTTGGTCTGTAAGGTGGTAGAGGCATCATGGCAGTCGTCTAATTCGAGGCTAACCCACCACGTAATACTAGCAAAGCGAAGTATGCGTTTCTTCCAATTTCCATCTGTTACTTAAGTATGTCCATGGTATCTACTTAGGACAAAAAATAAAGGAAGCTTTTCTGTATACAATTTCTTCCTTTTATCACTCAGGCGCCTAAACCCAACACCATCGAATCTCATCAATAATTTCTACGCCTACTTTGATGACAAGAATCTTTAAGATGGGCAGCTATGCGGGTAATGACGCGGTTCACGACCAGCCCACCCCTGGCAACCTCGCCATTCTGACCAAGGTCGACAAGCTGCGTGAGCTCATTGGGACCAAGGTTGCGCTACCACAAGTAAGTTGTCCGAAATAATATGAGGTATCACAAATATAGAAACACTAACAGTATTCAGCTTGTCGTCGTCGGAGACCAGTCTTCAGGAAAGAGTTCAGTGCTTGAAGGTTTAACAGGCTTTGGCTTCCCAAGAGATGCCGAACTTTGCACGCGATACGCGACTCAGATTACCTGTCGTCGTGAGATCGAAGAGAGTATCAATGTTTCTATCATACCTCATGCCGATGCGCCCCCCCACGAGAAGGAGCGTGTTAAGAAATTCCATCGCACCTTGAAAACCATGAAGCAGGAGAGTCTCGCAGAGCTATTCAGAGAGGTTGGTGGCCACCGTACCAGCGAAGCATATCCATGAAAATCTATGTCACTGACGACTATTTACAGGCCAACGATGCCATGGGAATCAAAACTTCTACAAAGTCCACCTCAGCCGACGGCATTAATCTTTCAGCATTTAGTGAACACATTCTCAAGATTGAGAAGCTTGGTCCTGATGTAAGTCCCACAATATGTGATAGCACTCTTCCTTGGGATAATATGTCTAACGTACGATAATAGGAAGAGCATTTCACCGTGATCGATGTACCAGGTATATTTCGAAAGGAGACCGAAGGTGAGGATTACATGATCTCATATTTCAGCCGTTGAGTAGAAGTGCTAATATCAATCCTCCTAGGCATCACCACCGAAGGCGATATCGAACTGGTTAGGAACATGGTTAAGAATTATAGTAAGCATCCATTACCCTCCACACGCCCTCGTTGCGGCTCGTTAACTTCGTGTATAGTGAAGGATACCAGGACAATAATCTTAGCCATCATGCCTGCTAATGTGGATCCTGCTACACAAGAGATCTTGAAGCTAGCTAAGAAAGCTGATCCAACGATGACAAGGACTATGGCCGTTCTTACCAAACCAGATCTAGCGATCGAGAGCACAATGAAGAATATCGCTATTCAGCACGTTCTGGGTAGACGGAGTGATCTATCACTAGGATATTACATCGTCAAAAATCGTGGTCCTGATGACCTCGGTATGACCCTTGAACAGGGTCAGGTTAAGGAACGTATTTTTTTCGCAACCGAGCCTTGGTCAGTTCTTCGAAATACGGGCAGAGCTGGCGTCTTTGCATTGAAAGCTCGTGTGCGCGAGCTCCTCGTCGACCTTATCAAAAAAGAGTTTCCAAAGCTCAAGGCGGACATTGTCAAAGAGAGAGACGGGTTGAGATCTCAACTGGACAAGATGGGACAATCTAGGAATAACCAATATACGCAACGTGCTTACCTCAACAGGATGGGCGAAGCATTCCAAACGCTTGCTCGAGATTCACTCAATGCTTGCTATGACAACGACGCGATATTCGACGAGCAGCACGAGCTCAGGCTCATCACTCGTATTGTCGATGAGAGTGAAAAGTACTCGGATGTCATGTCGAAGAATGGCCACACGAGGCCTTTCGAATCCGATGGTCCCGATAAGGATCCTGATGAGTCAAGCGACCCTACGCTTGCTCGCCCCTATCCTGAGCTTGAGGACTTTGATTGCCCCGAACTCGAGGGTATCTTTGACCCTTCAGATGTTATTATGCCAACCACAGACAAGAAGGGTGACATAATGGGTTATATAGAGAGTGTTTACAAAGAAAGCCGCGGGCAGGACCTCGTACCAGTAAGTCAAATTGCAGTACTTAAGAAGACATTTAACTAACTTAAAACTACGTAGATCAGCAACACCGTTATATCTGCCATATTCAAGGACCAAACCAAGAAATGGAAGCCCATCACACTCTCCTATATGACTAAGGTGATTTTCGAAATTCATCTGTTCATCAAAGAAATTCTCAAACAAGTATGCCCCGATGAACGTGTACGCGAAGAGCTATGGGACGGATATCTTCTCGAGGGGCTCCAGAAGTCGTATCGCGTAGCCTTGGACCAAGCGAAGCTCCTGCTCAAGATCGAACGTGAAGAAAGTCCAATGACCTACAACCATTACTACAACGACAATCTTCAGAAGTCTCAGGCTGAACATTTTGTAGTCGCCTTAGAGAAGCTCGGATTAGAGATGCAAGCGCCCGTTGATACTAAGCATACTAACGTCCGCAGCTTTGAGCAAGGAACTTTCCTCAGCAAGGCGGTATTGAAAGCCCTATCATTGAATATGGGAAATTCAGAATACAATCTCAAGTTGATCCACGACATCCTGAAGAGTTATTACAAGGTATCTCGCAAACGCTTCGTCGACGTCATCTGCAAGCAGGCCGTCAACCACTATCTATTGAGAGGCGAGGGCAGCCCTCTCACTATCTTCAGTACTCAGATGGTCCAGGAACTTAACGAGGATCAGCTTGACATGATCGCTGCTGAGGATGCCCCCGTTAAGCTCCGCAGGGAGAAGCTGGTGCGCGACATTCAGAACTTCGACGACGCCTTAAAAGTGCTGAGAGGATCAGGCTAAGCTAAGTGACGAAGGTGAATCATGTAAGCTAGTCGATGGGGATTATGTCGGATCGGTGCTTTCTTCCTCACGGCGTTTGGTTCGGATGGGTAGGGTACTTACTGACAGAACTGTACAATTTGTATTCAAGATTGTCTTTTCCATACGAGAAATGCCGTAAGCTTCGATGTTCGTTTTTCGTGACCTCGCTTCTCCACCGTAATTATAATCAACAAGAAGTCTCTTTAGGTAACTCCATGGTATTGACAAGGAGCGAAATAAGTTGGCTGGTTGTATCAAGATGTCCCTACAGAATGTGGAAATGGAAGCGGCTTGGTGGCTTTTCGCGTTACCTGACTTGTCATATTGAATGAAGCTATATCCATCAAAGACAGGGGTATCCCTTCTTAGGGGTACCCAGTACCTGCACATATCTCTAGTTGCTTAGTTTCCTTATATGCCCTAGAGGAACTTCAGGCCGTTATGTTTAAATACATGTCCACTCTCAATGCATGATAATGAACTTAACGGAGGAACTAAAAGCTTTGGTGGGGCACGTTGGTGGGGTACTAGGAAAGCTCCGTCGATTTTCTTACGAACTCCAACCTGAAAACTTTCAATATTTAAATGCGACTAACTTTGAGAGTTCTTTACTCAAACAACGTTTTCCAATATTTGAAGATGGGTAGAAAGAAGTTTCGAGTAAGTACCAACTTCAACACATCCATAAAGGCTACAATGCGATCAATCAATTGTAAATTTATCTAACTTTGGTATAGGGTGGTCGCAAAGGCGCATCCAATCGCGCTCCTCGCGGGGACGCTCCTGTCCCGTATCGATCATACAGTGATATTATAAAAGAGAATAAAAACTTGGAGAAGTACTACAATTCCGCGCTACCTATCGATGATTCGGAGAGATCTGAATTCTGGGATGCTCTAAAGAGAGAACTCCCCAATTCCTTCCGCTTTTGTGGATCTAAAGGTCATGCCCTCGCTGTCAAACGACTTCTCGAGACAAGATACGTCCCCGAAATCGTCACGATTGAGCGCTACGATGGCGAACCTGTACAGGCTCCTCAGCCGGTTACATGGTACCCTGACCAACTCGCCTATTCTATGAACACCCCAAAGCATGTCATCCGCAAGTTCCCACCTTTTGCCGCCTTTCAGAAGTTCTTGGTCTCCGAGACTAGTGTCGGCAATATAAGTAGACAGGAGGTTGTTAGCATGATCCCTCCATTGCTGATGGATGTCGAGCCTGGAATGACGGTTTTGGATCTATGTGCGGCACCTGGAAGCAAAGCCGCCCAGTTACTCGAGATGGTCCACTCCGGGGAGGAGGGTAGAATTCGGAAATTCATGCAATCGTTCGGCGATGCCAAGCCGCAGGCTGGCAATGAAGAAGATGTTGATCTTTCGGTAGATGCTGGCGATGATGGCCGTGCGACTGGACTGCTCATTGCCAATGATGCAGATTATAAGAGGAGTCACATGCTCGTCCACCAGCTTAAGCGACTTTCTTCCCCAAACATGCTCGTCACAAATCACGACGCAACTCTTTACCCAGCCATCAAACTACCACGAGACCCAAACCGTCCCGAGAAAGGCCAATACCTAAGATTCGACAGAATTCTCGCAGATGTACCTTGTTCGGGTGATGGAACGCTGAGAAAGAACGTCAACTTATGGAAGGATTGGCAGCCGGGTAATGCACTAGGGCTCCATGTTACACAAGTTCGGATCCTAGTCCGCGCCCTTCAGATGCTGAAAGTCGGTGGCAGAGTTGTCTACTCAACCTGCAGCATGAACCCCGTCGAGAACGAAGCTGTAGTCGTCTCCGCGATCGAACGCTGCGGAGGCCCCGACAAGATTGATATTATCGACTGCAAAGAAAGACTTCCCGGGCTCAAGCGAAGCCCTGGAATGCACCAATGGCAGATTATCGATAAATCTGGCCGTATCTGGAGTAGTTGGGAGGAGGTACAACACCATGTCTTGACAACTGAAAGTCAGTTACCCGGCAAACTCTCGGAAACGATGTTTGCTAGGCCAGACACTAGCGATTGTTCCACTCTCCCGTTAGATCGTTGCATGCGAGTCTACGCTCATCAGCAAGACACAGGCGGATTTTTCATCACGGTGCTAGAGAAGAAGGAGGAATTTAGAGCCAAACCAGAGACGAAGACCCGGGTCCCGAACACGGCGACCGGTGTCAATGTTGTCGAAGAGGCTGATGCTGAGATCAAGATGGAAGTTGAAGAAGAAAAGGCCGCGCTGGGTGAGCCGACTGACGTTATCCCGACAGTAGGATCCAAGAGGACTTTAGAGGATGATGAGGCGGAGACGAAACCCGACGCCAAGAAACAAAAGACTGAATCTCCCCCTGCCGAAAAACTCGAGGCTGAAGCTCCTGCTGAGACTGAACAGCCTCCAGCAGACACTCCCTTGGAAACTTCTTTGGAAACTAAGACAGAGGAAGTCAAACCGAAGACGGAGGCCACTCCCAAGAATGGTGCTCAACCTGATAAACGAGTTAAACCGTCGGATGGAAACTATGAGGAGCCCTTCAAATACTTACCACCGGATCACACTGTCATCCAAGATATTCAGAAATTCTACAAGATATCATCTCGTTTCCCCGCGGACCGTTTCATGGTACGAAACGCTACTGGTGAGCCTGCAAAGGCCATCTACTACACGAGTGCTCTACTTAGAGATATCCTCACCGAAAACGAGGGTCGTGGCGTCAAATTCGTGCATGGAGGCGTCAAGATGTTCATGAAGCAAGATGCACCGTCTGCCGAGGTTTGCAGATGGCGGATACAATCGGAAGGCATGCCCATCATCGAAGGATATGTCGGACCTGACCGTATTATACGGTTAACAAACAAGGAGACATTCCACAAGCTTTTGAAAGAAATGTTCCCTAAATTCATCGACGAAGATTGGAAGAAATTGAATGAGATTGGAGAACGCGCGAAAGATATCGGAATGGGTTGCTGTCTACTTGTTATCGAACCGGACGGAAGCGACCCCGATTTCTCTGAGCGTATGGTCCTCCCATTGTGGAAGAGCTTCCATTCCCTAAACCTTATGCTCCCGAAGGAGGATAGGTCCGCAATGCTACTTCGTGTCTTCAATGACACATCCCCTGTCATCAACCAGACGCTGAAGGAGGCAGCAAAGAAAGAAGCTGAGACCGCAGCTGCGGCTGTCGATTCCGAAACAAAGGATGAAACCTTGGAAGATGCCCCGGTGGCCGAGGAAGCAAATGGAGAAAACGAGGTATCTGAGCAGCCAGAGGAGGCTGAGGCAGAAGCTGGACCGGCTACGGGAAGTGCCTAAGGATATGATGAGCTGGTTGTGGAATAGTACATCAACGTTGGCATTGCATCCATCCACCACACGAGTTCTACTTGAAATATGTCCACTCTCACTCGGACATCGACCATAACAGATCACCAACACTACAACAGGCGTTCCATGAGGGCATACGAGGTATTGGAAGGCGTGCTGAGAGAGGGGTTCATGGCAATTCTAAAGCGATCCTTACAGTTACGGAACTGGAGAAAAACAGCGTGAGCTAAAAATTGGGGAAGTTGGCATTTTCATTTGCTTTTAGGTCGTTATACGGGTCGGCACTAGGTGTACAACAGATCGCTTGAGCTTTTATCAATAGGTATACAAAAAACTGCCCTTGGGGACATCTACATATGTTTGTTATCACTCCCCATCTAGTAGCCCCACAGTCCAGTGTATAATTCTATCGACACCTTGTCCGTGGATAGCACTCACGGGTATCGCAGCACAGTCGCTTATCCACGCACCCTCAACCATACTCGGATGCGGCTCTCGCCGGTCCGTCACAGCGTCGAGGTACTCCTTCAGCCGCGCGTAGTTCTCCTGGGTTCCGGGCAAATCGCCCTTCGTAGCAACCACGAACCATGGTTTCGCCGCAATATGCAGTCCGCCTTCCCCACTAGTATCCGCCTCGGGTAAGTCTGCGACGATCATCTGGCCCCCGTAATTCATCATCGGTGAGCGACTGCCGTCGCCTTCCCAATCGATCCGGCTCCCGATCTCCCGCTCTTTCTCCTCTTCTTCGCGCATTCGCGCGTAGAGCCCTACTTCGGTCCATAGCGCTTTTAGGGCTTCGACGGCGTCGCCGGCGCTCAAGTCGATGACGAAGGCGAGGACGCCGGCGCGCTCGACGTGTCGCAGGAAGGCGACGCCGAGGCCGCGATCGAGGTGCGCGCCTTCGATTAGGCCGGGGATGTCGGCGACTGTGAACCGTGTTCGTGGCTCGGGGCCTGGTGTGTGGAGAGAGTAGTGGTCCGGTTGGCGGGATAGGACTACGGAGCCGTATTGCGCGTCGTGGATCACGGAGTGGGGCGCTGGGTGTGAGGGCTTGGGGACGGGTATCGGACGCCCTTTGTGGTTGTCGAGCACGACGGTGCCGATGTTCGGTTGTAGCGTTGTGAAAGCCCAGTTTCCGACGCGCGCGCGGCTGTTAGTTAAGGAGCGTAGAAGAGTCGATTTACCGGCGTTGGGCAACCCGACTAAACCCACGTCGGCGAGAAGCTTTAGCTCGAGCTCGAGTTGCATAGTCACGGCTCGCTCGCCCTTCGTGGCGAATAGTGGTCGCGGCCGCTCTTTCGACACAAAGTGCGGGTTCCCTAACCCGCCTATCCCACCCGCAGCTATGAGAATCGGCCGCGGCGTCGGCGTCGATAAGTCCAGGTGTATCGGGCCATCGGGCTGCACGAACAACCGCTCGCGCCTGGGTAAGCGAGGCAGCAATATAGCGCGTTTCTCAGTCTCCGAGATCCCGGGGTACAAAATAAACTTATTCAAGTGCGGGCGCTCAGGCATCTCCGGCATCTCCGCGCGAATCGCACCCTCCACATCCTCCAGCTCCGCATTCTTCGCCTCCACCTCCCGCACCAACCGCTCGTACTCCCGCTCCTTCTCCCGCGCCGCCTTGAAATGCAGCCGTTCCTCTACGACGGGGTCGATGCGTCCTATTTCCCGCACCACTGTCCCCACGGGCACTTGGATCACCATGTCATCGCCCCGCGACCCGCCCCGCGCGCTGCCTTGGCCGGTTTTGCCCCGGCCGGCGCGGAGGACCCGTCGCCGCGCTAGCTTGTGCAGAGAGGTTTCCCCGTGCACGGCTTGGATGTACACGTTGCCCCCGTGTCCGCCGTCGCCGCCGTTCGCGGGTCCTTCCGCTAGGTACGCTTCTCGCAGAAACGAGATGCAGCCATGACCACCGCTTCCGGCGTGCACTGTCACGCGCGCTTTGTCTGCGAATGTCGATTGCGCGTAGTCGTCTGGTGGGGGGTTTAGACGTGAGGCAGGAAGTGAGGAGCTGGATTCGGAGGGCGAGGTGTCGGTTGAGGTAGACCCTGGGGACGGGGTGTCTGCGGAGGTCGAGTGGAGGATTGTGAGGGCGGCTCGGTGCGGGATGGAGAGCTGGAGGGATTTGCGGGGGGCGGTGCGGAAGAGCGAGGGGTATAAGAAGGGCAGGAGGATTCCTGTGCTCGAGGGGCACCGGGGCGGCATTTTTGAGTTGGAATTGGGCTTTTGTTTATGTTATAAAATTCATAATTGAAGTTTTCGTTGGCTTCCCGTCCATTGGTTGATTGGTCGGGACGGAGAGCTGCAGCTTCGGCTAGTTGGGTGATCGATGACGGGATCGATGCATCCCTCCATGATCCTTCCAACGATTTTTTTTCTTTCTTTTCTTCACCAATATGCAGATAAGATATTGGCGGAGATAAGATAAGAAGAGCTAACCCTAGCCCCAGTTAGAGCCCCTACAAGTACCCTGGTACTTCACATGCCGGCACCTGCCGGCTTCGGCTAAAAAGGTGTAGGTCACATGAGCTTCGGGACATCTTTACCGTAATAGGTAGGGACGGGACACGGACGGCGGGGGATCCAACCTCACACGACACACAAACAACCTTTTTTTTTTTCGTCTTTCGTAATGTAAGTCGAGGTCAAAAAGAAAAGTGTGTACGAGAATCTACAGATTTTCTCAATGCACCCAATCGATGATTAATATATTCGTACTGGCTCGAAGATGTGTAGGTACAACGTTTAATTATATTCATTGCCAATGAATGGCACGATAACACCTGACAATAACCTCGGCCTAATCTAAACAAGTCCCCAAGGTCCCCCAAGTCCCAATTGTTTCACCGGGGTTTATAGCCGCCAATGGCTTGCCTCCGTCCATGTCGGTCTCAAGAGCCGCTGGAGGCGCTCGAAAGGCGGTGAGCATTTTTACGAGGCACCAAACGAACCGGACGAACCAAACATGGACCGATTTCACCATTTGACCAACAAGAGCTCATCAAAACGCCATACGTCGTACAAATTGGGACCTTGCAGATTTCGCAGACCTTGCCATCTGCGGGCATTCGATGTTTTTTTTTTTTCAATCTAGTGCCAAGCACCAAAAAAAGAAGATTAAAGATTATTAAAGAACTAAACATTGAGAGCATCTCGGAGCCTCTGAAAGTCTCTCTGCAGCGCCTGGAGCCTCAAATAAGTACCTTTCAGGGCTGTCTACTATTAGGTACACAGTATTCGAGATTTGCGAGATTGCGAGATTGTGAGATCGTCTCTTGCGTCTCGCCTCTTACGTCTCCTGCACGCTGCCTGCGTCCCTCAGAATATCAGATCCCATTTATTGTATTGGAATCTGTTGAACTCCTGCCACTGCCACTGCCACGTTGGAAAAAAGCCGATCCGTTCCAGGTAGTCCAAGCAGATCAAGCAAGCGCTTGAACGCCCGAACACCTCCTCTTCGGTATCCATTTTCATATCTATTTGGTCTAACGTCGTTGTACGTCTGGCAGGTCTTGTATGTATGAACTGGTCTTACTGGTCTTACTTTTCTTTATCTCCTCATGATCGTCAGTGATCTTTTTTAGTATTTCTATCTCCAGGAGGAACACTTCACCTTTTTGTATGAAGAGTAATAAACATTAAACCGACATCGAACTCCACGCACTATATTACCTTATTATCTATCACCACGCTACATATACCTACATATCCATATCCATATCACATAAATCACAGATCACACACATTACATGACATTACATTACATACAACTATACCAGCCACCTACCTATATACCGCCTACTTATAAAACATTAAATACCATACATACTATATACATATACATATACATACCATACATATTACTACCTATTCTACTTATAATCTCCAACGCTACTGGCTCTGTGCAGCAACGCCAGACCGGCCGGATTATGCAAACTCTCGATTGGGTTACCCTCATGCACACTGCATGCTACTAGTAATCCTGCCGCCCATTCGAGCCACGACAGTCAATTTCTTCCTTTCAGACCAAACGTGGTCATAACGTTCGTCCCCCCTCATCAACCTCCTTGCTCTTCAAGTGCTCGCTAAGCTCGACCAAAGCATCTCTGGTGCGTTCGCGGTGCGTCTCTGGCGTCTTTGGGCTCCGCTGGGCAGTCGCACTTGTAACCTTTTTTTGACTTATCCTCGTTCATACTAGTCTATCCTAGTCTATCTTCCCATCGTCCCGCGTCAGTTCTCCGTTTCCCCCGTCAGCAATTGGCTTTTTTAGTGGGTATCGTGGACATCTAGTGCTCCCACTTACCTCCATTGCCTCTCCGTTGCTGCAGGCTCTGCAAGTCGAGCTTCGAAACCAGCCTCTCAAACACCACTTTCTTCCTGAACTTCTTAAGCTTTCGCCGTAGGGGGGAAAGAAGAAGCACGCGGCACCAGGTATCAACTAGCATTAAGCGTCAAGCATCAAGCATTAAGCATCACGCACGCATTGAATCGTCAAGTCCTCTTTGACCTCTCTCATCACGCCTTTTTTTCCTTCTCACTTTGTCCTGCTCTCCGCCTACCTACCTTACCCCACGCTCCATTCAGAAGCGACATACAGCAGTACAAACCCGTATCTCGCTGTATCTCCTGTATCTGTCTGTGTCTGCTGTATCTTGCACGCCCAGATATCGGTGACATCGGCACGCAAACTTACTTACCCGTCCTCCTTATTTGCTACACTCAATTGACTATCGCGGCCATTCGAACCGGGGGCGGTCAGCCAAAGAGCGTTTTCCTGCAGCCCCGAGCTTCTGAGCTAACCATTGAACTTGCCTCTGAACCTTTCGACCAATTCCCAATTCCCAATTCCCCCCCATATCGCTCACACGTACGTTGTCTGCTGTCTGCTGTCCGCTATCTGCTGTCTGCTGCTTGCTGCAACTCTACCACCATTCTCAGGCGTGCTGTGTTGTTTCCTCTCTCGCCATCATTCATAATACAGGTCAGTCACTCTCTGTCGTGTCTTGCCCTGACCCGCCTTCTCTCTTTTTCTCCCCTTCCCTCCTCCTACCCATAGACATGGACCCTTCTCGGGTCGTCAAGTGAACAGCCGTTGTTGTACAATAGTTGATCTATACTCTTACACTACTTCTCCGTATCTCTCCGCTCATGTTCACCACTTCTTCCATCATCCCGGCTCTCCTGCCCGCCTTCGGCTTCACGCCGCTAAGATGTATACCAGGGAACATAAACCCCGCAAGTCCATCATCAGAATGGACCCGGACTGTGCCATCTGTCATGCTCCTGCCAGCCTCGCCTGCGATTGCGAGGCTAAAGGTCTCGAGATCGCCATCGAGCAGGCAGAGAACCGTATGATGCAATCTGTGTATAATGATATACGGTAAGAGCAATGTTTTTTTTTTCTACTTCTTCGTATTATGTCTTGCGTTTAGTGAATTTCTAATTGCTTTGGTTTGCTTTTACTTTTGCTGGCTTGTGTTACTCGCTCGCTCGTTCGCTTGCTTGCTTGCTGTTCATCTGCTCCCTCGCTTCCGTCGAACTTTGTATGACAACCTACTAAACATTGGTCCAGTACGTGGGTTCGAGCACACGCTCAAGACTATATACTTGAGTATTTCCGCCTACTCACCGAACGACGCAAGGCTGCACATTCGTCCCATCTTGAACGATTAACAGCCCACGCCTACCATTACTACCACGCCCCCCCGCATCCAAACGAGATTGCCGCCGCCCAAGCGACTCTGAAACGAGGAATCGACGAGGATTGGCAATCCAGCGTTCAGCGATATCCAGAGGTATTGGAATACTTCTACAGCTTGGTTGAGTTAACACTCCCAACCGACGACGAACCTGCCGTCAAAGACCCTCCGCTAAGTGCGTTGAGCGGATCACGGAAGGCTAGCAGGCGGGCCCAATCTACGGCCACGATAGCCGGGGAACCGTTTCAAGAGAGGGAGCGGAGTGTGAATCCTCTCGCAAGAAGAACGCCCCCTCCCCCGCAAATTGAGCGGCGGACGCCGGGACCACCTCATAATCCACTCGCACCATCACAAAGAAGACATAGCACCTTCCGACCTCCTACCGCGCCGCCAACGGCCTATTTCCAGTACAACTAACTACCTACTCGCCGTTGGAGAGGTGTGATCCATCCCGGCGACGACGGCTATATGCCCGGGTTCATATAGCCCACCATTCACACCGTGTAAAATTGTACCACAGCACAACTTGCATCTACACATACGACCATTTATTTTCCTTGACTTAATACGAAAGAAAGAACGAACACATTTACGAGACTACGAAAGAGCACTACGATCACCGTATCTGTTGCATGGGTGGAGGGAAAATGTCCCAGATACCATTTCTTTTCTGCATAGCGGCGAGACCTTGCACTTTTTTGACCAACCAATGCGATTATTTTTTTTAAAAAAAAAGAACTCAAAACTTATTTAACATAACCAACCAATTGTTATTTGGTATCATTTTTTTCTTCTTAAGGAACTGATCCTACTTCGAGCTTGGAGTCATCTAAGACGGGTGGCAAATTTCCCGGGGACTTTTACTGGGCGTACGGAGTGTTATAGGATTACGGATGGACGAGTAGGAAAGGGGCTGGCATTATTTTTGCGTCTGGTCCCAACAGTTGTTTATTTTATTTTTCTCTTCTCTATGTGTGTTGTCCAACGCCTACCTTGAGGTTACATAGGGACGGAATTTTTTGGCCAGATCGGAGTTACAATATACCTGTCAACTTATCATCATCTCTATCTGAACAGAGCGGAAGCAGAAGCAGAACGAGCTAGTCAAATCTACAAAATTTAATCAAACCTCTTCCTGATTGCTCGCATCGACCCAGGGAAACGGCACCGACAGACACGTCAATTGCTGGTTTTTCGGCCGATTTCAAGAGTATGCAGACGTGTTCATCACTCAGACGAGCGTTGAGGCGGTTAGACATCAGATTTCAGGCGTGAGGGCATGAAGAAGATGAAAATGTGAGATGGGCAGGCTGCTACAGTAGCTTGCCGAGAAGTCACGCGTCAGATCTTTGACCCCCCTCTCGCCATAGGCGATGCGGCTGACACGTATGCAACGAGAACTGGGTCAGCTTTATAATAACAATAATAAAATCGCGGCTCGAGCTCGGGATGTCAATCAGCGAGGAATATCTTATGGATACGTTAGGTAGATATGGCGGAAGATTGGTAGGGACGTAAAGTAGGTAATAAAAAACGAGCTTTCGTCGCAATGGATGGCACGCTTTCTAGATGCCCTACGGAGGTCAGGTAGGGCGGGGATTTAAGGAGATAGGATACTGGAGGTAAGGCTCTTGGATTGGCAGATTGGTGGGTAGGTATGTCGAAACGAAAGACCCCTAACTACGCCTCATGTCTGTCCATCTGTCTGTCTGTCTACTTGGGTGCTTCCACTGGCTACCTAGCTATTTGTGGACATAAAACCCCAGCCTATGATATCTCCAAAAACCGACCTTAAATCTACAGAGCTATATACAGTACCTCCCTACTAGGTAATCCTATACGTACCAGTGGCAAAACATGTGCGTACGTGTGTATGTGTGTATTGCATGTCCGCATAACCAAGCCAACCAGACGTGAAAGAGCGAGATCGACTCACCCCCGTCGATTCGAACGAAAGGACCCTGAACCTTCCTTTTCCAGAGCACACGCGCGATGCGCAATGCCCATCATCGCCGTCATCGAAAGTATCCATGTATGTAGGTAGGTATGTACGCGGGATCTATCATCATCTGCCGACGGGACCCAAGAGAGATGGACAGACGGGGTACAGAGGTAACACCCAACACCAGCCCAATGAAGCCAGAGAGAGAGAGCGACCGATGCACGGCTGGGGGGTCACGAGTACACATACACATACACATACCTACCTATCTACTATCATTCCAAACGAAACCAAAGCGAGCCCCTCCCTTCGCTTCCCTTCCCTTCCACCAGCTTTCCCCAAGGCGTCGGGACGTTTTGGGAGCGTGGACGAATCAAGACCCCTATCCCGACCGAAAAAAAAAATTCGAGGGAAGCGTTGACGGTCACGTAATGGATGTGGGAAGGGGGAATACGGGGAGCGGACTACCGAATAGGGAATGAGGATCCCTATGGAGAGACGAGAGATACAGTACGTACATACATACATACACTACATATCGAGTGGACCACGACACGCACGAGCTAAGTTGAGTTAGTTAGTTCTAAGGGTCGGGCCATGCCGCTACGGCTTACATTTTAATAACATACAAGTGATACAGACTCCTTTTTTTTTTTTACTTTTCGTTCTTTTTAATTCGTAGAGAAGGTACCTTTCATATCTATGCTATCCTATCATTGTCTCGTGTCATGTCATGTCATGTCTCAGACGCTGTTAGACCCGACAACCCATCATGATAGGCGAGTCGTACAGACGTCGAGAGGGTACGAAAAGCGGGAGTGCATACTATGGGTAGAGGAGGTAGGTATAGGTATAGCTGGAGGCGCTTTGATGCTAAATACATGTGACGACGTGGAAATCTAAACCTTGATTTTCCCATAGCCTTTTTTGTGTCCCCGGAGAAACTTAATCTTCTCTCAAATAAAGGGATGAGTTTAGATCGTGTATGTGTTGAAGGTCTGATGACCAGAAAACCGTTTATTTGACCTCGGTCAAATCTTGATCCTCGGATTGTGGCTTTAGGGGTAATTCGGACTTCTAGGCCGATTTCTCCTCAAGCGACGCCTCCTTCAACTCCGAGGCTACAGCAGCCACCTTATCATCGGACTTATTATCTCCGTTGACGCCATTAGGGGTTGCAGCACCAGAAGCTTCAGCTGCCTCTTCAGCCTCGATTTTCTCGATCTCCTTCTTGGCCTTGTCGATGTTCTAGAATTTGTCAGTAACTATTCAGGTTTGGTTTTTATTTCACAAATTATCACTTACACGCTGGGTTTGGGCTTGCTGATCAGATTTCCAGTTTTCGAGCTTGGCCTTGACCTTCTCGATAACAGCGGGAACATCAGAGGCGGCCATGGGTGGGTCAATTCCCAGGAATCCACAGTCATCGATAACAGAAGGGGGGCAGTTGAAACCCTGTTTCTCGGCTGCGACAACAGCCTTCTTGCCCTTCTTACCCTTCTTGACGGCTGGCAAATAGTCGTCCTCACGGTCTTCCTTTCGTACCAACCGAGTGCCCTTCAAACCAGAATCGTCGACCTTTCGCGAAGCCTGAGCGCCCAAACCGCTGTCAGCCAGAAGAGGCGCCTTTTCGGTCGAGGTCGAAGACGGATCATAGAAGTGTAGTAGACTGTTGGCTCTGCGAATCTCTTCGAGATAGGCCGGGTCGCTAGCCTCTTGGAGCAACTTTTGCGCACGCTCCTTCTTCCGCTCCTTCTCAATACGGTCGCGCTCAGCCTTCTGACGCTCCCGAATTCGTTGACGGGCCTCACGTTCATACTCGGCGAATACCTTCTTCGCACCATAGTACTCGTCCTTGATCTTCCGTACGGCTTGGAATTTCTCCTGTTGCTCGGCCTGAAGTCTGCTTCGCTCATCGCGCAGGACGTTGAGGTTCTTGAATACCTCATCTTGCTCCGCCTTGATGCTGTCGAGCTCGGCCTGAATCTTAGTGTACTGGTCGCTAAGTGCGCGGGTTTCGGGGTCATCCATGCTGTCCTTGATCTCCTTGATCTTGGCTTTCAATTCATCGATACCCTTCTGCGAAGTGTCAAACTGGGCGAAGTTCTTGCGCTGCTTTCGGAGGTTTGAAACTTCGGCAAGTGCCTTCTTCTCATCGACCAGCTTCATCATGCCGCCATTAACCTGCTTTTCGAGGTGATCGATTTCACGGTCCACATCTTCAACGCTCTTGAAAGCTACCTTTCCGCGTGCATTCTTTTGTTCGGAGATCCGGGAGCGAAGCTGTTCATCGAGGCGCTTAATCTGGTCTAGCTTGGAGTTGCGAGCATTCTTGCCGGCGCCCTGCTTGTTGCGAATCTCGTTGGCTTGGGCAATAAGCTCCTGGCGGCGCTTCTGGGTAGGTGACTGGTTCTCTTTGTTCTTGTTCGGGGCGGCAATTTCGACCTTCTGCTTGACAGCATTCTATGATGACGGTTAATATTATCACTACTTTACACAGGTATGTGCGCAAACTAACATATTTAGCAAATGATTCCTGGTATTCCTTCTCAGCCTTAGCCAATTGCTCATTGAAGAGATCGGCATTGGGCTTCTCGGGCCTCTTCTTCTCACCCGCGGCGGGAACCGGGGTATCAGCTACTTCAGCCATGTTGGTTAAAATAGCGTAAGTCGTGTCTTTTACCGAAATTCGTTATCGAGGATGGAGCACGAGTCGGACGGGAATAGGAAATGGACGAAACTAGATAAAGACAGCGACAAATTAAAAAGTCACAATCAATATCTAAAGAAAGAAGACGATTTAAGGTACAAATAGGTAATAAGAAATGGTCGGCGAACCGAGAGGTTAGGAGGCCAGATCTCAGGGTCCTAATGCCTGTCAAATTCAGGTAAGAGGAAAAATTCGGAGTCGAGGTCCACTGGTTAAAGAAAAAAAAAAAGTGAATTTTGATTCTAGCACAACACAATGTCTCATTATCCAATTCACTACCACGCTATTTTTCCGTTAGACCTGTGCACTTTCCACTACAGGTCACTTTCTGCCGGACTTTTGCCGTCTCCAGTAAGCAAACCTTACTACGAGGTACAAACTTCAAATTATTGTATGACCGGTGAGCTGGGATCCATCAATATGCACCCTGCAGGGATTAGCGTCTGATTCTTTCAGATACGTACCTTATCCACATATGTGTATCCCTGCTGCCCTGCAGATAAGGCCAGGAACGATAGGTACTCAGATACCTTGGAATTTTTCACCTTCTTCGTCACGCAAGGCTGAACTTTCATTGTCCTTCTACTTGTCAATTCTTCAACTCTCATTCAGACCCGACCAATAAGCCCACTTTCAACCTCGCGCAAAGTCGCGACAACTCACCTCTATCTACGCAATCTCCCAAGTTTAATTGAAAACCGCGTAGTTTCAACGATGGCGGATTCAGAGTACACCAGTAACGACGCCAACGACAAGGTCACCGTCAAGACATGGCGAGCATGGCGAACCATCCACGAGATGGTTCAGGACCGAGTAAGCAAGCGATTCTACCCCCAGTCTACCCGTAGCCTCGATCCCCTCAAACGTGTACTGTTACTACGATTTTGGCGCGAATGCAGCTCAATCGCATTTTCACATCACGCTACCATTCTACCGCGTCAAGATGATATGTGTGTTTCGGTAGACACTAATGCGCCAGCAGGGTTACGAACTATCTGACACAGAAGTGAACATGACCCTCGAGACGTTCAAAAACATCTACTGCAACTTCGACGGTTCCGTCGTGTACGTATTCTGAAGCTCCATCATCACCTAACAAAAAATAAAATAAAGAAACCATGGACTCGCTAACTAACCCGCTACGAACCTACAGGCGATCGAAGCTCAAATTCTCGGCTCGCCCTAGTCCGGAGATGATCAGGAAGATGACGCCGATCGCAACACCGTCGAACCCGGACCCGAAGGCGGACGTGGGCACGATCTGGGTGGAGTTCCTCGACGAAGAACAGCTAGGCGCGGACCAGATGCGACGATTCGGCAAGTTCTGCGCGCACGAGAACCACCACACCGGCATCCTAGTCTCGCACGTGTCCGTCTCGCCCTCCGCCAAGAAGGAGATCGCGAAGTTCGCCCAGTGGACCTCCATCGAGTGGTTCCTCGAGGAGGACCTTCTGATCAACATCACCCACCACGAGCTTGTGCCGCGCCACGTCGTCCTCTCTAGAGAAGAGAAGGTCGCGCTGCTCAAGCGTTACCGTCTCAAGGAGACCCAACTCCCTCGTATCCTCCAGAAGGACCCCGTCGCCAAGTACTACGGCATGAAGCGCGGACAGGTCGTCAAGATCATCCGTTCCTCCGAGACGGCTGGACGGTACGCGAGTTACCGGTTGTGTGTATGAGCAGAGTATCTCGTCAGCTCTATACCTATCGATACCTTACACCTACCTATACTCCATACCCTATGGTCTAATCCGACAAGAGGAAGGGAGAAGAAGGAGGCGAGGGAAAAAGAAAAGAAAACATCATTGCAGAAACCGGCGTCTATGAGCATGAAACTTGACTTTGGCTTGGGTGGCGTTTTGTGGTCTACAACTCGGGGGGTTCTCCAGATTCCGATTTTCTGTTCCCTGTAGTTAGTCAAAAGGTTTTGCTACTAATGAATGAGATGCTATTCTCTTAGTAACTGCCCACAGCTGTGGAGTAGGAAAGGGGATGTCGCGGTCTACGAAATCGGGTGTTTACGCGTTTCAATGATCGCCATTTTTATGACTACATCCTAAAATAAGTCCTATAAATGGGGTCCTAGAAGATTTTGAAGTAAGAGCTTCTTCTCCTATCGTCTTAGTCCGTCTCCTAGGAAGATGTAGTTCTTGGTTTCTAGTGGTAGAAAACGCAGTATAGAAACTATTAAATGCCCAGTCTTGTGTTTCCCATTTCTCCCTGGTGTCAATGAGAGTACGAACCCCACTAAGTAAAGAAAGAATGCAAATATAAGACCTTCTATAAGTTTCTA
Organism: Annulohypoxylon maeteangense; assembly: GCF_022496945.1. NCBI lineage: Eukaryota > Fungi > Ascomycota > Sordariomycetes > Xylariales > Hypoxylaceae > Annulohypoxylon > Annulohypoxylon maeteangense. The sequence continues at coordinate 1,111,520 of NW_025953249.1, read as the reverse complement.
CGGAAGCTAAAACCCATGTACTATCTTTTCAAATAGGTGTATCCCAAAAAAAAAAAATCGCCAATTGTCTCTTACAAATGCGAGAAAGATGTAGACATATCATCTATTACGTCAAGATCTATCACAGATCTATTCTGTCCTAATTTATCGAAAGCAAAATGGGCCTAATGCCCAAGGGGTATAATGATAATAATAAGATACAGAGCAACAAATGACGAACCCAGATACACATACACAAGGCTCAAGTACGGACATGGCCTAACGTGCTCCGATAGCACAGATCATATGCTTGTCCCTAGAAGATACCGATATTCCCTGCTCTGTTGTATATCCATCCTCCAATAACTCCGTAGGCGCGGCCGAACCCCTTCCGCCTTTGATGCGCATGATAAACCCCCTATGTGATCCAAGAAAACGCCACATAAGTCTTAAGACCATCTCTCCACCCCGCCAGTATAGAATACGCCTGATTAAATATTCATCCCGAATCGTTTCGTGTAAATTCTTCGTATATAGATATATTTGTACAATGGCGGCGTTAACGTCGTAAATGTCATGTCGTAAGGAGGTAAAGATATGTAGGTAAATATATGTTAATGAAATGGTTAATTATCGTCAATTCCGCAAGTCGCCCTTATTCGTAGATATATTCTTCTGCCTTGCTGATTCGGAGCTTTGTAAGAGATGACGAAGGATAACGACACTAAGTATCGTAATGTGACTATTGTTTCGATATTTGCTGAGGCTACCAGTGTGGTATTGTATAGAAGTTGCAGTGTGGATCGAGTCGGAATCGCATGTGAATCGATTAAGTAGCATCCGTAAACGATGAGTTCCCGAGCCTTCCCCTAAAACATCATCAACGCACAATGTTCGTCTCAGGGAGACGCTCCAAGTTTTTCATTCTTTGCTCTGTTTCGTTCGAGTTTCCACGGCTATCGGTAGAAGCGTAGTTTGGTTCTTTAGGGTCTTGTGGGATTGATTCTAGTTCCGTACCATTTCTGGAACTCGATCGAGATTGTCTAGCCGTAAATGGGCTAAGAAAACCACCGAAATCCTGTAGTAATACTTGAGACCCTCGTCGGAAGCCATTGGTAGATGCTTGCATAGTAGTCGAAGGAGAGGCGGGAGAGAGTGGTGATGGCGGCTCGACGTTAGAATTGTAGCTATCCCGTACGCTCCGAGACGGCTCACCGTCCAGCAAACCGCCGACATCGAAGAAAGAAACCCTGCGAGGAGTTAAGGTAGAGTTGCTCCGTGATGAAGTTAGTTGATCCCGGCCTAATAGGGAATCGTCACTACGTGTAGCACTGCTTGGATTTCGTCGAGGAAAATTCCAGCTCTCCATGTCCGTAATGGATTTTGTGCGATCATCTCCCTGATCTTGCTGTTTTGCGGCAAGGCGAATTTCGCGGTCCACACCAAGCCCTAGACCTCTCACTAAATCTTCGTCACTCCCCCAATGGTTCTGAAGCGTAGGTCTCCGATCAGATGAGCGGTCGATGGATTCTGGAGGCCCAGAATTATGCCTGTAACGAGACTTTTTCACACCCCTATCTCGGACGAAGGACCCAAGCACCAACGTATTAGCGGAGGCTGTGGCGAATAGCAGCTCGACAGAGGCAAGTAGAGACCGGATCTGCTGATTTCCATGGAGACGAATTATTCGAGGAATTCGGTATCCGGTGGTTCCGACAACGATTAGGCTCGTTGAGAACAACAAGGTCAGTTGAATCTTTTTCTTGGTATTCATAGCACTTGTGAGGATTATAGGAACCGGGTAGATAACGAGGAGGAGATCTGTCGTGATGTTGCAAGTCGCCATCGTGATGAGTTGGACGTAACCTTGACGACACTGGCCTCCGGGGTCGGGCATCACCTGCCAATAATGGGTAAATGGCTGGCATTCTGTTAAATCGGCTATCACGATAGCCACAAACGTTAGGACCAGAGTAGCTCGTATAATAAGCAAGATTATTCCATGAGAGCGATTCCAGGTGGTACTCGTTAAGCGTTTGAAGAATTCGAGGATGGCGCTCTTAAGAATCCAAAGCCTTCAGCAAAAACAAGTTAGCAAGTACACGATGGGTTCACATCCGATATGATTCGTTAAGATACAGCCGTCTTGACAGGCTACACCAAGGGGTTGAGGAGAGACCAAGGGGTAAGATACATACGTAGCTGCATAGAAGATCCGGCTGGCGAGGACCAACCCACTGGCGATGGATCTCTTATGAATCTCTTCGGCGGTTAACTCGGTGAAGTGTGCGTTGTTAGTTCCGTAGATAAGAATGACGTGAACACATCCCATGCGCAAATATAACGGAATGATGGCTAGCGCAGCCGTCTTGTCCTCCCTAAACAGCTTCTCAGATCTGACGAAGCGGCCGGCGATGCGCAACAGAATTATCGTGGTACAAAATAATGTGATCCACCAACAAACCAGAAGCGTTGGTTTGTCTTGATCGGGAGTATGGAGCGGTGGCGGCGATGTATACAGGGACATTTTGTCTCTGCTCAGAATCAACCACGCCCGTCAACCTCCGCAGAGGGACGAGCGGGGGATAAAAGGACCTCTTCAGAAGACGCCGGCTTCAATAGAACCGACGAGCTTCACGTTAAAAGAAAAAAATATCAGTTAAGCCACCGCCACATAGGTTCGGAAACCACCACGGCAGCTTTGATACTTCCTCCTTTTGGCTCCTTCTCGTTAAGATCCAGGCAAAAGCGGAAGTGCAGGAGTCGTTTGTCGTACTCGGAGTCGATACCCAATTTACGAGAAACCATCTGCAGCCCGAACGGATCTAAAATATCGTATTCCACTTATGACGTTAAACAAGTGGTCTGTGATCCTCTACCAGCGGCACAAGTGTCAAGTCTATCCGATGATGCATGGACTACACAATTATAACGATGTCGGCGGTGAAAGGCGTATGACATCAATGGCCTTGGACTGCGCATCGTACCTGGGTAACAAAGATATCGCGTTGGTAGTTGATATGATTATGTAGGAAAACGAAAAGAGAGCAAGCGTACGGGGAGAGAGAGCACGAGAAGATGTTGTAGTTAAAAGTTATTGGTTGGTAAGAAACTAGTAGTGGAAGTGACATGGAATAGGATGGGATGAGGGTCCCAAACTTGGGGAAGGTTGGTGAGGGTTAAACGTTATCATGTCAAGTGTAAGGTGTGAACGGGTAGTTGCTTGTACCCTATGTGACTAACGAGGGCATCAATTGATATATTGATATGAAAAAGTACATCCGAGGGTCACCTTGCAACCTAGTCCGTCTAAGTACTACCTGGTATAGTACTAGATACGTACCCGCCACGACAGCTCATTGATGGTCCCACATGAGATAAAACCATCGACTAAGTTCAACATTGGTTGCAAGGATACCTAGGGTAGGTAGTACGTACTGTTACAAATGCAGATCTCTAGACTTTGAATCCTTGGCTAGGATCCCCGTTAGATGGGATAGGGGATTGCCCAGCTGCCTAGGTGGAACCTCGGTTTGGAATTGGGATTGATTAATCGAGTCGGGACGTGCTGCTATCATTACATATGTCAATATCTGTTACATATATGTATCCAAGATACATCGCAGGCACATCGCAGACACGCATGCACGATGACCTCGGCCACTAAAGTAAAGCGAATACCTATACATGCATCCATATATGTGCGCCTATGTACCGATGTACTATACCTATAAAATAAGATCCCACGCCTGAGGGTAGGTGCTACCTACACTTACATATGTTGTGCGAGCACACCATTTCCCAATGTCCCGTGGTGTTAAGTAAAGTAGCAAGAACTTCGAAGTACGAGTATAAGACGGACGCTTGCAGCTCATGAAGGAACGACGTAGGACATTGAATCGATAGCGCGTGCTAAGGTAACACGGTTTTCTCATTATTATTAGAGCATATAATTGTTACCATTATTACCATACCATGATTACTCGTACGAGAGATTCTTGTGATAGTACGGCGCTAACTTTTTTCTTCATCCTTTGCCGGCCGCGGAGGAAGGCTGAAAATCGCATTTCCTAGGGTATATAGTATTCGTATTTGCTAGCGTATTGTACCTATACAACATCAAAGAGATTGGTTAGAGTCCTTGCATTGGCAGAGAGGTGTGTGGTGGGCAAAGTCGTAGAACCTAGCGAACTTATGCCGTCCCCACGCTCAATTAGCGCCGCCGCCGTCACCAATACAGATTGGCTTAATACGAATTTCATGGTTGTTAAGCGAGTCGCATCAATGTGGCTTAGAGGATTCTCGGCCGGGACTTAAGACGATTGGCGCAACGCGAACCCCGGTTTGGCCTTTTGTTGAAAAGAATCGCAAGGGTTAAGGGATAGATATCTATCGAACCAGGTCCGTTGAATTTTGATATCTTCTGAAGTTCGATGGTGATGACTCGAAGCCTGAGCGTAGATAGTGAAGATAAGAGGACGTAAACGTACACGTACTACAATCTGCAGGTCTAGATCGAGACTTTAAGCTGTCTATCTTCAAACTAGAGGGGGCGAGGCGAAAGCGAGACTCCGAAGGAATCTTCTCATCGGATCTAATCCCAAAAAGTCGCCTTCATGATTATAATCTTTCAGCCTCAGATAGTGATTCCAATTTGATTTCTCAGCTGGCATTATGTTATAGTTATGTTAGTCATTGAAATAGGTAAATTATAGATACCTTCTAGTACTGCAGCACGGTAGCTATTTTCTCTCGGCTCAAGTTGGAGGCGTTAAAACAGAAGTCATGTGCCTCCCACATGAGAAGACATTGCTATCGTTCTATGAAGAACTGTATTCCCACGGTATGCCAACCATTGTTGCATATTGCCTGTCGGCTCTTAAGCGATCCGTGATGAGAGCTTACTTATCGAGGTTACATGTAGCAATTGTAAGAGCTTTGTCAAAGATTAGCTATCGGCGACCACCTAAGGGCAACTGCTGATCTGCATGCAATGTTCTTCGTACTATGCAAAAGGTAACAACAAGCTGAGAAGCACTTACTAGTGTTGTAACGCGGTCACGGGCAGACTTTGTGATAGTAACATACTTACTTACATACATGCGTGCGTATAGTGCTCCGGAAGGGAGTGAGAAAATAGATCGTGTACCTAAGGCAGGTAGTTACGTTGGTAGGGTCTCTCGTATTGTGACACCCAGTATTTCGGCTCAACTACCGTAGCAGTAGATTGGTCCGACTCTTAGCAGTTTGCCAATGAGATCAATAGAGCGTATAATCCTTCTTAAGCGCGTAAAGAATTGACAGGCTTGCGAATAGTCCTATAGCCCTTTCTTGATAGAATATAATAGATGTAGGCCGAACTATGCCTAATGACTAAGGAAGGATGAATGTCTTTGTGGCGTTTTTTTCCTCCTGTAGTCTAGACTCGAGGCTTTCTGCTATCATCACGCTGTTTAGCATTCCTACTAAGTTATCCCGCATGCTTACCCTTGCACCCCCTTCACCGCGAGAAAAGTACTGGGAGGTACTTTAACACAGGAATTAATTGCGACGGGATGCACCTAACCAAGTTCCCGACCGTTTGGGGCGATTCGTCACGAGCGATTGGTGAACAGGGTCTGTGCTGATTGACCTGATTGACCTGATTAACACGGGATCGTCATGAAAACGAAAGAACAGTCGGCGATCTCATCATTTCGGAACGGCAATATTCTTCATTTTCAACGTCGAACGTAGTGCTCGTACTGTATTACCGTATAACATGGAAGACTCTGAATAAGACGACCGATGGGTTGACTTCTTCCGACTAGTTATTTGGATCATAGGGTTCAAAATATACTTTTCGAAAGTCAGTATGACAGAAAACGTTGGAGAAGCGACTTGGCGACTTGGCAACTTATCTTTTGGGAGCTTCCAATTGCAGAAAAAATGGTTGGGCAGGGGTTGCCTGCAGATCGATGTGCGAATCTCGAGACAGGGGTCCTTTAAGCGGGGCGTACGAGACAATGCGCAAGGATCATGAATGGGACAGTGGAAGTGGCCGATTTGAAGCGGAACCCACAACCGCATCAATGACCTAGCGGTTGCTGCCCCCCAAGATTTCAAGTGTTATTACTAACCACTATTACTATACTCAGTTTTTAAAATCCACCGAGAGTTTCACCCGAACTAATTCAACTAGTCCATATCAGGCCTGACTTCACCGAATTCTAATTAAGGTGATATTCCGTGAAACTTGGAAGCACGTGAGACCTTGTCTTTCTCGGCCTAGCTTCTTCACCGACGCCATTTCCCGTCCTAATTAAAACCGATCACCTCGGGCTTACAACGGCGATGCCCTCAAGGGGTCAAATGACGGTAAAAAGGAACGACTACTGCCTATCCGAAATTTATCCGCGGACGCAAGCAAGAGGAGACGTTAAAAATTGACCCAGTTCCATGTCTCAGTTTGGCCCCGTAATATATAAGGCGCCCAGGTTTCCCCAGAGTAATATGTAAATCTCTTATGTCATCATCTGCTGACGCAGGATTGAGCCGCAACAAACAAAATCTGGTGGTCGGGTCTAAGAGCGTTGCATTGGTTAATGAGTCTGTGAGTTCTAATAATTGCCGAACCAGTCGAGCTTTTGAGAGTTACATAATATTATGGTACATAATTATCGTAATTGTTGTAAATATAGGAACCTACCTAGGTATATTGCTAGGCTAGCTATAATATCGTCTATATTTATGTATGTCTTGCGCCTTGCGGCTTTATCCCGTGATACGGACGAAAAGCCCATTAAGGCGGTTTCGATTCAAGGTTGTAAGCCTTATCGAGAACCTTGGATTCGTTTGGAAAGATAGGCGATGCGCCTTGCCGGTATTCCGTTCGTACCTAAGTATAGGTACATATATGGATAATTGCATAGGTTCGTGCCATGGTTAATAGAGCGGGGTAACAATTTTTTGCATTACATCCATAGAAATCTTGATCTTGCTTGTGACACTTGACAACTTGCCAACTTACAAATCCTTATTCGAACCCGGTGTACAGGATGGCTTCACCAACGACAACTTCACTATACCTATAACCAAGTCAATTCAGGTAATTGAAGGGAAATTACCAAGGACGCTCATGTGCATGATGGCGTGATGGATGGATGAAGATGTGCCATCGGTGCCTTTAGTTGCAAAAAAAAGGACGACGTGGTATTCCCGCGACTTGCCTTCTTAGGCAAGCTTCCGAGTAACAGAAATACCTGAAACCTCAACTTACCTCCGGCTATATTATCTTCTACGCGTCCACCTACATAGACTGTCCGAGCCAATTTTTCAAAGCTCATGGCTAATTCCAATTTCGCACCGAAAAAACCTAACACTCGCCAATTGCCACTTCGCGAGACCAATTTAACGTTGCAAGAAACCATTCAACTCAGTGTTACGCCAAGGTATGAGGCGACACGGTGACGTGTGTCATGATTTCACAGATTTCAACACATTTCACATGCTGCAAATACGCAAATACGCGTTTAACACTCATTCCGGACATCCCGTGGAAATTTACTCAGCATCATGAAGTGTCTATTCCTGTAACTCCTTGTCTCCCAAAGCTAGGGAAGCAAATGGGCTTTTCTATACACGTATTTCATATCTTATATCCCTCAATGTGTTTGTGTGATCGTATAATTTCCTGTCAAACTACCTCATGTTTCACGAGTGTCGTTCCCCGAGATTTGTGGTAGGCTGGTCAACTTATTAAGTCTTTAATGGGATGTAATAATCTATCACAAGTGTTCCTTTGGTGGGTTCAAGGTTGATGATTAATTTGTCAGTCTCACGCTCAAAATATGCATAGGATCTAGCACTAAGATCTACTACTCAAGCCCAAGCTCTCCAACAACCTTTTTAACGTAAGACTTCTCAGCCTTACTCCAATCCACAGTCAATAACTTCCTCATCTCTGCGTTCTCATATTCATCCGTCAAACTCCACAGCTCGTCGACAACTAGGCACCTTGCCCGAGGCCATGGATGCGTCATTAGAGCGCCGAGCCTCTTCTTCGCCTCAAGAACGCCTTCGCGCCTCTTCGTCACCATCTCACCCGCTACTTGATCGTTCACGTCAACAGCCGCGATGGCGCCGTAGACCCTAATGCAAGCCTCGAGCTTACGCACGCTTCCGGTCTTGTACGCCGCTTTCTGCACTAGCACGCACAGCTGCCTCAGGTTAATTTCGGGGCAGAGCTGCAGCAGACCGGCGTGGAATAAGTACGCCACGACCTCGAGCGTAGGGATTACGATTCGGTCCTGGCCCTGGTATACCTTGAGATTGTGAACAAGCGCAGCACATATCCGCTTTAGATTCTCAGACGAGTCTACGCAGAAGTCGGCAAGCGCAGCTCTGCTAACTATCACTAGATCTTCGTTACCTGTGTCGGCTGAGGTTACCAAGCCCGCTAATAATATTGATATACAGTCCTCTTCGTCGGGCGTCCACACTTTGACTATACCCTGGTCTAGTCGCTCTGCATTGCAAAGACGGAGAAGAAAGTCGAAGTAATCTTTCGAAGAGAAAGATAACCCAGAGAATATTTTAGCGTGTCTGTTTGGTGATTAGTAAGAATATCGGCTTTGGAGTAACGAAATGTGCACGAACCTCGATTCCAAGAGCGTAGCCAGCACAGACTGCGCCACAATACGAACTCGATCTAGTTTCTCAGAAGCCAAGCGGAGTATGCGGGGGAATAGAACCGAGATAACCTGTTCGTCATCTCTCTTCGCGTCCCATAAAGTCTTGGTTGCTTTGATCGCCTCTAGTCGCACATGAGAGCCAATATCGCCACGAGCAGTTGTGGTATAATCGTCAAGACCTCCTGAGACGATATCTAGGAAATCCAATGCTCTGTCTTTGAGGATTGATCTACCGACTAGGCTCTGGAGAATAGCGACGCGAGTCTCGATGTAGTTGTCTGAATTCCATCGTTCTGCGAGGACATTTCCCACCAGAACACCTTCTGATTGGTCGTGTCGGTACTGCTGAAGTTGGTACGCACCGGACAGAGCATGGAAGAACCCGTCACCGTGCTTGCTGCGTGTTGCTGGCGTGTGGCGCACTTTATTGGCCCATGTCTCAATGATCTGCATGCACTGTTGCCGGTGAGCAAAGAGAAGAAGGATCAATGCGGCTTTGGACGAGGCTTTTACTACTTCGCTTTCACTTCTGTCAAGCCATGTGTTTAGATTATCCTGCAAAATAGCCAATATCTCATCGAGTTGCTTCGGACGATCCACTTGCAATGTGTCTAAAAACTCCGCGACCGATCTCAAGGCCGCCGAGTTAGCCTCATCAACAATAAAGGGACCGGACTGCAAATTTTCAAGTCGAGACTCTCCTCGTGTAACGTTTAACAAAAGAGCTGGCGCTCCGGACACCGCCAGTCCGGCGGTAGCCTCTGCAATTAATTCCGGTTTTCTGTAGGTTTTAGTCTTGGCATCCTGTAGGATTTCTTTCAGAGCAGCACATATTTCAGTTATTGGTGTATCTCGAAGGGATTCATTGGGAAGTAAAGGAAGCAGGTCGAGGACAGTCGCAAGGCTTAGTAGGAGTCCGTGCCGCTCTTCTACTTGTCTCACTTGCAGAGCTCGAAGTCGCGAGAGTAGCAAGTCGATGGATTCCTTAAAGCGCTCTGTAGGATTGGAGGTCTCGACTTTGATGACTTCTGCTGTTAGATTACCAAAGGAAGAGGCTGCTACTCTTCGAGCCCCTGCGTCCATATCCCCAATACCTCGCCATCCAAGGGTCGCCTCTAAAAGTGCACGTCCATAGTGCGGTGAGAGTCTAGTTGCCTGTAAAGCGACTTCATGGATCGCTCTTGAACGCAGGGCGACGGCGTGGTAATCGACCGTCTGCACAACGGAAATACCCTTCTCTACGGTGTCGGGATGTCGACCGATCAGTTCCTGAAGGGCGGCGGATGCACCACGCCTGATATTTCCAGCGGGATCAAGCGAAGCAGTCACAACTAATTCGGTCGCGACCACCTGTAATATCGAGGCTGTAGGATCATGCCCCCTAGCGACTAAGATGGATTTTGTCTGTACTTGAAGCAACTCAGACGTGCTATACCGACGAGCAAGGGCCCATATACCAAAGCAAGACGCGTCCCTGACGTTGCTGCCAATTGAACCCCCTGATGGATTTCGCTTTTCGAAGGAAAGTCCCATTAATAGAGCATGAATAATGTCCGACAGATTCTCGGCCGGTGGTGACCTCTGATAAAGAAGGTGGGACAGAGTAAGCATTAAACCGTGCCACTCCAACGGGTCAACCGCTGTAATATCCTTAGTTGGAGGAGCAGATGGATTTGACTTATTCTTCACCCAAAGGACATTCTGGTTGAGTGTTCCTAGAATAGCCTCAACAACCTCGGAGGCCATTTCAGGCTCTAACTTAAGCGTGATAATGCTGAGGGCTTTGCTGGCAGCAAGTCGCACAGGGGTGTCATTGTCTGCTAACCTTCCCAGAAGATAGCTGATCGATATCTCTACCATTTCGGTATCAGAAGCAGTCTGTTCCGTCTTTCGTAATACTAGAGTGACAACCGAACGCATGACCTTGATCAACATCTTCCGAGCAAGCGCGGATTCCTTGATAACATCGAAAGCAGCATTTTCTTCCGTGTCAATAGATTGTGTAGCGTTGAAAATGGCTGACAGATATGGATCCATGATGGACGTATCTGCTGAAGCACTAAGTATCCCAGCCAGGAATGATAGAGTGCCGATGTAATAGTACGGGGATTCAACTGGCTGATCTTTCGAAGGGTTTAGGGTCGATAGGGCCCATTTGACAAGAGCATTCAAGATGCCTAGCTCCTGCATGTCCTTTCGCATCGCAACGCGGACTAGGAGGGCTTTGGCTCCATCCCTTTCTTTTCCTGGTGATGCAAGATATTTGATTGCTAGAGGGATTACTCGTAAAGTGATACCTGGAATCTGAGACGGCCACTCAAATCCAGGTACAATAGACCGATCGAGATCGTCGGCATCGCCAGAAGATATAGTTGAGAGATCAAACGGGGCGAAGAACAGCTGAGACAGCCAGAGAAGGACAATGTATCGTTCGTGCCAGGTCCACGAATTTGCCGAATCAGTCTCGCGCTCCGAGTCTTCGATGGCGAGTAGGAGAAGCTCTAGATATTTCGTCTCCACATTAAGAAACATGACAATAACCTTCTCTCCTCGGATCTTGCAGAATGAATAGAGGATCTGGCAAATGGCATTTGAAAGAGGAAGTAGAAGCTGTGATCGTGTAGATAGCGACCTATAATTACGATGGTCTCGCAGACATCCCAGGTATGCTCCCGCTAAACTTGGCAACCATTTAGGTAACTGTGGATCAAGTAGTTGTGGTAACTCTTGAAATGGCTCCAAGACCTTGGTAGAACTTATTAGTCTATTTGGTTGTTTTATTTTAGGGACATATACGAGAATATACTCACATGGGATGTCAGTCTGGCTGTTTCCCTATTCCGCACACGCCTTCGAAGCTGACCGTTAGGCTTCGTCAAGAATGAAGCAAGAGAACGATCAAAATCTGAGACTAGGTCTGATGAATACTTCTGGATATACCTATCTCGATCTTGCTCGGGAGCATCCATATTTTCACTAAATATTGAATTACCCAAAACCTGCGGATTTAGAAGGGGGATATTATCAGGAGAATATCTGGTTCTCCGCTGATTTCGAGTTAGCTATTCGTGTACGATAATAAAGTATCATAAGAAATGTGAACACAGAATAGATTCAGATATATTCGAGTCTTCAAGTTTTCAAGAACGTAGACCATCGCAGGCTTCGAGTTTCGTAAAAGAGATGCCTAATGAAAGGTGCATGTAGATGCATGTATGGTTACAATTATGTGGGTTTTGAGCATCATAAGCATTTCCCCATATATTAGTCAACATGCTTACATGCATAACTCGATGACTAATCGGTTTTAATCGCATTTTTGAGCATATATCTTTAAAACTACTAGCAAAACTTCAAATCATGGCTAGATAAAGTAATATTAATAATCATTCACGTTGTTTGATATCCTAAGAGAGGATAGTAAATTGTCAGTTCCACCAGAAGCTCACACTAAAACTAACACTCAGCCCACGGACATAATGCCACCACCCGATAGGGATATAGAGAGCATCGCCAGGTTCTAGGATACAATCCAAGAACGGAATCTCTTTGAATGCGGCAAGATCCTCATCGGTATGCCCATCTTCGTCATCTTCAAGGACCGTATCCCAACCTTCGACAACTCCGACATCCATCAAACTAGTATTACCCATTTCCACGCCGTTTTCCCTTCCTCGTGCCTGCATACGTTCCGTCTCCAGAGGCGAGTAAAGACGCAGGTATTTACGACCAACGACCTGTGTTAATATGTTATGATACGGGTCATTATGTAGTGGTGTAATAGTACCCGGTGGTCCGAACCAAGCATTGAGAAGGGGTTCATCCAATTCCGGCTGGTCAATACTAGGTTCTGTCGGATGCGAGGGAGGCGCCGTGTAGCAATAGTCGGGTATAAGTATGTCATTTCGTAGAGTAGGAAGTTGAGTAAAAAGTGGGTGTTGGGCTAGATATGCTATTGGCCTCTTTTGCGATGTAGCGAGAGCGGTGTCATCATCCGAATTGCTTTGGGTCTCGGCTAGGGATGAATCGATATACTCACGCAAGAACTCACCAAACGTAATGATTTTCTGACCCCATCCTTCATCCACATAGCTACGTCCAATCTCGACAGGAACGAGCCTCCGACCGTCAAAAGTCTGGGAGAGAAGATATGATGGTTGATTCCACGGGTTCGTAGTTAGGGCTGGCCAGTGGTCGATAGCGCCACGTATTATGAGTGGTTCCGGCCCTAATTTTGAATTCAATGGATTATCCATATATACTTGAAACTTTTCCATAGAGAGAGCATTAACACAGTTGATAGGGTGTTTGATAGGAGGCGTGAATGGTTCAGATGTGGAAAAAACGCCACCAATTTCGGGCTCGTCACTCGAGGAACCTGGCTTCTTTCTTTTTGTGGACCGTCTCAGAGCCGACACGTCTGTGGCGCTGGTAGTTTCTCTCCAGACTATATGAAGCAACTCGAGGGCTTTGTTGACCCATCTCCTACCTCGTTTCTCACCGGCAGCCCCAGCAAGAATTAAGGCGAGGTCAAGGGTTTTCAGAAGCTCGCTCAATTCGCAGGTTGTCTCACAAAATTTCCCCTGTAAATCCTGACTATTCTCTGTGTTTCGGTCATAGATGTAGGGAGACCCGAATACATTGATACAGAATTTCAGTATGCTTGCGTCGGTATAAAGTTGTCGCCAACAAACCGGGAGGTCTCTGAAAAGATAGGCGTAGAATTTAGAGTAGGAAATTGAGATTAGATCGTCTAATCTCTTCAGTATGAGCCTTTGCTTTTCTATGGGGATCTCCGTCGGGTTCGTGTTTGCAGTTTGCAACTCTTGATAGTAAGTACTGATTTGATGAGCCTGTCGAGACAGTAGATCAACTAGAGCATGGCCACAACCTGCTAAACACGCATCCTCGGGCTGATATGTTCCTGATATTACCGCATCACATTCGTTTTGTATTTCAGATACTGCCCCAATGCAAAGCTCGAGGAGCTGCATAGTAATAAATGACGGAACTAGGTTCAAAGAATGTTTGTATCTTTCGGGTTTAGAAACGCATACATAGTACTTTACTAAGTTCAAGTAAGCAGATTCGAGGTGAACGATTAATTCGCTGCTGGATGACAGGTAGAATACGGATATGTTTTCTTGACTTTGCCTAATTGCATTTTGTCACAATGAGGCTGGAAGAGAAGGATTACATAACACATGCAGGGGTTATGTGGCTGGACCAAAAAGTGTCAAAGTCAAAAGTGGGTCAGTGAGGATCGTCCCGCACAGTAAAAGTCTATGTACTTTATACGGCCCCGAATTCAAGAACTTTAACACGCTACACGCTTTTGAAAGTACCAAGTCGCGTTTATCCACTTTCAAATCGCGTCCGGTCCACCAAGCCATCAACACTTGATCAAATGTTATACATCACTCACACTAACTTCAATCTTTAATTTTCTTTGCTGTTCCCCAGACGCCACATTTACGTTACTTCATTTGTTAATTGTTTATGGAATATCTCCATTGACGCGATTCAATTCGTGATATTCAACGCAAGTAGACATTTGTTGCCGACTTGTCTCCGTCTCCGACTTGCTGTTAACCCCGTACCTCATTTGCGTTCCTAGATCTTTCTCTTCCTACCTCCCGCCTCCTACAGTCTTGGTGAGATTCGCTGTGTGTTTGTTATACTTAATTGCCTTAACTCGATCCTATGAATCCACGATAGAACTACGACGACGCGTTTAGATACTTCGAAATTATGTATCTACCGCGCGACCTCATATCGAAACTCTATATTCATCTTCAGCATACCCGTCACCAACACTCCCCTACCATTCTAATTCTTGTCGCCCTCGAACCCGATGCCCTCTGCGCTTGTCGCATTTTCACAAGTCTGCTGAAAAGAGACTATATACAACATACCATACACCCCGTTTCCGGGTATGGGGACCTCGAACGAGTAGGCCATGACCTTGTCAGGCCAATGATGGAGTCGAATGGGGGGCCTGGAGGAGTCGTAGTATGTCTTGGTGTAGGAGGTATGGTTGATATGGGCACAATCTTAGGTCTCGAGGTCGAAGGTGAAGAGTCAAGTTTTAGTGGTGTCGAAGTCTGGGTCATCGACTCTCATCGACCCTGGAATCTTGGCAATGTATTCGGCGGCCACCCCTTAGAACCAGCTTCCGAAGCCCGCTCAAGCTACAAAGCACGTTCCCCCGAAGGTGTAAACGCAGGCCGAATCGATCGTTCGTATAAGCCTGGAAAAGGAGGAATTGTAGTATTCGACGATGGTGATATCGAAGAAGGACTAAACGCGGAGCGAGATGCGTATTTGGCGCTGGTTGATATGCCTGATATCGAGGATGATGGCGAGCCTTTTGGGGGCAGCGATTCCGAGAGTGAAGGTGAAGCCGAGGACGAATCACCGCGCTCTGGCCAGAAAAGGAAGTCCTGGTCAGATCAGGATGACGAGAGTAGCGGTGATGATGATGGCCGACCATCACAGAGGAGAAGGAGCAATTCCGTAGGCGCCCTCATACCATGGTTGAGGAGTTTTGCTAACCATATTCTTAGTCTAATGCAATCCCTTCCTCGCCGCAACGCCCTCCCCAGCGAGGGTTACTATCTATACGCGATGCCAGTATTTCTGAGTCTGATCAAAACCCGCCGAGTGGCGCTCAGCCCCCTAAAGGTCCATCAGCCCGTAGCCTACGGAGACGGTTGCTAAGAATGCGAAATGAGAATGAAGGTGTACTTCGGAAATACTATCGAATGGGATCTTCATATTCCGATCCTATCAGCTCGATGATCTATTCCCTAGTATCAGAACTAGGTCGGGAAGACAACGACTTGCTCTGGTTATCGATCGTTGGTGTCGCATCTATGGAACTATATGGCCGTTCTTCGGCTGGTCTTGCAGTCACAGTCCGTGGTTCGGATACTAGGCCCACAAATGGTTGGATGGGTGTCCGCGGGGCTCGGCTACGGCAACTTCTACGAGATGAAGTCAGGCGTCTCAATCCGCCAGACATCAACACATCCTCGAAAGACGATACCGGAGTCATGCCTACCACAGCTAGGAGCGCCGATGATAGAGGTATCAAACTGTCTCCTGAACCAAGATTCTTGCTTATTCGGCATTGGAGTCTCTACGACAGTATGCTACATTCACCATACCTATTCTCCAGGTTACGCACATGGAGTGAAAGTGGTATCAAACGTTTACACAAGTTGCTCGCCAAGATGGGTATAAGTCTCGTTGAATGCAGGCAGAGCTACGCACATATGAATATGGATGTAAAGAAAAGGTTGCGGGAGAAGCTTCTACGTTATGCGTCTCTGTATAACCTTGATGATATGGTGCCGTCAGTTGAAACCGATGGAAACGACCGAGCCGGTGCGAAGGATGGGTGGGGCTTTGTCCGGAGCTGGGGTTATCTAGCAACTCTCAGCGCCCAAGATGTAGCGGTAATCATCGGTGCCATGTTAGAGGTAGGCAAGCGCGATGCCATAACCAACGGTAACGACTTTCAAGCAAGCCAAATAGGAGATTTGGAAGACGATGGCGGAGCCGCCGAAACTCAAGAATGGGTCACTCGGTTCTGGGACGCATACGATGCCGTTGAAAAGTAAGTTGTATCAGCTTAACAAAGTGACGACAGCATGCTAATGTTATACAGTCCTACTGCTCTTAAAGATGCTCTATTTACGGCAAAACACCTCCATCGTGCCATTTTCCGAACAGGAACTTCACTCCTCCACAAAAAACAAATCAAGCATTTGCATGCTTTCCGTCTTTGTGTTATTAAAGACGGACCAGATGTTCCTTTATTCAATCACCCTGCAGCGCTGACTAAGCTTGCTCTTTGGGTTGGTGAGGCTCTCGCCGAGAAGGACAAAGATGAGCTTGGTAAACTGGCCCACGGAGGACGCGGTACGCCGCTTGTTGCGGCAAGCTTAAACGAGAGGAGAGGTGTCTATGTGGTAGTCGGCACCGGTGGCGGCGGCGGCCCTGACACAGCCTTTCTAGATAAGGAAGCGGCAAAAGTTAAACAGGCTGCCAAGGAGGCAAAAGCCAAGGAGCGCGAACAGAAGCGGAAAAACAAAGAAAAAGTTAAAGAACAGAAGCGTGCAGCTAAGGCTGCGGCAGGTGATGAAGACGATGAAGAGACTGAATCCGAAGAAAGCGACGCTTCAGATTCGGATTCAGATTCGGAAGATGAGACCGAGGAGCATAGAGATCACGGATATGGTCTAAATAAATTCGGCAATGCTTTCCAAGACGTCGTTAACGAGACCAATGCACGCATACGGATTGACAGCTTCGAACACTGCGTTGTCGAGGTACGGAAAGACGATCTAGGCGGGTTCCTTGAGAGCTTAAGCCAGAAGACGGTCGTTGGTTAATATCATCTCATCCATTCGGATACTTTTGCTAGCCAACCAGCTACGAAATTTCCTTTTGGGCATTTTAAAGATACCTCACGAGAAGTGGCATGGGATTTGCGACAATTGCTAGAACTTACATGATGCATGAATGGCTATGGGCAGGCAATAGGATGGTGTTGGGTCTGAACGTTGTAAATACTCTACTTTGCAGAGTTGATATCATCTCTGTTGGGAATAAAGATATGGATGTGTATGGATGCATTACCTAGAACTTCGTAGGTACCTGATTAATTAGACCTTAGTGTCTGTGGACACCTGTGTACGCCCCCTACCATATTTAGTAGACGTTATGCATGCGGTCATCATTAACAATATCCTCAACCACAACATCAATGTAACTTATCTTAAATGCACCAATATGAGTTCGCCAAGAAGAAATTTAACTTCCTAGAGAGATGACCACTGCTTCACCGAAACTGATATCTCTCCTTATGTATGTGAACCATGGACCATCTGTATGGGTAAGGGGGAAGCTAATACGAACGCTATTGGTTGATCTCGGGACGACATCCGCTCTTTATTCCGAATGTAGACGGCGTGTTCAACTGGCCACCGACGTCCAAATCGGTGAAGTCATTATTTAGACCCGTTGGATGTTGGTCCCCTCGGATCGATAAGGAGAAGCTCTAAACCCCGGGTTCCGTCTGTGAACCCTGCTAGAGCTTCACGGAATAGGCGGGATAGCCCGTAACCTTGCATATCAGGGTTAGCATCGTTCGAAGATGACACTTACCAATGTCTTTGCTAATATCATTTCTAGTTTATAATCAAGGATCGGTGTTAACAGCCGATGCTCCTAACGAATAGCACATCGGATAGGCTATTTCTTGTGAAACATTAGCTTTCACTTGTTCCATGACGAATCTGTAGTAGTAATGTAGGTAGAGGTTTTCTGCATGAAACATGAAACTAATACTTTAGGTATGTAAACCGGACAGCAGCTTCACGAAACTAAGCGTAGGGGGAATGATGTGTATTTACTTAGTTCTCGGTTCTTATTATGTATTACGTAGTTGATAGTGAGAGTAATCCAATTGGAGAGATGAAGGAACAGAGCTGAAGTAGGGTTGGGATTAATCTAAATAGTCTAGCCCAATTACGTCAGTCACACACGCGTTGCATAGAGAGGGAGGTATGTACACATGTAGTTGGTAGTCGGCAAAAAGAGCAGGCGCTATTATGAGTTATCCTGGATTGTGGCAGCTTCCCCATTGATAATGATCTAAAGTGGTGCATACCCCGCCAGGGACCTCGCTCGATCCGAGAGTTTTAGGTACATGCCAGGTGCCTAGTATAATTAACTAAGCCAAACTCAATCTATTCGATGTACCATGGTATTTCGGTATGTTCGCCATTTCTTCAGGTTCTAATTTGACTAAATCCAGTTCTTGATTCTTCCAAAAGTCTTGAGGCCTTCTCTACGAGAAAATGAGAATGACGCTTGCGCTCACTTAAACCTCTATTGTCTTCATTTGATAATCTACCTAGCCTATACCGTCTGTCTTTGAGAAGCCGAAAAAAGCATTTTACTATTTGTTGCATCACACAGGGGGTATATACATACAAAACACTGGGCATACAACTGACAATCTCAGGGTCATAACAAGGGTAGATAACCTCAACCTGCATTACATCGTCGCAATTGTTCCTAAGTGATCAGCACCATCTCTCTCTTGGACCCTAGAGATCATGTAAGTGATCAAGAAGAGGCCCACCCCTTTTTTTTCATTCCAATCTACATACATCAGTACCAGGCCACAAGCACCACCACCATAAGCACCGACCTACACAGATACACAGATACAGCCGCCTCCATACCCACTATCCACTACTGCGCAGGTAGTCCCTCTTTGCATGTGTAGATTGCACTGATTGCACCGATTGCACTGATTACAGAATTTATTCAATTGCGACCCATTATCCATCATCCGTCATCCGTCCCCTACTAGGTAGCTAATGAATGCACATTCTACAGTCTAATCCCTATTCCGAGGCCGCCTTATTGTGACCTAGTCCAGCCAGCCCAGCCTCGATCCACGGCCGAATCAGCCAAGTCGGGTAGCCTACCATATCGCTCCTAGAGTTCTTACGAAGCATCATTGAGGCTTGTACTGGTCTTCTGCCTACATACCATACCTACCAGGTATCCAGCCGCCGCATCCATTCCAAGAAAATCAAATAACACACAAACTTTCTCGTTTCCGTGTATCTTTTTTTTCTTCTGAATTGTTTCCGTTCCTGTTTCTGTTTTTATTTCAAAAGGCAAACGTTGCCTATATTCCAAACCCTTTCATCGACTTGTATATTTCGGCCTTTTCGGTCTTTCTCTGTTATTCCTGCGACACTTAAGACCTCCCTAGTCGGATTTATTGTTATCTTCACCGTTGCGACAACCCCACCTTATTACGATCACTCGGCTTGCAACTTGTCGCATAATCGACAACCCCCCCTTCATTCGACCTCGCGAGTCCCGACACGACACGAACGCCACACTTTCCTGTTACCAAGAAACTGCTTATTGATCCTATCATTGCCACCAGACCAGACAATCAAATATGGGAAAATCGTAAGTCAGCCTCGAATAGTCTTGCATCATATTCTTTGTCGCGCGAAGATCCCGGGAATTCCCTCTCTCTTGTGCAGGAGGCAGGAAACAGGAGATGCCAAGGATGCTCCCGTGGCCATTGTTTTCCTTGTTGAGAACCGAATAGTTCTAATCAATGCGAGTTGATGTAGTCAATCGAAGCTTTCACAGGAGCAACTAGCCGAACTCCAGAAATCCACGCACTTCGACAAGAAGGAATTGCAGCAATGGTACAAGGGTTGGTTGCCTCCGAGCTCTCCCTCACCCTACCATCTCTCGGCTGCGCCCTGCTAGGTCAATGTGTACTCATCATGTGTTAGGCTTCCTAAAGGATTGCCCATCCGGCATGCTCACAAAAGAAGAGTTCCAAAAGATTTACCGGCAATTCTTTCCATTCGGTGACCCGTCCTCGTTTGCAGATTATGTTTTCAATGTCTTCGATTCCGACAAATCCGGCTCAATCGATTTCAAAGAATTCATCTGTGCCCTAAGTGTCACGAGCCGGGGTAAAATGGAGGACAAACTCGACTGGGCATTTCAATTATATGACATCGACGGTGATGGCAAGATAAGCTATGACGAGATGTTGAAAATCGTGGAAGCGATCTACAAGATGGTGCGGACATACCATTTTTGATTCTGGATTCTAAGAATTGCCAATGGCCAATCCTTGCTAACATCGTGACTTGTATTAGGTCGGTTCGATGGTGAAGCTCCCCGAAGACGAAGATACCCCGGAGAAGCGCGTCAGAAAGATCTTCCGCATGATGGATAAAGATGAAAACGGTAGTCTAGACATGGAAGAATTCAAGGAGGGTAGCAAACGTGACGAGACCATTGTCTCCGCCTTATCCCTATATGACGGGCTAGTGTAATCCCTATTGTCTAATCGGGAGAGAGTGGACAGAAACGAAGTGCTCCAGAGCAAAGAACTTTTAAGGAAAGGGCCGGGCAAGGAGTATGGGCCGAAAACAGAAAGAAAAAATGGCGACGGCGCCGCATTGAGAGTTCCGGGTTCCGGGTTTGGAAGATTATTGCCAATGTGTTATTTTTCCCCTTTCCTCTATCTCCTACAACGGGCTTCTATTCACCAATAGAGAGGATAAACGCGGTTGTACGTCGACTCAGGTCCCGGCTTAGCATTCTGGATAGGAGTAGTCTAACGTGATGATCAAGCATCGACTACAATATCGCATCTTTGAAACCGGGACCTGGGCTTAGCTACTTATATGTATTCGCTCTCCCGGTCGCTTCGGTATGTTCCAGGTGGCCGTGAATGAGGCGCAGCAGGTAGCGTCTAGATAGGCGATCTCTATATAAGATTAGACGTCAGTGCCACTTACCATATTAGATAGTGATCATGATGATACCTCGTATCGATCCTTGTGTCTGCTTGAGTCTAGTCTGTTTCAAGAGCGGCTGTGTCTCGACGGTTAAGTCGGCTTCACGCATCTAGACGTCGTCAACTACCGGAGACCCTTGGGCTTCGAAGGCTTAGACCACTTGGCTGCTTTATGGGACAATACTACAGTCGCAATGTACAAGGATAGATCGCCCAAGCCGCTGAATCGACCCAGTAGTCTGGTTCACGTACAAGGAGCACTGCATGCATGATAAAGGAGTTGATATAAATAGGATCCAGACATATTGGAGACTCCCTGGTATTGGTCACGAGATCCGGGGAACATCTTTGATGTGCGTCCTATCAAACCATACTTATACTACCTAACAGGCGCTGGATTGGCTGTGGCTTATGGGTGCAAGAGGTGGGCTATGCTACTTACATGCAAGAGGAGTTGTCTCAGGGGTGGCTATTCATGAGTACCTGCAATATGAAAATGAGACAGGGGCATCTAGAACGATAGGTATACATTTAACGGCTGGTTAATACAAGACCGTAACTGTAATTAAAGTAAGAAACATGTATACTATTACAAGCTCATGTAGAACGTTGAAGGTGCCCCCATCGAAACCCTAACAAGCGATGAGCAAGGCTGTAAAGGTATCTCATCATTCTCACATGTAAATATTCCCCGCGGGCAGATAATAGGAACAGAAGAATCATACATACATATAAGCTACCTAAATACCTCAAGCAATAGCCTATCTCCTCGAGCTGACGATGCAGGTGTTTACCATAAACGGAACGTTATACTCAGCTTCCGGTCCTGCGCAATTGAGTATAGGCAACTATATCTCAAATACCCACTGATTTATCTATAGGAAATAGAGATAAAAAATCCTTATATTAATATACCTACCTTATACCCGGTATATCCACAACTATAGCTATCAAGAACATCAAGAACACTATCACAAAACCCAGAATAACACATGCCAACCACAACCGACGTCCAGCTACCTATAAGTATATGCAGTATCTCTCAATCCACAACGACTAACCCATCTACAGTCTAGGCGGGAAGAACACATGGCACACATCCCACCAAGCCGATTCCAATAGGTCTCTTACCCAGCAACAAACTCGCCTTACCTGAATATAGTAACGACTAGCCTCGGCGGGATCTCCACCGCCTTCACAAGCCTCGGCTGCTCTATATATAAGAGCACCAAAAAGGCACACCACATCCGTAGAACATACGATATAATACTAGGCATACATATACCTAGACACACATTCCGCATATACATACGTACGAAGTAATAACCCGAATTCTCATTTAATCCCAGGACCCGGCTCACGCCTCAGCTAGCTAATAGAAAAAAGGGGCGAGCCTTTACAATCTTAACCTCTCTAGAGATGTATAAACGTACATACGTAAAGACGCGCTCAGGCAATAAATTCATCGCATTAAAGGACCCCGACCCGTGAGAAAGAAAAGAAGAAAGCGGAAACGCAACGCAACGTTATCCCGTCTCGCCCCGTTCGCTCTCAGTTGCAGTCTTGCCCTGCACCACGCCGTGTCGGTCTACCCTCATGTTTCGAAACCCCTCTACAAAGTTACCCTAGGTATTACGGTTCTGTAACGTCTAGCTCGAGGAGCTGTAAGCCGCCTTCACCTCCTTCTCGTACTTGTTGAGAATTCCCTTTCGGTTAAGCTTCTGAGCGGCGGTCACGAGATTCTAAGAGTATAGGTCAGCTAAAATCATAACTTGGAAAAAGAGGAGAAAAAACTTACGTTGTATGGCGTCCACTCCTCGTCCGACAGGGCAACACCCTCGATGATTTCGATGCCGGACAGGCCACCAGCTCGTCCCGCGTTTTGCAACTCCCGTAATACAATACCGTTAAGCTTCTTATTGTGGACGAGCTCTTCGATGCTTCCTCCCTGTATCCCGTTATCCGCAGCGAGCTGTTTCAGCGCCGGTTCCGCGGGTACGATAATCGCGATAGGCTTAGCCTTTGACTGGTCTGCGTATACGCAGATGTTGGCCACGACATGGGCTGATCGGTAAATGGCCTCGAGCTTCTCTAATGCGATGTACTCGCCGTTCAGAGTCTTGACCAGGTTCTTCTTTCGGTCAATGATCTTCAAGTGGCCGTTAGAGGCCCATTCGCCAATATCTCCTGTCTTGAACCAGCCACCGGGTGCTATGTTCTCCTGGGTCTCTTTTTCGTTCTGGTAGTATTCCTCGAGGACACTTTCGCCACGAATCCAGATCTCTCCTTGCGGGTTTGGCTTGTTGGTCGCATAGTAACCCGCATCTGGGAAGTCGACGAGTTTGACCTCAATACATGCAGGCATCGCACCGATTGTCTCAGATGACCATTCAAGGGGGTTCATGAGGGAACCCATGGCGTTTGTTTCTGTGAGGCCGTAACCGATAATCATCGGAGCGATGGCCATGGAAATAAATCGTTGCGTGTCCTTCGCGACGGGGCCACCACCATTCAGGCAGAGCTTAAGCCGACCACCGGTAGCTTCCTTAATCTTCCTGAATACAACTGAATCAAGTACGCTAGTTCCTGGCAGACCGGTCGCCAATAGCCTAGCTTTCAATGCCAACGAACCCCAGAACAGGTTCTGCGCAATTGCCCCTTGGGAAGCAACCTTAGAAGTGATTCCCTTCTTGACCGACTCCCAAACTGCGGGTACACCGACAAGAATAGAGGGCTTGAACTCGCGAATATCGCCAGCGCAGTTGCGGACCGAGGTATCAGACAAGGTTTTCGGGTTTCCGTAACCCATAGTCGATCCCCAGTAAAGAGCTGCATTCTCGAAGACAAGCTCAAGAATGTGGGCCAAGGGAAGATATGTCAATAGGCCATCACCCGGACCAACGAATGGCTGGACAACAACACTGACACCAGCAACTATTCACCAAATCAGCTTTGCATATACTCATTTACGGGGGTGATATGTACTTACCAGCAGCGATGAGGTTCTTGTGTTTTAAGGGCACACCCTTAGGCGTACCGGTGGATCCTGATGTATACATGATACAGCAAAGATCTTCGGGGGTAGGAGGTACAGGATCGACGGGATCATCCCTACCGAGCCTCTCCAACTCCTTGAAGCTCTTGACAGTGATGTGGGGGTAGTTGCTCTTCAAGTTGTTCATATGCTCGGGTCTAACCTGGTGTTGGTTATTCCAGATGACATAGCGCACTTCGGTAGCATCCTTGAGGACATTGCCGAGGGTAGGTAACAGGTGGGGGTCTAGGAAGATCGCCTTGGCACCGGTTGCAACCATAGAATGTCGCAAACCTTCCTCGCCAAGTGTATCGTAGGCGGTTACAATAGGCATCGATTGGGAAGCGGCGGCATGCGATGTAGCAAGCCAGTTGGCGCTCGTGGCGGCGAAGATGTGAACTCTGTCTCCCTTGTTCATACCGAGTCTCCTGAGACCAGAACCAAGGTTCATGACCAACTTCTCGAAGTCATTGTACGTGAGGTATTCGTAGGGACCTAGTTCGAAGAAGGTCCAGGCCTTGTCCATCTCCTGTTCGGCGCCATCCACTATCCTCTTCACCTTCTTAGTCTCTTGGTGGGTGCGTACAAGGCGTCGCGAGCCCATGGCCTTTGCGTTGCCATATTTAGCTACGCTCACACGTAGAAGTTCATAGATGGTATTGATATCATCGGATGGTTTCGTGATGAGTCCGTCTGCTGTTAGAGGATGCCGGCGAGGCTTCGTCTCTCCATCGATGGCTTCGGCACCGGGCGACTCGATAGAATACGGAGGTCTCGCAGAAGCCTTAGGTTGAAGGGGTAAATTTCTCAACTTAGATTCACGCCACTCGTTCGCCATTTTCGCTTGTTTTTATTGTGTGATTTTGAGGTTTAGGGGGTTGAATGTTTGTTGGGGAGCTTGTAAGACCGTGATGCAAGTATGCAGATGAGCGGCGATGCCAAGTTATGGCTTAGTCTTGGTGTTTATGTAACAAGAAGTGGCGGGACAGGTGGGATGAGACACAGATGACGACTTTCTGATATAGATATAAGGAAGGAGTTAATAAAATTTGATAGGCCGTTACTACCTAGGCGCTAGGTTGGAGTGTAATAATATTAATATGAAGAGGAATTGAGGAAGGTCTGCTGGGCTTGGAGTTCTATTTGGTAGTTTCCTTGGTGGATTCTTGGTTCCTGTAAGCTCGAAGATGCCAAGCGGTTTTTTTGGGGCATTCCAATGGGGACTTAACCCACAGGCAGCTGCACAGTTACTCTCACCTACCAAGCTTGTCCCATGACGACACTAGTCTGCCTCCACTCCCAATCAACCTTGCCAAATTGAGTTGACCTGCGTGCCGAGACTTGATCCACAGGGACGGCACTAGAGTAACTGCGTTACAATCCGTCGAAACCTTCAACAACTTCAATTAGGTATATCAAGCTTCTAATTCGTTATGATCATTTCCAATTCTTCTTCTTTACTTTTTTTATCTAATGTGTATCATATCGTATCTACATCTACATAGATTCATACACAGACATGTGCCTCATTTGTTAGTCCTATGCCCGTCTTGTTGTTTCGTCACTCGCTAAAGAAGACTAGTGAACTGATCGCCTTTTTTCGGCTTTCCACCTCAACAATTGGCCGTTAGACAACAACGTTGCAGTTACAAATTCTACCTAGCATCTACCACAATACTACAGCTACCAACCAGCGCATCTTGTATATCATCGGAGTTCGGATCAGGTTGCATTACGATAGAGAACGAACAATCCTCTTAGTAGGTCCAGGCCAATTTAGCCAAGACATTGAAAACCACACCTCCCATACTTATTACTTACATAATACCATAGTACCTAGCTAACAAGTACTTTGTAAGCCGCAACTTGTATGTAAGATCTTCAAGTAGCTGGACACGTAAGATCTGCAAGCGGCACATTGATTGCCTACATATATAACCTGCAGCATCCTCAGCGCAGCGGCGACCCACCACGAATCAAAAAGCATTTCCACTCACATGTGGCCGTAGCACTTGCGCGTCAGGGACTCAGGGGCGTTACGGCAGCGCAGCTAAATCACTATGGCTTTGGAGTGCTTATTTGATCGGCTGGGGCTAGAGATATTGGATCCAGAAGAAGGCAAGATTGGAATCGGCTACTCGCTATCTTAAATGCCGACCTCATCAACTAACACGGCATTTCAGAAACATTTCTATTATTCTCTCAGGATATTCCTTCTCAAAATCTTGGATTCGTGGACCCTAAATCAACCACGTTGGACCTCAGCATTGCTGGCAAAGACTACGTAATTCACCAATCCCCAACCATTCTGAACCGTCCAGGAAGCACCACTGGTGCCGTTGTGTGGAAAATCACACCGCTGGTGGCTGATTGGTTGGCTCGTCCCGATAATATTCTTTGGGCATCTGGCATCCTATCATCCAATTCCAATGTCCTGGAACTGGGTTGCGGAATATCCGGCCTCGTCGGATTGGTACTTTCACCATTACTATCAAGATATACCCTAACAGATCAATCGTATGTCGCAAGACTTGTAGAAAAGAACATTGATGAAAATAGACATCTGCAAAACCCTAGCAAACCGAGTACATCCTCCCAGAAACGAAAGGGGAAGTCATCGGTTATTCAATCGAAAGCTGACTTACGCTTCCTGCCTCTCGACTGGGAGCTAGATGAAGTTGCATCGTCACTCACTGGAGACGATAATAAAGCTCAAAGTTTTGACGTTGTCATTGCTTGCGATTGTATCTACAATGATACTCTAATTCAACCTCTGGTGCAAACTTGCGCTGACGTATGCGAGTTGAGATCAGCAGATAAAAACGCCACCGATAAGCCAGCTGTCTGTTTAGTCGCGCAACAACTAAGGGATCCGGAGATATTCGAAGGCTGGATCAAGGAGTTCAGTAGATATTTCCGTGTGTGGCGCGTACCTGATATCGCCTTGAGTGAGGAACTGCGATCTAATCCCGGCCTCGTCGTTCA
Source organism: Annulohypoxylon maeteangense (assembly GCF_022496945.1). Lineage (NCBI taxonomy): Eukaryota > Fungi > Ascomycota > Sordariomycetes > Xylariales > Hypoxylaceae > Annulohypoxylon > Annulohypoxylon maeteangense. Next base: position 1,084,483 of record NW_025953249.1, on the reverse strand, counting down.
TCTAGGTATATTGCGGGATGCAGCGGAAACACGCAATCAATCGTAACCCGCAACGTAATGCACATTCCTCATTCAACTAAATATTAGAGCCATCCCTTCGTATATGCGTGCCTCGTTCGACTTTCTTCGAAATCCAAATGAAGACTAAGCCAACGCCTATCTAAACCGAAGGATTCTCCCGTACCAACCAGGTACCGGCCCGGAATATTCCTTCGTTATTTACTGCACACCTCCGTAATTTGCTAAACGCAGCGTTGAAATGTCACCGTACAGCAATTAAGAATGTGGTCTTACATAGAGGCTTAAAATGACTAAATGTCTAAGACCAACAGGAACATGAACTCTCACGATGACGTCCCCTCATCTAGGGGTAAACAAACATACACCAAGCTTGTCAATCCATAATTCTAGGTGCTCGAAATGTAATAGAGCATCTGATTTTCCTCTTGCCCGCCCAAATCGGAGGTAGAGGGAATGAGGATATCGGTTAGCCCGTGGTGTCTTAATAATCGCCTGAGTGAACTGTACCTAGCATCACTCATCCATATTATCAGTAAGAACCCTTCATCGGTGGACCATCCCTCACTACCTTCACTCTGAACGTCGAAGCGACCCTATCCAAATAATACAATATCACCTTATATACAGGTCCAATATATCTAAGGTATCATATGAATAAACCAGTAAACCAGCGGCGTCGGAGCGAGACTGGCCGAAACCCAAGAAGATCGGCCCGCACGGGCGGTAGCGCGATGTAGATCCCGAGAGGACGGCGAATTCATACCGCTTAGAATGCGAGACTCGGGACGTATAAAGTGATTGGGACTGCCCTAATCGTGGATCCGCCACTATAATACTTTGATCACTTGATTTTGACTACACCTCACAGGAACTAATACTTATAACATCGACATCTATCAATATACGGATATATATGGTTACCAAAAAAACAGGAGTGTTGCTATTCGGCAAACTACCGGCATAGAGTCACATTTCGACTGCCGGCGCGGCGATCCTCGAACTTGCATACCCGAAGACTAATGCCAACTGTTTTTCTCATATAGGTATATGAAACCCCCAATGCCATAAGGACATGTGAGCATGGTATTCACAGCTTACTACACGCTTTTACGTGAATCGAGATTCAATGGGATGTGTTATGCTTCAACAACGTTTCCCAACGTGGGCTATTGACGATCCCTGGGAAAACTTTGACCTTGGGCTGAAGCCATAATTCGGCAATTGGTAGTTATCATGCTCTATTCAATATTATTGGAAGAGTTGATATATCATTTTTGCCCCTACAACACTGTCCTCTTACCTAATACGTCAGTCAACCTCGGAATCCATATAGCAGAGCTAAGCAAGCCACATTCCTACCATACATCTATTATGTCATGACAGGCCAGGTGTACAAACCTCCCGACAACTCCAAAAGTCAATAGTGCTTCAGCGCCGAGTTCTATTCCTCGACTTATGTGGGAAGATGGGAAACTCGATACAAAGACTCGGCCCTTCCTTTTTAACTTTCATATCCCCGAGAAGAGAAAACGATCATATATACAGCTCTCATGAGTCACAAGGCCCTAGGTCATACTGTCTCACTTTCCCGTCGACACCAACGAAGCAGGCTACGCGGAATGGAACGCAAATGACGAGTTACCGAAGTGCGAGCGTGAGGCCGGGGGCTCGGCCCGTCCCAACGAGTGTATAGCAGCGCAACCATGGCCACGTTTTCGATGCTGTACAACTTGTCTCACGTTTCCCAGAGAGTCGGTAATACAGCGTCTTGGCAGTTTGTTTGTCTCTTCGAACTCGGGGAACCTTCCCACTCACACAGCACCTCGCTAACACAAACCATAGACAAAACAACCCACATGCAATCACCAGGTACCTACCCAGCTCGCGAAGGCTAGAATTTACATCATCGATTGAGTATCGGTAGGTATATATCTGACATTCACAAACACTGCCAACGTCCGTCGTCGCAATGCGTAACTACTTACTTTCCTGGATATCTGGAAGCCAAAAACAACAACAACAACAACAACAGCAGGAGACGGTGGAAAAAACACTAAAAACCGCCAAAAAAAAACCAACCGACCATTAGGAGTAAAAAAAAAATCCCTTCCGTCCAACCTTCGATGCGTGTGACATTGTACATACATACAAGAACAACGGACGCTAAATGTCGAGCAGCACCGCTAACGCCTAGCTGTGAATCCAATGTCCCTTTTCCCTTCCACGATCCCTCCCCGAGACGCCCCCGGTTCAAAGTTTCCGCGGTGGGTATATCGCTTCCCCGTCTCGCCTCACCTAGCCCCGATCGGCATGGCTCAAAGTTCAGTAATCTACCGGCTGCAGATACTGGTAAGACGTATCTGTCAATACCGGGATATAAGACGAGTCTCCGAAGGGCATTTCGGTCACGTCGATTTGGGAGTCGCCGCACGAGAAATATCCGAGATCTCCTATCGTTCCGATTCGTCGCGGTTCTTCCTTTTGGAAGGTGTCCCAAAAGGCTTGGTCGTGAGCTTTGGCGGCGATGGTAGAGGTAGGATCGGCTATTGCTTCCGATGTAGGATATGCCTGGGTAGGTGTTGGCTGTTGCCGCATATTGTTACTGTGATACCGCCAAGAGTCGGCATATGCCTCGGGCTGGGGAGTTGGATAGCCTGCTCCGCTGCTAAACGGGCGCCCGCCATCCGGCGCTGGCATGATCGGTGTGTGGTTGATTGCGGTAAAAGAACCCGAGGCAGCGGTTTTCGAGCCCTTCTTCGCTATGGACCCATTGAAAACATCTGTTCCTACCGGCACGTGATCTACAGGAATCGTAAATGCTGGATCTGAGGTATCGCCGTGGTCGTGGTCATCAGGTCGGAGAACCCCGAAGTCCTTTAGCTTCTTGGTCATAGGTTTGTATTCTTCGAGCGCACCACCAGTACCGCCTTCGCGGACCCGAGATGTCGTCTCAACCGTCCCTGAATTTTTCGTGGCAAACCGCCAATAATCCTGCTTGATAGTATCGAAATACTTGTCCATTTGCTGTAGGATTGCTCCGTAAGTACCCGCCATTTTGAGCCACATTGACATCTTATGAAGCGTCACGGATGCAAATGCTACAGACCCATGCCTAAATACTTCAGCTACAGATTCGGGTTGTCGAGTGTCTTCGAACTCGTAGTCCAGCATATGCCTCTCTGTGTCCATTGCGGGGAAGTGTTCGGCATAGAGTCCCACAAAACCGGCTGTCCAAATAGCGAAGAGTACCATAGTTGACTGTGGCAACTTATCTTTCCTCTGGCATATCTCGATTAAATCGATAATATCCCGGGCCGCCTTAAATACATGCTCCGCACTGGCTATCCAAAATCCTTCTGGAGGAGAACCGTATTTATCCTCCGGAAAAGTTGGGTTGTCGAGCGGTCCTTCGGGTCGTTCACACCGAATAGGTACGAAGGGTATATATTCCCGATGCAGCATGATCAAGCAGAGAGATCTGAGCATGTGAAGCAGCACGTACGCGCTGGATGCCTGGTGGTTCTCATGCTTGAAGTAGTTGGATCGTGAAAAGGTAAATGTGCCTGGAAGTCCTGCATCAAATTCGGCAAGCTTCACATTCAGCTTGTAGAATGTGCTGTTTTTAGTCCATGGCGGGCAATCTTTTTCCGTCTTGTTAAGACGGCCACCGTCTGAACTAAATCTCGATACTTCTCCCCATAAGTCCACTAACTGAATAAATCGGCTTAGCACACTATCGTCCATGCCGTGGCGCACCTTATCCTCAAGGAAGCCTGTCGATACTTCCATGGCTAAATCGAATTTATCTTCAGAGCACGGAAGCTGGATTTGTATATCCTCGGGTCGTACAATAGACGTTCGTTCCTTGCCGCAAGAGAGCATACGATCCAGAATGAAGCAGCTGAACATCGTTCGCCTCCTGACTTCCTTTTCTAATGCAATTTGAGATTGATGACATGAATCTCTTCTCTGAAGCTCAGTAGCTTTGGCATGAGGGTCTCCCGATTCAGGAACATCACCAAACCCAAGTCTCAAATATTGCGCCATCCTTATAGCAAGGCCAACGTACATCCAAGCTCCAAGCCCTCCCGTCTTAGGTCGCGTTTGACTCCATTCGTATAACCCTAGCATAAGTAACGCTGATACCCTCTCGACAGACGCAACCTTCATCGCGGTTCGGAGTGGGCCTAGGGCCATGGTGAGAACATCGGCATAATATTCGGAAGCGGCAGCAGGGTCAAGCTGCGTCTGAACTGGCCGAGTCCTGGCGTTGCCGGGTTGATTATTGCAGATATGGGCGAGGTACTTAACGAGATCCGGGTGGAAACGTGCAGTAAGGGTTAGAACGCCCAGCAGCACCAAATTGAGCTCCGAACTAGCTTCTGGTTGAGCGTTTTTGAACTTCCGGCCTAATTTCTCCTTCATCGTAGGTAGGTGCAAGAAGGAAAGCTCCGGAGCAAAATGTAACTTATAGAGATCTAGTACTTGCTCCCACAAATCTTCTGTTAAGAAAGGTGCAGACAGCACTTCCTCGGCGTAAACACTCGCTCTCTGGTTATCCACTTTAGATATATCATCTATCTTTTTAAGCTTCTTTCTATCTGAACCTCCATCGCGTTCTTGTCTAACTCCCGTAGGCGGTTCGGATCTCTTCGGGGGAACGGGGTCGGGTAATTTGAAGACGCATTCTTTTCCTGTCTTAATGCAGCTATCGCAAGGGCTAGTGCCACCATTGTTCTCGCCTGTGGTAATTGAATTAGCAAATGGTCACAGAAGCTACTACTTGACCATAACTCTTATAGCCTGATGCTAGACGGTACAAATAAGAGGGATTTCGGAAGACATGTAATCCGAATAGCAAAGTTCCTCTATTATGTGTACCCGAGACAAACGAATAGGTTCTTGGGGAAGTGACGTACACTTTATTTTACTCTTTCGACACCTTGTACAAGCGATGCTTGATCGCATTGGGGGACGCATCTTGGGGGGTTTCTTCCCCTCAAGATTGCCTGCTACCATGGCCTTTGTCTCGTCATCCCCCAGCCCCCGAACGGCAACGGTTCCAAGGGCTTCTATTCGTGTTGCGTCGGTATTCACAGGTTGCCGACTTGGAGGTACCGGTGGAGTCGGAGGTCTAAGGCCACTATCCGGGGGAGAGTAGGTCTTTTCGAGTTTCCTCTGCGGCGTGGCCTGATAGTGTGCTCTATTTGAAGTTGCATCGGCGTCCGACCGATCAGGAGGGGAAAGTATCGACTGGATGCGGATTGGAGTAGAAATTGTGGCGGCTGGGTCCAGGGTAGACCCGGAAGACTTAGAGGAAGTACAAGCGGCCTAGCAGGCCGTTCGAGATGACTCGCAGGGCGGATTATGCCGCGCTATCGAACACGATACTTCGAAAAGGTGACAAAATCGGGCGGGGATGGCTGCGTTCGTATTTTTTATGGGAGTTAATGTCTGGGTAACGAAAAACCTAGGCTTCTGTGCTCCAGAGACAGCTTCTAGATTGCCTTTCTGTGGTGTTGAATGGTTAGACGCGATTCCTGGTAATGTGCTACAGCGTCGAAGAGCTGCGACTAGCCGCTAATGGCGCGACTCGTCGACTACGGCTGTAATTTTGGATATCGTGGCTATGATTTGAGATTCTTTTAAAACTGCCTTAAACTTGGAATGCAATAGTATAATAGAGCAAGCTTCGTCTCTTAGGTCGGATACAACATCTAGCAACACTGGTACTGGTAACAAAATTGGGTTATGTTGTTATGGGCAAGGAATCAATCTAGAGATGGTGCCGATGATACGGATCGACAACATGAGTTTGGAAATAGGTCGAGTAGACTGCGGTGCACTAAAGATTGGAATGTGGAATATCATGGATGGATGAACAAAAAGCCCAAGCGCACAACGCCTCGCGAATATGGGTTTGACATTGGTGGATGAGGATAGTTGGGATGGGTTACAATGAGGTTACAATGAGTACTGGAGGAAGGGAAGAAGCTCTTCGTTGGCGGGTAAAGCCAGTCTAGAAGACCACCTGAGAGGGACCAGGATTAAGTTCCCCGGACGCGGACGGGTCGGGTAGAGACCAATCTACACGAGCTAACAGTGTTGAATGGCGGACGAGGATCGGCTTCTTCGAGTAAACGTCCAATGAATTAGCGGCGTAGTCCTGATCGAAAGCGCCCATCTAGCGCACAGGCCGGCGGTTGCTGGCCCCCGACAGGCTCATATGCACGTCGCAGCGGGGATGGAGGGATCCCTAAAAAATTAAAATAAAAAAAGAGAAAGGTGCAGATTTGACCGTAGATGATTTGATCGTACGGCGAGTTGGTGTCAACGATCCTACGAGAACAAGGCTGCGGCCGCAGGGAGGCGTTATATGTTACGCCATCTACAGCAGCATATAATGCTGCAGAATACCTAATTAAAAGCAAACGTCGTGGGTCGTGGATCGTGGATCGTGAAACCTCATGGTAAGCCGCTTGTTGGGAAGACTTTAATAGTGGTAAGGTTGTGTTAACCTTTTTGACATGCCCACGGGCCGATGGCTGTAAAGATGTATCCCTCGTATGTAGACGATTCCCCTATTCGCTAAGATAAACGATTGCCCCGTCTCCTTGCCTTAGGATGACAAAAGAGGAACCATTTCTGCCATTGTGAACGTTTATACTCTGACCACCGGTTGCCAGCGTTCCAAGGTTGTTGGTAAGACGGAACCTAGTAGTGCTTAGATACCAAGCAGTCCAAGTCGGGTTTAGCAGGTCTAGCAAGTCCAGCAGGTATATGCCGAGTTGGCTCGATAGCCTGCTTAGAATGTCCCAACATTGCATTCTTATTTTGGAATTAGATAGCAGTCCATCATTGCTAATTTGTAAGTCTGAATGTGCGAATGTGGTAGGCTGCAACGTTCCTCGGAACGTACTTGTGTCTTGGTCCAATCACCGACGCCTACATCCACGACCCGTGGGGGGGCCGGTTTGGTGTTAGGCGGCGGAATGTGATCTCCTTTATGATTTATCAGCCCGAGAATTGGTACTCGAAGAATGTTGTGCGAAGATATTGGCATTCATCTTTTTCCCTCCTTTCAGTTAAGACTGATGTGGTCTGTCGGCCCGACCCGACCCTCGAAAGCATGATACCTGGCTTTGTACCATGTATTCCAACTGCCGACGTAGGGCATCTTGGATGTTCAGGATGTTGAGGCCTTCGATAGATGCTGTCATAATATGTAGTTCTCAGCTTTTGGCAACTGTGACGACTTTCCTTTTGTGCCCCCGATCTGCATAATCACCGTGCGGGTTCGCTTCAGATGAAGATAGAAATCTCACTTCGTATCTTGGTTCCGATTTTGTTTTAAGACTTTGAGACATGGCAACGAGGGTCGGCTATTTCAAAGCTTAGAGGCGGTCCAATATCCACAGCCACGGACAATTATTCCCAAATACCTAATTTCTCTTAGGATTTGGATGATTACCTACCTAGGTACCTAGAAAGACTGTTCTTCTGAGGCTTTCTCGACTGCTCGAACCACCTTCTCTTTGTAGCAGCACATGACCAAGAATCAAGAGGCTGCTGTCTTGACTCTTGATCAATCGCGGGACTCGTAAAGCCTTTTTTCATTCATTGCCACCGACTTGGTATGATGATTTTAGCGATATGCATGACGGTGGCTAAACAGGCTAGGTACCTATTGTCAAGGGTTCACTGTTTCTGGTAGTGTCCGGTCACCAACAAAATTTATTCCGCGCTCATTACCGGCTGGGCGGATGTTGGATGGGTTTTCGTGATACCAACGCTTTGACGCCTTGTTCCTTGTTGGAGGTGGAGGACTTTTACTCCGCCCTTTTCCTTTAAGCTTCCCCTCTGCCCCTCAGACCCCCACTTAAGAAATCATAAGTTAAAAGGTTGGTCGAAGTTGCCCCTCATCTCGTAGATATTTGAGGCATCACATAGGAAGGTAGCTGGGTAGGTACCTGTAGAGTATACCGACATATGTAGGTACATATATTATGCTATATTATGTACATACATATGTAAACACTTGATGAATGTGAGTTATTTATACATTGTGCATATCTATACATGTGTACATGTGTAGCTAGAGAGGGGGGATAACCTAACATACCCCCCTGTACATAACCTAAACAGCTAGCCCTCTTGGGGAATTAGTGGGTTGTAGCCACGTTTAGGCCAACTAAAAGTCTTTTAGCCACATTAGCCACACCTGGGCCACACCTGGGCCACACACTTGACATACTCAAGTGCGTGCAGCCAATTGCATCTCGTCAACTAAGAATTAATCGCATCTATTAGCCTTATTCAGTAATATATTTTTGAAATCGAAAGCTTTATATTATTTTCTCATTTTTGAAGTTAAAATTATGACAATTCCGTTTCTATTATTTTGACAATTAATCATTAATCAATCAGTGATTAATTACTAATTGATCAGTGATTAATCAGTGATTAATCAGTGATTGATTAATGATTAATTATGGGACTTAGAACTAGCTAGGTAATTCAAAAGAATAGTTGAAATAGTTGTTACCCAATTAGGAAAGGTGTGTCCATACACGGTAGCGTATTACTAAGCAGTGGCTCGGCACATAAGTGGCTCAGGTAAACGAGGTGGGTAATTTTTTTCATGAAATTTAGCCAATCATTGACTTTTATTTAGGGTCCACTTCTTGCCAAATTTAGCTAGCTGTTTAGGTCAAGTACAAGGGGGTATGTTAGGTGATCAGGTTTCTGGTGGCGATCACATCTGAACCACCCAATGACGTCGCCTGTGAGGCCTCTCGAACAAAGCAAGTTCCAGCCTTGTAACCCACACGGCGCTTGTCTCTAAGCGCTTGAAAGCTGTTTCATTCAACTGTTCAGACTGCCAGATAATACAGATAATAGGTAATTACTAGGTATTTTAAGATTTTATTTATTTGAGATACGAGTGAATCATGTGTACAGTTGTGCTCGGAATACGCGAGATTTAGTCACTGATTTATTGCTAATATTCAAATATTTCCGTATTCTTGTTGGCTGTGCTAGAGACTAGAGTACCTCCAGCCGTGTATCACCACATTTAGCACGCTTTCCAAGGGATATATGCCAAGACGCCTGTATCTTGTCGAAACTTGGAACACATGACACAATAGACACCCAAATATCAAGTCGTTCGCTACCTATTAATACTTTCCTAAGAATCAATCCCTTCTCGCAATCTCATTCACAATTTAGAAAAGATGGCATCTGGACATAATGTAAGTTGGCGTGCTCTGCATCTACGATGTCATGTGGCGCTATAGTCTCACATACTGATATCGCATTACCAACAGGACCCCAAATTATTATACGCCATCCCGGGTGTCTCGGCCTACCATCTCGCCTATGGTAAAGAGGAATTGCTTACGCCCGCAGGGTCACAGACTTTGTCGTTGTTGATGGTCCCAACATCCTCTCCGTACGCCGATCCAGCACTCGATAATCAAGATGCGCCACCGGAGGACTTCTATCTCCATCTCCATCTACCACCCGAATTAGACATTCCTCTGCCCGCGACTACTCAGATCTACCACCAACCACCAAGAAGCTATCTCATCCCCAGATGGGATCTTGGTCCTGATAGCGGCGCCTTCACTCGTATCGAATTTCCCCCAGTCGGTAGTCGCAAGGGCCTCCAGGAAGATGTGGATACGTTTGAAACCATCTTGGCACAATGCACGGCATTTCTCGAAAGAGCGCCACCACCGAAGACTACGCGAAAGGAAAAGGAGAGGGAGAAGTCATCCTCTCCAACGTCCCCAAGTTCCAGAAAAGCATCGCCGACAATGTCCAAAGCTAAACTTGCGTCGTCGGAGAAGCTTGCGGCATATAACCCTGCTACATATAAACCTGGAGAGGGCTACGTGAAAGGCAGTCAAAGCTCTCAGCGAGGCGGTCAGATTGTGCTAGTAGACGAAGAAGATGGAAGTGTCATAGGGGAACTGTCAGAGGGATACCAGGTCATTGACTCCGACATAAAGCCGGGCTCTAAAGGTATGAATGAACTATCATTCTCTCGATTTTAAGGCGTCCCAGAAAGCTAAATGCGATCGCAGATCCTGTTGAGATTACTCTTCCCGAAGAAGGCAAAACCCAACTTGCAGTTGTCCCAGCATCACCAGAGACCCTAGAAATAGAGCTACACCCAGCTTACCAGAAGTCATTCATCGTATCGAAAGCGGCTTATGCGTCTCGCTTAATTATTACCACCTCGGACCTCGTATCGAATGCTATGGCGAGCGGATCAGACAGCTTCACAAAAAAGACGAAGCCTGTGGGCGAAGCTGTGACCTTCACCCCAGCGACACATGATCGCGTCCGTCGGATAGGCAAATTTTCCGGTGGCGTGGCTGACCTGTCATCTAAAACAGTAGGCCAGGTCACTAAGTTGGCCCAAAATGTAGGAGCAACCATATCAGGGCGTGGTCCTAAAGAAGGCAAAAGGGGATATGGGCCAGATGGGAAGCCACTCGAGTCGTTTAAGCCCGGCATATTGAACAAGAGTCTTATGGCCTTTGCAACCGTTACGGATGGAATTGACCACGCAACGCGTAATATCTTGACTTCGGCATCATCGTCTGCGACAAGTATGGTAACTCACAGATGGGGTTCAGAAGCGGGAGAGATATCGAAACATCTCGGTGGCAGTGTCAAGAATGTTGGCCTGGTCTATATCGATGTTACGGGTGTCTCCCGAAAAGCCGTCATCAAGGCTGTTGGGAAGGGCATGGTGGTTGGAAAAGTAAAGGGAGGTGGTGAAATTATCGTGGGGGATGATACCTCCAATAGTATACAAGGAAAGGGACCCAATGACTCAAGGGCTGATTTAACGCCTGATTCGTCCAGCAACGGGGGCAATGGTGCGTCGAAGGGTAAAGCACCAAAACGCTAATAGTTCATGGCATAAACCTCTGTATTAATTAATAGACTATACGATTGATGTATGATTTGAAATGAATAAAACTTTAAATGTAAAGGATGAAATAAGGTGCAAGCTTATGTAAGGTACCGTCCGAAGTCGTGGCCATGATCCATGGATGATCCTCTACGGGAATCACGTGATACACGCTTCAAGCATGACGCGCTTAGAGTGAAGCAGTCGCGAAGGACAAGCCAAAAAGTGACACGGAAACAACAATAAAATGCGAAACTCAATTATCATCTGAATTCTTTTTCGTATGAGAAAAATGCCTGAGATATTCGAGTTGATCTAAACATCTAAACTCAATTTTTTTAAAAAAAAAAATACCCAACACTCAGGGCTCTTGAATTTAAAGGGTACATACCCGGGAACCTTAGCTTCACTTCTCTTTAATTGTCTTTTATCGATCCACCAGTTGATGTCCACAATACGCCGGACGACGACTCGCGCTTTGATTCCTTCAGATGTGTCGCTACGAATGTCTTGGTTCCATCATTCTCTTGGTTCAAGATATCGGCGATAAGATCCGGTCTAAGAAACCTCCACATGTCTTACAAGGGTTGGGCTCCCATTTCCAAGTAATCCTACGGACTTTGTCTAACAAACATCGTAGCTCATCAGCTCCACAATGCTCCATGAGATCTTGCTCTCCCTATCGGGGCACCCATCGCCTTTACTCAGGAACGACTATACCGATCCCAAGGCTCAGTCCATCATCTCGCCGCCCGAGAGAGAACTGTTGAAGACAGCCGGTCATTTAAGCGATCTTCATTGCAAACTTATAAGTTATACTGCACAAATCAGTGCATCTCACCCTTCTATAATATGTCGTGCAGTATCAACCGCTATCAATTCCATTTACCTCAATGCATTTCAGAGGAAGGTGTTAGAGGTAGAAGATACCGTTCTTCGAAAGGATGCTTCCCTCGTTGGCGCCTATAATATTGTGCCCCTGACTGCAATTATGGGTGAATTCTCGAATTGGACTCGCCGAATGGAATGGCTATGGGATTTAGCTCAGTTCATCGATAAAGAGAACGAAGGTTCGCCATGTCGAGGAGCGCGAATTATTAACAGATTGCGTGCTGAGCTTCAGACTGGCTATGCCGACATTGGGGAGACTGCACTCAGTCTCGTTCGGGTTGCTGAAACTGCATGGCTAAAGCAGGTCTCAGCTTGGGTCCTCTACGGCAAGATACCTGCATTTAGCGATGCCGATTTCTTCATCCAGAAGGATGAAGATGACGAATTAGTAAGAGACTTTACCTTTCCTCTTTTTAAGGCGGTCATCACTAATTTGACCAGGGTTATTCGATTAAAAACGAATTACTTCCTTCATTTGTAATGTCATCCACGGCCTCATCAATGTTATTCATTGGAACTTCTTTAAACCGGGTAAAAACGAAGAATAGTATAGAGTCAAGCAACAGCGGGCTAGACCATCTCTCATCTCAACTTCAGACCCTTGCAGATGTATCATCTCCTATTAATAGCGTGGCATTTTCAAGAGCCATCACATCAATCCGACTCACATTGTCTCGAACGACTTTGCAGAAACTCTTGCCGCTCACCAAGGTTCTTGAGATGTTAAATTTGTTTCGAGATTTCTTTCTAATCGGCCGAGGCGAATTTGCTATGGCTCTTACGCAGCAAGCCGACGAAGTAATTCGGAGCCGCTGGCGGCGCGCTGATAACCTCGCTTACGAGAAGCGATATGGGCTCAATAATGTGACGGTCAAAGAAGGCGAAGTCGCTGCGGTTCTAACCAAAACTTGGGCTTTATTAAGTTCGATGCAGGGTCAGCACGCAGATGAAGATGAAGGTCTTGAGATAGCACGCGATCTATTACGACTAAATCTGTTTAAGACCAAAGCGCCAACACCCAAAAAGCCAAAGGCTGGTGCAAACAACGAGCAACCCGGCACTATCGCGAACACACCATTTCGAAACTTGCTTTTCTCTGTTCCCGTCGTCCTTACATCACTATTCCCGCCACCACTGGACTTATTCTTAACTACGCCCGATGTGCAGACTTACACTTCTATTAATTCATACCTTCTATCCATTCGCCGTTCCCATCTTCATCTCACAGACTTGTGGAAAATAACTTCCCTCCGACGTCATCACCCACCACCCCCAAGACCTCCCTATAGTACTACGAAAGGTGGTGTCGCAAGAACGAAGATCCTTCGCGAGCGCTGGTCCGCTCGCTCATCTACGATGCGAGGCACCTGGAGCACAAGCAGCGCCGCGATATTCTTCTTGGCCGAAACCGAAACATACCTGCAAATCGAAGTCGTGGCAAGCCTTTGGGACGATTTTCTCGGTTGGCTGACGGGGAAAAGTGAGCATAACGGGCATTACAATGCTCCGTCAACCAACAACCGTTCTAATGACACCAATGACGCCCCCAACGAAGAAGACACTAGTTCCACTAAGGATCAACCGAAAGAAGCCCAGACTCAAAACCTAAGCCCTCCCCATCACGACCCACAGACACTAGCCACAGCCCATCGGCTGTACCTGCGAACGCTTTCGCGCCGTCTCCTCCTAACCAACCCCTCCTTCACAGACGCGTTATACGACCTCCTCGTCCACATCGACCACCTAGTCGCGCTCATCCACCGCCTCCACGGGATCTGGACGTCAATGGATCTAGAAGCCGACGAGGGCGTCGTAGACGCCTTCTCCGACCTCTCCGCGGAGGAGAAAGACGTCAGGAAAAACATCCGCGATATAGAGCGCCAAGTCAAAAGCGGCATCGAGAACGTCATCGCTGTGCTGCGCGGGCTGAGTATGGACTCCGCTTTCATGGCTGAGCTTGAGGACGGCGGGAGAGGGGACGATGACGATGATGATGGCGCGGCGGCTGCGGCTGATGATATGCTTGGCGAGGGCGGCGGGTATATTCCCAGACGGACTGGTGGGATTGATCGGTTGTTGATGAAGCTTGATTTTGGGGGGTGGTTTGATGTTGGGAAGGGGGAGGTTGGGGGTGGGGATGGGGTTGGGGAGGATGATGGGTTTTGAGGCATGGTGGATGGTTTTATGATGCGAGTAGGAGGTAGTAAATTGTTTAATGCTTTGCTGGAATTGATTTTGTGATTCTGTGATTCTGTGACTTTGGGTAAGCTAGTTAGGTGTGGTGCGAAAAGGTAGGTCTACGTGAGGTATGAGGTTATTTCTGAAGCATGTACCGGGAATGCAATGTGCGTTTTCTAGGTACCTAATTAAATGGCTCTTTTAATAGCTGTTGATAGTGTCATGACTCGAGGTGATATTTAACCCAAGACTCGTCCCAGTGAGCTCCTGAGGTAGGTATGTAAATAGAGTCTATTGCGCATATACCTATGCTAGAGGATAGTGGTTTTAGTAAGGTATTATTATAACATTACACATCAATAAAGATTATTCGCGGGACGTCAAATCGATAGTTGTAAAGCAAGAATGCCTTTGATAGTATAATAGATAATATGTATGTACATATGTGTTCTCCATTCAAAGCATTCTGCTGCTGAAGAGACAGCGACAGCCGTGTCCCAGTTGATACAAACGGAAAACGATGAACGATACTAGCTAGTATGTGTAGGTAGGTAGGTATATAGGTAAGTTATATAATATAGGTATAAATGTTCCTAGCGACGAGGACATTGATGGATGGTGATATAATGATAAACCCAAAAATCATAACAGACTTGTACACCCCGCAGACTCATGCACCGACCGATGCCCAATACTCCATGTTCCGTCGTCCCAGGTACAAAGGGAAGTAGATATATACAGACCAAGTCCAATGTAAAGCAAGTATGCATGCGCCGTTGCCAATTGCCAATTGCCGTTGCCGCTGCCGCCCAATGCGATGCATACCTCAAGTGATGTAATAATATATACTATAATTGATGCCCGAACACCGTGTAAAAAAGACGACGTTAGGCCAGAAGGTGTTGACCAGAACGAGAGAATATAGTTTTTAATAAACGACAAGAAAAATGTATGGGGGAATAAAGATAAGACAGTGTAGATGAAGCATAACTTTTGGTGACATAAGATGAGACGCTCCTTCGTCATTCATCAATCGTGGTCTGGAATTTCGCACTTGGGCAGTGCATTTCTATTTTCCTCCTTCAACCCGTAAGCTGGGAATACGGTGCCGTGTGAAAAGAAGTTGCTTGCCCTCGGATGGCGTATCACCCGAGGTACCGTAATCATTAAGGTGATGCGTCGGCCGAAATATTCATTTGTCGGTCGATTTTCAGTAAGCAGCGACGGTTCGCTGGTTGAAGCGTAATGGGCTTGGATGGTGCTCTGAATTCCGACGGGCAAACATGTGTTGCATGAAAGTCCTTGGGCTAACGACTTCCACATCCAGGGATCTGGACATGAGTGGGAGTCCAATCTTGTGGACCTTCTTTGTCTGCCAACGTTCCTTAATGCAATCATCAACGAGTGCCATCAGACCGGTTGCGACGACGACGCTGTAATATCATTAGTATGGGTCGATCGAACATAGATAGGTGTTATATCAATTGAGACTTACTCGGCAACATCAGTCACAGCGCCAACCAACTCAGGGTCACTGATCCACATATGGCAAGGGGGTACCCAACCGTTGGCTTCTTCGTCTGCAATAACTTGGTTTGGTGATCGAGTTTCTGGAACAATGTGCGCAACCGGTGTGTGGTTTTGGCCGTCTCGTAGAAGATGGTATGAGACAGAATCTGTGAGCTTGTCGACGACTCTCTTCCAAGAGTACTTGTGGCCCCACCATTCGAACTCGTATCTCTTCGTGTTCCTGTTTCCACGCCGCACTACATCAACCCGCGCGTAGTTGGAGAACTCGAGTTTGATCATATTCGTAGCCGTCGGGCGAGGTTTCTCCTTCTTGCTTTCAATGGAAATGGCACGGGTAAGGGTGTTGGCGAAGACGTCGTCAACCTCAACCGCAGCAGAGTTGCTTGTTCCTGGCCTACTCCTAGATAAGACCGACCCGCTGGTGGGAATGCGGCTGAGCGTCGGCCGTCTTGTTAGGGACTTCACTGCGGTCGATACTGACCGCTGTAAGTTGGGCCGGGCTGTGTTGGATGGCTGGATGTATTTGCGTTTCGAATTGCAAATTTCACGGCCAGAGTCTCGGCAGTACCGCCTGAGGGAAAACTCGCGCTTGTTCAGATCGTACATGCGCAAGTGGAAGAGCTGGATGGTCTTTTTTCGTCTACCCGTAACGACTGTGTCTACCCTTAGGTTCATGTTTCCATCCGACGTAAAGTCGTCGTGGCGAATAGTCAGTCTGTTCATGGACGGAAACAGGCTAGCGAAGTCCTCGGGCGTCGAAGGTCTGACATTGATATCCTCGATCTCATGTCGGTAGGCAGGTAACTGGGGAATATCCGACAAGTACTGACAATCTTCCGTCTCTAGATCGTCCTCAAAATCTTCGCTTGAGGCCTGTGACGAATATGTGTCGACAGATGACCGCGGATACAAGCTCGTAGATGGCGACAGGTCCTCATCGTAACAGCTCGACGGGAGCCTTGCAGCTCGAGAATCCGACTCCTTCGTAGATGGCCTAGGGCTGTCATAGAGAGAGGTAGGGGCGGTACTCCGGGAGTCATATGAGTCGGCGCTGCGCCTCGTATCCCGAGTGCTAGCGGTATGAGTAGAGTAGTCGGTATCTCGTCTTCGTGTCATGTTGGTGAAAGGAGGATACGAATTCATGGGGTGCTGTTGGGTAAGTGGTAAGAGTAGTAGGTTTGAATAATAGTAAGAGGGTGAGATGGTAAGTAGTGGGCTCTTATATCTATCTAGCCGGCTAGCTGGAAGATATGCGGTCCGGGTCGATCTCAGGGTCCTGCGCCGCGCAGTCGTGAGCGGGACACTTGGAATTCAAACAGTGGTGATTCGACAAGAGACCCACTGAGGCCTGATAATAGATGTTGATCATTAGACGCAAGGGTTTGTTTGAGAGCTGCTCGACATGCGCCCAAACCGGGGAATAAAGGAAGAAGCCGGTAGGATATTTATATGGCGAAAGGGGAGAACAGTATGGACCCTATGATTTAATATGTAGGGCGGATGAGAATGTATGGACGTGGAAGGGGACTATGGATATATGAATGGATATGGAGCGGGAGTTTATGCACGAGAGTCTGGACGAGATCCGTTATAAACGAACACATGCTACTGGAGCAACATGGCACAACAAGAGAGAAAATAAGGTACGGTGGGACGACGAGGGGGGGCTTGACTTGAAGATATTGGTTGGAGCTGAGCTGACGAAAGACAAACGCCCTTCAGGCGGAGGGGGAGGATAGAGGGGTGAGTAAGTGGGAGACGGGAAAAAAAACAGGGGGATGAAAAGGGCGGCGCTACTAACCCTGCTAACCCTGCAAAGCACACTGATACCTACTTAGGTAATTGTCGTGAACTAGCTGCATATACCCAGCATATATCTTAGGTCGCTCCCGTTGGTGGGATTGAAGAGAAAGGCGAGAAAGGCGAGAGCCTAGCCTAGAATTGCCAGAGCACCCAGGAATCTTCCACCGTCGAGTGGGGGGACTTTCTCTGATTTTCTGACTTTCTGACAGCCAAGTCCCAGAGTCGAAAGGTGAAAGGTCAAGACCTAGACTCGAAATGTGGCACCTGGTACAATACTATGTATGCGTACAGACACGGCTACGTATGTCCGGCATAGCATGTACCTGCTATATTGGAAGAAACTACGCTTTCTTCGGAGTAGCACGGGCAGTACGCGGGCAGTACGGGGTACTGGAAAGATTCAATTCCCATCGCCCTCCGTTGCACGGCTTTTAGGTATGCCCCGAACAGTGGCGAGCTTCGTCGCACCACCATCACGCTACACTTGCAATTTCTGCAAGCTCGCCGGCGATAGAAAACAAGAAGCTATCGCATTAGCTTCATCGCTTGTAGGTATGATATCAGTAAGCCTGAGAAGCCGTACTACAAGAGTGACGATATCGTCACGAGGCCATTTATACGTTGTTGTCTTTTGACAAATTGTACGTGGGGGGAGAAGCGAGGGTTGTTAGTAAGTAGGTAAAGTAAAAAATCTCATGTTAGCGAATTTTTTGTCTCAGGGATCAGCACAGCTCAGCTTATACTAGGTAGTATGTACATCACTACTTCTTAAGTATATACGCTAAACAGGTACTTGGAGTTCGGTGTGTATATAGGGCTAATAAAAAGTACATAGTATCTACTATACTATTATAGTACATACATCTATTATAGGCAGTTCTTGCAGGGAATTACCATTTAGAGAGCAGCTTCCATCTTCAATTCTCGAGTGGCATCATTGATTGGAAGGAGAAGACGGAAAGATTTCTAAATTTTCTAAAATTTCTTCCAACTTGTTTCTAACTCGTGCACAGCAGATGATTTTCTTTTCTTTTCTTCATAATTCTCGACCAATTGACCTTTAACAATCCCCCATAATTGACGCATTGTAACTTATTCTTCGGCAACTCGATTTCGTTCCACAGCAGCTTACCTGAGCAGCTCTTGCAGAAGAATATGCCATTCTGCCAATTCTGCCGCTCTGCCATTCTTAGTAGCCGTTTCCGAGCCATAATGGGCTGACCGTACCACTCTCGGTCAGCCTTAATCGAGAATATTCGGAATAGGGAAAGAGGCTCAGAGAGACAATGTCTACAACGTCTACAACGTCTACAACACCCTCGTCCCCTGCTCTACCTATCCCGGCAATCAGGTAGGTTAGTCATTGGTTCTGCGGGATGACGGGTGCTTAACCAGCGCGATGGGAATCCTATAACCCATAAATTTCATCTATACAAGCCACGAGTCCGTCCAGCGAGGCGCATGTCTGAGTGACGAATTGCCATGTCATCGCGGAATGAGATCGCAGCAAGAATAAAAGTAAAAGAGGATCTCGAAACGGAGCACTCGAGGAATCCATCAACCTTAGAACTAACTACTCCTGCATCGTGCTCCGTTATGACGTTACAGCGATGGCCGTATACTCCATAGCCATGGTAGTTATGGTGCTTACCTGCCTACTGGGTACCTATTCAACTGGCTACCTACCTATCAGTTCTATTAGTAGGTATTCAACTTCGGAACTGTTTGCGGAACTGCATCTCCTACCCGTTTATTACCAAACGTTGTACACCACCGTCGTCATTCTTCCCGTCTCCTGTCCCCGGTAAAGGCACCTGGGAGAACCAGATGCGACCTGCAAGCTCGGTAAATCTTTTACCACCCTTGCCACCCCTACCACCTTTACCATCTTTAGGTCGCTTGAATCTGGGGTGTCGCTTTGTGCCCAACCAGAGCGCATCGTCTAATACCTAGGAGAATACATCGTGTCCATCCATATCAGGGCTGCAGCTTTTGATTGGTATTTCTCATCGTTCTCTGCGTTGTCGACGGTTAGTTCACACTCAATTTGTTTACAATTCTAATTTCTAACTGCCACGCCTGGGTTCTAGATGCCGCAATAGAAAATAGAAGCACTACCCAAGATGCCATTGCACCTCCATTACGCCCGGCCAATACATTTGGTTTGAGCTTTTGTTAGCGGCTGGCATTGGACTTGAATCTCTACTCACTCGCATATAGGATGGATTATTGGACCAAGCTTTCCCATTAGCAGGCCACCTCAACAGATTGCGATCTTGGATGTGTTTGCCATCAATTCCAGGACACGCGATTCTTCATGGACGGACTGAAGTTGTCAAAAAATTTTAACGGCTCGTGTTTCGTCGAGAGTTATGACAAGCTTCTTACTCAGTCGAAGCAAGGAATATCATTTCCATGTTGTACAACACTGCGTTCGCTAGTGCCCAGTTCACATGGGCGTCAATCACACGAAACATCTGTCGCCATCAATCACCATTTCTAACGCGCTTGTCTCTGTGCGACAGCTGGTGAGCTGCCATCGGTTGCTCTAATGAATCTTCCAAACTCCTTCCGGCCTGGCATCAGCTAGTGCATCTGTTCCTGCCGTTTTCCTGGTCGTCTGCAGGCCGTCGAATACGGGTCATCGTGTGTGTCATCCTCTGATTCGTTGGCATATTTGGACCCAACCTCAACGTCAGATGTGAGACCCATGCGCACAGAGAGGCTCACGCACGTGCTGCCGGCCAACCAGCTACTCGAGCTTCTCTGATAGATACTGGCTAAGAAAATATTAGGGCGACTTCCGTGATTGGCTATATAGTCTCATTACCTATCCTGAGGACGAAGCGTTGCCGAGGAATGCAGCGTTAGAGATCTCCTGTAGTTAGGTCACCCTGCATACCTCCTAGGCACCTGAGTTTTCCAAGAATGGAAATCTAGTTCCTCGGATACTTTCTTAATCCGCATATTATAATGGGTCTGCCCGAGGAGCATTGGTGCCATCTACGTCGACGTTAAGACTATGCCACGATGGCACGGACAAGCTGGATCCTGCGAGGATCTCGGTCCTACGAGCTGCCTGTTAGACATCGATGCCTTAGAACACTAACTTCTTGCCTGCTTGGCCTGAAGCGGTTTTCCAACGTTCGTGTCTCGAAAAAGGGGTATGTGGCAGTTCATCGACAGCCGAAGAGCGACAGCTCGCTCTCGCCGTCGGCGATCTTCACGATGCCAACCTCTTGATTATAGCCTCCTTGCCGATTAGCATTGATCTACCCTTTGTCTCGTACGCGGCTCCTTGCCCTGCCTCATACCCCACACATGCAGGTTGCCGAAGTCGGCACCCAGATCGTTGGATACCCTATTTGACCGGGTGTGTTCCCCTTGACGCAATCGACCTACTTTACCAGCAACCATAGCCCCTCCCCTTGAACTATGTACGGCGGGCGATCTTCAATGTTGGAAGCTATGTTAAAGATATGGCCCGTCCTTTTTTGTGCGGAGTACGAGTTTCACTTGTCTTTCAGGGTCAATTGAAAACCCGTGACGTCGGTGGTACCAGTATTCATAGCAATGGTTTTAGGCCTCATTCATTATAAGCACTCTTGTGTATTTCAAAGTCTAGTCGACGTAATAGCCGCTCATCTTTGACAACTCAGTTTGCTACTTCTTACAATTAGGTAGGGTGCTTGTAACGTCGCCATTTGAAAAGTTTCATAGCGCATAGAGCGGCAACATTGACATCGCTTTCACGAATCCTATGCCCAAATATGCCCGAACGGCAAGCTAAGACCACGGGCAAAGAAAAGGAAAAGCCTGGGTACCAATTGGCAAAAAACTATGGGCAAGATTCTTAATGTCTCCACGTCTTCCTCATCGGTCCACTAGGTCGGGCATAAGGTTCGTTTCCAGTGGGAATTGGTAACCAAAGAAGATCCAGGGTCCTCAGAAGCCGTGAATTAGAACTTCGAAGAGGGGAGCTCCTAAGAATTAGTAGCTCCAATTGACTCCTCAGAGATAAGCAACTCACTATTTGATCGCTCACGGTGGCTCCGACCAACACATGTGTTGCTTTTCTCCGATATGCTCATAGCTGGGAACGTGGGGAGCGTGGGCGTCGACGGGTATTGGATAATAAATGTACCCCGTAGTAAGACTGTGACCCTGCGATGCAAGATTTATCCTATCGGGGTCCCTCGGTAAATCCAGCGAGCAACTCTTGGAGTGTCAATTAAGGTCCGAATTGCCTCTCTATCCACCTTGTTCATACCCCGTTGCGTTTTGCGCACTCGCTGCTACTGGCTGGTGACTTTCCACAGCTTTGGAGGCTTGACCTGTCAGAGAGCATTCTCAGCGCCATTTTCCGGGTCATTTTCGCCATCGAGTAAATATATTCCGCTTTCTTGCAAATGGCTCAGTTGAGAACATAGTTCATTTGTCTCGAGCTGAGGCGGTTTATGTCATGATGGGGTTGGCTTAGCAAACATCGTGAAGGGGATATTGGCTTACTTACCCGACACCCTATCGACATGTATCCGATCTGCTTTCGTTTCGAGGGCGTGGGTCGCACTCGAATTATATTGGGCACAAGAGTATTATAGCCTCCAAACTATTGGCTATAATCTACGCTCTAGACCGTCGCTCGTTGCGATCGCCACCTTTGGCGGCTCGGGATATTCTCCGATGACCTTTTTGTCTTACGCTTCGGTGTCACGCTTTACTGAATTGCGAATCAATCACGACCCAATCCAAAGGCTCGGACCACCCAAGGAGGCAAAGACCAGCTGCCTACCCTCGAATCCGCGGAGGCCGATCATCGTGGTTTTAGATAGATTCCGCATCGTCGGGACTGAGGTTGTAGACAAGTCCAACGCCAACGGGATAATTAACGATAGGAACAGCTTACGGTTCGTTCCATTCGCCCAAGGCGCTCGAACACATGATCAGACGTGCTTCCAGATCGGATTCTCACCGCAGATACTAGCGTCGCGATGCTTTGAGCCTTAGGGTCTTAGACTAAGATTGCAACGAGACCGGCAAGGTACGCGAAACATACAGAGCAAAGAGAGTTGGACAGAGACTTGCCCGACGTTACCAGATAGTACGTTCTAGTCAAATCTAAAGGTCAGGTATGTCCAAGCAAAATTTGGTCTCGGATGTCCGCACTCTCGCACTCTCGCACTTCCGAACTAGCCGTAGCCCGAAAGAAAGCGGCGGCTGGATAAGTATAGATAAGAAGAAGAGGCGGCATGGCCGCTAGGTATCGATGTCATTATGCAGCCCTGTGCTTACGGGCTTACTGGCGCTTTGTTGGCCTGGGCTTAGAGGCTTGAAGGCTTAGATAAGCATTGGGCAGTATCGCATGTTTGAGGTGTTCGTTTTTTCTTCATGCAAAACCACGATAGTTGTTGGTTATACTGCCGTATCTACCTAGAATCCTAGATACTTGGTAACAATAAATTGATGACGTCCCCTATCTCCTAACCCCTTCACCGGTGTCCCTGTGTCGCACACCGAGGATCAATCTGATGTATACATAATTGGCCAGAACCCGGCTTCCCGCTGAAGAACGAGTGCCCAGCGGTGTATCTCATTCGATTCTAGATCATGACGTAGAGTATATCATCATGTCGCCGCCAACCGATTCCCGCTCTTCCAGCCGCGAGTCCACGATGGAAAGTATAGACGTGCTTGCCTTGGTGTAGGAGGAGCGAGAGAGGAGTACGACATCATGTACGTACATACGCGCGAGGGCATGAAACCTGCTCAATAGGCCATAACTCCCGTGCGACAGACGTAATTCCATCCGCTTACCCTCGATCTCGCTGCTGGAAAAACGATTGACGCGAGGATATCGTACATACCTATCATACGATGCCGACGACTTTTTCCTTCCTTCTCTTTGCTTTCTCCCTCTTCCTACATACCTAACCCTTGCTGCATGATCAAGTGACCTGCGCCACTTTCGTAGACTCGAGAGACACAGATGGTCGGTTACCTAGGTACACCTGTTTTCTCCGCTGTGCTACATACATACTTGCTGATATATGTAGGTACGTGGCTTGCCTGGTACTTGTGTACGCTTGGGATTGGAGGTCTTAGGGGATTGAGTCAGGGGAAATGTGACGAGTATTATTTCGGGCTGGATATAATTTAGGTATCTACCTATCTTTTCAGGTGTCTATAGATGGATGTGAATTTAGGAAGCCATATCATGTTATTCAAGAAACGAAATGAAAGGGGTGCATGCGAATAGGTATGTTCCATGCTCTATCTCTAAGCACAAAGTGTCAGAGTGAGTGAAGGTAGCAAACCAAACACGTAATATAAGCTTCTCGTTCCTGATAAGGATATCATCAGACTAGACTACAGATGACATCTTACGAGTATTGAGGTTAAATTCACAATAGCCACGTTATCATGTTTGTCATAGTAGAAGAAACATCATCCATAGCTATGACTAGCATTGGCCTGAACGACTTTGACTCCTCAACGAATGCTTTGCTTTGTGTTTCCCCCTCTTTCGGCCTGTCTGTTTGCGCTTCACAACAACGACAATACTATTGCCATTGCCACTATCTTCACAACACTATTCCATCTCATGCTTTCGTATCATAGATTCTATTAACATTCCAAGCCGTTGTCGCTGTCATCATCTTCCTGTTGCTAGACTACTAGGAAAAAATGATGAAGACTAGAACGGTATCCGTATAGAACTATCCACACTGACCCTTCCATCTGTGCTGACCCTCATGAGTATCGGACACAGATATTCGTAGGATGGTCTTCGAGGTTCCTAGTCCGAACTCCACCCAATCCAGCTGCGAGGCATCACCCGCCAAACTTTGACCTCGCCACTTCTTAAATCCTCTAGCTTGAAACTCTCCTGTTTTACTTTCTTGCTCTCACGACCTTGCTCCCAAGCCCGTAGCTTCTTTTTTGTACCATCCCACTCCGATACGATAGCCACATGGTCCGGTTTGCCTACTTCCATGGTGTACTTCGCATGCATAGGTCCATGTTTACCTTGGAATTTGGCATTTCGGATGCAAAGAATGTCTCCCGGTCTGATCTCATCATACAGCTGTGTTGAAGCATTGGCTAGATTGGCGTAAACCAAAGCACCATAAGCGCGTGTACCGACTGGTAGTAGGGCATCTTTGAGGGGCTTGAGAAGCTCGTGGATCAGCGCTTGAGGGGTACCGTCGCCGATAACCGAATCTTTCTTTGACGCAACTGTACTAGAAATTGATCGACCAAATCGCTCATAAGCCTCCTCCAGCTCGTCCTGACGAAGAGTCCGGGGGGGACCTTCGTGACGCTGCTCAAGCTCAGTGCCTGCGGGATTTTGAGTATCGAAACGAACGGTGATAATAGTTTGCGAGTAATCTTGGAACAGGAGGAAAACCTCCTTAGTCACTGTTGTTCCAGCCGTTGACTCATCACATTCGGTATAAATATCCTTCCTGCCCTGGAAAATTGGAGGGACTCCATTTGGTTGAAGCCACCATTGAGTATGAATAGCTAGATCAATCTCATTTGCCACGAAGCCAGTTTCCATAGATGGCCGAGAGACATCGACTGATCGCCTTCCACCCGCTCGTAAGTCTAAGGATTTTCGAGGCGGACCCCTATTAACCGGTGGTGCTGGTGGGGGTCCTCGGTTAACCGGAGGAGGCAGAGGCGGCGAATGGTAAGCTGAAACCGATTGTGGCGTCGGGGTTGCCTCATCTTGGGCGACACTGCTGTGGGGGGCGGAAGCGGCAAGGTCCTGTGCAGCGTTGTAATTATAAGGATCATAATCTTCGTCATCAAAAGAGTATGATACCTCTTTCGGAGGTGGCGGTGGCGGAGGGACGGCACGAGGTGCATCTGTAGATGGTCTCGGCCCCGGTGCCGGTAAACTCGGAACTGGTGGTGGACCAGCTCTCGGGGCAGCGGCGCCCGGCATCGGCGGAAGCATAGATGGTGGACCTTCGCCAATGGGTGAACGCATCGGTGTGCTATCGTCAAAGCTGGAATCCCGTGCATGCGCCTTTAGCGCATCCTTGTGATGGACTGAAGATCCAATATCAGTGTCGTAGTCGCCTTCATACTCTGTAACTTCTCCCTCTTCGCCATTATCCAATGCTCCAGGCCTCATTGGGGAAAGGACTCGTTCGTCAGCAGTAGACGAGCGACTTGGGGGACCACCGGGGGGAGGAGGGGGAGGAGGACGGTTTTGGGTAAGGGGAGGGGCAGCGCCCGGAATAGGGGGTGGGGGACGGCTGTTTCTCTTACTCGGCTGTGGAGGAGGAGGCGGCGAGGTTGGCGAGGACCCTTCTCCTATGTAGGAAGTGCGTCTATTAGGCACCCGCGGCGATGTTGGAACTGCAGGAGATCCTAATGGTACAGGGGGAGCTCGACTCGCGGGAGCTTCGCCTCGAGGGGTCTCAAGAGCTCTTTGAGGGTTCTCGGACAACTCATCATCGGATTCGGAACCTTGGCTGGGAGAAGTTACACCGGCAGTCGGAGGTCGAGCTGGGAAAATAGTTAGCTTTTATTTTAAAAATTGAACGGGGCCGGACTGACAATCCGCAGGAACCGGAGGTGGTGCAGGTCGTCCTCCAGGAACAGGAGGAGGGGCACCTAGTGTTTTTGATTGAGCTACCCGTGGTGTTAATCGTCTTATAGTAGTCATAATAAGACAAAGCACACGTCTAGGTTGAAACTTACGTTCTGTAATAGAACCGGTGGGCTGGGCGCTAACAACGGGTGTCGTGTCCTGCCCACCTGGTTCGTCATGCTCGGATTCAGCAACTTCTTCCCCTTGCTGCTTGGACATCCCCATCCCGGGTAGAGCCATCATAGTTGGTACTGGAGGGGCCGCCATTCTAGATGACGAAGGCCTCTCTGATAGCTCACTAGAGCGACGTTCAGATGGCGGCGATGCCCTAGGCTTCTTAGCACTTGCTGGGGGCCCCATGGACATCATACCAGGCGGACCGAACATGCCATGGAAACCCATGCCACCGCTCATCTTTGCCATCCTAGCACGAAGTTCTTCTTTTCGTCTAACTTCAGGATCGACATCCTCCTCTCCCGCACCCTCCTCTTCGCCCTCCGGAATTTCCGGTTCAGGGACGACGGCTGTATGGGGACGCGACTTTTCATCGCTATCATCCCTCTCGGTGAGATCTTCCTGTCCTTCCGTCGTATCCCCGGCGCCAGACATGTCAGCCTCGTTCCCATCATTTTCAGCGGGTGCTGTAGTAGACTTTCGCCGAACGGACAATGATTGCCTTGGTCTAGGCTCGTCGACAGATTTCTTGCTAGCAACCTCTGCCGTATCTTGTTTCTCCAACGGAGCTGAAACATCAACTGCTTCCTCAACAGGAGTGGTAGCGGCGGCGGCGACGGCGGCGGTAGAATCCTCACTTTCGATGCGCTTCTTCGGAGGGCGCTTGGGTTTCTCCTTCTTGGCAACAGCGTCGGCATGCCGCTGGGCTGCCTCGGCCTGCTGCTTCTGGAGTAAAGCAATTCGCTCCTTTAAGCTAGTTGGCTTAGGCTGATCTTCCGCTTGGCCTTCCGCGGTACTTGTAGGAACAAGACCAGCTTTCTCAGCATTTTCCAGAGCTTCCGCCTCTTTAGCTTTTATCTCGGGATCTTCGTCTCGTCGGTAAACCTTGGCAGTTGGTACGTCGCGAGGTGGAGGAACGTAAGCATTCCTGCTCGGCGGGGGAGCAACGAATGGCTTCTTGATGAAGCCGGTACTACCGGAGCTTAGCTTACCAGGCTTAAAAGGCGCAACGGGCGGGGCCGCTGGCTTGTTGAAGGCAGCTATACGATCCTTGAATGAGTTGGTAGCAGGCTTCTCAGATACCGGGGGAGGACCGGCCCGAACCGGAGCTGGAGCTCTTGCTGCCGGCTGAGCAGCAACAGGCGGATTTGCTGGCTCAGGCATCTTAGGTTCGACGGGGACGGGAGCCGGGATAGCAGACGGCGGTGGCGGTTTAGCCACAGGGGCAGCTAGAGCTGGAGGGGAACGGGGTAGAGGAGGCGGAAGGGCTGGAGAAGCAACATGTGGTTCGTCATGAGCCACGTCTGATGGTACATCCACAAACTGTTCCACAGAGGGGGGTTCTGATGGAGCAACAGGCGGTAGCGGAGGAGGTGAAGAAGCAGTGGGTTCAACCTCCTTCCTCCGATTCCTCGTTGGGCGCGGCGGGGCGGTCGGCTCATATTTCTCTACGAAGTTTCGTGGAAAGATTCCCTCTCGTTTTACACCCAAGTCATCGACATATTCACCACCGTACCAGTCATCATCTTCCTCGTCAGTGACAGTAATGATCTGACCGATGCTGAAAGGTAGGTCGTCCTCGTGGCCAGAGGTGTACTCATAGATGGCCTTTACTTTGAATGGCACGGCCGCCATGATGCATCGGCGTCGTAAGCTGGAGCTGTCTAGTGTGGAACTCGAGTCTTGGTCTTGGTCTTAGGGGAAATTCGATGCACAATTGGCGAGTTGGCGGGGTCGTAGGTTGTAAACGAGATGATTGCGACAGTATGACAGAATAACAGTATGATGCACAATTTGTTTTATTGGGTTTCTAGCCTTTCTTGCCTGGTGCTGTGCTGGTGACGCTGACGATAACGATGGAACAAACGTTCTATCTCGAGTCGTTAAAACAATCCAAAGGGTAATAGTGTATCAGTGTATCACAACTGGTCAAATTAGGTAGAGGGGGGAAACGCATGAGGCTGAGCATACGCAAAGTAGCCTGTCACAGCTCGCGGCTGGAGTAGGTCGACGTCAGCGCATGAACTTGTACCCTATCCTTTTTTTATAATACCTAGTAGACGAGATGTAACCCACCGCGGAAGCCCTGGAGCCAAGCTTGGCTAAGTTGACTGACGTGCGTGCCTCAGGTTGGGTCGAGGTATCGACGTATCGTGCGTATCGAATGGTTTGTATGTAAATGATCTGATTGATCTTCGAATATTGATAACGTCAAAGATCTTAGTTCCTTGAATTACTAGGTAATTAGTGTAAAGAGAAGTGAGAACTAGGTAAATTTAATCAACAAACGGACATGGGCATGGACACAAAAAAAAGGGAGAGGGTCAAACTGGAACGTGAGTAGCGTAAAAGGGAAAGGATGGCGGATGGTGGTAGATGGTATTGAATAGGATGGTAATGCAATGCAATGTTCTCACTTTCTGGTGCATTTCAGGTGCAGGGTTTCGTTGATTTGGCTTGGCTTTTGATTGAACCTTGCGAAGCTTCCGAACGTCCCTTCCTTAGCATCCTAACACCCTCACCCTCCTAACTTTGTTGCCTGCCTGCTGCCACCTTATGTCTCCTTGAAGGTTAGGCAAGACGCACGGGCCAATGACGATACCAAATGCACCACATGCACCAAATCTGCTCTATCCGTCTTAGCTAACTATCACGTGCATTGAGAGTTTTTTTCTCTTCTTTCTCATCAATGCTGCGGGGAACATGGCTGCATGGTAACTTAGAATTTCGAACTATTCAGCCTAGGATTATAGGCCATGACAACCCAAATTTTGGCATAATCTCCTACCCCTCTAGGAGAGGTTTGTCTTGGTGGCTCAGTTGGCTAGAGCGTTGGTCTCATAATATGAAGCACTCCCAGAGTGAGCTATCCAAAGGTCGTGAGTTCGAGCCTCACCCAGGACATAATACTGGAAGACTTTCTTTTTGTTAATTTATTCTCTTTTTATAGAATATGTTCTTTGGGACATTGTCGTCTTTGCTAGTCTTATGTGTCGTGTTGAGCTTGTGAAATTGTTTTGTGGGAGACGTATTTGAATTCATTGTGGAGTGTAGTGAGCAACTAATAGAATAGCCTATGAAGCATCGTGGAAACTGGTGAATACTTGACTATATTAACTAGGAAAAGAGGTTTCTATATACTCAATTAACTACGACATATATAGTATAAAGTTTTCTTAATAACTTGATACAAATAGTATTCTCGTAACTTTCTTTCCTAATCTAACCAAACACTTGAGCTTTATCTTGTGAGGCTGTTAGTTGTGACTTGTGAGGTTACCATTTTACATGGACGAAGAACAAAAAGAGGCTATTCCCGATTAGGATAAGCGTACTACACTCGCATCTACGTAATGTAAGCTCCGGCATCTCCAAAGAAATTCAGATCCGATTAAAAGCTTCCATTATTTCGCGGTTCCATTCGCAGTCCACCGTTCACCGTTCATTGTGAACTATTCATCGCGCACGCGACTCAACAGCTCAATTACAACCGTCAACACCACAGATCGTCACCAACCAGCACAAACGCCTCACAACCATGTCCTCATCAGCGCCCACGCCCGCGTCCACGCTTACACCCGCGTCGGCAGCGGCCAAAAAACCCAAAAGCATCCTCAAGAAGCCGTCTACTCGCGCCACCCCCTCGACATCAAAGTCAACCAGAAACACAACCACAACCTCAACCGCCGCCGACTTCACCGATTTCCCCATGACCCCCTTCCCAATAACCGAGCACGCTCCCACCCCCTCCCAAAAGCCCACAGCGCGCGACCTCGCAATCCAACAAGCGCTCGTAATCCAAGCGCAACGGGACCACGAAGACCGCATCCAAGACTCCATAATCGAGCTCGCCCGGCTCCCCCTCTCCCCACCCAGCAACACCTCCTCAGCGCGTCCCTCACCCAGCGACACAGCTCACTTCCTCTCCACAGTCCGCCTCTTCCAGCCCAGCGAATACGAAGACCTGATCCTCGAGCGCAACGCGCTGAGTAAATGCGGGTACTGTCTCTGCCCGAACCCACGGATCAAGCTGTCCGGCGGGGGGTCGTTCAAACTGCTGAACTACGGGCGTGCGGACTTTAGTATCGTGCCGCGCGGGGAGTTGGAGCGGTGGTGTTCGCGGCAGTGCGCGCGGCGCGCGATGTACGTCAAGGTGCAGCTTGTTGAGACCTCGGCTGCGGAACGGGCTGGGGTGGAGTCGATTCAGATCGAGTTACTTGAGGAAGAAGAGAAGTCTAAGTCTACGGCTATGGCTGGAGCGGGAGCAGGCGATTCGAAGGGGGAGAAACATGGGGATGATCCGGCACGACGGGTTGCGAAGGAGTTGCGGGACTTGGAGGATAAGGGGAGGAAAGCGACGCGAGATGCGAAGGAATTAGCACTGGAACGAGGCGATAAGACGGATTTGCCTTCTGCTACGAATCCGGTTACGGTCACGATCCGGGAGAAGAAGGTGATTATGGCGGCGCAGGAGCCTTCGTTGGATACGGATGACGACGGTCACTTGATTCTTGATGGATACAAGACGAAGTTTGACCCTAAGGCCGACGCCGATGAGGACGAGAAGTGATTACGGTTTATAGGATGCACTTATCACCGTTGGCATAGAGCATACATGAGGCGTTTAGGTTAGCACCATCGATACCCATACAAAGCAGGACGACTTTGTAGTCGTAAAAATGTTAAATTTGAAGATTGTTTTATTGAGTATGTCTACGCTTACCGTTTTGTTATAGGTTGTAGAGAAACCATAGGGTCAGAACCTAGATATAGTAAATCTAATCAAGAGCAAGTCACAGATGAATGAAAGAGGATAAAAATTGGCCATCAACCGTCATCTCCGGCTTGCACCAGAGAATCGGGGACACCTTGTATGGGGAGATCTCGTCGATTGCGGATCTAAAATGTACCTACTATCTTTGTAGTAGAGACGCCGTAAGCCGTGAAGCCATATGCCAGTTGCCCAAATCAACCACCATACCCATCCTTATTCATGAATCCGTCGCGTATATAGTATTAATTTACCGGGGAGCGCGGTCACCGAATCGTCGGGGTCGCTCGGCGGTCTGCTGCTGGGTAACAGGGACGACGTTGACGGGGACGTTCTCGAACTGCATTAATTATCGTAAGCAACCAACTACTAGAAATGTAATAGTAAAATGTGAAAATGGGAAAACATACGCCAAGGTGCTTCAATAGGTCCTTAGTCTCAACATCGATGTCGAGCTGGCCAGCCTCGGTGTTCTGGGTGAAGTCGAGAGCAGAAACCTCAGGAACGTATTGATCCTTGCGTTCACGCTCCTCTTCTTGCAGCTTGAAGGAGATACCACGGACGGGTCCTCGCTGAATTCGCTTCATCAAGTGCGTGGTGTAGCCGGCAATCTAACATATCCAAAATTAGCTACTAATCCCTTTTTTTTTTTCATATTGACCATCGCAACCGCGATACGAGTAAAATGAAGGAATCATTTCGGTTTCGAGGATTGCTAACCTTGTTGCGAAGGCGCTTGGAAGCGATGATGGCGATCTCATCGCAGACACGCTTGTTGGTCTCGAAGTCGAGAGTGAGCTTGGGGTAGTATCGCTCAATGATGACCTTGGCGGACTTCTTGACTGTCTTCGTACGAACGCGACCCATTTTGGCGGTATTGGCTGTGGGTTAGTCGGATGGTGTTTGGTGTTGAAGGAAGTTCGAGATTTGTCAATGAAGCTGCGGTTGAAAATGTTTGGAAAAGAATTATTGGGAGTGGGCGAAATCTATGTGGGGAGATATCGGTAAAATTCAAAGCGGGTCCTAGGGCAAAGAAAATGTGGGCTGGGTACCTAAGTACTCTGTGCATGAAATCTTACAACGGATATAACAATAATACCTACTAACAAAATAAATTCAAATAAAACGATCTATTGAAGTAAAAGGAACAAGCCAGCCGAATAGCTTCATGACATGATATATCAAATCAGAAACCAGTAATACCCATTAAATGTGCAATACCAAAGCAAGATTCACATATAGATCACTTAACAATAGAAGTCTCTTAATCAATATATACAGAGATCCTATAAGGCATAGAGTATACACCATATATTACATGATGCCCCTCGACATGTACAGGAAGCATCCAGCGACTTTAGTTAGGTAGTTATTTAGTTTCTCACACCTAACCTACTATGATCTTAACCCGTAATTACTCGCGCTGCCCTGGAGCCGATTATACGAGTTCATGCCACTCAAGCCACTCCTGGGGTTAAGAGGGATCTGGGACCTCTCCTGCGCCCGCTCCCTAGCCCTGACAAGATGTTCCAACACGCTCTCCCCTTCCGCCAACTCTCCCGCTAGTTCCTTCTGCACCACCTCGGACTCCGAAGAGGATTCGTCGACGTTAATGATGATCTTACCGAAGGAATCGATGGTGGCCGAGGAAAGGTCCACGTAGACCTTCGACCCGCCGCGCTTCTCGAGCTCGAAGCCGAATAGCTGTTTCTGGAACTTGGTCGTGCCCCTGCCCCTCACCGCGTTAAACGCCGTGTCAGCATTCGTCGTGTTAGCGACGAATCCGGCTACACCAATGCTAGGTCTGAAATTTTGCGTCGCTAAGTTCGTGGGTTTCAAGATCCGTGCCTGGATAGGAGCGTGATGCTTCTGAGGTCCGTAGAGCGTGTGGTTCTCTAAGAAACTTCGCGTGCGCAGATAGGAGATACCGGCAGAGGGGTGTGTGATAGGAGGGCCGCTGATTCCGTACGGGCTGCCGTTCTCGAATTCCTTCGCCGATCCCGGCATAAATTTGCCAAGGAGACGGAGGGATACGTCTACGTCGACCGGAGCAAGGTCCAAGAACTGGCTAACGAGATTGTATAAGGTCATACGTTCCACCCTCAGCACTCTCATAAAGTCGTTCAACTGCTGCTCCGAAATTTCAGAGGCCGTTACTTTGGGTGGTTCTGGCTCCCCCGCTTCCCTAGCTGCCTTCGCTTGATCTGTCGTCATTTCGGCGGCAAGGGTTTCCCTCAGAAAAGCGCGAAATTCTATGCGCCTCCCCCGCACCGTCTTCTCTAGGAACCTGCTAAAATCGCCGTCCGTCATCCCGGCGAGCCATGGCCCCGTGAATTTCCATCTCTTATTCACCATCTCCTTCTTCTTCTCATCATCTAATGCAGTCACATCGGAATCTTCCTCGAATACCGACTTATGATATCTGCTAGCGCTTACCGCCGGTACTGAAACCGGCAGGGCCATTTCCTGGTACTTCCGTAGAGTAATGACATGATCCGAAGCGGAATCAAAATCTGTGACCTGTTCGATAGAATCGACCTTCTTCACTCGTACGAGGGGGTAGGTGGTATCCGTCGTAGTCTTCAAGGGAAACGGTCGCTTGAAACCCCAATCGCCGGCCAAACGAGAAGAGGATGTCGTTGTAACGGCGAGATGTGTCGGGAAAGGAATGGTGGCACTTGGCGAGTAATGTTTGGTTGCTGAAGAATAATCGCCGGTAGGAGATGGTATTGGAGGTGGCATTGAGAACATCCTAGACGTTCTCAAAAGCGCCGCCCCCGGTGAAACACTCCGGCCGGCCATCGTGCGGAGTTGTGAGCTCTGTGGCAAGCTCAATGGTATATCGACGGTGACCTAAGCAATTAGATCATTAGCTCGACAGCTTCTCATTGAGGATTTTTCGATGAAGCCGCACGGCGCATCTCACTGACTCGGTAAATCATCGGCGGGGTGTTCAATTTCTTATCGATTAGCTGCGGAGTTATATATGGTACGTACCTGTAAGCGCTAGCGTTAATTAGCGCGCCAGGGTGGGATAATACGAATTATGTCGATAAAGTGCAGCCTGGCGCGCTAACTTCCTTCCGGTCCTACAGAATCGCAACCTTAGAAAATAGATAGGGGCCGTACCGCACCTGCAGGGGTTCAGGGGGGAGGAGGATAAAGACAGGCTCCACCAGCTGAACCTCGGCCGGCCGCAACCCAAAAGAAGCGAAGTCATCAACCTTCCAACTAACACCGGAAACCGGCCTCATCGCCTACGCCCGGGAAACTTTTAACTAAACACGGCATTTGTTTCTTTAAGGAAAGAGACAAAGCCAAAATTAAAATGGAGGTACTCGACCCGGCGACCGGCCGACCGCTCCCCTCCGACGCCATCCAGAGGGTGCTCTTCATAGCGAACTCCGTGCACGTCTATAACATCCCGCCGATGACGCCCGGCAAGGGCCACGTCGCCGCGAGCTGGACGGCCGACGACGGGAAGCGGCAGATCTTCACCGCGCGGGTGCGCGTAATCGAGACCGCTATCCCCGCAACCGAGGACGGCGGCGACGAGAAGGTGAAGACGGATATCGCACTCGAGGACGCTAGCAACGGCAGCCTATTCGCCGCCGCACCCTACACCGCCGTCGCCGTCGTCGAGCCCGTCTCCGACAGCTCGCGCTTCTTTGCCCTGCGCGTGCAGGACGAGGCTGGCCGGAAAGCCACGCTTGGCATCGGCTTCGAGGAGAGGAGCGAGGCCTTCGATTTCGGCGTCTCCCTACAGGAGGCCCAGAAGACTCTTGGTTGGGCCGGTACCGCTGGCAAAAAGCCGGCTGCCGTCGAGCGCAAGGATAGCGCCGAGAAGCGCGACCTCAGTTTGAAAGACGGCGAGACGATCACGATTAACTTGCCCGGCAGGTTTGGCAGACGGAAGCCAGAGCCGCCTCCGAAATTTTCTAATGACGATGCTCTCTCGTCATTTTCGCTGCCTCCGCCTCCCGGTGGCGGCTCGGGTATTCTTCCGCCGCCGCCACCAGCCGCCACCAGCGCACGAGCGAAACGATTGTCCGCGCAGAAGTTGGGTTTCGATGATGGGAAATTTGGAGAATTCGCTTAAGTTATTACTACCAGTCTAGATGGTTCCTAGCTACGATTCATTACTGTGATAGACTATGTTGGAAACGTGTCCTTGGTAATAGTCTTCCTCTCAAGGCGATTTAGGACAAAATGAATTGATATTATGCACACCGAGACTAAGATACACTGTTCCTCTACAATCTTTGGAAGGAGTCAACTACTAATTCAAATTACGTATCAATCCCTACGTTTTCTTCGTCTTGTCCACTCCATCTACGACCTAATGAAGGCATACTATTCTGCTTCTTAGGTCTCGATGCCGTAAGTTCCCCTAAAGATTGTGAACGTTGACGAGACTCGTAATCCTGTGTACTGTCGATAGGTGTGCCATCCAGTTCATGCTCTTCGGGTTTGGAGTTATTATTAGAAGTATTTTGTCCGTATGTCGGAGTGTCGTGATTCCAAATTGGCCTCTCATAATACATGTGTGGAGTTCCAGTGTACATATAGTATTGGAACTGAGGGTCATATAGTTGAGGAGGCAATGGATACATTCGGGGGCCCCAAGGCGTTCGTGGATAGGTAGGAAGATCTGGGTAATCAGAGAGATGCTGCGGTGTAAGGTGTATCCTTTCTCTTTCCTTCTCGACTCGCGACCATCTCTCACGACATTGGATTTCAACATGTAGCTCACTTAGTCTCGCCAATATTTTCTTCTCTTCCTCGACAGTGTCCACAATACGATGTCTCAGCCAACCTCGATGTTTTTTAGCTCGCTTTTGTCTTGCTGGATCATCGACCTGGCAGGCTCTATGTTCGACGAGGGGTACTTTCGTGAATAGTTCGAAGGCTCGCCTATCGTACTGTTGAAGCATCTCAAGTAGGTACAGTCGTTCTGTGTGCAGTTCACCAAACGACCGTGGCTGAAATCCCAATTGCAGTGCACTGACTGATTGCCAAGGGTCACTGCGGACCTGAGTCGTTGGTTCTGGTCTTAGTCCAATGGGATGGCCTGGTATCAGTTCCTGTTTGCTGTCCCAATGCTCGCGGGCAACATTCTGAGAGTTTTTTCGTGCATTGGATGTCATCGTGGATGGATTTCCAAGTAGATGCAGTGAGTCCTTTCCAAGTTATGTGTGTGTGGGATTCGAAAATTGCGGGAGCTGCAAGTTTATTATATCTATGTAACATCCACGAGATAAGTCCAATAAGACAATGATTTGATAGTACTGATAACTCTTCAAGGAGATGCCAGGAACAAAAACCTTCTGGACTATTCTCCATGAGAATAATATCGGTACAAAGTGATGTAAGCCTAGCAGTAGCTAGACGCTTCGGAATAAAGGTAAATAGTGAAGATATCTATCGTGACATTAAAAGTCTTCCTATTTCTATAAGTCCTATATTAACATAAACAAAAGGATGAACTCGAATAACTTGGAAGGTCTTACATATTTGATGCTTCCGCGGCCAAATAGATATGAGATCTTGACTGAGAGCTGTTTCAAGCCGGTTCTAGAAATACGCATGGCTTCTACGTTGATAGTCGCATTGTTCGTAATGATCTCAATTTTATATCGACAGGCCGCAGTAATGTACCTTGTGGAATCTCAACTAGAGACTTCATATGGCAAAACCATCGTGTCTTGGAGGGTCGCAAAAGCGCCACTATGGTCAAAATTAGTCACCGCCAATCTTAAGAATCATGATACAACTCAAAAGGATTCCATAGGACACCACTTACCAAACCCACAGCTTCCGCGGCCTTCCTCACAATAGAGATCTCATCCTTAGTAACAGGTCGATTTATATCCGCATATCTCACCTCCTCCTGGTCTCCCTGCTCAACCGTTTCTTTCTTAGTTCTTCTCTTCGGTTTCCCAACATGAGCCGCCGGCCTATACTGCTCCATGATATTAACAAAGATGTCTTTCGACACATTTTCTGCCAGAAACTTCATGATCTCCTCGCTTTCAGCCTCTTTTCCTGGCATAACCAAGTGCCTTACCAGAACACCCTTTTTCGCTATGCCGTCGCCGGTGAAACACAGGTCGCCGACCTGCGCATGCATAGCCTTGACGCTCTCTGTAGCCGTCGAAGCATAATCCTCCGCTTTTAGCAAGCGCTGCGAGGTGGCCTTGTTCCAGACCTTGAAGTCCGGGAGATAGATATCGACGAGACCGTCCATAAGTTCCAGCGATGCAAGGGAGTCAAAAGCAGACGTATTATACACGATCGGGACCTTGAGCCCGATATCGCGCGCGGCTAGGATAGACAGAGCGACCTGCGGCACCACATGCTCGGGAGTAACGAGATTAATGTTGTGGACGTTGCCCACCTCCTGCAACTTAACGTACCATTGAGCCAACTCTTCAGGCGTCAGGTCGAACCCGTTCCTTTGATGAGCGATGTCGTGGTTTTGGCAAAACGTGCATCTTAGATTACAGCCGGAGAAGAAGACGGAACCACTACCATTGTGGCCCTGTATGCAGGGTTCTTTACCTTATCTTAGTCCGAATTTCAGATGCGTAGACTCAATCTTACTTACCCTCTCCAAAATGCGGTGCTATCACATTGACCTTGACGTCTTGGCCAATCAGACACATACCCGTCGTCTCATAACGGTTCACACCGCAAAGTCGCGGACATAAGTTGCAATTCCGAAGGTGCGCATACGCGAGAGAGCGCTTTTTAGATGCCTCGACCTCAGACAGCAGCTGGTACCTTGGGATATAATCTTCCAGCAAGAACGGAGGCGCGAGATGAAGCGAGCGACGACTATCGTCGGGTCTTCGCCTTTGCACGAGATTTGTAAGCTGCTGGAGTGTTGCGCGAGAGCCGACCCGTACCCTGCTACCTCTACTTAATAACATCGTGGGGCGTCGATCGCATGATTACGATTTACTCGGTCATGTATTGGTGGCCTTGGGGAAATAAGGTGCGGGCTAGGTTAGGTAACAAAGGTGAAGGTCTTGAATATGTAAGCAGGAACCGGAAGTCAATGACGAAAATTCGCCGTATGATCTCGGGCTGCCGGTTTGCGGGGCTCTTTGGGAGATATATCGGCCGTAATAGGATAGCGAAAGGTATAAAAGCCGGCTTGGCACCTAGTGTGTCTAGCTACCTGAACTCGTTCTCTTTAGTTATGGTTGATATTTGAAATACTCCTGGTTTGAATACGTATGTATATGTTTTTTTCTTTCTTTCTTATTGTTCAGCTGTAGTTGATTTTGGTTGGTTGATTCAGTGTAGCTGATCTGAGAACTCGTCCTTAGTAATCGCAACCCAACTCACCTATCAGCGACAAACTACCAAATATGGCTCCCCAAATACTATGGATTGGCTTAGGGAATATGGGAAGAGTGAGTATGCAGCATTATTACTTCAAAATATCGGCTTGCTAACCCCTCACAAGGGAATGGTGAAGAACTTGGTGGAGAAAGGAAACTTGGACAAGCCCGTAATCTTGTACAACCGGACTCGAAAACGTGCCGAAGAACTAGCAGCCAAACTTCCTACAGGAAAGACGGAGATTGTCGATTCTGTTGAGGAAGGCGTCAAGAGGGCCGATATTATTTTCCATATCCTCTCTAATGACGCTGTGGTGAAAGCGAATTTCGACACTATTCTCAAAGGAGATGTTGCAGGCAAGCTGTTTGTTGAGTGCTCTACGATTGCCCCGGAGACTACGGAAGAAATTGCCAAGTTAGCAACAGAGAAGGGCGCTCAGTTTATTGCGAGCCCCATCTTTGGCGCACCACCTGCAGCTGAAGCAGGCCAACTGATGTAAGTGGCGTTCTTGTAAACCGATGACTAAGTGGTTATTAACAGCACAAACACAGATTTGTTCCCGCTGGCCCCAAATCGGGCATCGATAAACTCCGTCCTTACATCAAGGGCGTAATGGGCAAAGCTGAGATCGCCTTCGACGATAAGCCAGTAGGCACCTCGCTAAAACTGAAGCTTCTCGGCAACAGCTTTATCATCAACATGGTAGCACAATTAGGCGAGGGGTTTGCAGTAGCGGATAAAACCGACATAGGGCCGGACGCTCTGAAACAATTCATAGACCTGTTGTTTGGCGGCATATACAGTCTGTACTCGCAGCGCATAACCCAGGGCACGTACTGGAAGATGGCGGAGCCGCTCTTCTCGGCTGACAACGCACGCAAAGATGCGGGTCACGCCATGAACATGGCTAAGAATGCCGGTGCCGAGCTAAGGTTAACGAAGGTCGCGGATGAGTATCTGGAGAGTGTTGCTGATTATGCGGGTGGTGACAAAGGCGACATCGCGGGAATATACGGTGCCGCGAGGAAGAACGCCGGGTTGGAGTATGAGAACGATGTTTGATTTATTACATATGGCTCAACATACATAACTTATTACTTCATGTAAAGGATAACGAAAAATAAATACTAAATCTTGAAGTTATTGCTAAGAATACGAATAAATAATTCAAACGTTGAAACTCAATTCAAAGGACCCAGCAAAATGTAAAGGATACGTACCCCTGACAAGATGACTAAGCGTAAATTAGCGTTACCTCCAATGAGGAAGTGTCAGCCAGGCAAGCTCTAATCCGGGACCTTATTAGCTTCTAAACGCATAAACGCATTCACACTTCATCTTTACAAGCTATTAAGACATCATCTTGAAGACTAGGAAAACCCTGCTTACAAAATGGCAAAGGGGTTCGTACAGTTGTCTCAATTCTCGTGGTTTAGAGAAACTCGCTGACCTTCCCGTAGTTATAGCGTCTTCGTCGGCCTTGCCATTGTGGCCGCCTTGTGTGTCGCCGCGTGGTTCTTTTCGCCGAAGGGCGAGAATCAGACGTGAGTTATCTTCCTGTCACATCATCTATAGCCATGGATTATACTAGTTTGCCTTGGATATCGATACTGACCGAAGAAAAAGCACATGGCGCTCTTCCCTCATCCTCGCTTTCATCAGCTGCTACCTAATGTGGTTCATCACCTTCATGGCGCAGCTTCACCCGCTGATTGAACCGAGACGATCTACTATACGGGAAGGCTTCCAACACGAATAAACTCCGATTATATCACATTGACCACGAAACGAACCTATGCGAGGACGTAGCCCGACGGGTGTAGGAACCATCAAGCGTGTAAGGATTAGAAAGACGGACGCGGACATAAGACAAATCAGCATCCGATCCGAACGTGACAGAAAGAAGAATGGAAGATAAGCATACTACTTGCTACGGAACGGAAGGGAGAGGAGAATCACCGAGATGAAGTGGAATTGTACAAACATCACCACCATTGTTTACATTGGTTTCGGCGTTCTGGAAGATGGGAGGCCATCAATACTCAGCAGCTGAGCAGGCCATGCGGCTAGAGAGTCTTTTTGCGCGCGCGTGTATCCGGGAATATTAGGAGACATAATAAACGCATTTCGAACAACTATTCTGTTTCATTTCATTCAATCATTTCGCTTTTTTTCATTACGCTCTATATCTGTCTATTGGCTCATTAACCTACTAACCCATAGCAAAGCAAAGCAACTATCACCCAACAGCCAACCTGCCCGCCCACTCCCTAACATAAACAACCGCCGCCCATAACGCCCTACCGTCTGCTGCCACCCCGCTCTCGCTCGCAGAATCAACTCCTTCCAGCCCAACAACCCACAGCACCGCCCTCCCTACCATCCACCTCGCTATCGCTCCAGCTGCCGCCAATATAACCGCGACGCCATACCCGCAATCAAGAAGGATCTTCAGCGCTTCCACATTGTTGGCCACGACGGCCCAGCCCAAACTACGGGCCGCGGCCGGCACGTCATAATCCCAGATGACCATGAGGATGGGGAACAGTTTTGTGGAGGATGAGACGAGGAGGGCCGTTGATACCGAATTCGGGCGCGCATACGTTGGGAGGAGGCCGAGGAAGTTCAAGGGCGAGAGCGGAGAGGAGGTTAGGAAGCGGATGCTCATGTGGAAGGCGAAGGTGGAGAAGGTGCAGAGGATTACTGAGGGTTAAGCGTGTTAGCTCAGGTCACGAAGGTTTGATAGGTAAGATGTTAGAAAGAGAGGGAAAGCTTACGGAAGAATAAGTACTGGCACACAATGGGCTGCCGTGCTAGAGTCCCTAGGTTACTCCCTGCCACGGGGGAGCCCGTGTCAGGCGCGGCTTGCTTTTCGATGCGCGCCCATGTGAGATAAACGTCGAATAGTAGAAGTAAAGTTCCTAAGCGTATGATAGACGGCTATATCAACCATGACTCGTCAGCACTACCATTCTCCATTCCCAACCGTAATCGTAACCATAAACCTTTCCTAAACATGTGTGACTAAAATCAGGGAAGAGAACATACATCAAACTGATCCCTCTCGCGCATAAGCGTATTGTGCAGCAGATGCCTATAGACCTGGGGCTTGATCAAGACCAAGTCGATGAACAGCACAACAAAGTCGTGCTCGACGTACTTGTCGCAGAAGCGGCCGCAGTTCTTACACACGGTGAGCCGGATCCCGTGGCCGCTCGACGGGTCGCCCGCGCCCGAGTACTGCGTCCATAGCGTCTTAACCGGGTGCCGGCACTCGATGCAGATCGGCATTTTCTCGTAAGGGTATTATTCTATTACTCTCAACCTCGTCTTTTCTACTGCGCCGCTACCTGCGACCTGCTACCTTGCGCCTGGATCGATATAGGGAGGGGCATTCGCGACGCGTGTCGTGGTGGGATGGAATAAGTAGGACGGTCGTTGAAACGTAAGGGATATCGACTTGTTTCTCATTTCTTATACCGAATATTAAATCGCATCTCGACTATATAATCCATATATTCAAATTGTATGTCCAAAATTCAATTCCGATTGACTTGGTGTCGAGTCTCGACAGATCGAACCTTAACCTCGAACTTGGGAGCTCCATTATCTTATCACCTCGAGCTATATCTCGCTTAGGTAAGCCATAGAGTTCAAGGTTCAAGGTTCCTTCCACCTAGGAACGAAACACCAGCGAATATATCACCACAACACAAATACCGAATCAGACTTCCTAATTATTTCAACATGTATATAATCTATAAAAAGTCCACCCTTTACCCCATCTCTTCTCTCCCTCTACTCTATGTTAAAAACCCACCTATGCTAAACCCAACCAATTCTCTAGCC
The DNA here is from genome assembly GCF_022496945.1 of Annulohypoxylon maeteangense. Classification (NCBI taxonomy): domain Eukaryota; kingdom Fungi; phylum Ascomycota; class Sordariomycetes; order Xylariales; family Hypoxylaceae; genus Annulohypoxylon; species Annulohypoxylon maeteangense. The sequence goes on along the minus strand of NW_025953249.1, from coordinate 1,042,381 downwards.
CTCTACCCCATCCCCCGGAGACACTTTAGATACTAACACACCAAGCCAGCAAAAGCACACACATACATATATACCTTATATTCATATATATACAAAAGAGCCCCCCCCCCCAAAAAAAAAGCCACAACAACTCAACCCTCCCTAGACGCAGCATCCGCTCCCGCATAGCAAGATTCGAAATCGAAAAAAGAGCAGCAAAACGCCACGCGAGGGGTACACCCCCAAAAACGCCTCCAGCAATGCGTGCACCAAGAAGTAGCCCAGCCGCGCCGACCAAGCAAGCGAGCGCGCGGCCTTCTTTAAGTGAAAATGGGCACTTGAGTACGTCGGATCTCATCTATCGAACTGGTCTTGAAAATTCTTCTATTATCACTTGTCTTTGCCTTGCCATCCCTGCCTTGCCTTTCCTTTGCTCTCTCCTATCACCTGCAGTGTAGTAGTAACCCATCTTAATCGGATTTCTTTCCCTTCCCCGCACCCGTTGCCATCGGTGGCGCGGAGCGTCCTCTAACCGAGCCCGCTCCGTCGCTTCTCGCCGTCGAGCCGGAAAGGGCGAAAGTCTGGTTCAGCAGACCAGTCTCCATCGTTCTTCCCGGGGTACCGCCTTCGTCACTGTTAGTGTCCGTCAACTCGATTAGGTCCAGATCTTCGGTAGGTCTCCGATTAGAGCCCAGTCTCGGGGTACTCGGTCTTCTCGCCCACGCGCCGCGCAACCACGATTCGATAGATGCAGCGGCTTGTTCGAGGCCGATCCCATTCCTAGGTGGTGATGTCGCGTTTCGGCCTTCCTCGAATGGGCTCTCTACGATTCCCGCAGCCTCTTCCGCCGTGTTATTAAATCCAAAATGTGCCGTCTCGGACCCCATTACCGACATGGACGGCATCGAATCTATGTTGAAGCCAGGTAATCGTTTATTGACCCACGTATTTAAGGAGTCCTTCGCTGGGCCTGGCGCCTTCACACTCCTTCCCATAGATCCTACTCCTCCCGGCCTCCGCATCCACGCCGGAACACCGTCTCCTTCCCCTAAACTAGTGACTCTGCTTCTAGCAGAGGAGGAAGTCCCGAGGCTCGCGGGTGTTGGCCTGGCGCTAAGAGAACTTTGCCGTCTTGATGATAATCTTCCTGGGCTATCGACAACTTCAGAAGAATTTGTGATTACTTTAGATAGATCGAGTGAGTGTCGTGGTGTTGAGAAGGTAGAAGTTGTGTGGATACTCTTCTTTCGCCGAGGAGGGAAATAACCCAATGATTTCCTTGAGATCCTGACAATTTCAACAGGTTCCTGAACTGAATCGAGTTTGACCCATCGTACATGGGTCCATGGTGGTTCCTCGTCTTCCTCCGTGGGTTGCCCTGCTGACTTTCCACCGATGGATTCAAAGTAACTATCATGTAAGGCTTGTCGTCGCTGTGGAGTAGACACCGACGAGAGGGTGAAATCACTAGTCTCCGGTGTAGTAGCCAGATGATTAACTTCCCGGGAGTACTCAGATGGGGGGTCGCAAGGCCGGCCTTTGGATTCGCATGCGTCGACGGGTATCATCAAATGTTTCCGTATTTGAATATTGTCCCTAGACCATAAGCCGTTTGTCTTCTTGAATGCATGTTCTTGACACCTATATCGAAGAACGATGCCCGCGTACGTGTCCGTAGGTTTTACATGGTGCAAGTAGACCAAATGCTCCTCTGTAACAGAATCCATTGTGCTTCGTGGTGCCTCGTCTGAGTTCCTCCTCTTGTATCTTCCTGCTACATCTAAGCCGCCATTGACACCCTCGTAGCTCTCCAACACACTAGCTCTCTTCCTAGCTTTCAGTTGTGCTTCACGCTCAGCAAGCGACCCTGTCGCGATATCCCTGGCGCCCGGCCGTGATTCCTCGGGAGGAGCAGGTCCCCAGCTGCTAGACGATTTTCCGGATTTCGCAGTGCCACCCCCAAGCCCTTTCCATATTGATTTCGGTCGTGCCTTGTTTCCGTTGCGGCTATTAGGACGCGAGGGTTCGCTAGCATAACCGCCATCCAAGAAAGAGGATGCGAAGTCCTGGACTGATGCCCAACTTGGTGCCCATGAGCCCTCGAGTAGTCCGCGCGAAAATGCGGCATTCGAAGGAGTCGTTTGTCCGCTCGAGAGAAACTTGCTATTACCGAGGCGGGCTGACGGCATGGGACTCGCACCCCGACTAGTGGTGGGACTCTCACCGGGTGTCAAGTTTAACGTTGTTGGTGCATCTCGATTGGCGGGTGCCCTCCTACTCCGAGACCTCACGGTGGTAGCATCGTCAACGCCGGATGGGACAAGACCGGTTGTCGACCTCCGTGCGGTGGGGCCTGATGTCCAACCCGTATCGGCCATGTTCTAGGACCATACGAGCCTATGGAGGCTAGGGTTGGTGTTGACCGATAGAGAACATTGATTTCATCGGAGGAAACGTAACTCGTGAGCGGTTTCGGTCTTATCGTCGCCGTGGAACCTATGTCCAAAATCTGGGGCCTGACGTTCAAATCGGGAATCGGCCGAACGGGGACATGCGTGGATGCTGCGTCAATGGTACGTTTTGGAATTAACTTGTGCGGTGAGGATCGGAGGGTTGGTGTCGAGAATTTCAAAATATAAAAAGAAAGAAGGAAATACCAAGTCCGGTGATGGGGAATGAGGGAAGTATCAGAATGATTCGTACCGGTTATCTGCGTGCTACGGGTCTCACTATTCCAAGGTTGTTTGTCAGAAAGAGTCAAGAGTTTACATTAAACAGGAGTTCTCGTTTTGTCGAATTGTACACGTACCCGACCATTGGACCCCTTTAGGAACATACAATTTGACAAGGGTATGCACGTCATGTACTATGTATGGCATGTACATACTTCGATGTATTATGCCTTTAGCCCCATTCGGCTAGTGCGCTTACTTTTAGTGTCACCAAGATACGGCCAAGAATCCAAGACGGCTGGAACGGCGTTGTGGACACCGGATGCCCGACTTAACGACAATTAATTACGTACCTAGTAAGTCCCTTACTAGGTAGTAGGTTCCTTAAGAGACTTGGATAACTTCATATTATTATTCTCTTTTACTTACGTACCTACCTGGTAAGGGTAAGTAAGATTCATATAACTACCTAATGACACATATACAAAAATACACTTTCAATTATTCGAAAACCCAAGGACGATATTATACAAGTACACATACGCCTTCGCGTGAATCATACGTATATTTTCAATATTTGTCGTAGATGGCTAGTATCTCATCCGTATATCACAAGACCAATCTTCAGGCCGGTTATATAGGATCCATCTCGAATCAACACACCAAAACTCCGAGCAAGAGGGATAGTACAAGCCCCTTGCCTTGCGTCACGTAATTCATACCATGAAAGAAATCGGCCAAGGTATGATAATCACATATAATACCGTTCCCTTCATCGTACAGTTGAGCCCCCCACTCAGGTCATAGGCATATCAAGTCCAGATAGGTTTATTTCGCTCCCGTTGATGCCGAAGAATTGGAACCTAGAATCGCGTACCTATATTAGCAAAGTTCGGAGCTTCATAACTTGTGCCACGTACCAGTCTTCAACATTCAATGTAGCCGGAACCGGCTGTCCCTGAGCCGATCCCGTGCTCCAGCTGTCAGGGCTTTGACCATCCGGTAATGTTGTATTAACCTCGCCGCCTGGCCACAAGTTGTTATTCTGGGGTTGGAACCCTCCAATTCCTGGTTGCAAAAAACTGTTAGCTTGCTGGGGACTTGCAACCGTCGTTTTGTTCGGTATTCGAGCTTGGAACTGGCTGGTTTGCCCGGGCGACTGTGGAGACATACCAGCCTGTATCGGATTAACGAGACTTGGATCTAGGCTCTGTTGGTTTTGAGGCGGAGACAGCTGCGGTAATGGGATCTGCGAGCTCTCAGGGAATAGTTGGTCCGGCTGGAAATTCTCCCAGAGAGATTGTGAAATATTCGGCGAGTTGCGAGTCACGAGGTATAGATCTGGCGGTGTGGTCGGAAGGGAGAATGAAGGATTGAATGGAGTCGCAGGTCGAGTGTGTGGCCTGCTACTAGTCCCTCCCATAAAAGTGTCCCCGGATTTAGCGTTTGGTGAGTTGATAGGCGGCCCCATATGAGGTTGGTTTGGAATTGGTTCGTTCCTCGGGGTTTGCGGGCGTGATCGTTCGTACGACTCTTGATGCACCGGCGTGTTTATACTAAAGTCAATAGCCATTTCATCATATTTCCGTTTTGCTGCCGCAGCAGCTTCTTGTTGTCTTTGATGATGTTGCTCCAGTTGAGCCAAGCTCTGTTGTACTTTCTTATGTCGTTTTCCAGCAGCTTTCTGCAATCTCTCCTCTAGATTCTTATTACCTAATATAGATTCGAATAACGTGTATACCATCTTCCCTACAAGCCACACCCGAGAAACTTCCTTGAGCGCTTCCATGCATGTCCGGATCCGAACTTGCGTAACTTGTTGAATCGATGGTACAGGAGATCGCATTTGATACACGTGCATAATGAGAGCGGAGAACAAGCTATAAACAACGAATGCCGGGCAATAGCGGAGTTCATCGTGTGCTGACAGATTCTCAATGATGGATGTAATCATTCCTGCCGCTTGGAACGCGATATTCCGAGAAGGGTAAGAAGAGTCGTCTGGGAACCTCGCCGCGTTGCTATGATTAGGGGGCATATGTGCTCGGTGCAGGAGGCAGAGGGTAGTATAATAGTTAGAATGAAGTAGCGCGCTCCAGAAGTGATGCCGCGGCATCTCCCAATATACCAATTTAGGACAGTTCTGTAGCCAATCCGCCAAAGCCATATCACTATGAGTGAGATCGATAGCATTCTGACGTCGGCCCTTGGATGCTACCGAATATTGCTGCGACAAAACCAGACCCATGATCTCGCAGAGTTTGACGTATTGTAAGAAGAACTGGACATGGATGGGATCGGGAGCAAACGCGCTTGCATTATCCGGCTCGTCTTCAATGAAATCATCCTCAGTTAACATCTCAACATCCGAATCGTCTAGGTTGATATTGCACGGCCGCCCAAGCGCAACAGCAACGGATCGATCGCGAGTGAATAATGTCCACCAAATACGCTTCCATAACCTCTTATCGGCTTTGCTCAGTTGCGATGCTTCTACGCTTCTGTGCATCCCAGATCCCTGGGCGACGATGATAGCAACTCTGCTCCAGTAAAAGACATTTTTTGTAACGTCCTCCGGGCCTTCCCAATACCAACCCATAAGGAGCAAGGCCTGAACTATAGTCACGCGATCGTCCTCATAATTGGCATCGTAAAGAGCCTTTGCTCTCTTATAAAATGTCAACGCAGCCGGGGTAGTTGAGCCGTTGGCATCCATAAGCTGTTGGTTGTTACAAACGCGAGAACCAGCAAGAAGGACAGCTTGCAAAAGGAGAAGTGAAGGCGGGTTCTTTGGATCTCGATACTGTCTCATAAAACGAGTCTTATTTATGACAGGCACGATGGGGTGTACCCATTTAAAATAGGAGTCAATCAGCTCGTCGCAAAGGGTCCTAGGTGGTAGTAGGAAAGCTCCTCGTTGATGAAGGATATCGATCTCGATATTGTCTAACTCGGTCAAACGAGCCCTAGAACCGCGTACATTCTCAGGAAGCGGATAATGCACGACATCTGAAGCTCCTTGGCGATCGTGAACCAACAGCGTTAGGTTTGATGACTCTCCTAAAAAGGCAACCCGACCAGCTTCAGTAATAGGGGCTCTCGTAAATTTCGGTTTCATGATCAGGTTGACGTATGTATCGTTGTCGACTTCCTCTTTCCTAGCTTGGGTCTCGGAGAGAGTTGTCGAGGGTATACCTTCCGAGGAATGGTACACGGCAGGTCGCGCAGGGAAGGTATTCGACGAACCGGCATTTGGCGGCGGTGGTGCCGGTGTGGGTGTTGATAGTGGTTTTGGAGAGGGGTCATCGATGGTATCTCCACGATCGCTATAGATTCGCCAGTCAACCACCATACACTTTATTACCCTACTGTATTGAATAAGATGGAAAGACTATGCACACACCTATCCGAGTCTTTTGCTGCATTTGCCTGTGTTTTCTTCCTCTTTGGTTGTGGGATTTTGCATTCGATTGAGAAGGCAACACAGTTGGTGCACGGGACACCGAGGCTCGCCGCATCGCATCGCACCTATTATTCTGTAAATATCGATCCCCTCCTACATAAGGATTACGGTCGCATATTCGCATGTGTTCGAACTAGCGAATTAGAATAAAACAACGGATAATTTCGTACCTTCCTAGCATGGCATGTCTATTGGTAGCCGAGCAGTCAGTTTAAGAGGTTCAAGGACGCGAGGGAACGAGGTAAGAGGAATATGGGCCGCATTCTTGAGATGCCTCGGCATGTCTAGAATAATCCCACTTCGAGCCCCAGAGAGGTAGCTCGGGTCGCTTAGAATAGAGCAGATAAAAACAACCACCAACCCCTCCGAAAGGAATAAGACGAAAATTAATGAATTACGCACCTCACACGCTCTCGAAGCCCGTTGCCTAATCGAAGTTTATTCTCGGTCAGCCAATTGGTCACAGCCTCGGAGGCGTATACATGACACTACAACGCGAACGTTTCTACGAACCTTCGGAAACTCATTTGACCTTGCGCATTTTGGATTGACGCTGCTGACCCTGGCGGCGTATTCTGAGAGGGAGGCGTCGATTGCGACGGAGAATTCAAGTGCTGTTGCTGCTGCTGTTGTTGTTGCTGCTGCTGCTGTTGCTGATTTTCTGGTTCACCGCTGCTGGGATTCATCTCGACATCCATCGGGGTTCGTCGCCCACCGAGAACAATACAATGCGTATCTATATCGACAATACGAGCGGGTAGGCACGTGCCAGCCGGGTTAATATCGTCGTCGTATCTAAGAGAATGCTGTCGGCGAGCCCGGATTTGGGGTCAACTTTGTTGTCGCTCGCGATAGGATGAGAGAGAGTATCGACAGGTAAAATGTGTCTCGAAGATTATCCCAGGTGTCGGTCAGTAGGTTAGTAGGTAAGTATTATTTGGATAGTATGTTGTCAAAACGGGTTGCGCGTGCGCGAGGAAAAGAGAGGGTGCCCAGTTGCTGAATAAAGAATTTGGGGGACCACAAATAGAGGCGATGCGCTGACGGGATGCGAATTATGCTTGATGCGACCAAGGTAACAAGGTGACAAGGTGACAAGGGGAACGATGTTGAAGCGGATTTCGATTTTCACAAACTCCAGATTGTCCCGCTCTTGCTTCTGAAGAAGTTTTGAGATCTGGCAGGTGTCCCTACCGTAAACAGCTAGAGTTTCCAAGTATACTTCCCACTCGGAGCTTCCTATTTCCTATTATCGACCGTTTATTACAAGATGGATACCCCAGCGCCCGTAGCTGCCGGTATGGAGAAATTTGATGTCAACTATGACCGTACCTTGCATAGAAATCGGGCAGAGCGGTACAAACGGACATTGAGCATTTAGCGCCGTTTGTCCCTTCGTGCCACCTATCTTACTAGGGAGGTCAAGTACCTTCGATTGTTACGAAGTACGCATCTTACCTCCCAGGATCTATTGTATAATCCAGCACGGATCCGTTTAATAAGACAAGAAGCTTTCCTATTAGACATATTAAGGTAGCCTCAATTATGCCGTAGACATTTCTATCCTTGATTGATGTCATACAGATAAAGCTCCTGTCTCTATCCTTTGATATTTATTACAATTCCCGCCGATTACACGTGGTTAGATCTCAAAGTCGTGCCACCTCCTTGCCGCGTCAATTTTTCTAGAATCTATTCCGTGTTAAGGGGTACTCAGCCCTAGTTTGAGTACCTACATAGTTTGAAGCAATCCTTCAGGAAGTATCTTGGGTACGGGATTGTAAGTTAGGAAACAGTAAAGTCACTTGATCGTTTCGTGCAGATCTATTGATTGTTTGCCTCATAATTAGAAAGGTCAGACGATGGTTATGCAATGCACTCTCGATATCTAAAGAAACTATTTGCTCCGAGAGGGTCTGGTATTGTACTACCCTCGTTTATATACGTGTTGTTATTGACATGTGAATGCTGGATATGTCTTATGTAGTGGGAGGTTGAGTTTAGCGGCAAGTCCGCGCTGTTTTAGTTGAGTCTTTACCCCTGTCCCTCTAATAAACGGTCGGGCAATGAACTGGTTTCGGTACTTTCGTCCGTAATCAAGATCTAAAAATCCGGGGCGACTTGTAAGAGCTGTCATTGCCGTGAATTCTAGGCTGCTTTCTATCCCCGTTGACTGTGTTGCTTGAGGACGAGCTGCAGGTAAGTGTGTCTCAATTCGACTGTATGCAAAAATTATGACGACAGCGTTACTGATGCGTAATCAGGACATGTGACGCTGACTAAATACTACCCACTAGAACTTTTATTGGTCCAACGTTATTCACGCCATATGTAAGCACCTGGCAGCCGCTTGGCCTTCTCAACTAAGGGCTTCTTACAGGAAGGAGGTAATAGCGTCAATTTTATTGCCTCAATTCTTCTTAACCTATAAACTTATATAAGAATATTCCCAACTTTAAAACCAAATGTCTCAACTAATAGCCAACTTTATACTTATTAAAATTTCATAATATCACGGTCTAGTTGAACTCTTTTCTTTCCTAGTAGTAATAAGGGCATAATCGTACAGGAAAGCCCTCTTTGCTAGGTAATAAAAGGCGCGATGGTGAAGAAAATGGATATCACGTGATGTGTTGCTGCCCCTATTTCTCATACTACTATGGTTTAATAGTTGTATAATCATACTTTATACTTCATAACCTTATTCAAGACAAGGGTGAGTGAGTTATTATCTATACCCAAGTGTAGGTATTCTACCTATCAAACCCTAACCGAAGACTTAAACTCTTTTCTACGTCTTCACATGTATAAAAGGTAACAGATCACCTCAACAATGTTGATAGATGTACGACATCAGCTTCCATTCTTCACTGCACATTATCAGCACTATTTGTTGTTGGTTTCAGAACACTCCTAACATGGCTGGATGGAATGACTTACCTTCCGAAGTGAAGTTGATAATCTACGGATACCTATGTGACCACGATAGCGATCTTCTAAGACTACATGGCAAAGATTTCCTGCATAATTCTCATTTGTCTGCATACGCAACAGTATCACTAGAGTGGCAAGATTTCTTCGAGGGGCGGACATTTAAAAAACTAACTATAAAACAGTCAGACCTTCATGAGTTCGGCAAAGTCCTTGTTCCGCGTCGAAGACCTTTTCTACGTCGCTTGTGGCTACAGGTCGAGCTTCGGTCATTTTATCAAGACTTAGACTTGACGGAGGAAATTCCTAAAGAGCTTGACGAAAACGCTAATATCTTCTCGGATTCGATAGGGAAGCTATTCACGATACTTAAAGAGTGGGAAACTAGGGAGAAGACACAACCTAGAAAATTATCACTTACTCTTCTCTTTGACGCGTACTCACCCGATGATTCTCGTTCCTCGTATCAAAGATACAATGCGATGGATTATCCCCCTGGAAATAAACCTCCGACTCCTATATATCAATGCAGCCATCGAAGTCCTTCCAAATGTTCGTGTTTTAGATCAGATATCTGGTTTAACACGGTTCATAAACCCTGGTTACTAAATCGACAACCTCGTGAGTTTGACTTGAGTCAAATCAGCGCAGATTCGTCTCTTCGTTTACCGAAGTTGGACTTTGTTACAGGCTTTATTATCCCAAGGCAATTCTACGCCAACATACCTATTCTTAGCCTCATCGCGCAAAGCTTTCCGAATTTGCAACGTATTGGCTTTGAGCAATGGCGCCGCGCCGCGAAAGACAACATCGACGATTATACCCTTCTTCGCCAAGTCATGAAAGCTTTGCCGTTTCGACTTCAATGTTTCTCGGCTTTCCTAGATACATCTGTTATGCTATCGGTACGGAACAGATTTTCCAGGAGTGATATTCCTTCCACACATATGCTACGGAAAGCAAGTTACCAGTTTTACAAGATCGACGTGTCCTTTTTCATGGATGCCAGATACTTCTTCGCTACCTTCATGTATGGATTCTCGGGAAATGAGTATTGGCCGAATTTAGAAAGGTTCTCTATGACATCCTCCCTTCTCAGCCCGGATTCGAATGAGGGCTATACCAGTCTGCTCCTGGGTGTTGCGAAAGCTGCCTCACGCATGCCTAAACTTCGCATGCTTCAAATATGGTGGGGGTACGACGCTGAGCTTTGCGTATTTCGCTATACGAGAGACCATGAAGACCCGCTCATCGAATGGGTACGAACAAACACAGCGCCTGAAGGCCCGGGTGAGGAAGTCCTAGAGGCTTGGCAGGAGGTTGCGAACAAGACTTGGTATACCCCCGTACGCATCAAACAGACTGTTATAGCCGGTTTTGAGGCAAAATACTTTCAGTCTGTCCATCCTGTCATCAACGGGTCCGATAGGATTATACTATAATCGCCTGCTTAACGGTTGGAGCGGGAAGACGTACGCCGCAGGGGTGAACATATTGGGTATGATAACAACAATCCTGTTGCGCGGGGAGTTCTAAACTCATCTACCTAGGGACTTTCGATCATGGTATACATATAAACAGAGCTCCCTGTCTATGCAGCTCTTTAATGACTCAAGTCCGATGAGCTGGAAGCCAATCCGACCAAACCTTCAACGACTAAAATTCCGACAAAATGTCTACGAAAGGCGTCCGGAAAGCTACATGGAAAGGCTCATATTCATTGTCGTTGCCATATTTGGCGCTAGTATTGGTCTTGTCTCCGACGTCGTTCGTTTTGGCCTTGGCTCTTCATACATGATACGGAAAGCGAAAAGCGTTTGGATGAAGAACTACAGAGATCTCAATCCCGTAGTCCCCGTTGGTCGCCGTCACGCAGATGAACAAGGAGAGGAGATCAAGAATTGGTAGGATGCTGAAGGGCCGAGGTTTGGTGCTCTTGTTCCGGAACACTTGAAGTTGCATCATATGAGAGTTTGGTATACCTATAAAAATTGTGGTGCTCGAGATATAGCCGATATGTCTATCCCTACAGATCTCTACGTGCACAGAGTCCGACTGAAGCCTGGGCTTAAACCATGGAATCGTTCGAAACGAAGACATTGGACTCCCCCACAGAAGTACTGGTTGACCAAGCTGACACAAGAGTGTCTTGATGCTGGATTGTATGAGTCAAGTATGGCAGCGAATGGACATCTCTCAGACTGGATAGCTCAGCCGGTTCTTGTCGCGAAGAGGAAGGCCAGCAATACAGCTATTCCAATACCCCCGTTTATAGATGGAGAAGATCTAGAATCAGCTAGGCCGGGGAAGACCCTGAAGCTGAGGGCCACAGGACGGGCACCGAAGCCGCTGGTAGAGACCTCGCGGCATTGGCTCCTCAGGCAGAGCCTGGGATCAACAACTACTACTTCAACACCCTACCAGGATTCGCATAATTGGTAGCTCTGCTGCATTGCGCCTGCGTGCCAACGAAAAATACCGTCTCTGGCTGCTTATTTTAAGCGAAGACCTAATCCTTTTCGGTTTACCTTAGTGCAACGAGCCAAAACTAAACCCGTTGTTTTCTCATTCCGAAGATCTTGATGTTATAAGCTTGGTACCATGAGTACACGATTGCCTTTGCACTTCTCTCGTGTGCGGGTTCCTAGAAGTACGAGCCTGACAACCTTAAGAAAGGGACCATACAATTATAAGACCTTAGCATCGGTTTCAAGCTCTTCCGACAGATAAATAGTTCAGAATACCCAGGAAACATATCTTTAGCTCTGTTCTTAGTATCTGGTAGCACTGGCGTTGGGTGGTAGAGGTCGTTAGGAAAATGGGTCGTTATTAGTAAATCTCATTTCACCTATTGAATACGATATGCCTTCTTGAGGCTGTCCTCTTGTGACTGCTGTAAATGCACGGTTATGTGCTAAATATACGCAATAAACTTGCGAGGAGCAAGTCACTCACACATCGCCATTACCACGAAATCCACAAGTCAGCATATACAAATTTTTTTATTCCTATTTTTCATCTATGGGTGTAGGCAGCAAGCCTCGCATAAATCATTGCACCTATTTCTCATCTTCGACGGGCGACGAATCTTCATGTTTCACGTCCCCATTAGTCATTTCGACTGGTACTTCTGGCGTCTTCGCTGGTGTCTTTCCGTTCGCTACAGGTTTAGCAGCCGCCGGCTCGGGTGAATTATTAACCTCGACACCGGCAATGAACAACGCGCTCACGCCTTCGAGGGCAGCGACGAAAACGCACAGAAGACTAGCTATGGAGAAATGACTGATCGTAGACCCGATCTCGAGCCAGGAGCCCTCATCTTTCACCACCCAAAAGAAGTGGAGCGTTAATATGTCGCTTAGCGCCATTACAACCATGAAGAGGGCTGATGGCGCCACGCCTATCATCTGATTAAGTATGCCTAGGTTGGCCGATATGAGGGCGAATGGGATCATAATTTTTAAGATTAGGAGCGCCCCCTGGCTGAATGGATCGAACATTGGGAAGAGGCGGCATACGCTCTCCAAGCTGAATGAGGAGAGTGATGCGACGTTTCCGGTGCTGAAGAAGGCTGATTGGAGCAGGACGAAAAAGAATAACGCCACGCGAGCATCCGACAGCGCTAGTGGTCGGAACTTAGACACAGCCGGTTCTGTGGCTGCTTTGGCATTGCTTTTCTCTTCCGCAGATTCTCTTTTGGTTGCTTGCAGGAATTCGTATCCATGGTGCTCTAGTCTTACCCAGGTGACTAGCAATAAGTTGAAAGCAGAGTAGAACAAGCCTTCGTAGGATATCGTGAGGATAACGAAGGTGGGTGCACATGTTAGGAACACGACTAGAAGCCTATGAAGGTAGTGGTTATTGGGTTGAAGTCGATGAGCAAGCGGCATCATAAAAGATATAATTAGCACTAGCCATGAAACAACTTGATTCCCACGCGGAAGACCCTGCCTCGCTTGTAGCGATAGAGCGCTGTCCCGGGTTAAAATCATAGTCAAGAGGATGAGTCCAATCTGATGAAAGTTAGAGCGAGTTTTATACAGAGGTAATATAGAGGCAGAGTACTTACTTGAATACCAACCAACGACCTCGAGATATCGTTTCTCGTTTTAGCCGTAGTGGATTTCGTCGAACTTGAGGAATTGACCAAGAGTTTGTCTTCAAAGATCAAGAATGAAAGACCGACTATGACCATGATTAAACCACCAAGCATGCTATAATATGTTAGCTTAGAACCTCAAGATCATGGTTAAATTGACTTACATGAGTGGAACGTTCTCAGTCTTGTTTGCTGGAAGCAGAGTAAAAATGCTCATTAGCAGGCTTACTATGAACCAGGTTGCAGATATAGCAGCATGTTTTTGAAGGAAAGAGATCCCCAAGGTTAATGGATAGAGTGATCCGACAATAAATAAGGCGGTAAAGATTTCCCGATGGATATATCCCAGTGCCTGAATCATGTTATTATTGTGGATGGTTAGATGATTAGAAAGGGGGACATACCAGAGACTCGAGAATTCCAACGTAAGTGACGATGTTGATCAGGAGAGTAAGCACATTAGGCCCAGTCTTAATATGTCCAAACAATACCTGTCGTCCCTTGACCAAACTATCTCGGCGAGCGTAAACTTCTTCCCAGAAGAATACGGGAAAGAAAGCGTATGCATAGTACGTAATGGGCGAATGAACTATGATGAAGGACGAGTAAAGTGCGATGAGGACAGAGGTGAAAACTACGGTACTACCAAGAGTTCTCGAAGCCACTGTCGTCCCTTGCAATACATGCAGATCTAGAACGGTTGTAAGAGCGTACGCCATCCATCCAATGTAACCAATAGTGATGAGAGCCCTTAGGAACAGCCAATCGTAGGTCTGTAAGTAACGCATCCCCTCGAGTCCGATTTTCATCAGCGCCGCGGATTCTTCGATGGCCTCTTCGAAATTTCCTTTGTTGATTAACTCCTTGATATATGATATTCGGCTCTCAGGGGATGAACCGTTCTCCGCGCTTAAAGGTTTATATGGTCGGTATCTAATTTCGTTTTCTTTCTTGCTATTCTCTTTCACTTTGTACATTTCGAGGATCTCTTGAGCATTTACTAGTGACGCTTCGGCCTTCTCTTTGATATCGGCCGAGAGATATGATAGCGGGAGCTCACCCACAGAATTAGCTGGATACTCAACGCCAATTAAGTAAGCCATTAGGGCTGCAACATCGGCTTGCTGCACGTCATTCCTCCTGATTTGATCCAGGTTCCAATCCGAAGAATATTCATCGTGGCCGGGTGCGACGGCGCCCGGATACACCAATGGTTTTGCAACACCTGATCCCCATGCAATTAATGGTGTCCTGGTATTGTCTGGGTGGCCATCTCCGTGACTTCCCCAATCGCTCATGCCATGGTCAGCTGTGAAGACGAAGGCAGTCCTATCGTCACTATAGAATTTCTGGATCAGTTCAACTGTTTCCTTAACGCCTTTATCGACAACTTTAATATTATTGAGATATTCTTTCGAGTAGGGTCGATATGAATGGCCAGTAGTATCGAGTCCTAGGAGATGTAGGAAGAATACAATCTTGTCCTGTCTAAGAGCATCATTCAAAGTTTTATTCTTTTCCGCCGCTGCAAATAATTCTTTCACATGATCGAAAACGTAGAGATCTAGCTCCACTGCACCTTTAGAAAAGTCTTCGAACTCGGCGTCGTAATAATCTGCATCTATCCTGCCGGGAGTTGCACCATGTTGGAACATAGGAAGAATATCGGGGCTGCCCCAACTCCACGTGTGCGCACTTCTATTGAAGACGCTGTCGAAATTCACCGGGTTGAGCTTCCAGCCAGTTGCGACAGCAGAAACATCTTCGTAAAGCCCGGCAATCAGCGCAACATGACCAGGCCTAGATTCTGTAGGCACTCTTGTATGAGATACGCCAAATGTGCCGTGTTCTAATACGCGGGAACGTAGGTAAGGAGCGAGTGGTCTCGGGGTATTGTCCGCTTCGGTTTCTGGGTATGGTTCGGGATGCGACTGGAAAGCCTTGTCGGCGCGCAATCCATCACCTGGAGGATGTGGGTATTAGCAAGTGAAGTCTTCATAATAGCACATTGCAAAGAACGGTACACACCAACAAAAAGAACAAGTCGATCCGCCGGCGCTTTCACTCCTACAGGCCTCTCTACCTGGAACAGTTGCATCCCACTAACGATGGGGCTGACGAAATAGATATCGAAGATGGAGTATATATAAATCAAATGAAATACCATGGCTATAGCCAGGAATCTAAACCGGCTCGTTCCCGCCATGGCCGTATACTCTAATGGGCAGGTGGTGAGGTTGTGTCGATGCGGCGGAGTAAGCGGATGTAAACCGAAGGAGAGCCTGATCGTAGAGTCGACTTTTCAGACAGGCACAGGATATTGGTCAACCCGATCACGGCCCATACGTATGAGAAATGGAAAGTAGACAGATAGGCGCGGAATGTGCCGGTGTATAAGCCATGGGCTCGGACTAAGAATGGTGATTTTGCGAAAGAACGAAAGAATGGAATCCGAAAAAGACAAATCTACAAAAAGTTGGGATTGGCAAATTGGAAACTGCTCCCCTGGCTGCGGCCGTCAAGGTCCACTATCATCCGGGGAATCGCGTTTGCGCTTGCAGGGATCGTTACAGGGCTGATCACGTACCGACGTACCATGATTTCCTGCGGAAAGCTCCAATTAGCTTTACGGGTTCGGGGACGTGGCACCGGTCCGAAACGGCCTACGCCCGATGGATCCACTCGAATTATATCACAAAAATTAGAGAAAATTGTTGCCTTTATGCAAACCCTTTTGACGCCTGCACGCTTATTCAGCCTTAGATGGGTCCGAATCATGCAATGGTATTATTCTGGTATCCGGGTCACAAATATGTACAACAGTCCATTTCCCCATTCGCCCCAACCCTCATGTAACCGAATGAACCAAACCTAGACGCCGTTTATCACCTACGACAACATTTATTCTGGACGCTCTGTCAAGGACCTCATGACACGTGCATAAAATCTTGCTGCGTGGGATTGGGGAAAAGAAATCTCCTCTATAAGATAATCGGGTAACATATCGACTAAGTCTTCGTCACGGTTTGGATCGAGTTGGGGCATGTATACGAATTGAGGCTCATCGGGGTTTTCTGATGTCTCGTCGCAGCCCACAGCAAGTTTGAAATGGAGAGCTATAAACAGTTAGTGGATCACTTGAAATATATAATGCATGTGATTTGAGGGGAAAACTTACTCCCATTTCTACCCGTCTGGATGCAATCATATGTATCGCCTCCATTCTCTTCTCGCTTAACACCGCGAACGATCAAACCGGTCAAGTCCCCATATAGGTCTTCCTTCATCTGTGCTATATGTGCAGACGCCTCGGCATTAGCGAGAAGTCGGTTGTTAAGATTGTTGTTTCCTTTTATAGCACTGCCTGGAACCTTCGTTGTCACTGTTTCGGCGGATCGAGCAGCGGATAACTTCGTAGTGAGTGTCTTAATTTCTGTCTTCGCTCCAGTTAAAGAAGCATTGGTATCGTCAACCTTGTTTTGTAGCTCTTCTACTTTAGTTTGACTGGCTTCTAATTGTTGTTTTAGGCGTTGTGTTTCTTTAGCCAACTCAGTCTGAGTAGATAATTGTGCTTTCAAAGTCGCGATAAGCTGATTGGCGGCTAGAAGTTTGTTAATTATGTTTCTTCATATTGGGTTTCCGTTCTTGCGACTCACTATTAGCTTTATCCTCTGATTGCTTTTTAAGTAGATCATAGTTGCGCTCCGCCTCCTTAACACCAATCTCTCGTAGGTCTCGGTACTTCGCCTCTAAACTCTCATATTTTCTAGTCAGATCTCCCACTCGCCTTCTCATTGCTGGTTCGTCCGAATCTGATGCCGAGACCCCTCTTCGATCTGTACCGAAAAGATCTCGTGACTGAGGACGTTGAATGGATGAGAGTACGGGTTGGTGAGAAGGTAAGTCTTCTATCCGATCATGCTCTTCGACACTTAACTCCGTCGTCTCAACTGCTTGTGTTTCTGGAATTTCACGCTCGGCAGGCTGTGTTTCGGGTATTTCTTTCTCGGGGGGCGGGGTGTTATCTTTTGCTTTTGGCTTACGCCCTCTTTTGCCAGTCGGTTGAGCTGCGGGCTCTGGTTGGTTTACGGTCGATATGTCCGAATCGTTGGATATTTTCGCGGCCTTAGCGGCTCTTGGGCGTCCTCTGCCGCCCTTAGGCTTTTCCTCTACAGCCATCGAAATCTCGTCGTCCTCATCGTCTACTGCTGGCGTAGTTTCTTCTGGCGCTGCTCGCTTTTTGCCTTTTCCTCGCATGGGTTTATCTTGAACATTTGCCGGTTTATCAGCCAAAACCTTTCGCGCTAGCGCTTTCGAAGCAGCTGTCTTACCACTCGTCTGACGCGTCGCGTTCTGGGTTGCTTTGGCGGCTCCTTTCGCACCGGTCGTGCGGGTTTTCGCTGGAGCCATTTTCGCGCCAACCACCGTATCCTCCCCCAGGATATCCGCCGCCTCGTCGTCCGATTCCACTAACCCACGTAACGCAACACCCTTCACTTTTGGCATCGAACGCGGTAATTTAACGATAGAGTATTCTTCAGGTTCCTGAAAATGTTATTCGAAAATCCGGCTCCGGCCAATTATACGTGGGCGCGATCCTGATTGTGCAATTGCGTAAATCGGAGATTTATATGGTGTTTGTTGTTGTCGTGGTATTATCGATCGCGAGAAGTGAATACTGTGAAGATACCTACAGTATGAATGCATATCCTACATAAGTTATGATGAAGCATGGCGGGACAAGTTTTCACCAATCATGTTTGCAGCTGAGGGGTCCGAGTAAACAAAAGATTGACAGGGGCTATAATGGGTCCACTTAAATCGATAAGACCCGGGGTGTGAGCTAAACACTGAGCAGATGCTCCGGTACTAAAGATGCAGCCACATTTATTGATGTGGCGTCAATTCCTTGGATGGTACCAAGTCCAGGTTACCCTTGATATTTCAGCAATCGATTCCAAGAATCCGAGTCGGAACTTGCATGCGCAGCCGTCCAATATTGTGGCGTGGCGTATTTACAACAAATATCACAGCCTGTATTTTAACTTCTTCCTAATCTCTCCCAGCCGCCTGGGAGGCATATCAAATGATTCTCAGTGGGATTAAGCAGTCCTTAACCATGGTTGATCGAAGACGAAATGGTACCGACTACATCTGGGACGTACTCTTAATCCTAGGTACTGTATGTGATTGAAACCACAATTCCAATTGAGGCACAAGTGACAAACAAAAAGAGCGGCATCTATCTTTATTATCTAACATCTACTAACATTATTGGCTGGTTGGATAGGCCGGAGCAGCCTGGTTTTTAACCAGAAATGTCATATCAACCCTCCAAGGAACCCTCGCCGACCCAGATAAAGAGAAACGCGAACAAGCACGAATTAAAGCGAAAGCGAACCTCCAGAGGCTACGGAAGGCGAAAAGTCTCGAAGACGGCAATGAGGACGACTTGAGTAGTAGTACAGGGAGAGGTCCCCGAGTCGAAGAGTTGGTCCTTAACGAATATGAGAACCTAGTTGCGTTGGAAGTTGTTGCTCCCGAAGATATACCTGTTGGGTTTGATGGTAGGCTTACCGCGCCCGAAGACTTTCCTGGTTGGACATGCATCTCTAATATGGATAACAGACATCGGTGGGTTGGAAGATATTATAGAAGAAGTGAAGGAATCCGTCATATATCCGTTAACGATGCCGCATCTCTACTCCCACGCAGCTCCCTTGTTATCCGCGCCGTCGGGCGTGTTACTCTACGGACCCCCTGGATGTGGAAAAACCATGTTAGCGAAAGCCGTCGCACACGAGAGCGGTGCATCCTTCATCAACCTTCACATCTCGACCTTGACCGAAAAGTGGTACGGAGACTCTAATAAGCTTGTACGAGCAGTGTTCTCTTTAGCCCGAAAATTACAGCCCGCTATCATCTTTATAGATGAGATCGATGCAGTGTTGGGGACCAGAAGAAGCGGTGAACATGAAGCTAGTGGCATGGTCAAAGCAGAGTAAGATTTATGCTACCTTACACAAATGGATTACGATGCTAATGAAAATAGATTCATGACGTTGTGGGATGGCTTAACTTCAGCGAATACTCAAGGGCTCCCTGCTAGAATCGTCGTCCTCGGAGCTACGAATCGTATTCATGACATCGACGAAGCAATCCTACGCAGAATGCCCAAGAAATTCCCCGTATCATTACCGGATAAGAACCAGCGATTACGAATACTTCAATTGGTGTTGAAGGATACTAAGACCGACCCTAACAATTTCAACGTGGAATATATTGCCAGGGTGACCGCAGGGATGTCCGGTAGCGATATCAAGGAAGCTTGCCGTGATGCCGCCATGGCACCAGTTCGGGAGTTTATTCGAGAGCACCGCGCAAATGGAAGTTCCATGTCTTCCATTGACCCATCAAAGGTGCGAGGAATTCGCACGGAAGATTTCTTTGGGCGAAAAGGTGCCGGTCAAATGTTGATGAAAAACCCTCCCTCCTCGCGAGCGAAGTCATCTAGTGACGAGTACGAAGACGTTGAGGATGATGCTGTTACGGTTGAAACATCAACGACAGGTGCGAAGACTACAGAGGCTACAGAGCCCACGGAGGCTTCTGCTTAAGTTTGCATTGAAACGAATATTATATGAGCAATCAAGAGGGACTAGGACAAGGGCGTTTACTTACGGATATCTTGAAGGGTTAAATTATCGCTACTCGGGTCTTGCATTGGCACTAGACAGTGGTTTAAGAGACATTACTTTGTACAATGATATACCCCTTATTGCAAACTCAGAGATGGAGAACATTTGATGTTCTGATAATATCCATTTTATCTACATGTATGCAATAACGGCTTTGAAACTGTACACTGATAAATACCTAAGTTTCTGGTCTATTTTAGCAACTTTATGTACTTATAGTACCTGACTATTACGACGAAGAGGCTTCATATAGGAAAGTACTAACGCCTTTCTGACGTTGAAGGGGCAGCATTAAAACGAAGTGCCTTCCTACCTGGGTAAACAGCTACCTATTGGCAGGTACATTTAAGGTTGCATAGGTGCTTCTCGTCATCAGCCCTGTAGGTCTGTAGGTAGCCCTGGAGATTCTTTAGAGTCTTGGTGTACAGACGCACAGACCATTTCGTAACATTAGAGACACCTAGACCACATGGAAACGCGTTACCCACTCCGAAAATCACGTCATTCATAGCGATACCCGCGCTTTCCCCAGATTTTGACTCTTCCAACCGATAACCGGAAGCTGCAAGGGGAGTTGGTAGGTCACAACCTAGTTCCAGACCCACACCGCCCTCTTGAATCATTCGTACCACTCGGAGTTGTAA
Source organism: Annulohypoxylon maeteangense (assembly GCF_022496945.1). Classification (NCBI taxonomy): domain Eukaryota; kingdom Fungi; phylum Ascomycota; class Sordariomycetes; order Xylariales; family Hypoxylaceae; genus Annulohypoxylon; species Annulohypoxylon maeteangense. The sequence goes on along the minus strand of NW_025953249.1, from coordinate 1,021,895 downwards.
TCACGGAATTTCTTTAATCTATACATTCTGCAAGCACGAAATCTCAACTTCACTTTCTAATTGACTCATACTATTCCTCTCTATACAAGAAAATCGAGAGTCATCGAGGAAGTGCGGAACTGGTCAATTGATTCCTACCTATATCGTCGGTTATATAGAAATTGGTTGGGTCCAGACTCAGCTTGCTAAACTATTTTCATCCCACCGGGAATCGCCGGTAATCGCCGGTTTCGCCTCATCAGCATCGGCTATGGACTCTAAACCTCTTAACAAAGGCCTTTCCAAGGTTGACGTCGAAGGCCACAACCTACCTCCTTCGCCTGCTCCTTCAAGCCCGTCTAACGGCCGCCGTCGTTATGCTCTAGCTACTGAGCTGGTCTATACAGAAACCAAGGACCAATATGGTGCTTCAAGTATTCCAATCTATCAATCTGCTACATTCAAGCAAACATCTTCCAATGGCGGTAATGAATATGACTATACGCGATCGGGTAACCCGACCCGGACGCATCTAGAACGCCATATGGCCAAGATCATGAATGCCAATCGAGCGCTTGCGGTTGGTTCTGGCATGGGTGCTTTAGACGTTATCACTAGGTTATTGCGTCCTGGGGATGAAGTGATCACAGGCGACGACCTCTATGGGGGTACCAACCGGCTACTTACATATCTGTCGTCGAATCAAGGCATTATCGTCCACCATGTGGATACCACCGAAGTCGAAAGGGTGCGAGAAGTCATTTCAGACAAGACGGCCATGGTACTCCTGGAAACTCCGACCAACCCCTTAATCAAGATTGTGGATATTCCGAGCATTGCGAAGGCCGTTCATGATGCCAACGATAAGGCCCTCGTCATTGTTGACAACACCATGCTATCGCCCATGCTATGCAACCCCCTCGAACTGGGTGCAGATATAGTATACGAATCAGGTACCAAATACCTATCAGGTCATCATGATATTATGGCGGGCATTATCGCATGCAACGACACGGCTCTCGGTGATAAGATGTACTTTACCATTAACGCAACCGGTTGTGGTCTCGCTCCCAACGATTCATTCCTTCTTATGAGAGGGGTTAAGACATTGGCAATTCGCATGGAGAAGCAGCAGGCAAATGCACAGATCCTTGCCGAATTTCTTGAATCCCACGGCTTCCGCGTGCGTTATCCCGGCTTGAAATCACACCCGCAGTACGATCTTCACTGGTCTATGGCACGAGGCGCTGGAGGTGTCTTGTCATTTGAAACCGGTGATATTACCTTATCCGAGAGAATCGTCGAGGCCGCAAAATTATTTGGGATCAGTGTGAGTTTTGGTTGTGTCAACAGCCTAATCAGCATGCCGTGCCGTATGAGCCATGCTAGCATCGATGCAAAGACGAGAAAGGAGCGGCAGATGCCCGAAGACATCATTCGACTATGTGTTGGTATCGAAGACGCGACCGATTTAGTCGACGACCTCTCTCGCGCAGTAAGTGTCACAGCATGAATCATCTTATCAATGTTATATTCCTAACCTTAAGTAGCTCGTACAAGCCGGTGCCGTGACAATTACACTGGACGGCATCGCTGCCGCAGGCACAGCTGCACAGGCCGGAAACGCCAGTTCGAGCAACGATACGTCGTCTTAGTCTAGGGCTACGTTATCTTGAGATCCTGCGGGAGTTCCGTGTTTCGGAGCAAAGGCACATGTCATTGCGTAACACTGCAGGGAAATCATGTTCCAGCCATATAGATGAAGATTCTATTAATCATCCACTGCTCTACCTAAAATATTCCACGCTCGAAGACAGTAACACAACGCTCGCCTCCGGTGCAAGTACTCGGTCTTGGTTACATTACGACGACTCGAAATTTCGCAACGAGTCAATGCTGTGCGGAGGATCTATACATATATTTAGCATCTAGATGAGATGTGGGGAGGATGGGAAAATACTTACTCGGCGTCCGGCTGTTGGACCACCTCAGTAAATGGGAGTTCCGATCTTGATGTTTGAGTTGCCCAACGATCTAACATAGCAGTTTGGGAAGAGCGCGTCCCCTGTTGAGCATTTGCTTTCGCCGAGTTGCAGTGGGCTTTCTTGCCACGGCCACTATACAACATATCAGAACCATATCTTAACATCAAGTTACTGCCCTCGACGAACCTTTTGGGCCTCTTATCAACCTCATGAGTACTGTGTGGCATTTTGTTCACAAAAAGGTCAATTTGGTGGTAGAGGTGTTTAAAATTAGCCAATGTGGCTTCGGCAAAGGCGTTTGAAATTTAAAGAAAGAAATATCTTAGAAAATACAAGATTAAAACTGACTGAGCGAATCTGACGTTTCTATCATCATTTCTCGATCATAGAGGTCCAAATCTTACCCTTATATAGACGAATCATCAGAGACCTTATCTCGTGTCGACTTGAATTACACCCGCATTTCAATGTGGTCTCAAGACATATCGCGGTCTTCATACTAACAGGGTATCTTGAATACGGCCTTCGATTGGCGATCTGGATCAGGGCTGATAGAGACTATCGGAATCCTCTGCTGCAGAATGTCATCGTGATATCTTCCAAAGTTCTATGCATGACACAGCTAGCCCTACTACCTAACGGTCAACCCATGATTATCCCTCATCCTCGGGCTATCTAATAGCACAGGGGCATGTTACACTGAATTAGGCTTTGGTGGTGGAACGACGCCTGTTCGCTATTAACCTGAGCGTGCTACTGTGGCTTGCATAGGTCTAATATACGCCATGTTTAGTTAGCGAGCGAAGCAGCTTTTATGGTAAGGCTTAGCGAAGAATAGACGTGCGGAGGATGAACTCCTCAACCTGAAACTTCAATGCTAACGTCTTCGTCAGTACAACGCCCTGCATGGATGTCCGGGCACGCAGATTTCCCTCTCCGCTCTATTTCTAGACATTCTCGAACGTTGGAAACCGGTGAAGAAAAGGGGTGTCATCTTGCTTTTTCGACGTCGCCGGTCTCAACTCCCTAGTCCCAATAAGAAATATCCGACTAGGGTGTCCAGTTTAGGAGCCGCCACCGGTCGATCGATCGGCCTAAAAGGAATCTATCGAGCGAACTGACATTAAGAGGGTGTGGGAGGTTGTATGGTCAAGTGAGCAGCTACCTGCATTTGGAAAATGCGGCTACCCGTGAACGCCATCGTGGCAGCTGCTATTACCTGAACGTCGGGGAACCCCAGAGCCGGCCATCCCGCCATTTCGGCTTTTCTACACCGTCATTAGATTCCTTTTTCAAGCCTCTGGATATCGTCTACCTCGAAAATATTCGCTTATCCTACCCAAATCTGCCGCCGTCCACGACAGCATCTTCCACGATCTTCAATCGTAGGAGCCGCATCGCATGGGCGCCTATTTTCTTTCGGGGAGTTGTTCACTAATCATTTGAAATTGATTGTTAGGTTTTTACTCCCGTCTTGGCTTCGTTTAACTGTCGTTAATTCAACGACTTAGGCAAAAAAGAAGCGAAAAGTTGAAGCAGTAGCACATGAAAATGCTAAACTTTGATATCTTGGCAATTTAGAGGATCAACTTTACCTTACCCTACTTAATGCTGACTACAGCCCCTTACTATACAGCATATGCACCCGAGCAAACAAACTAAAATCTAGACAAGCGAATATGAGCACACCAAGAGAATGTCCGAGATAAGTCAACCAAGCATATGGCGTGGTATATGGGGTGATTCATGCCGGTTCCCCTTCTTAACGTCATACTCCAGGCGCAATTTCGATCTACCGCCGGGCATCTATCATCTGCATACGACATGCGAACATGGAATTCTTGCTTTCTCGATACCAGACCGGGGATCTCGCCATAAACAATGGGCGGCCTCCCATGCTTATCCCCTTCCGGTGCTTTGGTTCTTCTGGGACAGAGAACGCGCGCGCGTTCTCTCTCGCCTTACTTACGTACCTAAGATAAGAAACCTAGTCAGGGTTCGAGGATGGGCAACGCATGTCTTAGACTCTGCAGAACGCGGAATGACAGGTCACATTTTGGGCGTTGAGCTTTCCCTCGTACGGACTACCTAACTGCTTGGGCCGTATACGAATAATGTGATGTGCTGTCGCGGATCACCACCGCGAATGCTGTTCAACTCCCAAGGCACATATAGGCGCGCTGAAATCCCATCCCCCGCGTATCCCAGCCAGTTGATGACCGGCGTAGTTGGTACAGAGCTTTATCACCGACGTCTCGCTCCGTTACACCGACGATATGTCCGGAGGCTAGATATATCACGGGATCCCGATGAGGCTCTTAGACAGCGTGTCGTCATCTAAACGTAAGTTTGTTCCAACCTGAAACTGGATTGTCGATCAAGTGGCTTGTTTCCATGGCTGGACCAATATATGTGTCAAGGAATATATATCGGGGACCTTCGCGGCGTTTACTAAGACACGGGGTTTAATCTATTCGCATCTTACCCATTGTAAGAATATACCTACCATTCATTTTTACTTTTTCAATCATGGTATCTTTCTGATTTAGATCATAATAGAGGGTACATTAGTCTACTATTGGTAACTCCGTGACTGGTATGGAATATAACTCCTCAAATAGATGTACCCCCACAATCGTCGCCTGTCGTCATTCATGGGTTATTCATAGGACATTAGCTGTGGCTATATAGCTCGGCTTCTCTTGTTGCTAGGTACACATATGAACATCGTACCATTTGCCATACTAGTCGATCCTGTTGCGATTGTTGGGGTTGCACAGGCCCCTATTTCTGTGGTCATCTTACTGGAACTAGCCGGCTCAGGTGACAAATATAGAAGCTAAGATTATTGGAATGTTTTCATATTCGGGAATGATGATGTACTAGCAGATGTGTATGCTGATATATAAAAAAGTATATACAGATGAACCTTGATTGCAAAAAGGAGTATGGTATAAGAGGGGGGATTGAGGGAATCTGACATCAAAGATACCTGCATGGTATATGTTGGGAAAGGGGAATATGTCATAGAGGTATGAATGAATATGACCAGAGAATAAAAAGGGAATATCACAAAAAAGAAGCAAAAAAAAGCTCAGTTCCAGACTTGAAGCTGGAACCTACGAAAAACACGTGGTGTCGAGTCCTGGTTAATCTTAGCCTCTGTCGAATTTCGAACAGAAGATAAGCCGGTCCACCATTGGGCCATTGCGGGTGTTTTTCTAAGTCTCTAGTCACTGAAGCGGGAGTCTAACTCCAGGTCGACCTTGAAGTGAAAGTGTTTATCATACCTTATAAACCTTATACTGGAGTTCTATTTCCTAGGTAACAGCCGGGCTTTCCCCCGGGGACGAACGAACACAGGACACTTGTGCCGGATATTGGTGAGTCGTGACGGGCCACGTACAATACATTGTTCTCAGGGCCGTTATCAGAACCTACTAGACACCACTGTGTCCTTCCCATCTTGAAAGAAATGATGCCATCTTAGGGGTTCAGGAGACTAATATCATCCTACCTATAACGACAATACAATAATACTTCCGTAATAACATCATCTTCAAAGATCTTTTACACTCTCGATATCAGTAGTAGGTATCTAGTGTGTTGAGTCACCCATACAACAACCTTGGAAGGCAGCAAATACCCCTTTTTGCTCCAAGGATGTTCGAACCATAAGCCCTAGGTCCTCACCCAAGCCATCAATCCAACGAACAATCTAAATACAAATCTACAGTCACATTTTAAAGTCAACGCGTAGCTCAAGAACGAAGTAATACCGGCAAAGAACGGCATTTTATTACCCCAACCAACACAACAGCATTCTGGCCTAACCTACATAGACAGTGTGTAACCATAACTCATACATCTACCAATCTAGCTATACAAAGCACAATCTTCCCCCCTCTTAACCCGCCCAAAAACATGCAACCCCTCACGAAAAATCAAATCGCTCAGGCAATACGATCGGCGCGACCAGCGTCCAGATGTACATGCTATAGCAGAACCAAGCGCTAACGATCTTGACCCAACTAGCCCAGTACGTGCGGCCCACGGTGGCGAAGTCGCTGTCCGTCGGGGACTGGTCGAGGCCCTGGACCGTGCCTGTGAGCAGGGTGCCGACCCAGCATGTGGCGAGGAAGAAGATGATGTGGAAGACGGAGTAGTTGTACTGCGTGCTGCTGCGCTCGTCGTCGCCGGGCGTCTTGCTGCTGCTGTCGTCTTCGTCCTCGTCGTCGGAGAGCAGGGCGTCGGCGGGTAAGCTGCCCTCTTCCACGGCGCGGCGGAGGACCTCGGCGCGCATTTCCCGGCGGCCGGGTTGTTGCGTTACGAGGTCGTGCTCGTCGTCGTCGGCGAGCTTGATGCCGCCTTTGTTGTTACCGAGACCTAGGCTTTGCGTCGCGGCTCGGGTCGTCGTGTATGCGACCGTGAGCATGGTGACGATGGCGCCGATGACGACGGATGTGGTACGTGTGCCTTGGGCGCGGATTAGGGGGTTGCATTGTTTGTCGTCGGGTTCCATCGAGACGGCTGACATGGTCAGGTACGTGCAGTAGAAGGCGACCATGGCGGCCTGCGCCAACCCGGCCTTAGGGTTGTATTCCTGGATTGTGGGATGTACGGAAACAAAGGAAATGGCTAGCCAGAAGATCAGGTTGATTGTGATGGCGGCTTGGTTCATCGAGCACCCGCTCCGCGCAAAGAAGAAGTACTGGATTATGGTCATCGCGAGCGAGCCTAGGTACATGCTTAGAGTGGATCCGATGAGCACGCCCCGCCATATCCGAGAGTCGGTGTTTTCGATCTGTTCGAGGCAGTACTCCGCCCAGGTGTGTGCGAGGTCGACGAGTAGGATGAGGCCGAGAATGAGGAAGAGCATGGCGCCGATGAAGGCGATGTAGTTACCCCAGACCTGGAAGAACGCATCAGGTATTAGGAAAGACATAACCACAAATGCGAGCCATGCAATGATCTTGGGTCCCCAGAAACCATTTTGAAGAGCAGCTCGTGGGTTTTTCGAGGATGCGACACCGAAGAGGAGACCGGCGAAGATAAGGTGGAAGAGACCGAGGGCGAAGTTGATTCGGTGAACAGCGAGCCATCCATAACATTGGCCGTTGGGACAGTTGATCTTAACGTAGTCCAACATTAAATGTTGTAGCTTTTCGATAGCCCAAGGGGTGAGCATAATCCAGGAGAGAATCGAGTTAACGAGGAGGAGGAGAGCGTAGGCGATACGGGTAGCAACACTTAGATTCGATGTTAGTCAACACTGTACGATATGATACAGGATAAAGTACGAGAGTCTCAATTATCTTACCTGTTGCCACACTTCCCGCAGGCGCTACAGACCATGGAGCACGTAGCGGCACCACAGCAACTGGCAGCGAAGGACATCAGCTATTTGAATGTTAGTCGGCGATAAACCCAACAGAAGTACCGAGGCTGCAACATACCGCGCCAGCGCTAGGCAATGCCAGCATGGGAATAGATAGGAGCGCTCCCATCTTAGATGACGAGTTGCAATTCCGGATTACTTTATAATATTTGCCTTATCGAAGTGAATTGTCGAGATGCCGGTTGAAAAGAAACGAAATAAAAAAAAGGAACGAAGAAAAGTGGTGATAGTGGTTGAGGCGTTGCCGCCGGGCTGATGTTCTGGTTCTGGCGTGACGGTTGCGACGGGAATCGAGCACGGGCCATCTATTACGTAGGGGTCATGCGACTAAGACATAAATGTAGTAATGTCCTGGTATAACGATATATTGATAATATGGATAGTATATTTACATAACGCATATCTTACGTAAGTGAAACTCTAATCCACAATCTTTAATGTAAGGCACCTGACAAAATCATCTTCCTATTCATGTTTATTAAGAGATCCTGAAGCCGCTCAATCCATCTATAAAGGTCTATTTTTATAGATCTCTATAAGAAATGCCTTAAGTATATGTACTTTTTAAGTACGAAAGTATCATTCACTCATCTTCAAGAGGATCTACTTTTTCATCATTTCGTGACATCCTACTCTATTCACATAGGACGAGACAATGGTGTAAACCGCCATTAGAACACCCTAATAGTACTTCAATATCTTGAGGAACTCATATATACGTTTACCAATACTAACACAACAACCCTGAAACCACCCCCAACAGCCTAACCACCTATCCAGTAAACAGCGCCGGACCCGGCATGGGGTAATCCGTATTGGTGCCATACGGGCTATAGTGAATACCGGGGTCCGTATTCTTATACAACGCCGTGCCCAGCGTACCCGCCGGTTTCGCGGTTCCCGATCCCGTGATCGCGATGTTAAAGCACTGAGGATAATTCTGCGCGCCGTTCAGACTCCCGCCACCGTGCAGCGCGATGATCTCGTGACGCAGGACGTAGTTCCCCGGGGCGATGCTCGCCGGGATCGTCGTCGTCCAGGAATTGTTGTCCGCGATGAGCTTCGCGCTGGCCCACTGCTTCGTCGCGGCGTCGATGCCGGTGGCCTGGATCTTAACCCACTTCAGCTTCGTCTTGTCCGCCTTGCTGCAGTCGCCGTCGCATGCCGCGATGTAATCGATGATAGGACCGTACGGGTGCGGCCATGCGCCACCCGCCGCTGTGCCCCATTGGAAGGTGACCTTGGCCCCGGCTTTCACCGTCGTCGTGAGCGAGCCCGGCGCCGAGTTCTTGTGGCAGTTGATGTCGGCGGTCTGGTACGCGTCGGGCGCGACGAAGCCGCTGTCAAGGTTCTCCGCGTACCACGCCGCGAGCGGCGGCACGCTCATCCCGTTCTTCTTGTCGTAGTAGTACTGCAGCAGGAACCCGGGCTCCTTCGCCCCGTCAGCCACGTACTCGGTCACGTAGCCGTGTCCTAGGGTCGTGGTGACGAAGGCGCCGAGGAGCGTCAAGAGAGAGGCTGTTGTTACAGGCATGGTGAAGGAGGATCGAGTGAACTCCTATAGGTCTGCTTGCTTCGCTTAAAGAGGCCAAAAGAATGAGAGAAGTTGGGAAGGTGTAGGCCTTTATGTATAGCTGGGATGCTTAACCAGGAACCACAACCCACCTCTCTACCCATATAAGATGCAACAGTATGATCCGGGCCAAGGCGACATATTCGTAACGCGATGCTAAATCTACGTTTCCGAACTCGAGCGGTGGGATCTCAACCTATTCATTCTAAAAATATTTGTCACTTTGATTCTTGGTGGTTTTTATTCGTTAACCTGGTTCACTAAAGGGGTATTCGGAGCTCAAATCACCGTGTACGGAATCAGATAAGCCGAAGATACGTATTGGTCTTAGAGCTATTATGACGATCACCTACCTAGGCACTTATTTATTTCCACTGGCCATTCGTCCATACCGCTGATATAAATACAGGGCAATCCAGGCATACATCATCTTGGCGCGGGTCAGGCCTCAAGTTAGGGTCACCTGAGCAAGTACCATCTAATGCTAGGTTGGTTAATTGTAGCATTGCAGGTTATGAATTGTATCTGACTAGGTGCTCCCGAATCTTCAAGACTTGAATAGAAGTCAACAGGCCCTGTAACGGGCAACTATACAGATCCTTTCTAGACTAAGATACATTCCTTTGATATCACCTGACTACAATCTAACCTTTAGAGACTTTCGATCAGGATTCGGCGTCGGGAGTGACATTCCCAACAAGTGGCGCGTTTGGTTCGACGAGGATCGCAGCAACTGTTCGAATCATCTTGAACAAGACGACTGAGAGAGTTGCACACGGCACACCGAACACCACCATCATGAAACCTGGTGATTGAGTCTTCTGTGCTCCGAGAAGGAAGTTTTCCGAAGGTGCTAGCAAAAAGCTAATAGCAGCATCGATTATCAGGGAGCTAATGATGATGCAATACTTTGAACTGTTGCAATGGTGAGTTCTCTTTAAGTTGGTGGGGAAATGGCGTCAGAGTAGTACTGACAGTTGCTGCCTGCTTTTTCTCATCCCGCTTTCGTGGAGATCAAGAGACATCCACATGGAAGTAAAAAAAGCACATACGGTGCCGGCACTAATTACGATTAGCACCCAGGAAAACGTACCAAGATAAAGCCGAAGGTAGAAGCTATAGAGTAGGCTCGACGACTCACCTGACAATAACATGAATGGGTTCATCGCCCACCAAAACCATGGCTAGGTATGCCCAGGCTGATACGCCCATACCTACTCCTAGAAAGCTTCTATCACGATGATATACAGCAAGAGCAATATATCCTAGAACCACACCGAGCAAGCATGTGTACCAAAATATGCTAAAAGCCAATGGATCCTGAGATTTGCCATCTTCAATACCCGGAACGGCTCGAAGGGGCGAAGCACAGGCTTTATGAAAAGATGAGACTAGAGGCATGAATAAGGATGGACGAAGAGATCGGATGAGGCGCCAAAGGTTCTTGACGATGATCCTATGCGATTCCTAGTAATCTGTAAGCTGCTAATAAGGTGGTAAAGGTGGTAAAGGTAGATTTATATTCTGCCAAATTCTCACCTTGTATCTCTCTAGCCCAGGTTTATCGTCAACGAGACGAGCAGTCCAGTCACTGATTGCATCAAATAGAGCCACGAAAGGCTCCCGGAATGAGGAGGAAAGATTAGAACTTGCGGCCTCAAGACGTTCCATGCATTCACGTAGCCTTTCTACGGTCAAGGATTTTGTGGATGTGATATGCTTGGGATCGTCGTCCTCGAAAGCCAGGCTTGTTTCGTGTAGGGAAGCTAGACGGGCAATATTTGTTTTCCGCTCCCTATTGTCCAATCGGGTTTTGTCCTGCGTCGGCTGAAAATCCTCGACCTCAATGCATTTGGATTCAACCATGACAAGACCTGCATATATACCATTGACCTCGGCGATGGGTTGTTCTTGGAAGTTATCGACCTCAATGCATTTAGATTCCACCATGACGAGACCGGCATATATACCTTTGACCTCGGCGATAAGTTCTTCTTGACTGAGGCATTTCTCAGGCTCTCCAATAGGCATACTTGAGTCCAGTTCGTCGCTGACGGCAGTGTCCCGGGTCGAAGTAGGAGCTATTTCATCAGGCTTCCATAGTTTCCCAAATTGTGGTTGGCAAGAAAACTCTGTATCAGAAACTGTACCAGACGTCACACTGGCTCGCGATCGTCTAGGTGGGCATTTTGACCGCGTGCGACTCTTGATAGAAGAGACGGACGACTCACGCTTCGTACATGACGAAACATGATTTAGTTGATTATAGGTCTCCTGAGTATCAGGAGAGATCTTCGTTGCGGGGGCTTCCTCGGGAGTAGTATTTACAGGGACTTCACTAATCGGTTCATAGGAAGCTAAATCCAGATAATTCGATTCCAATTGGTGTTTGATTCGCTCTCCACAGGCAATAAACTCTTTCATGCGCTCGACAACAGAAGATTGCTCCTTCGACGCCCTTTGCAAGTAGTCGGAAAAATTCGCGGCTACGTCTTTTTGGAGCATGATTGCGGCGGGAAGTTAGACTCGGACTAGAAAGATTGAAAAGTTGTTAGACATGTATTAGCTGTGAGGCTGGAATAGGAGGTTAATTACCTACCTAGAGGCCTAACGGTAGGTGGATTTGGTAACAACCAATGTGAGAATTTCCCACTACGAATTCTAACAAGAGAAAATAGAGGCTGGTTAGGGACAGAAAAAGGTGAAAGAAATCGAGAAGTATTTAATTTGAAGCGAGTTTCCAGCTTTCATGGCCACTCAGATATCCAGCCCACTTCGGAATACTTGATGTTGATAGGTTGAGTGATGCTACGCTGGACACTGCGCCTTTTACCCCGCCTACTTCCTGTCCGCCTGGGCTTGTGGTTATTGCTGATTGATGACTATCATTCGTCTCTTATCTTACAACAATATAATCGATTTGAATCCCAGACGAATGTATGAGCTTTCCATGAAAAGAAGTCGGTGTTTGGTATTTAGTTCAAATCATAACGTATAGCTATGTCTCGGTACTGCGAAATATTAGACGAAATTCGATCGCGCTTTATCCGAACAGGCTCAGCCACATCAGATACCCGGCTACAAGAAAGGTATCTCCTACGATCGATTTATGCTTGGTCAGATTTTCCGAGCTCTCTGGCGATTATATTATCAGCATGCACTTCGCTGTCGAGCGGTGTATTACTTGGGCCACAGCTGGCCTCCTGTCTGGGATCCGATTCACCAGCATCTTTACTTGCGGTATATTTCAGGGACCCAAACACAAATTGCGAGGGAAAACTCCCTGCTAACTAACATATAGTCATTGTTACGGAAAACATCGAACACTCTACCCGACACTGTGTCAATTCCGAAAACAGCTAAGCTCGCGCTCGCGCTCCACTGTTATAGTATGACGACTCTTTCTCTATACAAGACGATGGGGGATTGCCGCCGCAGAAAGTTAACATCTGGGGTCATATTGTTGGTTGGACTAGCTGCCTTGTCGTCTTCCGCTAGTTCAGAAGGCACGTGGGTCGAAAAGGAGGCCGAAGTAATTACGGTCTTACCGTTATTGATGTCTTTATCTTTGCTTCTTACCTTGGGGTTTTATTCCTTGAGGCAACAGAACAGTTCGACTCCACAGGTTCATAGCGATAAAGGTTAGGGGGTCAGTAAGAGATCATACTACCGAAGCTTGATGTTGAATAGAGAAGAGATTATGGCGGTGCTGTACATCCAGCAAAGAATAGTCAGAATGTTGTGATTATTCCAAGATTATTGGGAGCAGATATACTATTTCAATACCTAGTAGTATAGCATTTCAATAATGTGGCTGAGGTTAGGGCGCGAGGTCTCTGATAATCTGTATCTACACTAGTCAATGTGGCTTATCGAATGAGATCTTGGCCAATCAATGATCGCGCTTCCGGACCTGAGCCACACCACTATTGAAATAGCAAAGATAACCCTGAAATTAGCTTCTATACAGCTTGTACAAACACGTTTACATTGACTAATGCCGTTGATGATAATCAAAACATACGCTATGAACAGGATATCTCTAATAGCCTAGATAAATCGGCGTTGTGTTTTCGCTGGAAGCATAAGGCCGATGAGTAAAATGGCAAACGATACTCGGCTAAACCCAAACAACGAAATGAAAAAGAACTCGCATAGGTATACCCAATTAATAGCACGCATGACATAAATGCTCTGGTGTGTCGCCCCAAGCCCCAAGAAGTCGAGCTCGATGGAAATATGCTACGTATCCCCTAGCACAAGAAGCTATTCAACGCATCCGCTAACTTTCGGACGTTGGTGACGGTACCATGACGGGGGGTATGATAGAGGCTCTCACAAGAATGGCTGCAATGATGGAATCGTTGAGTGTTAGAACCCGTATGATTCGTAGGCGGACATAAAATCGTGCAAGAACTTCGGCCGTAGAAATGGTAGCAAGACTCGCGAGACGGAGACCACAGCCGCTCCGAGGCTGTCGCATGATACTTGGTGTATTGGAGACTGAATTATCAAGAGTCTGAGAGCCTATTGCAGATCCAGAAGAGAATATGCTGTACATAGACATAAAGCGAGTGTGGCGGCGTCCTGTGCCGATTCAAAGAGCCGACTACCTCATCAAAAAGCAAACCAACAACTCAACAAACATTACGAGGCTGCAAGGTTGGCGCCAACCTCGGTAAGACTCTAAATGTTACACAAATCAACCCTCCGTATCATCCATCGACCATTTCTTTTTATTTCCTGGTGCTTGCTACTAACATTGATTCAAGTTACCCCTCTCCCTCTACGCTGCAGCTACTCAAGATGGCATCGAACCAGACAGTCACCATAATCGAAAAGCTCAATAGCCTCAGTTCAAGGCTATCTTTGAAAGATGATGTTCAAGCTCATAACGAAGCGTTACAGCTGAGTAAAGAATTGGCGGCAAGTCTTGAAGAGCCTAAGAATGCAGCTGTGAATTTGGCTTTTGCGGTACTCTGCCTCCTTCTATGATTGTATATGTCGGCTCTCTGACTTACTTATTTTGACAGCCATTCATTACCATAGCTGCAAGAATCGCTGTCAATCTTGATCTGTTCAAGTTGATTATTAGCCATGACGGACCTATTACTTCCCAGAAGCTCGCCACTCTTTCGGGCGGGGAAGAGCTGCTTATTAGTATGCTAGCTCGGCGTGTCTCAATACCTACGCATGAACTCGATTAACGATTACCTAATTAGTCCGAGTTTTGAGACCTATGGCCGCCACAGGCTTCATCAAAGAGGTTGGGGAGCGGATGTGGGAGGCCACACCAATCACCGAAGCCATGGCAACGGAAGAAATCGCCGCAGGGCATAGAATGGTGTGAGTATCTAGTAAATCGGCATCAAAGCCGTGTCTGGTCTCTCATATTATTTTTAATATTTGTATATCTACCTACTGATGAGCTTATCAGTGGCGAGATGATCGTAGGTGCTGCAACCAAGGCACCCAAATGGCTCAAAGAATCCGGCCATCGTTGCCCCACCAACCCTCATGATGGCTTCATCCAGTACGCTTTCCAAACCAAGTTGAACATATTCCAACTTTTCAGCACAATGCCAGCTATGATGAAAGACTTCAACTTGTTCATGGGGAATACTATGGGAGCCAGAGACTATTGGGTCGATTGGTTTCCGGTTCAAGAGCGACTCATCGACGGCGCAAATAAGGAATCTGCCCTTCTCGTTGACGTTGGCGCTGGAAAAGGTCACGATCTTCTTGCATTCCACAACAGATACCCGGATCAGGGACTTCTAGTACTGCAAGACCTGGCCGCCGTGACAGACAACCTTGAAGTTCTCGACCCTTCCATCAAGCCGATGGCGTATGATTTCTTCACAGAGCAACCGGTTAAAGGTAAATAAATCGACTACTCATGAATGAAGTTTCCCAAAAATTTACTAACTACCATTTAGGCGCACGCTCATACTTCTACCATCACATTCTCCACGATTGGTCTGATGAAGTAGGCTTGAGAATACTAAGTCAGCTCAAAAAGGCGATGAAGCCAGGCTATTCGAAGCTTCTCATTCACGAGATGATAATTCCGGAGCAGGGGGCATCACCCTTCCACGCCGCGCTTGATATGACCATGATGGCCTTTAATTCAGGCATAGAACGGTCCGAGAGGCAGTGGGAAGAGCTGCTCGACAAGGCTGGGTTCGAAGTTGTGAAATTCTGGCAGCCTATGCAAGAGGACGCCGACGGAATCGTAGAGGCGATACTCAAGGAATAGACGAGTAACATGTAACCACCGACTCGCACATGAAAGTTCGATGGCGGACATACCGACGTGCTTGGATTTTCATACTATTG
Source organism: Annulohypoxylon maeteangense (assembly GCF_022496945.1). Classification (NCBI taxonomy): domain Eukaryota; kingdom Fungi; phylum Ascomycota; class Sordariomycetes; order Xylariales; family Hypoxylaceae; genus Annulohypoxylon; species Annulohypoxylon maeteangense. The sequence continues at coordinate 1,006,621 of NW_025953249.1, read as the reverse complement.
CTTCCTCGGATTTATCGCGGTGGTAATATTCTTGAAACAACATATTTTTCTCCTTCTCTATACTTTTTTAAGCTAAGGTTTTACTGAAGAATGTAAGAAGGGGGACATGTTGAATAATGCGTTCTTGATTGTAAAAACCGTTGTCAAGTTAAGCTCACGATTAGTCAGATCTGTTAGATCAGTCCCTAGATTAGTCCGTGAATTAGTTCGAAAGTCAATTCAACAATCTGTGAAATAATCAGTAAATCCGTCCCTAGATTCAGTTAACAATCAGTTGAGAGATCAGCTCAAAAGTCATTTCTTCGAATAGTTAACACTCAGTTCGAAGTTCAGTTTGAAGATTAAAGATTTAATCAGTGAACCCGAAGGCGATGCAACCAATCAGGTACTTAAGGTTTTGCCAAGACGTGGGCGCCGCGCTAAGAATAATCGAGCCAATCAATCACCGCGATCAATTTCCCATAGAATGTCCTTCGGACGGATCATTAATTGACCGTCATTGATGTGGCTGTGTGGGTTAAGATTTCGATCTCACCAAATTGTCGCACGGCGCGCACTCTCACTTCTACAATATTGCTTTCTCAAATTTCGAAGAATACTTCCACCAGCTGTTATAATGATTTCAAAAAAGGGCAACCCATATCAAACCTGGATGAGACGTTCATTTAAGGTTGTGTTAGCGCAGCATCGGCGCTAATTATTAAGTGGAAATAGTACGGATACAATAGGACGCATAGCTTATTTTAGGCGACCTTATAGGCTTAGGTACCTAGTTCTAGGTGAGTTCCCAAGTAAGTGCCGCCAACATCCCAAAGGGATATTACACAGCTCAATAAAGTACCAACATGCGTATAACATACATCGACGCGTGCGCGCAGATGTTCCAATCAAAGAGCGAAGGTGGGGACCGGGGCCATCCCTTGATAGTTTCTTTGTGGACTTAGTCTTCGACTTCCCAACGTCATTTTTCAAATTTGAAAAGAGCAGATTGTGAAGAGGCCCATGGTAACGACCGAGTTGAAAGCGACTATGGCATCTGAGAAAAGCGATGAGCCTTCCGATGCCCTGCAGCATACGGATCTTGATGTGCAGGCGGAAGAGTCAACGCCAAAAGAAGGTGTATTTGCTTGGGTACAGGTCCTGGGAGCTTTCGTTCTGAACCTCAATACCTGGGGCATGATGAACTCGTTTGGTGCCTTCCAGACTTTCTACCAGTTGGACATGCTGAGTTCTTACTCCTCATCGAACATCGCCTGGATCGGGTCCACCCAATCATTCTTACTTTTCCTTGTCTCTCTTGCTGCCGGTCCCCTCTTCGACGCAGGATATGTTCGATGGCTTTTCTGGTCCGCATCTTTATTGGTGATCGTCGGCATGTTTCTCACTAGCATCACTTCCGCCTACTGGCAGGTATTCTTGACACAGGCCTTGATGATGGGTCTTGGATTCGGCTGCCTATACCTACCTGCGCCGGCTATAGTCTCCCAGCATTTCCACGCCAAAACTGCGCTGGCAATGGGCGCATCATCTACCGGTAGCGCTATTGGTATGTTTTGCTACTTCGAATTATAGTAAAACCATAACTAGGACCTACCTAATTACTTATACAAGTCTGACCTATATTCAAATTAGGCGGAATCATATACCCCATCGCATTTAATGCGCTGCAGCCACAGGTCGGGTTCGGCTGGGCCACCCGCGTGCTGGCTTTTATCCTTCTAGCAACCTCTGTCATCCCGGTTTTCCTCATGAAATCGATTGCGCCGCCCCGACCGACTAGGGGATTGATCGATCGCACTGCCTTTAGAGATACGCCTTATCTCGTTTTGAACTTGGGCCTTTTCTTTGGCGTCATGGGATTCTATATCATCTTTAATTATGTCGAGTTGTTAGCATTGGAGCGAACTGATGTCTCTTCCCACCTATCCGGCTATCTACTCGTAATTATTAACGCCGCCTCACTGCCCGGCCGCATCATCCCGGGTTACTACGCTGACCGGATTGGAAGCCTCAACACACAGGCTTCTGTAGCGTTGGCAGGCGCCGTGCTGACCTTCAGCATGCTTGCGATCCGAACTACCGCTGCCCTGGTCGTTGTTATCGTTTTATACGGCTTTATGGCTGGCGCCTTCATGGGGCTGCCTGCTGCTAGTATCGTCAGCTTCTGTCCCGATAAAAGTAAGATTGGCACACGCCTTGGCATGACCCTGGCATTTATAGGCTTTGGTATGCTCGTTAGCAACCCTATAGCTGGCGCAATTCTCGGCGACGATGAGGACTGGGTCGGTTTGGTTGTGTGGTGTGGTGCTTTACTTGTGGCTTCTTTCATAAGCCTTACAGTGAGCCGAATTCTTAAGGTTGGGTCAGGACTAACCAAGGCGATCTGAATTAGCTGGAAATAATTAAGGGTTACTTAATAATACTTTTATAAAAGGCCCGGTAGGTATGTTTTTGAGGTTTCTCCGTGTCTGAGATTGTGACGAAAATATCTTACCGGGGACTAACGTAGAGAGACACTTTCTAACATACCCGTATGTTCAGTTGAATATGATACGTACATAGTAGATGACAAATAACAGGAATTGAAGGGATATTACCTAGTTACCTAGAAACCTACTTAGGTAGATATGTTACGCGTGTACTCATCCCTTAATTTACATGGCCAATATTGGACTCAAGGTTATTGCAACCAGCTCTTTCCGAAAATCTTGACAACCTTTCTTATGAGGCAACTCTTAGGTAACAGTCTCCAGATGGAAGGTACCCCTGGACGTTGGCAGAAAGTGCGGACCGCATTTAGCGGTGTATAGCATACGTATCTGGAAAGAAAAAAACTATTCGAAGTCAACTTTGACTAATTTTGACCAATTTCTTACCAAATTCAACATCAATATTTCGTACAAATAACCCCTTTCCTACGCGAGGTCACATGTCTCTTTGTCATACGGGTAAAGATTCAGTGGAACCAAGTGTTATGTTAGCACTGGGCATGCGCCAAGGTTAGTAATCGAGCGGATCAGATAGGGTTCCAAGCTTGCTTGGCTTGCCAAGTTTCAAATGGGTGCACAGGTGCAGCAGTTGATGCCGACGTACCGGTCGGCACTAACTCCAATAAGGATGGTCGAGCCGCATCGTGGCCTGAAGCGGCAGGGGGTTGAGGCGAGATAAGCCGATAAGCGCATCCCGTAATTGTTGCGACATTCGTCGAGCGTCCTATCAATCCCCTTTAACTCTCGCAGCAACTAACTCCCGATTACTTACCCTTCTTTCATTCGTTCCCAATCCTTATGTTCGGCATGGGAAGTCCAGTATATTGATACCCCGGATTTCCTTTTTTCCCGACATCGCACCTCTTGTTGTGCTATATCGTAACCTCCGATCTCTGTCGCCAACTCCTGTCTTAGATATTCCGTACTCGTCATCCTCGTCATCCATCTCAGCCTCACCTACCACTTTCTTTGTAGACTATCACGTCGCAAAAAGAGACATGATATCTTCTTTACCATAACACTAACTGCTTTTAAAATGACTATTTCTGACCAGGTTTACAATGCTCGCATCGTGTCGAGCGTTGCTGCGACCGTTATCTCGCTGGCCTGCGGAACGAATGTAAGGGATTCCCCCCATCATCTCCGTTGAAACATCCTCGATATGTATGATATCAACCTGACAACACGCGATAGTATGTCTATTCAGCATGGGCACCTCAATTCGCGGATAAATTATTATTATCCGCGACCGAGAGCAATCTGATCGGTCTCGCTGGTAATCTGGGAATGTATTCGATGGGTGTGCCCGTCGGAATGTTCGTCGATAGTAAGGGACCGCGGCCCGCTGTTATCGTCGGATCTATCCTACTTGGGCTCGGCTATTACCCGCTACACCAAGCATACGATGCCGGTCACGGGTCCGTTCCCTGGATGTGTTTTGTGTCGTATCTAACTGGTCTCGGCGGTTGTATGGCATTCGCCGCCGCCGTGAAGACGTCGGCTTTAAATTGGCCACATCACCGAGGCACCGCCACCGCCTTTCCGCTTGCCGCCTTTGGTCTCAGCGCATTCTTTTTCTCCCTCATAGGCTCCATACTCTTCCCCGGTAGTCCAAGCAAATTCTTGATGTTACTCGCTTATGGCACTTTCGGCCTAACCCTCGCTGGATTTTTCTTCTTACGCGTACTCCCGCCCCACTCGCCTTATCATGCGGTGCCCGATGCCGAGCCAGGTATGGCAGACTCCCGGGAGTTGCGCCGTACCACATCGCAGGAATCCAAAGCCCGCGCTGGTCGTGGCAATCCTTCTGAACCTGGTATGTCGCATAATACTATTGAAACCACCATCACCAACAAGACCCAAGAAGCCTCTGGACAAGAGGACGGGGCGCACAGCATCCGAGACTTCCCAGTCTCAAACCCAGTCCCAGACGCAGACCGCAAAGGAATTGCTACCACCACCACCCAAGCGGTCGATACCGAGGAAGCTGCGTCAGGCAACCAGGACGGTGCCGATGAGACGTCATCGCTTCTCTCCCAGTCTACTTTGTCCTCTTCCTTGCCAGGTGAAGTCTTAGTGCAGAGCAGTGTTGATATGGATCGTTCTCACCGTGTAGATATCCGTGGCATGAACCTCCTGATGAATATTGAGTTCTGGCAATTGTTTTCCATCATGGGCATACTCTCCGGTATCGGCCTCATGACTATTAAGTGAGTTATCCATTCCTCCCATTCCGGGATTGCACCTCGTCGGCCTCGTCGTCCTGACTCCATTTGTACTTAGTAATATCGGAAACGATGTTACGGCGCTCTGGAAGCATTACGACGACTCTATCGACGATAAGACCCTCGTTCTCCGCCAACAGCTGCACGTCTCCATCCTATCCATCGGCAGCTTCTCCGGTCGCCTCCTTAGCGGTGTCGGCTCCGACTTCCTCGTCAAGGTCCTCAAATCGAGCCGCGTTTGGTGCCTAGTCGTCGCCTCGGGCATCTTCTCGATCGCCCAGGTATGCGCCCTCAATGTAACGAACCCGCACCTCCTTGGCTTCGTATCCGGGTTTAGCGGTCTAGGTTATGGGTTCCTGTTCGGCGTCTTTCCGTCCATCGTCGCCGAATCTTTCGGTATTCATGGCTTGAGCCAGAACTGGGGCTTCATGACTCTGAGCCCCGTCATCTCGAGTAATGTGTTCAACCTATTTTACGGTACGGTGTTTGACGCGCACTCTATCAAAGATAGAGACGGTGTGAGTTCGTGTACCGAGGGCCTGCAGTGCTATTGGGCCGCCTACGTCGTCACTCTGGGCGCGTGCGGCTTAGGACTCGTCGTCACCCTATGGGTTATCTGGCACCAGTGGAAGAGCAGGCTCGCGGAGTCGGCTGGAAAGAACCGCGCGAGGGAGTAGTTTTAGGCAGAGATCAGGATTCCTACCTATCTAAAGTTAAGCAGGCAGATAAAGTAAAGGTGGATGCGAAAGCGATTTAAATACATAATATGTATGTAGTATGGGATGTATCAGGAATCCGGACCCGGGGCTAGGCGGTAGAAAGAAACCCTACATCGAATATGTAGGTGGGATATAGGGACGATCTGGGAACACATACACATACATATATACACGGTTCGATACCTAGGTAGTAGCTTCAATGTTTTTTTTTAGAGGGGGGGCCGGACGTGAACTATATCATTATCATGGTTTAAACCCGTATCCGAGCGGCGTTTTTGGTGGGGGTCGTGCGGTGCGGTATAGAATGGGAGTGGGGGGGATACACACATAGATTGAGGTGGAAATAGATTTCCGTTTTTTTTTTACCCGTGTTTCATGGCGAAGTCAAGATTCGTGCTACGTCCGGGTTACTAGAGAGTTGTGTGACGCTTGTGTTGCGTTATAATTTAAATCGTTGCGTGGTACTGCTTTATCTTCACACCACCTGGCTTGAAAGTACTTGACAATAATAAATAAGAGAAGAGGAACAGCTTCTTAGCAAGTAGGCAAATAGGTAGGTAATTATTGATCATAGGGGTTTATTGTGATTCAGGCTATCGTAGGAGTATATGACTCAGACGCCATCTACGTATCCATCTAACTTAACTAGGTAGCCAAAGCAGACGCGTTGCAGTCCCCTCTCTCGGGGGGATGAATCCATTATTTTCTTTCTTTCTTCCTTGCTCTTCCATCGATGCCGTCTGTCCAAACCAGGCCCTTCCGGCAATTTCTCGGCGCGTCCCTTTCCTTTCCCTTCCTCTCTCTCTCTCTCTCTCTCTCTCTCTCTCTCTCTCTCTAATGGATTATGATTATGTGTACACGTCCGTCGGACGCGATGTGGTTGGTTTGATTTGTCCTGAAACCAAATCTATAGCTAGCCCTTCCCCTCCTAACTCTGTATCCCGAAGATCCCCAACCGTGGCCGACCATCCTGTAGTGTAAGTTCTCCGAGAGGAGATAGCAAGTAACTAGAATAAAAGCCCGTGCCTCCCGCCTTGGATTCCCTAGGTATCTGAGGATTAGGAAGCGGCGAAAAAAAGTTTTGTACAAGAATTTCGACTACATGTCGTCGATCCGATTGAAAACGACACTCTCCAGCTAAACATTATGCAGACTTGATGCGCCACGAAGTGGCTTGTGAGGGGCAAAAGAGCCTGTAGTCGTTGTTGAGACTTGCCGATCCATCGATAACCAAACTCCAAACCACAATGCAAATGTGAAGTCGTACAAGCGGCCCTGGAAAATATTCGTATGAAAAGAAAATATCCTCGTCCTGAGTGACGAGGTGAGGGCTACTCGATGAGGTACGCTCTGACTATGAGAGGATTGTCAAGGAGCAGCTGGAAGTAAACGTCGAACTCTTCCGGCAACATAGGAACGGGTTTAAAATATATATACAAGGAACCAAAAGTTCCAATAAGAGCATCCTGCCCGGTTTGGATTGATATCTAATGTGATATGGGTTGCAAGACCGAGCCTCGAGGTCGGTCTATATCCAAACATTTTGGGCGTGTCTTTCTTTTGAGGCTCGCCCATATACAGTTAGGGAACGAGTAACCCAAGTTCAGCTGATAATCAAGGATCCTTGCCCTGCTTGCGATCTTCGGCAAGTTCGCCTTCAAATATCGAGCTTATTCCGGAAAGTGTCCAGGAATCGGATGCTGAATGAATTGCAGCGAGCCAGGCCGCAATTAGATTTACCAGATGATGTATCATGTATCCATACGTCACGCCATATATAGCGGCGTAGACGGCTGTGCCGAAGAAGATAATGTTTGTCATGTGTCGAAGCCGACTTGTCAAGGGTGGGATCATTTTGCCAGCTGTGAGGTTTTCAACAAGGACTATGAATGGTAAAATCGATAGTATGCTGTAGTAAGATGAGAATGACGTAAACCAATGGACGGTTAAGTTTCGTATCCAGACAACCACGGTCGGTAAATTGATTGGTAGGATCCACAACATCAACAGGAAAATGGAGTGAACATAATTGTTGAAGTTAGAACTGGCCAATGATGGTGTCTCACGGGCAGATCGATTGGCTCTGACGGCAGTGCTTAGCTGCACGAGACACGCGACCACATATGCCAACTGATATGGGACAAATGCCGAAACAAAAATAAAGACAAACACTGCAGTAATAAGTCTTCGCGTTGGCGACGAAGGCGCAACTGCTGGCGATAGGGCTCGTTTCTTCTCCTGTAGTTGAATGACTGGCCGAGCAGAAACCCAACTGTAGATGGTACTAAGCAACCAAGTGAGGATTTGCGCTACATAATGGAGACCCATGCAAACTCCGACGCAGATGATACCGATCATCGGGATAAGAAACCAGAAGAACGGGTCCGAAGTACCTACCAACAGGTCATTCTGCGCGAAGTTGATAATCCCCGTATTGTTCTGCCAAAACGAAAGGCTTTTCGACCCAGGCGAACCTGACTGTCCCATCGAAAGTGACAAAAGAGTCATAGACAAAAGAAGCATCGGCAATGACCGCCTCAGACAGAAGTCAAGACTTTCCGAAAAGGGGATAAAAACTCCGGTGTTGTCGTAGACCTGGAATTGCTTTCGTAATACGAGTGCAACTATAAGCAAAGGGAAAGATGCAAAAATAGTGCGGTAACGCATATACAACTTCCCGAGACTACCCAGGGAGTCAATTGTAATACGAATAGAAAGGCCGGAGTCGCATGTTGGGTCTGTCCAAAACTGGAGGCTAAGGCCATCATCGGATAGTCTAGACTTCATTGGCGGAGGCACATAAGGTGAGACACCGTGAAGACTAATCTCGACCTCTTCAGCATTGACAAAGTACTTTGACTCGTAGGGCTCAGATATGTATTGGCGAACAAGCGGGGTGAATATTTGCTCTCGTTCGTTGCATGTTTGGCCATCGATCTTCAAATTGTATGCCAAAAGGCTGCTTTGAACAGATGGAAGCTTGACTTCGGTGACCATCGGTCGATTCGCGGGAAGATGAACCGACAAGCCGAAGCTTAGTAGGCGCCTCATACCAATATGTCGAGTCACTTGGGAAGCAGCCTTGTCGCTGAATTCGGCCAGCAACCAACCAGCCGTAGGAGATGCAGTCTTGTCGACAACCGCCACAAACTCATAGCCTAAGGTGTCCTCCATGTCGTACTCGAGATATGAGAATGGCGGAATTTGCCACTCGTCCTCCCTAAAAAAGGTTTCCTTCGTGAAACGGGAAGAGGCAGGTAAGGATACTACGTCGGATGCAGTATTTTTACAAGCAAATTTGGTCGACGCTCCATCATCACTAGAAAGGTCAATATTTGCCGAGAATGGTATGTTAGATTGTCCAGCATGTGCGGGAAAGAGATTGCAGAATAGGACTTCTAGCTTGCCATCTTCATCCGGCCGATCCAGATGACTGTCTGATAGCAATGTAAATCTCTTCTCCTTAGCAAATTCGCCTGACGGCAATGGGAGAAGATACGCCTTAGGCTTCCTCTGTGAACCTAGGGTGCGAAGAACAAGATGTTCATCCGCTGGAAGTACGGTAGTAGTATGGTCTTCTAGCGTGAGTAATGTTGACGGTGCCGAATCTAGTAGAGTCTTCTCGACGAAGCTTTCTAATCCGGTTAAGAATCTCCTTTTGAAGGCCCTCATTCTGTCCGCTCGTGACTTCGTCTGCGACCTTCCTCGATTATCGACGACATCATATAGCGCACGGACTATAACCTTACGAAACTGATCACACCATGTAATTGCTTGATGATCCATGCTTGTCCAAACGTGAGGGATCGTAGATGTGAAGGCGGTGAAACCGTGGGTCTCAGGCACAATAGATTCCAAGCCCACGTAATCCGATGGTACGACAGTATCTAAACCACCGCCAGCGATGGACACAAGTGTGACCTGATTCAGAGCGTTTTCAGCTGACGATTTTTTCGAATAGGCGCGCCTCCAATAATTGTTGATATCGTTGTATATGCTGACGATCTGCGGGTCAAACGTGACAGGTGGTCGAGCATGCGGCGCCGACATGGTGATAATCGTATTGACGGAGTCTGCTTGATAGTTCGGCATGATAAACATAGTTCGCGCTACAATTCCTCCCATAGAGTGGCCTAATATGATAACCGAAGAAGGGTCCGGAAGACTCGGATCTCGTTCTGAGATCTTTGGGTCCAAGTAGAGAGAAAGGATATACCTGATAGCTTCGTTTATGTATTCGGCTTGGTCGAGCATTGTTTGCCCATGGAAGGCGGTAAAGTCCTCGTTGAAGTCGACAGTAAAGAAGTCCAAACTCCTAGCACCTCCGTTTAAAGCAGCCGAGTCTTGCTGTAGGACATCGTGGAAATATCTAGCTGATTCAGACGCAATAGATCTAACTTGTTTATAGCTGCCGGCATTTCCGGGAATGAACAACACCGGTATTCCTTTAATCTGTATATCAAATCAATACTGGCTTCAAAGCGACTATTATTGCGAGACATCCGTACCTTTGGTCCATTGTCAAACCCCTGTTCACGGTATAGATATAAGGAATACTTGGTTGCAAATCGCGTATGTTCGGTATCGAAATCGCTAAACTTGGCGTATGACGGGCTCATCCAGGACATGCGACATCCCTTGGGATCACAATGCAAAGTGGTGGAGGAGTATAAAACACCAAATAGAAGGCCGATACCTAGAACGCTCGTAAAAAGCGTCAAAATCGATATAGCCCATGGATTCCATGGCTGCGGTTGTCTATTCCTCCGTCTTAACCTCGACGTTCTTTCACTCTCGATCGGGTAGTCGGGTGATAATGTGGCTGGTGTAAGATGAGAAGCTATGGGTGGTTTCTCCGTAGAGCCATCTCGACTATGGGAAGGTCGCCAATTAATATTACTACTCGGTCTTCTACTTCTTGCAGACGTAGATCTCGTCCCGGAATTTTGGAGGTGGTGGTCCGACTGGCGAATGTCGTGGGAATGGCGGACGGAGGATTTTGCGTCGTTCAGCCTTGTCTGTCCTTGAGGGCGCGAGGTCTTGACAGGAACATCGGCGCTGTCTTCGGACGACCCCGACGAGCGCCTCTGCATGAGGAAGAAGAGGCTCTCGTAAGAGACCTCTTATCTTGTAGAGTTAACTCGATAAGCGATGCTAAGCAATTCGATGGTCGTTTGGGTCTCGGTATATACCTAGATATGGATTAGGTTGGCTTGACGTCCGTCATTCGCTACAAGATGCCGTTTCGAGATAAAATTCGGCTTACAGCTAGCGCAATGACGGTCTTAATCGAGATATCGGCAAGATTCGACTTGCGCAGTGTCGGATTTATAGGTTAAATGTGGTAGGGACCTCGAAAAGATGGTTGATCTTATTAAGGAGAGAAGTAAATTGTATGTATCCCTAGGTTCAATCCTGTCCGTGTGTTATGTTTTTTTTTAGTCTAGTCAACTCGCCAAACGGTCGAAAACGAATGTCGGTCCCTCCAAGCCACTAGTTTCGTAATTATTTCGGTGGTGGATGGGTCACAAAAGGATGGATGTGTAGTTCCACGAGTGATGGTATTTTTTATTTTTGTGTCGTGTAGCTTCGAAGGTTGACGGGGAATGGATGGGAGAGTACAAAACGCGGGAAATCTCGAGGATAATCGAGATATGCGATTTGGCAATGCTTCAAGGTTCTTTTCCTCCACCATCCAGGCTAGAGCAAACTGAAATTTAGCGCCCCGATGCTAAAATTTGGGGGCAATTGGGGGAATTAGGGGAGGCTCTTGTTAATTAATGGGACTAGTCTAGTGCTTAATCCCGTAACTTTTCAAGGAACGTTAAGGTTTGGACCTGTAGCACGAGTACATAACTTTACCCTTGTAACAACTAATGTAAAGTGGAGTCTAAAACCCATGTTCTTTCTTATCGGACTTGGATTTTAATGGGTCCACACGGGCCAAATCCTGGCTTGAACCGCCCAAACCAACCTCTTCCTGCTTCTTATCCCACGATGGTACCATTAATGACGTTAGCTTGGCTTCAGCTACCGAATTATCTAAGCCCGCTTAGGAATAAACGATATGTTAATACCGCCAGACAGTCAAAAGCATGCGTGCTTAGGTAGATCAAATCCATACCTACCTTGTAGCTATGTATGTACCTACTGCTGCATGCGTCTGCAAAAGGTAAGAATCGGGAGGGTAACATTATCAAGGATAATGTTTTAAATCAAAGGATGCATAGGGCATGTACTCTATAATCTATGTGACATGCGATCAATTGCTGTTACCCCCCATGCAATTCTCACCAAAAAATTTTTTACATAGAAGTAAAGTACCTTATATCCATCTTACCATGTGCCCAGTGCTTACCTGCTTACCTACAGGCAATCAAGACATTTACTAAGGTACCGTCCGTTTGCGGGGAAAAGCAAGACAAGGGATGTACTTCCAGGGCTAGCAAAAACTTGGCGATCGGCGAACCACAAACTGCGCGCTGTCCCATCCGCTCGTCTCAGCTTGTGTTTTACAGACGATAGAACCAACGGTCCCAAGTCGCACACACGTGTACTTGTGGAGAATAAAATCTCCAGAGTCCCAGCGATCTCATCAACGGTCGATGCTGTGCCGTACGAGAAAGTTATAGATTGTCGGGAGTTTAATGGTTGTTTTGATGATGTCTTGAATTTTGTGGTAGCGTGGCTGTCCGAGCCGCCACAATTCTGGTTATGCGCGGCAAAATGTGACAGCCGAGCTCGTGTTGACAGACCGTTATAGTAGACGTTGCATGAAATAGAGAGCTCACTTGACATACATACCTTGGTACATCAAGCTGTATTCCGTATTCGAGCAAGAAAATGTGCCCAATATGGCTCCACTTGGTTGATTTGCGCTGGCAGGTTGGATAGGGAGAGATGTCGTGAGAAGAAGCAATGTCTCAGTGGCCTAGTGTGCATATATTTCCAGCTACCGTAGTGGGTGACATGTAACCCTTGCAATGTAGAGCGCCTATGGTTGCTATGGATAAACATCCATCATCGTTCCACATCAAAAGTCTCCGGGATGGTCACGGGGTACAATGACAGAATGATCCATCTGATCTTTCAATTTTCCCAGACGTCAAAGCTTCCCCCAAGCTTTTTCAGATGACATCTTACGGAGAAATCCAATTACTCGCCCGTCTGCGTACCTACATGAAGATGTAGGTACCCGAGTAGAGGAACCAGTCGTCTTCGCTTTCTCGTAAACTTGGATTTCGAGTCTGGTCGTAAACACATCCAATGTGTATCCAATGTGTATCCAATGTGTAATACAAACTGTGGGAAGAGCTGGGACTGGGAATAAGGCCGAATAGGATAGCAAGGATATCAAGTCTGTGTGTGGCTTCCGAAGATTCCGTTATCGACATGTCGACATCACTAAGGTCTTAGCATCCCTACATAGTAGCTATCCCTAGCCAAACATTGCTGCAGTGTCAAGCTTGCCAAGAACAATTTGGAGTCTTGGTTCTGCCGGGCTCCGGGAGGATTGGCTGATGTATGTAGGTACATATGTAGCTAATGTGACGATCACCACGACGATGGATCGCTGACAGTTCCCCTATTCCGTCATGATAACTTTGGGATTTGCAAGTCTGATGTGTTGATTATTATCGTTGTTATAGAAGAAGAAGCCGAATTTGTTGGTGAACTCCTCATTAAATTTTTGGTCCATTAAAGACTAAAGTTTTAGTATGTACGTAGGCCGATGCATAAGAAGACCGGCGGCCGCGGACCGGGATGGATACGAACCCGGGGGGATATTTTTCCAGATTTTTGACGTCATATTACTTTTCGCTAGAAGTCTCCTTTTCTTTGCCCGATAGTTTGGCCGATACCTATGTATACATCGATCATCCTGCAGATTATTATATTTGTTTTTTTTATGAGGCTTTTATTTCATCTATAGGCGTGTCGATAGGTGTACTTATTACTTGAAAATTTCTATCTTCAGGAATTTATTCAAGGACGATCAGAGTGAATCTTGGAACATGAAACTCCATATTTCCATCAACTTGGAACTTCTGCACAATATGTACAAGCCCCACTTGGAGAACTCCAATCTCGGTCCTCGTAAACCCACATTGGACCCACCAATTGTGGCTTACGCATTTCATTAACTTTGGTTCTCGATACCGCGCCACACATCTTCGATACCAACTTTGGAACTCAACGCGTTTTCATATTACATAATTTGTACATGACGCGACGAGGCTGAAGATATTAGTCTACATGGTACCTACTTAACGATATTCGAAGAACTTGTGGTTCTCTCTACGGATCTTATCGGGGGCAGTGATGGTGGATAGTCGGTTGACCGGTTCATCCCACATGCATAATTACAGACGCTTTCACGGCGTATCTAAAGCCGACTACGTTAGACAACTCAGATAGGATAAGCCCCTATTCTGATTTATAAGCCGAGTGAGCTTCTTTCCCTCCTACCGATGGCGACTATTAAGGCCATTGAGGCTAGATCCGTGAGTAACTGTCCAGAACTTTGATATCTCACTGTGAATGCTAAGCCGTCAAGGTCCATCAAATCCAATCTGGCCAAGTCATTGTCGACCTGTGCTCCGTAGTAAAGGAATTGGTGGAAAACGGTCTAGACGCCGGAGCTACAAGCATAGGTTCGTATCGTTTACCTCATTTGTTCCTTCTATATTAGGATCCAATTGCTAATACGTCCATGTAAAGAAGTCCGTTTTAAAAACCAAGGCTTAGATTCCATTGAAGTTCAGGATAATGGTTCGGGCATATCCAAAGAAAACTATGAAACGATAGCGCTTAAGCACTATACTTCCAAGCTTTCTACTTATTCGGACCTTGCTTCATTACAGACGTTTGGCTTTCGAGGAGAAGCACTGTCATCCCTCTGCGCCTTATCCAAGTTCACGATAACCACGTGTCTAGCATCTGATGCCCCAAAGGGATCGAGGCTAGAGTTTGAGACATCCGGAAAACTTCGTAGCACTACAGTCGTAGCCGCTCAAAAAGGGACCACTGTGGTAATTGAAGGACTTTTTCACAATTTACCCGTCCGTCGTCGTGAATTGGAGCGAAATATCAAACGAGAGTGGAATAGGGTCATCGGTGTCCTCAACCAATATGCCTGTATCAAAACTGGTCTCAAATTTTCCGTGTCCCAGCAACCGACCAAAGGGAAGCGAATGGTACTATTTTCAACTAAGGGAAACCAGACAACTCGCGAAAATATTGTCAACGTGTTTGGAGCAAAAACCCTGGCCGTTCTTATTCCTCTAGAGCTAAAGCTAGAGTTGGAACCCACAAATGCACCGGGCCAGAAATGGGCCGGCCAAAATGACGATGGTATCCAAGAAGTCCATATCAAGGGACATGTATCTCGCCCTGCCCATGGTGAAGGTCGTCAGACCCCTGATAGGCAGATGTTCTTTGTGAACGGCCGTCCCTGTGGCTTACCACAGTTCGCCAAGGTATTCAATGAGGTGTATAAATCTTATAATGCTTCCCAATCCCCTTTTATCTTCGCAGACATCCAGCTAGACACTCATCTATATGATGTTAATGTCAGCCCGGATAAACGTACAATTCTTCTACATGACCAAACCCGCATGCTCGACAACCTCCGAGAGTCGTTGGTTTCCTTGTTTGAATCACAAGATTATGCGCTCCCGACGTCGCAGTTGTCCAGTATAAAATCGACACCTTTTAAGAAGCCTTCTATCAGCAGGCAAAATACTCCCTTTTCCCAGAGTGGATCAATGCCATCTACGTCGGCCAATAACTCACAGCGTCAAAGTTCCGCCTCTGTGATTCCAAACAACAGCGTTGGGGATGACGAGGATGAAGACGACAAATCTGTAGACGAGGCTATGCCACATAGCTCGGCCTCGAGGAAGACACCGACTCATGACGATAAAAATATCAACTTGGTGAGCCGATGGGCCGAACGTAGATCGGCACAACGTGCTAACACCCCTCCGACAACGAGTAAGATATCAGAAGATCACGATCAAGAAACAACAAAAGAAGCCCGAAATAGCTCTACTAAATTTACAAGGAATAACGTAGAAGAAGAAGAAGATGGTGATGATGACGATTTGGAAGGCGGCGCTCAGGACCTGCCAGCACCCATTATATCCCCAGCTGAAGCACCTAGCAAGGAAACTGATTTTCGTGCGCGCCTCGCAGAATTGAGCAGAAACAAAGCAGACAGGCGTGACAGCAGTCCTCTAGATGAACCACCAATACCTGCTGTATCTACATCATCCCGCGTGTCGGACATCAGGTCCAGCAGAGTTAGCTCGTCTGCAAACTTGAAGCGATCAGCACCCGAAGTTGCTACAATTACAGTAGGTAACCATACCGTCACTAGTATTATCGGTTCCCCTTTGAAGAAACCACGCGTAGAAGACAATAATGGTCGAGCTGCATCGGTGAGACAACGAGTAATTAAAGAGTCGGTCACAATCCCTACCTTCAATGGGCGCTTGACCCAGATGTTCGCAGCCTATTCACAATCAAAACAAACCGACTCATCACGTATCGAAACAACTGCTAAGACAACGGATGCCTCGGAAGAGTCCGACGCTTCTAGCGAACATTTATTCGTGCAAGGCGATGATGAGGAACAGGGAGATGATCAGGAAGACGAACATGACGACGAGCAGGAAAATGAAAAAGCAGCTTCTGTCCAGAGCAAGGAAGATGAAGAATTTCTTGAAGGGGAAGATCACGATTCCGACTATCAGCCTCCAGAATCTAAAGCTATTGATGCCGAGTTGCAAGACGACATACCACCATCGCCAACTCAACCAACTGGCGATGAACATCCAGATGATCAAACAGAAGAAACGGCTGAAGTCCAAGTAGGTGGCACAGCTGATGCTACTCAAGACGTAGCAATAAGTACCTCCGAAGAGGCCCAAAAACGCACCCAAAGCTTTATAAAGGGTAGTACGAAGAAAAAAGACATGACATTGCCCTTACTACAGACGTTACGTGTGGATGAAGACCAAATACTCGATTCCTTGAAGATGCACCAGGACTATATGAAGGATACCTCCTTATCAACAAGTTCCAAGTTAGTCACAGACAGACTGGACGCCGAAGATGCCGAGGAGAAGCTATCCCTAACAATTTCGAAGTCTGATTTTGGAAAAATGAGGATCATCGGACAATTCAACCTAGGCTTCATTCTAGCAGTCCGTCCAGCCAACGCAGACCACAACGACCCCGAAGTCAAAGGCGACAGAGACGACGAGCTCTTCATCATAGACCAACACGCGACAGACGAGAAGTACAACTTCGAACGTCTGCAAGCCAACACAGTCGTACAATCGCAACGCCTAGTCCAGCCTAAGACCCTTGAGCTCACAGCGCTCGAGGAAGAGGTCATCAGGGAGAACATCCCCGCGCTGGAAGCAAACGGGTTCATCGTCAGCATGGACGAGAGCGGCGACCAGCCCGTCGGCTCCCGCTGCCAACTGCTCAGCCTGCCGCTGAGTCGGGAGACCACGTTTTCGCTCACGGACCTCGAGGAGCTCGTGTCCATGCTAACGGACCACCAATCCGCGTCCGCGAGCGCCGTCCCGCGCCCCTCGAAGGTGCGCAAGATGTTCGCGATGAGGGCCTGTCGCAGCAGCGTCATGATCGGGAAACATCTTACCACGCCACAAATGCAGAAGCTAGTACGTCATATGGGGGAGTTGGATAAGCCGTGGAATTGTCCCCACGGACGTCCGACGATGCGCCATTTGTGTGGCGTTGGCGCGTGGAGCGAGATGGGGTGGAGGGAGGGGGATGGCTTTGAGAGCGGGAGAATGCCGGGGACGGATTGGGGCGCGTATGTTAGGGAGAAGAGTGGGTTGGAGTGATACAGATCCCTAATATAGTACAGTAGTATTCACTGTGATGACTTGGGCTTTACGACTACCCTGGAACCTTTGTGGTAATAGCCCTTTTATGGTAGATTGACGACTGGATATGGAAGAATGGCATGTAAATAGGAATGGATGTCCAATATTCGAAAGCAATGACTACGATAAACATAACCCAGAACACATATTTCTACAATAAGTCGATGTATTTTTTTACTTGCTATCCATCTGAAGCATGCCCAACCAACCCGTTCAAAGCCATCATTCAACATCTCACTCATCAACACCTTCAACTCTTAAACAACAGTTATTATCCCATTGAGACCAGATCCCTAACCTAGCCAGCCCCAGTATCCCTTATATACCTAGTATTACACCCGTGAGTCATCATCATATCAATCACCACATCTTGACTAGACCACAGTTCACAGTTCACCGTTCCTTTCCTCTCTCCCCTTCCCCCTCCGCCCTCCACCCTTCCAAAAAATCCAATAAAAACCAGGTAGCGACTAACTCCAGGCGGTATCATAGAAATCACTCGATCCCAATCCCTCCCCCAACATCCCCCACAACCCTTCCCCCCCTTAATCCCAACCCAGCCCCCTCAATCCTCATTCAAAATACTATACCGCGAATACCTCTTCCCAGCCAACCCCTCCTCCGCAACCTTCCCACTCACATTCCGTCTATACGACTGCGCAACCCCCATACCCGCACTCCCCAAATCGCCATAATCATTCCCAGACGAAACCTGGCGTCCCCCACCACCACTCACATTCCCACCTGTCCCCATCATGATAGGCGGCGTAGCAGACTTCAGCTCGCCGTACGGTTTAGCGTAGAAATCGCCATCGGGCTGGATCGAGGAGTTGCGATTCCGCGGGCTGAGATTCGGTTTGGATTTACCGATTGTGCTGCGGCGCCAGAAGGAGGTGACGCCGGATGTGGACGAGGGCTGCTGGTCTGCGATGTCGCGGCTGCCGCTGACGCGTCTGTCGTTGAGGTTCACGTCAGACAGAGCCTCGCTTTCGCCGTCGCGTTGGAAGGGCGTTTTCTGCCGTCCTGCGATGGCGTCTTTGGGGGGTGTGGCGGGGATTGGGTTTAGGCGGAGTGGGTTCGGGTGAAGATGTGCGGTGACGTTGATAGGGCTGCTAGGCGCGCCGTCGTCTTCGATGTCGGAGTAGTCTGGCCCGATGACGTCGTAGTTGTTCTCGCGGTCTGAGTCGCGGTCATCTGAGCTGTCGTCTTCGTCGAAGGTGTATCGTTGGTTCACGGCTTCGTATTGGCGCGACTCGCGCTCGCGTCGGCGCTCTGCGGCGTTCATTGCGCGTTGACGCTCTTGTGTGCGGTTGATTAGCGATTCGGATGCGTACCATGCTTCTGTGAACTTGGCGACGCGAGTCGGCGATGCGTTGATCGGTTGTTGCGCTGAGGGCGAGGGCATCGGGGCTAGTGTCACGCCGCTGGATGGCCGCGAGGATGTTGGTGTTGAGACTCCTGTCTCGTGTAGCGGGACCTCAGTGTAGTTGCCGCGTTGCGCTGTGCGTGAGGTTGAGATGGTCAGACCTGATCCGTTCGACATGCGCTTCATGTCCGCAACACTATTGCGGGGCGAGTTGCCCGGAGTGATCTGGTACTGTCTGCTCGGCAGGTCGGCGCGGGAGTCGCGCTTAGACGAAGCGAAGGAGTCTCGCGATCCGGTGCGCGTGTGCATGAACGGGATACTCGGGGGCCTGGAGAGGTCCTCGAAAGTCGCGCCTGAGTTGCGATGGCTTTCTAGCCCGGAGAATCGCTTCGAACTCGTGTCGTCAGAAACAGCAGTGTAACTCGTTGCGACTGATGACTTGTTGCGCTTGTGCTGGTTGGCGCGCGAGGTCAGATGGCTCTCGAGCGGGTTCATATCCGGCGGCATAATTGCGATGCGCCGGAACATGAGACCAAGGTAGATCGAGATACCAAGTGAGACCACATGAAGACCGCCGGCGCTGATGAGGAGGTAGTACTCGCTCTGGACCAGGATCTCAGTAAGCTGAGAGGAAGCCGTTATAATCAGCTTCCATTCGGTGCCGTGGTTGTTGACAGAGATCGCGCCAAAAGCGTAGAGCGGTACTACAGCCAGGTCCATAACACCGGCGAATAGTTGGTAAGCCGCTGAAGAAGCGGGCGGTCTTGCATTGACGGGTCGGATGAAATGCCAGATGGCATAAACGCAGCTGATAGCTACTACACCGGGCTAGATGTTACTGTTAGTCAAGATCTCGGATATGCGCTAGGCTGGTGTATGTGGAAGTATACCGTGATTCTCATGACCCAAGCAGTTAGAGGATCAACATTCCCGATTAGAATCATGAGGGTAAGCAGACCGCCTCCCCCGATCATCTCGAGTACGCGAAGAAATAATTGGACATATCTCATAGACTTGATCCACCCTTTGGTGGTGCTACTCATGGGGCGAAAGAATAAAGTCCGGCCAGTTGGAACAGCTTGTGCACTTTGGCGAATTAGTTTTAGAACTAAGCATATGCTGTCGCATACGATGGTTACTTGATGTTTACTTACTCGGGATGCCGACCAAAGCCTAATAAAGGGCCATTTTGCTTCTTCTTTTTCTTGGGCTGTGGTGTCCAGCTCGCTCTGGTGATGGCCTTAGGGTCGAATGGTTTTTCAGGCAATCTCGAATCGCGCCTGTCGCTGTCGTACATGTAAGGTTGTTGAACGCCCATATCTAAGAACGCCACCTCGCTTCAAGCAAGGCTGAGAGACATTCACGATAGGGAGGGTAGGTTGGAATGTGCGGTCTTGAGTGGTCTTAAAACTTGCAGCATGCGAAGGGCGAATTACGAATTGCGAAAATGCGGGAGCACCCATAGTGGGGGACAGAGGTGGGATGGGTAGGACACGCCCGAACTGACCCTTGAGTCGAGCTGAAAATGGAAACAATGCGGGTTTCCACAGCAACAGGCGACAGGACAACTAACGAACCCATTTTTATATGGGACTTTGCGTATTCTGTAACAATCTGTAACGATACGTCCGTACGATGTGTAATGTTCCATCAAGCGCCAACATCTAGAAGCGTTTATATTGAATAAATTTTAGAAATGGCATGCGTATTTTTAATTAATCTAACAGAAAAATAGTTTGTAGAAGAGAAGTTGCATGTTGTGTCTCTAATTGCTGGCCAATGAATGGTCAATGACTTTGCGACCGGCGATGTCGGACTTCGGAAGACCGAGACAAGGATATCTATCCAAAATTTCAATTCTACGTCATTTTAAGATTTGGGAAATCGCAACTGCTTCACCTTTAATTATTCACTTACATACCTAGGTATACCCTTCAAGGTTGTCTTTTAAGAAATGCAATAGGAACTCTTATTGATATTTTCTAGAAAGTGTGGCGTATCAAATTGAAGCATGACTTCTATTACGAAGTCGTGGCTTTGCGCAACATGTCGACGCAAAGCCCCTATGCCACTCGCCTCTAGAATATCTTTTTATTCAACTTCGACTTCAACTCCAACTTCAAATCGATATGGCAAACACCCAAGGATGGCCGTGGTTGGCTCAGGTCCGGCTGGCTTCTATACTGCATATCGGATTATGTCGAGATTACCTGGAGCGAAGATTGACATGTATGAAGCATTGCCCGTACCATACGGTCTAGTAAGGTTCGGAGTTGCGCCAGATCATCCCGAAGTAAAGGTATGGGTGACATAAGAATATGTTCATGTTCTCCTATGTCTCTGTCCATGTAACTAAATCATTGATCATTTGAGAAAATAGAATTGTGAAACCAAATTCGAAGAAGTTGCCAGTTCGCCCGATTTCACCTTTATTGGAAATGTCGCCGTCGGCAACGCAGATGACCACTTCGGCGGATGTACAGTACCGTTGGATTCTATGATGCGTCACTACGACGGTGTCGTCTTTGCTTATGGTGCATCAAAGGACAAACAGCTCGGCATTCCGGGAGAATCTGAATTAAAGGGAATTTATTCAGCTCGAGAGTTTGTAGGCTGGTATAATGGCCTACCAGAATTTGCCTCTTTAGATCCTAACCTCACTAGAGGAGATGAAGCCGTCATCATTGGCCAGGGCAATGTTGCTCTTGACGTTGCCAGGATGCTTTTAGAGGATGTGGACGTACTGCGAAAAACAGATATCACCGAAGTTGCAATTCAGGCTTTGTCAGAGAGTCGTATCAAACGAGTTCATATCGTAGGAAGAAGAGGACCGATGCAGGTAAGTCTTCCTATCTTACAATGCACGAGACTTGATATCTAACTCTGTTTTTAGGCAGCATTTACAATCAAGGAGGTCCGAGAGTTGATGAATCTTCCGGGGGTTGGTTTTCGTCAAGTCAAGAGGTCTCTCATCCCTGATCAAATTTCGGCATTGCCCCGAGCTCCGCGAAGGCTTATGGATATACTCGTCAAAGGCTCCGCGTCTCCGTTCGATTCTGCACCGAAGAAATGGTCTCTTGACTTTTGTCTATCACCGACAGAATTCCTCGCTGGGCCTGGTAGGTACGTAGACAGCACCGTTTTTGAGAAGACATCTATGGTATTGCCTTTCTACCCATCTACAGGTGTCTCCGGCACTGGGGAAAGAGTAGAAATCCCTTCTTCTGTAGTGTTTCGTTCTATTGGCTACAAATCCGCCGCCTTACCGGGGTTTGAGAAGGCGGGTATCTCATTCAATGACAGGAACGGAATTATCGACAACGATGGGATGGGTCGTGTGTTACAAGCTAAAAGCGACGAGAGTAATGACCAACAGAAAAGGTCGCATGTGCCGGGAGTTTACTGTGCAGGTTGGGTCAAAAGAGGCCCAACGGGTGTCATTGCCTCAACTATGGAGGACGCATTTTCTACGGGGGATGCAATTGCTTCCGACTGGAACGCCGGTGTTCCATTCCTGGAAGGGGAAAACAACGCCGGCTGGGAGGCCCTTCGGGAAGGGGTACAGGTTGGACAAAGCAAAGCCATTCATTGGGATGACTGGCAGAGGATAAATAAGGCAGAAAAATTACGGGGTAGTTGGATTGGAAAAGAAAGAGAGAAATTTCTAAGCGCGACAGAAATGACCGAGGCAGCAAAGACCATATGAAAATTGAAAAACTTCCCTCCCGGGTTATTGTAACATATTGTACTTAAGTCTTATATAACTACGAGTTCTTCAGCTTCTCTGTTAACTCGGGTACCTTGTCGAATAAATCCCCAACCAAGCCCACGTCTGCCACTTGGAATATCGGTGCCTCGGCATCTTTGTTAATAGCAGCAATTACCTTGCTGTCCTTCATTCCCGCCAAGTGCTGGATCGCACCGGAAATACCAACAGCCATATATAGTTGAGGAGCGACGACCTTGCCGGTTTGGCCAACTTGTAGACTGTTGTCGGCATATCCGCTATCTACCGCTGCACGAGAAGCTCCAACGGCAGCGCCTAACGAGTCCGCAAGTGGGAGCATTATTTTATCAAAGTCGTCCTTCGACTTGAGACCTCTGCCTCCAGAGACAACCTTGCCAGCGGTTGCCAAGTCTGGTCTGTCTGACTTAGCAAGATCTTCGGAAACCCATTCTACAGATATTTGTACGTTGGGATCAGCACCGTCTTCGACAGCGGCAGAACCGCCCTGTGTTTCGGCAGCGGGGAAGGCTGTGCCACGAATAGTAATGACCTTAATGGGATCGGAAGACTCGACGGTGGCGATGGCGTTACCGGCGTATATCGGACGGACGAAAGTGTTTTCGTTCTCGATGGCTGTAATATCTGATATTTGTTGAGAATCGAGGAGTGCGGCGACCCGCGGCAACAAACTCTTCCCAAAGGCAGTGTGTCCTGCAATAATATGTGTGTAGCCGCCCTTCTTGATATTTTCGACTAACAAAGGCGCAAAGTTCTCGGGTAGGCCCTATACCATTAGGGTTAGTTAACTATCTATCTATGGATCTCGACAATAGGTATTAGGTAGTAGCAGGAAGTTAGAGAGGGGCTGATTTTCTTCGTTCCTCACCTTGTCGTAAGCAGCATTGTCTACTGCGATTATCTTTTCCACGCCTTCTACTTTTGCCGCCTCCTCCGCGACAGCCTTAATGTTGCTCCCAGCAACGAAGCCATGTACCGATCCGCCTAGCTTTTTCGCGGCCGTGATTGCGCTTAGGGAGCCGTGGTTGAGCTTGCCATCGCGCTGTTCTAAGACTGCTAATGACGACAATAATCTTCGGAGAGCCGAGGGGCTGCTAAAAGGACTCGAAAAGGCCGAAGCGGAGCGTGGCAGAGCG
This sequence comes from Annulohypoxylon maeteangense, assembly GCF_022496945.1. Taxonomy (NCBI): domain Eukaryota; kingdom Fungi; phylum Ascomycota; class Sordariomycetes; order Xylariales; family Hypoxylaceae; genus Annulohypoxylon; species Annulohypoxylon maeteangense. The sequence continues at coordinate 983,017 of NW_025953249.1, read as the reverse complement.
CCAACGCTTCTAATAACTGTCCTTGTCGCTATGGGGAAAAGCATTGTTACTTATGCTCTTCTGCGACTGAAGTTCAGCAACCTCGAAAATGAATTGAAGCTCGTCTAAGTCTTCGACATGGAATAGAATTCGGCTGTTCGCGGCCCACACCGAGGTATAAATCGGGGCCGATCGCGGTTCGAGGTAAAAGCGGGCCAACAAAAAGGTACATAGGTACATATATACCTAGCAGCCTAGCAGCCTAGGTGGCTGGGTGGATCATTTCTGTATTGTGGTCACGTGATGTCCATAATGCCAAGCTTTTCTTCTCCGGGTGACGCTTTGACCAGGTGCAGGTAGACTAGTAGGCTGACCTAAAGTTCAATGCTTTTCCGTTACCCACCTGCAGTTCTTCTTCTAAGTCGCGCCAAATTATTTCTCCAAACACGCGGTCGACCCAAGCTCATCGCATCGACACATCGACACATCGACGCTATTCAATGAAATAATAAAAAGAGATTCATCAATCCTCCCCGACGAATACAGAGGCGCACATTAATTTCATTCTCGTCACTCGCTAATTATCTATCCTAATTAATTTCTTGATAATTGCGATTCGTCGTGTCCGCTTCATCAACAGCCCTATAATCACCCAATCTCTCCCTTTTTCAATCAATCACTAGTCGGAATAATCCTTCGCCACAAAGATGGATGGCGAACACGCCAGCTATGGCTCACCAGCCAATGCAGCTACACCTGGTAGCAACCTCATTCTAGCACAACCTCCTCTACAAGCTGACACATCGAATGCGCAAGCAGCTGAAGGTAAGCCCCGAAGAATGCGACTACGACCACCTTTATGATTGTCTTTCTATCTCGTATCTAAATATGCTAATGCGGCACTTTAGATGTGCAGATGTCTGAAATACCCTCGACTGATCCGATCATTAAGCAAGATAGCACTACTCCTGCTCCTGCAGGTACTTCAGATAACCCACTCGATGCCCCTCCCGCGCCGCCTGCTGAAACTACATTAGCTAAGGATGACGAGGAAATGGGCGAGGCTCAGGCCGATGGACGACAAGAAAAAGATGGTGACGAAGTAGCCGCCGGTGCTGATGGTGCCCAAGAAGTAAAGTCAAAGGAAAGTATCGAGAATGCCGCGCGCGAACATCTCATCTCCCAAACCCACGCTATTGTCCTACCGAGTTACAGTACCTGGTTCGATATGAATGCCATCCACAGCATCGAACGCAAGGCTCTACCCGAATTTTTCAACAGTCGAAACCGAAGTAAAACCCCAGCCGTCTACAAGGATTACCGTGATTTCATGATCAATACCTACCGCCTGAACCCTGTCGAATACTTAACTGTGACAGCCTGCAGACGGAACTTGGCTGGAGATGTCTGCGCCATCATGCGCGTCCACGCATTCTTAGAACAATGGGGACTAATTAACTACCAAGTAAACTCGCTTGACCCTTCTCGCCACAATTACATATCTAACATACTCCAGGTTGATGCGGATCAACGCCCGTCCCAAGTTGGGCCACCCTTCACTGGTCATTTCCAAGTTATCTGCGATACACCGCGCGGACTTCAGCCCTGGCAACCTTCAGCCGATCCTATTGTTCTCGAAGGTAAAAGGATCCATGACACTGACCAAAAAGCTGCTGCTGCTGCAACTGCTGCCGGCGAACGAAACCTTGAGATCGGCCGCAACATCTACGAAGCAAATGCGAAGGGTACGAAGATAAACAAGAACGAAAACAAACCGAATGGCGAGGCCACAACTAACGGCGCTACCTCACCAACCGCCGATGAAAATCTAACCAAGCCTGTTGTCAAAGTCCACTGCCTAAACTGTGGCGTCGATTGCACCAGAGTTTACTATCATCTGCCAGAGGCAAACTCCGCAAACAAGACCAAGTATGATGTTTGCCCTAGTTGCTACTTGGAGGGCAGAATACCTAGCAACCAGACAAACACCCAGTTTATCAAGATGGAGAACAAGACCTACTCAACAATCCCTGACCGAGAGGCCCCGTGGACAGATGCTGAGATTCTTCGTCTCCTCGAGGCGTTAGAAAGATACGATGACGACTGGGCTGAAATAGCAGAGCACGTAGGCACGCGAACCAGGGAAGAATGTGTCCTACAATTCCTCCAACTAGATATCGAAGATAAATATCTCGAAACGGAAGCCCCCATCCACGCTCCCACGGGCCTCGCTATGCTAGGAAAGCACGGCGGTCACCTTCCTTTCAGCCAAGCCGACAACCCTGTGATGTCCGTTATCGGATTTCTCGCTAGCCTCGCGGATCCTAAGACGACAGCCGCAGCGGCGAAGAAGTCTGTTGAAGAGCTGCAACAAGGTTTAAGGAACAAGATTGAGGGTGGCGAAGTGGCCAAGGTTAATGGTAAAGGCAAGGAAAAGGAGGGTGATTCGATGGAGATTGACGGCAACCAAGAGAACACAAGCACAACGGTGTCAAACTTGGCTAGCATACCACTCGCCGCTATGGGTGCACGTGCAGGTGGCTTGGCTTCTCATGAGGAGCGAGAGATGACCAGATTACTCTCCGCCGCTGTGAATGTGACCTTGCAAAAGATGGAGCTGAAGCTGAAGTTCTTTGACGAAATGGAAGGCATCTTGCAAGCAGAACGGCGTGAGTTGGAGCGGGGCAGACAACAGCTGTTCTTGGACCGACTCGCGTTTAAGAAGAGGGTGAGGGAAACCCAGGCCGGCCTGCGCGCGGGCGTGAATGGCGCCGATATCAAGACAGACGGCAACGGCTTAACTTTCACATCCGCCCCCTCCCTAAGTTCAGTCCAACCACTCGGCAGCGACGGTAACATCAAGAGCTACGAAGCCTAAGCAACATCCAGGTCAGGTTTGGAGTTTTTTACGCGCGATAGAAGAGTCGGTTGAATGTGATTTCGCGGCGAACCAGGCTTCCAAAGGGAAATGGAATGGGCAAACGCAGTTTTCTTATTTACCGCTAGCTGTTTTTTTTCTTCCGTTGTTCCGGGGAGGCGTCATGGGAAATTCGACACATCGCAAACCGGTCCTTGCTATGTATGTATGCTCTTCCAGAAAAAGGGTAACTATCTTGCACTTCTTCGTCTTTGTTTTTATTCTTCGTTTTTCCTTTGCAGAGGAGGAGGGGGGTAGGCAAAGGAGGGGAAGAAGCTCTATTGATGCTCTTCTGCGAAAAGGGCTGTGTATTACCATAACGCGAGATAAGATCATATCGATTAGGTACCCTCATAAATACCTAGGACACGTCCGTGAGAAATGGAAAAGGCTGTTTTTCTGGTTACTGAACTTTTTTTTGAGGTGATTATTTGAACTAATTAGGTGGGTGTTGCAAGAGTAAGTTCTAGTTGGTGTTCGAAAGTGGGATATATACGAACACCTCCCTGATTTGTAGGTAGGTATATTATGATGCCTCAGTCATCGTAACTCTCCAAACGACTCCGCTCCGCAGTAAACTCCCACGCGCTGTAATACTCCGTCCAATCCCTCCAATCCTCACCCTGATCTTCCAAGCCGGACTTCTTCCCAGTGCTACCTAGAACTAGCCTCGGGTCCGGCTTAGGTGACTCGGTCTCGGACTTGGCGGGTTCACCCCGTAGCATACCCCATAAACGCGCCTCTTCAGCCGCGCTGGTCGCGGCATCGAGGGCGTCCGCGTCCGCCCATAGGTGTTGTTCCGCTTTGAGGCGGTGGATGAGCGCTTGCTTGGACCGCGAGGTCGGGATGTAGTCTAGTGCGCTGTAGGTTAGGGCTTCGTTTAGATCGGCGGAGAGGAGGGCGCTGTCGATTGGGGGCGAGGGTGGGCGGTTTGAGTCTGGGTCTGGGTCTGGGTCTTGATGTTCTGGATCGTTGATTTCGGAGGTTTCTGAGGTGGCATCGGAGTCGGAGTCGGAGGTGGGGGGTGAGTCGATTGTGGTACTGAATCCGGACTTGGAGGTAGGTCCTGGTTCGTCGAGGGGGTCGCTTATTGGATTTGTGTTGGGGTTTGGGAAGCCGAGGGCGGCTTCGACGGCGTCGTAGGTCATTATGTCGTAACCAGAGTCTTCTTGTTCTTGTTCTTCTATGCCGGGGATAGCTTCTTCCGCTTCAATTATGTCGTCTTCGGATATAGTGTCAACACCCATATCTTGATCTTCTCCTTCCTCTGATAGGTCTTCATCCTCATCCTCCTCCACTTCATTTTCATCATCCCCCTCTCCCTCTTCACTTATGTCACCTTCGTCTTCGTCATCAATTACATCCAACCTCAACCTCCTCGCAGCCCGCGCCCAAAACTCTCGACTACCCTCCTTCAGCCCCACACTCGCTGCCGCGGCCCAGACATCGTTCTTCTTCACAAGCGCACTATGCCGCGTCGGGTCCCTCGCACGCTTCATCCGTATCCTCGAACTCGCTACATACAACGCCGCGCTCATAAGCCGCCTCGTAATACTCAGCGTCAGCGAGTGAAAATCCGCCAGCGCCGTGGCCCGTATCGCGGGGCGCTCTTTAGCCTCGGGCTCACCCGACGCAAAGCGCCAGTTCCCGTCCTCTACGGTTGAATTCATGAAAACGCGGTCCGAAAGCCTGAGCCAGTTGCGGAGGTGGAATAGCTCTGCGAAGGGTGGGAGGTCGGAGTGGTTGTGAGACGGATCGGTTTCCCCCCTCGTCTGCGCCCGCATCCGCGACGCGAATACCTGCGCTAGCGGCTCCGTCACGAGCCATCGCCCACCCCAACGCTTCTGCTCTAGCGACGCCTCGTACGTCTCCTGCCGCAGGGCGAGCGCATCGGCCGCCGCATCCAAAGCAACCGTGAGTTCCGCACTAAGCTCTACGGCTGAGGGAATAGCTAGCGGCCCGATGTCTCGGCGCCGTTTACTTTCAGAACGCCGGGCGCGGTCCGCAGCGGATAAATAGTGAAGGTACTGCTGCACCTCGAGGACACTCTTACTCCCGATCCGCGAAGCGATTCCGGCTGCGTCATCGCGGCCTAGACGTGCTAGGGCGACGAAGAAAGCTTGCTTCTCCGATACGGACCAGGATACAGCGCCCAGTTGGGTGGGCTTGAGCTCGTTCAGGGGAAAGGTGGGGGTTGTCGCTTCACTTGGGAGCCCGGATGCTGCGTCGGCGATGTCCTCGTTTAGGAGGTGCAGGTACTGCGGGTTGAAAACGCCTTTTTGTCGTTTAGGGGCTGGAGCTGGGGCGGATGGGGGAGAGGTTGGTCTCCGCTGCCGCTTCCGCTGGGCGGGGGGGGAGGAGTCGCTGCTGCTGGGGTTGTACTCGGAGTCGTTTCCTAGGTCCATATTTGGGGGTTGGGGTATGGGTTATATTTCCCCGGATTATTTATTTGTAAATTATTCCCTTGAGACTCATGTAGGAGACCGGATGAAGTGTATATGTAGCTATCCGTAGCTTTCGGGCGTATCGAAAATGGAGATTTCCATCATCAGGAAAATCCTTGACCAACTTTGAATATTTCGGTTAGAAAGGGGTTCGCGACGTGACTTATAGAAATTTGAATCTGATTGATTTTGCTAAGCTAGGATTGAGATGAGATGCTCATCAAATTTTAAAGCAGAATGTTCATTAAATGTGAAAAGAGATTGAAGAAATTGAGAAACTACGATTGATATCGGGGTTTCTACCGAGTTAGCATTATGTGCAAAGCCCCGTTAAGTAAGTAGTAGTTATTCCTGTATTGATGTATTTGACGTAAGACATATATATCTAATCCAGCAGATATCAAAGGACTCAACAACTCTATGAAGCGACGAACTTCGTAAGTCAATACATACAAACTAAGAGGTAGAAAATATATCCCCTGATAACTTCAGTTATTTACTTTTGGGTGAATATGCGAAGCAAAAGTCGATGTTGCCTCAGTTACTCCTTACCGGGATATCTATTCGCTCTATTACAAGTCGAGGGTATCACTTAATCACCTATCCGTCTCCTCGTTTTTTGCTCAACTCCACAGAAGAAGTTTTAATTCCAAACTTCAACACGAGCCTCAAATCTTGTCTCAACGTCCATCCTGTTTTTCATTAAATATGCCATGCCGCCCTTGTCTGCGCAATGGCTATCTTCAAAGGCATCTATATGTCGTTTGCTAGTGAAGGGTTATCATCGGACAAAAGTTTCGCCTCTAATCAGAACTTACGCCTCCGACGCCACTCGCACATTACAGAAAATAAGTCTCCGTGACTATCAAGAAGAATGTATTCAATCCGTCTTGGCTTCTGTAAATAATGGCCACAAAAGATTGGGAATATCGCTAGCTACGGGTGCTGGGAAGACTATCATCTTCACCCAATTGATTGACCGGATCAAGCCTGATTCGGATGAAGCTAACCAGACTTTGATTCTAGCTCATAGGAGAGAACTCGTGGAACAAGCAGCAAGGCACTGTGCCAATGCGTACCCACTCAAGAAGGTTGAAATTGAGATGGGAAATATGCATGCCTCGGGATCTGCAGACATCACAATTGCCAGTATTCAGAGTATCAATTCCGGAGAACGCATTGAGAAGTTCAATCCTGACCGATTTAAGCTTGTGCTTGTTGACGAAGCTCACCATATAGTTGCTCCTCAGTACTTGAGAACTTTAGAGCACTTCAGTCTAGATACAAAACAGGAGGACTCCCCTATACTCGTTGGCGTTTCTGCGACCTTCTCTCGAACCGACGGGTTACGGCTGGGCGCTGCAATCGACGAGATAGTGTATCACAAGGACTATGTCGACATGATAGGAGACAAGTGGTTGTCGGACGTCATCTTCACCACCGTCGAGACGAAAGCCGATATCTCGAAAGTTGGCAGCGCTGCCAATGGTGATTTTCACACCCGTGAATTATCTAGGGTTGTGAATACCAAACAAGTTAATGAAGTAACCGTCCGTAGCTGGCTCGCAAAAGCTTCGGGTAGAAAATCTACCTTGGTTTTCTGTGTGGACCTCTCCCACATCGATGGATTGACTGAGACCTTTCATCGGTTTGGTGTCGATGCCAGATTTGTGACCGGCGAGACGCCGAATGTTGAGAGGAGTAAACTCATTGACGCCTTCAAAAACCGAGAATTTCCGGTATTAGTTAACTGTGGCGTTTTTACCGAAGGAACGGACATCCCCAACATCGATTGTATTATTTTGGCACGGCCCACTCGTTCGCGCAATTTATTAGTACAGATGATAGGAAGGGGTATGCGACTTCATCCAGATAAGACCGATTGCCATATCATCGACATGGTAGCCAGTCTCTCTACCGGCATAGTAACAACTCCTACGTTGTTCGGCCTTGACCCGTCCGAGCTACTCGAGAAAGCATCCGTATCAGATATGCAGCGTTTAAAAAGCACGAGAGAAACTGGCGAGAGCCAACCAGCCCGAAAAGTGACATTCGTCGACTATGACTCGGTTTTCGACTTGATAGCAGACACATCTGGAGAGAGGCATATCCGATCGATTAGCCAGCATGCGTGGGTACAAGTTGGTCCGACCAAGTGGATTCTGTCAGGGCCGTCTGGGACTTTTATTCGACTAGAAAGGGAATCAACGGAATTAGACACGCATAAATTCGTTGCTTGGGAGACCCGGGCTCTTCCCAAGGATTTATCAAAGTCACCGTTTGCTAAACCTCGAAAGCTACTCCAAGCACACACCTTGATTGATGCTGTACATGGGAGCGACAAGTATGCATCAGAACACTATCCCCATTACCTTATCTCAAGGTACCAAAACTGGCGAAACGGGCCACCTACAGATAATCAACTGGAATTTCTAAATAAGATGCGAGGGGAAGGGGACAAACTAAAACCGGAGGATATTACAAAAGGAAAAGCTGCAGATATGATAACGAAATTGCGACACGGCGCTCGAGGACGCTTTGCTACCCTTGATGCGGATCGAAAGCGAAAGGAACGAAAGCAGATTATGGCACAGGAGAAGGAGAAAGTCATACAAGAACGAGAAAAAGTAGTTGTTGGACCTTTATTAGCGTGATGTTTTTCACAGGGTCACAAGGTCATAGGTTCACACACGCAAACTGACGAAATCGCCCTTATTTTATGTCAACCTAATAACAAGAGCTTGGGGCGGCCTAATAGGCGGCTTGATATCAACTTGGAATGAATGCGGTTCGTACGAGTCCTGTTATTAAGGAAGGTTCCTTCTAATTTTTGACGGTTAGTGTGCGGCCAATTTTTAGGCACTTGCCAACATTACAGGACAATTTCATCCAGTTTGCAGCTGTAAACTGTAAACTATCCACACAGTTCTTGTCATTCCCTCATTCCCTTATGCACTTTCATTTCGTCTCGTTCCATTTCGTACTACACCTTTAAAAAATAATCCCCAAACTTTCACGGATATGCTAAGTTGAGTTTCCATATTCGTGAATATCACCGAGATACAATCCCCCTTCTCTAATAATTACATCAACCTCCATTCAACCTTCAATAGTTCGACTTTTAAGATAATCTTTATCTTCCACTTATTCAACCTGGGCGCACATACGGCGAATAATGGGATAAGGAGTACTATTGGTTTGAAACTTAGTTCTAACGCCAACCGCGTCTTGTTCCCAACCTTCGGCGCCTCTTCAATTCGTACCCTAACAGCCAATACCTTCCTTACTCGTTCCTTCATCAAAATTTCCCATGTCCCTATAAATCAAATCGACGCACTTTCCTCCCGCCACGGGCAAATTGGTATAGAGTGGGGGGGAAGGCATGATGAAGATGGAAGCCAGGGATACCACGCGTAAATCATGCGCAGAATTCTCCATAAACTTGGACGATACTAGTTCCAATGGTAGAGTCACTACTTCGGCGTGCCACTACCATGCGCATCCTACTAGATCGGCGTCTGACGCCCCATACCACTTCCCCAACACCCCTTCTGAAGACGCTATTACTCAGTCGCGTCCCCTTCATACTGAAGTGCCAATTCTAGATGGCTGGCAAACATTCCCTCCACCTCCCGTCCCGCGATTGGACCTGGACAAAGTTAAGAGAGCGTCTGGGAAAGGATTACGCGATGTAGAGGAATTTACGGACCAGCATATTCAACAGTCTATCGCTCTCTGTGAAGCAATGGGACTGGCCTGTACCAAGGCAAAAGAAATCGAGCACGAGAGAGAGTCACATAAGGACAAGGAGAAAGATAACGACACTAAGGTATCTTCCCAAGAAGACCAAGTCCTCTTTGCGGAAATGCGACGGATGTATTACTCATTTGCGAGCCTCGAGGGTTGTGAAAACCATGCTTCTATTCGACGCCACTATTCTGAGTTTCTGAAGCACCAAAGCCAACAACCGCCACGAAAGCCGTCAAAAACAGAGCGCTTGCTTGGTTCAGATGGATCATCTACAAATACAGACATACCTCGAAACAGCCAATTGTATTTCCTCGGCTCACCACCAAAGATGTACATTATTCCTTTCGACAAGGCTGTGGCTGCGGGCTTAGAAGATGTTAAGGGCTCAAACGCCAGAGTCACATCTCTCCCCAGCGTAATCAAGGCCGAACCGTCTCAATCCGGGTTGTCTTTACCAGCAGCACCCTTCCTATTTCAACCCTCTCCCAGCAAACCGCAGAATGACAATATACCGGATTGGTTTCCCCTTCTTAAAATACCGGTGAAAGGAGATGACCTCCAGTCTCGATGGACGAGCTTCTCCAATACCTTCAGCGCGCTGGAGAAGGCAATGGAATTGAAGGATGATAAGCCGAAGTGGGACAAGACGTGGCACGAACCCAATCCCAAGTGGCAATTTGAATTCCGCGTTAAAAAGGGCGGCTGGTGGAAATGCAGATCTGGACCTGATGCTCCGAAGGTTGAAGCAGAATGTCGTCTCTGCCATGGAGCAACCGAGCCATCGAAAAAGACGGCCAGTCTAGAAGAGCGATACAAGGAGATGATGGACGCTATCAATGAGGCAATGAGAGAAGTTGCCGAAAAGGACAAGGCTGCCGCCCTATCGATGCTACGTCAACAAGGTCAACACGACGAGGCCTCCCAATACAAGTCATGGGTAGAGGAACAGCGCAAGATCAAACAAAGGAGCGCCGAGAAGACGGCTTACCGTCGAACGAAAGGCTATAATTTACTTCGAGGCTATGAGGAGCCATCTAACCAAGTTCCTAATGGTTCCCAGAGAGAGTTGAATAAGGAATAGGTTAAGGCACAAGTTCGCATAGTTTGAGCTATTCATGATTGGACTTTGGTGGCGTTTATTGATGGTTGGAGTTAGTAGCATTGGCATGGTTCTGGCGGATATTTTGCTTTGGGGATATTTGCAGGATTCACGACAGGAATGAGTTAGGAAATCTGTATGAATGCATGGCTGGCGTATGGGTGTCGCATAGTAGGTGGTTACAGATGTGTTGTTAGAGGGTCAATCAATCCTGCATATGAAAGAGTTTGATGAATAAAAATCTCCTCTTCGATTTATATTGATGTTTAATTCCACCGTGGAAGGTGCATCTATTTCTCTTGAACCTTGAATGCCCCTTTACAATGATCAAAAGGTATCACAGTTCAGCCACAGAATCAATGGTGGCACTTGCCTTCGGCACGACTCGGCACGAACCCAATTTTATTTTTTCAATAATACTCCGATTAAAGTGTGGCTAGTGAAGCTAGTGCTAGTGCAAAAAAATTAGCTTAACTGCTTAGAAAGCGATGATGTATTTTGTTGAAAATAAGTCCGGGTCCAAGCTCCAATAGAATTATTAAGACGATAGTAGAAACCGCCTTCACTTTTTCGTTTTTGGCAGGGCAATGGGTATTTTCTCCCTTAGGCCTTTTGCCGCAATTTCTGTACTTTAGATCGCCACCTCTTTCCTTTTAATCTCAACTGGTGGTTTTTTTCTGCGACTTTGAATTTGTCTTGTATAACGACCCGCTTCCACTTCCCTGCTCCCCTCCGATTCCGTCATCATCATCATCATCACCCCTCCACCGATATTTTCCCTCTACCGCTAGAGAGAGCTCTTAACAATGCTGTGTCGACAACGCTTTGCGCGGCAAGTTGCCGTAAGAGCGCCCTCCAACTTTGCGCCTAGGCTTCGTCCCCATTTCGTATCCCGCCTTTACTCAATAAATACCTCCAGCCGATCCACCGAAAGTACGATCGCGTGCTCCAGGCCGACGATACCCTCAACACATGGCGTCTTGTTAAGGTCAAGCTTCTCTACCTCAGCTAGTAGAAGGAAAGACAAAAAAGACAGCGACTTCTTCGATGGACCAGTAGAACCATTGTCAGAGGAAGAGGCGAAAGCAAACCAGGAGAAAAAGAAGAAGACGGAGAAAGCGGAGAAGGTAGAGAAGGCAGAAGAATCTAAAAAGGAAGTAAGCGAGGCGAGAAGCTCCAATGAGGAACCTCCGCCGTCTGGCAAGGGTCAAGGAGAATCGCACGATGCTAAAGATGCTAAAGACGGCAAAGAGGGAAAGGATGGAAAGGGAAGCAGTGCAGCAGGAGGTTCATCATCCGGGTCAGGTAATGATGCGCCTGGAGACGGCAGCCGAAAAGGTCGTAAGTCGGCCGACAAGGCGCTGCAGAAACCTGTAGTGCCCGACGTATACCCCCAGGTTATGGCGATCCCTATAGCGAAGCGACCTCTATTTCCCGGCTTTTACAAGGCAATCACCATCAAGGACCCCCACGTCTCAGCCGCCATATTAGAGATGATTAAGAGAGGTCAACCTTATGTTGGCGCATTCTTATTCAAGGATGAAAATGCCGACGAGGATATTATTAGAGACCCGGCCGACGTCTACGATACTGGCGTCTTTGCCCAAGTTACGAGCGCATTCCCAGTACACGGAGAACAGAACAGTCTCACGGCTATTCTATATCCCCACCGTCGCATAAAACTATCCACTCTTATACCCCCTAGCACCAACGAGCCTAAGAAGGCAGATTCCGAACCAGAGCCTATCCCTGAACCGATACCGCAAAAAACAGAAGAGGAACCGCAAACAGAGAAGAAGGGTGATGTAGTCGCAAGCTTTGAAGAGAGCGCTGTGGCCCAAAAGGGTGACGGTACGGCTGAGAAATACGAACCTACGTCGTTCCTACGAAAGTACCCGGTCAGCCTAGTCAACGTGGACAATTTGTCTGAAGAACCATTCGATCCCAAAAGTCCAGTTATTCGGGCGGTCACAAACGAAATTGTCAACGTGTTTAAAGAAGTCGCCTCGATGAATAGTTTATTTAGAGATCAAATATCAACATTCTCTATGAGCCAGTCTTCAGGAAACGTCATGTCGGAACCGGCCAAATTAGCAGACTTCGCAGCAGCTGTATCTGCCGGAGAACCAGCGGAACTACAAGATGTTCTCGAAAGTCTAAACGTCGAGGATCGAATGCAAAAGGCTTTAGTGGTTCTCAAGAAGGAGCTTATGAATGCACAGCTCCAGTCGAAAATTACGAAGGACGTGGAGCAGAAAATCACAAAGCGACAACGAGAATACTGGCTGATGGAACAAATGAAGGGCATTCGCCGCGAATTAGGTATCGAGTCCGACGGTAAGGACAAACTCGTTGAGAAATTCAAGGAGCGGGCCGACAAGCTAGCTATGCCCGAAGCAGTCCGAAAGGTGTTTGATGACGAGATTAACAAGCTCGCTCATCTCGAACCTGCTGCTTCCGAGTTCAACGTGACGAGGAACTACTTGGATTGGTTAACGCAAGTCCCCTGGGGACAGCGAAGCGCCGAAAACTTTGGAATACAAAATGCGATGAAGGTTTTAGATGAGGATCACTACGGACTTAAGGATGTTAAAGATCGTATCTTGGAGTTTATCGCTGTCGGTAAACTCAGAGGTACTGTTGAAGGCAAAATCTTATGTTTCGTGGGACCTCCAGGTGTTGGCAAGACAAGTATAGGCAAGTCGATTGCCAGGGCCTTAAATCGTCAATACTACAGATTCAGTGTAGGTGGTCTCACGGATGTGGCCGAGATCAAGGGTCACCGACGGACATACGTCGGCGCCCTTCCCGGACGAGTCATTCAAGCTTTAAAGAAATGCCAAACTGAAAATCCTCTGATATTGATCGACGAAGTTGACAAGATTGGTCGAGGCTATCAAGGCGACCCCTCTTCGGCTCTCCTAGAGCTACTCGACCCAGAGCAAAATAATTCTTTCCTAGATCACTACATGGATGTTCCCGTCGATCTTTCAAAGGTTTTGTTTGTCTGCACAGCAAATATGACCGACACGATACCCAGACCCCTCTTGGATCGTATGGAAGTCATCAGACTCTCCGGTTACGTTTCCGACGAGAAGAGAGCAATTGCAGATAAATATCTCGCCCCTGCAGCAAAGGAACTTGCTGGATTGAAGGAGGCCGATGTTATCCTGACGGACGAGGCTATCGATGAGTTAATCAAGTCGTACTGTCGCGAATCGGGCGTTCGGAACCTAAAGAAGCAGATCGAAAAGGTCTATCGCAAGTCAGCCCTGAAGATTGTTCAAGAATTAGGTGAGGATGTTTTGCCCGAGTCTGCAGCTCTCACGGACGATGGCAAGGCAGCATTAGAGGAATCGGAGAAGAAGAAGGAAGAGAGGGAGGAACAGGACTCAACCTCTCCCGAGGCATCCGAGAAAGAAACTACAGAGAAGCCGCGTGTAGCCCTCAAGGTGCCCGATTCGGTTCATGTTGAGATCAGCAAGGAAAACCTCAAGGACTACGTTGGTCCTCCCATATTCACTTCCGACCGTCTGTACGACGTGACGCCACCTGGTGTTGCGATGGGTCTCGCGTGGACCCAACTAGGCGGCTCTGCCATGTACATAGAATCCATTCTGCAGTCTGCATTGAGACCCAGTAGCCGCGCGGGCCTGGAGATCACGGGTAACCTTAAGACAGTTATGAAGGAGTCGTCCTCGATCGCCTATTCTTTCGCCAAGGCGTTTATGGCTAAGCAGTTTTCCGACAACCACTTCTTCGACAAGGCCAAAATTCACCTACACGTGCCAGAAGGGGCAGTGCAGAAGGACGGACCATCAGCTGGCATCACTATGGCGACATCGTTCTTATCATTGGCACTAGATGCCCCAGTCAACCCCACAATTGCGATGACTGGCGAGCTTACCTTGACCGGTAAAGTTCTTAGGATAGGAGGTCTGCGGGAGAAGACGGTTGCGGCAAGGCGGGCTGGTTGTAAGATGATCATCTTCCCAGCGGATAATATGTCCGACTGGCTAGAGCTTCCTGAGGTGGGTGCCCCAAGCCAGCAATTATAGCCCAATGTTACGGTTCAAGCTAACATTATCATGTAGAACATCAAAGAGGGTCTCGAGGGCCGTCCGGCCAACTGGTACGGTGAAGTCTTCGACCTCGTCTTCCCCAATCTGGACCGGGAACAAGCGAATCGATGCAAGATCTGCGAATGGAAGAAGGAGCACGACGCTAAAGCGGAGAGCGAAAAAGACGAATAGGAGACGAGGCGGAGATCGGAGTGACTGGTACACTCCCACGGCATTCCCACAGCCCCATCGTCGACATGCATATTTTATAGACATTTAACAGTAATGCATTTGCGGGATTGGGCCATCAGACGGGCGTTTAGGCGGCAAGACAATGACTCGACGAAACGGCTTTGGAGGATGGAAAAAAGCCCATGATCCAAACCCACTAACCACTAACTACTAACCAACCACATACATACTTACACAATGTACTCCTCACTCCTCACCTCTTTTCTGAAGCATTGCACTTTTGTATCATACGATCTACGTTAACCCGTACTTCTTCTTCCCTCTCTCTCTTGCAGATGGTGGAATGGGGGGAAATAGATGGCGGAGCGCTCCGGAACTTGTCTTTGTGTTTCCGCTCGCTTGCTGCTTTCTCCTCTCTTACTTATTCCACTCGTCTTACATGTCTAGATAGGTAGATATGTAGCTGCTTGAAGAAGAAGGGGATGGGAAAATGATGAAATTACATTTTTTCGAAGATTCCGCTTGGTATGTATGTACATGGCAACGTGTCAGAATATCAAAGCACTGCCTAGTGACATGCCCCGCCGAGACGGCTTTGTGACTGGACCCCTTTTTTCGATGGAGGTGCTTGGAGGTGCCAAGTACGTTGTGTTCCTTGTGCTGGAGCCGGAGGGTAAATGACATTGTAGGCAGATATGTACATAGGTAGGTATAGGTAGATTAGGTAGGGTAAAATGCCTGGTGAAGATACTTACTTACATGCCCGTCTGCCGCCTTCTGCAGGTGGTCGCATTGAGTTTCTACACTTACGTCTTCCGTTGCGTCGGGGACCCTGCGATTCATGCCGGGTTTGGTTCACGCACGCATGCTCGGGTCGGAGGTACGGTGGTGTGTGGTGCGTTGGATATATGTAGGCATTATTCAGCTGAGGGCTCGGGGATTGGGTCCTTCGGACGTTGGTCCGGTATTACTGTCAGAAGTCAATTCCTCTGAATTTCGGCTCTCTCTTTCGTCTTTTCTTTTCTCGGCTCCTTGCTTGCTTGCGTGCTTGCTTGCTTATGGTTATATGTAATACTTAGTATGGGTATGTTTGGATATCGGTATGAGGTACGTAGGTGGCATGTGCTCTGCTGACCACCTCGATAAACGAGGACAGCCGAGAAACGTTCCCCCGTTGCAATTTACGCCGATTACGTGCCTAAAAGCCCGACCCGGACCTCCCTCCATTACGTGCGTTGCTCGAGAACCGCTGGAGTTCTGGGGGAGATGTAGGGGCTTGTACGGGCTATGATACCGAGAATACGCTGAATCATGTATGTAGGTACCTATCTACGCAGGTGGTATGAAATAATTACGGGATGTACTAGGTATGTATGACTTGGAGTAATTAATAAATGATGGGGGGTTATAGCGACGCCAGCGAAATCGATTGGAGAACGAGGCGAGGGAGAGAGCGTCAGGGCCAGCCCGCGGGAGCCAATGCAGGGCGAGATGCCGCGATCTTTTTTCTTTTATTTCTGATGTGTGCTTCCCGGGCATTCCCACGCGAAAAGCCTAATTCATCCTTCGCGCGGGCGCCGTTCTGGTCACACTTAACGTAGGTACCCGTAGATCGATTTCCGGCTTTTTTTGTGCACTTTGGATGCTTTGCGATCGTCATTGAGGCGTAGGAAGAGGGGGGAGGGAAGGGGGTTTGACATGTACGTGCGCGCGCGTGTGCGAGGTGAGAAGTGAGAGGTGAGAGGGAGACATCGACGATGGGGGATGGGAAAATGAGATTTTTCCGTACAGGTGAGGCCAGATGACGATCAGTAAGGTCCCGGGAGGTCGAGGAGCGGCTTCGTGCAGCGTTGCGTGCGATTCGCGAATTGGAGGCGCCGAGGATCTTACAGGATTGTCGTCATGCAGGGAGAATAAGAGAAGGTAGGAGGTAGGTATGTAGGTAGAAGCGAACGGGACTTTATTGGGTGCTTACTTTCCACGATGCGCATTGGCAGCCAGTTGTCTCCAAGCAGAAGCCTTGCTTTCGGACGTGTGTGTCTGTGTTGTTGTTTTATTTTCCCGCTATTGCTGTTGTCTCTAACACACATAACATCCATGGATAGCATGGGATGTTGTTCTAGGTATGTAGGTCGAAGAGAGTTGTTAGAAGCTATCGCACGCATCGCTGCCCAATTCCTTCGACACCTTCTCCCGGTGACGATAGCGGTAGCACTCCTAGCGCAGTCGCGTGGTTCCAACGGCCACCTGGGCTAACGTGGTCTTAGATTGGGTAGCACCCGGGAAGGGAAGCGCATACAACTTTTCATTCCCTTCTCTCTCTCTTCGGCCACGGGGAGAAAGGGGGGGCACGTATATTATGTATACATATACAGTTACGTAGGGTATGTAGCATTGTAGGTATATATGAGGTACGTATAGATGTTCAAGCGGCTTTTGAGATAATAATCTCATATGTATACGGGTAGGTATTTGCGGGACGGGAGGGATCGAGAAAGCGGGATCTTGGCTTGGGTCCAGCCCTAAACTGTTGATCTACCTAGCGTGGGCTGACGACATTTTTTAACCCCCTTGGACAACGCATCGCCGGTTGTGTTCGACAGGGGGATGTGGTAGATGTGGTGGATGTGAGGAACTGAGAGGTTGGGTGAACTTTCGAGAACACTTCTAACTTCTGACTTATGAGCTGACCATACGTATATTATATGGGTGTCATTCCGTACAGATTGCAGGATGTCATGTAGGTTGGCGAACTCGCTTTGGTGAACCGGTTCGTTTCTCCTCTAGGGTCCGTTTTATTTCTCACACGTCATCTCCTTTTTATATATTTTTATATTATCATACGAACCGTATGAACCATAGGCATCTAGTAGTGCATTTTCGATTACGTATGGGTTGTGTTAGTACTTGTGTATGTGTCTGTGTTGCTATGTTTACTCTGTGTGTTGCTGTGTTGCCTTGTTGCTATGTCAGTAAGTTCTAGCTACGATATGTATACCTAGTGCTTCGTTGGCCCACATGACTAGCCGTCGATGTTGGCAAGCGGATAACTCTTGCGTTAGCTCGGTTCCGGGCCGGTTTCGCGGTTAGGGCGACCGTCAAGGAATAATGCTATTCTAAATTTATGACCTGTCAAAGTAGGCGAAGTCAGGAAGATCCTGGGAATGGTATAGGAACCTAAGTTACGAACTGCATTCGGGAACTTATCTACATATGTAGCATATGTAGACACATGTAGGTACATAGGGCATAAGGGTTGTTTACCAAACTCCGGTAAAGGTAAAGCCTTGTTGCCATGTACGCATAGTAGAGATTGTATGTAAAGTCGGTGAGCGTAATAGGATAGCGGTGTATCTATAGGACCAATGTTTAGCATGCTTGCAGATATAGGAAGGATTCATGCTTAGATGGCTCCACGTGTATGTGAAGTCATACATGTGTTTGATGCAATTTATAACTCGCCAATTCTAATTGTTTTTCTCTTCATTCGTTCAATTTTGTATAGAGAATTTCGACTGACGTATATTCCAAGAGATAATTAGTACTTATAGAGTATAGACCATGTACTGTACAATACCTAGTTGTCGGTTCTAAGGTTAGTCTTTGGTTAGTCTTCGGATAGACTAAGTCATCGCAAGCAGGGTCTTGAGACACTTGGGTATCAATCTCACTTACCTGTCTAGTACCTCTAGTAATAAGTATACATACCTGGATGATCCTCGACTTCTCGAGAGCTTGTACTATGTAATGGAAACTTGGTCATGCGATACGTAGATATACGCAGATATACGTAGAAGGCCACGAAAGCCACCAAGTAAGCTGGATTGTACGATTATACGATTGTATAATTCCCTATTTCCTTCTCCTAGGTATTCGTCCCAGACACCCCTCTTTTCGGGATCGACCACTAGCATCTTTGTACAACACATCAATGAATCATCCTGATTTTCCCGACTTGGTTGAATGGCCTAGCGAAAGGCCTAGGAAGAACCCCCACCAAGCGGAAAAGGGACCATGGCGGCATGACCAGTTTTGGAGGGAGGGATGTGAGAAGGGGTTTGATATCGACATATCGACGAAGCTGAATTGGCACAGAAAAAAAAGATCTCCCAGCCAGCCCAGCGCTCTCCACCACCCAAATTGTCTTAGGCCACCAGATTTATAGACAATACTCCACAAGAGCAACAACCTTGCATACCACGTCTGACTACCTCCCACGCTTCTTATAACAGCTTTGAACTGCCATTGAAGGAAAATTCTATAAGCTCCGGGTTCATCCGTCCACAATTGATAAGCGACAACATATGCGAACCGAATTGGAATAAAAAAGGAATGCGAATTACTTATACAGCGATGATGGATGATGTATGTATTTTCTTGAAGAAGAGAAGAAAATCAATTGTAGCCCCGCGAGATCATCGAGAAAGAAAAAAAAAATAACCAGGCCGATACTACCCTGGTCCATGGCAATATCACAACTTGCTGGCAGTACATCTATGTCGCTAATCCTTTCTCGGCATAGTCAGATAAGATAAGTTAACGCCAGTGCCTGTCTCTGGTCCTTGTGCTGCGTTGTTCGTCGCGGGAACAGCTTGTACAACTAACATGGATACGTCAAGTACCCAGGTACAATACCTTACTATCGCTAGTATCCTGTACCCTTACGTACCGGGGGAAGGCAGGATAGCCAGGGTTGCTGCAAGGTAAGGTGCAACCTCAATGGTCCTTCGTAGAACTCGGTCCGCCTCCAATTTCTATATTCGCTCAAAAAAGTTTTTATTCTCTTACAATTACTTCGAACCAAGTGTCACTTTCAAATGGCTATATCGTCCTGTACCCCGAAAGCGGAGTTCCCTAGAATAACTTCAGCTTGCATATCTCCTGCATCCCGTCTACATAGACAGGTAGCAGCTAGACGCCGCGGAATTATACCTGGTTCTTGAGAATAATTGTGAAGACTAGAGCAGAAAACGGAAATCAGGAAGCGGAAAGCAGAAAGACAAGGGACACAGCACAGGGACACGCGCGCATACACATCAATACATCAATACACTTACACATACGCTACGCATACGCACCTGGGCATACATATCTATATTACATACACATACACACATACGCACATACACATATCTCGTCGCCCATGTCGATGTCAAATGTCGAATGTCGGCACATCTAAGCCACCACCGTCGTCGCCAATTACCTACCAATAGGGTCTCGACAGCCTTACCTATCGAGCTTCCCTTTAGTCTCTTGACCCCTCGACCCCTCGACGTTGGGTCTGCTTGCATTAAGCCGCCCATGACTACATACCTAGTCTAGTGTCCTCCTACATACATTACATATCTTATTATATCTCGCATAGCAACAGCATCAGCTGCCTGGTCCGGGTCCGCTACGCCTTGCTTCTTGTATCTGTTCTCCCCGCCCTTTAAACAATCTCGCAGTCTGTTCCAATCTTCAATACACTCTAATCTCCAAGTCGGGTCGAACTTGGACCACCGTCGACTTGGAGTTCTCCATTGCCACGACAACACGTCGCTATTACAGCACGGTCTGCCCCGCCAGCTATAGCTGCGGATTCAGCACAGTCCTTCGTTCCATATTCCTTCGATAGCGGAAATCTCAGAACAGACCAGGTCCATGAAGCTTGAACGATAACGCACTGTTTTATTCTAACACCGCCGTCATGGCAGCACAGGCAGGCTTGCCGTCGCATGAACCCCCGCCATCGCCCGAACATGGTAGACTAACTAACATGTTCAAGAAGCTTCTGGGGAAGGACAACAACCATGCGCTAACATCCCCGACAACGAACCCTGAAACAGAATCTAGGGCGTCTCTAGATTCAACACCTAGCTCGGGCTTACTGCGCAGGGTTTCGAGAAAGGTGGTCCCGGGCTTGCCCCGCGCTAAGACCTGGAAGAGACAACAGTCTGAAGTGAGGGAGAAGCTCGAGGTCATCGAACCCACGCCAGTGGAACGTAGGGCCGTTTCTGTTGATAGACGCATGCGCGTTCAGCGCAGTGTTTCCCATGTGAATCAGCCTCTTCCGCGCTCAAGTGCGCCCGACTTTCTCGACGACGCCCGGGGCTCGCTTAGCCCTAACACCGGGGTCTCCCAGCCGAAATCACCAAAATCATCGACTCCTCAGACCCCTATCGACGAGAAACACTTCTTAAGCCTGCAAGATGCCAGTACTGCCAACATAGCTCCGGATACGGCTCAGGATGCAGCCCCGGATGCGATCCCGGAGCATCGCGATTTACTCCAACCGGTAATCAGCCGCGCCGAATCTCGAACACCTATCGATGGCCAATCTACTACGACGTCTCAGTATGATGCACTCATTAATGACGAATTGGAGCGAAAATGGATTCTTAATCTGAGTATGCACTTTCGAGATAAATCTAGGAGAGAAAAGTTTTTCGTCACATATCGCGAAGATGAATATGTATGGAGACGGGTAACTATCTCCCTAGATTACCGAAATGCCCCAGATGACTCTCTAGAGAAAGATTTACTACATATCAAATTCCAAAGGGAGAAGAGTGCCAAGATCTACGAAGCTATACGGGAAAGCCTCCAAGACATCCAATTCTACGCGACAGTCACCAATCTTAAGCTACAAACGACAGATAAAAGATTGCACGTGCATGTGGTAGAAGACGTCAACGTATGTTCTCTTTTTTAATATATTAACAAATACTAATGATAAGCTTCATAGGAGATCATAAATTATCCCACCGTCCGCATGATTCAACATCTAAATTGTCAACGCATCAGGGAGAGAGATCTCGTATTCGACTCTCACATGTCAGGCTTTGTCTACAAGGTCCGTGTCGGTGGGAAGACGCTCATTAAGAAAGAAATCCCAGGACCAGATACAGTAGACGAGTTCCTTTACGAAGTCAACGCCCTCAATTCCCTGCGATTCTCCCGCAACGTTATCGAATTTCATGGTGTGGTAGTTGACGATGAAGACGAGTCCGTCAAGGGCTTACTCATCAACTATGCCGAGAAGGGTGCTCTCATTGACGTGATATACGACTCGCAAGAGGAAGGCCGTTTCCTGCCGTGGGCTCTTCGAGAGAAGTGGGCAAGGCAGATTATCCAGGGCCTATCGGACGTTCATGAAGCTGGGTTTGTACAAGGCGATCTTACACTCTCTAACATTGTCATCGATTACGAAGACAACGCAAAAATTATAGACATTAACAGACGAGGTTGCCCCGTTGGATGGGAACCTCCGGAGGCAACTCCACTCATCGATAGTAACCAGCGGATCTCGATGTATATCGGTGTAAAATCTGATCTTTACCAGTTAGGAATGGTATTGTGGGCGCTCGCGACGTTGGAGGACGAGCCGGAAGCGCATCGCCGCCCACTTCGTTTGAGTCCCGAGATCGAAGTCCCCGATTTCTATCGCACGATGGTGGAGTATTGCTTGCACGAGGATCCACGTGTCCGACTTCAAGCTACCGTACTACTAAGGTTGTTCCCCGAGCCCACTCACGATGACGACTATGACAGGCACACGGTACCCTCGATTTCCGTCGACGATGGATTTTCTTTAAGAGAATATACGGTGGGCGGATATCAAGGTAACGGTCATCTGCAAACAAAACCAATTCCGCCTCGAGATACTTGGTCATTTTCCAATTTCGGTAATACACATGCTACGTCGCCAGGTTTCTCCGACGATCCGTTCTACTACCCATCGAGGGGACGATCTCCGCCTAGATCATTACCGAGTAACCACGGCATGCCTAGTCCGCATTACTTTGAACAACGCGACGCATGGCTCAATAACAATACAGATCCGACTACCAACGCCATGGAACCGAAAGAGAATACGGCCGATACCCCAAGAGAAGGGCGTTCGACAGCAGACGTAGTCGCGAAAGTGGAACGAGACTTGAATGAATTAGCGGCGGAAGAAACTCGGACGACTGGTGGTGAAAACCAGACGAAAGAAGCCGCGTTGGCAATTAGCGCCGACAAGCCGCCTAAGGTAGCCGCCGAGGACGTCGAAAAGGCCTTACCTTTCACTGACGACAATACAGAAGCTGTCATACCTGCTGACGGTCCTACGACGAAGGCTGCGCTGGCTGAAGAGCAAACTCTGGAAGTTTCGCAACCACGGGGCGAGAATGAAGCTTGGGGACAAATTGGAGTAACACGACTCGATGAGCCAGGGGATGCAGGAACGTCCGTAATCCTAGCACCTAACCAAACCCACGAGGTCATCCGGCCTCCTACAGATGAAGATGGAGGATTTGAAGTATCAAATCATTATACACACGACAGTACAGATATACAAGCGCTACAAACAGAAGCATCACCGTCTAGGACAGCCGAGTTCCAACCTAATAACGTTCCATCCGACCTGACGGGTATCGGATCGAAATACGACAGCTACGTTCCTCAAAATATAAACTTCTCAGACGAAGACCTAGAGCCCAACACGACAGCCCCGACGACGAATGTGGCATCTCAAGCCTAAGAAATTTGCGATTGAGAGATATGCGCATTTGGAAATAGCTGTTGAGATACATATAACAGCGGCGCACGGAGTCATTTATGCATAATGCAATTTTGGGATGCTATTTTAGGATATCCTGTTTTATGAATTTTTCTCGGGCATTTACATCTATTGGGTTGGCGGATGGGCATGAAAAAAACACAAAGTGTACAAATAGAAGCATCGTTACCATATTGTTCATTTAACGATTATTTAATATGTCTCATAAAAAACGAATTCTTACGAGGATAATGGCTATGGGGATGGGATGTTCAGTTCGGAGATACTTACCGAGGTCGCGGAGGAAATAAAGCATTAGCAAAAATACTTGATCGAGGACATAGAAGAAGCCGGGGAACTTTCTGTGTGTTTGTGTGACTTGCACGGGTATTTGATAGACTCGAGTCGGCGTTTGTGGATTTCTTCAAGGGTCGTTTACTGGTAGACGCTCGCACGCGGTGAGTTCCATGCACTGAGAAGCTGAGGAGGAGTGGATATCGGTCGATGGCGTATGGCATCGTCTGATGGTGGCGCGAGATGGGGATCTCAACAATTATATCTATGAGCTGTCGATGTTGTGCTGTGGCAGAGACATATGGGCTTCATGGCTTCTACTCGACATACTGTCTAGGACCTAGGTATCGGCCGATCGGGCATGCATGTCTCTGGGAGAGATTTTGGTGTTATCGTGTAGAATTTTGTGGTGGCTTCTCACCTTCATGGCTTTTGCTATATAGGTATGCTATTGGTGAGTGGTATCTAGTAGTTCGTCTGGCTTCCATCCTTATTTAGGAGTAGACTTTGTGTGGGATGACTAAGCGGTATCTGCAGATTCGGGCTTTTGGAGTTACAGCCGCTGTTTTGACTAATATCTCACAGTACTGCCCATGTATGGTTTGGTATAAGGTGCTTGTTTGCGAGCCTATAGCCATCTTGACTAGTGGATCGGCTCCTTTTATTTTTCCGTTTGATGTGTTTATGCTTATTGCATATAACGAATTATATTTCAGCCTTGAAACTTGTCGGCTATCTATTGATAATCATTAGATATGTATTACGAGAATAGAGGCATACGCGATAGAGCGCCGAGAAGACGTCTATTACTATGGATTACTATACTCTTTAGCGAGAGGCTTGCATCTACACTGAGATCGAAGGTATAGGGCGGATTTGATTACGTCTAGATTCGAGGGCCTAGTGTTGACTTGGTCAGTTATGGGATAGAAAACGACAATTATTAACTTGAACGCAGCATAAGCTAGTGATTTAACATTCATGAGATGAAATCGAGGTCAAAGAAAAGAGGCTCAGCACGATCTAGGATATGGGGCGCATGGCGCGGAGTGGCACCCTTTTTGTTCAATCCAATCAAACACCCTTGTACAGCGTTTAAGGTTGTTCTAGAAGATGTGGAGACTCTGACAATGAACCTAGCCGCTCATAGGGCAGTTTCAAGTTCTCCTCCTTCCCGAAGCCCCACAGCTAGACCAATGATAGATGAGAGATTTTCTATTCCGTTTGTTGGGGGAGGAAGGACAGGCAGGGATGAAGATAATGTGGAGAACGCATCTGTAAAGGAAAACGCTATCCGGATCTGAATTCGGCATCGGCATCTCTTATCTGATTCATCTTGAAGAAAAACTTGCCTCGGTCTGTCTAGCCTTGCGACATCATAGCGGGCGTTGATACCTAAAGACTATTTCATGTGCCCGAGCTATCGAAAACAAGCTCTGCTGTCAAATGGAGTGTGGTTCTGAGAGGATGAGTAGGATGGGAGCGATGGATGCCGTAGCCTTATATGGAGGGGGCTGAAGAGCCCTGGAGCTTACGTCGAAGTTTTTTTTTTGTGCCACCACACGTAAGAACTAGGTTCATGCAAGGGCAAAGTATCACCCTCTTACCTATTCATACGCAAATACCGAATGTAGCTTGCCGTATGACTTGTACTTCACGAGTCTGCAGCGTGGAGGTTGTAGCGATGAGACTCATCGGTGTGCGCCGAGGCTAGATTCGAATTATGAATGTGGCTGTCTCAATTGGCCCTGAAGAAATCTTGTTTTGAAGGGGTCATTTCTTAGTAACGTTTTGGGGACGAAGGTACAGCTGGCCAGTTAGGTAATACTAGGTACAGATTTACCGATCAAATACGGAGATACTCCAGGTGAGGAATGATGGCCTGTTTAACAATTCCTAAAGCGGAAATACCCTTGAATATGCATGAATTCTGATTGGTGGTCGCACTTGCGGCTTCGAAACCGCCACCATAGCACTTCCCCAACAATTCAACAAAATTTCAGACAACATCGAAGGATGTACAGAATGAGTTTCCTGCTCGTTATTTGCTAAAAGAAAGCCCCGGAGGTCATTTCTGTAGGCAGTCGCATCTGTCAGGTACTTGGTAGGTCACACAGTTGCATTTTTATCGCCCCACGCGCATGTGTCAGCTTTATCTACCTGGTACACATGTACATAGTAGGTACAATACACACACTGCAATAGCACAGCAGTCACATAACTAGGTCCTAGTACCTATCATTGCCGTAGTAGAATTGAAACAGCCCTGGAGCTTTTCTTCTTTTTCCCTTTCCCACCACACACCATCAACCCCAGCATTTCAAGGTACAGTATCACAGGGTCCTATCAGGTCCAAGCAACAAGCAGGATTCTAAGAACCATGATTCCCTAACTTGGCTGCTTGGTCGTCATCTGTTATTATCATCTGGTATTATCCTCGGTTCTGGATTGCCGGTTTCCACCATTTTCGTAATTCTAAGAGTGGTGATTACTTTCCACTAAGTTGATACTGTAATTACGCTGTAAGGGAAAAAGGAGCATTTTGCTTAACAGTTGGGCAAATCATCGACCGACTATCAAACGTTTTAGTCGAAACGTCATCTATCAACAATTATAACATACAACAAAATACACTTGCAGGACTAAAAGAGGCTTCCCGCCAGAGAAGTACACCGCTTTAAGGTCAAAGACAGGTTCGAGACGAGTTGGGGTTTAAGTCGTTCTTTAGTACCAACACAGGTACCGAAACGATAATCGACTCTTACCAACTCTTACGTTTAGACACGTTTAGACCGAGCTTGATTGGAGCTTGAAATACATCAAGTATACCTTCCCAATCCCGCCACCCGCCCACCCGGACGCAGGGACGCAAGAATCGCAGCAGGGTTATATGTCCCACCCAATCGTCCCCATACCCACTTCTACTGCATAATACATACCATAGCCCTTTTCATTCCTCCCGCCAAAAAAATAATAAATATATCTCCCTCAAGTTGGCCATACTACCTCCTTCATATTCTTTTCCTCTTCAACCTCATCGTTCGCCAAACCCAAGTGCCTTTTGTCGATAAGGCCTTGCTGGTATACTCCGTCCCTTTTCCTTTTCCCATCCACCTTCTTCGGTCTTAAAGGTCTGTTGATTTGCAGCATGGCCTCCGACTCGACGAGCGCCTCCGGGCCCGTCGCCGCCTCGGCTTTTCCTGATGGCACCAAAGATTACAAGCCACTCCGGTCGAGCAAGTATGACTTGAAAAAGCCACACATCACCGAATTCCCCATTACCTGGGGTAACTGGTACAAACATGTTAACTGGCTTAACACCACCTTCATCATCTTCATCCCTCTTATCGGTATGATCAGCACATACTGGACTCCCCTTTACTGGAAGACCGCCGTCTTCTCAGTCATCTATTACTTCAATGCCGGTCTCGGTATAACAGCCGGTATGTTTTGTCCCGGGTTTCTAACTCACGGAATGTTGTAAATCTAACATACAGGATAGGTTACCACCGACTTTGGGCTCACAGCTGCTTCAAGGCGTCGCTCCCCATCAAGATCTATCTAGCTGCTTGCGGAGCTGCCGCCGTTGAGGGTTCCATCCGATGGTGGTCGAGAGATCACCGTGCTCACCACCGCTACACCGATACCGAGAAGGACCCCTACTCCGTTCGAAAGGGTCTTCTGTACTCTCACATTGGCTGGATGGTAATGAAGCAGAACCCCAAGCGTATCGGCCGAACCGACATCTCCGATCTGAACGATGATCCCGTTGTCGTCTTCCAGCACACCCACTACATCAAGTGTGTGCTTACCATGGCTCTCATCGTCCCCACTCTTGTTTGCGGTCTTGGCTGGAATGACTGGTGGGGTGGTTTCGTCTACGCGGGCATTCTCCGAATCTGCTTCGTCCAGCAGGCTACTTTCTGTGTCAACTCTCTCGCTCACTGGCTCGGCGACCAGCCCTTCGATGACCGTAACTCCCCTCGAGACCACGTTATCACCGCTCTCGTCACCCTTGGTGAAGGATACCACAACTTCCACCACGAATTCCCCTCCGACTACCGCAACGGTATTGAGTGGTGGCAGTATGACCCTACCAAGTGGAGCATCTGGATCTGGAAGCAACTTGGACTCGCATACGACCTCAAGCAATTCCGACAGAACGAGATCGAGAAGGGTCGTCTCCAGCAACTACAGAAGAAGCTCGACCAGAAGCGCTCTAAGCTCGACTGGGGTGTTCCTCTTGAACAATTACCTGTCATTGACTGGGATGACTACGTTTCCGAAGCCAAGAATGGCAGGGGCCTCGTCGCTGTTGCCGGTGTCATTCACGATGTGACCGATTTCATCAAGGACCACCCTGGTGGCAAAGCCCTCATCTCTTCGGCTATCGGAAAGGATGCCACTGCTATCTTCAACGGTGGAGTATACGACCACTCCAACGCCGCTCACAATCTTCTGTCTACCATGCGTGTCGGTGTTCTCCGAGGAGGTTGCGAAGTCGAAATCTGGAAGCGATCCCACATGGAGAACAACAAAGACGGTGCCTTCGTTACCGACTCATCCGGCCAGCGAATCGTTCGTGCCGGCGACCAAGTTACGAGAATCGCTCAGCCCCTTGCCAGCGCCAATGCGGCGTAGGCTTGAATTTCTCTAGTATTGAGATCGGCATAGAGATAATTCGGGGGATAATAATGGGATTGTCACAACGTCGCGACGTCTTGTGACTCTAAGAATGAATGGATTGATGAAGAAATTATGTACATAAAAAGCCGCGGGGCACAGCTACAGCATGTTGAGGCAACTCGTCCTCCGGCGTTTATGGGAAATTGGTGAATGGGAAGGCTCACATAATGGTGGGCGTTGGCGTATCACTTACGAAAGACTGAACGTTGAATGCTACGAGACAAGTATCGACTAGCAGAAATCAAATTTCAGATTGATTCTTCCTAACTGATGACTTATTTTGTGATCTGTAAATTGTCTAGTTTCTTGTGCCTGCATTGTAGACAAGGCTGCTTTCCATTGCGAGAGATCTGAGGCATACTGAGTACTCTGGTGGAATAGACCTTACCATCTAAATAGGGATGACGCTACCTAGCCTGAACTACCTGGTATTTATCAGATTAATTTTTTGTTTCATGCCATCATCAAACTCTTATTTGGAAAAACGAAGCAAACATTACATAGGTACCTGCCTAATACCTATCAATTATCCTCCTCTTCCCAACTCTCAATTAGATAGACTTCTTCTTGTCAAGCACCTGCCTATCGCTATATAGATAACCCTACCCATACCCGACAGCAAGCCATGTGATTTCGCCATATATATCAACACCCCTACGTACCTCGGCTCGTATATATCGTATCCCCTACCTACACCTCACAACTTACATTACAACCAACAACACACACAACTCTTACCGAGCGCAGACTCTATCCCCGAGCAATACGCCGAGCAGCACACCCAAAACAAAAACCCTTACAGCCTGCCACTTGGCCGTCAAGCCAGCCTTACATACATCCATGGACAGATGGAGGGTGGAGTTGGGAGCCGATGGCCACTTACCTTACCTTACCTACCAGCGATCGATCTACCAAACCACTACCCTAACCTAACCTACCCTTGCTGGGGTTCGTTCAAATTTCTCGGTAGGTACTCCTCTCCCCATCCCCAACGGGTGAGCTAGCTAGACATGCACACTACCACGCTATTACGCAGGTACCTGCCTCTCCTCATCTACCCCTACCGCCATGTATATATGTATATATGTATAGGTAATCGGCAAGGCTAGGATTAATAGAGAGAACGGCAGGACGGGTATACGGAGCAGCGAATTTGACACTGTATGTATATATGTACCATCACGATGACATCACGAACCAGAGCCACATCATTTCCATTTCCGTAAATTCGTTCGTGGTAGAGATACCTAGAACCGTACCTCCTCCTGCATATCGAGACTCGCTACTTACTACCTACCTACGCAACCGTCCGGAGTAGAAGTAGAGAAAAAAAGAAGAAAATGATCGCACGTGATCAGGTATTATCGCGTGAGATGTACGTAGCTAATATCAATTCATGCAATTCGTTCGATTCATCCGAAGAGTAGGACGAAGAAAAAAACCCATTATCGGGATGAAATCGTCGGGTTGGTATCGAGTGAAGTAGATATCATGATAGCGTGATCGGAAAAAAGGAACACGGCGTACAGCAACTACTTCGACCCAGTTAGTCACCAACCGACGGGTGCTCTATGCCAGAAACAAGTGGTTTAAAGAACCCCTCCCTATCCTGTCCGTTATGCCGTCTCGCGAGATTTCTCGTCTTTGTATCCAGGTGTGAAGACTAATCCTCTAACCCCATGGATATAGGAACGCCGATGACCTGCTCGCCAGCAAGTGTATTTAGGCATCAGAAATGCAACCGTAACGCCCACGCAAATGCAACATAAAATCATTATCCTCCCTTTACCTTCTTGCTCGCAGACCGAAACGCCGTGATGAAGAACCTGTCGATAATTATTAGGCGTAGGGGCGCTGTAAGAACGCGGCGCTCATTTAAAGAGACTGCGCAGGTCCATGAGCTTTTGCTTCGCCGCTTCTGACTTATCCATAACCCGGTTTCTATCCATGCTGAGACTTGCGAGCTTCTTCTTTTTCTCTTGGAGCTCCAGCATCTTCTCTTCGATGCTACCTTGCATGATAAATCTAACAGTGCGAACGGGTCTCCTTTGTCCGAGTCGATGCACGCGATCGACAGCTTGTGCTTCTGCCGCTGGATTGTACTGTGGCTCCATTACGTAGACAGAATTTCCTGCCGTGAGATTGAGGCCTAGACCACCGGCCATGAGCGACACCAGTATGACGTGCACTGACCTATCTTCCCGAAAATCCGTCATCGCAGCCGTTCTAGCCGTTCGACTCATCTTCCCGTCAAGGCGAACGTATTTAATACCCACATCGTCTAGTGCGATTTGGATTAAGTCAAGATGAGACGTCCACGCAGAGAATACTACTGATTTGTAAGGAAGCTCATCGGGTTCAGCTTCGCTATCGGCTTTGGACTTGAGCAGCTCCTCAACTAGAGCACGGGTCTTCGTGTGGGGACCGGAGTAATCGGAATAACTTTCTCTAGTTCGGCTTTTGCCCTCGGATTTATGAGCATGATCATGTCCTTCGTGCTCGACCTCCGTCTTGCTTCTACGGATTTCGTTATGGGAGAAGCGAACGTGAATTTGACAGACAGGACATGTGCCCGATCCATGGTTCCCTACTTCCTCTACCCAATTCTTGATGCAATTGGGACAGAGAAGGTGAAAACAGGCAGTCATGTATCCAATGATATCCTCTTCACGCTCTGATGCAATATCTGCATTGTCGTTGGAGCTGACCTTGCGTGAGCAGGATAGACAGACATCATTGTTGGTCTCCTGCATTAGCGCAAAAACCCTGTAAGCCTTTGCTTCTGCCACTTCCGGTTTCTCATCATCCTCGTCGGTATCAAGGTTGATGGCGGAATCTTCTGTCATGCCCTGCACCGCCTCCAAATCCTCGTCGCTGAGGAGATCTTTGCCATGAGCAGAGATGAGACGCAACCTGAGAATAGATTGGAGAATATGAATATAAGTCCTACCGCCAACCATCTTCTCTCTGCCTTGTGCAAAGACCTGGACCTTTTCTTGCGCATTCTTCTCAAACGACTGGTAGAGTTTGCGTTCAGAAGGAGAGAAATCCAGCCTCACTATCTCATCCTTTCTGGGAGGAAGATCAATCTTATCCTTCAATCGTCGAAGGGTAACACTGTCTACTAGAACTCGAAGTTTAGGCACGATCTCGGGATCACAGACTTTGAACGGAGCTGTGATATACTGCGTGAACTTGGTCCTGTCATCAAACGGCTTCAGGCGCAGGAAGGCGAGTAATGCCGCAAGATCGTCTAACTTGTTTTGAACGGGAGTACCAGTAACGGCCCAGCGGCGATTGGCCTGTAGACGACATATGGCTTTAAATTGTAAAGTGTTCTGCTCCCGTATCATATGAGCCTCGTCGAGGACTACACGAAACCACCCAACCTCTTCGAGGGGACATGGGCTGGGTCTGCCTTTGTTACGTGCTTGCACCTCACTGGCAACGGATCCATAGGTGGTTAGAACAAGGTCGAATTTGGCAAGAATCTTGGGATCTTTGATACGATTAGACCCATGGTAGATGTAATACGACAGCTGGCCGGGCTTGATGTGAGCTTTGATTTGTTCTTCCCAGTTGGCTACCGTGCTAAGAGGGCAGATTAGGAGTGTTGCTTTGCCGTTCTGCGTCAGTTCGGTTAAGGCTAGTGGTTGGGGTGTGGGCACATCAAATTGCCCTGAAGAACTAGCCTTCTTCTTAGGCATAGGAGGAACCTGAGGTTGGACAGGTGAGAGAGCTGACCACTGTTCAGCTTGATCGAGAGAACTTGCGACGAGAGATAAAATGCTCAGGGTCTTCCCGAGACCCATCATATCCGCAAGAATGCCACCGAGTGTTTCCGGGGGAGGTTCACGTTGTGAATGTCCTGTAATCACGTTGTAGTATATTTTTTGACCATTATTTCCGTGACGAATTTGCCAAAAAGAATCTGCAATCTTGCCATCGTTGCCGAACTGGCGGGGCTTTTCCTTGGTTGTCATGAAGTAAAGCCCCTGTTTTTGATGCTTGAGAAGTTCCGTCTGCACTCGGGGACCGGGCTCCATCTCGGGAAGTTCCTCACTCTTAGTAAGCGAGTCGAATACTCCCATAACCTCAGAGCGGATTTCCTCGACATTACGAACTGCCGAGGGTGCTACAGCCATGGGAACGGGCCTGGGGGGCTCCTTAAGCACCGACGGCGGCCTGGATCCCTCGGCGATAAGCTGCGGGTTCTCATATTTGATACCAGGTTCGACTCTCGGGGGGTTACGGAGCCAGATGTTCCTCTGGGCGAGATGTCTAGCTACAGTTTTTCCGCTCT
The DNA here is from genome assembly GCF_022496945.1 of Annulohypoxylon maeteangense. Classification (NCBI taxonomy): domain Eukaryota; kingdom Fungi; phylum Ascomycota; class Sordariomycetes; order Xylariales; family Hypoxylaceae; genus Annulohypoxylon; species Annulohypoxylon maeteangense. Next base: position 950,768 of record NW_025953249.1, on the reverse strand, counting down.
TGCGAGGGCCATAAAGCATTAGATCTAGAGTGTAACTTATCGACGTAGCCCGTCCTTCCTCTTCTCCCATCTGCTTCATTCTTGTAGGTATTCTGCAGTCGGTCCTAAGCTCCAGGCGAGAATCCAGTAGTGCCGCGAGGCCGGACGAGGTGACAGAGTCGACGGTTCCAACAATTTGGCGCGTATAATCACAGCCGTGAATCGTATTAGTTGCCTCACCTAATTTTCTTTTGAGCAAGATCTTTACTTGAGGCCAGTAGGTTGGCATAAGGGAGATAGCGCCGGACTTTGGCCTTGGAACAACGTGACAATTCAGCCTTGCGTGTAGAATCATGCCGTAGCAGACTTCCTCTTCCTTGGCAGACTGTACTATTATCAGATCGTTCTCTTCGTCTACGAGATATTAGCTACGGGCCCATGTACTTAGCTACTTAGCTAAATCAGGTAAAATAACTCACTGGCATCGGTAAGGTCTACGGTCTCGACGCGATTAGATGGGAGCTGGTGGTTGGCTGCCGTTTGTCGGTTCTCCTGAATATACTGTCCAATATCGCCGCCACCGCCACTTCCAAATCCGTGCATTGGGTTGGTACTCTCTTCGGATTCGAGTCTTCGGCGTTTGGACTGAGGCGCAAACGTACGTTGTTCGACATTGTTTATTCGATCAAGCATACCGTCAAAATCGTGCGACTGAGGTAAGGCTTGTCCATTTGTGTACGTATATTGGCTAGTGTTGGCAAAGCCATCTTGCGGGTTGGAGAACTGAAACTCAACGTCGGTCGGGTTTGTCGAGCCGCTAAAAGTCCGATTGGGGACATTTTGACGTAGAGATGGAGACGGGGCTGCATAGCCTTTGGGGTTAAGTAGGAGAGCTGGGTTCAAATTGAGTCTCGAGGATCCGTTCTGTATGGAGGCTTCATCGGTGAATGATATGTTAGCATCGTCATGAGACTCTTGTGTGAGGGAGTATTTTTTGGTATCTCGTAGTTGGGTTGATTCAGGCACGCCATGCTGACTTCTTGCTGGTGAGGCTGGGGAAGATGTACTAGAAAAGTTAGAAGAAGGGCAATTACCCTGTGGATGATTGTTTGAAGCCATATTGTCTGGCTTTATGGCCTGTTACCACCGAAGAAGCACGGATACATGCAGAGTTCGCAGCGTCAAGGCGTTAAGGCGTTCGGCAGAAGTGTTAAGGGTTCATGACAAAGAGAAGGATGCGCGTCGGAATAAATTGGATGCGCCGGTGTTGGGTGGGCATCGGCAAGGCTATCACTGCTTTTCTTTGCTTTTGGATGCCAACAAGGAAAATGTTGACGGTTGACTATTGATTGCTGATGTTAAAAATATGAAAGGCGAAAATGGGAACGCGCAACGAGGTCGGAGGTTAGAGGGGTAACTTCGGTATCTTCGAGAAGGTAAGGCTTGAGATAATAAAAAAATCAAGCTCAAAAAGAAACAAGACTAAAAAAAATCTCAATAGTCAACGTCGTCACGAGGACAACGTTAGGTACCAGGTAGGGTGAGATAGTTGCAGTAAGGTGCAGTATGTGAGTGGATGTGACAGTCAAGCTTCTGAAATTCCAAGATAGAAGAAGTTGGTTGGTTGGTTCGATGCTTTAACTAGGAACACTTCGGGACGCATTTAGGTTGACGTGAGAGGATAGCGCCTACCTTGGTGCCTACCCTTGGCACCTACCTAAAATATTTAGCAAAGTATGGATAGGTAAGTACATTTTATGTATCAGATGTATCGATCATTCCTGATCATACAAGTAGTCACATATTATATAAATGTATCAATACATTCAACATACACGCATCATTCCACACACACATGTAAAAAAGTCAAAGAGAAAGAGCCTTTCAACATGTAGATAGGGTTAGCAGCCGATAGGTGTAGCTTTCAAGGTTCCCACACCCCGCCCCCATATACCCCTACCATGTCCACCGCGTCCCACCACGTCCGCCCAAGATGCAGCTTAAAGGGAGTGACTGCCTTGACGGGCTGGGCGGGCTGATGCTGTCGCAAATCAGAATTGATAGTGACAAATGCTTGATTGGTCTGCTGACCAGCTGAAGCCCACATTCAGTTTTTCTACTATGCAGTCTGGCAGTATCTACTCACTTTTTTTGTGCTTCCATGGCCACGTGCCCCGCAGATCTGAATGTCCCCAATTTAAGCTGATGCAGATGCAAGCATCGTCGGCGTGGGGTCCTCTTGCCTCTACTTATTCGGGGTCCCTTCTCCTTGGCAGATGGATCCAATCCAAGTTTGCTCTTGCCTGGTTTGCTTTGCTCTCCCCAGACTCTCTATATTAGGTACCGGGTAGACGCCCTGGCCATCGCAACAACTTACAAAGTTCCGATGCTTTAATCAACTATATTGCTGAAGTTGATAAGTTGACGATTGCTAATACCCTTACATAGTAACTTAAAAATACAATACTATCCCGTTCCCAGCTTGAGTTTTCGTCCTTATTTCTTTATTATTTTACCGAATTTTGCATTTTCTTTCCCATCCCTTTTTACTTATAAAGCATTATTCCAACATACTATTTTTCCCGTGATAAATAACATGGGCTTTCATCTGCCCGTAACTAATTCCATCATCTTCGTGATAGCGTAATATTCGATATCATCATCCTTAACTCGGCTCTGCGAGTCAGCTGGTGATGCGTTTGTTGTACAAGTCTTGACGACTGTATTCCAGTACGACATCATATCATCATTTTCGTACTACGTCTCGCTCGGCTGGAAACCGCTATTGGGTTTGTATACTTGAAGACCCAGCTTTCGAGCTTCGGTCAAGTTATCCGTCCTGCTTCGCCTTCTGGGATGGGCCATCGTTGCGGACCACGATCTCATGACGAAGAAACGAAGTCACAATAGGTTCACCAGTCTTCTTTGATTCGCCTTCGTGGTCGCGGCTTCGGCTTTTCGTCCTTTGCCGCCTTCGCTTCGAAGAGTCTTGGCCGTTCAATGAACGAGACCTGGATGGTGACTGACTTCTGTGGCGATTTAGTTGGATAGCACGGATCAATTTCCTGCGAATGGGTGATAACGAGCCACTTCTAAGTCTTGATGTGTTTCGTGACACATCAAGCCTTGAAGATGACCTATGTCTGCATCGCCCTCGGAAAGTTGTAGAATCTGTCGATGGCAGTCGGTTTGTTGTAATTGCTAATGTTTCTGGCGGACTGCGCCGTCGTTTTCGTCCTCGACTATCAGGTTCCGGTGACGAAAACGTCGTAATGGTGATATCGATAAAACCATCATTTGCTACTGCTTGAACAGCCATCTTGAGGTTGGTAGCAATTGTTTGGCGAAGCTGACTAGTTTGAACACTGCTTCGCCTGAAATTCTTTTGATAGCGCCGTATTTTAGCTATAGAGAATTACCAAAGAGCAAGTATTGGATGTAATAGATGATTGGAGAGCGTCAGTGGTGAGGTAGTTTGCAGTTTGTAGAACGAATCAGGTGGCCGGATGGAAGATATATCAGCTAATTTATCACACTGACCAGCACGGTGGAGTGGTTCGAGTTCTTGGAAAGAATGCAAGGACCGAGGGGCAGTGGAGGGATTAAGGATGAAATAGTCTGGCTCTCTGGGTAAGAAACATGCGGAAAAGGTAAGCTGGCAGGCTGGATCACGTCGGTCAAGTCGGCATGGAGAAGCCAAGCAGAGCTCCCCAGAACTTTCCCAGGAACCCCAAAGTGGAAACCAGAGTGAAAAGACGAGGGATCAACGAGACTTGCCCGTCTAAGCTACAGAACCAATTGGCAGGGTTGGGATCGACGTTCACTCCTGGGGATCTTCGTATCAGATCGTCTTGGATTGGTTTATCTCTAGACTGATGGGTAAGATACGATTGGACAACCAGCTAAGGCAACTGACGTAAACTCTGTGTCGATGCAAGAGAAACTCTGTTTAGGATTGTGTGGACACCATTAGCTGAGCCTCTCCCTTTTTCTCTGGTAATCTGGACAACGGAGAGACAAGCTGGAGCCTAGAGAGGGACGGTAATATGCTGGCTTGGAATCGAGAGTTTCTAAGCTCGGACTATGTTATACTATGTTGGCCTATGTTGGCAATGGTTCTTAAGATGGTTCGATAAGCGTGTGAGTTCTGGTATAGCTCTGGTACAACTCTGGCTGCAGATGACTCGGGTAGTCCAGCCTATTGAGAAGCGGTTGGGTTGGGATTATGTATGGGATCGCGTGACGGCAGTTTCATTGGATCGATTGGAGACGATCTCCTAATATCGAAAATATATGATTCGAGGGATTACCTAGGATCGATTCCACGAAGGACGGCGTTGTCGTGGTCGTTCTTGTGAGGTATTTAGGAATAATATATATGTATGTGTTTCTCTTTTCATTGATGAGTCGGTTCATGTTTAGGTTGCCTAGTTTCGTATGAGACGGTGTCTATTAGATGTGGTGATCCAATAACTGGCGGAAGCCTCCGATAGGGCGGGGGCGATGGCATTTAACCTAGGTAGGTCAAGTACATATGCGTACTTGTCCCGGTTCTAAGAACGCAAAACGGGGCCTTGGCGACGTAGGAATTTCGATATAACCCGACATTTGTGGTGGATTTCGTATGGGGATTGTGTTCTTAACTGCTTACCTAGTACTTACCTAGTAGTTAGTAGATTACCTATACGAATCGACGAAAGTTGTAAGTTATCAAAATTAAGATATCTATAAGATAAATATACTACTAGTAGGCAGCTACGTAGTACATAGATTAGGATTTACATAAATTAGGATTATTATAATGCTATAGCATGACAAGTATCAAGATCTTTCGATTAATTGAGGTAGGTACGATGGATTGGGTTAATGTGGAGCTACCCGTAGGGACCCGGGAACCTTACATAGCACTAGGTACTAGCTAAATAAATCGGTAGAGTTGCATATTCCCCCTATAACACTCTACATAGGTACCAATACGACCCTATTGACGTGACGTGTTTCAACACCTTCAATTAGAAGATCCTATCAACTTACAACTCACATAACATGAGAGGAAAACGTTCAATCATCCTTCACTTCTTTGCTTCAAGTGCCTAGTATTTGATGTTTTATTTTTTTAGTCTCTCTTTTACTCCGCTATTATTTCCATTCTTTGACCCACGATTGGAAATTATTCACGTTCGGCATTAGCTAGGACTTATTAAATACGAGACAGGGGGAGGATCAAAGCACGACCAAACAATTTTAGACTTAGGTTTTGACAGCCTGAACCGCGATCCGCGATCCGTGACAACCGTGATAGAATGTAAACCCAGTACCTAATTCCATCCATCGCCAACACCGACACCGACATCGACATCGACACTGACATCGATACCAACACTGATACCAACACCAACTAATCCCTCCCTCGTCATACACAACCGCCGTCGGAAATATGCCTCGAAGTCGGCCTGCTACCACAGGCTATGAACGTCTCGCTCAAGCCGACCAGTTCAGCGATGAATCCGATGATGACATCCTCGCTCAGAGTTCCGCTTCTCTCCAGCCTCAATCAGCTCCACGATTTGCACCCATCAACCAACCGAGACCTCACTCGGGCATGACCTCGCCCAAAGCTGTCCCGAAACCAAAGTACCGGCCGAAACGAATGCGGAGTAATTCTGGTGTTGACCTGAAGGCTATCAACGCACGCTTGGAACGATGGGCAGACGAAATCGCTTCTAAATTCAAAAGGGGGAAAGGAAAGGGTTCCCCCGGCGAAGAAGAGCGTCTTGAGATTCATTACAGCGTCTTTCAACCTCCCGAGGGTGTACGACCCGCGACAGCTGAGACCCTTGCCACTATGCCCGAGCCTGATATGTCCAAGCATGAATTTGAAGCTATCGTGGAGAGCGTGCGCGATGCCATTGACCAAGGCATGCATCCTAGTATGATCACTCAAGGGAGCTCGGGGAGTTATTTTGCGCGGAATACTGATGGTAAGATCGTCGGCGTTTTCAAGCCAAAGGATGAGGAGCCGTATGCCGCCGGAAATCCAAAGTGGAACAAATGGATTCACAGGAATCTGTTCCCTTGCTGTTTTGGTAGAGCATGGTAAGTATCTATCTCATTTGCGACAAAGCTACGTGCCTAGCAAATTTCTAACCTGTCTTCAGTCTAATCCCCAATCTCTCGTACGTGAGCGAAGCAGCAGCGTACGTCCTCGATTGCCAGCTTCGTACCCATATCGTCCCTTATACAGACGTTGTCTATCTGTCATCTAAGTCATTCCATTACCCATATTGGGACCGGCGAAGTTTTTACAGGAAGAAGAAGCCTCTTCCCTCGAAGCCGGGAAGTTTCCAAGTTTTTCTTAAAGGGTTCAAAGATGCCAACGTATTTCTGAGGGAACACCCCTGGCCGGATCAATATTGGTCTAGCTTTCGTACAAACGACACCCACCGACACAAGCAAAGGAAATGGGCGGATAACTGCCGGCCTTCTAGTAGACGGGCCCGTAGTGATGATAGTGAGAGCGAGGATGAGAATGGCATGCCTGAGCAGAGGCCTCTTGGACCGAATAATTTCATGTGGACCGAATCCCTAAAACAGGCATTCCGGGAACAACTCGAAAAGCTCGTGATTCTAGATTACATCATGCGGAATACGGATAGGGGTCTCGACAATTGGATGGTTAAGGTTGACTGGGAAACTCAAGCAGTTTCAATCGCATCAGAACCCCCACAGCTTAACATGGATATCCCAGAAGAAGACGAGGAAGCCCCAAGGCCGGTTGAACTACCGACGAGGAGTATATCCCGAAGTCCTAATCCTTATAAGACTCAAAAACCCATGAACGCAGCCGGTACACGCAAGGTGCCTGATCCTAAGATATCAATCGGAGCGATCGACAATTCTCTGTCATGGCCATGGAAGCATCCGGATGCATGGCGAAGGTAAAAAAGCACTCTCATCTATATCTACTATTGTTTGACCTACTAAACTCACTATGTATAGTTTCCCCTTCGGTTGGCTCTTTCTCCCCGTTGATCTTATTGGGCGGCCTTTCTCCCAGAAGACCCGAGACCATTTTCTCCCTCTTCTCACTTCTACGCAGTGGTGGAGCCAGACATCGCTCGAACTGCGCAAAGTCTTCCAACTCGACCCGGATTTCCAAGAGAAGATGTTCTCCCGCCAGATGGCAGTAATGAAGGGGCAGGCCTGGAACGTCGTCGAGACGCTCAAAACCCCAGACCACGGTCCGCTGGAACTTACACGACGTGCGAGGGTATGCGTCTGGGACGACCTGGTCGAAGTCCCAGTGGCCGTACCTATGCGCGCTACATCATCCGACATCCGCCGCAGGGCCGAAGCTGCCCGCGGAACGATACAAGAGGAAATGGATATTGGTGCAGCCAACTCATCCTCAGCGCCCGCCAATGTAGATGACTTGCTTGGTTTCTCTAGCCCCCTACCGAACCCTGGCCGCTTCGAGCTCGCAAGCCCCCACGACCAATCGCCGGACCGCACAGAGGCCCTTACTCCCAACGGCACGCCCCAGACCCTGTTCGACGCGCTCGCGATCAACGAGGCGCCTGCCGCCAACCGCCCGAAACTCACACGTAACCCCAGGTCCAGTTACCAGGGTCCAGCCCGCGCACAGATGAACAACATGTACTCGCCGCGCCGCGAGCGTAGGTACTCGGCCACGACGACGAACACGCCCCGCAACGGAAATGTCGCGGCTAAACTACTATACGGAAACGGGTATCTAGGAGACGAAGACGACGAAGATATTGAAGGAGATTTGGGCTACGCGGCCGCGGAGACGATGGATGGGAATAGGAGGAAAGTGATTGTGGAGAGGCTTGAGACGGTGAAGGCTAGAAACCCGGTGTTTACTTGGTGTTAATGGAGGATGATGTGTGATGGGTTCTATCTGCTGATGGGCAAGTGAGCGTTGCTAGTCTCAAAGCTCAGCAAAATGTTGCGAGAAGTGAAAAGAAAGAAAAATAGAAGAAAAAGGAGAGGGGTGATTGGACTCCGATCTACCGACGACGAGGTGACATCGTATGAGCTGCTCGAAAGAAGATGAAGAAAAGAGTCGGCTAGGAAGAGCAACCGAGAGCATCTCACTATCCTACATTCTACGTGGGTAGTCGAGGTGCGTGTAATGAATAAAAGAAGGGCATGGAAGCGGGAGTATTGAATTGCGTTCAATTGTATAGCCTATGGATACTAACGTAGACGGCTCAAGGAATTGGGTTCACCGAGTGTACAACAAAACAAACTACAGTAGACACCAGATAGCACAGCATTGGCATAGGCATGGCAGGTTACGAAATCTATTACACTTACGGCGCATATTCATACCCAACCGACCCTCATTTACATGGATAGAGTGTCTTGAGATCATATCTTGCTCTAAACAGTGCATGGTAAGGTTACACTTACACATGTGTATGTGTAGTAGTGAAGTATGTAATCTTAGGAGTCGATACCGAGTTAATAGGATGCCAAAGGTGAAGATTAAGTCGATTATAGACTTCCATTCGCAATATTATACTCGAAGTATCGTATTCGAATCCTAGCATTGCTGACTTACATACTTAGGTAATCCCATCTCTCCCAATCCCACGAGGCTGTCAGGTAATACGTAATATAATATGACATGTAATCTCGCGGTACCGACAATCGAAAAGAGAAGAAAAAAAGAATATCGTCCCAACACGCATTGTTTGTCGTTTTCTCCTATCACCGAGAAAACAGAATCCACTCCTAATCGAGTCCAACCAGACCAAACCAAACTCCAAACCAACACCCCCCCAAAGTCACGTTGCCGTGTGTTGGAGCGGGTTGCTATTTTACCTTCTCTCCGGCTGGGAACCAATGACAACCAGCTCCCATAAACTATTCTCCCTCTCTCCGCCTACATACGCGGGTCGTAGTACTGCGTAGCATTTCGCTTTCACCCCTCGTTCCTCGTTCCCCGTTTCCCCCCCACCGCGTGTTCGTTTCGACAACCGTCTCCAATGGGCCGTCCCGATCATACCGTACGATTGCGGCTGCGGCTGCGAGGTCGAATGGCGCATACATACATACATACATACATGTCTATCTACATACGTACATAACTAGCAACTTGGCAAAATGGAACATTGGATCGTACTATGTAAGTCGTCACTAGGTAGCTTACTAAGAAAGAAAGAAGGGAAGGGGTTTCGTTTCAAGTCACAAGCCTCGAAAGAAAAAGAAGGGATGGAGAAAAAACGAGGATTATCCATTTATATCCATTTAAATATGACGATATATGTATGTAATACGTCAAATACAAGGAACGTACATGAAGAAAACAGATCATATCTTCGTTTCAAACAAATCTCACTGATTAAAAAAAGCAAATAAAAAGGTTAATCGTTGAGGAAACCCAAGACAAAAAAAGCAATTCTGATAACCTTCTAGGTAGGTACCTAGTAAAGGCGCTACATACCCAAGCCAGGATACGCGGATAAGAAAAGAAGGGTGTGGTACTTGCAGTAGCTTCAGCGGCAGCCCGCTGCGGTTCCAAAGGAGAGGGAAGAGCGGCGGCAAGGATTCGCCGGGGGGGTATAGAAGAGAGAGAGAAGCGAGCAATTCCCATCCTACCCATACCCATATCCATATCCATTAGTCCAAAAACGAGTCTTCCTCGTACATCGTACTTAGCTACATATGTACATACGTACATATAAAAAAAGAAATCGAAAAAGGAAAGAAAAAAAGAAAAGGGTCGAGCTAGGAAGAGAAAGGAAAGGTGAGATGTGATATATGACAGGTCGTATTTCAGGGCAGTCTAGTCTAAGGTTAAACAAAAAAAAACCACCTGGGCAGTCCCCAAAAAACCCACCATAGCGGCCAGCACCCACGTCAAATAAAAAACCCATTTCCCCCCCCCGACCGAGGCCGCGGGCGGCCCGCGATTGGGGGTCTGCCCGAAGGACGCGCCGTCGGGCCACCTAGACCCTGTCTCGCCTTGCCCTGCCGTACATATCTTGGGTATCGCACACCCAGCGCGCATTGGATAGCGACGAAGCGCGGGAATATGTATGTCTCTGCGCTCCCACATTCATACATACATACGCATACTCCCTACCTACATACATCCATACATACATACATACCTACCTCATCTATCTGCCTTACCTACGTCAATGACCATTAAGGATGGGCTGACACCAGTGACGCCTCCTTGACACACCGAAGGCCCAAGAGAAAAAAACAGACGAAGAGAAAAACACGAGGAGGGATCCCGCGGGTATGGAAGGGAGAAGAAGACCACCTACCTAAAACCTGATGTATCAGAACGAATGGCGCGGTTTTGGGGGCTTAAAGAACAGCTCATGGCTGCATTTCTGCACGTCTACTTACATTTCCCGGGACTACTACTCTGTTCTGTTACCCTACTAACGTGCTTGCCTATGATTTTAACTTACCTAGGTATCTACCTAAGGCACGGTACTTCGTTCGTGCCTATCAGGTCGATGTCGACACGGCTATTCCGGCCGTATTAAAGCTCCGTCTTCAATATAATTCAGTCAGATTGCGTAGCACGGCGTATACGTCGGTTAGCATAGGTAGCTTCAACGTAGGATGCCGCGCTTCTCGGCAGATATATGGCATTGACATCGTTCGAAAAAACAACTTAAAAAAAGGAGGCCTCCTTGTACGGATACGTCATGCCGGCCGTGGTCGTCGTTACGCCGCGCGACGGTGGTGAAGTTTGATTAAGGGTACGACATCATGTACAACGGTCTATGGATTAGTTGTAATAGGGGGAAAAGGGAGGCTTACATTAGGTGGAGTTTAGGGAAATTTTTAGCTCTGCTGCTCTACCGATAGCCTTAGAAGCTAGAGCAAATAATAATAGTGACAACGGCGAAATATCCTGAACAGGACCAAGCGCGAATTGTCGGCTATCCATAGAGATCGCCTTACCAGACTGCTGGGTTAAGGACCCGGGTGTATGTACAGCTAACGTTCAGCGCCCGGGCACGAAGCACGGGGCACAGGCACAGGTACAGGCACAGGCGCAAGGGCACTGACCTCTTCCCAAAATCGCAACCCAGCAGCAACCCAGCAGCCCAGGAGCCCAGGAGCGTAAAGGTTGTTTCCGCGCAGACGGTAAGGCACCTTCGCCTCGCGTCTGCATGCTGCCGCACCCAGCGCACCCGAAAGGAGCGAGCCTGCGAAAGAGAGGCCTGGGAAAGCGTGTCCCGCATGCTGGGAATCAAAACGTCTTGGCTTGGAATCATCCTGCCAATCATGGCCACCGCACGAACGGTGAACTGCAAGCCAATCTAGCCTCAAAAGTTCCCAACGTGAGCTTCCCGCAGGGTAGCACCCTGCTCTTCCACCCTTCTAACCGACCCCTCAGTTCCAAGGTCCCTAGCGTTGGTAGGCTAACCAGGCTACTCCGGGAAATAGAACCAGTCGCTCGGGCTGGTAATACAAAGAATAATGTACCGGCGTACCTACGGCGTACATAGTCCTGCTAATGTAAGTGTACATCACCTATTACTTACCTACCTACCTCTACCTTCTACCTATCAGCCTGCCAGCCTACCTACCTACCTAGGTGGTATGCCACCTAATATGCCACTTACCTACCTTTGCTGCTACCTACGCTGCTGCTATGTCACTCACGACCCTCTCTGTAGCCCATCTTACTTACGACCCTCCATCGATCCCCACGTGATTTAATCAAATTTTTGTTGTGGACGCAGTGCAGACGGTGTCGCTAGATGATCTTGGCTTACGAGAGCTGTTCCTTCTTTGCAACCAGGCAAATCCCAACCAGGGCTACCGAAGATTGGACGATTGCTAGATTTTGCAGGGTAATAATAAAAAAAAGCGAGCAAGGATTACTATTGGCGATCATTGCGGCGGAGAGTGAGGCTGGGGGGGTAAAATTGGTCGTTTTTTTTGCCCGGCGTTTTTTCCCGTTATATTTCTCTTTTAGATCCTGATACGATCACGCCTGTAGTGTCTGACCCGATACTCCGGTACACGCTAATGCATGGCTCATAATAAAGTAAGGCACATGATTGTGATGATTATTGTATATGATGACGACGGCGAAGAAAGGTACATATCGGCGCTGCGAGATGTTGAGATATGCAGTCCAAAAAGACGCAGGTTATAATCGAGATCGTAGATTGTGCAATGCAGAAGCGAACCCCTTGAGCCGAAGTCCCGGATATGCCGATTTCAGCCGTGGCCCGTTAGGAGACCCGTCGCAAGTAGATATGGAGAGAGGGAGAAGGAGAATGCGTGCGTGCGTGTGTGTGCGTGTATGTGTTCCAGAGGGGCGGGCGCTATCCCAGCGGCAGGAAAAATTGCGTGCGTGTGTAGTACAGTACCGTATGTAAGTATGAGCAACCATCGAGGCTTTAACCGCGTGTGGGCCTGTCCGACAATAATCCTGTCTTGTGGACCAGGGGTAACTGGCTAGCGTCGAACAACAAATGGATCTATGCAGCTATGCCACTCATCTTGACAAGGAGTTTTTATTAGTAACGTAGAGATATAGCTTTCACCAAGCTCAGGTCCGTACTCGATCGTTTTTTTACGAATTATGAACCGCCTAATAAACCCGGTAAGGCCTGTAAAGGGCCATCATATAAGGCGCTCGTTATGCTTCTCGGCAGGGGGCTCCGGGCGTCGAGCCTCTAGCCAGTCGGGGAAACTTCCCTCGCTGCGTTCCGCTCAATGGGATACCTTCTGTTTGAAGGGCAGCTGGAGTACATTACGGTACTCCTTCGTCTTGTCTGGAAACGTACTGGTACTGCTGTACCGACCACTTGGAGATCGCCGCTACCCCCCAATTTCTAGCGTTGTCCCTCAAAAGACATCTCCACTGCGACGGCCCGCTTGTTTTGATCCTTTGTAGTGCTATGTGTCCTCTAACTCTTCAATACCGGTGCAAGCCATAATAAAACATTCCACGGGCGTCCCAGAGATGTTGTGCAGTCGTCGCAGTCGTTGCAGTCGTCGCCCTGCTAAAGACCGACGTCGAAATAGGGAAACGAAACGGACAATAAACGGCCAAGGTACCGTTGCTGATTCCTTAGCCGAGTATGTTAAGCTTAGCTCCCATCAGACCACAGTGGCGGTGTGAGGAAGCCATACTAAAATAAGGTAATCCCGTAATCTCTTTCGCCGTCCAGGTAGTCGCACGTAAGGAGTTGTGAGTAATAGTAGACACCACGATCGTCACCCCAATCTTTGTCGTCCCAAGACCCGGGTGAGGGTGAATCTGCTCCTCTCGTGCATATGTACTAGTACTAAGTGGACGCGAATGATCCGACCTAGTCGCTTTGCGAACAAGTTACTGTAACCGGACGACCATTCGAACATTCCATCCCTGTCGTCATGATGGTCTGCTACGTACGTTATGTGGAATTCGAATGTTCGTGACTGACCACATCCACCAACTCGTTGTAGATTAAAAACTCATCGGCAGGTAATATATTCTTTCTGACTCAGGCTGCGACCGCCATGCTTACCAAACACTTTCCCCATGCCGTCCCCTTGGTGGTTGTCAGGGGTCTTTAAAGATTCTAGCTTCTTAGTAGGAGCGGCAGGATGGATTTAAAGAATCCTGAGAAGCAGCCAGGGTCCACGGACCGCTGGGAGTACCCGTTGGTGTGGCTGCCATCCTGTGCGTGCTCCGGATAGGGGCACATGGGAGGTAAAGCCACAGCTAGCCCACGAGCTGGATGTTTATTAGACTCCCCTTAACAAAGACGGTCCTGCGGAATTCGGCCGTTTTTTTCTGCCAGACCAAGCCAAAAATGTCTAGACGGAAAAGATTTCTTACTCTCGAAAAAGAGCGCTTGATTCTTTATCCCTCTATTGCCGCCATCAAAATCACCTTAGGTCTGGAGTTGTCCGCGCTCAACGCGGCTGCGCCATCCAAAGTTCTAAACCCTTGGCCATGGCCGCATCAACTGACCCGGATATTGCTAGAAAGTAACACTGGACACAGTACCGTAACTGTCAGCATCTTTAAAGAAAGTTAACCAGAGTACCGAGTGACTGCCGAACCAGCACGTTCAATCACAAGCTTAAGTTGAGTCTCATACGTGGCTGCTTAATCCCACCTAGCCAGATATAAGACCTTTTCTGCGCTATATGTCATTCAATGCAATATGAACCCTCCGCAGCACCTAAATCAAATAGCCATTGGGCGGCGTATATGCCAAGCACAGCAAGCAAGAAGCAGGCTTGGGCAGCAACGTCTCTTCATACCGAAGAAGAAAAAAAATGCACGAGCAGAGACGGGAACTAGTGCGGGTGCATTGGGTCATGGAAGTAACCAGAGAGGAACAGGTCTAGGAACCTTAAGATGCCTGCCCTTATGCCTCAGTGGTTTATAGCTGAGCGGATTTGATCAGGAAGGTCTGATGCATACATAGGGAGTAACCGTAGTACCCAGGATCTGCAACAACAGCTCGTGGGGTGCGAGCTGTGGACGTGTGACCAATGTGGTTGTTTCGACCGGGCCATTGGCTCCACACACGCCTAAACAGCTTTATTATTCTTTGCAATATACCACTTGCCACTAACGGTCCCCATGTACCTAGGGAATAGAGGAGATCAAACGGCCTTCTCGTCGAGGAGGAGGTGTGTGTCGATGGAGTTGAAGGCCCAAACCGAGAGTGCCGCTCTGGTTAAAAGCCGCCATTCGGAAGTCTATAGCTGTTTGTTTGTGTCACACATTACCACGACTCCATAGCTGAGCAGTTGGTTAGCTATGAACCATTCCCTCGGTATTCTCAACTAGACTTTTTTTAGCTTAAAATCCTTCGACAAAGCTTGTCTTATAAAAAATGACCGGGTAGATACAGGGCCCTTGGCATTAGTAGAATATTTCTGCTCACTAAAATGTTGGCAGGCACGCCGATACCGAAGAGCTCACCGAGGAAGTTCGCGAAACGATAATCCACCACAACAGAACATATCAGCGCGCCTCCATAGATCGCAAGATATACTTTGTGCCGGTCGACGAGGTCTGCAGCCCCTAATACCCCTTTTTAGGTATGACTTAGAGACTAATATCGATACAACTCTTGCAGGATGAGACGATTCGTCTGCGCATTCAGCACGATGTCTTAACCATGATGTTCGACGGAAGGTCTATCTTTCCGCCCATGGGAGCATTAAGACGAGTGCTCGACTGTGGTTTCGGAACGGGCTTATGGGCTTTTCAGGTAGCCTGGGAGAACCCTAGATGCGAGGCATGTATAGTTTGATTTCCTGAACCGATTGCTTTTCATAATTTCCGATTTTCAGGAGACAAATCTTCTTGGAAAAGTCTTCTTGGACCCTTACATCTTCGAACCGAACCTGGCCTCATCTCCTTTTGCGACGTCAAAAGCCCGTGTTTTACTTTCTAGCCTCCTTGCTGCAGGCTAGAGTCGAAAAATACTCCTAACCAACGTACATTGACCCCAAGACGGATATTTCGATGCACTCAATGCTGGCAATTAGCATGCAGAAATTTTTATTTGTTGTTTCGAGGCCCTTGAGAGCTGACACAGGAGTACGCTTAGGTTAACGGCATCGACGTAAGCCCCCACCACTACAACCCTGATGAGAGTGTTGAGAACCTCTACCTTAATGTCGACAACCTCAATATGCCGTAAGAACCGAAATATCCGACTGTTAGAGTAGAAGTCTCAGAAAATTTCGCTTTAGGCTTCAATTCCCTCCGAATAATTTCGACCTCGTGAATAGTAGACTGGTAGCTGGAGGTATTGACCGGAATCGATGGCATGGGTACATGCGCGACATCCTGCGGTGCCTTCGTGGGGGCGGATGGTGCCAGATGGTCGAGATGGACTTTAATGCGCAATCCGACAACGGTACATTGACAGATGGTAAGCCCGAGGCGAGATCCGATGCATAATACGGTTGAGCTCACGAAGGGTTTCTTACAGGACACGCGCTTCGTCAATGGTCAGATAAATATCGAGCAGCAACAGGACAGTTCAAAAACCCAGACGCACCACGGCGTCTTGGGCATTGGATGAGAAACGCTGGTTTTACCGAAGTCGAGGAACGAAGTATGTCTAAGGGTTTATTTACCCCTAATTTGCTCCGTCTAAGAGATCGAATCTGTTCGTTCGGTCCATCGTTGGAGTTTCCCCCTGAGATTCGATCTTGTCGTCAATTCTTTGAGGCCACGTTTGCTAACTGATATCTGAATAGTGATTCCCCTTCCGATGTGCGGCTGGTCTGATAGTATGGTTGTTGAACATTTTGTTGGAAATATTTTACCCTAACAATGCGTCTAGGTCAGAGAGAATTTGATATTGGTACTGCCAACCAAGAAAACGTTCGCTTGTTGTTGGGTTCGTTGGCTCTATACCCATTTACAGAATTACTCGGGTACGTCCTACACCGATTTTCTTGCCCCCCGTCAAAGACATTTGATTTTTTGTTCGAGGTGTTGTTGACATTTCGTAGCATGACTATTACGGAATTCCACGTTCTAGTAGCCCAGGCAAGAGTAGAGGCAAGTACCCCTGCACTTAAGGTAAGGCTCTACTACAATCCTTTAACTCGAATGTCTAAGGTGAACTGTGGATATACTGACGGGTAATGCTGTTAAATTACAGCCATATTTTCGGATGTAAGTCGTCCTTTCTTCAAGGTCCTAGCGAGGTAAAGGTCGAGAAAAGGCTAACAACTAGATTTTCAAGGTATGTATGCGTCGGTAGAAAGCCAAGGCGCTGAGATGGTCGGGCGACTATTTTTTGACGGGTTTTGCGGAGGGGATCCTTGCCGGGTTGGAGAAAAGGTATAGGGGCGCTGCACAGGTGGACATGGACCAAGTTGATGGATTCATGATCGTGTCGCTTGATGGCTCGTTTGTCCTAGGCAGTTAAGAGACGTGAATCTTATGGGTAGGGAACTTGGAAGGCTTTGGGCGCGGTGGTAAGGTAGTTATGGCGTCGTCCATATTCTTACCGATGGGAACTGGGACTTCGCACTTTATACGTTAAGCAATCTAAAGATAGGGTGACAGGGCTATGGCTGCATTTATAGAGACGTTTTCGGTTATAGAGATGGTTTGTGTTTGCTTTTCAAGGATTTCCGGTGGCATGTGATACATTAAAAGGAGAGGAGAAAACGGAGAGGGGCGTGTGGAGATATTGGAACGGAAGGACATGAGGTCAGCTTAAGGTTTGCAGCCAAATGGGAAGCAACAAATCATGGCATGCCCTTTGCTCCTTCTACCCAGAGTCTCGGGTCCAACTAGTCGGGACTGTGTCTCAACCCAATCCGCGCCGAACACAAATACCCATAGGGTACCTACCTGCCCAACTCTATACACAGCGTGTCCCTAGGTAACTCCGGGGTATATATGGATAGGTATATAAGATATAAGGAATAAGGTATAACATTAAAGGTATGAGGCATATTGGTATAATGGTACATCGGACACGCACACACACGCACACACACACATAATCATTGATGTGAAGTAACACGCAAAGAAGCAAAGTGTCCCCAGTGGCCAATATTACTGGTCAGCCTCGAGAAGCGAGAAGTAACAGGTTGTACGGGTGTAAATCGTGTAAATCTTGTAAATCTGGAAAGTACGGGCGGCTAGAGCCGCTGGCCACTAGATGCTGGCCGCTGTCACGGCTGCTCCCTTTTGATCGCATCCCGCACCACCGTACTTTTTTATCTCCTGGTCGTGGGCGGACCAACTATCCAGATTCCAGTGGGCCAAGCCCCCGGTCCTGTCTTGATTTCGTTTCCGAATCCTTAAAATGTCATGTTCTAGACTCTCGAGCCTACCCTACCCAGCTTGCCACTGTTACCGGAAGGGCAACGGCATGACCATCATCATCCACAGACGTTGCAACGACGAGCAGTGAGAGGGCGAGGGCGCGGGTGAGGTGTGTGGGCACATACTACTTACTACTACTGTTACCCGCAGGATTCATAAGCCTACCCGGGTTACTCGCCCGAAAATTGTCTATCCCGTCCTATCCGTCCTACCTGTTTGACATAGATTAGGTATTCGGCCGCGATGGTAAGCTCTTGTGTTACCCTTCCCCTTCAGAACTTTGCTTTCTCGATGTGATTAATTATGTGACTGTGTAACGAGGTGGCGGCCAAAGGGGGGGGAAGGAGAGAAGCAGAATCGTTGGGCTCTGTGGGCTCAGGGCTGTAGGTGATGGTGGGCCCTACCGCGGATGTAGAGGGTTATCCCGACCCATGCTACGCGAATAGATCATGGACCATCTCGCTGCCATTACCCGTCAGGTGACATTTATCAGATCCCTATGCTATTGTAAATGTGATGCAAGTAATGTCTCCTTGAAACGGTGACGGCAGGTTTAGAAGTTAATGTTGTGCCTAAACACCATCAGACGAACCCGACCGTCGATCATATCAGCTCCCGTTATACATGAGGGACATGGGTTACGTGCTTCTATGGAAATAGAAATTACGGGACTGCGGGATCCTATGATCCTATCCAGGCTAAAGTTTTTATTTAATATGATCAGGGAGAGAAATCATAAGAGATTTGACCGGGATAGTGTTTATCGATGGTTATCGTTGGCTATCGAATGGTTATCGACGAGCTGCTTAGCTGCTGTGTAACTAACTGGTAACTGGAAGGTATTATTCTAATGAGATTGTGTGTTACCGTAGCCTAGACTGTAACCCAAGTTTGTGACCGACCAATGAGAGCAACCCTTAAAAAAGTCAATTCGATATTGAATTCGCACTAACTTGCTCCAATTCGCTTCAGCTCGCAACAGTTCGCTTTTAAACTTTTTAGCTTCGCTCTAGCCTCTGCCTTAAGTGCGTGACGATCGTGATCTTAAAGAAATCCAGGAACCAGACATTAACCCTCCGAGATCGACCTTAGCCACATACGCTTAGACAAATTGGCTCGCCCTCGACCGCTGAGACCGACGCGGAACTTATCACCGTACCGAAAACAACGATCGATTGGCGCGACGTCGGTTAAGGTCCCCTGAATTTCTCCCCGGACCCATAAGAAAGCTGCCCAACTTACGACAGCGACCAATTTTTTTCTCCCTCTCGAGTCTTCCTTCCCATCCTTCGAACGTCCAACAAAAATGGCGGCTTTACGACCATCTCCCCGCCTCGCCTCACGAATCCTATCGCGGACACGCATCGCATCGCCCTCCGTCTCGCCGCTACCGATAGCCCGAATCCAACGATGTAATAGCGCACGGTTCTACTCGAGCGAGGAGCCACCCCCACCACCTCTGCTGCAGAAGCTCAAGGGTGACCTCAAGGCGGCCAGTACGTCGCCGCCCCCACCGGCTCCGTCAGACCACTAACACCTCTCCCCCAGTGCGAGCCAAAGACGCCCCGCGCCTCTCCGCCATCCGGAGCATCCTAAGCAGCGTTCTCAACGCCTCCAAAACCGCGTCCCCGATCCGCACCGACATCCAACTCGTCGCGCTTCTGCGCAAAACAATCCGCGCCTCCGCCGACGCCAGCGCCGACTTCACGTCCGCGGGGCGCGAGGACCTGGCGTCCAAAGAAGCAGCGCAGATCGCCGTGCTGGAAGAGTACATAGCGCAGAGCGGGGTGCGAACACTGTCGCCCGACGCGTTGGTGGGTGTGGTGGCGGGCGCCGTCGAGGCCGCTGGGGGCGAGAAGGCGACTTTCGGCGCTGTGATGAAGAGCTTGTTTGCGCCGGGCGGGCCGCTGGATGGTGCGGATGTGGATAAGTCGCAGATGGCGGAGCTGATTAAGAAGAGCTTGGCTAAGTAAAAGGCGAAGTGAAGTGACGTAGCGGTCTTTCCCTTTCATACATATCTAGCAGGTAAGTATAGGGAGAAAGATTGGTAGGGCTTGAAGAGATCTGTCCTTGAGCACCATACACTTGTTAAGAGTTGAAATTCCATACTCGATATGAGTTTCGGTTTGTTCTGGCTTAACATGGTGAAGGTACTTGAGGATAAAGTTATGCGATATCTGCATGAACGCTGTACGATGACGATGACAAAAATGCGGTTAAAATTGCATTGGGTCGGTTGGCGTATAAAAAGTCCCATAGGCTACATCTTCACTCTATAAATATTTCAATATAACTTATCCATACATCACACGGAGTGTCCGATTTTACTTGCGCGTTCGGAGGTAAGATCCATACATGTTGATTGCCTCCCATAGAATGCATAAAAAACTCAAAGGAAGCAGCCCTACACTAGAGCGATGGCGACGAAGCAAATAAGTAATACAATGTTCCGGAGGAATAGAGCGCCCCCCAATGTTATGACAAAAACAGGATAACTCGTAATTCAAGGTACAGGGAAAGGTAAAAGGTATCTCTTCACTGCGTAGCTGATGACTCTGCCTTAAGCCAACTATTTTCATCCCGCCTAAACGCCATACGTGACTCTCAGCCCCTTAGAAACATCACTCACGTCGATACGTTACGCCACACCAGAAAACCCATTACTAACATGGGATATTCATACAGCTGCTTCCCCCTCGGGACGGGGACCTGCGAATTCGGTTCCCTGGTTAGCAGTTGCTAGCCTCGCGCACAAGCTTAATAGGACCACAGTCTCCGTCGCAGCATAGTGATTTAAGGCATCTAATAGAATTTGTAGATGTCGGCTAAAATTCTTTTCCCAGCCTCTGATAATTTCGTTTAGGTTGTTGAGTCGGGCGTCGTCATCCTGAAGATGACTGGTTGAGCTGTCGTTATGTGACTTTTGAGACTTTACTGTTTGGAATCGCTTCCACTCCTTGTCGGTCATGTTCGGCGGTTGTATGTGACCTACCAGATCCGGATCTGTCTTTTCCAGCTCACGCGACAGCCAGTTCATGTGAGCAGCGAAAACGGTACAGGTCTGCATTAGTTTCGAATGAATCTGGAATATGTAAGTAAAAACGCCACAACCGTATCGGGCAAGGAACACTTACTCGAATTAGCTTGCCGTTCGTAAGCATGCAACCCTTGAGACAAGTATCTAAAAAGTCCACATGGTCTTGCATCAACTCATCCACCGTTCGATCTGGCTTGCCCGATCCATCTAGACTACCGTCCTTAGCTTTGAGTCTTGACATTAGAGATTGCCAATTGGGCTCGATGACCTCTAGAGTGCAAAAGTAGAGGAGTTGTTGGACAAAAACTATCATTCGAGCTCTCAGAGTCCATACTCGTCTCTTCCAGATTTCAATGCGCCTCGCCGATGACTTATGGCACCAGACGATACCAGTATTATGGGTTTGCCATGTTGTCGTCAGCTGTGACTCTAAATATCTCAATGATAGTAGATAGCGGAACAAAGCTTGGTACCGCCATACTGTTTTTCGGCTTATCACAAGTGATACGGGGAAGGGTACCGTATAGTCAAGCTGTAGCGAGGTGAAGCCGAGTGCATTCCTATCGTTTTCAATAGGTTGATTGCTTAGAGGTTGTAAGACCTCCCCTTGCTCAATGCCTGTGATATTAACAACGCGCTGTAACATCTTGATAAGGCTGACCTCGTTCATTTCTATGTGAACGTCTTCCTTGAACGGGTCTAAAGACACGATGCTACCGGGCTGCCGTAGTACGAGATCTAGCAGGGACTGCAGTTTAACGGTGTTGACGGATTTTACAGGTTTTCGCAACTCCGATGCGCTGAGTTCCATAAAATAGGTAAAATAATCAGACGGGTCGAGGAAGAAGTAATGCTTTAGTGAACGCAATCTTGCAGGGAGAGCATGTGTAGTTAGGAGCAACTTCATGAGCGATTCGTTCGCATGAGCATAGGCGTTGTTGACATTATCCAAGAATCGCGCGTCATCAAAAGATTGGGGGACGTCTTGGGCAACCTTACTAACGTCAACACCTCCACATTCCCGCACGACATTGAGATATTTTCCTGCGAGGAGAACTTTGTCTTTGACACCCAGTAATTGCGGGGGTATACCACGCTCGCGGATGGTATATCTTCTCTCCCAATAGTCATCCGTATAGTCCTGTTCTAGTCGGTCTCGCTTGATACTCTTTTGCTCTTTAATAAGAAACTCGGAATGGGGATCTCTGATTTCTCCGTGATGGAGCCATTCATTTAACATTGCCATATATGGTCGACTAGCGTCGCGTAGTAAAGATGTTAATAGCGACCTTGCGGCGGGATCTCCGGACATGGTATCCAATCTCTTGGTGATCAAACCTATAACCACGCCGCCTTTGCAAATCTTTTTGCCCGTTAAGTTCCCTGTCATGTACTCGTTTTCTCGTTGCAAGTTCGCTAGGATGATATCGAAATCCTCTTCGTCTTCATCTTCTTCTTCACTCTCAACATCGACAAGCGCATTTCTTTTTAAGAACTCGTGGGCTAATGAATATAGCTGGTACATCATCTGACTTGTGGGTAGGATATGGACGTTGAGGAGGTGTAGGGTAAAGGTCTCATTGGTTAGGAACTGAGTCTCCAACTGGGCAACCATGACTAGATAATCCTGCAAGAACTTCCTAATGGCAGCGCACAGGGCGTGGTTGACAGCACCAAATTCTGCTCTGCTCTGTACATCGATGAAAGTATCGAGGGCAGAGTAGTAAGTCGCCATTTTCAGCATTGATATTGTCAAGTCCTGAAGACTAGGGTCGAGTCCTGGGAGTATTCTAAATTCGGGGCCTGCAAGTCGATCTCTCTCTTCATCAGGGTCATACGAATAGGAATGTCGGATATATTGTCCCTCGTATCCCATGAATACATACAGTATATCCTCGATGATGGCTGCCTCCTGCATTTCTAGGGATAACTCGTGAAGGGGCTGCGGCTGTAAAGATTGCGGCGCTTGGGAAGCTGGAGGGGGGACTGATACGCGAACCGCGAGAGGCGCAGATGAGTGTTTAGCTAATCTAGCTATAGGTTCCCATACGGCTATAGGTTGTTATGGAATGTTAGTCTAGGCTTTTGAGGCAAGGAATATTCTTCTCACCTAGTGCAGCGTCAAGTTTTGGTTCCTTCGATTTCGTCTCTGGCTGACGAGACTTCGGAGCCTCTTTCGCCTTCCATTTCTCTGGTGGAGGCGCATCCTTAGATCGTCTTTCCGGACTTTTTGTTCGCGAGATGAGCTTCTCTTTAGTAGTGATAGTTGTGCGCTCGGTCCTTCGCTCTTCTACGGTCCTACTAGCCGGTCGTGGATTTCCTGATGCGGTCCGCTTGTGAGGAGGGTTTATATCGGCAGCCTGTGGGGAACGTGTACCTCTTTGATGTTGTGAGCTTCGCGAAGGTTGACCACCTCCGCGGGGTCTTGGGTTGCTGTCATTATCGCTGGTGCCATTTGTGCGCCTCTCTGAATGATTGGAGACCCTCGAAGACATGGTCACTGGATGGCGACATCGGGAAATTCCTTTGCCCCAGTACCATGCGTGTCAAATTGACGTAATTCTGTTGTCGTCAAGTAAATGCAGCTTAGGTCCAAAGTTGAGAGGTTCTAAGTTGTTTGAAGTCCAATTGGGAACTTATCGATAATTAGGTGTGTCGCGTCGAATGAAAAGCCACAAGCGCGTTATATGTAAATAAGTACGATTACTGCTTCGATTAATGAATAGTCTATTCATCTAAACAACAATTACCCCCCTATTCAAACCCCTTTATCAGAGTAAACCCCCGAATAGGTATATTACTCTTTCTTTTTTCCCTTTGCTTTCCCTTTTCCTTTTCCTTTTGCCTTCCCCTTCCCCTTCTCTTGCTCCTGCTCCTGCTCCTTCTCCTCACCTTTCTCATCCCCATTTTCAACCTTTGGCGTCTTCGACTTTTTCAATGGTGGTTGATTCTCTACAGAGATTGACGTCTTCCTCTTCTTATCCGGTTCTTTCTGTACAGAAATATAAGGGGCTTCGATTTCATCAATTTTATCCGAGAAAGGCTCGAGCCTTATTTGTTGCTTGTAGGTCAGTTTTGACTCAGGTTCCTCCTTTTTAGGTGCTTTATCCGGATACGCCTCCTCGTACGGTGGTCTTTCCCAGTCAATATCCACTGCTTTCGACACCCAACGACCTTCGGCCATGACAGGATCTAACGGGATATGCGCGAGATGTGGCAGCCGTGGGAAATGTTGTTTATCTTCCCACTCCATAAGGATATCATTCTTTGGCTCACGATCGTCCAATGTTTCTCTGCGCTTATTGAGCCATTCCCCGAGATGTTCTTTAAACTCTTTTAAGTCGCAATCTAGCTTCGCCTTCAATGGCCAAGCGGGCAATCTTTCAATTACCTCGGAATCAAGGTCAACTCTACCCTGAGCCCATGTCTCCCAAAACTGTGTCATTATAGCATCATAGTCTTGTGTGATAAGTGAGTATAACACCCAAACAGCGTTAGATAATTCCTCATCCATCCTATGTGGTAAAGCCTTTCTCGACCTCTCGAAGTCGCATAGTAAAAGTCTATCAGACTCCTCATCGATTAATATGTTATCCAACTTGAGGTCGCCATGTATAACGCCTGGTAATGAGTTAGTACTTATATACGAATGAAACGTTATTCTAGCTATAATGGAGTCGTACCTTGGTCGAGGTGGAGAAAATCTAGAACCTCGGTGAGCTGCTTAAGCCACTTAAGCTTAACTACTCGATCTTTCTTAGATGAAATAGTCCCTCCTCGGATGTATCTAGTTGTTATACCAATTATGTGACCCTTGTCACCTAATATGATACGATCGAGAGGGAGTATAGAGGGATGAGGCTGCAATGCCATCAACATATTGATCTCATGCCAAATAAACATCATCCCATTATCGTCAAAGATGTATTTGGCCACTAGAGACGCTTCAGTCTGGCCGGCTAGCTTCACAAGATCGACATTGCATGTGAAACGGTCCAGTTCGATCAATTCCGTGCGTTGAAGTGTGGGCCAGGTAGAAAAGGGAGTATCGGAAAGAAGTGGCTTTGGTATATCCGCAAGTGTCTGTATTGGGCTACGTTCTCTCAGACTTTCAAACTCTGCAGGGTCTGATGAGAGCTCTTCCAAGAGACCGTCGGCGTCCAGACGGAGCATAAGAGCTTTAGGAGAAAGGCTTCGGAAGATTTTGTATAGTTTTTTGAAGAGTAGGTTTTTGCCCCATGCCTCATTCGTAGTGAACGATGCCGGAGCCGTTACAAAAATCTCACGGCGACGGTCAGTTAAAAGTATGGTTGTTGTTACCATTCCTGAATATTTCTTGAGGTGGCCTTCCTCGTGGCAGTAGTCCCACTGATGATCGCGGTGCGCGATCGTCTTGAATGTTTCTTCCACGTCAATCATGTTGGATATACGTAATAATATACTCCTAAAGGTAATTTGAATATAATATGATGGAAATTAGGCAAGCCACGAATAAAATCAAAGTCGAAGATAGATTGTACACACCTACCTACTAAGTAGGTATATAAGACAACATTTTGGCAAACAAAGATATGTCCCAACTAGTTTTCTTTATGATGTGGTTGCTAATTTGGGATGCCATTAAAGTAGGTACTAGGTAGTTTCCAGTTCCGGATTCTTTAAAAGGTGCTTGAGGTTTATTATCACCGATCTTAGCTCTCTATAGATCCATATTCTTTGTCGGAATATGATGAAGTGGTCTCTGTGGTTTTGGAAATGTTAGAGACAGAAGATATTCATGGATCTACCTTACAGCTGGAAGGTGACGTGTTATACCTGGACCGTGAAGGAATATTTATATCGTTGCTAGAATCGCGAAAATACCAATGTTGAACATAAACACATCTTAATCAACACCAATAGTCTAGGACCCAATTAACAGAAACAAAATTATGTACACCATGATTCCTCCTATGGACGAAACTGGAGCCAGCTCCAAGAAGAGGAAACGCATCCCTGGCGGACTTGGACTTACATGCAGATGTGCTGATCATCAATATTATTCTCTAAAGTGTGGACACAATACACAGCTTATGATATATAGATGTGGGAGAAACATATCGACGCTAACTAGACTTCCTATCCTTTGTCACAGTCCTGCGGCGGTGATTAGAATCCCCGTCAGTGCCCTATGTTCGAATTGTGAATTGAAGCGTATCCAAGAAAATCTTCAATTGAAAGATGTCGTAAAAAAAGAGGATAACCCCGAAAAACAGGAGGATGAAAATGATGATTCCACTGAGAATCAACGGATAAAGCGACGGAAACTTGAGCAGCCTAGAGCCAAAAGGGGAAATGTATTTAGACCAAAGAGGTGATCGTACGTGTACATTTGATGTAGTGGAAGGGATTATGTGTTGAAACTCGAAAGACTGTTGTTAGTGCTAGGTACTGGGTAATGAGAATAACTGTTAAGTATTAAAGAGCTTCCTGCTAGATTTCTAGAGTTGAACCCCTCGGCTGTCCGGGGTTATCCACATATCTTATCGATAAACAGATGAGTTTCTTCAAGGTTGCATTTATGTACTAAAGTACTTCACATGGTCCAAGCTTTAAAAGCCCCCCCTGTCACGCCTAGCCCCAAACCCCGGTTGGTGCAAACAAGACCCGAGCTTCGTAAACGGTGTAGCAGCCTTGAAGCTTCCAAAGCTTCGTAGCCTCTCGCCCTGATATTCAGCCTCCCGCTTCCCAACTCCAACTTCCCATTCCCCTCCACCGCATAGACCAGTCAACACAACGACTCCGTAACCCAATTTTCGACACAGCTTTCTAATACAATCCGTCAAGATGTTTATGTCAAGATCTGAATACGGTAAATCCCCGCCCCTCCCCCCTCCTCGAGCTCGTAAAGCTGGTATATATCTGCGAAGCTAACATGACGAACGACGACTAGATCGGGGTATCAAGTACGACTCTCTCTCCCACGATTCTCCCTCCCTCGCAACTTATCGTCCTAGCCCTACTATATACCCGTACTAACCCGCATCCCAGCACCTTCTCCCCCGAAGGCCGTCTCTTCCAAGTCGAATATTCTCTCGAAGCCATCAAGCTCGGCTCCACCGCCATCGGAGTCGCGACATCAGAAGGCGTAGTCCTGGGCGTCGAAAAGCGCGTGACCTCGACTCTTCTAGAGACGTCGTCCGTGGAAAAGATCGTCGAAATCGACCGACACATCGGGTGCGCGATGTCGGGGCTGCAAGCCGACGCCCGCAGCATGGTCGAGCACGCGCGCGTCGAGTGCCAGAGCCACAACTTCAACTACAACGAGGACCTGCGCGTCGAGAGCTGCACCCAGGCCATCTGCGACCTGGCCCTGCGCTTCGGCGAGAGCGCTAATGGCGAGGAGAGCATCATGAGCCGCCCCTTCGGCGTCGCCCTCCTCATCGCCGGTTACGACGAGGACGGCCCCCAGCTCTACCACGCTGAGCCCAGCGGTACCTTTTACCGCTACGATGCCAAGGCTATTGGTTCGGGAAGCGAGGGCGCCCAGGCTGAGTTGCAGAATGAGTATCACAAGGTATATTTTATCTTTACATCTACATCCATACAAGCCTAAGATTTATTACTTTTTTATTTACCCCGCCCCCTTATCCATCACGAATAATATTCGATTCGATTTCGAATTTGCTAACCATCTCCCCAGTCCCTCACGATCACGGATGCAGAAACGCTAGTCCTGAAGACCCTGAAGCAGGTGATGGAGGAGAAGCTAGACTCCAAGAACGTGCAGCTGGCGAGCGTGACGAAAGAGCGGGGTTTCAGGATATACACGGACGAAGAGATGGCCCAGGTCGTGGAGAGGCTGCCCGCAAATTAAGCGATCCTAACCCTAGGTGGGGAAATTTTTATACGGTTTCGCTGACGAGGAGTTTTTGGCATCCCGGTATGTATGGTAGGCCGAAAAAAGCATCGCGATTAGACGTGTCTATAGGGGCAGAATAAGAGATTCCGCCCTGCTACTGCTACCACTACTGCTACTACTGCTATTGAGCCGAACCTGATATCAAGACTCTGACTTAGACTTTAAAAGCTGCGCAGGTGGATTTTTTTATAAAGTGTCACCGCATCCGACGTACTAACAGGTACATAATATCCCCTTTTCTTCCGACGCGAGGTATCGAACGCACCTAAGTTTTTTTATTTCAACTCAAACGCCTCTTCATTTCCATTTCCGCATCCGTATCCGTATCCCGTATCTAGTCCGTGCATTCATGAAAACGTAGAATCCTATTCCTACATCTCCACATCCCCCCACACTATCCCTTACCTCCTTAGTATCCAAGTAGATAAGTAAGTCGCTATATAAGATCTCCAGGCTAGAAAAAACCTACCGCCCATTCCTCTCACTGGTCTCTAAATCCAGCCTCTCGAGATCATGCTCCACGGCCAGCAAGCCGATGGCATAAGATGCCTTCTCGCCTTTGGCAAGGACGATCTTGGACTCGTCGAGATCGATCTCTTGGATGCGCTTGTCGAGGCGGCGGGCATGCACCCAGATCGAACCCGGGGGATCGATGTTCAGGTTGACGGACCTTGTATATGGCGGTCCGCGGCCTAACTGCGCGGCTTTGATCCAGGCGGACTCGCATCCGACGGCGATCTGTCGCGCTGATTGCCATCCTGTCAGCCGCGCGATATCGTGGAGCCGTTGGATTGTCCATTGTCGCTGGAAGTCATCGTGGTACTGTGGTGTTGGTTAGTCATATTTGAATACATACTATGTATGTCTACGTCGTGGGGACTCACCTGGATACCCGCCACGAACAACGGGAAACAGCATTCAATCAGTGCAGCCGCCATCAGCGTACTCACGTTTGAGAGTTGCTCGATATTCTCCTCCAGTCCAGCCGCGATGCGACCAACTTCCATACAGTAACCCGCCGTAGTTCTCGCCGAAAGGCCGGCAGCCACCATAGCGATAGGCGGCATAGTCGGATGGGCGCGGTGCAGTACGATAAGGCCCATGTAAAAGTTCATCCAGATGCCCGCGATGGAGTACGTCCTGTAATGAGCCGCGAGGCCGAACGGGGTCGCCTTCGCGGGGTAGATGTCGGCGCCGAGGGGTTGGAATTCGGGACCGAAGTGGCTCTTTAAAGTCTCGAAGGCCTGCCGGATCTCCTCCCACTCGCGATACGCCTCGGCGGTACTAGTGTCGAGGTCGATATTCTCGGAGGACTCGTCGCTGGGCGGCGACGTCTCCCGCGGCGGGGTGAAGCCCATCGGCACCGTCACCCTCTCTGGATGGCGAGGTACCATGCCCGGAAACATTCCCGGCGAACCCCCGCGGCCCGGTCCGTTCGCCTTGAACGCTTCGCGCTTGCGGGTTAGGTCCTTTGACGTGAAACTTGCTAAACGGCCGAGCAACAGCATTAGGTGGTCGTACGTGCCATATCTAATAAATTGTCAGCACTATATAACTCGTTATATGACACGTGCGGTGTGTAAGCTCACATAGCATCGAGCCTCCCCATTGGGGCTCTTGGCGGGCATTGAGTCCATTGGTTATACTCCAGGCTTCGTTGGTCAGCACAGTCATATCTTAAAGTGCACGACATGGCGCGAAACTTACAATAATTGAGTTCCACCAAGGATGCTTTGGTATACGTCCATTTTACAGTACCACCAGTAAAGATCGCTCATTTGCTGGTACTTCTCCATATCCCTCTCTGTGTGTTGTGTTCTCGATCTCCGATATTGGCTTCGTTCTTCAGGGACCATTCCCAATTCATCATACGAGATATCTCTACCAGTTATTGCGCTTAGTAGAGGCACATCAATCAGATCCCAGTCCTTATGCAAAGGTCCGTTTTCCTCATATGTTGGGAACATTCCAAACGCATCGATTGGAGATTGTTGCATTTCTTGCAACCTCATCTGAAGTTTGATTGCCATCATATTTCGCGTCATCTCGGCGAACGGTATTTCTCTGAATAGCAAACGCGCACCTAGCAAATGCCTACTCCATTTATCGTGGTCGGAATTCCATACTTCATAAAATGATAGAACTAACGTCGCCGCCAGGTTCGCAGGTTGGGCTCGCCTGTTTGGCCGACCAACGTTCCGCGCAATTCTCCTCAGAGCTAGGTGGTAGTGTTTAAGAGACGCTGTAGGCGGTACGGATTGGAGTTTCGCAATCTGTAAACTTGCGATGGCGAGGATTGCGTGAAGGAGAGCCGGATGAGTCAAGGCTAGAATCGGGAACGTGTCTAAACAGGTGAGAGGAGATCACAATTATAAATAGAGAGTAACAACTTACAGGTCCAAATGTGTTGGCGTGCCTTCGGTATTGATGTTCCTTGGAAAAGGGGAGTTGGGTCGAAAGGATGTCTTTCGTAAAGAGAGATGCTAGGTCCGGTCACGTTTATAAAATGCCAGAACACCGCTGCTATTTGTTTATCATTGAGAGGTGAGTTTGCTGGCGAAGGTTCATACGTCGCGAGGAAGCTTTGAGGTGCAAATGCGGAGAAAGTTCTCGTCTGAGTTCCGAACATATCATACGGCTGATCGAGACTTTGGAAAGCAACGACTCCGAGTTCATTGAAGTCAAGTGAGGTGCGCCGCTCACCAATCGGCATATCATCCGACTCTACCATAGATTCATCGTCCGAGACAGGGTATTCCCATTCCTCGAGTTCTGGTTCTGCATCAGCCTGTATGTACACTACGGATTCAGCGCGAGCTTTGCCTTTGTCAAGCTGAGAGTTGTCTAGCTGTTGCTGTTGCTGATGATGCTGCTGTTGATGATGCTCTGGTTGAATATGAGAGATATTCTGACCAAAGTTCGCCGGTTGGTCTGGCCTCCATTGAGATTGTGAGAATGCATCGACAGTTGCTGGCGAAATGAAAGTGTATTTCGATGGTGCAGGTTGAGGTCCAAATGCGTTCGGATCGAAGTTCAGAGGAGGCGATGAGGTCTGTCCTGCCTGGCCGTGATATCCATGGCCATACTGAGCAACAAGTTGATGGTATCCTGCTGGTGGGGGTTTAGGGGCGATTATCTGTAAAGATTGCGACGAAGACCTTTGCTGCGCTGCCGATAATTGTTGCTCTCTTACCAGCGCCTGAGGAGAAGGCGCTGGATAATGGATGGGACCATAAGAAGCATTGGCAAATGCGCCGAGAGGGTCTTTAAAGACGACCCTTTGGCTATATCCTTCGCATTGCCGTTTCGACTTCAAGCAGTTGTTACAAGTTGGCCTTCCTTCATCACATTTTATTCTGCGCTTTCGGCAAGCTTAATAGCAATGAGTCAGTTCCGCTCATAGAAACCGGGCGGGAAACTGAACGGATGGGGGTCATATGAGTTACTACGTACTGAGACAACCGGTCTTCGTTCGCTTCCGAACAATCGGTTTCTTAGGCGCCGAATTGTCGTCATCCTTATCTTCTGGCGTTGGCGGCCGGGGAGGTTGAGAGTTCGAAGATGCGTCTTGGGACGCTTCGTCCGTCGAATCCATTTCAGAAAAAATGATCGTCGTTATACTACCTAATTCAGCCTCCGGGTAGTAAAATTATTGTCTTGCAATCCAGCCGTTCAAATATGTTAAGCCGTCACATGGTATATAGACGATAGGCCCGATCTGGGGCTAGGAAAGTACCGACTACAAAATGGCGCCGGACATGCTCGCGGGTAGTTCTCTCAGTCTAGCGGATGGACGGGTCCTCAACACGAACTGAGGACTATAACAGGAGCCCACAACGTTCAGTCTATCTAATGATCGAGCCCGGAAAGCAATTACGGTATAAGATAAGTCTCCGAGGATCCGACTAGCTAGCAAAATGGGGACGGGGCATTCGGGACAAAGGCTGAATAATGGATATAATGGATATAATGGACACTGGTGGTAAGAGTACACGATGAAGAGATAAACGACACGGCCTGATTCTAGGATATAGCTTATATCGACCAGTGAAACATCTGGTGCGACAAAATAGGGCCGGAATATGCTTGCTCGCTGGTGTGGACAATTGAGGCACTCAAGCCTCTAGGAGTAGGACGGGGTGCGACGGGGTAATTGCGAATTTGAAGACGGCAGTTTTCTAGACCTAGGGGTCTTTCAATTCAGCGGATGCCCCAATATGTAAATGTAGATGGTCGTACATACCGTACCTAGCCCTGGAGGTACGCACGGGGACATTGGGAACATTTGGACGCGGGACAGATGGTGGGAATTGGTGGGGTTCAGCTAGCTGTTACCAATAAGAGAACAGTCAGACGAGCGCGAGCGGTAGCGGTAGTAAAGTAGTGTAGTAGCAAGGATATGCCACAGTGGGAGAGTGGGCGGTCTTTAGATCTCGGCGTAGCTGGGCAAACTTGCTAGGCTTAGCGATCCTTCAATGCTGTAGTGCCATTGGGTTTCTGCGACCTAGTTCAGCTTAGGAGCGGATCGGTCCAGACCCGGCCTCAGCAATAGATTCGTCACTAGGTTGGCTGGTTGGTAGACTTCAAAAGCCGGACGCCATCGACGACGGGGGGGCTCAGACCACCGTGATGGTGACCAAATTGGGAATATTGGCGGTGAAATTGAGAGCCGCCACCGTAAAAAAAGACAAGGAAGATCCCGCGACAATTTAATTGTGTACATGCCATGATGCCATAAACAAACGCGAACAGCCTCTTTCGTACAGGTATACAAAGGGGGCGACGGAGACCTGAACCGGAACAGCTAGGTACAGTACCTAGCCTTAGCTGATTTCCATATGCAGCTCCAATCCGCCCTATTACTACCCACCATCAACCACCAACGCCGAGGAACCTTACCACCAACTCCACGTGAAGACGAAATATGCAGTATATCCAGTATATGCAGTATGATAACGGAAAAAGAGGTGGCAAGACAGATTTGCCGTAGCAACCGGATACCGTATCCTTGCAGCGTGTTGTATTAGACCTGTAGCCAGTAGTAGCCAGTAATAGCCAGTAACCAGTAGTCTGCAGCCTGCAACTTGTAGGTAATATAATTGTACGGGCCCCGCGACGGCGTTGAGCTAGGGAGGTCCCATGAACGAAGCTGATGCATTCAACCAGAGTTGCTCAAGTTGCGGTAGATCGAGGTACGACATCTGATGATGCGCGACGATGTTGGGGTCCCATTTCCTGCAACCTGGGAAATTTGACCTCGGAGAGGGTCAATTGCTCATACTGTCCAACTGTGCTACGCAGAAACGCGCATCCTTTGCAGTAACGACAAATTGTCCTACCCACCGGTTACTTTCCGTTGGCTGGTCATCGATTCGCATCTCCAGACACACATAACATAGCAAAACCCGGGCTGCTTTTGCTGCGACCAGCTGCGCACACGTCTTGACTGACCTCTTATCACGAGTCTTCAGGTGGATAGGAAGATCCTTAGGCAGCACTGAAGGAACCAAGCCGACTAGTGAGTGAGCTTACGGACGAAGGAAGACACCTAACTCCTTGGTAGACATCTTCCCTCCCTTCTCTAAGATTTATGTAGGTATGATCAGCGGCTTCAAGCCGCCTGTTTGTACCTCATTCCACGGCTTCACATAGCACATGACACAACGTCGCCAATTCAACATACCCAATCGATACTTATCATCATGAGATTTCTTAGTAAGGAGAAGAAAAAATAGAAAAAGAAAAAGAAAAAACTCCAAAAAACCAACATCATCGAGTTTGAACTAGGTAAGGTAGAGAAGGCGCGTAGAAGCTAATGTACCCGCGTGTCTCGGGAGAGTGAGTCTCAGGTCCGCCGGTCGACGCAGCCGTGCATGCACAGCGACCTAGGGGTCTTGGTACTTATGCAGGCTGTAGGAGTCGGGCGTGACCACGATGATAATCTGTGCTCATACCTACTAGGTAAGTACAGCAGCAATTTCCGAGGCGCCATAGCCACGGCATAGAAACAGTGTTTCGTAGTGCAGGATATTTATCCCGTGACTCCGTATGATAAGAGTCAGCGACAGCGACAGCGACAATGCCATCATTTTCTCCTCAGCGAGGGAAAGCATCTATCAATTAGGTAATAGAACTGCGTCGATCGCAAAAGTGAGCAGGCCGTTGTGGCGGTGATTAAGTCAGTACCTATGAGTGAGACGGGTAGTGACATGAACCCTTTGGTTGGAAATCTGCGTAGACTGAAGCGGTTGCGCAACAAGTATTCCCATGTGGTACTGCAAGGAATAGGGAACTGCAAGAGGCTGCGATATTGCCGTCCAGGCAGTAACCGTAGCAGTTCCTAGGGAGTCTTAGCAGTCTTAGTCAACTGATATCGACACCAAAAGGCCCGCTTGCATACGGCCAGCCGTTGTGTCACCGTCGATCCTACGTAGAGACACTCAGTCTTCCCTTCTCGGAGTACTGGCCGGCCCTACTAGGACTTCTTCAGGAAAATCTTCATCCTGCTTGTCATCCCACTTTATGACTATGACCTAGATGTTTCATATAGTTTGCAGCCTCATGTGGGGTTCGGCTCATGTAGTGTACTAAAGCTATTAGGTGTATGAGTTGTATGGGAAAGCCACGAAGCAGCTCTGTCGACTGATATTGTAATGTACATTGTAGGTTAAGAACGACACGTTTTTTCTGCAGCAGTCAGTGGGCTATTAGCAATCATGTGGGAACCCGCGGTCAAGAAGCGAGTCTGGTAAGATTATGTGATGTGATTGTCATCAAACAAGGAAGATATCGGGAGGTTTGGCACAGAAGGTTTGATAACCTCATATCTTGTTGGGCTCGTGAAACGAAGCTATTCCGGTCCGAAGACCTTAAAAGGCGTGGATGCTCTGATGAATTCGACTGATCCCTGATATGAAAAAGATATATTTAGATAAAACTAGGATGATATGCAGAGGGTATCAAATTGAGCATATATTCATTGGAAGAAATGGAAAAGAGATCCTTGAAATCGAACCTTCTGCCTCAATTATTGATTTAGTTCACGTGACGGTGGCATTTAAACTTTCTTGGTTCCTTGGTTATGGTGGGGCAGATACGTCCGTATCAGCATTATCGGAGGTACCCACTTCTCTCATGATCCCTGCAAAAAAGTTTCCAACATCAACTCACTTTTCAACTTTGATCATTAACTTCAAGCTTATCAAAACTCTTCTCTCAACATTGACAATTCCAGAATTGGCCTCCAAACGGGATTTTGACCGTAAAATAAGTTATCGGGATCCATACATTTGATTAGACATGTTTGCGGTACCAGGTTGGGCCGTATCGGCGGATAATCTCAAACCTGAGGCCGTCGTAGCTCCCAAGGCCACTCCAGAAGAATCCACTGATTCAAGGAAGCGCAAGAGACCATCAGGGCCAAATGTCACATCATCCAACGTTGCAGATCTCTGGGAACGGGTTATGGAAGGAAGGTCAAAGAAAAAGGCCAAATCTGATGAAGACGGACCTACAGAGCGCCCCAAAAAGGTGACTCTGAAGGAGAAAAAGAAATTATGGAAGTTGAGGCTACGAGAAGAAGCCGAAAAAGCTGCGGCAAATGGCGAGCCTATTGAGAGCAAGAAACCCAAGCCTACCTCGGAATCGCAAGATGCCGCACCGGGGAAGGAAGTGAAGGATAAGAAAAAGAAGAAATCCAAAGACAGGAAAGAAACCGAAGCAACAACCCAAACAACCCAAACAACCAAAGCCTCAGCCCCAGCAGCGCCAAAGTTAACCCCCATGCAAGCCGCGATGCGAGAAAAGCTTGTATCAGCGCGGTTCCGCCATCTCAACGAGACATTATACACGAAGCCCTCCGCGGACTCCTTCCAGTTATTCCAAGACTCGCCGGAGATGTTCCAGGAGTACCACGAGGGCTTCCGGCGACAAGTCGACGTGTGGCCGGAGAACCCCGTGGACGGGTACATCGCGGACATCCAATCGCGGGGCTCGCAGCGCGCACCCCACCGCTCGCGGCCAGCGCCACCCCCAACGAGCGGCGTGATTCCCCTCCCGCGCACAAACGGCACGAGCACGATCGCGGACCTCGGCTGCGGCGACGCCAAGCTCGCCTCCGCGCTGCAGTCCTCATGCAAGAAACTCCGCCTCTCGATCCTCAGCTACGATCTGCAGAGCCCGTCGGCGCTCGTCACGAAAGCCGATATAGCGAACCTGCCGCTCCCCGACGGCGGCGTCGACGTCGTCGTCTTCTGCCTCGCGCTCATGGGCACCAACTGGCTCGACTTCGTCGAGGAGGCGTACCGCATTCTGCATTGGAAAGGCGAGCTCTGGGTCGCTGAGATCAAGAGCCGGTTTGGTCCTGTCGGTGGTGGGAAGGGGAAGAAGGTGGTAGGGGCGCCGGTGGAGCATAGTGTTGGACATCGGAGGAAAGTGCAGGGGAAGAAGGGGAAGGGGAAGGATGTAGAAGGTGGGGATGGGGAGAGGGATGAGGCTGAGCTGGCTATTGAGGTTGATGGGGCGGATGATAAGAGGGAGGAGACGGATGTGACGGCGTTCGTGGAGGCGTTGCGGAAGAGGGGGTTTGTGCTACAAGGCGCGGTAGACTTGAAGAATAAGATGTTTGTGAAGATGCATTTCATCAAAGCGGCGTCGCCGACCGTCGGGAAGGGGGTTGTTGCTACTACATCCACGTCAAAGGAATCAAGTCGAGGCGCTGGCCCGAAGAAGAGCGGTGTCAAGTTCATCGATGCGAAAGAGCAGGGCAAGCCGGAGGAGGAGAACTCTATTCTGAAGCCCTGTGTCTATAAGCTGCGATAGGCGAGCTAAGATATTATCCATAAACTACCACCACCACCACATATATAACCGTTCACCGTTCACCTTCGCATCGTCATGCCAATATATCTAACCTGCAATAGCTTTTTTCATTAGACGAGGCCCGGAAGTATCTGCATGAAATTTAGGCCGAATATAATGATGATAAAGATATCATAATCAACGACCTTTTTCTAAAGCTCTCTCTCCAGGTCGCATGCAAAAGTCCCTGCCAGTGTCCTATAGATTGCGCCCTCTACTAACTAAATAGATCGAGTGGTGATCAAACCCCACGCCCGAGCTTGCCATGCTATCAGGGCGTGCCATTGCGCCCCTCGGATCGCGTATGCTATGTATCAAATGCAAGTGGAAGATTTACGTCTTAGTTATTAAAGAGGAGGGAAGCGGCAAACTCGACATTGCCACCGGTCGCCTCCAATGCGTTAATAGCTTGCTGTCGATCCCAGCCTAATGACACCAACGTGTTGATATCGTTTTCTGGAAAAGTTCGTTGGGGCTGTGCTTGAGGTTGCGGTTGCGGTTGGGGAGGACGGGCGACGGGGGCCGCGGGTCGGGATGTGATAGGCGCGGAGGAAGTAGAAGGACCTGCAGAAGACGATGCCTGGGGACCTGTGACGGCCCCTGATCGGGCACCAATAGTTGTACCACCTGGTCCCTGGACGGTTGGTTCCTGGTTAACCGCCTCTTCAGTTTCCTTGGGGATATCCGACTCGCCGAGGAAATCCACCTCTTCTCCTTGGATGATGAGCTTGTTTCGCACAAGATCAATGACCGCTTGGTGACCCTTAAGAATGTCCAGGCCAATCAGCAGGTCAACAGATTTCCCCTCCATGACCGTGAATGCGGCCGCGAGATGTTTCGTGCCAAGCTGGAGCATGGTATAATGAACGCGGCCTATAATATTGGCGGTTCCCACTCCGCGAGCCACACCGGCGAAGCGTCTGTCCACAAGGCGCATTATGTTGCATGCCTCAGCACAAGACGGAGACATGATCGTAGCTTGGGCGCCCGAATCAACCAGGGCCTTGACTTTGATGCCGTTGACCTTAACATCGACGTAGAGTAAGTGTACGCGGCCAAACGCTAGTAAGAGAATAAGTTAGTAAGCGCGATTTAAGACACTTGGATAAGAGCAACGTACATTCAGGGTTGTACTCCATGGCGTTTTGGAGATTCTCCATGACACCTTGCTGGCGTATCATATCCTCGATCTTGGCTTGCGATTCGGGGTTAAACTCATCGTTGTTCAGAGCTTCGATCTCTCGCATACGGGCTCGGCGAGCTTCCTCTTGCTGGTCTGCACTCTGGCGGAAGATCTGGGCGAATCTCTGGGGATTCTCGAGGGCGCCGGCAAGAGTAGGGTTTGCTCGTTCTAACTCGCTTCTTAGTCGTGGATCGCCGAGGACTTGTAGACGGATGAGTTCGGGATCTTGGGCTAGGGTGGAAGCCTGTCGTCTCTGGGGCTCGCGAGGCGCAGGCTCGACGCCGGTGTTGCCACGCATATCCCGCACGTGCAATGCTAACATGTCACCGTCAGAGATATTAAGCTCTTGCAAGGTCTTAGAATTGTCGGTGATGAGTTGGCCATTATGATAGATGTTCTGAGACGGCGCGGGTATTCCTTCGGCTTCGATGGAACTTCGAAGGTCCGCGAGTGTCATATCGGGAGGGACATCGAGGTTTATTAGCTGAAGCTCTGAAGCCTCAACGGTCGGATTGTTCACGTTGACGGTGATATGCCTACAAGACAGAGAGTATTAGCCAGGGTGCAACTGATGGTAGAACCTGATGCGAAGGGGCGTGCAATGGCGGGCTTACATTTTAACTCGACACGATGGCTTAGGATAAGCTGTAATGACTGTCGGGTTGGTCGCAGAACAGTCGATCTTGGAGTATTAAGAAGAACAAGATCGAAGTGGGGGAAAGACGCAAGCGCCGCAGTTGGGTACGGGCTACGGGCTACCTAATGGGCTACCTGATAGAATACCTGGTAGGTCCTAAGTGCTAAGGTATGTCGTGTCGTGAACCAAAACAAAAACGAGAGTGGTGTAGTGCCGTAGTGTTGTAATGTGGTGAAGTTTGTAGTGTGTGTCTGAATCAAATCGAATCGGCGATCAGGAAAATTTGGCGAGAGTTATGGTGCAGAGACGTTGGAAAGGCGACGAATGATAAGTTTGAATGAGGTGCTGACTGCCTTGACGATGTAACACAGGCACATGCAACAGGAGCAATGGAGGTTGAAGGGCGGGTAGGTGATCCGTAAATGTGCTGGTTGGTAGATTTAAGGTCAGTATAAGAAAGCCAAGTTTAAGTGTTCCAGGTATTTCTACGACAGTTCAAAGTTCAAATGTTGACATGGACATGCCCTGGTACATATATGTACTTATCTGGGATAGTGACGCCACTATCAGTTTCGAGCTGTAGTATCGTACCCACGGTACCGGAAATGTAGCGTAAAATAAGGTAATCAAGGTCCCTCCTT
This sequence comes from Annulohypoxylon maeteangense, assembly GCF_022496945.1. Classification (NCBI taxonomy): domain Eukaryota; kingdom Fungi; phylum Ascomycota; class Sordariomycetes; order Xylariales; family Hypoxylaceae; genus Annulohypoxylon; species Annulohypoxylon maeteangense. The sequence goes on along the minus strand of NW_025953249.1, from coordinate 911,707 downwards.
CTCCCCTCCTTCTCTCCGCCCCCGACTGCATCTACATCATCGCTTTCCCATCTTTCCGCACTTGCACTTATGTGCTTGACCACCTGTTGACCACTTGCGACTGCGGACAGTGGTAAATTCTCCACATTATTAGGAAACAGACCCGTCCCGTTGAACGCCGCTAGTAGAGCCTAGACCCTAATTAGATTTTTGATTCGCAGGGTTTCTGATGGGTAACATCTCCACCTGGCTAAGATCCCCCTTAGCTGAGGGCTCATTTGATCGCGTAGGGCTGGAGACATCCGTAGTTCAAGACTTTTGTTTAACAGTAACAACTATTGCATGGCGTATTGATCGCTTTGACATGCAACACTCCCTATCTAGTAGTATTAAATACTCATATGGATGTCCGATATTGTTACTTCAAATGGCCATTGAACCATCCATATGGATATATTGTCCAACTATAACAGCATCAATAGTCACACGTGCAAATATCTCTACCTACTAGGTATCAATTAGGGTTACGTCACGATGCAACTGATTAAATTCAGCATTTCTGCTGACTGAGATCCCTGGAAACCAATAGAATATATACATATTATTAATTATCTCCTAGGAGCTTTGTTTAACCTTTATGATATCGTATCTTCTATTTCAAATTGATACAGTTCCTCGCCCCTTTGCCCTTCAATTTTTATATTAATCCAATGGCAACCACCTCAAAGACTCTTCTCGATGACATAGGAGTGACTATAGAAATGGTCTTAGCTTTGGCGAGGATGTAACTCAACTCCACTAAACTTGACAATTCAGATGATCCCAGCTAACCGATCGTCACATGGGGATGCAATATGCGGCCGACAACACCTCGGAAGTTATTCCTATCACATATGAATGCATTGAGATGTATGTTGTTATTAATGTCAACTACCTACATATGTAGGTACCCAATATATTATCTATACTATACAAAATACGAGATAACCTTTTGCAGGGATCATGAACTAAAGAAAATGATCGATCTTGTAAGATTATACTGGGCTTGTATTCTGATTGGCTTTGGCTTTCCCGTTATACGGAACTTACATAAGGTCATCGACATCGGGAAACATCTTACATGTCCTAGTATTGAGCGGATATTTCAACTAGAAACAAGCTCAAGTTTGCAGAGCGTGTTATACATAGGTATCTACATATGTAGGTATAGCAAGATGAGCGAATGCGAAAAGGATACTGTACGCATATGCTAAGGAGGTATTACGGGCAGTACGGGTAGGTACAATACCTAACAACAGGCTATCATTTAACCAAGATACTTACCTAACTAACTCTCGGAACTAAACATAAACAAGTGTAATGATACTACGAGAATATTTCGGTTTACGTGAGACATATTTGACATCATTAGGTTCTAAGGTTCTCATTGAATAAGTTAGTTCTCATATTACAGGCAGGTGCACTGACATCAGACGCTAATAAGGAGAAGTGGTGTAACAGCGCCATCGCCGTTTCCTTTCAACCGAATATGAGGGACCGAAACTCTATGAATTTTTCAGGTACATATACGGAACGCTCGGATCGTATATATGTATGTATGTTGGAAAGGAGAACCGAAGTTGAGACATATTAATACACGAAATATGGAGATGGAAAGACGACATATGTAGGTATGTAGACATGTATGAAGTCGTGCTGAAGTTGACGGAACTAAAGCAACATCTGAACAGACATCACATGTTCTAATGATTGACCCCTAACACAAAATTATATTTTCTATCATCTTGCCTCCCCCTTCCTGTATACGACACTTTTCTTGAAACTAATTGCTCATTGTCATTTGCGCGGTAAAACCAATGAGTTTGAGAGGGGGGACTACGAATAATAGAAGTGAGAAAACGTCTCCGAAAATTGCTGTAGAATTAGTAGAGTGGCTGAGACAAGAAAGTAGTGGAATAGAAGGGCCACGATAATCTACCTACCTACCTAATTGGCGATATGAGTCAAAAGGATACTAAGTATGAGGAAGCCGGAACTACAGAAACCTAATCATTGAAGCCCTAATAACGAATATTTGCGATGAATATTTACTATAGCTAAGTAGCGATGATGAACACGAAACTCAACATGAACAACTCCCCTCGAATCAAGGTATCCAAAACTCCCACCATCTCAATCACCAACCATATCTCTCAGAAAAACATGATAATTATAGGAATAGATTATCCCAATATTATTTCCATTATTAGGTACCTACTTCGCGAAAGCGCTCGAAACAAAAAACATGAATTTCGGCACCGGATTCCAAACTTGGTCTTCGTTAGATGACATCCCAAGAGTAATAACATAGATATATGGCTTCTTCAGCTTCAGCTTTTTGCTTTTCGAAAAATCCCTTTGCCACCGAATGATTTCCCGTGGTCCAAACCCAGATAGATGTGACATATTCTGGTCCCGTTTGATGAGTTGCCCCCTCCATTCTCCTTTCAGAATATTTAATGTGGTATATTATGTATATAGTCTTAATGAAAACATGGCCACCCGAGTATATGCAGAGACATAAAATTTCGCTACGTGCCGACCGACTTCTATAATTGTCCCGACAACAACGCCTCCGTTGCTAATCGTGCTGTTAGTACTTATCATTTATAATATGAGGGAAGGATGAATACATACCACTGTTGATGTATAATCGCTTGGAATCGAGGGGAACATTAAATCTCCTCTCCAACTCCTGCTTGATGCCCTTCTTCGTCACGGTCATTAGATCTGCCGTACGTAAGATCTCGCGGATTTCTGCTAGAAGAGCATCGTCGCTTGGCATGCCTGCGAGGTTGGACATCTCTACATCGTGTTGGTTGCCGAAGAACTGTGAACCGCCGAAATGACTCATTCGGTTTTCAGTAGGGGCGAAAGACATGCGACTCGCGTAGCCAGCATTCTTCATGTCGTATGGTGGAATCTGGCCGGTGGTTGATCCTGGACGCGACGCTGCGTATTGGTATTCTGCAACACCAAGGTGCATGCCAGGTTTGGTTGCGTAACTGAAGCCACTGATCTCAGAGCGAGTGTCATCGCCGCCTCGGCTGGTCTGAGCCTCCCATAACTCGGCCTGGTATTCTTCCCACTTCTTGCGCGGGATCGAGGCAGGGTCGAATTTGCCTTCGTCTGTGACGACGACCTTCTTGCCCTTCTCTCCAGCAACGACACGAGTGTTACCCCAGTTAAAGTCGTCCATGTGCCAGAAGGCATATAGGGGCAGGGCGAATGAGAAAACGGGAACGGCGACGATATACATCAACATCCATCCAATCATTTCCCACTTACGACGTAGGATAAAGATAATAGCCTGTAAACCGTAGATAGCGCCAAGCATGACGAAGGCTGTGATAGGAATGACCGATGTCGAGGTGCAGACTAGCACAATGAGGTAGACGATATAGGCTATCGTTACGGGCTGGACAACAGTGGATAACAGATCAACGAACACGATGAAACGCATACTGAAGCAGCAGAAACCGCAAAGCTGAGCCATTGGGATGAGTTCCACCAAGTTGTGCACGGTTGAGTTAATCCAACGACGTCGCTGGGACAGGAAGACTTGCCAGGAGTCGGGGGCGATGGTCCATGCGTGGGCGCTGAAGATGTACTTCGTCTTGAATGATGAGTGAAATTTGAGGAGTAGAGTCGTTAGATAACGATCCTCACCAAGATGCAGCAGGTTCTTCATGTGTAGGGTATCGACACGAATTGTAGCGTAGTTCTCGACGACTTCGCGGCTGACAAAGAGAGGCTTACCCGTCTCAGCCGCGCGGATGCGGTACATAGAGAAACAACCTGGCAAACAAGTGACACTACCGAACAAACTCTCGAAAGCCTTGACTAAATTGTGCGAGATATAGTATTCGTAGACCTGGATCATAGTAACGAAGGAACCCTTTGCGTTCGTGAGGGCGGTTTCACCACATACAGCGATCAGCCGTGTATCGTCCAAGAAAGAAGAAACCATGCGAGTAGCCGAATCGGGTGCCACGACCGTATCAGCGTCGATCTGCAGCATGAATTCGTAAAACGTGGGGTTTACCCCAATAATATTCCGAATTTGGTGATACATCTCCAGCTCTAGCGGACTCATAGCCAAGTTGTAGTGGACACGGTTGAGGAAACGCATCATGACCATCTGCGAATCTCGCTTACCACGATTTCCAGGGCGGGAGACTTCAGACGGCTTGCCAACCTTGACAACGACTAAGAAGGGGACAATGTGACCTTGGACTTCGTATAGACCGGAGTAAACTTTGCCCATATTATGCTGCTTAAGACCCTCACCGAGAGATTCGAAGCTCAAAGGCTCGGGGTCAACAGTCTCAGACACACCTAGAATATCGAGAACGATGCGAGGGGTTGGTCTGTCATTGCCTTGACCGATAATCATACCATCGCAAATAACGACGAGCAGTTTGCGCTTATCATCGTAACGCATACGAGCAGCGGAGTCGATGGCACGGCGCAAAGATTCTTCATCTTCGGTATACGCAGGGATTTGGCACATGATGAACTTGTCAAGGTTCTCGGGAACATTCTTGCCTCCGAACTGAAGAGCAGCCAAGAATTTGAATCCGATAATGGTGCAAAGCAAGATAGAAACGGCGAGAATGAGATATTGAGCAAACTGACACTTAGTTGAATTTCGTGTGTCAACGTCACCGACGTAGAAGAGATTATCGAGACAAAGTTGCATACGCTCGCGCATACCAGAGTCAATATCGAGAGCGTTCCAGAGCTTGGTCACATCAGAACCGGCCTTCTGCTGGAAAAGGTCTACAACCAGGTTATCCATGAAGTTGACAATATCAGGATCGGTTGGCATGTCTTCGCCCTCTTTAACAACGACGTGGCGGCCACCAACGAGATACTTGGTAAGATCGTACACACGATTATTTAGAATAGCGATGGAGTTTTGCTTAGTCCCGAGGGTAGCGACATATTGTGCCGAGTAACCGATTGTGCCCTTCTTCCATGACTTCAAGATTTGCATCTTTTCATAGAACCAGAAAGGTTGAGGCAGATCGGTGAAGGAGCGGAAGTCATGGTAATGGGCGTTGAGGTCCTGGCTGCTAACGACACTAGCTGAACCACTGACGTTTGTCGACTTGTAATCTAACGTGACAGCAGGATTCACTGATCCGTCTTTGCCCTTGCACAAAGCTGATACCTGGACTGGGAACAAGGAAGTAATATCCAGTCCACCATATTGAGTCAAGGACTTGGTAGCAAGGTAAGGAGGATAGTGAGCAGGAGCATAACTGGAGATATCGAAAACCTGACCGCGGATGGAGGCGTAGGCAGAGTTTCCATCCTTGCCGTTATAGGCCGAAAGTTCTTCGGAACTGAAAACGTACTGCTTCGGGCAAATGACCTGAGGGAAGACGACGATGAAAAAGGCGGCGATTAAACAACTGAGCCAAATCATCATATTGATAGCCAACTTTTCTCGCCAGGCCTGTCGGACATCCTTGCGAGGCATCCTACCCATCCAGCGGATGAGAAAGTCGGGAATAAACCAGGTCATGACCATGACCATGAACACCCATCGTTTTCGACTAGGGCTGTCCTTGAACTCTTCTACTTCTACTAGTGACTTCTCGTTGCCACGTTCGGCCATCTGTTCTCTGGTGTCCAGATTCTTGAACATGTCGCCGGCTCCGAAGGCCGAAGCGCCAGCATCAGAACGGGCATCAATATCATTGCTGCCGAAGTACCCGCCTCGAGATTTATCCGTGTACTGTGCATTACCCATGACTAACCGTTCCTTCGAAGCTCCGAATGGCAACTCGCCGGGAGTTGATCCGTCCCCAGCATCAGACGCATAACGGTTGGACGAACCATCACCCAACTGCGCAATCTCCAACCAGCAGCGCTCGCTCAGGAACACACCGGTGGAACCGACTTGCACTTCATTACTCGGCCATTGTTTGTTTTGGATTACGGCTTCGACCTTTTCTCGCTCACTGCCGACGAGGATAGCCTCGGCGTCATTAAGGCCTAAGAACTCGCCAAAGGGTAAGAATAAGCTGAAGTCAGCCGACCTTAGCCGTTGACTTATCTCAGCAATACCAAACGTCTGTACTTGGGTACGAACACATTTACTGTCGAATTGGTTCGCAATCCTTCTATCGTTTGGTTTGAGACAGAATACGAAGTAGGCATTGGTATTTGGCGCAGTAATTGCTTGTTTCACATTTTCAAGTGAAGACAAGAACTGACCAGATGCTCCCTGTTCTGAATGGTGCATACTGGATTTCCTCGGCTCGCCCCTTGCACGGCTCTCTCCTCTCTCTCTATCTCCTGCCTCGCTGCCACCGAAGTCGTCCACAGAATCTTGTCGGCGAAATCTTCGAGATCCCATGTTGCGGCCAGTCTTCCTTGACATGACACTGGGCGCTCGCATGGGCTTGGAGCTCACAGATGCTTGCATAACAGTAGTCCTTTCTTGAGGATGCATAACTGTTTGGAGAGCCTCTTGGCCGAAAAGACGAGTGACGAATTCGCTCTTGCTGGACTTGATCAAGTTCATGACGTCGCTGGAAATGACTTCACCATTCTCTTCGACCAGTCCTTTGATGGGGTAGTCGACTTCACCGGCGAAATGTTTCACAGCGAAGGTGGCTGCCGTATTCTCTGACATGAAATTACTTCCGGGCAGTCTGGCTGTCGCAGAACCCACATTAATAGCTGGGTTCTTGCCCTCGAAGCGCTTCCTCAAGCTTTCTAGAAACTGCATATCCGTCCTGTGTCGCCTTGTCTGATCGTCTAAAATACTTAGCAGGCCGTTCCCAGGCTTAAGAAGTCCCTTCACAGCATCTGAGTTGTCAAAGTAGCTTGTCGCAGGAACGGTGACCTCTTCGGTATCTAGCATATCGGCCTTTCTATCGAAGAAGTTTTGAAGAGTTAGGTTGTAGAGAGACTCGACGGCAGCATTGTTGAGTAACTGATCAAGAGCAGAGCCAGTAGAAGACTGCTGGGAGAAACCGGGGAAATCAATGATATTGATGGTGTTTGCAATCGATTCCTCCGGCGCGCATATCTTCTGATTAATATTCTCAATCACGTATGCGACGAGAAGTGAATACAACGTCCTGGCTAGCTCGTCGGCGTTAGCGCGGGCACCGTTGGGGTCTAACATAACCGTCACGCGTTCGCGATGGATCATCTTGGTCTTGTATCCCATCGTGTTCTGAAGATCTTGGGAGCTGACACCAAGGAAAGCGGCGATAATTCCCAACACGTCCTTGTTTCGCGCAGCCGTGATAGTCTGGCCTCCTTCATGAGAGAAACCGCCGCTGTCATCCCCCGTAGCGGTGGTGTTCGAGGTCGTTTCGAATTCGAGTTGTCCAATGTGTAAGATACATGCCAATATCTGACAAACCTCGGCGATTTCACTTCTCGGAAACTCCAACTTTCGCAAGGCCGTCTTGAAAAGCTGAAAGCCTTCAGCATCGTTGATACCGACCTTTAGCTGGGTAGGATGGCCCAAATATTTCCATCGTCTCTGCCCTGCTGCATCTCTTGGCGTATCAATACCTAAATGCGTCTTCTCTGCCTCACTAGTTCCGGAGAGAAGGTAGTATAAGACGTGGAAGTTACGCTCTCCGGTTGGCACATCGGTAATTCTACTTCGCTCGAGACGATGATCCAATAACTTACCACCAATTAGTAGAGGGTTGGTGGTCGAGGCGGTATCGTATTGGAGTTCGTAGAATAGACCAGCCTTGGAAGCGGTTGGTGTTGTCGCCGTCTTCGTGGTAGTAAGCGTATCGAAAACGTACGCGGCAAGAGAGATCTTGCTCGACAACGGCGTAGAAGACTTATTTAGGAGCGAAGTTAGCAGATGAGATCGGATGGTGGTTTTACCAGAGCCGGATTCTCCCCTAGTGATCCTGTTAGTTTCTACTCATGACCGCGATGCGTAATGTTTTTACTTGACCAACGTACAGGAATATAATCGCCTGGTTTTCAGTGCGATGTCCCAACCTGAGAAAAGCTCTGTCGGCCATATCTTCAGCGCCGGCCATGGCGCTCCCTTCCTTACCCCCATCGAGGCCCTTGGTTGACGAGGTATAGGTGTTTAGGGAGATGAGGGCATGGGAGGATAGACGAGCTGTCGGGATGGCAACATGGAAACGACTAGCGAGATGTGCGGTCAGGTGTGTATCGGATTGGAGATGGGCGGGCAGAGAGGGCAACGATGGTTGCGTATGGGCCCCTCCGCTGCCGCCCATCGATGGGAGGTTGAGAGCCATGTTGGATCAAGGGCCAAAGGCTGGCGCCTATCGATGGACTGACGACTCAGTAGAATTTGTTCAGCGCCGCTCGACGCTTCGTGTGCTTTAAGAAAGATAGGTCGATTCGGATTCGGGAAAAGTTCAGCAAAACTTTTTACAACGAGCGAAAAGGTGGTTCCCCTGATTTCTATCGCTTTGTGTTTCGACAACGATGTTACGAATTATCTCCCACAGCAACAAGCAACAATTACGCGTAGCGAGTGTACATTAGTATACAGAAACGAGTGTATATCGATTAAAATGAAAAGCGATGGGAAACAAACAGGAAAAGAGAAAAGCCGGAAAAGTTGAGGCTCTCTCCAAACAGTTGCTTCACAGGTGTTGGATTCGATGAAAGGAGACTTCAGAGTCAATACGGACGGAGTCGCCCTTGAACAGGTTTATTTTTGTAAACTACGTAGGTACCTGACTGTACAGTGCACGGCTAACTGCAGCTTCCTCCCACGCATAGTGGTCTAGTCTTGACTAAGTACATAGCCTAGCTTAGCTGACAGGGATCCCGAGGCGAAGATTCACATCATACGAAGTCTTGGGGAGGGTACGCTGTGACCCTCTTGCCTTTCATTGGCCCAGGCTTTACCTTTCAATCCTCGCTAGTCGCGGACGGCAGATTCAGGGAATGTACTCCGTATCACGTACAGTGCCCTAGCCCTAGTGCTTTTAGTACCTTTAGTACCTCCAGTAACTCTAGTACCTTACGCTAAGTATTAATGTTAGCACGTTTAGCAGGTCTCACGAACACATTGATCGAATCGCCCGGAATTTTCTTGGATACCTGCATGATGGATGCGAGACGAGGATGTACGACCTTTTGTGGTGCATCTGGTGGCCCCGAAAGCCTCGACTTGTTCTCGGAGCGATCGAAACTTACATATGTACGTACAATCATGAGCATCTTTTGATCATTGCTTTATTTCCCCCGTAAAAGCTGATCTTCGACTTCAATGAAAAAATGAGTGGAAGCTCACGGAGCTGAGAAAATGGTGAGGCAACGAGGTGGTGTAATGGAACGTTCTCTTTACCCCCTAACTTTCCCAGCTTTCTAGCAAGATCTAAGGAATCTGACCCATACGACCCATATTAACCCATACCAGACCCAGCGCCTGTACGGAGTTAACCAGCAGGGGGTTTGGATTTTCAATAACTGAAAGTCCAGACGCTGAAAATCACCCTGAAATCCCAGGTACAATGACAACATCGCTTCCAGGAATCAGAAGCCGGTAATGTTGGGTTTACCGGATCCTACGGATTGTGGCATCGTCACTGTCTTTTATCAAGATGGAATCGATCTGGGCCTTGGAAAATGAAGATATCGACAACTACATCATAGGTTGTTTTAAAATGGACGAATAGGTACTAGGTTGAGGTATGTAATAGGCAATTCGGAGTTCACTGCTGAAGAGTACATATCTACCCAGTAGACATGTATGTAGGGGTGCATAAAATACGTATTTTAAAATAAAATACACGAATAATATGATACCCCTGTAAAATACGTATAATATGTATTATACTCGGAACCGGATTATCCACTTCCGGGTATAATTGATTACATACACAAGCAATCGCTCCAGTACTAGTAATATTCTGAATAGCTTCAATATTTACCTTTATCGCGCAATAGAATAAATTAGCAACAGTAATAGTAATAACAACAGCAATAGCAACTGCAACAATAACAAGTAAAAGATAGTCTTCGATATATGCACCTGTCTACTATTCAATCTTAGGTGCGGACCAGATTTTAATTGGTCGAAATACATACTTAGAATTGTACGTTTTAGGTTAAAAGGTGGGTCCCAAAAGGTACTTCATAAATATGGAGACTACACCCAAATTTAGCGGGGGTGGGGCATCTTATCTAAGTACCGAAAAGTTAATCCGGATCCCGAAAAATACGTGTTTTATATAAAATACAGTATAATACATGAATAATATATAAAAATAAAATACTGTATTTTAAAAATGCATCCCTACATGTATGTACCTACATACACAGTACTATGCACAGTAGGAATGGACTTTTTGTTTACCTCCTACGTTCCTGATACTCTACTCATGAAGTAGATTGACGCATGTCAGCAATTTGGGGAAAACACCGAGCATCATTAATAATGATACTTATTTACGTACTAGGCGTATGTCTGAGACAGAATCAACAAACAAATCCACTGTTGCCATCCATAATTCAGATTAACCCCGCGTGCTCGCGGTCCCGAATTCGATCTACCTCCATTTTGTAAATGTTCGGATAGACTATTAGGATTATGGGATTGATAGGTTGTTGTTAGTCGGACGAACAAGTCAAATACTCGAATAAGAACGGCATGCATGGTGACATACGCACATGTAAATAGATCCTCGGGTTTGGTCAGGATATCGTCGTACAAACACAAGATGGCCGGCTGCATATCCGCACACGATCCCTATAAAACGGCAATTCCCTTTGCGGCTAGCAATGTTACCTACCTACCTAGTATTTGGATGCCGTGTCAGCGTAAAAGCCTTTTAACAAGCCAACATCTACGCCGGCGACGCCTGAGGCTTGTGTAGGATGCGATGGCTTTCTACCAACTAATAACATTGCACCAGAGAGACATATGATATAACAGAAGACGACTAAACAACCGCTAAGCTGACGAGAGACTTCAGCTTGAATTGACAAGGAATTGGCCATTGTCTATTGCACGCAGCTTTTTCTACCAACGCAAGAGAATATGTTTTGACCGAGAAATGCAGTAAACTGTATTGTGTCTCATGGGATCTGCTTGAGGAATGTTGCAATCCTTGAGTAGGTGATTCGCTCATTTTTGCTTGTCGTCGGCTGACGTGCTACAATCGATGCAAAGGTCAGGGGAATACATACACTTCACACACCAATACAGTTACTTACCTAGCTAATAGAGTTATAAAATGACAAGTCACACCAAAACAGACTCCCGTCAAAATGCAAAGCACCAAGGTTAAGGTTATTCGCGAAGCCGGACTGAATTATACATCTGTCAAACCTCGCTATAGTTAAACGTTTTACCACTGTTTTTACGTTGTACCCGTCAACGATGATGCCGTTCATTTCGAAAGCTTCTCGACGCCTGAAAGACAGGCAACGGAAAAAGCGTTAAAATTCTTGGCTGGAAAATAAAACGACCTAAAATGGGTAGTTCTCGTATTGAGGAAGTGTGTGTACCTAGGCTGCTAGGTATGCATAATGATTTTTTATGTGGCTGTGGCAATTGGTGCAATTGGACCTCTTGGGGGGGCACTCTTGGAGGGCATAAGACAAAAAAGACAAAAATAAATAAATAAAAGTGGTGCTTCGAAGTTCGAGAAGGCTAATCGACCTGATCGACTGGAGTTGTCTGCCATAAAGTGCCATTCCCATTTGGCCGCTTCGTATTTCTTTCTCCGCTCACCTAACACGCGAACGGCTCGCAGGGCCTAGTTCGTGTAAAACCAGAATCATCCCATGCCAATTTGTCATGCGATAAACAAACCAACGAATTGTAAGAATTATCTGTGATGCCACGTCGGTTTTTTTGTAGTTCTCGCAGTTCTTGTCCCGAACTTGCATACCAAGTATATTGTAGTAATAATGAGTTGAATTCTCTTTAGTTATCTTCCTGCTTCCCACCGGCTTCGATACAAATCTCTTCACTCTTGTTGTCTCGCTCGATCAGCGATCATCTTGTGAAATTCCCTGATGAAATCCCTGTGATACTTCTGAATCGGGGAAGTCGGGCGGAACCCTGGAGAGTATCCTCCTAAAAAGTGACCAGGGACTTTCCCAGCTCTTCCCCTTAGGCTCTTGCTAGACTCGCTTTACAGCTGGTAGGGTCCGTGAAAAGGAAGAGGGATCAGCACGCCTCAATACCAAAGACAGCACTATCGTGATTTGTACTATAATCCCATAGTAATCTGTTAGCGTGTTAGTGTCTGTACAGGTGTAAGTAGTTACAGCGCACTACACTGCACTATGTACTCCCAAATGTTAGCGTGATTGCCCGGACACAGGTACCTCGTAATTGCCAGGTGTGTACTGCGCATGTGTGTACCACGCTTGCCAATCTTACCAATTCTCTTACAGCTCCAGGGCTCTCTTAGCCTTTCTACTTAAGAGCCTCCCCAGGGGCAGGGAAAAATTAGATACAAGCTAGTCTATTCTAAGCCCTACGCCAAGACAGTTCTGTCGCACTGTGCTTTGTACCTTTTCGAGGGTACCGATCTGCCCATATTTCCTTGGACCTTTTTTTTTCATCATAGGGGAGCATTATCCCATACGGCATACAGGAAGTCTCCCTGTCTCACACTCACTGTCCTTGTTGTCTTGTTACAAGCATCAACTCGTTGTCGTTTCTCTCTTGTTTTTACACTTTTGCAACCTTCTCATCTGTCACCTCACTCGCTCTGGTGACGATAGTCTATCGCTTCTAATCATTGCTATTGCTTGTAATTGTTTTATAGCATTGGGTAATAGTGCTTTGTTGCCCTGCGAACAACCCCATCCCGATCATCATTACCCCCGATAATACTATCCACCTCGAGAAGATCTATTCGACATACCTTCGTTAACCGCCCCGTCGAAACTGTTTATAATATCATAAAAAAATCTCAATAGTCTTTGATTTCCTGAAGACTATATGAGCGCCTTAATTTGAACCCGTCGCCGATATTATAGATACTCGATCGCTTTAGTAGCAGATTTGGAGTGAAGCATTGTCGTGATTGTCCGCAAGGACAACACGTTCCGAACGAGTCAAACATGGCTAACCAACAAGCCCGAATGTCCATGTACTCGGTGGCTTCCGATTCCGTTGGAGGCCCCCGAGGCGCCGGACAACAATCAACTCAAGTGTCAACAACTACCTTGTTAAACGGCATTCATAATATCTATCTCTCGTCTCAACCCTATCGACTAGACGCTGGAACGAGTCTCGTCGTCAACACATGGCTCACGGCGACTCAAGCGGGGCCAGACGGCAGGACTGGAGGAACTGTAGACCCTAACTTGGCAGCCAGAGCTTGGGAACATGCTAGGCGTCGAGCAGAGGATGGCTGTATCATTCTAGGGTATGTAGTATTCGTGTACTAATCTCCATCAGTTTGTTGCTTACAGGTAATCTAGGTCTCTTCATCAATCAACACCCTCGTTGTTGAACCCATTTTTGTCATCTCTGCCCCTCTCTATTCCTTCGTCTCTGTATACTGCCCTTGAAGTAATACAACCCTTCATACGATGCGTAACGCCATACAACCCATCAACGCCGCGTCAATCTGCCTTGGCAGTAACACTGACATTAAACCTCACTGGAACATTACATGCCGCCAGTGTAGCGCTATCACAGGGCGGTATCGATACTGTGAAGGGCCTTCTTGACATACCTGCTGAGGCTGGCTATCGCGCATTTGACGTCTTTTACTATCTTCTCACATCCGCCTCAACACCCGCAGAAAGGGAGTTTTTGGGTCTCAAGTCTGCCTCTACCTATTCGCTATTAGCCAAGTCCGGGACTTATAACCCTCCTTCATATCTTCCAACGGCCGACGATGGCGCTGCCGCGGATGACTTCCGAACTGCTCTTAAAGACATTGGCATCAAGGGCGCAGCTCATCGGAACTTCATCTCGACCCTTGCTGGACTTCTGAAACTCGGCAACACTCTGGACTACAACGTTGACGATGATGTTCTTGACGATGTCTGTGAAGATGTTGGCGGGTTACTTGGTCTTGATCCCGAAGTTTTAGCTAGACAATGCTCAACGGATGATAGACGAACTTTAGTTGGAGGACTGTACGAGGCTCTAGTCGACTGGGTCGTCACCAAGGCCAACGAAACCATTGCCCTCCAAATGTCTCGCATACGAGATGGCCAAGAGTCCCTCGACGGACATAGGACACCAACCCCGGATGAGAACGGCGATACTGTATGCATTACTGTTGTGGAAATTCCGGATCCTAACCTCGGAAAAGCGATTGCTATGCGTGGTATTTTCGATGACAGCCTTGGAATTAATGCCGAAATGAAAGAAGACGGTGTGGACGCAGTAGCTGTGGGAAGCTCAGTTTTACGAGAGACGCAGAATGCCGTTGCGGAGGTTGCGCCCGATCTAGGAATTATGAATGGCCCAGTTGCACGAGCAAGACAACATGAACTTGAGAAGAGAGAAGAAGTTTTGGAGAAGGCTGGTTTCGCTAGCGATGAAGACGGTTTCTTGAAGAAGCTGCTTTTCCCTGTTCCTGGTCAAGGTATCAACTTGGGCCAAAATGCACGATTAGATCTTCCCGCTGTTTTAAACACTAGTCGCGTATGGTATCATTTATCACTCCACCCGACTGATGAGGCTCCCGCGAGTTTAGCTGCTCTGCCCTCGATCACATCCGCTTGGTCGGCTGGCACGGTCTCACGCCAATTACGCGCCTGGAGACTCCCCGAGTGGGCCAATCGCCGCAACAAGAACTTGGATTTCACGGCGGACTTTGATCTAGACGAATTTTCAACTCGTTTTGCTCCCTTAGGCTGTAGAGAGGGTCGAGATGGCATCGAGACTTGGATCCTCGAGAGAGGATGGAGCAACGGTGAAGTTGTGATTGGCAAGGAGAGAGTCTGGATGCGCGAGACTGCTTGGTGGGAGGCTGAAAGCATGCTTGATCTAAAGCCAGCCCAAGATCCTGCGGCCGGTGGTATGAATAGCATGTTTAGCACCCCTGGCCTCGAAAGAGGGTTCACCAATGACTTCTTCCCCCCTCAAATTCCCGACCATAACTCCAACAGTAGCCGGGATCAGCTCCTCAACAGTCATCAGCGCAACCAAAGCCAGCTTACCTTTGCACAGAGCCAGATGAGGGCACCCTCTGCCACTCCTTCTGCTATGCGCAACGCTTATGCAGGCGATTATGGCTTAGGGTCAAAGGGAGACCAGCATCGCGACCAACTTTACTATACGCCAGATGGCGAATTCATTGGCAACCTCGACGCTGCTGACGCCAAAGGAAAACATATCGAAACCACCGACCAAACTACCACTCGTCGTATTTGGGTTGGTTTCGTTTGGGCTTTGACTTGGTGGATTCCTTCCTTCGCCCTCACTCACATCGGACGAATGAAGCGGCCAGACGTCAGGATGGCTTGGCGAGAGAAATTTGTCCTGGTCTTCATCATCATATTACTAAACGGCTTTATCGTGTTCTGGATTATTGTCTTGGGGCAACTCATCTGTCCGAACTTCGACAAGGCCTGGTTGCAAACGGAAGTTGCTAGTCATCAAGGCCAAGACGATTTTTGGGTCAGTATTCACGGAAAGGTCTACGACATTACAAATTTCTGGCGGCTACAGCACAGTGATACCAACATTGACACGACAAGTGATCTTATGCAACAATTCGCGGGCTTAAACTTGGACGAGTACTTCGTAGCTCCTCTTCCGCTTACCTGCCCCGGCTTGGGTATTCCTGAAACCATTCAGCTCCAGAAGAACAATACTCCTACGTTGCCTCAGGGTGTGCACACCTCCGGCTACTTCCAGGCTGACCAGACAACCAAGTTACGTTCTTCTACCTGGTATCGCGATAACTTTCAACCCAGGATAAAGGAATACTATCACGGTGATCTGGTCTGGGATGCCCAAAATGTCAAAGATGATGGCAAGAATAACAATCACATGTGGGTTACTTACGACGGTAATATCTACGATCTCACAGATTACCTCAATACCATCGACTACTATAAGAACCTTGCACAGTACAATTTCCTGGACACCGATTTGATCGACGCAGTTAAGAAAAACCCGGGACAGGATGTTACTACCCTCTGGAATGATGCGATTTCCGACGCCAAGGGAAACGCCACAAACACTGCCGCCAAATTGAACAGTCTTAATTGTATCAAGCAAACCTTTTACGTTGGTATACCAGACTTCCGTTACTCGGCTAAGTGTCAAGCGAACAACTATATTCTCCTGGCTTTCTCCATCATCATCTGTTCCGTCATCGTGATCAAGTTCCTTTCAGCATTACAGTTTGGCTCTAAACGACGACCCGCTCCTCAAGATAAGTTTGTCATTTGTCAGGTCCCGGCCTACACTGAAGGAGAAGACTCTTTAAGAAACGCACTCGATTCCCTTACCGCGCTTCAATATGACAACAAGAGAAAGCTTATCTGTGTTATCTGTGATGGTGTCATCGTTGGTCAAGGTAACGATCGACCCACGCCAAAGATTGTTCTGGATATTCTGGGAGTTGATCCCAAAGTCGATCCTCCCGCCTTACCTTTCAAGTCTGTCGGAACTGGCAGCGAACAGCTCAACTACGGCAAGGTTTACTCTGGTCTGTACGAATATGAAGGCAATGTGGTTCCCTACATCGTTATCGTTAAAGTGGGCAAGGAATCGGAACAATCTAAGGCTAAGCCTGGTAACCGTGGCAAGCGTGACTCTCAGATTTTGCTGATGAGCTTCCTGAACCGTGTTCACCACCGTGCTCCTATGAACCCTCTTGAACTCGAAATCTTCCACCAGATCAACAACATTATCGGTGTTGACCCTGAGCTATACGAATATCTCTTGATGGTGGATGCCGATACTTGTGTACGAGAAGACTCTCTCAACCGTCTTGTGGCTGCTTGCGCGAATAACTCGAAGATTGCTGGTATTTGCGGTGAAACTGGATTACAAAACGAGCAACGATCATGGTGGAGTATGATCCAGGTTTATGAGTACTTTATCTCTCATCACCTGGCAAAGGCTTTCGAATCTCTATTTGGTAGCGTTACTTGTCTTCCCGGATGGTGAGTTCCTTCTGTTCTCTCTATATTTAATTGTGTTACTAATACGGTCCTTAGTTTCTCCATGTACCGTCTGCGCACTGCCGACAAGGGAAAACCATTGATTATTTCCGATGGCATGATCAAGGATTACAGTATCTGCAACGTCGACACTCTGCACAAGAAGAATTTGTTGTCCCTCGGTGAAGATCGATATCTGACAACACTCATGACGAAGCATTTCCCCTACATGTCGTACAAGTTTATTCCTGATGCTTATTGTCAAACTGCTGCCCCCGAAGAGTGGAGCGTCTTGCTCTCACAGCGACGTCGATGGATTAATTCAACTATCCACAATCTGGCTGAGCTTATGTTGCTCAAGGATATGTGCGGTTTCTGCTGTTTCTCTATGCGATTCATCGTCTTCATCGATCTTACCGGAACCATCATTCTCCCTGCCACCTGTGTTTACCTAGGTTATCTTCTCTACCGAGTCATCACCCATACTGGCCCATTGCCTCTCGTTTCCATTATCATGATTGCTGCAGTGTACGGTCTTCAGGCTCTCATCTTCATCTTGAAGAGACAATGGCAACACATCGGATGGATGATCATCTACCTACTAGCCTTCCCCGTCTACTCGTTCATTCTCCCGATCTACTCGTTCTGGAACCAAGACAACTTCTCGTGGGGTAATACACGTATCGTCATTGGTGAGAAAGGTAATAAACAGTTGGTCGCGGTGGACGACGAAGGCTTTGATCCCAGATCCATCCCACTGCAACGATGGGATGACTACGCTGCATTGAACAATCTACCTGGTCGCCGTGGCATGCACAGCGAAAAGGGAATGGATATCTATGATGATCAATATGAGATGGACGACATGAAATCCGTCTACTCTTCTGTCAGACAGCCCTCAGTCCTTACCGGTCTCCAGGGCCGTGGCGGATACATGCCCCCTCACTCGCCTGCTCCATTCCAGAACATGCGACAGTCCGCATATGGTGCGTATACCGACAACCCTGCACACCGGCAATCTACTGCTTCGTTTGGTGATGCCAAACGCATGCAATCGCCCTACCAAGATGGTCCCAGCCACCAACGTAGTATGAGCAATCTTCGCGCGGTATCCAACAACTCACCACAGTTTGACATGCACCGTGCTTCCAACGCCACTCTTGGCTTTGCTGGTGGTGCTCGCGCACCATTAGGTCAAGGTCACCAATCCACCACATCCTTCGACTTCCAACGAGGTCACGTTGGCCCTGACGATGGTATGATCATCGACGCCATCCAATCCGTGCTCCGAGAGGTCGACCTCGACACGGTCACCAAGAAGCAAGTCCGCGCCCTGGTCGAGCAGCGACTACACACAGAGTTATCAGGAGAACGTAGGACGTTCCTGGACCGCCATATCGATAACGAGCTGGCTAACATGTAAACGCTACGTCGTCTATTTGCGTTTTTAATCTAAGGAAGATAATTGTAAAACGTGGAGGAGTAATCTGGAAATCTGGATGTACATATAATTAAGAAAACACAGGTTGATCATGTTTGATATGACAAGAAGCAATGTTTTTTAAGGGAGGGTCTGGGATCATCCCTCAGAAGAAGAATCATGTCGTAGTTTGGTGCACAAGAGAAGAAAAGAGTACCATGTAATTCGTGGCGTCGATCCTTTATTTTTTTTTCCTCTTTTAGAAGATGAAAAAACTAAGTAGGTACTGCCGGAATCGTTGTTTGTTTTTGGTCCCGATCGATCGTTCATTTTTATCGGGTTTTGGGATTACGGGAATTATCGGCGGTCGGATTATATCTTTTTATAAAGTACGCTGCATAGCATCGTTGTTGTTATAGTAGATTCGTTGTTCATGTCGTCGTCGTCGTCATCGCATATAATGGATAGGTATTGTCACATCGTTAGGCTTCCCTCTCCTTGTTGGGTGGCGAGTATGGTGGTCGTGCTAGGTAATATCAATCTCGGAAATCTTCAATAATATTTTTGGTTTGGGGGATGTGTGAATTTTATGTTGTAGTGAAATGTGCTTATTTGACTTGAGCTGTTGTTAGGTATGGAGGCATAGTGCTTGGTTATCGTGGCGGTCGAGTATATCTACTTTTGGTCTTTCACTGCTTACTCGAAAGGCATACAATAGGGTAATAGCCAATTAGAAGTTGAGGTCATTTCTCAGGTCAGACGTCGATTACCATGATCTCGTAATACTCGAGATAAGTTGCAGTTTTCTGTACCCGGAGGTCCGGATAAGTACCTCCTTAATATAAATATCACGCAAGTACTTATCTACCTAGGAATACTCAGTAGAAACCCCGTGGGTAAGCTCTGAACGTAAGCATATTCCCCTCAAGCATACACATGAAACAGGAACAATGATAACGCCGTTCTATACGCCTGAATAACATGCATACCTAACCTAACCTAACCTACGTATACGCCCAGCGCTATCCCTCAAGGAACAAATCATAATGACCAAGTCTTTTTCTTCTTGACCCTGAAGTACCTCATATGTAGGCAAGCGTATCCATATTCCATATTCCACCGTAACCTAACTGAACCTACCCAGGTTCCAGGTCCTAGGTAACAGCACGAGCACAGTCCAGGAGTCTCCACCTAAACACTAATCGTATCATCGATCTTCCCAACGCCCTTAAGACGGAGATAAACATCCGTGCCCCAGCCGTAAAGACTCTGCACGGCAATGCCGCCGCCGAAGTACTCCGCGTAGGCGCGGCTAAGGGGTAATCCGTACCCCAAGCCGGCAATGGAGCTTCCACCGCTTCCAGCTGCCGATATCACGCCTAGCGCGTCCTTACCGCCGCCACCACCGACGGGGACCTCGTCCTCCTCGCTGAACGTCGTGAAGCTGTAGCTCCAGATGTTGGGCAGCACTTCGGGAGCGATCCCGCCGCCACGGTCGCGGATGCGGATCGTGACGCCGGGGGCGTTGTCGTCGAGTGGCTTGATGGCGTCGCCTCTAAAGGCGCCTTTGTCGCCGGCGGGGGGGTCGAGGGTCACGCGCGGGGGGCCGGCGTCGGGGGGTTCGGGGGCGATGGTTATTACGACGGGGTCCCGGTTACGTCCGCTTTCGACGGTAGCGCGGAAGGCGTTCTTGAGGAGCTCTGTTACGATGTACTCCAAGTGCATCGGCACGAAGGCGAACGTCGTTTCGGGCTCCCCGTCTATTACCCAGTGCGGACGCACGCCGTACTTCAGCTCGCAGATGTCGGCTACGAAACCGGCGCACGAGTCGACTACTTCAGAGGGGGAGAGCGCGGTGTCGATTACTCCGATGTAAGATGGGTGTTCGGGGCAGGGGGTTGGGGAGGCGCCGGGGTCGAAGTGTGGTAAGGAGCTGTAGTGTAGGGCGATGTGCTGCTCGGCGATGAGGCGCGTGCCGATGCGGGTGCGTAGGTGGGTATCGAGGAAGTGGGTGACCTCGGCGGGGGAGATGTAGCGGCGGCACTCGAGGAAACCCTTAGCGAGGATGGGAATGGTGTCCTGGTGCGTGTGCACGAGGTCGGCGAGGATCTGGGTGAAGCGGATCTCGGCGTCGAGGTTGGCGATGTGGCGGTGCTTCCAGGGGAGAAGAGTGGAGAGGGAGTGCAGGTAGTTGTGGTAGATTTTGCTGATGTTCGGGTTTGACACTACGATAAAGGGAAGATTGCGTAGTGCTTGGATGCGGTGGGCGAGTCGAATGGGGAGGAGGGAAAGGGTGAAGTTGGCCGAGGAGAAGAGGGCGTCTTCCGAGATTGGGGGACGGCCGTGCCTGGTGAATTGAGGGTTGGTTAATACGTGATCTAGATTATGAATTGAGGCTTCCAATGGTTACACGGATTGGTATACCCCCTCCTATAAGGCTATAACTAGTGGCGGTGAAAAGAATGACCTACTTAACCAGATCAGCGAGGCTCAGAGGGTGCTGATGCTTGTTGGTGAGGTCGGCTATCTCGTCGTCGGTCACCGTTGCGGTGCTCGGTGGGTGGGACCATTTCTGATGGGACGATGAGGACGAGGGTTTGGTTGTAGCGTGTGACGAGTAGTAACACGGTCTCAGAAGATTGCGTCTTATAATCGAGGCGTTGGGTGTGTCAAAACACCGTAGCCGCCTGAGTATATTCCTCATGGCGGCATTGTGTGGTGTAAATATGAGAATGGTCAAAGGGGATGGTCGTATGTTGGAGACGTTGGAGCAGTTGGAGTCATAGGCGAGGGTAGAAATAAGAAAGAGAAAATATGGATGAATTTTGATGTGTCGGAGTCACGAGCCAAACCCCGGAAACATCGACGTCAGTGCAGAATTATTGAATTGATAAGGGTCAGCTATCTTAGTGTGGCTGCCGATCTTACCTTTTATTGTCTAGGACTTACATAGGTACCTATAGGTAAGTATCTTTCCCCTTTACTGGACAGGTGCAATTCAGAGAGCTCTTTCTCAATTATTGTATTGTATTCAGATAAGAAATAACTGTTATGAAATATGAACTCATTAGGTTAGGAATGTATTGTTCTTTATTGTTGCATAAGCTATAAGCCAAGTTCAGTCAAGCTTTCTGCCAGGTGATCTTAAGACTAAAAGATGCAGCTGTGCCCCGAAGACCCCGCATCGAATACGCGCTCGCTCGTGCCATGTCCTATTGCCTAATTGCCCCTCACTGTCTCACTATATCCATCACTGAGATCATTGAGTCCTCACTTCTTGGTCGAGCTCAACACCTTTGATGTGCTCGTACGACTCCAATGTAGTGAAGGCATCGTTAGGGAATGTTACTCTGAGTGAAGGTAAATCAAAGTTAATATGCATTTAAGACGGATATACGATCAAAGGTAGATATGAAAGAGCTACATACGAGAAGCCCTTGAGAAGATTGTACTCGTGGCCAATCTTACCGCCTTGGTCCTCGGCATGCTTCTTTGCTGCAGCAATTTGCTCGGGGGTGGCATCCGGATTGCAGGTAACCTATTAGGCAATGAGCAACATTCTTCATAAGCCTGGTCATATATGACGATATAAGGAAAGTATAGAAAGGTCGGGTAGAATTACAATGTAGGTAGGCATCTTGAAAGAGACGGTTGTATGGAATAGACGTCTGGTTGGTAGTTGTTTACGGAAGTCGTTGCTTGCGATGTGGTGTAACAAGGAAGAAGAGGATGGAAGTTGGTGTTGTTGCGAGATTAAATGTTGGGTTTTATGGAAGGTAGAAATAGAAATAGCTGAAGGAGAGCGCATGCCAATTTAATAGAGATTGGTCGAGAGAAAAGGTACAAGGTAGTAGTGCCTGAACCACGTATCACAGAGCGTTTAAACATCAATAAAAGTCAGGAAAGTGGGAAAGCACAGCCGGACTGGTGGAAAAGTGAATACGTCATCACGGCCTGACTTTAAACACAAACTTCCCGTCCGATTATTAGGTGTTAGGAACTGTTAGGTATTCACTACCTACTTAGCGCCTTGGGAAAGCATCCAAAGATGAAGCACATGTCTGACAACTTTCCTATTTAAGTACAATTCCGAACCAGTTTTTGACTCACACGATAGTTCATGCATGTAAAACAACACCTGAATCTGTAGTTGATCAGCTTAGTATATTGATAACTAATACTAGGTACTCAGAGGTGCTCCCATGACCCGAAAGTGTTGTAACTTACCTGCTTACCTACGCATTAAACGTAAATCGGCCTATAGGGCAGAATTGGGGTCTCTCTGATGAATGGCTAGTATTGCGTGATAACTAATAGTTAGACCTGTACTTCAGTCCTTCGGTGTCTAAGACAACATTGAAAATATGCCGAAATTGTCGATGACATTCAATGTGTTAAAGCCGCCGATAACCTGCCGGCAGGATCGTAGGGTCCGAACGATGGAGCCCGCCTGCCCCGCTTGAATCTCGGCGTCGGACTAAAAAAGTAGACCCACATAGCTGCTTACCTGGGCAGCTGTGAGCGGCAGCGCTAGGTTATCTTATCAGTTCTTTTATCGATAAGAAATTATTCAAGGACCCAAAACATTTTTTCCGCCTTCTATTCAAGTTAGAAACTAAAGCCGTCGCAACAGCTTCGACGAATTGACGATCGCAATCGCATTCGCCATTGCAATACCGCAATCATGGAGCAACAAGCGCATAAACCTCATCGTAAATCGAAGGAGAAGAAGCAGCAAAGTGGCGGTTGGTAGAATGAAAATGTCTTATTGTAATGTTACTGACAACTTCAGATCGGAATCCCAAAGCCTTTGCCTTTTCAAGACCTGGCAAACTTCAACGTACTGCTGCTAGATCGCATGATGTACGTTCGATTCAATTGTACATACTATTTCTTGGTTATACTAATACGGCTATTCTAGGTCAAAGAGAAGCGGTTGCACGTACCTCTTGTCGACAGATTGCCCGATGAACCTCCACCTAGACTCGTGACAATTGTCGGACCGCCCGGTGTTGGAAAGACGACATTGCTAAAGTCTCTCATTCGAAGATATACTAAGGAGACAATCACAGACCCTCAAGGACCAATTACTATAGTTACGTCCAAAAAGCAACGGCTTACCTTCGTCGAGTGTCCGAACAAACTAGAAGCGATGGTTGATCTAGCCAAGGTTGCCGATATCGTTTTACTTATGATTGATGGGAACTATGGGTTTGAGATGGAGACAATGGAATTTTTAAATATCCTAGCCGCTACAGGTATGCCCGGAAATGTGTTCGGCATCTTGTCACATCTGGACCTTTTCCGAAAACCACAAACCCTCAAAGATGCCAAAAAGAGATTAAAACACCGATTATGGAGTGAGCTATACCAAGGCGCACATCTGTTTTACCTTTCTGGAGTTATAAATGGGAGGTATCCGGACCGCGAAGTTCACAACCTGTCTCGTTTCCTTTCTGTTATGAAGAATCCTCGGCCATTGATTTGGAGGAACTCGCATCCCTACACAATCATCGACAGTTTCCGGGATGTTACGCATCCCACACAGATAGAAGAGGATGATAAATGTGACCGGTCGATCGCACTTTCAGGATATCTTCGAGGAACAAACTTCTCAGGCCATAACCAGCGTATCCATATTCCTGGCCTTGGAGATTTCGCTGTGTCAAGTATAGAAGCTCTTCCTGACCCATGTCCGACGCCCGCTATGGAGCAGGCTCTTGCCAAAGCAACTGGTAAAACGGGTAGAAGGAGATTAGATGAAAAGGAAAAGAAAGTCCATGCTCCCATGTCGGACCGAAGCGGTTTAAAGATTGACGGAGACGCGATTTGGATCACAAGAGAGAAGGGTTTCAATTTCGACAAGGATGTCGACTATGCAGAACGTGGTGAGGGTGAAGAACTTATCATCGGACTTCAAGGGGAACGACGACTACTAGGCCAAACAGAGGACGGTCTACAGCTCTTCCGTGGCGGCGAAAAGATAATCAATATCCCCGAGGAGGAAGATACTGGAAGAAAAAATCAACGTACCGTGAGATTTGCTGAGAGAGATGAAGACGAAGACGAGGTCCCCGATGACGAAGGCTTCGTCAGCGCAGAAGAGGACTTCAATTCCGACGAAGAAGCTGAGTTCAGTGAGAAAAAGCTGGGCAAGGTGTTTAAGGAATCGGAGAAGGATGGCGGCGACGAGGATATTGCATTCGCTGACAGCGACTCAGATCTGGGCTCCATATCAGGTGATGAAATCGACGACGAAGATGGGTCTGATGATGATGAGGACGAGGATGAGTACGATGATGAAGAGGCATCTGCCCTCCGATGGAAAGATGACTTAGCCGGAAGAGCACGGATGCTTCATGGTGGCCGGCCATCTTACCGGACAGCAGATCTCGCCCGTCTAATGTATGACGAATCCTTGACTGCGGATGAAGTGTTACGTAGATGGAAAGGAGAAGTCGATGCAGATGAGGAAGAAGAGAATATCGAAGATTCCGAGGACGAGGATTTCTTCAAAAAGGCAAAGAACGATGAGGATGCGGCATCGGAAGACCGCTTCATACCTACTTACGATTATGATGATCTAGCAACAAAATGGTCATTGGATGACAACATCGAACAACTTCGCAAGCGCTTCACAGCAGCCACTCTAGGCGAGGGTGACGAAGAAGACGGGTTTGACGGATTTGACGAGGATGGGGACGAAGATGATGAGGGAGACGGAGAATTTGAAGATCTTGAAACAGGCGAGCAGCATAAGGCTGAACCCGAGTCAGCAGAAAGTCTGGAAGCGGAACGAGAGAAAAATGCTCGAAGAAAAGAGGAGTTAAAGCTCCGATTTGAGGAGGAAGATCGCGAGGGATTTAAGAATGATAAAGCTAATGCTAGGCGTGAAGGTGGCGAGGATGAGGAGTTCGGTGAAGATGACTGGTACGACGCGCAAAAAGCGCTCATTCAAAAACAGCTTGACATCAACAATGCCGAATTTGAAGCTTTGGACGAACGGCAAAGAGTCACGGTCGAAGGTTTCAAGGCCGGAAAATACGCAAAAATTGTAATTGAGAAGGTTCCTGCCGAATTTGTCACCAACTTCGATGCCCGGATGCCCCTTATCGTTGGAGGCGTCCTTGCAACGGAGGATAGGTTTGGTTATGTCCAAGTCCGCATCAAGAGGCATCGCTGGCACAAGAAGATCCTCAAAACAAACGACCCCCTGATCTTCTCTCTTGGGTGGAGGAGGTTTCAGTCACTTCCGATATACAGCATTTCGGATTCACGCACGAGAAATCGTATGCTGAAGTATACACCAGAACATATGCACTGTTTTGGTACATTCCATGGTCCTCTTATCGCACCGAATACTGGTTTCGTCTGTTTTCAATCCTTCTCGTCGGCCAATCCGGGCTTCCGAATCGCTGCAACAGGAACTGTCCTTGCCGTCGACGAGTCTACAGAAATTGTCAAGAAACTAAAACTTACAGGAGCGCCGTACAAGATCTTCAAGAACACGGCTTTCATCAAGGACATGTTTAATAGTTCGCTTGAAATTGCTAAATTTGAAGGTGCCGCGATCAAGACGGTTTCCGGCATCCGTGGTCAGATCAAGCGCGCTTTGTCTAAACCTGACGGCCACTTCCGAGCCACATTCGAAGACAAGATTCTGATCAGCGACCTGGTGTTCCTCCGCGCATGGTACCCCATCAAGCCGCGCCGCTTCTACAACCCGGTCACCAACCTTGTGGGCGACTGGCAGCCGATGCGACTGACGGGCGAGGTCCGGCGCGACCAGGGGATCGCGACGCCACAGGACCGCAACAGCAAGTACCGACAGATCGAGCGGGCGACGCGACACTTCAACCCGCTGAAGGTGCCCCGCGCACTCGCGGCAGAGCTTCCGTTCAAATCGCAGATCGTGCAGACGAAGCCGCAGAAGAAGCAGACGTACATGCAGAAGCGGGCAGTGGTGCTTGGAGGGGAGGAGAAAAAAGCACGTGACTTGTTGGTCAAGCTGACGACGATCCGGAAGGACGCGGTGGCACGGCGCAGGGCGAAGAAAGATGAGAAGCGCGCTGAGTTCAAGAAGAAGATGGAGGAGATGGGCGAGAAGAAGGAGGCCAGGGAGAAGAGGGAAAAACAGGAGTTCTGGCGTAAGGAGGGGAGGAAACGGAAGGGTGATGCTGAGGGTGCTGGGGCGGGCGGTGGTAAGAGGCGCAGATGATGGAAATTTGGAGTATGTACGCAGCCCTTTTTGCTTTTGTACATAGGTACATAGGTAATTTATTATGTACTATGTACCTAGTAGTTGCTAGGCAGGAATGGAGCCAGAAAAAGTGCCCCATGTGCTAATCCTACTGTATTAGACTGTGGAAGGGATAGTTTTGGTTACAGTGCCGATAGTAAGATTAGCACATGGGGTCCTTTTTCCGACTTCATTGTGCTAGGTACTCGATAGAACGAGTACACCCATATGAGGATTGCCACGAGTTCGCGATCCCCACTAGAACTTTAATTAAATCCTGCATGCCAAGAACCTCAGTTGTGTATGCCCATTATGAATGACAATTTTGTAGGAACTGAATGATTTGCTTGACAAAAACTGGTTTTGAAACAAAAATGATAACTTGCCAAGAAGCTGAATTGGGATTTTTGGGATTGCATACCTCCTAGTAATTATGCTACCTACTTTGGAGTGGTTGCTACCTAGTATGATAGATAAACTGATCTAAATACTACCTAGTAACCTTGACTTCCCTAGATAGCAACTTACTTACCCAAGTAGGTACTTCCTTATATACAAAAACTAGATCTAGATCCATCAGATTGCTTCGTTTCGATTAGACTGACTTCAATACGTTGAATAAACTGAATAGAAGATACTATTTAACTGACTTGGTTGAATTGCAAAGAAAAAAAGAGAGAGAGAGAGAGAGAGAAGGTGCGTAAGTATGTAAGTATGTAAGTATGTAAGTATGTCAGTATGTAAGTTTGTCAGTATGTAAGTCTGCAAGTCTGCAAGTCTGCAAGTCTGCAAGTCTGCAAGTCTGCAAGTCTGCAAGTCTGCAAGTCTGCAAGTTTGTAAGTGTAAATGTGTAAATGTGTAAGTGTGTAAGTCTTTTGTTCTGTGGTTGGGCGCTGGGGGTGTGATTGATTGCAACAAGGTCTTGACACTTTAACTTTATCCTAACATCGTAATGATCGACACTTATGCTATTTGTCGTTTCGAGGTTTTTTTGCTTTTGCTTTTTCGATTTTAGCTACCTAGGTACCTAGTACCTAACATTTTTTTTTTTGCACGAACCTGAAATGACAACATCAACACCAATTTTTGCTTCGCGATCGCTTTTTGGCACTCTACGTAGCCTTAAGCAACTTAGGTAGTATCCCACACCGTACTAGTTGTTTCTGTGAGGCATACAAGGTAAAAGATGATTAACCAATATGTACCTACTAATTAAGCTAGATAGTACTGATGATGTCTTTTAAATATTGCCAATCTTGCCTCCTATCTAACACAATCATCTTTTCCTCCTCACATTACGATATATACCTCATCTAATATATTACCTGCTATTATCTATGACAATTCTTCTTAATCTACGTCGCACTTGAAGGACCTGTACCTGCTGTCTAGAATCCCTAAGCGTTAACATCTACCTAGTAGCCTAGTAGATATGTCCACTCCACGCAAACTCATTCCACCAGTTTATCTCACAAGAGCCAGATCTGAGGATATTAGCAGAGACCCGACCTTATCGCGAATCGCCGAATTTGATAGTCCTATAGAATCTCGCATCAGTCACGATAGAACTCGTCCCCATAACCCTCCATTGGAGTATGCCAACGTATCGCCACAGGATGCTCACCAACTCCTTGGTATTGAAGCCCACATTATCGACAGAGGTCTCCTTAATGATACACAAAATCCCACAAATTCCCAACAAGGTCAGGTCTTGGATCAGAAAAAAGGAAGCATCATTGGATCTAATATCTCTCCAGGGACTTTAGAGCAGAGTGTCTTCCTTCAATCGCATCTAGGAGAAGGGCTTCCACTGCCTGACTTTATATCCCCTCCTATCGAAGGCATAGCTCGAAGCCCTGAAGAATCTCAACTCGCACGCGCAACTACGAACACAGTTGCGAATTACAATGAGACAACCGAGCACCCGTACCA
Organism: Annulohypoxylon maeteangense; assembly: GCF_022496945.1. NCBI lineage: Eukaryota > Fungi > Ascomycota > Sordariomycetes > Xylariales > Hypoxylaceae > Annulohypoxylon > Annulohypoxylon maeteangense. The sequence goes on along the minus strand of NW_025953249.1, from coordinate 883,016 downwards.
TGATTCGTTGGACGCTAACGGCGAGTCAAACTTATCGACCAGGGAACGGATATCTATCGGAATATCCAAGATACATCTCCGCAAAGCAGTGATGTCCTTACTAGTGCACCTGCGCTCGGCATTGGACATGAAAACGACGGTCCGTTTTGTCGTCGTTATCTTTAGCCACCTTATGGGTGTTGCGACCACCATCTCTGTCGACATAGCACCTAACCGCCCAGGAGATTCTCTCTCGTCACCTGGGGATGACGGCTACCCAATAATGGTGGCGCAGGTGGCTGCATCGATGCTATCGCCTCTGATATTCGGCATCGTATCGACCAAGGAGACTTCGACTCCGCTTCGACAAAAGATAGTCTCCTTTTACTACTTTCTACTTGTGATTGGTGTAATCATGTCTTTCATATCCCTCTTACTCTATTCGTTATGGCCCTCGGGTTACCGAATCACCAATTCGACAATTATGGCCAGTCTGATGTTTTCTGTCCTTGGGGGTTGGCAGTTCCTGGAGAAGTCTTGGAAGGAAGCAGGGCAGAGGTCAGACGAGGACATCGAGCTAGGTTTGCGACGAGACTGAAGCGTAAGTATCACATATTTCCTTACTAAGTTTGGTTTGTACCTTGTGCAGTTCACCTTGAGATGGAAATTATTAGGCGTTGCAACATAGACGGGGGTAAGGGTAGGGGATTATTTCTTAATAAAAACAAAAACACCTAACCCATGACTGCCCCGCGACTTGATGCTGGACCCACCTCACCACTCCACTGATACGCGCGAGAATACTAGCCCTAAATAAGTAAGGATTTGAATCGATCACTGCATATTCCCCGGCATGAGCTAGACATAAACAGGTAAGCGCGGACCGAATTTAATTGATTTCCAAAACAGGAAATCGCTTGCGCCTTGCTAATATCTGATTGGCTAATGCTTTATCTGCTGCTTACATAGAACTATTCCCGGTCCAAATACCTTGAGAATTTGTAAGAAGTCATAATTTCATCGATAATGATCTCGCAAACCGGGGAAAAAAAGCAAAACTGCAGAATCACGCTTAGTACCTACCGCCCACGAAAATCAAACCTTCGTTACACGCCTTTTCTTTATGTTCTCTTCCTTAGGGGGTTCTCGGGCTCGAGTTCTTTTCCGAACTCGCCTTGGGGTCGGGATACCAATCCCATCACTAGTGAAGCTATGGTTAATCCCTGTACTTTGCGTGTCCTGTGTCGTGAAACTCGACGTCGCAAGGTCGCCATCTTCAGAATCGACGTTAGAAGCCTAAAATATGTGTTATTAAGCTAAATAAATGGGTAGGCGATGCTCTATTTATATGATGATACTCGAAAATTGCTCAACCCAATGAGAGGAGGCTATTTTGGCTGCATGCAAAGTAAAATATTTACCTGTGTCAAGGATTGGGTGTCTTGGACATCGCCAGATTGGGCTTTTCCGGCAAGGGTCTCGTCCGCCAGAGCACAGTAATTCCATTGAGGCCGATGGTCCTGCCCAGCAAGAATACACAGGAACCAGACAGCCAAGCTTATCGTCAATTCCTTGTAGTCGTCCCCGGTGCTATGATTATCCCAAGAAATCGCTTTGTATTCCATGAGCCCCTGGTAGTGCAGCTGTTCAATTAGATCCTTATTCACGTCAGTTTCTGAGCTCAGGGGCTGACTAGACGCCTAAATGTATTACCTCAGAGTCTGGGTTTAGCGGAACTTCCTTGGGGCGGATGCGGACGGCCAAAACCTCCTTACTAGTAATAAGGAAGCCGTATCTGGCCTCGCATTTGACACAATAGTTGAAAATCTGTAGTAACGGCGCTGCATCCCTGCACCCAGATGGATGCCGCCTCCATTGACCTGACTCATCAGCTAGCTCCCCATTTATGAGTTTGCTGCTGGTCCAATAGCACCCTGGCTTGATTTCGCATGGTAACCTATTTTCTTGTTTCCCGGGGGTTGCCCCTCCACCGTCTGGGATAGATCTTGATGTAATTTTCCTCCTGCTCGAGCCTTGGATAGGCTTGATCTTCCTTGATGGAGGAACTCGGGATGGGCTTTCTTCTGGTTCGCTCGTTGTTGGGCGGCTTTGTGCAGCCTTGACGCGGCTCGAGGCAACCCACGAGACGTGGCTAAAAACATCGTCTACCGCCTGAAGGGCTATCTGTATCATCGGCCGTGTCCATCTAGTCATGATGGTGGTGGTAGTGTCCTCGCCCGTCTCGATGCACTCTGTGAATGGGTCAAGTTTCGGGAAAGGATATCGAAGGTTTCTGTTGCCACGGCGAAGTTCCTCCATCAATTTGCCTTTGAATATCTTCTCGAGGGTTGTAAAGTTAAAGTCTTCCCATGGTAAAATCCTCTTAGGGACAAGCCAATTCCTTCCATTAGTAAGCGTTTTAGTGTAGTTGTCAACGCGATTTATTTTCGGATTCTTGGTGGTTAAATACTCGAAAATCGACTCAGCTGGATCCTTAGGCATCTGCTCTGAAGAAAAAAGGTAGATAAGTAGATCAATTCAATTGATTTTGGAAAGGATTAAGATGATCGAACAATAGGGTATTTGCGACGCGGCTACGATTAGTCTTATACATACTATCATTGCCATGCCATAGACAAATGACTCACGTATCTGCCTGCGAAATCACCACCATTAAAGAAGGATAGATAGAGTCTGTCCACGATTGGGGTAATATGTTCTTAGGTTGCATTATGTGCGATCTTTTGCATACCAACAGCATCCAGGATATTGACACACATATGCAGAACGGGTAGTTACAGAAGTTCTCAGAGTCTAATAGGTCGCCACAGCTTAGTATCGAAAAGCCATAAGCTGGCGATGGTAGACGGATAGTTACAATTCAGGAGGAAGGTCGGATCCGCCCGCGTAGTGGTTGCATTCATCTTGTCGGACCAATCTGAGGATTCGGGATCATTCCCGAGTCCGCGAAGACTAGTTAAAACCGATGTATGACTATTTTGGGGGGTATCTACTGGATCTTTGGAATTAATTTTAATTCTAAGAGAGGGGAACAATGGTGACAGAAACAGTTCGTGCTAATAGACGTTTGTGTCTGTTAGATGAGCTGCCCCCATGCATTGGACCAAAACTCCGAGCGTTTCCTAACCGTCGACCGAAGATCCAATGGCTCCAGCAATTGGAAAGGTCTCCAGGATCAGAACTTGGGTCTCAAGGATATGTCTTCCGAGTGAAGATTGACTCTCGAATTTATGCCCTAAAAGTTGTGAGTTTATTTCCTTGATAATCATACCTAACAAGTTAGAGTTACTAAATCTGATATAGTTCAAGTTCTTCAAACCGTCTGATGCCAAATATTTATTAAGTCCGGTACGCGCCAAAAAAGTCAGCGATGAGATAGCAGCCTTTCATGTGGATCCTTTCTATGCGGAATGCCGTGCGTATGGCCGCATACAGAAGCAGGAAGAAGCTAAAGGCTTAAAAAGTCGGATTGCTGCTAATTGCTATGGCTTCCTCTGTTTGCAGAAGAAACACGAGTTGCAACTCGCCGAGATGGGAATCGATCTCTGGGATCTCCCAGAAGAGGACGAGTATCGACAACAAGCTGAGGGCAGCCCTATTCGCGCAATATTGAAGGAGTATATCGAGGAAGAAACAGAATTCAATTCTCAAAATTGCAAGGAGATGCTTAAGAAACTGCGTCGACTTAACAGATGGGGGGTCGTTCATAGGGACATACAAGCAGGAAATTACAAGAACGGGCTGCTCATAGACTTAGGCTCTGCCTGGACAGAGCCTCACTGTATTATGAAAGCCGTACCGAAAGATGTCGCGGATGGGTGGAGGCAGACCGACATGTCACAATTTGATGAGATGTTGAAGGAGAAAGGGATTGGTAAAGATATGCATATACTGCCAAATCTGGAATATCACAAGAAGCTGAGGTCTTGGAAGCCATGATAACCGAAAGATGCGAGCGTTAATTCCCGTCTCCTTAAAGCTCTCGTGAGAGAGGGAATATTTTCGGAGAAACGGAGAGAGGAAGGGATGAATTTGAAATAACTGAATGTATAAAGCAGGGAAATGGTATAAAGTGGATACATCTGCTGTATTTAGTCGTTTTCTTCGTCAATATTGAGAATTTTATATCTCCAATTGAAGTACCCGAAAAGTGTTTGGCGAACAACCGCTTAACTTACCTACCTAGGTACTCTTATGTAACTTATTGTTGCCTGCAGATCAAGACCCTAAATGCCAGGTAGATAGCCTCAATCGATTATTTTTGGGGGAAATTTCATGGATCGACTTCTGTTAAGCCAACCTCGTTACCCTATGTTTCTTCAGCGCTTCGAATTCTTTGGAAGAAACGCCTCGCACAAGTAATTGCAAGTTTCGACCTGCACGCCATTCGCCGTCCTCGACCGCTCGATCCATCTCGACTTCCCAGAAGCCCGTCTTCGGCTCGTAGTAGCTGTCGGGCTTCGCCCACTTCCATACAAGCTTGTGCACGCCGTTACCAAAAAGGTCACCTATTGTATTACTCTGGACGGGGATTGCGAAGACTTGGATGGAGAGGCCACTGTCAGTGGGCGGATGACGCGGTGCGGCGGAGAGGCGGGTAATGATTTCCGAGGAAGGCTCAACGTCATGAGTGATATTACCGACCAACGATGAAAAGAACTGCGATATTGCTGTTGTGTCATTATTATTATCTGTGGTAGGTAGTGTGAAGGTGCCGAGATCGTGAAAGCCTCGGATCAACTGGATGCTGCTTGGTTCGAGATTGATGGGTATCATGGTATGTATATTACTGTCTAAAGGTGCGATGGAAGCGGTGGATGGGGATCGAGGTGACCAGTAATGAAGCACGGTTGAAGACGGTGATCGGACTGCCAGCAATGTATGCGGATGAGTGTAGGTAGTTAGGTCCGCATCTGGGATTGGATGGAACGGGCTCGGCTGCGTAAAGAACGCTTAAGTCTAGAGTTAGGTAAGATGAGACTAGACATGCGCACGTACATTTTCACTTTGCTGGAGGATTCTAAGCTCTGGGTATGGAGGAGGTGCCTCCATCATGTGTTGGCGATGGCGATGTTTAATTGAAGTTGAACTGTTCAGGAATGATGAAAGTACGTATCTCCTGGTAATAACGTCACCTGGGTAATTACCTGCACGTAACCAGACCCTCCTCACCCCTCACCCTTTCCAATCGGCACCCCCTCAGCCCCTCTAGCTTAGATCTGGGTTTGCTAGCCCGTGCACCGAAAAAGAAATACACGCCCATGGATGCAGCTAATGTGCGGGCGCCACCCGCACTGGGATGTACCTGGTACGAAGTACATACCGAAGTACTCGGAAACTGGCGTGGGGGCTCACAAATCTTAAAAACCATCTCCTTCTCCATTTCTCTCGCATTAAGTTCTCTACCCAACTAGACTTAATTGACCAATCAAAGAAGATATATTGGACGAAAGGGGGTAACGAGATCCCTTTTACCTGCTCTACATCGATCTAAACTATTCAAAGCTCGTAACGAAACTCTCTGTTTTGCAAATCTGTCAAATCCAAGAATTCATGATTCTCCTCTGCCTTATGTTCATTGCCCAGAGCCGCTTTCTCTTGTTCTCTCTGTTTATTTCGCCTATCGAGCACCCACCGCATCACAACCAAGTCGATCGTAATGAGGACATAAATAATACATATCGAGATCTTCGCTGGAAGGTAGCGTGGGGCATCCCGAGCTTGAAAGGTCTGTGGTGAGATGATGTTGCCAACGGTATAGGCGATCGTTCCTATGCAAGCCACGGTAACCTTCTTGGTTGATCCCGCCACGTTCGAGCTCTGTAACCCGAGGATCGTTGTCCAACCAATTGGAATTCCGCCGCTTGTATAGTAACCTACCAAAGCTGGCACTCGCTCCGTCGTAGCCATCAGAACGGCTCCCACTATAGCAGGAATGTGGCCCGCGATGCAGAAATAGAGTCGCTGTTTCGTCTTCATAGCCCCATATGTAAGTCCAATCAAAGCTACAATCTCCCAAGCACCAAGTGGGGTTACTAAGAGTAAAGACTCTTCGTTCGTATATCCCATGCCTTTAACCAAGATGTTTCCAAACGAAGTCGCGATTGAGTTTGGAATATTAGCTGCGAATACCCAAAATGCGTAAAGCCAGGTCATCGTGTCGGTCAAGGCCTCCCTAACCTGGCTCCACTTGAACGTCTTCGACCCGATTCCCTGCTCGTTATGTCTGATACGTTCGAGATGAAGTCCCTTTTGTTCTTTATCGAGAAATCCGGCGGCAGCAGGGGAATCTGGCATGATGAACCAGAACACAATCCCCATGACTGCGGTTAACAGACCTAAAAATAAGAAGATGATCTGCCAACCCTTCAAGGTGGCATTCGAGTCTTTACCCACGTGGGTTGCGACGCCGTATGCGAAAAAGCCACCGAACATCTGCGCCATCCCACAGGTAGAGAACCATATACCCACGCGAAAGGCCTGCTCCTCTTTTGTGTACCACTGCGAGGTAAACAATACCCATGCCGGCACGATGGCAGCCTCTAGGGCACCAAGGAAGAAGCGGCAAACTAATAGCCCCGCGTAATTCTTGCAGGCCGCCAAGCAGGCGAGAGTAACACCCCAGAGAGTGACATTGACGGAGGTATATTTAGCGAGAGGAAACAATTGTATCAAGCGAATCGTCGGGAATTCGAATGCTAACTGTCCAAAGAAGAATATAGACGCCACCCAATTGAACTCGTTCCCTTTAAGTCCGGTCGACTGGGTGATACCGGTGACGCTAGCATACGAGACAGCAGTCTTGTCAATGTACTGAAGGAAGTCTGTCACATGTTAGCAACGTCTTTCGCTCAAAACCTTTTCTTAAAGACAGTGTTTCATCAAGTACGGATAGCTAGAGAGATGAATATTATGACATACTAATATCATGTTAGCTCTATATGAAGTATTGCGATCTAGGGGCAGCTATCAGGATACTAACCAGACAATGCAGATCAATGGCATAATATGGGTGTCGATGCGCCGGACGAGCCTGCGATTAGCTTCGGGATCTAAGGCCTGGTGCAAGCCACCCGTTTCCTGGAGGAGTTCAAGCGCGGCATCGGCGCCAGCCCTAGGAACTTGGTTCTTCACGGGTTTCTCTGAACTGGTTCTAATTGGAGTTGGACTTTCGGCTTTTTCTGGCGCGAGGATATCCTCTCCCTTCTCAGATGGCTCACTCATTTCGTCTATGGGTATACCCAATTGTGTTCCAATAAGAGCACTTGCTGTCGCGATTAGTTATGAATGCGTGCGACTCCACCTGATTGAGACTGTCACCTCGTTACACCTATGATTGACGATTCGGAACCATCAAGAGTATTTATGACATGAAAACACGGCGTAACACAGGTTTCCAGCCTCTAATTAGTTCGCCATGATATGTTAGGCTACCCACTCTAATTCGGTGTCGTGCAATGAAGTTGCGCGATCCTCTGAGCACGTCATTTGAGGGCTGATGATGCCACAACATATCAAGGATCTTGACTTTGCGGTGGCTCTAATAACAAGCATTCTATAGTATAGATAGTAAATATTAGCAGAAATAATTCCCTTCTCGATACCAGGTATATACTAAAACCGCTCCGGGCTACTTTCTGATCGGTATTGTCGAATCAGTCAGGGTTGGGGTTAGGGTTAGGGTTCCAAACACTGGGCATCATACAATACCCCTATTCATCGGATTTACCTAAGTACCTACCTACCGAATCGATAGAAGGAATTCGTATTACTTTGTGTTAATCTATAGCACTAAGTAGGTAGTATATCGGCCATATATTGTTACTTCACCTAACGCCGCGGCGATAAGATTATACGGAAATAAAATCCATCAGTCACAGAAAATGACACAGATGCTGCCCCTATTTCCGTCGTGATATCTTCATAGGAAGCCTCAATGAGTAATCGGCAATATCGCTATCTTCAGATTCACAATTTAATATGAGCGGCGATTGTGAAACAAATAGAATGATGTGCAACCCAATTAGTAGATCGAAGCTACTTTCAATATTCAGGTAGTTAGACTCTGTTATTGCAATACGCCTAGTCACATCACTAAGTAAGAAACAACACGCGATGGGCATGCCCAAAGGGATCTGGTATTCTTGGCTATCAGTCATCAACACGATCAGAAATGGATGATTACCCAGGTATGAAATGATGATGAGGTCAACATAGTTGGACTAAAGAGAACAAGTGTATATAAATCCATGAAACCTCCCGATTACAGAAGTAAACCTCAACGTGCTCTCCTCAAGTCTGCTACTTACCCCTGAATCTTCACATACCTCATACCTATCAACACAACTTCATCACAAACCCCTAACCACCCAAAATGACCCCCAACAAAACCCTCATCTTCAAAAAAATCCCCACGGGCCTCCCAATCCCAGGCGAACACCTCGTAATCGAAAACCGCCCCATCGACCTCTCGACCCCCCCTCCATCCGGCCTCCTCGTCGAAGTCCTCTCCGTATCCCTAGACCCGTACCTCCGCGGGCGGATGCGTCTCCCCAGCATCCCCTCCTACAAACCCGCCTTCCCGCTCAACACCCCCGTCGCAAACGACGCCCTAGCCCGGGTCCTCAAATCCGACACTCCGAAATTCCAGGAGGGAGACGTGTTGTACATCTTCCTCCCCGTCGCGGAATACGTCGCCGTAACCCCGGAAATGCTGCACTCCGCGGTAAAGCTGGAGAACAAGTATAGTCTTCCCCTCGACGTCTTCCTCGGCCCCCTCGGCATGCCGGGCCTCACGGCCTTCTCCTCGCTACACCAAATCGGCAAGCCGCGCCGCGGCGAAACCATCTTCGTCAGCTCTGCCGCCGGCGCCGTCGGTTCGCTGGTCGGACAGTTAGCGAAGCGGGAGGGGATGACGGTCATTGGGTCCGTGGGGTCGGATGAGAAACTTGATTTCATCCTGAAGGAGCTGGGGTTCGACGCGGGGTTTAATTACAAGAAGGAGAGGCCGTGGGATGCGTTGGGACGTCTGGCTCCGGGGGGCATCGATGTGTATTATGAGAATGTCGGGGGCGCGCATTTGGAGGCTGCGCTGGAGCATTTGCGTGTGCGTGGACGTGTGGTGGTTTGTGGGATGATTGAGGGGTATAATAGCCCGCTTGAGGAGAGGTACGGGGTTAGGAATTTGCTGGAGATTTTTGCGAAGAGGCTTTCGGTTGCGGGGTTCCTTGTTTCGGATGAGGATTTTGGACCGAAGTATACGAGGCGCCATCAGGAGTGTGTGCAGAAGTGGATTGCGGAGGGGAGTGTTAAGGCGAAGTTGCATGTTACGAGGGGGATTGAGAATGCGGCGGAGGGGTTGGTGGAGATTTTTCAGGGGAAGAATTTTGGGAAGGCGGTTTTGAAGATTAAGGAGTAGGGTTGATTTGGTTGGTGATATGTGAGATGAGCTGGTTGAAGGGATGGTGGAAGGTTAGCACGTCTTCAGTTGGTGGTGAGTGTGATTTTACAGCAAGTTAGCTTCGTATGAAAAAATCGAAGCAACATGTTTACCTATGAAATCTATGATTTGCGGTCTGATTTATCCTAGATGACATCACTGCTACATACCCACAAATGTCTCCGTCGAACGTATTTTGAATCTGGTGTACTAAGGGGTACCTACCTGAGGGTCGGGGTTCGTCTTCTCATACCGTATACCCAAAACCCCTTCTTCAATCTTCATATAGAAAATTCCGTCACCGAAGAAATCTTTCAGCTCTTTGTTACTCATCATCTGCGCATTCGGCGGCAGCAAGTCAAAGATGTTGCCATCTGCGAGCAGGGCTACCACGCTCGCAATGCTGCAAGGGTCTCGCGGTAGCAATTTGGTATTCGGCATAGCATACCAGCTTAGAAGGGAAAGAAATAGGATCGCCAAGAGCAGGCCTTCGAGTATTCTCGTGGAGATAGCGTCTTGAACGAGTCGAGTCCTAGTGGTAGTGTATTGTATCTTCGCCGGTAGCGAAAACGCGGCCTGGGTGGATGTCGTGTTGTCATCCGATGAACTGTCTGTGGAATTTGGCCATAAACGGCCAGCACTTCCAAACGCGTGAGCGCGTAGCATCTTGTGTTGGGATATTATGGCATCGCTCACAGACTGCGCGGCTGATTCGTCTCCGAGGGATGCGACATCAAGAGCGAGCCGCCCCGCTGGGCTGGTGAGAATAGAGAAGAACCGGTCCAGTACGTGGGGTGTATCTATGTGCCGCAAATTCTCATACATGGCACCCATATCTTTACAGTTTTCTTTTCTAAATAGACCATCCTGGCATACCGGAAACTGGCTGACCACATGTGCGGAATCCTCATCTGGCTGTGGTGAATGATCAGGTCGTATCTCTAAACTTGGCCCAAGGAATGTTGCTTTTACGTTTAATTCTTGAGCCGTTTCGTTGCAAACCATTGCAGACACAGCCGAGACATTGTTTCTGGTTTTATCTGGCACCTGTCCCCATGCATACAAATAGTCGCCACAGTTCTGCGCCTGTGTATCTACCCAGTCAGCTCCACGCCAACTTGTGCTTCCCGGGTTGGCGATTCCGAAGTAGAAGTTGCTAGCCACCCAATCTTGTAAATCATCTACTTGTATTGTAACGTCTGTGCAATTGTCCTGGCTGATCTTGATATTTAAAGGGGAGGTCATGGCGACGTTGGAGTTTGGCTCAAACGATGCTTGAATCGCGGACGAGTCAAAAATCCTGCAGCCTAGAGATGACCTCGCCGCTGGGACTGTAGCTGTGATATCGATATCATCACTCTGCATTGTGTTGCTGCTCTTATTCGACTGCTCCTTGTTCAGCTGAAGTTGTGGGAACGCAAGATCTTCGTACGTGAAAGGGGAGTAATCTAAGCTCGCACCGAGGATAAGAGATCCATCATCGTAGTTTGCGTCCCAGAAAGTGGCATAATTAAAAGTATTTAGAGCGGAAAGTTGTACATCTGTGGAAGGGTTCGGAACGTCCATAGAAGAAAAGAGAGAACTAGCAGCGATCGTGAGGAAAAAGGCCACAAACGAGGTCGCGATTGAAGCAACTACCATATGAAGTTTGAACTTAGCCGCTGACACGAGACTTGTGATGGCAAATCGGTCGACTAAGTCGAGACTTAGAGTCAATTCGAACTTTGATCCTTTTAGGAGGTTGTTGTACGGTGCTAAGAGGCGCATTTGAGTCTCGACAGTACCGTAATATATAGATATCAAGCTGAGAACGATCGCCGGTAAGATTGTCCATGCATACGGAACGCGGTCTGTATTTTCCAGGTCGACAATCCCACTGCCCTTGTCAGACCTTTGAAATAGATACTCCAATGTTACGACTACCAATATGACAACGACAGACATCGCGGTACGAGAGGTCGGGTGTAAGACTAGCGGGTGCCTCACGCTAATATCCTTGCTACCCTCCGGGGAATAGGTATCTTTCTCGATGCCTTCAATCACGTGTAAGTAGAAAGGTTTCCGCTGGCGAACCTCTTTGTCAACAGAAGCATATGCTCTATACTTTGTAGATTCGAGAGATGTGTGGATGTCTTTTTCGCTCAAAGCACCCCTATTTTCCAAGCTCCGTGTAAACCTCTGGCTTGGATACATCAGCGCAGCCATATCGATGATTGTTGCTGGGCTTCGTGGTAATATCCCATGTCTTGGGCTTCGAAATATCATGAATATGAGCAGCAACGAACAGAACCCAGATATTCCCGCCATCGCATGCGCTGTTCCAGTTGTGACGAATAGACGATTCTGTGTTGCAGTTGCAGATGCATTTGATGGACGACTCGGCATTGATTCTTTGAAGTACATGAACCCTAAGAAAGAAGCGTAGGACTCGAATAATTTGTTAAGTCCGTTGTCGACTAAGGTTGAGTTGAAGACAAGTTCGATAATATCTGAAGAATTCATCGTCGTCTCATTCCCTAAGGCACGCGACAACAACCCGTCGAACACGATAGCTGCCGGAACCCCGTTAGATATCTGAACCCAGGTCGTATTAGTGATTAGGTCTGAACTATTCCAATCTTTATTAAACATATCATTCAGATCTAGCCATGTTGCCCACGGCTTCATCCCAGGAAGCTTTCGGGAAGACTGGTTCATAAGGGCAAAGCTATCGTTCCCCCCATTTGATCGTGTAATGGCTACTTTGCGTAGTACCTCCGATGGAGTACATGTCTTTTCAAGCCACTTCCGAATCACCCCACTTTGGTTCGTGTGGTTTTGGTTATTAATTGAACGCTCGCCGTAGTCGATTTGCATGAAGTATACTTGAAGTGTCATGTTGCTGTCGTATAATGCGGGGCTCGTTGTTCTCGTTTCGTCCCCATTATGAGTAACAATGGTGTTCTCCTTGCATATAGACATCTCTGCATGTCCGTATAGAACAGTGCTAGACAGGTCCTGAGGCAATGCTACATCAAAGCTAACTGTGCAGTTTCCAGCATCAAAACTTTGAGAGAGAGATTCCGAGGAACTAATCGTGTCGTTCACAGAAATGTTCATGAAATTAGTTTCGTGGCACTCGAGAGTTCCAGAAAATGCGTCCGTGATCATCGTCATATTGTTGTAAGGGGCCAGATCTGCTTTGAAATCTTGATACGCGAACGACCTTTGAAGGCCCACTGGATATGTAGCCTGTCCCGCTTCAAGGGAGGTGTAAAGTTGACTTGTCAATGACCCTAGTTCTTGGCCCTCCGGAGCTACCCATAAGTCGATGGAATCTTTAAATGTGTTGCCAAGTGTTACTGGGACAGACGGAACATAAACATGAATGGAAGCGAGGGACATAAAGGAGGTTGACAGTATAACAATCATTCTCAAGGCGAGCGAGATAAGGATTGCGGCCACCACTAAGAAGTCCCGATATTTCGCAGCTTGGTATATAGCTACCGGCAAGAGTGGTGAGATGTAGTCTAGAAGTACTGATTGCCGTGCCTCCTTAGGGCCATTCCAGAGTTGGTACCAGGGAGCGGTTATCTTGGCATGATACTCGACTCTTGCCCATCCCGCCATTAGTACGCTGAGGATTGCCGTAGGGCCGTACTTCCAAAGATAATGCAAACGATACTGGCTGCTAACCAGACCCTGATTCCTGTTTGAAGCATATGCGAGAGCCTCAATCGCTATCGTAATCCCTACTAAGACGACCGCAAAGGATGTCAATACCCTCCTCCGTAAGTAGGTAGGTCTCCATAGTAGTCTGGCTCTGGCAAGTGTTGTTTCTTGATGTGATGCTGATGATCCGGGGACCGGTTTTCGCTTTGGCATGGGCAGTAGAGCTTGGAGGTGAGGGGCCAGCTGTGGAGTTTCCTGTGTTGTCGAAGAGCCAGCAATTGACACTGAAACTTGTCGTGTGGATATTTGGTCATGGCTGGTAGACGATATGAACGATGCAACATCTTCAGTCTCTGCAATGGTATTTACGGGCGACAAGAGCGGAAAAGCAGTCCCTGTAAAGGGATCGGGGTGTGTAGCCTGTGCCGTCGCATTCTCGTTAGATCTATCGGCGGTGATTCCGTGATCGTTCACAGGACTGTTATCATGATATCGTGTCATATTTGCTTGTCAGACATGCTGCAGTCTAAGTATAGGCCTAGAAAAGTGCTGAATCTTATCATCATGCCTTCAAATACCAGGTAGGAGAAGAACAGACTGGGGGTAGTCAACTCATATTGTCACCGCCCGATGCGGCAGTATATCAAATGAAATCAGCCTTGGGGGCCTGTTTCACAGCGTCACAAAAGGGACATTTTGTGAATATGGCACTGCATCTCATAGGACAGTCGTGTTGCGCCTCAATATACATCAGGCTCACGTTCGCGAATGGGGTAGTGATGCTGATACTATCAAAGTACAGACGAACGAATGTAGAGGAGCACATACCTATTATAATGTCAGTAAAAAGAGAAGTGCATAGGCAAGTAGATAAAAAAAGAAATTTAAGGTATCGTATATACAAAATAACACCTACCTATATATAACAGCTGATGCTGTCGTGTAAGGTCGCTGCTTGTAGGACTTTTGAAGATACCTACATTGACGAGGGAAAACCCCGCCAACTCAGGAGTAGTCGACAACATATCGGAGACATCCAAGAAGAGGAGTTCGACGATTACTTATCTCTCGTGCCGTAGCTTAATTAAATGGATACGGGAAAATCACTTTTCAAATATCAAGAGAGATGACGAAAATAGAGGGGTTCTTAGTTTGGTGTTACACAAACGCCATTACTAATGAAGATCTCGATCTCGAATGGTTGAAAATAGGGGTTCACGTGATACTACAATTACGTACACCAAATAAGCCACAATTCCTGCAGGCGCCACCGAGGTTAGCTATGGTTATATGTTGTCACTATCGTGGAGTCTAAAGTCTCATTATTTGGCCCGACAATAATGTATTTTCCTTCCTTTATTGAAAAGTTTATCAGATCATTCCGATGTTTTTCATGCGCAGGAATAAATTATAAAATGATAATTACTATTGCACCTCCAACAGCTCCTACATCATGGCATTTACCTATTTCCCCTGAGATGTTCTCCGTAGGCACAATATCTTCAAACGCCTAACTTGTGCGTTTATACTACCTAATGTCGTTAAGGCGTTTAAGATGATTGCCGCCACTGAGGAAAAGACCATCAATGAGACGATGTATCGCATGTTGAATTCTGTTTTTACGAGGGATCAACAAGTCTCGGCCTGGGATATAAAATATCAAACCCACTAGGATCACCAAGTATTCAAGGCTCGGAATATAGACGGTGTACTGATAGTCAAGTGGTCATGAAGTGAATATGAAGTTGTTAAACCTGAGCCAATGCAAGATATGACAGCAATTAATGGTGTAGAAGTGTGATTACGCCGCCTAAAACTCCGACGTTAAGGCAAAATGGGAGATAGCAACCAGCGGTCGTGAGACTGCCTTGAGAGTTGAGGCGTCGTTAGCCTGACTGCAGTAGCGTCTGATAGATAAGAAAAGCAAACGGGCTATCGGATGCCACACGCAAGGTAGAAATCATTCTGGTCGTGCTGACAGTGTCCGAGAGTTAGACCGGCAACCAGCCGGAGGCGGTGACCCCACGATTTCATTCTCCGAGAAAATGCACATTTAGGAGACAAGATTCCCATCGCACGTGTAGACTCACCTATTGGGGATCTAGTTGGGGATTCCCTCAATGGAGTACCGAGATCTCGGTGTTTACGGTCTTCGGACCGGTCTCAAATCAAAGGAGTGCATATGGCTGAATCGGTGGCTTCTCCTATCTATCCCGCAGCCTCATACTATGACTCACCGAACAGCTTAAAATCCTCCGATATACCAAACCGGGTGGCAGCCTTCCCACTAAAATCCCAGAGTCTACCTAGATAAATGACAAGCCTGATCACAACTCACAATATGATACGTCGCACACCACGACACCGCTCAACAATCCCACCAATCACCCAGGAGACAAAGAATCGAGGCTTAGGGGGGAAACGCCACAGGTAACAGGTAAGGCAGCAACCACGTCATCGGAAAACCCATCCCGATCTTTGTCCCACGCGCCGCCCAACGCATAGCATCTGCCAGGTAAGCAGGCAACGAGCTGAACCTATCCCTTCGGTGACGCATATACCCGTCGGCGCATCTAGATGACGCGAAGAGCCGGCAGGACTTTTTTTCTTCTTTTCTCAGCACAAAGCACCACCGCAACGCATGCATGCATGCAGCCTTGGATATGACACAAGGAGAAGAAGCAAATAGCATTTGACGGTAGCTTCCTATGAACGCGTATGTTACATACAGGTAGGTCAAGGCATCCCTACTAGATAGGCAGGTAGGTAGGTATAGCAAAGCTAAGAATTGAAAAGCAACAACAAACAGACTAGGGGTATCTTTGGTTTCCATCCATCGCACTGAATACGTACTGCCGCACAACTCTCGCCATAGCTTTAGTTCCACATGCATACAAGTGACTTCACAACAAGATGCTTAACGGCAACCATCAAGTATACATCCATCCCAAGGCTAGACTCAGATTTCAATACCTCGCCTATAATTTCCCGTCTTAGGGATCCAAATCTTCTTTTCACTCAAAGAAAAACAACGATTGCACAACAACATATGGTCACCTCATCCTGCTAGTTCGGAAATAAAAACGTGTATTCTCCTAGGACCTGGGTTCAAAATAAACCGGTTGTCATTTAGGAACCCCCTTAAATCGTAACTCCCTATCCCAAACGCCGCCTCCCTTTAAAAAAGAATTACCCGTGGTATAATCGGTTGGTAGTACAGCGTTGAGGCGACTCAGCCTTCTAGATTAGTAGTCAAGTATCGAGTCTAAAGTGTTCGAATGACTAGAACGCCATAGAAGTGAAAGGGTCGGTCTTGTATATACAGTCTGGATATCGAATTCGAGTAATTCCATTTCGATTTGTACAAAGGAATCGAAAGTTGGCTGTGGAGATTCTCGGAGGAAAGAAGCGTTAAACGATGGTGTCCAGGGTTCATGTTTCAACCCGATTCACCTTCGGGGATCGTAGGGTAGACTAAATAAGAGTTAGTGTTAATATCTAAAATTTTGGGGGTATAGGATTCACTTACACCATGCACAAGTAGCAATGATAGCGTATAGACACGTCAAAATAAGCCCTTCAAGCCAATGACTCTTTCCATCACCGATCAGGTAGTTGACCAGAAGAACCGAGACGAAGAGGACGATAACCTGGAATGTGTCGAAAGCTAGAGTCATGTCTTGGTTGCCCATACCCCAGCCGATAATAACGAGCAATGGGATAAGAAGCAGAGCAACCTGCATGGAAGAACCAATAGCGACACCAATGGCCAAATCCATCTTGTCCTTGATAGCGACAGTAACAGCAGTGGCATGCTCGCAGGCGTTTCCGACGATAGGAAGAAGAATAAGACCAACAAATTCTTCGCTGACAGCGCCCGTTGAGGTAATGGCCTCGATACCATTAACCATTCCTTCTGCGCAGAGCGCAATAATCACGGTCGCACCGATGAGGGTGGCAAAAGCGACAGCAAAGCTCAGCTGAGGTCCTTCCTCCTCTTCCTCTTCAATCTCAGGATCCTTCATTATCTTGTTCGATTCACCGTTCTCACTACGAATGTCCATTGCGACCCCAGCGCCCACCCTGGCGATTCCAGATGCAATAGCGTTCTCGGGTAGACTCTTCTTAAAGAGTGGCTTTCCTGCGACTTTCTGGCTTTGTTCATTAAACATCGTGACGTGGGTCTTCATCTGGAAGAAGAGGTAGGATGCGTATACGATCAATAAGATAATCGCAACGCCGTGAGACAGGCTAGGAACTGCGTCTGTGGGGAGTATGATGGAACCAGAGTTGAGGTCGTCGGTATGCGCAAAAACTGTGGGTACGATAAGACTTCCGACAGCCAAGGCCAACAGACTGGCGGCGGTCTGGGCAACGGTCGTGTTGAAGAACTGCTCTTTGCGATTTATACCTCCGCAGAAAAAGCAGAACCCTAAGACGAGGAGAAGATTCGACAGGATACTGCCAACGAGCGACGTTTGCACGACCTTGATCTTGTTCTGCGTAAGAGCGATAATAGCCACGATTAGCTCGACAGCGTTACTATAAAAGTTAGCATTTTCGTACGAAATTTTAGGGAGACCAATATACATACCCGAAAGACGCGTTGATAAGACCACCCAAAACCTCTCCTGTTCGCATGGCAATCTCTTCGGTGGCGTTGCTCAACATAGCAGCAAGCGGAACAATGGCTATGAAGTTCACGGCAAATACGACCTTACCATCGTATCCTATAAAATATAGCGCGATACCTGCAGGGGCAGCTAGCGCCAAGATATTAATAGGTGATCCAAAGAATACTCTCTGGATCTGATTGCGGACGGTGAAAGGAGTGGTTGGCTCGATATGCTTGAAAAAGCCACCTTCGTCTCTTCTCTTCTTTGACTTGTCTTCCTCGGCAGCTTCCTTGATAGTGTTCGGCGTCTGGGGTTTGGAAGTAATCTCTTGGGTAGTACGTTGTCGTATACTAGCGCCATCGGTGTCGTTTGGTAGTGTCGGCGCCTGAGAATTGTATATCTCGGTCTGCTCTGGGCTACCATCTAGCTCCTTGCTATTCCTTGCTGACTGCTGAATCGGTGTCAGGAGACGACCTGGAGCACTCGTAGTGGGGTTGAGCTGTCCCGGAACGGCTTCGCGAGGTGCCTTTCCTTGCTCTGCAGCATCCATCGTATTGGCCCGCTTTGGAGTTCCATAGGAAATGTGTCTAAAGGGATTAAATCTGGCACTACCACCAGAATTACGACGACCCATAGCATGGGCCTTAGCCCTCATCTTCCAGGTATTCACTGTTTCAAAGTTCATTATGTAAGTATGTATTCAATAATTGCGGTAGTAAATTGCCAATCACCAGCGCAACTGGCGATGCAATGGTAGAGTTTTTGATAGGAAAACAGTAGAATAAAAAATTGTAGGGCGTGCAGCCAGTTGAAATATGTACCAAGCAAAATTCAATACTCTTTGTATCGAAAATGCTGGTACTAGATCTTGAAGTGAAGTGTGGCAGAGTAGCATCCATCAAAGGTGCAGAACAATGGGCAAACAATAGGCAGGAATTGGTGAATGGAATGAAGGTGAAGCATGTTTGGCGCCAAATAGGGCTAGAAATGACAAGAGTCATACGTTTCTGGTCGGACAATCGCGTGGGGAGTAACGAGGTAGACCATACACGGTACTCCAACCCGAAGGCCGAATTGTCGCTCAATTGCTTTATATTCCGCCCAATGCTTCACTTCTTCCGTTGTCCTTGTGCCTTGATGACCTTGCTCTGCTACCCTTGATTTGCGCGTGGATTGGGTATAGTAGGGAGAGTATCGGGAGATAACCCCGATTGCAAAATAAATCACTTACATTCGTCGCCCATCTTGATGAGCTGTATTTTGATGTGACGTGACGTTCAGCCTTACTCTGAATTATGGGTATCGGTACAGGCAGGCTGGCAATATTTATCGCTGGCCTCGTGGAGAGTTGGGGGCCGTTTTGGATCGGTATATAAACTGCAATGTCGCGCAGCTGTCCGGGTTCGTTTTAAGTAATAGCAAGTTGCAGCTATCCAATGAGGAATTCTGTTGGTATCTCTTCTGATAAAGACGATCTTCTCGACGCCACTCGGGTTCGATTACTCTTATATCGGTGTCCCTTTTGACAAGTTGACAAGTAATATTGTATCTAGGGGCTGTGTGAAAAGAGGTGGTGTTTAGAAAATATTGTTCAAGGAGAGAATTAGAATAATTAGAAGGCACTGTTAAATCAGGCGCCTATTGTTGAGGGAACCACTGCGACCTACTAGGTAGATATGAACTAATGGTAGGGCAGAATCAACAAAAAGGTAGAAAACTGGAAAAACGAAGGACTTGGTGTGATGAATGACTATTATTATTATTATTTGAGTTTGCGCACGATTCCCCCAAGTTGGAGGATCGATGTTTCCTACAAAACTACATACAGTCCCTGAATACCTAAGCTCGACTGCCCCAATTTAAATTCTGACAGGGGTTTGATTGACTTCTCCACGTACCTAAGTAGTGCGTATTCAAACAACCATATCAGGTTAGTGATGAGCTTAGTCCCTATCCATGTACCTAAGTACCGGTGTAGGTTAAGCTTTCAACACAGCCGAAACTTTAACACTGTCGCGACTACAGATGGAAGGAGGCCTCATTTTACTGTAGGACTCAACTTGAGATTCCAAATTCGCCATTAGTATAGATTCGTTTACTCTGCGCCACTATTGTCGACGTATCTTTTCTTAAGTTGCAACGGCTTGGATTACTTACCTACCTAAGTTACGTATCAGGATATGAATTCGCAAGCAACTCTGGGGTCCGTGGCCCATGGGGTTAATTTCTCATCACGTTTTTTCCTGTTCACTTGCCTTGCACCATTTGCACCGGGTTGTGATCTCTCCGGGCGGGTATTAAGCGAAGTTGACTGGATTCCGGAAAAGTGCACGATTCAGTAACACTCACTGACCTCATTGACTCACGAATAACTTTCATGATACCTAATGGCGGTATGATATGTCAACACCAGAAATCATCAGATTCCAGAAGGAATCTTGTTTATTAGCATGAAACATTACCTACGTGGCACTGCGAAAAAGCTCTCTATTGGATTTATCTTTTTTTTTTTTTCAATGTTTCACAGGCCTTTCCCTATTTGGAGCTAGCTACAAGACAAGCCTAACGTGGGTACCCGTGGATACACAAAACGACCCAGTCGATGTGAAATGATGTCAAGCTTAAAAGCTAATCAAGAAGCTATGACCATTGTCCAAGGGGAAAGTCCAATCTGCTCCTTTCAATTTCACCGTCTAATGCAGTTCGATGCAGCAATCGCCAAGTTCCAAGGTTTTAATTCTCTTCCCCATAGTTCAACACTGGAATACATCCACCGTGAGGAACTACGCCGCTCCCTCGTAAACCCCTCGTAAGAAATACTCCGACTGCAGATCGGAACTTGGAGGGACCGGAGGGATCAATTTCTAGCCGCGGCAAAACAGAGGACAACACGCAGAACACGTTAGGGAGCCCCTGATTAGTATGTATTATGCCACGCACGCGAACTCGGCGGATTTCCACCAAACGGATCTACTTCGATAGCTTGGGTATTATGAGCTTACATATCTTACTATAGCCTATGGGGCATGCAAGAGCAAAGCTGGTAATACGTAAGATATCCATCTTGAAGATGTGGCTGATACGGAGAACGAACTTCAGATATACAGCGTAAGAAGCTTAAACAAAAAATAGAAATGGGGTACAAAATTGTCAACACCTTGGAATTGCAAAGATGCGATATTTAACCTATTTAGGTCGGGCGTTACACGCAATTGGGGACATGGGGGCGAGCGGGTACAACCGAGTTCGAAAATTGGAATGGCAGATCTCCTACAAAAGAAGCGTGCATACCCCTGGTTGCCATGGACCCCAATTTCTAACTGCCGCCTTATCGAGGAGAGCGATACGCCCGATTTCCTATTGCGAAAGGATAGTCTACTCGGCATAGGATCCCTCACAACGACGGGATACTAGCTATCGCCATCATATCTGTTGAATATAGCACGCCTCTGCGAAAGCGCCTGATATCGTCCTCGTGCCATCCATGTGCCAACCGAACGCGTGTCCGCGGGAGAAACGCCTCCTATAGAATGTGAGGGGACAACCAATCCAAGACAGTTGGTGCATGTCCCGAATAACCTGCGAATCAGATTGTGCCATCTTACGGTGTCGTGTCCGAGCCAGCCTTTCGGCCCCGGAATTAAACCTAATCCCACCTAGAAAGCTTCTAGACAACTATACGGTACGCATAGTAATAGGCTTAGGGCTGTGCTTCGTTCGCATTCGGAGAGGCAGTATAATATCTGACCTATCGGAGCCGCGCCTCACCGCTACACCTATTCTAGAACTTAAGCCTTACTTATATGTAAGTAAGCATTAAGTAAATGCTGTACCTAGTGATATATTGGAAATATCCATAGTTACAAAGAAGGAAGCGTCATCTTTAATGTAGTATCTACACATGGTAAAAGTATGACCGCAGCTGAAATTGGTCAGGGGTCTATATCTCGCCAGATATGTCTTAATACGCCGTGTAATTCGCGAGCCGAGACATTACGATAATAATTCGTCCCTCTTGTACGACAACAAAGAGCTTTTCGACCACCCTGGTCCTTAACCAACATGCGGGATCAGGACTAATGTTTCTAGAAGTCTCAGGTAGGTAGGTACCTAGTAGGTATATGCACGTAAATCAAAGAATATGTTTCATATACCGCAAACGCGGGCTTTTGATTGGGAATAAAATCTGAGGGTAGTAATAATATATAATAGGTACCTAGCATCATAAGTTTATACTTGCATCGGGCTGTAATCGCCTAATGTTGAATACTTCCTCGCCTGAATAATAATGATCCAGCTAAGTTGGGCGTAGGAATTCTGGGACTGGGACTAGGACCCGATTCTGAACTAATGCTATTGCCTCCGAGAATAAGGGTAGGAATGTTAGCTTCCGGGATGGAATCGGGTCCCGGCGGCGCTGCTCCGACCATAGGTGTTCCAGTTGCGCCTTTCTCGAGCGTCTCCTTATAGAATAGTTCTAGTGCGCTCGCATCGCTACAAAATTTCTCTAGTGCGTCTTTGAGAGCTTCCGGTTCACCAAGAGCATTAACATTGGGACTTGGTGGACAAGGTTGAGGTCCGCTCGTGCTGCCGCTACCGCTAGGTGATGGTTCGGGCGGTGCTCGAGACGCGGCAGACGCAAATAGTACGGGCCTAAACATTGGTGATGATATCGGTGTGGGTTCAGCAATGCCATAGTTAGTATACCCGCTTGTATTCATAAGCCGTGAGACGCGCTCGTTGGGCACCGCCTCAGTGCGTGGTTGAGTAGCCTGGAAACCGGCTGCCCGATTACTGCACAGCCTATTGGCTAGAATGAGAAAATCACCTTCATCAGTAATCTCAGCCAAGATAACCCCCGAACGATGGACATATTGGGAATATTTGAAATCCGGCTTGCCCCATGAATAGCTGATGTCTACGTTGCTCGGGAAGTTAGAGGCGGCCTCAACGTCGAGCACATAATTGAATTTCTTCAGAAGGGCCTTTTGGTAGTAATGCTTCCCAGGCTGGGCTTGTGGGCCGAAGGAAGTAGGGTCATAATATGTCACTGGATGTTGAGTAGGGGGCGGTAGTGCGAGTTTAATACTATATGGTCTTCGGAATGGGTTGATCTCCGTGATACGACAAGCTTCTGCGATAGGCACCTCAACAAGTCGGAGGCCATGCTGCGCTGCTGTCAGTGCCCAAGTCTTGAGTGTATCTTCGATAAGTTTCGCCGTGACATTCATCCAGTCGATGCGAATATGATAACAATTGTCAGGATTATGGAGCCGGTCATAATGCAGGTTAATCCTCTCAGGGCGATATGACCTTTTGCGAGGATCAACGTCATACTTCATCATTTTACTTAGGACGACCTTAGGCTTTCTCCCGCCAATTGTTGCCAAAGTGGGTGTCGTGCTGCCCGATATTGGCGAATTCTCTTCATGAATAGAGATCGGCTTCTGCATCCCGGGTTGATTAGGTCGGGGTGAGTCTTTTGGCGGATTCTCTGATAAGGGTGTAGAAGGAATTGAAACATCTCTCCTTCTCGAATTAAACCATCCAACAGGATGAGGTTTCGCATAATCGCTAACGACTTGATAAAAGAATTGGCCGTCGCGAAAGTGATGTCGCCTCTCTACATGAACAAAGATACCACGATCACGATCCTTCTTCGCGTCTTTAGTATAATCCTTATCCTTATCTTTCATCCTATCTTCCTCGAGAACCATTAAAGAATTACCTAACTCGACCGCCTCTTCCCGACTATCGAGGTCTTCAAAGTTGTCAAGCAGCCAGGTTGTCATGTCCGATCCTATGAAACAATGATAATGAATTCGGAAATGCCATCGTCGCGTTTGCATTCGGATCCCACCGAGTTCGACCGGCTGTTGAATTGCTTCAGCCAGGGCAGAGACATTGAAATTGGTTTTGGAGAAACGCTCTTTATCTGAGACCAAACCTTTACGGTGCGTAGTCTCCATGCTTTCAAATAATGGAAGCGTTTCCATCTCAGCAGCGATCACTACCGAAGGATCTTCGGTTTTGTAGGTGATGTCGAGGGGATTGGGGTCACGTTTCCTCGCTCCGGCACTTTGAAACTGACGTTCAGAAGGAGGTAAGAATCGATACCGTTGCCAATGTTGGGCTAGTCTTTTAATGCCCTCGAGCCGCACTTCTTCCTCATCATCCCCATTCCGTGGCGCCGGAGCCGAGGAAGTTCGAGGATACATTGGTATGAGCACAAATCGAGCCCTCCAAAACCGCAGGTTCTCTGTCATCTCGTCCGTATGCCCGGCAAGATATGAATCTATATGGTTCCAATTACGTTCCGGTTTAGGAGTCATGATGTCGACATCGATACTGTGGTATGTTTCATCGAGTAGAGTACGTATTGCTGGTTTATATGAAGGCAATTGCACCATCTGAGTTAATGGCTCGGTTGGTTTCCGTATATAAATATTCACTTCAACTTCGGTGCCATTAACACACGATAGTTGGTGAATCGTGTTACCAACACTCATGAAAATACTTGTTCCGTCGCCGATAGTTTTGTCTATAGAGAACACATCCGCGATTCTTATGGCCTTTTGGTCGAATGCCTTAGCTACAGATGGGCCGGTAACGACTTGAAATCCGTGCGAGAACCGAGTGCTAACTAACTCTCTTAAAAACTCCACACGCGAGATAGGTTGCTCGGCAATTTCATCTTCTATTTCTTGAGAAATATTATATGGCTGACGTTGGTATTCGACATTGAATTGAGCTTGCGTTGGGAAATACTCTGTCGTCAACGGAACAGCTGCAGGGCAAGACAATGATTTCCATTTCATGACTCTCATTTCGGATGGCCGCGGAAAGACATGTTGCCATCGACTAAACAAGATCGAGTCATCGACTTTATTGACATTCGGATTCGACGGATTAAGAACTACCAACCAAGGGGCCATGGCAGTGGTCGGCGATAGTGTGGTGGGTAATTCCGGTACACCCCCGGCTCGCAGCTTTGAATTATATAGCCTCTTTTGATCTTCTTCTCTGAGAGCATTGGAATATCTGAGATCTCGATCATCGGGCCGCGCGCTTCTAGCAATAGGCGTGGCTGGTACCTGGCCAGATTTTAATGTACCAGCAGGATCTAAAGTCTGGACCGGGGGTTTTATTTGAATCGGGATACTTGGTGTTGCTTGGGTAAGACCGGTCACCGAATCAGTTGCTGTGATTAACGGGATATTTCTGATACTTGCTGAGTGCGAAGAACCTGGCCTTGTCGCAGATTTAATTGGCGTGATTGGAGTCATCCTTGGGGTTGAAGGAGTATTAGATCCTAGACCAGTAGCATCAACTCGGGTGACATTCTCTGTTTTTACTTCTCCTGTAAATGGTTTGGCTGCAGCGATACCAAAGCCGCGCTGGCCAAGGCTAATCTGCCTCATGAACTTGGGTTGTCTCGCTGATGGGGGCTTGGACTTGGTGGTAGAGTTGCGTCGAGAAACGACAGTAGAGGCAGATACATCCAGCCGTATCCTACTCGATGATGAAACACTCGACGATAATCCAGTCGAAGCTCCAGCATCTTTGTTGTCCCCTATTGAAGTACCAAACAGATTAACATCTTCCATCAGTTGCTTGCCGGTGCTCTCCTCAAGTTCTCGATAAGGATGAGTCGACGGTAAAGGTCGATGTGCTGGGAGCCGAGCCCTTGTTTCGTCATAAGCCTGCAGTTGTTTCCAGAGTAATGTCTCCCCGGTCTTCGTTAACTTGTCTGGGATAAACTTCAGGAAACCGTATACTGGATCGAATAACGTTTCAGGAACCTTTAGATTCCCAATATGTGTCGATAGACGATCGTCACCGCGCACCAGTTTTGTCCTATTTTCAAAATTGCCAACAGTACTTGAATATGCGGGATCGGCATGCAACGGGGTTGTCTCAATTTCATTGGTTTCGAGTACACTCCTCATTTGGAGGTCGTAGAGTCTGCACCGAATTGTAAATTCATCTTGGCCATCATCTGGGGATTGAGCTGAGGCAGACAGAGTAATGCCTTGGAAGGACAAAGCCTCTTCCGACTTGCCGGTCCAGTAGGAAATATGCAACCACTGTGGTACCGCAAAGGCCCATTCATCGGCGTACAAGGTAGAACTTCCCGAATCGACCCGGCTAGACGAATCGCCTACCTTTGTGGGAGACACAGATTCGCTTAGCGTAGTATAGCTACCGGCAAGAGGTGTAGGTTGTTTTGGCGTGCTGTCACGGCTTCTAATTTGACGAGGGTGTGACCTTTGGTTTGCTTCGAGGAAGTGTGGATTCCGATAACGAAACAGAGGAACGGAATGCAGTGGTATGTTCGGAATACAGATTAGATCGATGCCAATTCCATTGCCGACGAGGGCTTCCGTCGTCCGTCGCAAGGATTCATATTCGACTTCGAAAACTCCTGGGCCCGGGCTGATGACCACTATGGATATTCCGGTACGTAAAAGATCTCGATCTACATAATCGTGGGCGTACAAGGAAGATGCCAAGTTAATAGCTTCAAGAAAATTTCCATACATAGCCAAAGAAGATTGTGCTTTAATCTTATTAGTGGAAGTGCTTTTTGCAGAGGGATCCTCGGGAATCTCCATATCATTGCTCATGGCATCTTGATGATGAAGACTGATGTCTCGGCGGAAGACGTTAAACTCCATCTTCAACTGGTTTAATATCTTGGTCCACTCTCCGCTAGACATCTCGCTCACGACAACACGGTAAAAGTCTTTAAATGGACGCCTATCACCGGAAGTTTGGTATCCGGTATAGTAGTCATTGTGAAGAGCCGAATTTGCGAACTCAGTTGTTAGCCCTGTGTCATACTCGACCCTGGCGAAAAGTACGATGCTGACTAAGTGCTTAACTTGCAGCAGAGCCCATTTTTTGAAAAGGACGGGTAGGAAGCCGTTCACAACCTTGGAAAACATGATTTCGCCTGAACCGTCGGAGTCAAAGTCCCACATTTCCCGCGCCATTTGTATGAAAAGGACGTATCTAGCGGACTCGCTCCGAAAGATGGGTCGGGTGTTGCGGCCGAAGTAGGCAGACCGGGTTTTGCGCCCTTCAACAAAAACCGTACTTACGGTAGCCTTAATCGCACCTAGGAAGTATACCACTTGGCCTTTGTATACTGTACTATCCGTTAAGTCGGCGACAGCAAGTCTCCACATGTCCGCGCGGGACATATACATATCCTTGAAGGTGAGCTCGACGTGCGAGGCTTCAACGGCGGGCGTAAGATGATCAACCGGAGCAAGTATCACCTGTGTCCCTTTTCTCATATTGAATGCGTTACCGATCTGCTTCGAGACATATACTTCTATATTCGGATTCCTAGCCTTGAACTCCTTCGATACATCCTTAGCGATAAAAACGTATCTTCGGCCCGCATCGGTGTCAGGTCTCGAAAGGTCATCGGTAGGAGTAAGGTTGGCGAAACCCCGATTATAAGATGCCTGTCGCACGGAGCCATATTGAGGACCTTGTGCGCGATCTTGGTCTGACTTTATAGGGGTGATAGACATTAAGGCGCCAGGTTGAATAGTTCCTCCAAACAAGTCGAAATTGATAAGGACTTCATCGCGAATGATGGAGTCATTGATAGTTACACTACATATTCGTTCGTTCGCTCGTTTCGGTGGCAGAGGATCTCGCGAGGTCGAGTTCCCGGAGACATTATCTGGAGATATGGGCGACTCTTCCGAAGTCCTGTCGAGGCTCGACCTGCTGAATTGTCGCAGATGTGACGTCCATTGCGAAGCTCGTCGCGGCGCCGAAGGCGAGAGGGCGGAATTCCGAGACATTTTGCCCTTACTATCCTATTTCAAAATTAATTGAACCCGTCATTGTGGAAATACTAGCCACCCTTCTATAATTGAGGCAACGCCGTCGCAAAGGATGGCTAGACTATAACTTGAATAGTTTCAAGTATGATGCAAGTTTACTAATGACGATGTGCCCAGACAGCCAGGATTGCTACCTCTACCTAGCAAGCTGTATGGGTCATTAGTGGCAGAATCCATTCTACCGCCTTCCTTTTCTGTTTAGCGTGCGCAAACGGTACCTAAGTACCTAAGGTACATATATACATGTACTTAACTTTGTCCCTCCTTCGTGCCTGCAATTTTTAGATCAACTTGCATCCATTATTCACCTCATGCTGTAATTCACCATTAATGTTATTTTCATTGGTACCTATACCTATTGCTAGATTCCACTCTCGAATATTTGAGCTATGGATACTTTCAGTGGTTTCCATTCAGTCAAAGCCAACATTCACCTCGCCGTTCGTTTTCTCCGTCACAATCTTTCGAGTTAATTTCATCAAATTGTCTCTGAGTACGTCATCCTGTGCGAGTGCGCTTCCCTGCTCAGGTATAGCCGGTGGGCAGATATACTTGCCAGATTCCCTCGTACACGTCGCGGCAAACATCGTCGAGACTGCTCCTTCGAATTGGTCCTTCTTGAAGGGCTCCATGCCAGTAGCCATCAGATACCCGCCAAGCGGGAATGGTTCGAAGATGTCTTCATTACTCATCTTAGTACTCACGAATCCTGGATGAGTTGCATTCATAAGTAACCCAGGATAACCCCCTTTCGTAACCTTCTCCGCGAAGTACCTAGTATAGAGGATGTTGGCAAGTTTGCTGCGTCCATATTGAGCATTGGCCCCAAGATCGCGATTCAATTCCTCCAAGCTTTCAAATTTCGTATCACTCGGGGCCGCTTGGTGCGCATTGCTAGACTGATTCGAAATGCGCACAATGTTACCTCCCTCGGCGGTTTGTTTCATCAATGGAAGTAAATAAGATGTCAAGATCACATGGCCCATATGGTTGACTGCCATGTGCCTATCCACGCCATAGTCGGTGAGTTGGTAAGTCATAATCCCTCTAGCTGCGTTGTTAATCAGGATATCGAGCCTGTCGCTAGCCTTCTTGATCTCTTCTGCGACATCCTTCACCCTCCACCAATCTGACAAGTCGCAACGTATCCATTTGGTCTTGTTTGCCGCCTCCTGGCCTAGATCCTTTGCGATGGCATCTTTCGCGCCTGCCACAACCTCTTCGGAAATAGAAAGAATATAGATTTTGGCGATATTATGCTTCAGCAGGGTATAGGTACAGCCATAACCAATACCCTCACTCCCGCCCGTAACTACAGCGGTCTTTCCTGACAAGTCTGGGACTTGGTCCAAGTTGAACTGATGGGTTCCAAGGTGTTGGGCCTTGCCACCAAAATTCTCTGCCAGTGTATTCTAATTTTGCTTGCTATTAGCTTGGCTTCCGAACGATACTTATCTGCGGTCCCTAATATTTGGGATATTGACTTTCTACAGTCATATACATATATGAAAGTGCATACCTTAGTGGTGTCCATATTCTCTAGGAGGTGTCTCGATGTTGTTCCTTGATGAATTGACCTAACTAATGTTTTTGAGCTAAGCACAACTTTGAACGAGCTTTTCAAATAGAAGCCTGGACAGCGAGCAGTGAGATGGAATAGAGATGCTTGATTGAATATGCTGCTAAATGTGTGAGATGTAACATGCATTGTGGTACGAATGATTCTGCAATACCCAGTACCTTCTCAAACATCTTAGATTCATAGATTGCCATTATATTTATTATACAGGATCTCTATCGTTTTGGAGTCATCATAGATATGTATAAAGCAGTCATCAATCCTATTATCGACCTGGGTAGGTAGCAGGTGTAAAGATATTTCGCTCAATCCATGATGTCGTGACTCGGTGCTTTCCTTAGTAGACGTCAGGGGAATAGGCAGTGCCTAGGTATGTACCTAGTAGGTAGTTAGCTGACCCGCTAGTTAGATCTGAGATTCGCTCCTACCAAAATAATTGCTTGCATAGAAGGAACGACTCCAATTAACGTTAAATATGAAGTTCATTATATTAGATAATCATTTCACATATGGCAAGATCTTAATCATTTCGTAAGCTTTCTTTAAAGATTTCTTAACCAAGACTCAAATATTCATAACTCGGCCGATTATCCGCAGTCACTACATATTAACCAAACAACCATATCCCACCTGATAAGTGGGTATCCGACGTGGCTTACAGCGTTCAATGTTGTGTCATTGCACGACTCAACATCAGGATTGATTCAAGGATTGCCTCTGAAGTGACTGGTATCTAAGCTACCGAACGCTACCTAGATAGTAGGTAAGAAATAATCTCGAGGAGGAGCGCACGTAGCGTTTAGATGCGTTCTAATATCTCCCAGGCAGCGTCTTTCTATTTCTCAAGAATAGATAAAGGCGAATTTTCAATTGAGTCTGGCAATTCAATACTAATATCGTTATACTCGCCGGGTTCCAACGACCCGTTCGTTGGATCCATTCCCTGGACTCATGTGCGGCCACGACACCACTTAAGCACCTACCTACTAGGTAAGTCTCACAGCTCATCGTCGGCTAAGATTCCCGGGAATATATCACTGTACACAAGTATACAAAATACAAAAATCTTCGTCCATGCACATTTCACAAGAATGTCTTGTTTCTCCTGAACTATCTAATCACTAAAATAAGTTAGATATCGGCCGAACGCTTTCTTCTCTTTACGCACAATAAGGAATACGACGTGTCGTATTTACCCACATATTCAATTGCCGTCCGGGGTATCCAAGATTCCTTTCATTTTTTGTCGGTGCAGCGCCCGGCGCCCGGCCCCTGGATCATATCACGTTTCGTCGTTGAATCAAACTACGGGGTTGATCTGCGTTTCAACGATCTCCCCCGACAGAGCACCCCGATCAGGTCTCCGAAGTCATATTAGAAGCTCTTGCCAGGTAAACTCACGTCTCTATATCATGTTTCCAATTCTCCTTTTTCTCCCTTAGACACCATCATCATCATCTAATAACGTAAGTTTATTATGGAATTGTGAATTCAGGTGAATCATTCAGCTTACCGAATGCTTACTTTCTTCCAGGTCGCAACCTTCTACTTTCCATATAAAACTACGAGCAACATTGAGATGGGCAATTGATCTTTCCTTCCATACATATTTCAACCGACCCCAAAATAACCAAGGCGGCGATTTCCATATTTTTTATGACATTCGCCCGGTCGTTCCTCAGAATTACTTTTTAGGAAGGATTGTCAGCTCCGCCCTCCAATTCCGGCTCCGGTTCCGTAAGCCGGCATTGTAGACCCATCATGGGCAAATTCAAGCTTTCGTCCAAGCAGAAGCTTATTGCTATAATATGTATTTCATTCTCGTTTTTCGTTGCCGAGTTGGTTGGTATGTTACACCGAATCCTGCTGCAATTTGCATAATTTAAATGTGAGCTGACCAAGAGCTTCAGTGGCATTCTTCACCAAATCTCTCGCTCTGTTAGCAGATGCTTTCCACTACGTATGTCATATGCCCAACTATATTATCGTATAATTTTATATCTAACTATCTATCCATCCATCTTAGATGAATGATTTGATCGCCTATTGTGTGGCCCTAGCTGCAATTATTGTACGTCAAACGAATTGTTGTCCGAGTATATCTTAACAGCTTAATTAATCAGTACTGAATTTTAGATTTCCGATTCCAAAACACCCCCTGACAACTTTTCGTTTGGCTGGGCGCGTGCGCAGCTGCTGGGTGCTTTCTTCAATGGCGTCTTTCTTCTCGCCCTCGGCATATCCATCTTTCTCCAATCAATCGAGAGATTCATCTCTATCGAACGTAGGTTTTTTTGCTAACTTCAAAATATTTTGACATATTTTTGGGTTACTTAGCTGACATATGATAGGTGTCGATAACCCCGTACTAGTTCTCATCATGGGATGTGTTGGGTTTACGTTGAATCTCCTCAGCGCGACCTTATTACACGAACTTCATGACCATGATCATGGTCATGGACACGGTCATGGGCACAGCCATAGCCACTCAGATTCAGACGAACATGAACATGCTGAGAATCATGGACATGGACATGATCATCATCACGGCCACGTTAATGTCGAGGCTGGAAGACAGGTGAATGGCAGCTTTGTCGAAGATCATGACGAAATTCCCCTAACCGTGAGGCTTCCCCAGTTTACTCCTATATATACTGTTACTAAACTTTATGTAGCCTATCAGCGCCCATGCTGAGCACCGACACACGATTGTGAATCTGCAGTCATCGGGTCATGACCTTGGTATGATGGGTGTATTACTTCATGTTATCGGCGATGCATGCAACAATGTCGGAGTTATCATCGCCGCCTTGATTATCTGGCTTACATCTTCCGAGGCTCGATTTTACGCCGACCCGGGCATCAGTATGGGCATTGCTATCATGATCTTAGTAACATCGATTCCCCTCGTCAAGAATAGCGGCAAGATCCTCATGCAGAGCTCCCCGAAGGATGTTCCTTTAGATGATGTCAAGCATGACCTTGAGAAGGTACGTCATAGCAAAATAACTATACAATATTTTAGGCTAACGAAACATTAATACTATAGATCCCTGGCATTGAGTCGGTCCACGAATTACACATCTGGCGCCTCGATCAGAAGAAGTCCATCGCAACAGCCCACATAGTAGTGTCAAATACTGAGATGAGCGACTTCATGGATCGTGCACGTACTGTTGGCGAGTGTCTACATGCCTGGGGCATTCATTCGGCAACTCTTCAGCCTGAGCTTGCAACGCCGACAACTGCATCATCCGTAATCGCCGCCGATAACAGCAACGACAACGAGGAGCGTATCAGTACGGATAACACTGCAACGAGCCCTGTAGTCGAAACTGGTGGGATTGTGTCATCCTCAGGTGCGTCGATTAGAAGACGACGTATCGAGATGGCAGCCCCTTGTCAAATCGCCTGTGGAAATCTGTGCGAGGGTTTGACATGCTGTAATAAAACTACTATGCGTATCTAGCTGCAGGTCACGGAAAGGACCATTATTATGTTTCGGGTTCATGGGAGTCATGGGATGGGTTGCTAGTATGTTAGGAATCAAAGACTTGGCAACATTCATGGCTTAGGAACAGGGATTCGATATTAACTTATGAATCAATAAATGAGCTTTAGCTGATGAATTCTGTTACCATTTCAATGAAATGATACCTTCTATACGAAGCCTGCCTGAGCTGAAAGCTACTCCGACCACGATACAGCTTGGCCTATTGATTTATGTACCACCTACCTGCCTTGGGGGTACCCAGCATGTGGCAATTTCTGGATTGGTATTGTCAATAATTGAGGCCATCTATACCTAATTGACGATATTGATAGTACCTATCATGCGTAAACGTTTATTAGCTAGAACCCAAACCCGTGGGCTTGGTCCTTAGTACATATCCGTAGTAACATGCTCTATACCTAGGTGAAGAAGGATCGCGGTAGATCTCCAACGCCACTTACGAAATGTCATGCGTAGTTCGAAATCGCGATACCTTACAATCAAAACGTGGGGGACAGGGGCTGCTGCAAAGGTGGGGGTTCGTAGCTGTTCTGACAGGGCTGGATCTCTCGAAGGAACAAAGAGAAAAAAAGGAATATGATGCGCAGGTCGGTTTGAAAGGAAGAAGCAAAATGGATAAAAGCAAGGGTTTAAAGCCCGCATGCAGCCGCAGCAGGAAGAAGCAACTCTGCATATCCGAGCTGCAGCTCTTCCCTCCCGCATCGTAACTAGGATCTGCTTCATTAAGCATGAGCGCACATGGATATTACGTATGTGAACGACCTCGTTAGCAAACCGCAACAACGACTCCAGCTACCTCCAACTTCTTTCTCCAAACAGAAATCAACTCGGCCTCATTTCCGAAGTCGGATCGCTTCACCTTGCGTATAAGTAGAGATCTAATCTAATCGATCTTGTCCAGGCATGGGACGAAACCGGTGTGCGTCGTTTGTCACCGTCAATACGCGCGCTGACTGGTCCAGACGCTGATGGGTGTACGCGCCCCCCTCGCTCACCTGCTCAAGTCGGGAAAGGACCCGAGCGACGGAGCCGCGAAGGGGATCTGGATTCCGCATTCCGCAAGTACAGCCGACCTGCGCAACCACACCGATTTTTTTCTCGCATCCCCTTCTTCATTTTTTCCATCTGACTTTCCAAGGTGGAATGCCATTTTTTTTCTCCCTCTCGGAACAACGTAAGCGTAAGCCCCCCCTTTTCTCGCTTTCTGGTTTCTGGGAATCGTGTCCTCGATCTGGGGACTTCAGCCCTGCACAACCTCAGCCGCGGTCACATCGCGCGCGTGCAACCTACCACTTGCAGTACCGCGGATGGCCTGCCCACGGATGACATGCCCTGCCTGCGGGGTCCTTTTGGCTGGCTGACTGGCTGAGCGCCCGGTGAGGTCGTAGGTTGCTTTTATCGGTACCGAAACTGAGGGCTTTCTAGATACTTACCTAGGTAAATGCGCATTTCTCTTGTCCTTGATGATACTCGTGGTAGCAACACGAGATATCTGGCTAAAATGCCACGGGCGGCCCCGGCCCGGGAGGGATTCTTTCATGATGTATGTGCGACGTTCACTCTCGCCTTGTTGTATTACGTAGGTCGTATTACGTATCATCGTTTGACGATGGTTGAATTCGACCTCAGTCTGCTCATAGATCATGATTATATCTCATTTCTGCCTCTTTGAAATGCACAAGTTAGGCAAATACGCCTGGTAGACAGGCAATCTTCCTATTGTTTTAGGCTTTGGAATGCTACATTCTGCGGCATTATATGATACCGGTACGTGTATGCGCCGCATGGGATCATGAAATTGCGGTCAACGGTGATCATTATCACGACTTGGCTTTACCTAGCTACGCCTGAGCAGGCTACGGTTGGATCGCGTAGCAGGTAATATGCTAATTCAAGTAAATTCGGGTATAATCAAGGTTGAGAATGCCAATGCTGATTGTGTCATTTCATTCTCGCTAAGCAGTTCTTTGTGCGACATCAATCGGGAAGCGGTACACCGTGTATTCTTACAGGCCTGTGCCTAGAGATCGCGTTTTCGAAATATTATTTTGCTGTAAGGATTCGGTTCACAGGGGACTTGAGACCAGGATTGCGATATCCACGCCTATCAAGTCCGCTGATATCGGCGGGAAGTTGTGAAGAACGCCGCTGCCCCGCGCATCCGATCCGGGGTAGAGGGATCTCTCGGCGTTTAGCGGCGGGGAAACTGCGCTTGAGTGGTTTCTCAATGAGTTGTTATATCCGTAGATGCGGACCAGTTATCGAGATGACCTAGCAACTGTGTCTCACGGCTGACGTCAAGGGGGGATGAAGACGGAGGGGAGATAAGAGAAAAGAAAACCAGGTCGTCGGCGACCTAAGAGAAATACTTTGCGACTATGAATTATCCATTGGCGCGCCTAGCGACAGCTAAATTTACCTTCTCGAGGGGTTGAGGGCTTAAAAGTTGTTGAAGACATACCCCTGAATAACGCAGGAGTGAGATGAATACTTGATGACATTCATCAAGACATGACTGCATCATATTTCGAGTCATATTTCCTTACCATAGCTGCACTTATCATCTCATACGTTACCTCTCACGTCTGGGAAGGAGGTGAATATTATACGCTGGTGCCTCCCTACATGTTGCCACGAATAGACTGTGATTAGAAATGCTTATGCGATGATAAACGGCGACCTGGCAGCCTGGGTAGGAGGATATACTTCGTTGATTCGATCTCGAAATGTAAGGAGTAGAATATGTTGTCATCGTAAGCGGGAGCTGCTTACATGACGGAACACAGCGGGATTAACACGAGTATTGTTAACGTTTTGTTCAAGGCGCAAAAACCCATGGAGATGAACTGAAGATCTCCTTGTCATAATTCTCATAACTTTCGACCATCGGAGCTGTCCCTATCTCATACAGCAAAGAGTTTTCGTATAGCTGATAGTTGAGTGACCTCACGTGTCATCTGGCTGTTGTAATATTTGATTGTAATGTCAGCGTTTCAAAGAGCTGAACTTGCCCAATACTGCAGCATTCATGGTGTGACAAATACTGATCTGGGAATGTGAGGATTTTAGAAACAAATTTCCAAGGTTCTTATTCGTTGTCCATCAGCCAATAGCTTTCTCATTAACGCTGTCGTATTTGATTTTCAGAAGCAGCTGACGGCTTGGTTTCACACGGGGCTAGAGGGCGTCACAGCGGATACTAGCGACTATTCGCTTGAATGGCGACCAACTCACTTACAGTAGTATCACCCACTCTCTGCTAATCACTAGTCAATTGCGAAAGTAAGGAGAATGATCTGTTCGTGTCGCTCGACGATCCGCAGGCACAGGTTGGGGCTGTACCAATCTCCCGTAGAGGATGGCTCTAACGTTAGAAGCCATTCCTGCATGCCATACGAGCGAGTTGGCTTGGGAAATGGATCTGACGCTGCTTATCAACGCTGATTTGGGATCAAGCGATGTTTTGGATATTAATGATCGCCGGCGCTGGACCTACGCGTTCTAGATGACTTCACTCGCAGCTCCGCACAGTTCTATTACGCACGCCTGGGCATACATCTGGTTAAGTGACACTGATCTTGTCCCCAGATCTTCGGTTCAAATCGCCGATCGAGTTTGACGAGGATAAGATCGCTCGAGATGATTTAAAGTGCCTGGCCATACAGGAACTTTGTAGCGTGCCATTGCTGATTCTGGGGGTGACAGTGATGTTCCTGGCAGTCTGTGCAGTCTGGGGCAGCTGCGCCGTAGCAGCGTAGGTGCGTAGGTACGTAGGTAGGTGAGAGCACAACCCAAACAAATGGAGATCTCACCTAGAGGATGACATACGCCTTTTACCCAATTACGAACAAGGGTCCTGTTGAGATCGTCGGGAACACGCGCTTGATAGGATACCTGGTCAATGCACTACGGCAAGGGGAACAAGAGGAGTAAGGAGTAAAAAAAGCTTTTGGTTAGAGCTTTCCACTTTCTCCATTCTGATGATCACTTGAAAAATAGCGCATTCGATTTGCCGTTTGCTAGAGCATGGGAGTTAGAATCAAACAAGTTGCTAGTGCTGAGCCGGTAGTCGAAGCGCGTAGCCTATGAATGAACATCCAATGAGGACTCAACGAGACGTGGTTGAAGAGCTACATGTCTAATCGATAAAATTAGTCTCCGCTCATATTTCGGAGCCTCAATCATCACGAGGAAGCCCCGAAAAAAAGGGTCCAACCCGGTTGTTGCGGCATCACCGTAGCGTGGACCGTGGCTGCGTGGTCTGTTTCTAACATGGACCCATGGGACTAGCAGAATCGAT
Organism: Annulohypoxylon maeteangense; assembly: GCF_022496945.1. Lineage (NCBI taxonomy): Eukaryota > Fungi > Ascomycota > Sordariomycetes > Xylariales > Hypoxylaceae > Annulohypoxylon > Annulohypoxylon maeteangense. The sequence goes on along the minus strand of NW_025953249.1, from coordinate 846,051 downwards.
ATGTAAGTCTTGATGATGGACCTAGAGCGCCCTACTATGTAATTAGCTACATCCTTCAACATGTCGATCCTCGTGAGACTGTAACGTGAAGACTTGATTTTAGGAACCTTTTTTACAACCAAGCGAAAAGTGACCCGAGCGCCAAGAGGATGCGAGATGAGATCGAGAGACGTGCCGCTGGACGTCACTGGATAAACTACCTAACAACCTAGGTAGCCAAGAAATACATTTGCCGACGGGAAATCATCACGGGCTGCGCGGGCTGGCAGAAGTAGGACCTAGGTAGACGGGACTGGCAGGTGGAGCTGACTGCCCAGGTGCTTACCAATGACCTGACTTACATCAACATCACCGACGCTACGAAGGTTACATACCTAAGCACTCGGCTGAGTTGAGAAATACTTATTAGTAAATAACAAGAGCCTGGGTTTTCACGGCGAGTATCCCGGAATAGTACAATTTTAATCGTAAGTGGGTTACCTAACAGAGTTCTTGTGGTGCCGACCAGAAGGTCTAGCCCCGTTGTCAGCTAGTGTCTATTACGTTATTAGATGGAAACAGAAATTGCAAAGGTGTCGTCGGATGCGACACTACGGTCTGGCCTCGGACTTCATAGCAAGCTGAGCCTCATCCCGAGATTGTCCAAAAGGATACTTTTTCCGTGGCGCACAAAGTACGACAGCCGCGTCAGCAGCGGATGTTCGCGAGACGCAAGACATCTATCCCACCTCGGCTGCCCATTCAATGATTCATTCGAAGCTCTGGGGTTGAGGGGTAATAGTTCACCGCCGGGAGTTCGAACATGTCGTCCGATGAAAATGCTTGCTTCGTCTGGAGATGGGCGAAGGGTTTCGGACGGGTTCAAAGTCTGGACTACCTTGGTAACCTAAGGTAGTTCAGACTAGCATAGGCGGCTAGGTAGCGCAGAGACGCAGAAATGTGATCATATGTCAAGCATATGCATGCGTAGACCGGCGAATGATGATGGTCCAAATAACACTAGACCAAATGCTCCAGAAACGGTGTTTTGGATCAAGGGAAGATCCATGGGGCATACTAATAGAAAAACTTTCCCACATGTGAGGGGTTCGAATGGACTTTTGATATAAATTGCGAACGGAGTAATATGTATTACTAGTAGGTAAGCAAGTGCATAAAGTACTAGGTAAGACTATTATCATTGTATGTGTCACATATATACGGCGACATAGTAGATGATGTGAGGATAGTACTATGTAAGTTCGTAGGAAATTTAGAGAATTAAGAATAGAGTCGCGTGTGAGAGTCCCGAAGCAGGGATGAGCTGCGACCGCTTTTCCCGAGTTATCGTGGCTTAAAAGGGAAATGGGTGCGATGCTGCTGTAATAAATGATTAAAACTAACAGCCCTGCATGCCACAGATGGGTCGATGAAGCCCAAGGACGATTGGTGCCTTACGTACCGTACGGATGCTTAATACTCTATCTGTCTACTTTATCTTGGTATTAACGTGCATATATCTAACACTCAATATGGATCGACGTCGTGTAAATAGCTATCATTAAGATAATCCTTAAGGCACGAGTACTAGGTAACTACTTAGATATAAACGTGTCTTTCTGACCTCATCCTCATAATATTACAATACCTCCCATTCGGGTTTCTATTCATCACGTCGGCCTGCTCCGCAAGTGATGGCAGACACTGTATAACTCCCGACCCATATATGTAAGTGGCCCTGAGTAGAATAGATCGTAAGGGAAATCCCAGGGCTAAGAAAAATACCTAATGCAGCACTTGCATGCGTACCCGCCAACTGTGGATCTATTGGATAATCGCCTACAGCAGCAGATCCGCCCAGGACGTTTTCTCCAGGGCTAGGGCGTTACCTGATGGAGGCTAGGCTTTCTCTCACTTCTGGACAGTTAAAGCTGATTGATTACCAAGCCTTCCAAGCCAAGTACAAATAGGTAATCTCTCATTCACCGCCAGATCGCAATCGAATCCTTCAGACCGACTCCGGAACCAACAGGCTGGGAAAAGAACATGTCTGCAGTCTTCCAATCCTGGATTTCTTTTCCAGTCCCCTTACCTTAGATTTGTATGGAGTGTCTGGGGTTGACCGTTCCTAAGTACAGTACCAGAGAGATACACCAATATGTGATATCATGGGGTAATTCCATGCTGCCATGCTGTTAAATTTCCTGAGAGACCATCAATCCATGCATCCATAGTTGGTTGTAGTACTAACATTAGCCGTGGCAGTAACTTCTAGAAGACGGCTAAGAAGATAACCAACTATGTATAATCCTACCGGCACGTACTAGGTAGTAGATGGTAACAACTATGGGATAGCGTGTACCATACTATTATAGGCATGTTTAACAATTTCTAGTTAGAAGGTCTAGAAGATCTACCATGATTGTATGGTACCAGGTAAAGAGGTATGTAGGTACTTGGACGAAAGTAGCACATTGACGAACAGTGATTTGCGGAGTTATGTATCGACTATCTTAATGAGTGTCTAGTCGCTGCTCATACTCGTTCATATCGTACATAGGTAGTAGACATCGTACATAAAATTGAATATTCAATATTCCCCCCTTGGCATTCCTGGTACTTCTATGTTGTATATATAATTATACTTACTATTAGTGAGATTGGACGTCATAATCGGCGGTGCATACTTCTTTCCATTCTTTTCCCTTTCTCTTTCCACCTACACTGCTCTTACCTTAACTAATACATTTTGTCCATTTATTTACCTACATGTATTACATACCTGCATACACCTAACACTTACCTAGGTATAATAGGTATCCATATGTACCTAAGCGTCGCGGGTCGCGGGGCGTTTTAACGAGTTGAGCAGCACTGGATACTGGACACTGGACATTGGACACTGGGCAGACTAAAAGTCTCATGTACCAAGCTTGACCTTGTACATTACTCGCAGAAGCACACCTCCCTCTTAACACTCTCTTATTACTTCAGTCGCAAACCCTTTTATCCACTAAATCTCCGTGTGTAAACTTCACACCCTCTCTCACTCTCTCACCCTCTCACTCACTTAATCTTTATACCATTTTTCAATCATATTCATGTTCAATTGATAAATAAACGGTAATAGAGAGAAGCCAAAAAACTACGTTGACTAACGACGTACCCTCGGAAGCGACTCTTCGACCTCGGGCCCCTGTCCGTCGTATCTATTCATCTCCGATTGCGCACAGCGTCACGTCGCTCTCACGAGTCTTCAGAACTAAACGCGTGCATCTTACATACAAACAGGCCAGTCCACGCATTATACATCCAGCAAACAAATCCCACCATACGGATTGGATACCATTGCCTTGGTTCTAAATCAATTAATTCGAGATCTCAACATAATCGATCACCTTTTTTAATTGAATTCTTCTTTCCCCTCTGCATTCGGCCAACTCGATCTAATCGCCAATCGCCATACCTGCATCATCCGACCCTCATTATTGCGTTGTCTTGCATTGCCCAGACACCACCTAACTAGGCAACTTGGCGTCCGCTTCAAATGTCTTCCTACGCCATGGTCAACGCACCGGAAGGCTCTAGCCATTGGACGGGAGCCTGTTAAAGGACGGTCTGGTGGTTTCTCCGGCCCTAGGAGTTGTTGATTACTAGGTACATATCCGTACTCGACATCCAGGGCTTCTGAACTACCGGATCCAACATGTTGGGCAAGCTTTTTAACCTGACCTCGGGAACCACCGGAGGCGCAAATCCTCAAGAAGGAACTACGCCAACGAAACCATCCCCTGAATCGGTCCAGGAAGAGATTCATACGCGCAGCCTCTTATTTCCAGATACGCAGGCTCTTTACTATCGTCAGGATCAGGTCTTTCCGCTATCCTCTGCGGCAGGCATCCAACCTGGGGTTTCCGCCAACCCCTTTGATTATGATGGCGATATCGATATTGATGTACGCGACGTTCGCGTTATAATAATGCAAGATACCTTAGGTTCTGTCAGTCCCTCCTTATTATTCGACAGTCATCCTGCTCCATCGGCTGTCTCGCCAGGTGATCGGCCACAGCCGCCGAGTGCGACTTCATCCTCGCAGTCCTTAATGCAAGATCTTCGACGAGTGCCTACCTCGCCACGGAAAAGCAGTTTAGGACAATCTTCCAGGCCTCTAGTTATTCAACCAGGTAGTCCCCAACCCCGTCAAGGCGCATTCGATCGACGAGGATCTATCCAGTCCCGCGCTTACAGCGCTGCGGAGACTGACTCCCAGAAGGCGGCTAGGGAGTATCGTGAAGAGCTCGCCAGTTTCTCGAGTTGCATCTTTGCCAACTCAGAAGTCATGTCCTACAAGGGGACATCGACCAAGGTCCATATTATTCCAAGTGAGACTCGACCGTCTGGAATCTCTAGTTCATATGTGGGAGATGGCAGGGGTTCGATGGGAAGGTCGAGTATGCGGTCAAGTAGGCTGGCACAATCTTTCACGTCCGATTCGGCACATACAAATTTCCAACCCTTTTCTACTCCTTCTCGACAGCAGGATCGTAACAAGATCCTGGTGACTCGATTATTTCCAGTGAATTTACCGAACGACGATCCTGAATCTCCGAGCCAGGTTACCTCCCCCCACAGTCGGTTTTCCGATGATAACGGGGGTTTTCCGTTTCCGTATTCCCCAGATGAAAACAAACTAAACAAGAAGAAGTTGAAGCCTGTACAAAAGAGGACGCCCATGTACGCAGTCGCTTTGGTGTTGCAACTTCCGCAATGTCCGAATTCAACGCCAGCAACGGCACCAAAGCCCATGTTTCGAGGACCCAGTTCTTATAACGAGCAAGACACTTTCCCTTCTTCCTTCGGATCTGCCCGCCGATCTGGATGGACGATGGTCGGTTCAGGGTTCGGTTCAGAGTCGTTCGAATCGACATACAGTAATGATATTGAGGATCGCATGGATGCGATTACTCAACATTGGGATATTATTATGAGAACCCTTACTCACCTTCAATCTGTTGTAGCCACCACACTGATTCCGATGCTAAAGCAAGTGGACATGGCGGCGCCCGATCCATACCCCGCCAGCATATCCGCCCAGATCGCCCGAACAACATCCGTCAAGGGACGAAGGGGCTCCGATGGCTCTCAAATGAAGCCGTCGAAGACAAATGCGAAGTTGGTAGCACTCCCGCCGAGTTGCTTAGCTCAGGATCAGCGTATAAGCGACGAAATTGATGATGCAAAGATCCGGATTGTGTCGGGACTTCGAGCCACCAGGGTTGTTACGGGACAGGGTCGCTGGGGTCCGTGGCGGGAGGAGGCAAGATGGGTTGCGAAGTGGGCTGGGACTAAAGAGCAAGGTTTTTTCTTCTTCAATCTACTGACGGCATTCTTGGCAACACACACCGAATGGCTTCAAGCGTTGAGTCCCATCTGGTACAGGAGAAGGCGGTATCAACAACAGAAGGTTAAAAGCGAGGAGGATACGTCTTTACCATCACGAACGATCATAGTCGCCAAAGATAAGATGGCTGCGAGGAGGTTGATATTTTTACTGTCGGCCTTCCTGCCCGCTAACCAGCAGCTACCGACAGTTCGCGCTCAGCGCCCGGCGACTTCTGCATCGGCCGCTGCCTTCGGCCATTCGCCTCCATCGTACATTGTGCCGATCAACAAGGAGGAATCTCTACGTCGGAAGATTAATCGTCGGCAAGGACCCAGAGGTGCTTCTCACACTAGGAGTTTTAGCATCCAGTCGCAAGCTACGACGAGATCAGCAACCGGTATACCTGCGCAGCTCGCACACCTTAGTATGGAGTCCTCTAATGTAGACCGTCGATCGTCCGATTTCATCAAGCCAGCGAATCTCCTCATTACCGGAAATGATATCAACACACGAAAGAGCAGTGCTGCAACAGCTAATACCGTAGTTCCCGACTCCGCCATTCCACACTTCTCTACGATGCATCGAGGTAGCACAGGCCGTGGAGGTCGACCTGGAAGCGGGAGCAGTTTTGCTGCGGATGACCTAAAACGGTCTCTGAAAAGAGGTGACAGTATCGGTCACGCTAGCCATGGAAGCACAGACTCCCGTCAAAGTTCGCGATGGGGTAGCGTGATTAGTGGCTTATGGAGTGCAAGACGACGCGACTCGACTGCTACTACATCGCAGATTCTGGACATGCCAAATCATCGTGGCAGCGCACTCTCCTCTCCCACTCAACCTTCCACTAGTATAAGGGACGAACTTGCAGAGATGGTTAGAGAGGCCCAACTTCTCGATACAATCGTGAACCAACCAGGGGATCGTGACCCTACATCACTCCAACAACCCGATACTCCGCGAAGATTGGAAGAGAAGCAGTTCGAGCCTCAGTCAAGAACCCCAGATCCGTTAGGCGCATATGAATCACCGGTGAAAACGTCTATCAATAACGATGATGGAGTAATAGATGTCGATGTTCAATTTCCAGATTACCTTACTTCATTTGAGACTGCTGTTAGTTCACCATCTAGCAGTGGCTACCTTTCAACCCCTGGTCTGGGTAGTGGACTTGACGGCTTCGAACAGTTCTCGAGGCTAGCTATTGATGGCGATGTTCCTCTGAACGTTGCGGGATGGCTTAAGCGCTTTCATCCCGATTTTACGCTTCAGGCGATCCCGCCGCAGAAAAATCTTCTAGACGAAGTACGAGAATCTTTAGCTGCGGAACCTACCCCTGTAGTTCATCTGAACACGATGCCGGAAGATTGGCCTGCAGAGCATTGGGTTGACGTTAGCACAGCCATCATTGCTGATACGACGAATTTTACTATAAAGCGACTTCGATACCGCCGGCTTGTGAAACCTAAGCTACCAGTGGATCGAAACAACACCAGTTTCTTGACGCCATACGGTTCGTCCTTGATGACACCGGCGCTCTCACCTTACGAACAGCCGATTCAGGATAAGATCGAAGAGGAGGAATTGTTCAGCTTCGACGATGCTCTTATTGATGCTGTTGAGAGAGTCATTGCGCACAGTAGTGATGCGAGCAAGGGAACTTCGACTGCATCTTCTCGGTCTACTAGTAAAAGGCGGGGAAGGAGAGACAGCGAAGTTTCCCAATTAACGGAGCAAGATATGCCTAGCTTTCCTATCGATTTCCAAGAAGTACCACGCGCAGAATGCAAGGTAGTTGTCTTGTCCGCACTATCAGGAATCGTACAAGAGGTGGTAGATCAACGCGAGAGGGAGAACCAGGTTGCAAGCCCAACTGCGCCATACGAAATGAGCCGCGAAAAGGAGAGCACATTACGAGCTGCTGTTCGAACGTGGCTCGAAAATGTGGAACTCACTGATGGTTAACTTTCCAGATCTTAAACTACCCCCGTGGAAGAACACAAAAATTCAACGTGTTCGAGGAGGGGGTCCTTTTAATGATAAATGACAACTAATGACCTAATTTCTTTTTATTTGTTTTAATCGTTTCGAGGGCAACATAACAGAGCAAGGCGTCGCGACGGAGAAAACACGTACATGTACCAACACAACAATTCTCGTTTACAAGGGGCGGGAAGATTAGAGAGATGAGATTTCGGCCAAAAGATACCCCAATAAGCATGCATGCGGTCATATTCCACGGAGAGCCGTTCGCGGTTGCATTTTCCTCATTTCTCAGTTCTTACATTCCTATTTCTCTGGCGTAGAGGGGGCGGTGTCGACGGCCGACAGGGTTTTGCAATGTCGGGTCGAGGAATAGGTGTTTTGCGGCTGGGATGCATAGTGCAAGGGATCATTTAACACGACAGAAGCGACTTTTTGCAGCTCAACACACCGGTTGCTAAGACGCGATAGGACGATACCTTCTACATAGTAGGGTACAATAGTATGCTAGTTAAGGCTTGCTAAACAATACAAGTTGTAGCGTGAGCTATATGGATTTATTCATAATTTAATTTCTATCGTCTTCCGATCGAGACGTGATAATCTAATATTTTCCGCGTGTATGAATCATAATGGACTATTGGAATAGTCTCATCTAAGTTCGCCTATCCCCTACCTTTTCCTTGCCTCCTATCCGGCTACCCCTTTTCGCCCCGTTCCTTCTTATATACTTTTATCTAGCTCCCTATTGATAACATCCCAAAACCTTCTGTCAATAAATTACCACTTACTAACAACATCTTTCACACTCTGAAGCGGAACCTCCACCTCCACCAACTTCGCCTTCTCACCCTCCGTCGCCGATGCTTCCCGCTTTAGCGTCCACAAGGTTCCCACACCTAAACTCTCTAGATATTCTAGCGCGCGCCCGAAATTCGTCCCGAGCTGTGCGATCCCGTGGCTATCATCCGACAGCGTAAACCGCCCCCCGAGCCGCACCCACTCCTCCGCGATCTCCCGGCTCGGATACGGCTCCGCGAGTCCCTTCCGCAACGCGCTGCTATTGCACTCCAACCACCCCCCGTACGAGGCTACGTACTTCAAGTTGCGGACTATCCGCTCCCACACCTCTGGCCAGGTCCTCGAGATAACCCGGTCAGGAGACGAGGAAAGCAAGCGCACGAGGTCGAAGTGTCCGACTATCCGCGGGTGCAAAGACTGCAGCATCTCATACTGCTGGTCGTAATACCGCGCGTACGCGCTCTCCTCGGTGCCCCCCGCTGAGGCGACCGCGCGCGCGTAGTACGCCGCGTCGTAGTCGATTGGGATGCTGTTGATGTGGTGGAGAGACCCGATGAAGTAGTCTATGCTTGGGTGCGAGGCGAGCGTGGTTACGAGGGTCTTGTACGTGGGCCGCAGCCATTCCCCCTCGAAGCCGATTAGGATGTGCAGTTGCGGGGAGTACTGCTTTTGCAGACGCTGCGCTTCGAGGAGGTAGGATTCGTGTCGGGGGAGGAGCGCGGCGAGGGAGGTTGGGGGGTCGGAGAGCTGGGGGGTGTGAGTTTGTGGGTGGGAAAAAGGGGTTTGGGGTGGGGGAGGATACTTCTTCTGGGTAGAGGTCTTCGAGGCTGGTCCGTGGCATGTGCTCTGTGAGTCCCATGGTCGTGTACCCCATGCTGATGGCGTGCTTGATTATGTCTTCGAGTTGGTCTTTCGCGTGGCCCGGGCAGAATTGGCCTGAGTGGGAGTGCATTGTGAATGCCATCGTGGTTATGAGTTTATGTTTTGTCTATTATCTAGGTAGTGGAGTATTGTGGTGATGGTTGTGAGATGAGACTGAGACTGAGAGTCTTATAGTGTTGGGGTTGGCGCCACACTTATTTTTGCAAACGAGTTGGGTGCAAACGGGAAAGGGTCTGAAACGGCCTAATTGCTTGCTTTTTTTCGAGTACTTATACGATTAGAGCCCGATCACTCGGGATCTATGAAATACATGTGAAGACGATATGATATGATGATATGAGTGTTAAAGCATCGAAGTGGATTCCACTTATTTGATAACGGGCTCGAAATCTTACATGCTATCTTATCCCCCGGATTTCCGATGAAAAGGTAATCCTGGGCCTGGGTACCTGGTTTTCAATCCTGCGGGTCTCACCGCTTTGTCATATCGCATTTACTATGTACATAGGTACATATGTATTTATGTCACTCAGCTGTTACAGGCCGTTTAGAAATAAGATTCATTTTAGTCATCCAATTTCGCGACTAATAAATATTGTTACTGATTAAATCGTGAAAGTCGATCAAGCACGTGGAAACCATGAAAAATCTCATTAACGGGATAGGCAAATTCTAATCGTAAAGATTTTAACTCGTCCCCCCACTTAGCTGATAAAGCTCGGACCATTCAAGGGATAAGAGCCGCGACCTATCGGATCTAGGTGCTTTTTACAAGAGTGCTTTCCCGCCCCACACATGGTATTTTTCTAGAACAAGGTCGTCAGCCTTGTACTTTTCCTGGGTCAGAGCTTAACGAAAGCTTGACCAAACGGCAGCTGCATTGGAGCTTTTCTTTTCTGATCAGTACTTCGTACATGTACTTCGACGCGTAAACCTTACATGCGTCTTCCTTCTCTTTGTCTTATTCATTTTTCCTCAACTGCACAAACCCTCATGTCGTGATTGAACGACACGTCTCAATTGACAATGTTGTTCCCTGAGAGAGACGCGCCTCTGCTCAGGCAATGGATTATCCGTCGCCTTGCAAATACGTAAGTTCATATATGAATCCCTACCATTGGATCGTTATATTTACTTCTCCTGTTTACGTTTGCTGACCTTTGACTGTTTCTCCCACCTACAGGTCTGACGCGGATGCCGACGTGCTTGCAGATTATGTCTTAGCCCTCCTACGACACGATGGTGACGTTGGTTCCATTCGCAAAATATTCGAGGATGAAATTCCGGACTTTCTAAGAGAGGGTATGAAGCATTTACTTCCATAATCTAGCTAATAGTGATGTGTTCTGGATGCTGATGAGTTTACAGATGCCGCTGAATTCACCAATGACGTCTTTCAAGCCATCAAATATCGCTCCTATTTACCGGGAGCTCCTCCTGCACCTTCCGCCCATATTGTCATCCCTCCTCTACCCGCAGCCCCAACAAACGCCCAACCCTTACCTCACCTAAAGGCCCAAATCCCATATCCCCCGAACTTGTCAAATCTAGCAGCGCCTACGTATGCCCCGAGCGGTTCGAAGAAACGTCCATATAACGACCGAGATGATGAGGTTGATATTATTCTGAATGGCCAGGGTTCATACCCTCACCCATTCAAGCAACCTCGAAGAGACACTGGTTTCATACAACGTGGACGATTTGACAATCCGTACGGGTCAATCGATCGACCTACGTTCCCTCCCAGCACATTTCACACATTCTCCGACCCCAATCGCCCCAGCTTACCACCACCACCATTGCCTCAACTTTCACAATTCCAACCCCAACACGATCAGCATATGGCACAGATGAATCCAAATATGTTAAACCAGTTGGGCTTCACATTCTCACAAGAAGATAATCTACCTAAACCAGTGTATTCTGGAACTATCCCCACACCACGCCGAAGAAAGAGATGCAGAGATTATGATACGAAGGGTTATTGCTCCAGAGGTAACAAATGCAGATTCGATCATGGCATGGATTCGTTAACATTACCTCCACTTGGTCCGTCAGCAGGCGACGGTGAGTACACCTTCTTAGTGCCAGTGGGTAGATCATTGGTCTATATGCTAACAATCGGATAGAATACGACCCAAGCAACGCGATCTTCACGATGCCCCTACCGAATATTCACCAGAGTCTTTTGCCAAAGTCGCAATCATCCAATTTACCTCCGTTTCCAGCTACCCCTCCAAATAATCGTCGAGATGCAAACAAGGGACCAAAACGCATGAAAGGAAAGGTACCTTTTGCTGCTGTTGGGTCTGTTAATGATAAATCCAAGACGTCCCTTGTAGTCCAGAATATCCCCCTCGAATGCTTTACCGACGCTAAAATCCGCGAGTATTTCTCCCAATTTGGCAATATTTTAGAGGTCTCAATGCAGACGCCCGATCCGCTAGCCATCGTCAAATTTGATACCTGGGATGCCGCTCATGCGGCTTGGAGCTCTCCCAAGGTAATATTTGACAATCGGTTTGTCAAGGTGTTTTGGTATAAGGATGAGGCTGAAGCTGGATCGGCTCCGATAAATGGGAAGATTAAGAAGATCAAGACTGAGACAGACATGAACGGTGACTTCCCTGCCGACAGCGATACTCCTAGTGCCGAGCCGTTTGATATGGATGAGTTCCTCCGCAAACAAGAAGAGGCTCAGAAGGCCCACGAGGAAAAGAGCAAGAAGCGAGAGGAGCTGGAACGCCAGCGCCAAGAGTTGGAGGAACGTCAGAAAGAGCTTCGTGCGCGACAGCTTGAGGAGAAGCTCAAGCTTCAAGCTAAGCTAACCAAGAATGGCGGAAATGAGACTACGGTAGCGGCAGATGGAGCCAAGAAACCTGTGTCGCAGACGGATGCTCTTCGGGCGCAATTAGCTGCGCTGGAGGAGGAAGCTAACGTGCTAGGAATCGATCCAGATGCCGTTAAGGACGAGTTTTCATCCTGGAATCCTAGAGGTCGTGGTAGAGGCAGCCGAGGTTACCGCGGCCGTGGGCGCTTTGTAACTGGAGCCTATCGAGGTGCACATGGCTTCCAGGGCAGAGGAGGTGTCGAAGCTAGACACGCAGCGTACGCCGTGTATTCCTTGGACAACCGGCCAAAAGTAATTGTCCTATCTGGGGTGGATTTCACGAATCCGGAGAAGGACGAAGCCCTCCGACAGTATCTTTTCGTAGGTGTGGAAATGTGTTATTCTGCAACTGTGACTAACCAACTCTAGGGTATCGGCGAATTCAAGGAGATACACACAGACCCGAAATCAACTCATGTTACCTTCAAAGACCGAAAGACGGCGGAACAATTCATGTTCGGGGTATCTGCAAATAATGCTATTCCTGGACTTGACGACAAGGTCGAGATCGCCTGGACCGCCTCTGCACCCCAATCTGAGAAGAAGGTAACTGCTGATGACGATGTTCCTATGACGACTGGTGTGGAGGATGAGCAGACAGGTCATGACAAAACTACTACCGAGGATAACGGTGTAAACGCTGAGTTGGAGGAGGGTGAAGTCGACAATTCTAACTCGCAAGATCAACACGACATGGATTATGAATCAGGTCAAGGTTGGGATATATCGTAAGGCGTCGCGAGGTGGTTATTTGCATGTCCCGCGGTTTACTAATATAGGAGAGCAACCTGTGTAATGGCACTAGTCTGCTGTTAAGGATATTCTGAACTTGCAGTTAGAATTCAATGCCTTACGAATACGGCCCGTGAGTGCCGCAGAGCTGTTACGATGTATATATTCTATTCTCCAGCATTCAGGTTGAGGGACAACCTAAAGAGTTAATAAACGTGGTATGGCAGTGAGCATGTTTTTTGCTGGTGGGGATGGCCTAATACATACCGGATTGATGTATTGCAACTCATTGGGTATTTCGCATATTGAAGTGATCTCTATGATATTGCGCTCGTGTTATCTACACGCCCAAGCATATCTATGAACGCCTAATGCTAATTTGGTATAATCCAAGGTATGTATTACTTCCAGGACTCCCTTCCCTTCTAATGTGATGCTACCTTAACCCGGACAAGCCTCATTCTACTCTTCCACATCATCCTCGGCTTGCAACACATGCGCTAGTCCTGCTGCCACACTGCTCCCCATCATGGTTGCCATAGGAACGGCTTTCATCATGGTCGCACAGTCGCCTGCAGCATAGACTCCTGGCACATTCATCGTGTAGAACGGAGGTTGTGCGTCGATGTGTCCTTGAGGCGCGAGCGCTACTCCGAGGTCTGCTGCGAAAGAGCCGTTGAGCTCGATGGCTGGGACGTGGGCCTGGTTGTTTTATTTCGTGTTAGCGAAATATGTGATTATTATTCCTGTTTTTCTTGTCATGACGAAAAGCGCATACTGGTGGGGTCCAAAATGTGGAAAGGGGTTTAAGACGTACCAAGAATCCTTCCTTATTCACGTTCCCGTCTTCAAGAGTTACGAGAACTCCCGCATTTCCTCCGACATCCGGATCTTTTGCTAGACGAACTAACCGGCGGTTCTCGACGTGGAATTTTTGGTTACTCTTGAGTTGTTCCCGGATCCGCGATCCAAGGGTTTCGTTTCCGTCCGTGTAGACTGTGACATGTCCCGCAAGCCGGGCAGCCATCCGCGCAATTACTGGTGCCATCAGCGGTGCAGTATCATTACCACCACCTCCTAGCATAGGACCTATTGCTAGAACACCTGCTGAGGCGGATCCCCGCTCTTCGAAGCCGTGGCAGAAGAGGCAGTGGAAACTAACGTGATCCTCTATCAGTACCCCTAGTTCAAAGGTGTCAAAGAAAGGGACTGGCATAAGATGGAGGGAAATCAGATAAACTCACATCCCATAACCCCACAACTCCGCATACCCCTCCGGCGCCGCGGGCATCACATCCCGTACTCCCATCGCCAACACCAACTTCCTCCCTACATAAGTCTTGCCAAACTCATCCAGAACCTCGAACCTTGTCCTCCCATCTTCTTTCCCCTTAACACCATCATCGACCCTCCGCACCCTCACAACCCCCACATCCCGAAACTGTATCGTCCCCGCGTACCGCGCCTCGATATCCGCACGCGCCTTACCGCGGAATATGGAGGGGGAGACGTGGTCGTATCCTAGGACGTTATGCATGTGTGTTGCGCGCGCGTTGCGGTATACGGATGTGGAGAAGACGATGGCGCTGTGCAGTTGCCGCGCTAGTGCGCTGGCGCAGGAGAGGCCTGCCGGGCCGCTGCCGAGGATTAGGACGTCGGTTATTGGGGGGTGGGGCATGGTGGTTGGGTGGTTTTTTTTGGTTCTGTGTATCTAGGTAGGTGGATGGGTTGGGTTTTGAGAGTGGGAGTATGAGATTGAGAGATGTCTTGAAAGCTTGAGCAGAAATTGGTGGAAGGCTTTATATTGTTGTTGGCAGCTAGTTGGAACTTTTGAACGGGCTATTCTAAGCTGATTTCGTTGCGATCTGTGGTGTAATGTAGGTAGGTAGTTTTCAGGGATACATATCGGGGACTTTTGCTCTAGGTGCTTAAGAACTTGGAGAAGGTGTGATATCATGCGAAATGCATCTTTTTTATGTTGCATCTAGTCTCATCTAATGTAACCTTGATAGATGTTCGCAGATAATAGTATTTCATTACATCCGATGTTCTCGATATATGTGATCACCCCTTTTCGTCCGGATGATGCTCCCGGTGTGGGTCTCTATAAGTTGCCGTTAAGTCTCCGGTTGTGGGTCTTTCCGGTTTATCCCCCTTTTTGGATTCGGGGAAGGAGGGCGAACGATAACGCCGTTACATGATAACTTCGGGTAATCTCGAATGAATAGGTGACAAATCAACGGGATTCAATGTTGGGATATGGCACGTAGGTAGTGCCAACGCAAGTACCCAGGTACCCATTAATTTTTAACTCTTCCACTGTGGAAATTGGAAAGTTCTCGTTATGCAGCCACCCAGCCATTATGATATCTCCACAAGCTTGATCCAATCGCCATTCTTGGATAACACGCCGAGAGGAACTCGGGGTGCAATTCCACAAGACTTCTCCAGGTCTTTTTCCTTATCTATCAGCGCACCTAGCGAGGTACGAAACTATAAATGTGGGTACATGAATTTTCCATCAGGCTCTAGAGAAACACCATCCACTGGAGTACAATCCTTGCAAATGGGCTATTTTTACCTATCCAGAGCTTTCCAACAGATTGACAATCGATTCTAGATCTCCTATCACATCTCTGAAGATGGCGGACTGGAGATTTCTGTCGCAGAGTTCTTCTGTAGCTAGACCAAAATCGCAATTGATCAACTTCTTAGTCGCATCCCTATAACGCTTCCCGAGCCAAGAGAGACGCGCAACTTTCCTGCGCACCTGTACGTGATCTTCCCATGGAATATTCTCCCAAAGGCCAATCTGGAGTAACGACACCCCTAGACCATACAGGGTTAGATTTCGTATACCATGGTTATCCATGGCGTATTGAATCGACTCCGGGGACAAGAAGCTAAGTCGACGTTCTTCTTCATCCAAAGAAATAGAAGGAGATTTGGTGCCTTCGGTGGCAAGGCCAGCCGCTCCGAGCTGTATCGAAATATGTAGCGTGTTGAGAGATGACGATAAATCGTTATCTTCTTCTCCTAGAACATGTACTTGACTCAATGTTAACTCCTGAGGCCACCATGGTGTTGAGTTATATTTCAACATCGATTTTACTAAGGTAATCCCCAGTTTAATGCGGTCCATGTCTGTAATAACATGGTGGACAGGAAGACTAAGAAAGTCCACAAGGGGCGTAGTCCTTCGCAGAATTAAGAGATCACAACTGGTGTCCAACCCCCGTAGACCTGGATACAGGACAAGCTTTTTATTCTCCCTGATATTGAGATAACCTAGAGATCGAGGCGATGGTCCAGAACATGCTTCGGAGCGAACATATAATTCTTTACATTTAACCCCGGTTTTAGTCAAATTGTCGCCTTCATCTGCTGAATGATCCATATCTATGGTAACCGATCTATGATTGTGTGGCTGTTGTGAAACCCTGCCAGCTTCAGGGGTCGAGACAAGATGACGGTCGTCCTTGCAACTTGCACATATGGGTAACATTACCCTGCCGCAGTTCTGTTGGGGAATGCCGTGAAAATGGATATTTCCCCCATGGCTTTGAATTATCAGTCGATGTTCAAAAAAGACGTTCATACTCGGGTGAATCTCGTCCGTGGAATTCAACAGGAGTCTGACGCAGTGATGGGCGTCGATGACAGTACTGCATGACAAAGACCCATTTAGTAGGAGGTTATATAGTGACGAAGACATATTTCGGATGGTTTCATATCCAGATGGTAATGAAATGCAGTCCATCCTCATAGGAGTTTTTTGTATTTCCCAAACCACCTTTCGAATTCTTCTCAGTTCTGCGTTTGACTCCTTTAGAGTTTTAAGTGACTCTGTGTAGTTGCTTTTCCTTAAGGTGATTTGGATTGCATCCGCTGTACGTTTCGATAGAGAATGCTAGAAAATGTCAGCTCACATCTCCCAATAAATCTTGGGCACGTACCGGTGTTTGGGACTGAGTAAAGGTAGAAAACTTTTCCAAAAGGCCCTCAATTATTTCTCGTATTTCATTTACCGTCGCTTCGAATAAGGTATATTTGGAACCTAGGTAAGACTTAAGTCTATCCTCAAGTTCGTTGTGTTGCAACTGTGGATGGTTTTTGCCATCCACTATGGTGGCAGCCATCTCGTCATCATCAAGTACTTGGCGGAGGAGCAGATGAAGCTCGTCCCGAAACGAATCCCCTTGGATCCTGAGCTTTCTTTGGACTTGATGAATTTCATAACTGCAGTGACGGAAGATGTGGATTTTTTTAGTTAATTTTTTGAAGCCTTTACAAGATGTTAGGATGATAGGAACGATACCAAGGGCCAGTGATACTGGATCCATCGTGGCCTCGAAGATTGAATGCTATAATTAAGATTGCGGGAGGAATATACAAGATAAACATCTACAGATATGTCACTCGGAACTTAAATCTTTGGAATTCGTATATTTTCACCTAAAGTACTTTTATTTTAGTAAATCTGCCTTGTTAGGTATGCATAATGGCGAGGCTTCAGGCCGTTGGGGCAGAAAAGTAATAACCCGAAGCTAAACTTATTGACACAGTAACCACCTAAAAAGGGGCCTTTTTTTCCCCGCGCTGTACGAAGTACATACCCCGCCAGCATTTCTGGTAGCACTCAAATAGCGATGCAGATACCTACCTAGGTACTGACACAGCCATTACAATACCCAGTAGTATACCCTCTGTCGCAAAAGCGACACCGCTGTTTACGAGCACGTAAACAGGGCTTATATGCGACACCCTTGCATTTAACCCATTCTCTCCTGTAGGCAGAATTGATAGGTGTCAAGCAGACCTTCTAATAACTAATTTTATTCGAGCGTTGTCATTCGGGCAGCTGGGCTATGCTTTTTAATATTTCACCCGTATTTTGTGGGGTTCAATGCTGACCAATATCACCACTCTATTCCACGCCTTTCAAATGGAATCGGTCGCATCGCCATAACCATCGAATGGGCATAGCCCGAATAACGAGGCTCATAATCTGCAGTACAACATCCTTTTTCGCTATAAGCTAGAAGTGTGGGGAAGCTCCAAGTACTTACCTACTTAGGTACCTAGTAGGCACCCAGGTACTCTCTCATAATGTGGCTTTTTACTGCAGATGTTGCTCACTCTATGGCGCCCCTTTTACGAATCAAGGTATAGAATTTTTTCTACATGAGGCTTTTCCATATGTACAAGATGAAGTGTGTCAGTTTCATGTCATTAAAATTTAAGGTGGCAGTGCGATCTTGAGCTCATACGACAGAAATTCCAGACCCTTCCACCTGCGTACGACGTACATCACCTAGGTGCCTCCTACCTAGGCAGTTATGTATGCAGTGGCGGGTATAGATTAGGTATGGGGATACATGGTTGTTTTTTTCTTCAAGGCTTTTCCACACAAGGCCTTTTCGAATTTATTGTCTTGTAATTTAGTTTACCAGCAAGCGGCTTCTTTATACGGGGGGCCCACGCATTCGAAATGAAGAAGAAATGAGTTAAAGCTAAACATATTTGTTGTTATTTCAAGCTCACAGTAATTCAGATAAGACACGTTCCAACCCAATACGACATCCCTTCATGGAGAACAAAGGTGATTTGGGTAATGGCAATATTACCACTCAGTTGATAGAAAAAGTACTGCAATGGCAAAATAACGTTTCTAGGGAACCTGGAAAAGGGATGATAGCCAAGCTGTATGCTGTCGGTCGCAATCTATACTATGCTTTCATGAGAAACACCAACGACAAGAAGCTCGGCTCAAAAGCTCTATATCGTCGCTTGGATAGTGGATATACAAACTACCTTATATGGGCAGATGATTATAAAGCCCAAGACGGTGGACTAGATGTCCTTCTAGAGAATTCGCACCAGCTTCGCAAATTCACAATACTGTTATTAGTGGATATATGCGCCATCCTCCAGAAATGTTTGTCTCTTCCCATTAAAACCATCGCTATCACTAATGTTTAAATAGTATGTTCAGTGCACATGTTTGCAAGCTCTGATACCAATCTGGCAAATCTGAACCAATATGCTTCCAATTTAATTAAAGAGGCATCATTGGATACTGAGGACGATAATACGGGCGGTTATATTGAGCTCGCAAACGCACAGACTCTGGAGAATGTCACAGAAGCATTACTAGCTGAAATTGAAAATTTGCTAGATCTTGGTCCAAGATTGGAAGACCCTGTACTTGATTCTCCTATAGGAGAACACCCCATTTTCTCCAGAGTTCCTGACCCCTGGAATCCCATTCAATTTTTTTCCAACCGAGTTTTGTCCAAGTTCCCAAAATGTGATTCCGATTTAGCTGTTGCATTGGGCAAAGCCAATTGGCATGCATTTCAAAGAATAGCTTCAAAACAAGCAGACACACCGGTTGATGAAAACAGGGCACAGACAGTCGGCAATGCAATAACCGAATTCAAGGATTCCGGTTTGGGGACAAGTGTGGCATCTACTAACAACTATGCGGCTACTGTTATATCATACAGGCGAGATGGTGAAAAAAGGGCGAGTATACCACCACTTCCGAGCAATATAGAAGAAGGTCAGTTGTTCCCATGCATTGCATGCGGAAAAGAAATAGAGAAAAGGGATATGAGAACATGGAAGTAAGTTTACACAGATTTTCAACCTAAAGCGATGTTCACTAAGCTGTTACAGGCGACATTTATTAGCTGATCTCCGGCCATGGATTTGCTGCCAAACCTCTTGTCCTTGCGAACGTATGGCCTTCACAACCAGAGAAGACTGGCTTGAGCACCTTGCAAGGGGCCACGCGCTTCATCCCGAATGGGACGACAAAACATGCCCTCTTTGCCGTGAAGTAGTTCCTAGCGGCGGCTTTGCAATGATTTCGCATGTGGCGTATCATCTAGAAGAAATTTCTCTTGCAGTCTTCTCTTGCGACCCAGGACATGATGGGGAGACAGACGCATCAATGTCATCACAAGGCTCACTACAAGGCTTAATGTCAGATCCTGATATCATGGAGTCGTTTAACGCATCAAACCACGACCCCCCTTCCCCATCTGCTATGGATGTGGTGAATGATAAACCAACGACGGAACCGGGACGATTTCGGGGTAATCGGAGTACCCCTGTATGGTTTTGTGTAAGTAACGCCATCATTTACTTTTACCTTTTATTAAAATTCTAATTCTCATAGTGCGAGTGCGGGAATGGCCCGATGGTCGTTGAAACTACCTGGTGGTGTGTATTTTGCAGTGATCATGAAAGATGTACTGATTGCGTAGTGAACTCGCAGACTTTTTAGAGGGTGTTTCGTTGGGTTTATAGTGGGCCTCTAGCAGTAAGTCAATTCTAACGTTTGGGGTAGACTTATCTCCACTATAAATTTACTAGTGGGGTGTCCCATAGTACCTACCAATTAGAGCTGTTTAAAAAACTGATGCTAAGGTTATTACCCAAAATCTGTTTATTTCGACTTATTGTTTATGTTTAAAGCGCATTACGCCCTAGAAGACGCTCTATTAATTAAGGCCTCTAGTGATGATATGCGCTACTATTTGACCAATCTTGAGACTTATCTACTAGCATAACAAGTCTCATGAGGTACTAATTGAGAATATAATGATATTTTGTAAAAGAATGATAGTAGCCACTTATATAAAAGGGCGAGTATTTACACGAAGAGAAAAGAATGTACGGCGATATCGCCAATCTATCTAGTACCTAGTATCCAACTGCTAACCACTTCATAACCTGCGACCTAGCTTGAAGCCTCTACAAGACAGAAAAGAAAGTTCAAAAAAATTTTCTCAACGCGATAACCATCAACCCTAGGATTCACTGTACAACTTCATGCTGCAACATTGAACCATGTCTTCATCTAAACGCATAGAGAATAGTTTGAGCGTATGTGTTGCAGTTGTTTTTCTGGATGTTGTACATCTTATGGGCTGGATCCAGGAGGTATTCCTTGTGGGCGGTCCTAGCCTTTTCCAGCCCCCTTGCCTTGGTGTCTCCTCCAAACTGCAGACTCGACTTGGTGAAGTCTACTAGACCTGCTTTCCAATTCGGCGCATGTACAAGAGCCTCACCACGAACGTTCTTGGTCATGTGATAGTAGGTTGCCACAAAGTCCTTGGTGACCGTACTGTCACCCGTTTTTTTGTTTTCCACCTTGGTAAACTTGATCTGTCCTACTACGACTCCGATGTGCTCGAACCCAAGGATCTTCTGCTGCTGCTCTAGCTCGCTGAGGGTCTCTGCATCCCCATCCAGGATCTTTGCACCGAGCATATCCTTTTGAATGAAGTAGTAGAACCCATTCTGTACCGCTTCAGGGAGACGTATGATAGCCGCTTTGTACTCCGGTGTCTCCACTACCGTCTCTCCACGGGTGACCAAGTTAGCACCCTCGGCAACATCAACGCCGGCGGAGATGGGGCTCGCGATGGTAAGCGTAGCCAAGAAGGCCGAGAGGAAGTAGTTGAATCTCATCGTGGATTGAATATGAGTTTGTAATAAGCTGGAAGTATGAATAGGGGTAGGCTAAGTGAAGGCGAGTCTGAATAACTCCGTAATTTGATGATCGTGGGTGGATGGGACATGATTTTGGAGGCTCGGACGGGCCGTTTTATATATCTCGTTCTCTTCATATAACTCGAACTCTACCTCGACCAGCATGGAAAAATCTCCATATCACGCCTCGCTCCTTTTCCTAGACGCTCGCCGTTATGACCCTTCATTGTGCTCTTGGCATTGATTTGATGATTGTAACAGCAGTGGTTACCGAGTCTCACTTGATCTAATCGTATCATATGGAATTGCTCTCAATACAACAAACCTCCAAAATATCGATATTCGCAAACAATCCTCTGTTTCGGGGTTCCCGGTACTAGGTCATCTAAATGTACCTATGAATTTATGATTAGGGGGTAATCATATGCGGTCATATGGTGTTGTTCATCTTCTGTTTCTTGAAGCTTCCCCTTTATGTTAGGTAGCCTACTAAAAATATTCATTGCCTCCTGTCGCTACCTTCAGACCTAGGGTGCTCCATATAGGATGAAATAGGAACAGATTATGTTAGCCCTTAAATCGGAAGAAGTTCGCGGAGTTACACGGAGTACCGATAGTGTTCTTACACGATGCTGTAGACTTTGTAAGTTTAATAATCTATCCACTCTACCTGTATGTAAGCACTAAACGTGTAGACTGGTGGTGCAGAAATCATGTGGTCGTTCAATATATTGACATTAGTAAGATCTTGTTTTATGTCTTAGCTAAATAATCGATTCAACCGTCTCTCATCTCGAATGTTCCACAGGAACATGTAAAATAGTAAGGGATATAACGGTCTAGATCTTTAATAATTATTGTAATAGAAAGCAATGAATATTAAACCGGTGTGCGGTTGGCAATTGGGTGCTTATGAAGGTAGAGAGCATCAACCTCATCCTGCTTGCTTCTGAGGTGCAGGGTGAAAATGTAACAGGGATGTGGAGTCGGAATATTCTTTCTCTTTTTAAAAACTAACTCTTCTCAATAACCTGTGAGAGGATATCGTATTCGTCTCCTCATCCATTGATAGTTTCACACATGACACAGTAATCCATATCTGATAGAGCATTATCTTATTTCTACCTTGACAAGGACGCCACTCTTCTCATTCACCTACCTATCTAGACCAACATCATGGAAGACGAAGATTGGACCATAAAGGAAATCAATGACTGGGTCGCTCGGGGCATGCTGACCCGGGCGCATGTCCTATCTCGGGTTGATCATGGGATCAGGAACAGTTATGCGAGTCACCCCGAAGAAGAGCCAGTCATCGAAGCCACATTCTCGTCAGCTTCTATTAGTACCTCTTCTGGCGAAGATCAAGTCTTGACCGAGCCAGCCTTCATCTCTCTTCTGCAAGCAAAGGCTTCCCTTCCCCAGGGTCCTGAAGGAGTCGAGGCTGGTCGAATTATCTACGAAAGCGTGGTCTATCTTAGCTCATTACCTTACCCTCCTAGCCATCCACAGCCATCTTTCCAAACGGTTGCCCTATCCCTGGCTCAGTTGAGCCGAGCCCTGGTCTGGGCCTTGCCGAACCGCGCGAAGTATATTATAGAGGAAAGCGACTTATCTCGTATGCGTACGCGATGGGATCGTCTGCGCCTTCTCTTCCAGAGCCTGGCTACAGGTAGCGTCCCCCTCACTGCGCAAGATAGGGTCCGAGCCCATGCTCGTTTACTTACAGCTCGACACTCCTTCGATGTTTCGTGGGACGGCTGGCTTGATAGCTGTGCTGTAAACCACGACGATGATGGGGATGAGATATATCATGATCTGTTGGATGTGTTGTACTCCACACAGGAGGAGCGGCCGCGCTGGTCGGCACTTGTACCACGAGACGCCTTCCGCAACATCGCGAAGCAGATCAAAGCAGACGAGAAGCTTCCCGAGCTATGCACTCTGGCGATACCGCTGCAACGGTTCAAGGACTTGGTGAAAGTGCTTCTGGTGCTACAAATAGACCTGAAGAATCTTGGCATCGACAAAAATGCGGATTTATCCCAATACGACGATGCGGTAAACGCCATCTGCACCGCTTTCGCACAAGACCGCGACACAGAAACATCAGACCTAATAACCTGGCCCTCATTCGCGCATGCGATCGGGACCATCGCGCCACACATCGTCGAGCCTCTCTACCGCCTTCTCACCCTCACCTTCATGAACAAAGAATCCCTCATCCAGCCCCCCGACCCCCCTCGAATCCTCCCAAACGACGCAATCCTCACGCTGCCCCGCACAAGCCAACTCATCTCCTTCCTCGCCGGGTCCATGGATGCAGGGTTCCTGCGCCGCACAAACCGCTTCGTGTCACCGAACTTCCCCGCCCCCGCTGCTGTCGTACAGGCTATGATAAGCGTTCCGGAAGAAGCTATCGTGCTGTTTTCCGGCCGAGTTATCGCTTCTACGGACGTAACAGCTGAACAGGGGGGACCCTGCGTGTTTGGATTGTTTAGTCCCATACCGAGGAATGATGGGAGTCAGATCCGCGCGGCGTCGGAGGTTAGTCCTGATAATCCGGGACAGCGGCAGTGCGAGCTGTTCCAGCTTGCGCCGGTGCAGGATGTGTTTTGTGGTGTTGTGGGGGAGTCGGGGTGGGGTGTTGTTGTGGATGCTGAGGAGGGTGAGAATCTTGTGTTTGGAGATGTTGGGGTGGTGGATGGGGTTGATGGGCGAAAGGGGAGTGTGACGTTGGTTTTGCGTGATGGGTTGCGGCGCGGGAAGATACAGCAGTGGGGAGGGAATGTGGATGGAAAGCCGGACCGAGATGAAGATGGCGAGGAGAAAGAGGGCGTGGTATATGAGGCGAATCCGAATCGAGGGGACTGGGAGGTTGAGTTTATCGTGGAGGAGATTGAGGTCTGGAGCGAGGATCCTGCATAACCACTGCCTGAAGATAGCCTAGGTAGGCGTACGAATGTGGCCCTTTTAGTTGCGATTAGAAATCTATAGGTACCTAGATTCACCATTTTAAAACACCTCATATACTTCCTTTATAGTTTCGTATATATCGTAATCTACCTATCGTCCTATCTAGAGTGGGCAATAGATTTTGCGAAATATTTGGTATCAGTAAGAACAGATCACCGCCACGCCACCCAATATCTCCTCCAGCCAGCCACCGCGACGCCCCTTTTCCCATAGCAGTAATACCCCGCCCTTGCCCTCCCATCCTCACCAGCTAAATGCCTCATCAACAAGCTTCACAACCCTCCCCTTCCGCCCAAGCTCACACACAATCTCCCTCACCTCATCTGCCATCCCAACAGGTCCGCACACTACAACCGCCGTCTCACTCCCCTCCAAAACCTCGCGCTCCAGAATCGCACGTAGATCCAAACGTCGTCCCACCGAGATCTCTCCCACAATACTCGGCTCCAAGACCCCGGGCCCTAACGCGCTTCTCACCGCTTCAACCAATGCCTGGCTTCGCGAGCCCCAGAACAGACGTACGCCGGACCCGCGGGTGCGCAGGAGTGGGGCTAGAGCCGTGATACCGACGCCGCCGGCGATGACTATGCAGTTCGGCACGGCGCGCAGCTCGTCGAGCGAGGAGGCGGCGTAGGAGGACTCGACGAGGACCGGGAGCCGGGTTTTTCGGTGCAGGATTGAGCGGATGCCGGTTCCGCTTGTCGCGATGAAGAATGTCAGACCCGTTTTGAAAGGGGGTTTTGTCGCTGTCGATTCCACGGAGATGGAGTCGTCTCGGGTAGGTTCTTCGTCGATTTTCTCTATGCTGCGGTTCGGTGGGCTGGTTTTTTCTTCGGAGGTTGTTATGCTGGGGGCTTTCCTTTCGGGTTCCTGCGCGATTAGATTTCCCATTACGGAAAAGGGGTGGTTTTCCCACACGCGCCAGCTTAGGGTTGGGAAGTAGAGATAGGCGTGCCCTTGTGCTGATACGCCCGGGACGTCGACGCGGATGTTGTGCTCGTCGACGACGGTGATTTCGGCGGATCGGATCCCGTTTCGGGCTAACCGGGCGAAACGCATTAGTCGGTCGAAGGCCCAGAGCGCGAAGGCGATGTAGATCCATGTCTCGTATCCCCATTGGTTTCCGAAACGCTTGTATATGTGGAAATAGCAGGCGATCAACGCGATGAAAGAGAGCGCGAAGTGGGAGGCGAGGAAGAGGTTGTAGGCTTTCTGTCGCAGCGGGAGTATGCTAGCGGGGAGCAAGATGGTGAATGAGAGAGTAGCGACGATTCCCCATATCCAGTATGGTAGTTTGCTCTGGGTATGGAAACCACCTGATTTAAGGTATCTATCCAGATACATCGACGAGTGTATACATGCCTCAAGCGTGCAGATGATGGCGATCCATCGGTGGACTAAGAGGAACGTCGAGTGTTGCCAGTTGGTAATCTTCAGGAGAATATTATTTCGACCGGAGTACAGGACTAAGAGTGGGACATTGGCGAAGCTTAGAACACCCTGGCGATTTCGGACGTAGCTTATTAACTCCTCGTGTTTTGACGGATACCAGGAATTTGGCATTGCTTGGGGATAACCGACACAAGATAATATAATGTTGATAATGAAGAAATATGCTATTAGCATGGCTTGACCGCGCGTAGGCATAATCGCGATGTTGTGAAGTGGGGTTCGATGTCTTCGACCAAATAAAGGGGGTTCAATGAAGTAAGCGTTGAATTGGCTTGCCAATGCCTTTGGGAAGGGCACAAAACGTAGTAGAGAGCATGCCACAGGTATGGCAGCACCAGTGATGAGAACAACTAGTCTGAATTATACTTAGTAATGAAGTGAAAGGGGGCTTAAGGGGTTATGAACATACCCAAAGTTACTATGGTTAGTGTCGATCTCCTCACATAGAGAGAGGGCATTATAAGATGCCAAATATGCCTCCTCGACAACTAATGTAGTCGTGTTAAGTAATGTTTTGAGGCCGACGACCACCTTAGGGGGCGGATCAGCATGGAGTAAGGCAACACTGTACGGCTCTTTCGGCGTAGGTTGGTTTGGCGAACGGCCGACAAGGAAATATTCCCAGTAATGTTCAAGTCGAGTTTGCGAAACATGCGGACAATGCGTTTCGATACAATAGGCCATGCTGTGGAGGAAATTGTCGTCGGTTGCGTAGCAATTGGACGAAGTAACGATCATTGGTCCCGACATACCACTCATCTCGCTCATTTCTCCCTGGCCCTTAACCATGGAGCAATTGAGTTGATAACTGCTAATAACGTCGTGGCATGAATAAGCGCAAGTAGGATCATACATGGTTATGCCATGGCCGATCAGACCATAGCCTCGATAGCCCGCCGTGGTCATGGCTGCCGCCAGGGGAGCGACAGCCATGATACTAATATGAATCTTCATGTTGATACCTAGTTGACGACCATGTGACCTTCAGGGCGAATATTTACCACGGAAGAATCGGAAGACGGTACGATGTGTCAACTACCCATCTTCCTTAAAGAAGGAGATGAGTTTTATAGCCTTAGCTAGAAACATCAGATTGTGCGGTGAAATGTCAAGAGCGGCAGGTAGCATATTTCTATGATACCTCATTATTTAGTCACGTATAACAGAAAATTCTGCCTCTCAATGTTGAAGATACTGTATTGTTTGCCATGGTCACGTACGTAGAATATACTATTGGCTAACACGAACTGGGCATGGGACCGGTGGAGAAGGAACTATACTGCCCCGGACAGTTAGCTTGACTTGGTGCTCCGGTTTTTCTAAATCGGGTCTATCACTCGGGCCTTGACGCGGAAGGTTTGACGGAGGAATCTTCCGTACTAACGGGTATCTAATACGTACCTGATAGGATGTAGATGAACCCATGGTGTCACAAGTAGAACCACAAGTTGTAGCACGGTGGTTAGATGACAACGATATCGCCATACTGTATGTTACGTGAGAACCACTTTGGAACAGCAAACGTGCTCATTTGTGCTCAGTGACCCCGGTGACACGACGAACTTGATGGGTCTGGGCATCTTGTGGGCCTCTGAGTATGATGCGCGCCATTAGAGGCAAATAGGTAGGCATGTTCAAATAAGTGGATTTTCCATGACTTGCAAAAAACATGGTATGGGGAACAGTAGGAGCTTCCCAGGTATTCGGTAGGGAGCGGGATCATCACTTAGGTTGGCTTGGGCTTCTGATCTTATCAAATTTGGGTCGTCTTGGCGCAATTAGTGCCATGAGATCTTATGATAATTGACATTGACGCGTTGGGTTAAGGGAATGGATTCAGCCCTACTCGTATGCGGAAGCCTCCGTATTATTCCTCATTCTTAAAAGTCATTGATGGGATTATTCTTGATCTCATTTGTGATTAGAATGGAACGGGTGCGGGTTTTAACCACCCCCTGGATGTTTGAGTAGGTAGTAGGCAATTAAACCACGAGGGGCATCTATACTCGACGAAACATATCGACGGGGAGCAACGATTCTGGAGCTACTAGACAGTTAGTCAAGATAGTCTACACATGGTGAGGATAGTATTGGGACGAAGATTGATACTTATTCTAGATTTATTACTGTGCTATTGAAGTGTTAATCAACGCAGCATCAACCCAGCCTTGTAAATGGAATTTACACTGGAAAAAAGATACTGTGAAAATTGATTGAGCGAGAGAAGAGATCGGATCTAGGTATGGACCCATTTGCTTGTTTGACTCCCCGACGAGAATATAAACATAGTGAATAGTGGGTAAAATATAAGATCTATGCTGATTCGACCCTCACTGAGAATTGTTAGTAGCTAGACCGTCTAGAATGAGACAGAAATTCGACAACAGCCCTATGCATATACCAAATGAATATGCCAGATCATGGCTTACCAGATCATCCTCTGGTTTGATTGAGGCATAATATAATGCATCAATCCAATCGCTTACTGTGCATCTCGTCGAGTAAAAAGCTCTTGGGTTGGACAATGCGGATCATCTACTTTAAGATTTAACGTCCGCGCAACGAAGCAATTTAAGCTTAATATATCCCCGAACCTGCTACACGGTAAGCGAAAGAAATAAGCGAAGGAAACGACAAAAGACTCTTACTAACACTATAACAACGAACAATAAGCTCTTTTTTTCGTCTGTCCACGCGGGCGGAAGTTTCTAATTTGCGCAAACTTGCGCGGCGTTGACAGGATTCACTCCTTCGTGGGACACGATCCCGGGCTTTTGGGGGTTCTCACAAACATTCATTGAAAATTTAAATTGACCCGATTGCCTGAATCGATGTGTCTGATAAGTAATGTCTCACATCGCACCGCTATTATTTAGCGGTTCCGGAACTTGTCGGTGTCGGTTGCGAGGAAACTCATCCCGCTCGTTCCTGGGCAGGTGAATAACATGGCAACGGCGATGGATATGTCAGATACTGCGAAGAGTATGGATACAGGCAACATGGTTGACATGGGCGATTCCCAAATGTCGATGACTTTCTTCTTCTCATCCACGACGTCACTCTTTTCAAAAGCATGGACGCCTACCAATTCAGCCGAATATGCTGGTACTTGCATCTTTCTAGTTGTTCTGGCGGTTATCATGCGCTTCATGCTAGCGCTGAAACCTGTTCTCGAGAAGTCGATATGGAATGCAGTTGTCGGATCCAGGGGACAGCTGATACCGAACGATGAAGCTGGCTATCAAAAGGGAGACATGGCGACTCGACCACCTCTCATGCGCGTTTATGGCGATATGCGAA
Organism: Annulohypoxylon maeteangense; assembly: GCF_022496945.1. Taxonomy (NCBI): domain Eukaryota; kingdom Fungi; phylum Ascomycota; class Sordariomycetes; order Xylariales; family Hypoxylaceae; genus Annulohypoxylon; species Annulohypoxylon maeteangense. Next base: position 817,171 of record NW_025953249.1, on the reverse strand, counting down.
GGCGTTGGGCAGCATGGAGATTCAAGACTAGTCTCAGCAGGGCATCTTTCGAGCTCTCACTAGCGACTATTGGGTATTTGCTGTAGGTTTCCGTCTGGTGATAAGGAATTATCCACAGCTTCCGTGATGCCCTTGTTGCTAACTGAAACATAGGATGCTTGCAGTTATGACGATGAATGTTGGATACTTCTTAGCCGTCCTAGGTGGTCTTTTCCTCGGAACATTCATTGTTGGAGATTTGGCGGCGGACAATTCCTTGTATCAAGATCATCATTGCTGATTAATGATGATATACTGCGGTGAGATGGAGGCGATGAATAATAGGTTACTTGACGGCCCGGGTGGACTAGACGCATAATGTTGTAATGTACTGTATATACGTTTGATCTGATATATCGTTGAAGATATTAAACGAGTTTGATGAGTCTTTTCTGTGTCGTCATGCATCTACAATATCACTTATCATTTTCTGGAAAACTTACTCTAGGAAGTTTCCTTCACGACATAATTCAATTGCGGGAGGCTGGGAGTAGATTTCAATATGTTGGCTCCCCCTGATTCTGTCTGACGTGGCTTATGCTGTACGACCCAGGATGGTAGCAACAAAGCGACATGATTGATGTAGATTGCCGTCCATAACCTGGAACAGATATAGTTTTCAACCGTGACATGCCGTCACCGGTCGACGCAGACGACGTAACGAGCGGGATGTTGCAGCGCTGATGGATTTAGTTGAATGGTTGAGTACCGGAACTCCACTTTAGGCGTCAGGGGAATCGCGAAAACCCGATCTTTTGTCTTTCAGATCTCCAGTAACAATTCCGGTAACCAATAGATAAGCCTGGATATCTAACCCACGGGCATTATCAGCCACGTGGGGCTACCTACCTTAGGCGCATTTTCTTCTGCAAGGTGCCTTCTGTATTTTGAATATTTCTTTTTCTATTCGTCACTTCCATTCTTCACCTCTTAGTTTTATGTTAGTTATAATTCACGTAGGCCGCTGTTTGTGTCCTGACAATCTTCAACTCATCCCAAGGACGGTTTGGACTGGTGGAATTCGCTTACCCTAACAGATGCCATTTCCTTGAGCAATTCGGTCATTTGCTTGGTATCCTGTCATATCTTTGATTGTAGATTGCCCCGCCTTCTTCGTCGCACGTCCACTAATCTTTTGTGCTCTGGAATACCGCATTTACCACAGGACCCTAGTTAGAGTTCCCTAATCTGTGGACGGTGCAAAATGTCTTCTAATGCTGGAAGTGAGGAGAATGTTGGTGAGTACGACATTCCTATATTCCGCGAATTCTACTTATCTAAACGGAATATCTGTGTAGATCCTGGTGTTGTAATCACCCCTAAGGTTTCCGAACCCTGGTCGGTCGAAAAAGTGTTGGCGAAGATTCACCCTGCAGCTCCCGTCGAGGACTCCAATTCACCAGTTCCCTTCTTCCACATCCTCGAGCGATTGAAGACAGGAAAACGGGAGGGATGGCGGCGGTTCGGTATCAAGAGGTGAATTGTCTGTTATACCTAAAAACATAGCTAGAGCTAACAGTTGGAATAGAGGCGAATCGATCGCTGACCACATGTATCGCATGTCGCTAATGACCCTCCTGTGCCCTCCATCGCTCGCACCTAAAGTCGATCTTAATAAATGCATGAAAATGTGCCTAATTCACGACATGGCCGAGTCGATCGTAGGAGATATTACACCCGTAGATGGCGTCCCGAAACCGGAGAAAAGCCGTCGCGAGGCCGAGACGATGGACTACATTTCCAAGAACCTTCTGGGAAAGGTATATGGAGGTCTCGCGGGACAAGAGATCCGAGCGATTTGGCAGGAGTACGAAGACTCTGTGACAATAGACAGCCTGTTTGTTCACGACATAGACAAGATGGAGCTGTTGTTGCAAATGGTGGAGTATGAGAAGCGGGTAGATAAGCGGCTCGACCTTGGCGAGTTCGCATATGTGGCTACCAAGGTGGTGTTGCCGGAAACTCAGGAGTGGGCGAAAGATATCCTCAAGGAACGTGATGAGTTCTGGGGCACGGAATCGCACGTCCACGGCGAAGCTGGGATGAATGGCGGTGTGAAGGAGGCCACGTCCAAAGGCCAAGATGCTTATTACTCCAAATGAGCGGTCCGGCCTGAAAGGAGGTCTGACGTAGTGATATGTGAAGCATGATACTAGTTCTGTATCAATACCGAATGTTTTGGTCGATTTTTTGCTTCATGCCGGACATAGAGGATCACCACATCGAACGGGTAGAATGGGATGGGAACTTCGGAATGGTTGACATAGAATAGGTACGTAGATGGAGACGAAACTTATGGTTATGATTAATAACGACATATTATTATGCAAATTTATTGATGATAAATCTCTCAATCCAGCCATTATGAATAAGGGAATATCTACATTCTATAAAGTACGAATCCTATCTACAGAGTAGATATTCATCGACTTGAGTTATGAAGTGGGTGGATCGCATTTTGTTAGTGCCCCGCGATGGCCCACTATATTAAATCCGGGACCCTGGCCCGCTAGCAAATTGTACCTAACCTTTCCTGCCTTCCAATAGCAACGCTTGGTCCAACTCTACAGGGCTGCACTGTTGACATCCAAGCTTCCTCTTTCCACAATTAATTCTGACCCGGCAACGAACAAGTTCAAGGGTTATCTCAACAATTCAAAGCTTCTAGAAATCAAAGTTTAATCATTTCTATCCCCCATCTGTCAACATTCGGGATCCAAGTGTCTAAGACAACTTGGAAGCTATCAAGATTCCAAGAATTCCAGATTTTATACTATATCATCTCCAATCCTGCACATCGTCAATCCAGCCAGTTTAGTACAAGTATTTCGTCATTCTATTAGCTATCGCATTGCCACGTTAGTACTGGCTACCCTTCGCTGGACCAGCGGGATTCCTGCTAAACAAGTAGATGTCTTTCATCGCATCTCGGTAACTCAGTCACGATTTTACACCTCGATTACACTAAATCTCGTCAAACGATGTTTTACAAAGTTACCACCAACTCAGCATAACCGCAATCTACTAGTTGTCGAGCTTACCTATCAAGCTATCCAGGCAGACGTGAGCTAAAAGTAAGACAATAGAGGTAGGAGCCACCAAACCGACAGCCAATTCGATCCCTCACAGGTGTCGTCACACAACCTTAGGGACATTACTAGCAGGGTACGCCCCGAGACCACGCGAACTCAAAAAGAGGCTTGTGATCACGAGCTCCAAATTTTTATCCCACCCTCCGCCAGTCTCTTTTCTATTTGTCCTCTTTAATTCTTACAAGACAACCTACACTAGCGACGGCAACATCGTTTGCGTTGCATCCTAAACATCTACACGACGACAGAATCACGACGAATAATAGTATTGAGGGGCACGAACAATTAATATTTACGGATGTTCAGTTTTGTTGGTGGCTGCTGACACTTTGTCATCGTCATCGTCATCGTCAGTGCTATCATACTATGATAACAAACTAATTGCCATTCCGTCTTATCCAACCATCAGCGCTCGTCATCTTTTAAACAACAGAAGCCTCACAAAATCGACCGTATCGTTTTATACGGGCTATTAACTTGATAAAGTTTTATTTCAAGTCTAGGAATTATCTGTCCAACTCGAATTGTTGCTCACCGCCTTTAACCCGAACCTTCGCACATTACAATGTCATTCGGACCACAGGTGGTCATGCCTGGCGCGTTCCACTTCGAAGCTCCTAATGGAACTCCCATGCCTGGTGTCCACCCTGGAATTTTCCGACCTCCTATATCATCGTCTCCCTCTAATTCTATGTATCTGGGGAAGTCTACTGGAAACTTTTACTCTGATGCGATGACGCCAGGCCAAAATACAAAGAGAAAGAGACGGGGATACGGAGAATCTACACCTATGAATGACATAAGATCAGACTATGATGGCACGCACGAAGAGAAGACCGAGATGAATAGGTATGCTGGAGAAGGAGGAAGACGATACGTTTTAGCCGGCCACATGGAATCCCCAAATGGAGTGGCTCCTACGGATATGAATAGTGCGCTGGAAGATAGCGTTTATTCTGATATAGATTATAGGCGTGTGCTAGCTTCTAAACGACCACACTCCGAGATCGAACCATCCACAAACTACGCAACCCTAACACAGCCGTCTCCCTCCCAGTCGCAACCACCTAACGGATGGGGTTCTTTTGCCTTAAATACGATCGGTGGAGTCGTCGGTAAGGTATTCGATTTCTGCACGGTCGGCGTATTCCGTGGCTTCTACGCGGGAGGCGGGAGAGGTTACGACATGAACACACCGCCTCAATTTTCAAATTCGAATGGCCAGGTTTGGTGTAACGAACATGATATTCCTACGCTTCCTAGCTTGGATCCTACTGGAACGTCTAGCGGGTTTCCACAGTCAGACTACTCCCCGTTCCAATACGAGCGAGAAACGCCGGAATCGACACCCCCGCCGGCAGCAAAAAGACGTCAAATCAACGATGGGCTTACCGGAGATGAGGGGCTTGGTAGGAATTGGGTCATGGTTCAGGACCAACCTGAGACCACGAGGCCGCAGAGTAGGGCGTCCCGAGCGCCCACTAATTACACACATCAGCAGCAAGCATTCGCTCCGGTTCTTCGTCGCCGTATTGGTAGACCTGTGAGTCGAGTGAGTACTCCGAATTTTGCTCGACGCCAATCCGGCAGGATGAGCCTTGCGGGATCTGTGTCTCTACCCAGCCGAGAGCCGGCAAGTTTTGCTTCACCTCGGGCTCAATCCCCCGCTCCCGCATATACTCCTAGTAGAATTCCGATTCCAAGCCGCCCTCAAACGCCATGCGCCATTTCACCTGCTCGCCTTTCGCAACACCCTTCTTTCATTCCCAGCCCTTGCATCCAACCGAAACGTAGCCACCAGAGGACTCATAGTACGGCCTCGGCTGCATCAGCACCATCCAACAGAATGAAGCGACGCGACTCGGTACAAGAAATAGGAAATAACAGTCCTCGATTGGATGCCGAGGCGAAGAATTTGGCAGCTAGAAGAATCCAGGAGGAGATGGAGACCGACTGGAAGATGAACGACCTCAATGCCAGACTACGAGATATGATCCGACAGGGAAAGGAGGCTCTGGGTACTACGATCGAGGTCGACGGAGATGGCGACGTGGGGGGTTTGGATCACTGGGAGAGTGAATGAAGAAAGATGTCTAAACAACGGCAAATTCTTAACAGTCTATTTTATGACTATAGTGGATGAGGCTGTGGGCCTGGTGATGTGTGCTAGCACCTGACAAAAAACTGGCGTTTTTGAGTTATTTGCTTGCCTGCTTTTAGAGCCATGATTCGACGCGGACATGATACCAACTTTGACGCTTCTTACTTCGGTCGGAATTACAGCACCCACCCTAGATACAGCTACACGCTCCAGGCATGCCTTGGACTTTTGGAGTCGGCAATTTATGAATTTTAATGATTGCAATGCGGTTACCTGATATTACGACCTTACTCTTCCGAATTAAATATTATAGCTCTCCAATGCTAAAAAGTTAAAGTTTATAATATCCTTCTACTTCACGATGAGTTCATCTAGGTACCTTGAGATTGCGGATCGAGAAAGTATCGACTCAAACTGCATGTTACCAAGAGACGAAACTCAAGCATTCAACAAAGGCTACTGGTTACCTAGGTACACAACAAACCTAGGACACTAGCACAATGGGCAAGCTTTCATCCCATATTAAGTCTTTGTAAAGTAACTAGTATCACAGCATGACAAGAGTTGGTGCGTCATACACGCGAGCTGAGTCCTGGAGATGGTGAATGGACGTCTTAGTCAACTTCTTATTCGGAGAACCCACCTCCTTGGTGTACGGTTGGGACCTCTTTATATCAGAAACGATACCTAACAATGGAGTTGTTCCATGCAGAAACAATAGACACAATAACCAAATTCCACCCTCTTGTTCACGAATCTATTCGCCTTCATCCTTTAGACACTGGATATTGATATTCACCATCTTCCGATGAGCTTACCATCACCAAGTATCATACATAAATTGCCCTATCTCTACGATCAACTAACGTGTTCCGCCATTCCTCGAACTCATTAGCCGACAGCCAAAAAAAGAAACGAGAAATGGGCCAGTATCTCAGCAGACGGAAAGCTAAGCGTGATGGTACACCTAGGTGCTATGTCATGCAAGATCAGCAATGGGTCTACCATGATCCGTCTAGCAGCTCATTCACCTACTCGCCCGTCTTCACACACGGCCGAAATCCCAAAGTTTGTGTCACGGAAATCACGAACCCGAACTTGAGGCCATATTACGAACGTTCGACCTGGACGGTATAACTTGACGGGGGAGCGAGAGAGGAAATAAAAATCCTTGATATGGACGATGATTCTTGATAGTCGAATCATAGGTTTACCCCAATGTTAGGTAAGTAATCAAGAGGTTTTATGGTGTCTAGAGGATCAGTATCAAATTTTCTTGTCCTGTGACATCTTGCGACTTCTGGTTGGGAGACTCAGGGGCGGCAACTTTAGCATCCAGCTATGAGGGTGATTTGAGTGATGCGTGGCAAGTGGACAATAACTTCAATAAATCCTATATGAATCACGCTGTTAATGATTCCCTGCGTAAATATATTGGAATAGGTGTAACAAGAAACCGACCTATCTATCAAGGCATATAAATATAACTAGATTCCTCAGTTCATTAATCTTCCCATCTTCCATCCGAGTGCATCTCTTCTAATTTCAACTCTAACGGGAACAAATCAATTCAGCGCGCCTTTTGCTAAATTTAACAAGAAGATACAATGGGTGCAATGATCAGCAAGCTTCGCGATAGGGCCGCCGCACGCCAGCAGGCTGGGGGTCAGTGGGCTGGACCTCAGCAGCAGGGTGGTGCTCAATGGGCTGCACCTCAACAGGCCCAGTGGGCTGGTCCACCTCAACAGGCTGGACCTCAGTATCAATCTCCGAGACGTTCGGAACACAGATCGCATCATGGGCACCATCCCGCAGGTCACGGGCATCATCACCATCATCATCACCACCACGACCGTCGCCGTCACCATCACCACTACCACGGTTGAAATGGGAGGCCAGAAAAATGGAAGGCCTGTTCGCTACCCTTCTGTCAACCCAGAGCTGGGATATCGCGTCGTGGGGAAACTCGTGCTAGATCGTCGAGAGATAAGCTAGGCGACAACTCTCTAGCTTATGGATTAGTGGTTATACTTAGTTGGTAGCGATAGGGGGGAGGAAAATTGGCGTATGAAATGGAAAAAGAGATGAAATAGTAAATAATATACCTGCATGCGGCAAAGTCGTTTATAATTACCTATGATATTTTCTCACGGCGACCGGGGTCAAATTTTCGCCGTAGTTTACATCTCTCGTGATTTCTGCCTGATTGCTTTCTAGGTATCATCCTTCAACTCTCATCTAAGCTCATAAATTGCTTCCTCTTAGGATACCTAGGTGCCTACGGTATTAAATTGACATGTACCGCTATAATGGCTTTGTCAATTCATAAACTCATCGAACCTAACCCCCCACGTTCATTTTCTCTCACAGCTCTTCCCACTGAACTTCTTAATTCTATCGTGTCTTACCTACCCAATCGCGACATTAAGAACGTACGGCAAACATGCAAATTTCTACATAGAATAGCTCGCCTGCGGTTATCCAGGGTGTTTTTATCGCCTAATCCGCGCAATATTGAGGTATTCCGCGCCATTGCGGACCACGAAGCGTTCCGCAAGGATATCGTAGAGATCGTCTACGATGATGCGCGCCTAACTAGGCCCCCTGTCCTACCACAGAGGGGGACCTACGAATATGAACCCGAGGAGGCTTGGGACGAGGAAGAAAGCCTTGAAACTACAGGAGCTCCATTCTGGTTTGTACAGGCATGCAAGGACAATGCGTTTGACTTGAATTCACGCAGGATCAGCGATGTAGATACCCCGGACCACATCGCAAGATCCAAACAAATCGCGGCACAAATGACCTACCAGGAGTCGTGGAATCACTATCAACACCTACTCCAGCAGCAAGACCCCATCTTGCGCACCGACGAGGACATCCGCGCATTAGAGTACGGCCTAACCCGCTTCCCCGCACTAAAGCGAATCACCATCACCGCCGCAACCCACGGCTTCCTATACACCCCCCTATACGAAACCCCCATGATCCGCGCCTTCCCCTACGGCTTCAACTACCCCACCCCCCGCGGCTGGCCCTGCGCCGCAGACGGCGACCCCCTCCCCTCAGCCGAAGACTGGATCGACGAGCCCCACAAAAACAACTGGCGCGGCGCGCGCAAAGTCCTGCACACACTCGCGCACCACGCGCACCCCATCACCGAGCTCGTCATCGACGCGCGGTACCTGCAAACGGGGCTCAGCAGCCGCATCTTCGAACAGCCGTGCGCCGAACACGCGAACCTCGTGGCCGTTCTGGGTAAACCCGGTTTCCGCCGTTTAGACCTCGATCTCCTCGTAAACGCCCAGGAATACCTCGGGTGGCCCTGCTTCCGGCGCGGATTACTGCGCGCCGCACTGGCGAACGCGACGGGGTTGGAACACGTGACGCTCCGGACGAATGTGTGCCATGATCCTGATGCGCGGGCTACGGTTCGGGGAAGCGCGGGGAGGATTGAGAATTTGGTTCCGCTGCGTACGGTGTTTCCTGTGGAGAAGTGGTCGTGTCTGCGACACTTCGGGTTATCTAATTTTCTCGTGGTGCAGGAGGATGTGATTGCGTTTTTGGCTGCGCTGCCGACGACGCTGAGGACTGTGGAGTTGAGCTTTTTGGGGTTTTTGGATAATGGGGGGTGTTATAGGACGTTGCTTGAGGGGATGCGGGATACGCTTGACTGGAGGGGGAGAGATGAGGAGGCGCGGCCGAGGGTTACGATTGGGGTGGAGATGGTGGCTCAGCCGTGTTCGGGACGCGGTATTTGGGTTGATAGGGAGGTTGATGAGTTTTTGTATAGGGGTGGGGAGAATATGTTTGGGCAGCGCGGTTGGGGGGGCAATCAGATTTGTTACGGGGTGGGAACGGTGAGGGATGCGTTTGATCCGGCTTTTGAGAGGCCATGGGTTGATTATGAGACGTATCAGAGGTTGGGGATATACAAGGGGACGCCTAGGCCTTTGAGAAAACCGGTGGTGTAGACAACGGTTTGATAGAGCGAGCTGGAATTTAGTTGTTGAGATGGGGGACTTGTAAAGGATTGCTGCAATTGAAAGACCCTGGGCTTCATATTTCAGTGCTCAGCTAAACCTTAAGGTGGTTTTTTAGATTATTTAGCGGGTGTGCTCCCTGAGCTATAGTGGGGAACCACTAATTCTGGGGATAAGACCACTGTAAATTTAGCTCACACGGCACTGAATCCTGCTTCTATCATCATTTCTCACCCGAAATGTTTAGCTAAGCCTCTTCAACCGCAATTAGTACCGTACCAAAGCTTGTAGCACCTAATTAACTGTTAATTCATCGTAAATTTATAGTTTGACGATACAAACGTTTGGAAAAAAAGAAACCGTCAACTACGCGTTTTTTTATTTAATCGTTTATATTTTAGATTAGTGTTTACTTTTTTTCCAAACGTTTGGAGATTCTAAACGTTTAATATGAAGTCTTCGATATACCTAAACGGAAAGCTACAGGAACTAGCGGATAGGTGTTTCAAACAAGTAAACGAGCCAGATCAGGTTGAATCATCTAGCCTTCTACGTTTTTACGATTTTTACGATTTTTACAATTACAAGATTACCTACCTATCTGCAAAAGCTGCAGTTGAGTCTCAAGTTACTAGCAAATCGGATAGACTGGAGGTCCTGGGGGTCCTGGAAATCCTGGAGATCCTGGAGGTCCTGGAGATCTTGGAGGTCCTGGAGATCCTGGAGGTAAACCTGGTATGTATGGGATAGGTAGACTTCTTCAAAGACGTCTTCAGGGACTTGGAGGTTTTGAAGATGAAGAAAAAAAAAAAGAAGAAGGATTGGAGGTAGGTAGGTGGGATTAAGGTCTTATATAGATTTTAGGTAGACGGATTGGATTAAAATAATAACTGAAAGGGTTACATATACCAGATTAAGGACTTGGAATAGTTCGAGCTATCGCTAAACATTTATTTGAAAGAAACGTTAGACTTCTTCTAAACGTTTAAAAATATATAACGTTTAAATATAAGTAATCGTTTAACTTTATAGATATTTAACTAGTTAAACATTTATAAAATTAAACCATATATTTATGGGTTTAAAAAAAACTACGCGTTAATTAGAATGGGGTGGCCTAGCTAAGTAATCAAAGCCTTTTATGTAATCAAATTCTAACTAAGTATTACCTAATGAACTTCAGATTATGTAATTCATTCCTGATTAGTCAGTCAACTTCGAGGGTGCCATGGCGTGGAAGGGCGGGGTTCTCATATGGCATAGTCAGATCCTTACTGGTCAGCCCCTCATTACATAATCACATCTGCTTTGGGGGCTCAGGGGGCATGCTACTTGTTTTTACGATATATGTCAGAAGCTTGGCATAGATAGGTAATGATGAAAGTTCCATGAGAGCGATACCAATCATCTGATACTATTTACATCGTTTGATTTCGATATGGAGAGATATATGTACTGGAATTTCCCATCTTACGAGGTATATGTACAGTTTAAAGGCACTAAACACAAAATGTTAGTAAAACCAACCATTGCTACCGTGAAAATATCTGCTTACCTGTGAATAAGTAGCGTTTTGATACGTGCAAGTGTAAGGCGCTGTGCACTGGAAGCTACCCGTCCAATTAAGCCCCCCACATTGAGCCGACTGTGATTGCGCCTGAGACAAAGACAAGCTAAGAATCCTCTCTGATGCGTGTTCAGCCGCGATGACGATATATGCTGAAGGATTGGTGGTAATGTGGCCAGGGAAGATACTAGCGTCGACGACGAACAAGTTGTCCGTCCCATAGACCCTCGTGTCGAGATCTACTACAGCCGAGCCGTTCGCTCGACCATCATCGCTTCCTAGCTTATTAGTTCCTGAAAGCTGTTAGACATTGCCGTTATTAAAAGTCAAAGATAGAAACTAACCAATCCAATGGTTCGAACGTCGGTTGGTGTACGAAACGAGCATCTGAGATCATTAGCTTGATGTTCCCACGAGCAGGGGGCGCTGTGTTACATCATTAACGAAGTCTTCGACTGTCGTATTAGCAGACGGGTATGTCCAAGTCAGATTCCGGACATTAGAGAGGGCCGATTGAAGGTTTTTTATCCCCTGAATAACTGCTTGAACATCGTTCTCATCGCGCAGGTATGGCAGTGTGGAGACAACGGTGTTCAATGCTTTCGTGATCGTCATTCGACCCCTCGATGTGGCACCGCGTCCAAGATACTGGCTCATGGTCATAGCGGCTACTTGAGTTAGAATTTGCGCATTAAAACAAACACCATTGAGGACAAGAAATTCTTACTTCCACTGGGTGTGCCATCGCTTCCCTCAACCCTAGCAGTCCATTGGAGTTGACGGACAATTCCATCATCGCCTGTGATTTCGTCCCAGAACCTTCAGAGCGTTAGGCAGTTATTACTAGAGTGTTGGGATAAGTGCTTACATTGGCCCAATATTTGGAGCCGCTTGGGCGAACATACCCGACCGAGAATCTTTCGCCTGAAGTTAGTCAAATACACTTTTAAAGATTTAGAAGGTTAGGTATTTGATCGAGGTTGTATATAACTCACTGATGTATTGATCCTTATCTGTTGTATTGGGGTTGTCCCAGGCTCCATAGTAATCGTAGAAGACCACGTCGGGATGCGTGATGACAGTGTCGGTCTATGTGGGAAGTCAGTATGCTTAAAATCGTTTGAAATTCAGGGGTTATCGGACATTTGTATGATCTTCCAAGTTGTATCCAACAGGCAAATCAATCCAAGAGGTATTCGAGATCATTGATGGTCCATCAGCTGACGACTGGACAACAGCCAATTGATCGGCCGGACCAATTCCACCTAAATAAGTTAGAAATGCAGCGGACATAGATGTTTTTGGGGGACGGGTGCCTTACTTCTCAGCAGGATCTTGGCCGATCCAAAAGTCCCAGCAGATAGGATGACTCTACCCGTAACTGATGTGACATTGACGGTGCCTGCATACCCACCCTCTAGGAACGGTTCAACCTCTATACCAGTGATATGACCACCGGTTCGGACGACTCTCTTTACTGACGTATTCGTCCATAAATGGAAGTTTGTACGTCCATTGGCTGACACTAGGTAAGTAGCCATAGGACCGCCCCTTTCACCACCAGAAAACATGAAGGGTGTGTGAGAGTAGGTATGATTCTTTTCATCAGGTACGTCATTCGCAGTAACCTCAGCCCACCCTGCAGTCTTCAAACCACCGCTAAGAACCTCAAAGCCTTGTTGATAATACATTTTCCCGTCCATTGACGGAGCGTATGTTCCCGGAATGCGAGAGAATACTCGCGACGTCGCAGCAGCCATATCTGCTGATTTCCATCCAGTAGGAAAGTTATAATCCCAGTCCAAAGAGTACGGCTGGATCAAATAGTTAGCACCTATTCAAGGGCATACTTGGAGGATAACGTACCTTCCACCATAAGCCTGCGTTGACGGCCGTTCCGCCACCCAGCACACATCCTGCCATCTGATCCGTATCGGTGCAAGCAATACCTGTCGAGTCAACCCATATTTGGTTACATAGACCAGGAACGTCGAATCGAGTCAAGTTCGTACCATCCAACCACTCTGGCTTCAATGACCCGCCCCATCGGCCGGAGGATGGGGGCCCCTTTTCAATGAGCAAGACACTATTTCCGGCCTCGCTCAATTTATCGGCTAGCGGGATCCCGCCAGCTCCTGCACCAACTACGATATAATCGTAAGTAGCCGTTGGAACGGGAACGCCTGTAGCGCTAGTAGTAGTAGTTGTGCTTACAGATGTAGTGGTCGTAGGTGTTGTTGTCCCGCAGCTACCAGTCACGGTAGCAGTGGCTTTGGAAACCCATTCGGTATAGGATGGATTAGCAGCAGCCGAGTCTAAGTTGGCGTTATATAAGCTGTCGCCATTGCTGTGGAATTGAAGGGCGATATCAGCTGGGCAGGCTGGGTTCGTTGGAGCCTTGAGTGAGCTAGCCCAGCCTAGCAATAAAGTGCCGCTACTGGTCGATGCAGAACCCGTCGCCCCGTCTTGATCCCAGGAGAAACAGTTTTGACATCTAAAGATGACACTGAAGTGGTTCTCATCGATGGTTGAAGATATCTGAGTCAACGTAGCATTGCCAGTGTAAACAGCCGGAGCGCTGTATCCAGTGGCAAAACGGAACGACGTCAATACTTGATCTTCGTATGGCCAGGCCATGAGAAGCAGGCTGTTCGTCATCGTGCCTCCGAATGATATGCCACACCAGGCATTTGTCGTCGTGCCATTCGAACCGCATTTCTATCCAAACATTAGTGTATTAGCACGGAATTACTGGGTTTGATACTGACCAGATATCCTATGAGCTCATTCGCATTTGTGGTTAAGGCATTCTCGGGAAGCGCAACGCCGAAAGTGTAGCCACCTACGATAGAGCCACTGACAGCGCCGTTTGCTTTATCCGGAACTATCCACGTGTCAAAGGTTATGCCGGTGGCACTGTCCGTATATGCGGTCGGGGTGCTATTCTGGCAGAGACACTTCTGGGCATCTATACCGCATTAGTAAGAACTGGGTCTGCAGCCATGTTAGGGATTGCTCACTTAAGACTACTAGAAGCAACAGTGCTTTTACTAGAGATCCGAAATGAGCCATGTTGAGAATCTTGTCCGGGGACTTAATCAAACACACGCACAGTATAAAGCAGAGATCTCGACTTTCAGGAGGACGCTTTGGAGTAATACCTTATATATGACTGTAAACGCAGGGGACGACCCAGACAAGCATATTTGAGCTGACGAAAATTGATGCCGAATGTAACTTGGCTAGGTAACTCCCCTGGCAGGTATTCATTATCGTCAAAGCTACCCTACGTCATATATGTGATAGGAGGAAATCCATGACGACCGAGTCCGTCGTCGCGCTGCCATGGTCTCCTTGCATTATCACAAGTCAATGCTCCTTAAGGCTCATGCTAGAGAGACCGATTAATGCTAAGGTCCGGAGATAAAGTGGGGCGCGAGTAGTAAACCTGGAAGTTAGTCGCGGCTCTAAGTCCCAGGACCGGATTCACAGAACGACATTGGACGCTCTAGACGTTCGATGTAATTCCGGTCCAGCATCGGGCGGGCTGTACTCGGCTCTCGTGCATATGCTGACAAACTAATAAAGGAAAAGCTCCGTATGGTCGAACATGTGCTGGGTTACCATAGAAGCTATGCCACTCGTGGTCTTAGGATCAACTAGAAGCATTCAAAGTAGTATGGACGCAGCATGGATGGAGTAGCATGGATCTCTTGGTTAGACCGAGTACACCTAGATCGTAGCCGACCTGCCGCTTCTATCGACGGAGTAGCAGCGGAGTTCTTAAGAAACGGATGCATGTTGACGTGCTTCGCGGGCCGAAATAAGCGATCTTGGCTGCTTTCGTTGGAGGAGGGAGGGTTTGTTTTGGTTTCCCCCCTTTTCCCCAGCCCTTCCCCACATCGTCAGATCCACCATTTGGGGTTAGGGAATTAGTAATCTTATTTGCGTCAGGGGTTCGTGTCTCTCGAGCCACATATTCTATCAGCCACATCAAGCCACAACACATCCCTTATGATGTAAGCATATGTGCCTGGACAACTGGCGCCGCAGACCGCAGTTATTTCCGCCACACATTACTTTATGGCGATGCAATGGTCATCGATCTTGAAACCTCTACAATTCATCAAAATAAATTCATCATCTTGGTTTTTTTCACCAAAGATATATATCTTCATACACGAGCATTCTATTATGGTTCCACCATGATATTGCTTTACCCAAGAATATTTATCGCTAGCCATTAAGTGGAGGTAATTAACCAAACCCCGGTCGACGAGTCATTCACCTCTGAAAATCGACCAATCAAAACCGGGTGGCCTTACATAATCATAGAGGATACACCCAGTCACGTAGCCTATCACTGGCTACATACCTAGGCATTTAGGATAATTCATGAAGCCTTGGTATCTTCATGATGGCTTTGCATTATCCTCTTAACGGGCTTGATCTTGACTTTCGTCGTTACGAACACAAACCCCTTGGTGCCCGTGACATAATGGTTAATCGAATTATGGAACATTATATGGAACCAACAGGAGTAACGGCCAAATTATACGGAAAGTCAATCCACGATACCCTATCCGGTGAAATCAAGCCTTGGGATAGGCTCCTAGGTACTGATATACAAGTTTTATCAAAAATACTACAGACCGATTACAACTGGCCATTCAACCCGAAAGACATGAAACCACTAGCTGCGCCTCTGAGCCTAATTATAAAATATTTACGTGTCTTGACCTCATCAGGTAATAGGACTGAAGTCGAGAGCGCAATTTTGGGACTGGTTGAACGGCATTTCCTCGAATCTAATCCTTCCATGCGAATTTGGCTTAAACACGTCCATTCCTATTGGTCGCATGCAACCCCTAAGCGTGGTCCAGGCTGGAAGAAGGATGTGGTTGAACATTTAAGGAGGTTCCAAGCAGCCTCGGAGACACAATATCGGCTCCATTTATATTCTGGTGGGCATTACCTACCGATTAACGTTTCTCCAGATGCCCGGTTCTTCATTGGGCCTTCTTTCACTGCTTCTCCCTGGTTTAATGTTTTGAAACCCCCCGATTCGCATTCTAATAGAGGACACAAAGGACTCCTGTTCAAGATGTTCGGAAAATCGCCACTCCGAGATATAGCAAGATCACATCGGGGAAGACCCCAACGTTCGGGCAGTGTCCCTCCAGTTGGCGCGTGGGGCACAGTTGCGGTCCGAAGCGTTGATAATAGGTTTCATCTTGAAAAAAAATTCATCATATACTTCGTTCGTCGTCGTTTATCAGAGCTCGATAAGCTTTCACGCCGCAGAAGTCTTAGTCGAACACATATTCGAGAAATGTTCACGGATAAACCAGAGTTGTTTTTTAAACAACCTACGGGAAAGGGTGGTTCGAAACCAATCAAGCACCGATGCGATAATTGCGCCCAGTATACTCATCGTACGGAAAACTGTCCATCTCAGTGCGGCTTTTGTGGGTCGCCATTTCATAAAGCCAGCAGCTGTCAAGTCAAGTCGTCTAACCGCTGCAAATGTCGGCCTTTCCCCCAATATCATGTAGCCCTGGAGTGTTACATCCGGTGCTCCCGTGCGTGCGGGTGTCCTCACCACCCCGGCCATTTTAGGCACAATAACGCCATGATGTGTTCTTTCCGATGTTGCATGTGTGGTATCAAAGGCCACTCAGGCAGAAAATGTTCCTTCAAGAAATGCCCTTGTGGGGAGCAACATTTGACTCAAGACTGTCGTTGGAAGGTAGAATGTCCTGTTAAGGGCTGTAATTTCTACCTCTGCCGTTTCCATTGTAGGGAATGCGGGAAGAAGAAGGAAAAGGGGAATAAGGACCACTTCGTTGGTAGAACATGTCAGGACTGCCTGAGGAATGGAGAGCCAGTCTCAGCCAAGACTTGATGAAAGTAAAGGCTGAAAAATTCATCAGGGTTGTCACAATATTTTGATAGGCTGATTATTGCAGATATGGTGATACATTTTTCGTCATACCATAGCGGCAGGGCGCTGCAAGGTGGTCAGGTTGAGGCTAGGTGACTATCTACCTAGTACTTTTTATGGATGTGATGACTAGGTATCATAAAATTCTCGTGATGTTTATGAAACTGCTTATTGATATGAAAGCAATAATACGCTTGAAGAATGATGTGATTCATCTTGCGACGTTCATCGAGGTACTTTGTACCTTCTTCCGGCTCCAATTCTATCATATTTCCGAATGAGGAAGTCGCAAGTTGTATGGCGGTCCGAACTGTGTGCAACAAGCTGACCCGCACCCCGGGTAAAGTGGGCCGAGCCCGGCTCACAGCGGTCTTTATGACGTTCAATGGACGTCATGGATGGTTAACAACCTTGGAAAGCTTGCGTCTATTTTTTGGTGGAAGTAAACAATCTTCAAGGTATTATCAAATAACTTGAAATTAATTTCAAGTGTATTATTTGGTGTTTTACGTCAATATTCACTCGGTGTTTACTACGTACCTTGAAGTTGGACTAATGGTGTGACCATCGGTTGAGGTCGGCAGGTCTGTCATGCTCAACGCTTAAATACACCAGTACACTCCTAAGACAACCTAGACGACCTACTAACTCCCCATCTTATGATTATCGTTTTTCTTATTAATTATCTACATCAACCTCTTCATCATAGCAACAATACCAAAATGACTCCTCTTCCCGGGGGCTGCTATTGCGGCTTGATCAAGTACACCATTACTCTTGAAGATCCCGAAACTGAAGCTCGCACAAGTATCTGCCATTGTGGCAACTGCAAGAAGTTCACAGGTTGCGAAAGTGGGGTCACAACTAAAGTCCCCAAGTCTACATTTGAGGTCACGCAAGGAAAGGATCACATAAAAGTGCACGAAGCTGATAATGGGAATGGAGTATTACTACATCGAGAGTTCTGCGACACTTGTGGGGGTCCCTTGCTGGAGTACGGGGTGGGTTACTCATATATTCTGACCCGAAAATGGAGAACTAATACAACATTTCAGGCAAACGCAGGCGACAACATTTACATATTTTATGACACAATGGAAGACCATGCACGTGGCCAGGTTGAGCCCAAGGGTGAGTTCTTCTGCAGGCTTCGTGATCCTTGGATGCCAGAAATCGAGGGTACGTTGGATTACATTTTCTGTTCCCATTTTGAGAGCGTCGTGACTCAGAATTACCATTTTAGGTCTCTTCCAAAAGCAAGAAATTAAGCAGTAAAGAACAAAGGAACAAACTTTCTTAACTGAAGAGACGATAGATTGGTGTCATGGGATTGAGATTGTGAGGTATTTCGTTAATTCTCGAACGGGACCTAGACAAGTCCCCTCAAAAGTAGGTACTTTAGAGTGTTTAGCCTTCTAGTCGGGGGGCTTTCCTTTTGGCCGACATAGGTAATCAGTAATATCACCTACCTAGTACTGACGAAAGTTCCTAAGATAAGATGCAGGTAGTGAGTGTCAATGGGTTGCTAATCAGACTCGGGGAGTTCTGACTTCGGTTGTGTGTAATATCACTTCTTTAAGTGGGGTTCTAGGACTCTACCAGCCTTCCTAGGGGATAACATCAATAACGGGTCATCCACCAACACAATTATTGGTCCTTGTAATATTTTCAGTTAGTTCTAAGGCGTATAGAGAGCTGATAAATCAAACTCTTTTTCACATAGAATTACAAATCAAGTGGCCCGCACCCTGGTTAACTTGTCTTTAATGTGAAATATTCTTGTATATATACCTATCTATTCTTGACTCTCCCTCCATCATGTTGGAGTCTCCAGCTATCAAGACATCTAATTTGAAATCACGATGACACCGAAAGTTGTATTGATTACTGGCTGCAACCGAGGAATCGGCAAAGGCCTTCTTGAGCTCTATTTAGCTAAACCTAATCACACCATCATTGCCGCAAATCGAGATATCAAACATCCATCTTCCAAAGCTCTCGAAACTTTACCTAAGGCCGAAGGTACTTCACTCATCATCGTACAGAATAATGTCACAGTCTCGACCGATGCTGCCGATATGGTAAAGCATCTCGCATCTCGCGGCATAGACCATCTGGATATCGTTATCGCGAATGCTGGAGTTGCGAATCTCTGGTGCAAGGTTTCCGAAGTTACGGCTGAAGATTTTCAGAAGCACGTTATCCCTAATATCTATGGCTTCATTTGGCTCTACCAAGCCACGCTTCCACTGCTCAAGAAGTCTCCCAATGCATTATGGGTTACTATCGGCTCTGGCGCCGCATTTCTAACGGCAAGTTTACCTCCATAAATCATATGTGCCTATAAAAACAAAACCACTAATACAATATCTAGTGAGTAACGATACCTCTACCATTGGTAGGGCGCCTATGTACTAACTTTCCATAGGAACATGATTCCTATGAAGAACGCTGCTTATGCCCCAACTAAGCTAGTTCAGCATTGGTACACGAAAGCAATTCATGTGGAGGAGCCGGAGATTATTGCGTTCCCTATAGACCCAGGGTATGTGTCTCTCATAGTTTCCTAAGACGTATTTGAAACTCTCTAACAGTTTTCATCTCCAGTTGGGTTCAAACAGATATCGGAAACCGTGGCGCCAACGCTTTTGGATATGAAGAGGCTGCGATATCGGTTGAGCAGAGCGTCCAAGGGATGATTAAGGTAATCGACGTCGCAACGAGGGAGACCCACAGCGGAAAGATGTGGATGTGGGATGGCAAGGAAGTGCCATGGTGAAGCCACAGTACAATAATGTCGCATACCTAGGTAGATACCACTTATGTACCTTCAGATCTCTAAGCGGTAGTACCCCCCTTTATTTATAAGATCAATAGTAGTGGTGTTTCTTAGGCTAATGTCTTCTATTCGGTTGTCCTATGCGCAGGTACCTAAGAACTTACCTATCTGCCAAGAAGTCTAGTAGGTAGTGGAAGGAATTACCCCTGATAGCTAATGGTAGCACCCACTCGACCACTTCAAATATTACTCAGGCAGCCGCGACGCGACGACATCAATCCTGAATCGCCTTCGGGCCTAATACTGGTACGTAAGTAGACGTAACTTTACCTACCAAGGTACCCAGTGCCTTAGGTATCCATACTCTTTTCTTCCCTTGGTACCATCTCCTATTTTGATTCTCAACTCAACCTCATCTTCATTTCCTACGTATAGTTCTTAATCCGCAGTTAATATATCTACATCGAAGAGTAGTGTTTACCACGACATCAATTTAATTCAATACCGAAGAGTCTTTATCTATCTTTTTTAGTTTTATTCTAGTCAACATGTCGTCCCCATCCAACGAGTACGTTATCCGTAGAATCCCAGGTTGGCCATGTTAGAACTTTATTAACAACACATTAGTCTTCCATACAACACTCGATTATTCAAATTCATCATTGGTCCCGATAAAAAAGAGTTCGCTGTCCACGCGGATATCTTTGCCCGCCTCTCAAAACCCCTCGATGTCTTAATCAATGGACCCTTCTCCGAGGCTGCGGATGGACAGGTGGTCTGGGAAGATGTAACTGAAGAAGAATTCGACCAACTGAGACAGTTCGCCTATTGTGGTGATTACAACTGTGTCGAGCCGGAAAATCCCAACGACAAAGACGTTTTAGACTGGAATCGTGAAAAAGGTGGTTTAACGACCCTGCAAGGACCCTTTGTGCCATACCCAGGTCCATCATGGAACGGGCTTCAAGGGACTTTACCATATTCCATTTACGATATGTATAGGAACAAGAAAACATATGTTCGTCCATACCTTGAATTCGCCGAGGCTGGGAGCTTCGATGGAAGGGTAACGGTCGTAGAAGCGTTTGCAAATTGGTTCTACGAGATTGATATGGCTCATTTATACAGCATGAAGCTCGAGACAGATCCAATCGGGATTCAATCATGTGCAAACCTGAAAGAAATCATTTTCTACCACGCAGATCTTCACATATTAGCGGAAAAGTATTGTATCGATAAATTGTCACAGATTACGACCTTCAAGCTCAGCAGTTTGCTCCAAACACACAACTGGACACTGGAATCTATCAAACACATCGCAGACCTGGTACCGCACGTCTATGACAACACGATAGTCGGAGATCCTATTCGAGAGATGATCGTCTTTCACGTTGCCGCCATAATCCAAGACGCATTCGAAGTGGATGAGTTCGCTAAGATGCTCGTCGATGTTCCCGAATTCTCAAGTAGCCTCGTCCAAAAAATTGTGAAATATCGTATATTCAGGAATTAATCGGACGTATGGGCTCTCGGCAAGAAAAGCGAAAATATTTAGTCAGTATCGATTCAAGCGGGTGCGTGAGGTTCATAAATGGGTCACGATGTTTAGAGCGAATGAATAAAATTTGGGATCCACCAAAGCCTCTATCATTTTATTGGTTCCGAATGGTGGATATTGAACATCACCAATCCCAAGTCTATGCCGTAAACCTAGTCCATCTACTGCCAAATGCGTGTCGCTCGTCTACCATCTAAGTACACAGAAAAATGAAGTCAAATCTACGCCGCTATGGGCCGCTTCTGCTCTAGTTTTAGGGTCGCCGCCTCGACGGTGGGTAACGCAGCTACAGGGCTCTTTTGGTGGGCCACCTCTTCCTCGATCTCGGCTTGGCGGTTCAAAAAGCTGAGGTAAGTCTGCCAGCCGACGGCGACAGCGCCAGAGAAGACACTACGGTAAGCAATAGGAATGTAAGTGAAGCTAAACGCCAGGACGGCGGGCCACAGCTTCCACGCGTTCATCCAGCTGATGGGGACCGTGCGGACAATACGGTCCCAGGTGTCAGCAAGGCTATCTCCGGCCAACAGCGCCTGCGAGCCGAAGAAGTAGGTGTTGAAAGTGGGGGTGAAGATCATCTGGTTGACGACAATCTTGACACCGATAGAGACGATATGGGAGCCGTAGTTGAAGCTCTTCGATAGCCAGACGAACCTATACGTAGCGCCGTCTTGGTTAGAGAGACGTGTTCCACTCTCGGACTTAAGCGCACACGGGTTTCCCCGCTTATCGTCGGTAAAGTTGGGAAGTGAATGAAGAAGACGTAGCTCACCATATAAAGCACGGCACCGCAGACACGGCTCCGATAACCATATTCCTAACCGTGCGCTCCGGCACGTACTCCTTGCCGCTGATGCGTTGCGCGCTGATGTCCGCGGCGAAATAGATGGCAAGCGCGCTTGCGATCTGCGTCGCCCAGGGCCGGTTCCGCTGCGAACGCGCATATGCCTGGCCTGCGCGCGTTAGGGGTCCGAGGCGTAGCCATATGGATACGGGTTGCTGTGCAGGTGTGGCTGCTGGCGACGACGGTGCCTTCGCGGTCTCGCTGGCGCTGGGCTTAGGGCCGGAGTTGCTGGACTGGAAGCGTCGCGGCGCGGAGCGCGGGAGCCGTGTTGTGCGCAGTTGCTCGAGCTGCCGCCGGAAGACGGCGCGGAGGATTGTGGATGTGGTGGGAGGCATTTTTGGTGAAATAGCGCTGAGGCTTTCACGAGGTGTATGGATGGGTGAGGTATAAGCGGAAGCGGGTAAGGAAGATACTGTACAATCTACTGTGTCAGGGGGATTTAAAAGCGGGGAATTGAAGTCTATGAGGGTATCATGGTCAAGTCGAAACGTCTCTGAAGGTGAAAAAAGGTAGAGTGAAAAATCTAGGCCATTGTAGAAGATGCGACGCCGTGAAAGAAAAGTTCGGAGGGAAGATTGTTGGGCTCGAGCCCGTTTGAGAGATTTCAATGTTCGGAGTCGCGAGCTCGCTTCGCATATCAATACTCCGACTGTGTAACATAACATAAAGCCTGCTTACGTATGAGCTACATAATTCGGCGTTTGTCTTATCATCTCGGAATCTTATTTCGGCCGAATGGGAAACGCCGATATCGATAGGCGATGTTTTGTGGCTGTGAGATTGGCACAAGCCACCCCCTTTTAGCCCCTTTTTGAGGAGTAACGGGAAAATAGGTACATATGGGATAGCACCGTGAGATCGTTTCTCGGCTTGTTTGAGTGACGGCAAACCACGTCAATGCAACACACTATCTCATCTAGGTAGCCTATTCTTCTCAGATAGCTAATGGTCTAATATCTATTTAGATCTTTTCTATTTCTGTACCTAGTGCATTCCTCCGAGAAGAACAAAGTGATGGTAAATTTAGGTATCCATAATACCTAGCACGGGATTCCCTTAAGTTTTAGGAACTCTTTCGGTTATCCTATCTTGCAAATTCAGTGCCGCGAAGAGGTTGGGTTGAGGCATATTTCTCATCTCACCAAAATCTCCCCGCAGGTCTCGCAGAACTTGGCAGCATGGAATTTTGCCCGTATCTCATCACCTTCTGAAGTTGTTGCTTGAGCAATATCCCAATATTTTTTGTTATAGAATTTCGATTCCTGGACGGGAGTCCAATTGCCCAGTTGGGATGCAGTGAGGAATACAATTTGGGGTGGACTGGACTCTCGAGTTGGTTCCTCTTGCGCACTCTTGAGCCATATCTGCGAGTTTTCCTTACTGGTAGACGACAGAAATATCATCGCAACCTTCTCCTTGCTCTGTCTCGGTTTAGACACCAGCGAGGACTGACTCTCGTGGGTAGCATGGAGTGGGAAGTAATAAATGTCTCGGCTAGCCGAAGATTTTGGTAGGAAGACAATTCCATCATTTCGGCATACCCTGCCTATACCTCTATAAGCGGACTCTTGGCTTGGATCAGCTTGGAATAGTGGAATGCGAAGTATGTTGAGCAGAGGCTTTACTGCATTATGGATAGTCATGAAGAGGTGGTCCTTCGTCCATGATAAAGTGAATCCGAGAGAAGGGGCAGTTGAATTTGGAGTCTTATATTTTATGTTATGCGGGAAGTCCTGAACTGTTTCCCGGAACACCAATCGCGGTAGTCTCTTAGTAGGCTTACGCCTGGATAGTCGATGAGTTGTAATGAGTATTTTAGTGCCAGTATAAGTTTCCCCATCGATTCCATCCTTTAATACGCCCTTGTTGTCAAACCAGGAACAGAAGCATCCGTAGAACGAAGCAAAGTGTATATATTGGCCACAAGGTGAGAATTTCCCCTGGACGGAAATCAGGCAATGATGAGAGAGCGAATTAAGCTTTAAGGCAAAGTAAGTTTTGTCGCTGAAATTCCCGAATATGGCTTCCCCTGCGCCATTGGGCCAGACAATCAAATCTTTGCTCGGATGTATGATTGGAGGCGAGTCAATCAGTGATCCACGCGAACGTTGGGAGAAGTGGAATACTGGAATGTATTTGCCTCCTGATTCGGATCGGAATACTTGAACGTCGCTAATACATTCGGCTTCCGTATTTGGACTATCAATCCGTAGAAGTTTCTTAATAATATTTCTCTGTTTGGTCAATAAGGGGTCGATAGGATCGATCTCGGTTCTAGTTATTCGGGGTGAGCTTGTAACGCTATCTGAGGTAGACCCTGATGCCAACGAGATTCGATCAAGCTCTTTTTCTGCGACCTCGTCGTTGATGTTTCCTTCTATACCCTGTGATTCGAATGATTCATAGGTATCAATATCTTGGTCGGAATCGAAATCGTTATTATAATCGGAATCGATACCATCCGTAATCTCGTCAGAAAGCATATCGGATGATCCGTCACTCCAGTACTCACGGACGGAGCGTGATTCTGAGAAGTCCCAATCCGACGAGGCCCTGCTAAAACTCCCCACGGATGCTTCGAGGGAATCATTGATCGGAGATTGGCTTGATCTGTCATCATAAAAGTCGGAATCTACAGATACGCTATTGATACTTCCGTTTCCACCGAAGCTACCCGAATCAGAAGAGATTGAGTCATCGTCCTGAAGTATACTCATAGAGGATAGGTCGGCGTCATCTTGCGCTGGTTCTACAAATAACTCCGAAAGCCTGTAGTGTGAGGCGAATACGAAAACGTTCGCTCTATGGTCTGAATGAATATAGCGAGCTCCATTACTGACGATCAAGGTACTCGATTCAAATATGCCTTCTCGATTTCGAAAGTATAGTTCCGGACCAATTCGGAGGAACAACCCGTCATTAGAAAGACTTATGAAAGGCATTCTCATAGACGTATCATAGGGTATCTCCGCCGGAGATGGGACGTCTTTGCTCAATGGCATCTTAAGCTCTTGAATCCTCTTCAACTTTGGCTTGTGATTCTTGCTCCATTGCCATTGTTCGCATATGATGTCCCATTGAGGATAAATTTCTAGGCTACACATTCCATTAGTACTGGACACATTAAATAACGATGTATAGGTAGGTATCTGGGTGGGTAGGCAACTTACGCATGGGTAGACTTGAAAATTAGTATCTCAGAAGACAGGGGAATAACCTTTTCATAAAGTATGGTTACTTCGGCTGTAGAACTATCATCTGGTGCCTGAATTGTATATGCCTTGAATTCACTAGGCAGCTTGTGAAAGATGTTAGTTGTGCCGAGGGTTCCCCAAAGGCCTTTTCTTAGTTCACCCGGAAACGGACCAGTTATACTGGAGCAGGAATATAGGAACTTGTCCCATTCATCCATAGCAGTACGGTACTGCTGGTATAGACATTCGCCACCATGGTAGTTAGTACGAAACCATTCTGGAAGTTCGTTGAGCCTAACAACACACTTATCGCCATGCCATGAACTATTGATGCAGGCAGAAAAGCAACCTAATTTTCTTGTTAGATCATACTACCCAGATAGCCCCCGAGGTAAATCGATTGACTCGTATAAAACGACCTACCGTCAATAAATAGACTTTGAATTTGAATGCATGTCAGAAAATTTCGAGATGTGATGAATTTCTCAAGCTCCCAACCTAGATCTTGAGAAAATGTCACCATTTCCAAATGACGCCCCCAAAATTTGGCGCAGTATAGGAGTAAATTTTGGTTTCGTATGTCTTCGCCCCAAGAAGTTGTGAAAAGGTAGTCGCTCTTTCTTTGGAGAAGTTCGGAATATCTTGGTTGTTGCATATATCTTAAGCAAGACTCTGCCAATATGATCGGGCTTATCTCTATCACATTAATGTCGCCTGGATGCCCAAGAACTTTTGGGTTTTGGATGAGGAATTCTTTCACAGATGAATGACATAGTCTGCATAGCTGCTTTGGGGGCTTGCTCATGACTTGGTCAATGCGAATGAAGGGTGCACAATGATATGTGATTTGGTTCTGGAAGACTTGTCCGTCACCTCCAATGTTTTCTCCGTATGGTGTATCCGAGACCTCTATCGCCTCACACAATTCTTCAAGGAATAGCGGTCGTTTCGCATACGTTAAGATTGATAGAATCTTCCTGTGCGTATGTCAATAGAGGTAGGCAGATATTGATTGTCTGTAATCTTACACAGTGGATGGGGACCATCTAAGGTTACGAATTTGCTGCGTCAGATAAACCTCAAAGTTTTTGGGGAGGCCTTGTTTGATTATCCGTCGGACATCTCTTATGCTCACTGCGCCACGGATAGTCTCGAGCATCATGCTAGCCCAAAGGAAGTTCCCGTGGATTTTTCCTTTGAGCCGTTCAAGAATCGGGGCCATGGAGTGGCTTGTAGGCGTCGAGAATGTGCTTTGTAGCTTTTTGAGGCCAACATCAAGGAATGCGTCAATGTCCTTGATGTTTGTGTTTTCGTTGACAATTACTTCTTGGAAGCTGTGAAGCTCATCTCTAATGCCTTGCCTGTCTTGTGAACTGCACCACAACTTCAATCGAGCATTGGGCTGTTGCGCAAGGCCCACGAAGAACCGAAGAGCTCTCTTCACATTCTCCCAGCGTTTAGGGTGTCTAAGCTGTTCATCAATTCCATCAAGGAATATATATGTCTGTGTCGAATTCATGAGTAATATTTGGATGAATTCTCTCAGTGCTCCTTCGTTGTCAGCGGACTTCGTAAGGTTGATCAAGAGATCCGAGATATCATCTGGTCCAACTAACTCGTGGAATAATTGTGCTGCGACGTTCTTGTATACTGTAGCCACATAAGAGTCGTCATCCTGGTCGAAACTGTAGTAGTAGAAGGCAACGGCTGCTGGCTGATTTGTAGACCTGGCCCTTGCCTCCATGATTGCTCGAGAACATATGACAGATTTACCAGAGCCTGGTGCACCATGGAGCCATATCATGTTTGATCCATCATTCTGGCTTAACCACGCCTTAAATGATGAGTCTTCAATGAGCCACTCACCAGCGCCAGGAAGGAGTGTTTCTTCACCATTCTGTTGATGTCTGTAATTGTTGCTTAGTAATGTGGTTCCCCCCAGCCACGAATCTATAGTCCTTCGTCTTTGTTCTTTGGCGCAGTTAGTAAATATCACCATCAAAGTACTCAAATACATACGTACCGACGCGCTCCTCCTTTTGAAGTCGGGTCCATTCATTTAGTACAGCCCCATTCTTCCGGTGCTCATCAACGATACGCTCATGTTCCCCTCTTCGAATCCCCTCTTGTACTATAGGGACTATCTGAACAATAGAATTGGTGCAATTTGTGATTATTTCTACGATGTTATTCAATTTCTTCAGTGATACCGAAGTTATCGATTTTATAGCCAGAGTGAGACCTGCATAGAAGTGAGCCAACCTGTCCCAGAGCAAGCAGTAAGTTACCATACCTGAATTTGAACAGAGTTCTTCGACCTGTGCCCAGAACTGTATGATATTGATGTAAGTCTCAGTTAGGAGACTTTGCATGTCGATAGATTCTTTGAATAGAGACTCATAGTCCTTCAAGCGTTTGAGCTGTTGGGTTAGACTTTTGAGTTGCTGTTCGATTCTATCAAAAACCATAGTGTATCTACTAAAGCACTGTGGAAGTAAGCATGAGTACGTAGGTACCATTATACAGATATTGACAACTAAATAGCTTTCCTTACCTCTAACATAGCCTTGAAGCCCCCCCAAATCAAGGCGCAAGGCATTGGATACGCATTAACTAGATGATAAACATGTTAGTTTAAACGTTCAATAGTTACCTACTTTTCACTACCTTATATAAAACATACCCAACGTTGTAATAACGGCATCATAATCGCGTATAGCTTCAAAAACCGGCCTTAGAACCTTCTTGATACCTTTCTGACTCGTATCCTTCTCCATTCCCACCAATAGATCATTCACATCGCTGGCCGAAAGGACATTGCCGTTGTTGCGGTATGATTGAATAAATTTCGGTTGTCGTTTCTTTGTTGGTTGATCTAGAATTGCCTGGATCGCATGTCCAAATGCTGTAGTGGGAGGGTTCATGTTCATTGATATTTCGTAATAAAGACAGCAATTACCTTCTCAAACTACCTACCTATACTGCGCGGAATTTCTTATGAAGTCAAAATCTTGAAATCGCGAAACAAATGTTACAAATTGCCATGTAAGGTAAGATGGGAAAGAAAACGTTTAAGACATATTTTTGAACTCTGTGTGTATGTGATTTGAGTAGTCGAGGAGAGCCGGATCGCGCGGACTAGATTGTCGTTGCCTTGATAGCCTTATCATGCACAGTGATTGAGATAATATGCCTCACCATCCTTATTTATGACTCATGGTAAGCAGTTGCCTTAGATCACAGAGCCTGCATAAAGGTAAACAAATCAAATTCATGCACACGAGTTAACATAGCCTCGAATAGCCTCGCCTCCTTTAACCCCTCCTTTTCACACCAATGAAGGGGGGGATGGAGAGGTACTCGAGACCAGAAGAACGTCTCATCCAAAAGATCAACGCAAATGTATAGATAGATAGGTACCTAGGTATATACTTGTTTCGGAGTCTCAGAGCCTCGAGGCTCGAGAATTTGTTATATCTTGATCTGGACCCCGGAGCCTGCCTCTTCAGTTGTTTTCAATTCACCTTTGTCATATTATGGATAGTACTATTCATAACAGGTAGTCATCATGGAGACAGATACTCGAGAAACCATGCCACTGGTTTCAAAGGGAACATTTTTAGTTGACCGAGTTTATAGTCGGTAAGTGTATTGCTTATCAGGGTATTCACTACCTGTGAAGGCTGACAGTAACCGTAGGAAAGATCGTCAATGGCATTTTGCCAAGACAACACATCCTCCAAAGAAGGATCGTTTCAAAGGATATTCACTCGTCGTGCAAAGAGATATCGATTTCCGCAGGGAAATCCCAGAAGAGACTTCTGTAAAAATCAAGTCTCAAAACCTGGTAGATCTCTTCCAAAGTGTGCTCAGAGATACAAGATGCGAAGGTGTGCATCAGGTACCACCCACCGTAAGCATCCCCCGAATATCCGTCAAATAAACCCATTCTCATTCATTAGTAGTTCAAACCAGAAGTTTTATTCCATGTTGCCCCTTTGTTGACCAGCGCATACCTGGCTCAAGGAGGGGCAGATAAATCGCAAGGATCGCAAACTCTGGATGATATAAAGGAAGTGGACAAGTTTGTGGACCAATTTTATGGTGCAGATAGATCTGAGATCCAATCATTACACCAAGAAGGAAAGATAACCTTCAAGCATCTGTGGAGTTTATTCCCACCGGGTTGTGTGATCATCGAGCAATGCGAGCATCTGGATGTACCACAGGCGTATAAGTTTAGCACTGGAACGACTATAGACATCAAAGAGCATCAGGAAACATTCTACCAGATTGAGGCTACCATGATCAATCACGACGGGAGAAATCTTGGCTGGGGTGAAAATACGCTCCGGATTCCGTTTTTCAGTGGAACAAAGGCAATCACCAATCTCTCAGCTTTCCCCTTGCGTTTCCATCCCGATGCATCCAATCTACTTGGTATTTTGAAAGATAGAGGTAAAAGTTACATATGCCTACAGGAGCCTTCATGCAAAGAATATGAGGGCATGGGTGTCGAATGCCGTTTTGAAAGTATGAGATGGCTCCTGAAGAAATTCTACTCTAGCGGGAAGGTCATGATCGACACAGTCGCTTTCAGAATGAATCTTCCGAATGATGACCTCCTTCTACCCACTGTCTTCGAGCATATTCTACCAGAGAACATATCTGACGAAAATCTCATCTTCTGCAATCACCGTGTTCTAGGCTATAGTTTTGACCAAAAGAAGTGGGGAGGTTTTGCCATCACTCGACTGGAGGATGTCACCTGGGATACAAATGCCATCGACAAGCTAGTCGTGAGTGAGAAGAGGCGAAATCTTATCTCGGCTCTGATTAAGGGCTATGGGTCCTGTAAATCCGGGTTCGATGATATCATTCAAGGGAAAGGAAAAGGTCTTGTCGGACTCCTTAGTGGTGCTCCAGGAACCGGCAAGACATTGACAGCGGAAGTTGTAGCTGAATTGGCTGAAAGGGCACTCTATATCATCAATGCGGGTGAGTTAGGTGTTGACGCCAAAGAACTTGACATGAAGCTTAGTAGGATCATGTCAATGGTTCGCCGGTGGGGCTGTGTGCTGTTGATTGACGAAGCCGAAATATTTCTCCGGAAACGAGTAGATGGTCAACTTCAAGAGAACGTACTAGTAGGGGCATTTTTGAGAAGATTAGAGTAAGTCAATCTGAGTCGAAATAAGTTCCTAGGTAGTACTAACAGACGCCTACAAGATACTTCCAAGGTATAGTTATCTTGACTACGAACCGCCACCAAGACATTGATGAAGCTTTCAAGAGTAAGTCCAACTTTCACATATCAACCAATTTATTAGATAGCCAACTCTGTGCTAACGGGTGCCTATTTAGGTCGCATTCATTTCAAGTTCAATTACCTTCCCTTGAATGAGCAAAGTCGGTTAGCAATTTGGAAGAACTTCCTACCGGACTTCGAACAGGACACCCTAAAAGGACTCGCTCGTTTTGAAATCAATGGTCGAGAGGTAAGTTGTTGAATACATAGATACGAAAGAAAGCTAGATACTAACATAAATAGATCAAAAACACGATTTCTTGCGCAACGATTATTTGTCAGGCTACGGGGACACCTCTGACAGTAGAAGCTCTTGAAGATGCCCTGGAAAACTTCACTTGCGCGTGGGATGAAATCGAAGCTCAGGTTTGATTTATGGGTGCTACTTCTCTCGAAAGCTTCCTATAGTTCAACTTCATGGCTTTAGGCTAGGGTGGGATGATGTGGTAATAGGACTTTCGTTACTCTACATTCCTGCCGAATGTCAATTAACCAACCACAACTTCGTCGTTATTTAGGTGACTAGAATACATATCATGATGAGTCACATGAAAATTTCTAGGTCAAATACCAGGTATCAACGAAATCTTCCTTATGGACAGGCTATTTGTAAGTGCTAGATAGCGGGCGATTTGGTGCTAAAATCCAACCTTACTTCCCTACCTAGGTACATTGTCCATAGTGCACAAGCACTGTATTCCATCGCCAAGCCCCCTGTTTCTACAGGGGCGTTAGCGCTATCCATATTTAAAATCCACTAGTACCTAATAACAGTCGCGCTCGATAATGGCTTCAACTTCTCGTTCTACCTATTAATATACTAGGTACTTGATAATATGAAAATCTTCATGTCACATATAAGCCTTATTTGCATGCTCATAGGCAGCAGCTTCACTTTTATGACACCTCATTGAAAGCTGTTGCTGAACCGTTGCCGGGAACAGTGGGCCAGTAATCAAAACTGCTCAGCATAATTGATCACTAACTCTCCATAGTTCCAGCGCCAAATCCCCTACTACTACAGCCCCAGAAGAGATTAAACGATAAAAATACAGGATGTATACAGCCCTGGAGCACTAAACCTCCTAGGTATAATACCTACTGATTTTTTGGGACGGTTTTGTAAGAGGACCGTATTATCGTAGTCCCACCCACAGCAACCCCAAATTCATCCCTAAACAAAACAGCTCGCCCGTAAATACAGAGCTCTCAGGCGACTCCATCTTCAATAATACCCCTAGCAGGTCGCTAGAGTTCTCGTCGCAACAACACAAATAGCTCTGGGGGAATGAATCGAAACATCCATCTCAAATGGTATCCATCAATTATCTCAATTGACATATAGAATAACTGATCTATATATCCCTATTCTCTTAACAGCAAGCCCACGGATATCCCTACTCTCGCAAAGTAGCTTCATATCTTCAATATCACGAAGTAGTTTCTTCTCAAATATGTCAGGAGCCCCAAAATGCATTCTCGACTCCAAAATCTTGCGCACCATTTCCAAAACTTTAACCCCATACACCCCGCTCCAACGCTAAAAGCAAGCCTAATCAGGCCCGAGCTCCCCACTAACGTACCCAATCTGCCTTCTAGCGCCCGATCCAGCGCCCGCAATGTTCGCCGCCAGCGTACTCTGGCTATCGACCAATTTCTTCTGTTCCTGCAGCCTGACCTTGAGCCTTTGATCCGCAGCCTTATCCAAAATCTCCAGCTCTTCTCGTTCTCTGAGTCTGATACTGCTCAGTTGGTTCGCGTTGCCCACGCGCTCGCTACCCATATCGCGCTCCCATTTGAGCATGCGGCTCTGTTTCTGCGCTTCAACTGCGAGTTCCGCGTCCGCGATGGCTTGGGCCCGGGTTAGCCCTGCGTGGGTAAGCGCCTCCTGGTGTTGAACCTCGACTATATGGCGCGTGCGCTGTTGTCGCATCGCCGAATTGAAGAGTTCTTCCTCGACGCGTGCGCGCTCCTGAATCGCCGTTAAGTCCGCATTGTGCGACTTCTTCTTGCGCGCGTCCTCCAATTCTGCCTGGCTAGCCCATATCTGTGCCTGTACTGCGGCAAGCTCCTTGTTCCGCTGGATGGCGCGAGTATGTTCTTCGTTCTCTTCTTGAAGGCGGGCTAAGCGTGATTTTCGTTCTTGTTCCTCAAGCTGGACGCTTGTAGGCATGCCTATGGCGTCGTCGGGTTGCGGACCGGTATTGGCATAGTAAACATCGATCCCACGATTCGCCCGTAGTAATGCTAGGAGTTGCGACTTGTGATCTGAGTCTGGCAATACGCGCTGGACGTACATAGTGGGAGAATATGTGTATTTGCCGTCGGAGTAGTAATTGAAGGGTTTGTTGATGAATTTCCACATATCTGCTCGTAATAAGACTTTCGTAGTAGTGAGGGGGTCAACCGACTCTAACGCTAAAAGTAGAACCGATTTACCGTTAGATTGGAGGGTAACGTCGGATTCACTTGCAAGAAGGAAGTTGATCGCCTTCTCCATTGCTTTCTCTCGACGAGGAGTAATTTCGCCTACGTCGGCAGCGTGGAGGCATAGCTCACCAAGAGCACTACGTCCATCATGGAGCGAACTTGGGAAATCAGGGTCGTGTTTATATTGAACTAGAATTTGCATGGCTTGCAGATTGAGTTCTCGAGCTGCGTTGTGGAGCGAACCGTCGTTCCTAGAAGCGCCTGCGGCTAGCAAGTTCGACATCATGGTAATGGCTAGATCACCGCCAACGGCAGACGCCATCGACAATGGAGACCTCCCTGTAGCGTCTGTTATGTCAACATCGGCATCTGCCAATAACAGGGATTTAACGATATCCTGGCGATGACATTGTATGGCCAACATTAGAGGCGTGACATGGGAAATAGGTGTCTCGTGATTCACCTTAGCACCTCTTTCTATTAATAAGTTGATTACTCCGCTGCTGATTTTCTTCTGGGGCTGTAACAGCGCCCACATTAGAAGTGTCACGGGCTCTTCATCGACCTCCTCCATCACTTTGCACGTTGTCATCTGGTCGTGATAGAAACCAGCATCTAAAAGCGCACCGAGGATCTTCGTTGATCGAGGGAATTGGCATAATGCTCTGATGAGGACGGGCTGTGAGTCAGATTGAGTGAATGCAACGTCCATCTGGCTTTGACCGTCATTGTGTTCTATGAATATCGTGATAAGGTCGTACACATCATCTTCAGATGCAGTGGCATCGAAGATCCGAGGGAACGCAAACGTCATTGCCTGTGCATTTGGGTTCTCTCGTAATAATCTCTTCAGAAGATCGGGGTCTCCCTGAGCAGCCGCATTTTGAAATGCTTCTCCGTTGTTATAGTTAACGTCCGCGCCATATTTAAGGAGCAAGTCGACAAAATTGTTGGCCAGTGATGCATGTGTCTCAACATATAGACCCAGGACTGCAGCGAACGCGGCGCCCACCCCATCACCAGCAGCGCCTTTCTCAAGTAGGTGCTTCGCAATTTCATAACCACGACTAGATAGCCATGAGGCGACATTTTCAGCCACGAATGCTTTGCTAAATACTAAAGAAGCATCTTCGGCAGTTATCCGCGACTCCAAAAGATTAGCGAAGGCCGCGGGTGTTAGAGTTTTTGTCGCATCAATCAGAGTCTGGCAGCCGTTCGCAGCTGGAGATGCCCGATTACTAATGAGTAATTCGATGAGTCTTTCTTCGGGTTCTTCTTCGTTGACTGCGCGGTTTAATGCATTATGGACGGCGCTGGGGACAGGCTTTCCTACTTTAAATACCCAATTCAAGACGGTAAACCTCGTGTCCCTGCTAAGGTCCCAGCACGCATCTATTGCGCGAACTAACGTATGAGAAGATGGGCGTTTTTGACGTCCCCCGACGTCGATTATACCCAATAACATCTCCAAGTTGCCTAAGAAAGCGCTTCTTGCCGCTTTTTCGACAGCATCCCCGTCGTTATAATCGGGACTTGCTCCATATACCAGCAGAAGTGTCACTAGGTCTTTCCCATCGTCACCGTACCTAACGGCGGATATAAGCTGGGAATCAACCACTTCTCCGGTAACACCCATCTGTAGCAGTAACTTGAATACTTCAGCCCGCTTCTTTAGGTCTCCCACTTGCGTAGCGGCTTGAAAGCCTCTTTGTAGCGTTTTCTCTGCTACTTTAGAATTACCTGCTAATAGCATTGCTAGAACCTCGACGGCCCCCGATTTACAGGCCTCTATAATCGCCTGGCCGTCCTTGTGCTCTACACTGCCACCGTTCTGTACTAAGATCGTGCCGAAATCTAGGTCGCCATCTGTCGCTGCTGCTAATAACGCATCTGATACTACATCTCCTGATGCACCGGCTTTTAACAAATTCATAGAAGACATACTCCTCGATCTCTTGTTTTTGCCTCTCGTCGCATGTGTGAAGCCAGTGTTGAGAATCTCGACTGGAAAAGTCTTCTTGCGTAAGATTAATTCCACAATATCTTGTTTCTCCCTCTTGATTGCCTCCATTAGGGCTTGGCCATCACGTGTATCAGCGCCGGCCAAGAGGGTATTGATCAAGGGTATATCATCAGGGTAGGTGTTAACGGCGAAGACGAGGGCCCTATTTACTTCGTTTGGTTGTATACCGCTCTCTAGGATCTTTTGCGTGAATGTTAGTCTATCCATCAAATCGCGAATACGGAGAGCATGAGGCATAGCAAATGCCATTGAATTGGCATTCGGTTTAGTAGCGAATAGAACCTCTGCTAACTGCATGTTTGCTGCAGCGATCGTGCGGCACAATGCCTCAGCGTTCATAGCGTTGATATCAGCGCCATTTGCCAACAAGACCTTTATCGACGAGAAATTTTGCTCGTGAGGAGGCACCTTTAACACGGCTTGCACCTCTTGTATAAGCAGCGAAGTAACAGTGTCGCTCGATCTTGTTCGGCGTAGTATCGAATTCAATTTGTCTGTTTTATTAGGGGATGTTGGGAGCTTTGCGACAGCCTTCAAGCCTCGTTCCAGACTTTCGTCATTGGGCTGCCCTAGACCAAGAACCATCTCGACGACTTCCGGGTCGGATTGCAGCACGGCGTGCTCCACGGCTATTCCTCCATTGATGTTTACATCGGCATTGCCTTGTTGTAGTAGGGTTTTGAGTAGTCGTTTATCTGGAGGATTAGCTTGCACCGCCACATCGACTGACGTGGACACCTCGGGACCGCCTTGTGACGCGCCAGCCGCTAGGAGCATGTTGATCATTTCTAAGCGTATCGCACTGTCGCCAACCTGCATTGCCCTATGGACTGCTCTTGCTGCTACTTGAATGGTCGGCTTGCTCTTGAGTAACCTTTCTAATAATCGGGTATCATTTTGCGAGATAGCTGCGGTGATTGTATGCCCTTCGTTGAAGTTAACGTCAGCATTATAGCGGAGAAAAAGCGCGATCAGCTTTTCGTCGCGATGTGGTGGCCGTTCGTCGATAGCATTTTCCAAGGCGGAATGCACACATGGCCCAGTAAGACCTGCTCTTAGAAACATCTCCGCGATTTGGTACCGTTCGAGAGATGGCAGATTCCGTACGCTAGGGAAGACTTGTGCTAGTGCAACAGGACTGGGTGGTTTGTTTGATAGGATCAAGTTTGAAATAGCAATATCTCCCCTCTTCACGGCGATTTGTAACGCCAGAGCACCTTTATGATCTGTTGACGAAGTCTCATGTCGTTCGAATATCATACTTCGAGGACCTTTTCGAATATCCTTGCTTCCGACAATCTTTCCACCAGGGAACAACGGAGTAAGAAGTAATTTTGCTGCTTCGAGGTCGCCTGTTTCCACCGCATCAATTAATGCTTCGTCTAGCGGTGCGCCGGCTGCGCCTTTATGAAGCAGAAGATTTAGCAATGTGTGTCTATCCTCAAACCTCATCTTCTTCGGTAGTAGTTCTACACACTCCGATGCGTATTGTGAACTGAACTTTAACTTCCCATTTAACATCACTTCCACCAAATCGATCTTGCCTTTAGATACTGCCTTGCGAACTGCAATCGCATCTTGATATTCGATGGAGGCGCCGTAAGAGATGAGTAGGTGTACCATCTCAAGAAAGTACGTGCTACACGCGTGGATTAGAGCTTTTGATACCGAATCACCATTTGCCCCAGCACATAATAAAATCTCCGCCATCGCTATCTTCTCGTTCGGGTTAATGTTTTGATGGGTCATGAGTTGATCGAAAGCTTCATTAAGGCCAGGCTGTGTTGGTCGCTTATTGCCGAGAACGATGGCGAGAGCAATGTCCCTCCGTCCTAGGGCGATAGCAGCTTTTAAGGCTGCAGCACCATCGTGATTTCCATCCGCTATTGACTGGCTAAGATGGATCACTGTACCAAGACATCCAGCCTTCGCTGCCTCGACCATGGATTGTGACAACCACGCCGCAGATGGTCGGCCTTCAGAACCTAGAACAAGGGCAACTAAGTCGGGCTGCCCACCAACAACACAGGCTTGCCGAAATGCGTCTTGACCATCCGCCGTCTGACTTGCACTAGCACCATATCGTATAAGGAGCGAAGCAATTCCTGCATTTCCGTTCCGGATTGCGCTAGGCAACGCGGTATCTAAGCTTAGAGCATCGGCGTACGGCAAGAGAACTTCAACCATCTCGTAGTGATTATTCTTTACAGCGATTTGGAGTACCTGGCTGCGCTCGGCTAGATCGAGACTTTTCCTTCTGCTTAACAAACTGGTCCGACTCTTCTGTGCCAAGTTGAGGTTACCGCCAGCTAGATTTAGTCTCAATATCAAACACTCTGCAACGCCCGGTGACCCTAGATTGGTGATATGAGCTATGAGAGCGCTATAAATCTCTTTATATTCCCATGTTTTCTTCTTAGTCGTGAAGGCACGGGAAAGGCCACCTTTGGATTTCTCATTTTGGGATTCATTCGTGCGCTGTCTCTTGAGGAGTTCGTCTGCAAGAAAGTCGTCGTTGTCCGTCCGGTAAGATGGTGGATGATCAGGTCTAGGCGAAGGTGATGATACCGGCTGACATGTTATGCCCCATTCCTCACCTAGCAATTGAAGTCGCGTTCGCCTATTCTCATCCAGGATAGGAGAGTTCTCCATGTTGTTAATGAGTCCAGGCATGTGGCATCGGAAGGATGCGGTCCCCTACTGTGGAGATCGACCCAACCTCGAACGTCAAGTTAGGTACCTAGGTAAGTACCAGTACGTGCCTTGCTTACAACACCAACCTTGGAAAGTAGGTACTGAGTAGATAATATCAATCAATTCTGATTAAATATTCGAGCCTGATAATTAAGATAATTATACGTCCACGAGAATTGAATGTATCTCATAGCCTTATTTCGATTTCGTCTGATGGTAAGAGATAATAACGAGGCACGAAGATGTCGGCTTCAGTACTCCGGTATGTAACAGAATTAGGTAACAAATGACGATTCCAAATACTCCAATTGATGCAAAATAAGTAATTGATTATAATTCACCGTGATGTGTCATATACAGGCGAGAGGGGGAAAAGAACGAATGTAAAGGTAGCTAGCCAGGCTGGAAAGGCGAAATCAAAAGAAAAAGATGAATACGATGGGATGTTTCAAGTCTTTTCGAGCTTCCAACTGAGACGAGACAGCTCTAAGGGGAAGCTTAAGCCACATTCAGGGACGTCAAGTGGATCTTCGATAGTGGCTGTGAAACGGAACCTTCCTCCAACCAATCAGCCATTC
This sequence comes from Annulohypoxylon maeteangense, assembly GCF_022496945.1. Taxonomy (NCBI): domain Eukaryota; kingdom Fungi; phylum Ascomycota; class Sordariomycetes; order Xylariales; family Hypoxylaceae; genus Annulohypoxylon; species Annulohypoxylon maeteangense. The sequence goes on along the minus strand of NW_025953249.1, from coordinate 779,040 downwards.
ACTTTTCTTAAATCCGCCTAGTTTTCTGTTCATCTCCATATTTTCCTTGGCTTTAGCCTTTATCGATTCTTCTTGCACTGCCCCTTCCCATCTGTCACATTGCGCAACCGGCAGCGCGTCTAAAGCTTGTTTGCGACGAAGATTCCCATTTAAACTCGTGCCGCCGTGAACTGCCACGCATCCCATTGTATCTCATTCGTTCATTCAGATGCAATTTCTACGGCATGGTGGATTGGCATTCTAGGCAGTCACTAAAGAACCACTTACAGTTTGTTGCGTACAACGCGCAAGTGGCCGAGAAGATCGGCCCTACTAGTGTGTAAACGAGGACAACGAGAGTCGTTGATTCGACCCCGCCTCTTTGGACAAATTGTCTCTAAGCATGTCATAAACAAATTGTGGCTATGTCGAATTTAGAAGATCATCATTGAATCAATCATTTATTAATAAGAGGCAATCACTTGCGGGGATAGCGTGGACAAACCCCATTTATTAAGCATCTTATTGTAAATTGGGGGAAGGGGGGATGGGGGATGGGGGAAGAAGCTTAAAGCTGTCTTTGATGACGACTTCCGGTTACATAAAGGCGTTCTACATTACATGTAGTATTCAAGGTTCTAGAGCCCGGAGATAACCTGGTAATTAATTGTCACCGCATTCTTAATAGACTTGTTTATTCTCTCTTTTCGATCTATGCTTGGGGTTGGGCATCTCTTAGTTTGAAACTGACGTGATATTTTTGGGTCTATTCTATGGGGTAAACTGGCAATTCCTACACTGCATGGCCATGCAAATGGTGCTCTCTTACCAAATCAGACCAGCGACTCAAGGTAACTAGCCATCTACTCACCGATCACTACCTAGTAATTATCTACCTAGGTAGGGACCTAAGAGGCCTTAGCCTTGACATTAGCCAGCAACTCAGCCGGGGGCTCCTGTCGGTATCCCTTAGGGTTATTCGAAACCCATCGCCAAAGGTCTTCGCATGCCTTCTCCATGGTAAGCTCAGTCTTCCAGTTCAATTCCTGGTTTGCTCTGGTGGGGTTTGCCGTTAGATCCAACACATCACCCTGTCTTCGCGGTACCACGTCGTATGGCAAGTCACGGCCAACGACCTTGCTGAATGCATTTATGATCTCGAAGACTGTGCTGCCTCTGCCGGAACCCAAGTTCCACGCCTTGACGCCAGGCTTGTGCTCTCGGAGGTAATTTAGGGCAACTAGATGGCCTCTAGCAAGATCTACAACGTGGATGTAATCACGAATTGCAGTTCCATCCCTGGAAGGATAGTCTGCACGAAAAGTATATTAGCACGCCCCGATTATCAAAACTCTACCCAGAATTTCAACTCACCATCGCCAAAGACCAAGAGCTTAGGTCTGTCGCCAGTTGCAACTTTACCTAGCAAAGGTAGTAGGTTGTATGGTACACCTTGGGGGTCCTCGCCCATGATACCGGTGGGGTGCGCACCGCACGGGTTGAAATATCGCAGGTTAGCGCCGTTCCATTGCTCAAACGGCTTGTCGGCTTTCTTCAGGTTCTGGCGCTGCGCACTAATGAAATCTTCAATTATGTTCTCGACAATGGCCTTAGTCCGACCATAGGTGTTTGTTGGTCCGATTGGGCAATGTTCAGGGATAGGGATCATGTTCTCAAAGCGAGTAGCATCACCGTAAACGGTCGCGGAGGAGGAGAAGACAATGTTGCTGACATCGTGCTTCTTCATAGAGCTGAGAAGGGAGATGGTGCCTCCAACATTTACACGGTAGTACTCAAGAGGAATTTCGGCAGATTCGCCGACAGCCTGGATCGTAGGTCAGCGACTTGGTATCGATGATCGACAATCGAGGAGCTTGCCTTGAGCGCAGCAAAGTGGATGACACTGTCAATTGTAGGATGCGCATCGAATACTTTGTCAAGACCAGGTTCGTCGGTAAGGTCAACCTTATAGAAAGCAGGTCTCTTGCCGCTAATGAGCTCGATACGGTCGAGGGCGACCTCGGAAGAGTTGTATAAGTTGTCTACAATGATGACTTCGTAACCGTGTTCGAGTAGCGCAAGAGTGGTGAACGATCCGATGTAACCTGTACCACTATGCGAAAATGTTAGCATGGAATATCAATCTCAATCTCCGTCATAATCATGTTTGCTCAGGAGTGTCGTCGTCTTACAAAGTGGGCAATTAACGAGGAAATAGATTGAGCTCCCACGGACGGAATAAAGAGGGAGAAACACTTACCCGGTGATTAGAACGGTTCCTACAGCCATTTTAACGAGTAAAAAAGACCAATTGATATGATTCAAAGCGTAAAAGAGAGAGATTATTGTCTATAAAGGGGAGAAGATGTTGTGTGATGATTGTGGGCGAAGTCGCGACTTTTGAGGGTGCGGCGGTCAACAGCGATCTCCATTTTAAAATTGGACGAAACCTTGAATTGGAGGGGTTGCAAGGTTGCCCCTCTATCTGACAGGCATCGTAACAGTAAATCAGACAATTTGATACTGTGGTAAGGTAGTTGCGGGGCATGGGGTTGCACAGTATCACGGTTTAGGTGCATCAGTTAGCGGAACTTATCACACACCATTTAACTGGTAAAGACAAGGTTTACAGCCTATCAGGTACTAAGACAGGAGCACTACTGCGAAGTATTAATCGTCGTTCGATTACCCGCCAAAAGTTACCAAACAAACGGGTCAGATCAACGCTGTAAGTACTAGGTATAGTTGTCGTTGCTAAAGGGAATTTAACTGGTTAAAACATTCTGTGCTGTTTAAGTAAGTGATAGGTACTACCTAGTACTAAGTAAGTTGACGAGAGGTAACATGCGTAAATATGGCAGCGTCTTTTTATAGATATCTTTCGTTGTGGTGGTATTGATGTTTGTTCCATTACGAGGTTGAGGTAAGTATAAGCAGCTTGCTAATATATTAGTTTTCTGCCATTACGAATAATAGTAACAATAATGGTAATCCTCGATTTAGAAGCATCAGCATTTTAGTTCTATCCTTTTAATATGAACTGCCATCAATGGTGAGATGAGTACTGCCTGCATATATATGGGTACTAGGTACATAGGTAGAGGGCAACTGCCGAGTCTTTTGTTTACAATGACAAAGATATTTTCGACGACTTTGAGTACATTATATTAAACCTAGGTTAGGACTAGGAATTCTTCGTATGTACAATACCTAGGTATAATTCGGTACAGAGATACCACCTGGGCAATTAAGAGAGAACTGTCAGTTTTTATTCTGTAAATGCCCTAAGAATTAGGAATATTCCCCAAATGTTTAAAAGAATTGGTCCGCTTGAATGGCGTGCATTGGATGATGATGAATTTAATGTTCCGCTCAATCAACGTTCAAGGTTCAAGTCTTTAATAGGATGCAGGTACGTACTTAAATTGCCTAGGGGTTCGATTGCCAAGGAATGTGGCTTAACCTGTGGCGGGTGAACCTTGCCAACTCACGCAGACCTGACCGGAGATACAAAGTACTTACTTCATACTTGCCTATTAAATGGTAGGCCACGCGACGCGACCGGACAAGTACAATATCTCATTCCTCCAATCTAAGACGTCCACTTATGAATGATGCTGCTACCTCGATGCCGATAATTTCATTCCAGGCATTTCTTTGATCATTTTAGATGCACTAAAGTGTAAAGAAAGTCATTGTCCGTCCCATGTCTTAACCCGTCTTCGGAAACTTCTCGTCGAGTCGCATCTCAGTTCGACAACTCCGGCTGGCATCTTTATGCATCCTAGAAAACGCCCACATGCGTTACCGCACCCGGTAACCGTTCCGCATATGTGCAGCGGTATACGTTAACAAAGCACTACAACATTTTTTTCCTACCCGAACGCTTTCAGAATCACAGCATCGAGTCAGGTCTTTGGATCTTGAACTCCTAGGCAAGGTGGCTGGGAATGAACAAAACTATTCATCTACATTTACTTCCACCAAAATTGTCGTCCTTTTGATTTTACATCTTTCATCGGAATTTATTCCTAATCGACCAAAAACGCCTCTCCCATTCGGATCCATCATCGTGAATTATTGTGATTCACATGAAGCATCGTCACCTTACCTGCAGTTGAAGATCTAGCGGTAGGGGTAATCTTAGGTAAGGCTTAGTCCCCTCTCACCTCACTACCTCACTATTTCACCTACGCCACCCCATCCATATTCACATTCATTATTTGAGGTGTACTATGGTCACGCACTATAGTAGCATGCGCATCCTTTTTTTTTCTTACTGCACATTGAACAATTATCAATGTCGCCTTAGGAAAAGACGGGATGCACGCTTCTTAAATAAATCCTCATACCTAATTTACCTATGATCCCTCATATTCTCGCACTCTCGCAAAGGCCTTCCCAGAAAAGCTTTCGTCATTTCTAGTTTGTACTAATTTCGCATCCAGATTATTGGTTTTTACCTATCACCTAAGATTACTGGGGTTATTTGAACTATACATCCACTATGTCGTCTCGCAACACTCGAGCAAGAAGCCGTGCAAATGCCGGCAGCAACACTCCTGGTTCACGGCAAGCGCCCTATTCTGAACCCCCATCTGCGGATTTGCCTAGTCTATATCCTATGCATGACGGGTCGTATGGCGTTAATACTCATGTTAATCTTGATAACGTGAGGAGAAGACGGGGTAGAAAGCCTAGATCCGACCTTGTTAACGAAGATGATGAAGATAGACGCTTCACGAGACGAGTGAGGGGCAAGGACGGCAATCGCTTCAATATGGAGAATGATCTCCAAAAGGTTGCAGAAGAGACTGTCGAAGAAGCTAGAAGGGGCGAGAGGGCTAGTGAGGACCCGGACGAACAAGAAGATATTTGGTTAGACCCACCACTTCGCACCCAAGGCCAGCGACCAGCAATCCTAGCAGGCTTAAATCAAGCAATTGACGATGAAAATACCGACGATATCTTGGACGATTTGTACGTTCCGAGCCGTACACCTGCACTGACTGGCTTTATTCCTACACTCGCTGGACAACAATTCTTTCCTGACCCAGGCAACCGAGAAAGGCCAACGCACGCTACTACACGGTACAGATCCGCCGATCCGGATTCTCTCATCCATAACCGAGAGCCCTCAGCGCCAGTCTCGACCTCGACCCCATTTTTCGGGGTAGCGAGTGGAACTGGTTACCCAAATGACGGTACATCATTCCGTCCCAGTTCTTCAAAAAGCTTCATCGGTGAAGGCACGTTGTATAGCGACGCTAGCGTTTATACACCTCAATCACAGGGTACATCTCAGCCGCAGAGTGCAGTAGCACCTATAGCACCCACGGGACTTACGGCACCCGCACCTGGGACTTCTTCTGGACTTTCTCCTTTCCCAGGCACCCAGCCTGGGCCGGCTCCCCCATTTGAGGGGGTACTTGAGGGGGTACTAGACGATGAATCGACAAATGAAGAACCGATACATGAAGAACTTACATACAATGAAGATGAAGATCCATTTGGGAAAGCTCCATATGAGCCACCCACGCCTAAGCCACTTCCGCCTAAGCCCTTGTCTCCGAAAATAACTCAAAGTTCAAGTAAGGGTCCGACGGTCGGGAGCGGTGGTACGAATGACGGCTCTGGTGAAGAAGAGACATATCCCAGTAAACCTCGCAACGTTGGATCTGGTTCTAGCGACAACACAATTCTAGATCCATCTGAGAATCCGATACCCAAAGGACTATCTTTAGAAGAGTGGAAGATAGTGAATAATTTTATTTACGGTATGCGGGGACCACCACTACCGCAAACAAGTATCGGACCTCGTGAGCCTGTAAAGTCTCTAGATCATTTATCGCCAGCCGAGATCCAAGCAACCAGGGCTCTGATACGTGATATGGGGAAAGACCCAGTCACCGTGGGGAGAATTATCGATGACCTAGATAGAGCTGCCAGCCTAGCTGGTCCTCCAAAATCGGGCACGAGAACGTTATTTACTGATAAACCACCCCCTCCTGTCAATAATCCTGGCGAGACTAGTAGTCAGGCCCCTAACCAATTCACTCAAAAGGGTTATGTCCATGATCAAGATAGCGATGATGACTCTGAATATATAGTAACTTCAAAAAGCCCTACGAAGCCCGACCCAATCACCGAACCCCAGGGGGTTCGCACGCCGAGGTCTACTCGACCTTCTCGTCGAAGACGTACTTTATGGATCAGGTGGATTAAAGCGAAGTGGGACGCAATCTTCGTGTTTCTCACTATTTTAATTGGAGTCTGGGTATTCCTAACCTGCATTCATCTTGGTCCTTTACCAGCCGGAAATAACGTCTCGAGTGGGTCCGGCATCCGATGGCCTCAGTGGGATTCGGTTAAAGATAATGTCCTTCAAGTTATCCCGTCGAGAATCCCAAACCCATTAAGCGTAATTTGGGACTATACTTCAACATCATCCCAGAGTGGCAGGATATTTGGCGATAAGCCGTCGCAGATTGCCGAAAATCTCGCTGAGAATATTGCTCCGAGAATTCCAGAACAGGTCTTCGTTCAAAAAGACAAGAAAGGGAGATACAAAATATCACAGGATTTCTGGAATGCCTTGAGAGAATTGATTAGAGAAGACGATATTATTCTTACTCTAGAACAGGCCAAAAAGGAAGCGCCGGGAATTTCGGATGCTCATTGGCTCGCTATCAAAAACCGGTTGACAGGGAGTAACTTGCTGAAACCCCCACAATCTACAAACGCTACGGGCTACACAGATTTGGCGGGTTCCAAACAGTATTGCGAGGAGTGTTGGGGTAACTGGATAAGTAAAAACCAACAGGCGTTAAAGAGGGCGGTATCTGGAGTTGCCATCACTAAAGAGGAATTTATGGTTCTATTCAAGAAAGAAATGCAATCTTATGCACAAGATATCAGCAATTCTCTCACGAGTGTGAACGAGCAGATCCAGCAACTCCGGGAAGATATAGTGAAACTTAAGAAGGCAGCCCACGAGTCTCCCAATATAACAAAAGGAGAAATCAAAAAGATCTGCGATGCCGCTATCCAGAAAGCTATCCTGGAAATTAAGCTTAAGGTCATACTTGATGGCCAAGTACGTGGGTACGCGAACGACTTATTCGCCAACCAGGTCAACTTCTTCGGTATCGGCTCTGGCGCAGTCATTGACCCAACATACAGCTCAAAGCCGTGGCAGATACCGAAATGCTACTACAAACCCAGATCCAAGCAATGGTACCAGCGCGACGGTTGGACAACACAACCTGTTCTGCAAGCCCTGTCGCCCTGGTCCGAAGAAGGCGAATGTTTCTGTGCCGGACCCAAAACTTGGGGATTGAGGGAAGAGACAGTCTCTGTCCAGGTAATGTTGAGCCGCGAAGTCATCCCACAGAACCTAGTCGTGGAACACATCCTACCCGGCTCAACTCTAGACCCGGGCGCTATGCCTAAACACATCGAGATGTGGGCTGCCATCGAAGAAATGACGCTGCGCGACGAGGTGCGTGTCTTCTCGGAAACCAACTTCCCGCCGACAGGGCCGGAGAAGACGCTCAACGAGGCGTACGTCAAGATCGGGCATTTCAAGTACGAGGACAAGAACACGGGCGACGGCATCCAGATCTTCAAGCTCAGCGACGAACTGTCCCAGATGCGCGCGCACACGAGCAGCGTCGTGGTCAGAGCTATCAGCAACTATGGCGCTGACCACACCTGCTTCTACCGCCTGAGGTTATACGGCGAGGTCGTGGAGACAGAGCCGTGGAAGGAGTGGGGTGGTCGGGAGTAAAGAAGCTGGGAGAAGTAATGAAAGCATGCAGGCAACCGAGACATAAGCCACATCGCCCAAAATGGGCTTCCGGCAATACAGTGTGCATTGCAAAATGACGTCAACGATAACACGTTCGTACGTTCATACATGGCGGGTGAGACTACTACATAGCATAATCAGGGCACAGGCACAAAGACAGACAGACAGGCAGATAATCGAACGGGTGAATAAGTTAGTTGGACTACATGGGTCACAGTGGTAGTCGCAGCTAACTAGCTGGGGATCGGTGAAGCAAGCTTCGGGAGTTATGGTATCGTTCGGTTCTGTGTGGTGTCTTTGGTGTTTGCGGAGTTGGAGGGGTGAACGTATTGATTGAACTTGGTAGCTGGCTGGCGGGCGGGTGGATGATACCAAATACTTGAGGGTACAGTCTTGCCTAGTTAGAGCTGAATTGCATCATGCCGTACTTTTTTTTCTTCGTTGAGATAACTCTGTCTTGTAATATTGGAAATTCCGTAGGTTGTGCTTGTCGCTTGAATATCCGTGGGCGGATGGACTGAAACTTTGCGTTGACTTGATAAATAATGTAATAATGTCTATTCGATATAACCCCAGAGAGGCAAGGAAAATATATATGTACCTAGGTAACCTCAAAGGCCTACCAAACCTCTATCCGACCCTTGCGATAAGTTGAGATTCGAGCATTTCCGTGCCCTGTGATGTCAGGAGTTGGTTAATTTCCAACATGATGTCCCATAGCCAAAGCCCGCTTAATGCTTACATACCGTCGTCTCCGTGCAGTCCACGCACCGCACCTCTAATCCAAGACTAATTCCTCAAGAAAAGTGCAATGCACTATCGATCCCTACCCAGTCGCTCCTCCCTATCCTCCGTCAACTCGTACGCGGGCCTGAACTGCCCTCCATCCGCTTTACTCCCCCCTTTCAACGCCGGGTTCGGATGCGTATCGTCTATGCCTCCTAGCGACGTATATCCCTTGTCGTAAAGCGGGCAGTACGGGATTCCCAGGGCGCGTATGAACTATCAATCATTAGCCTCCCCCCAAGTATACAAAACCCAGAGAAACAAGAAAACTCACCCCCCAAACCTCCCGATAATGCCAATCAATAACGGGATGGACGCGCATGAAGCGCGGCCAATCCGCATCCGTCTCATCGAAGAACGTCAGCGCCGCGCCGTGGGGGTCTGTGCGACGGGTTCCAACGAACACGGCCTTGACCTCGGGGCGTTCGCGCAGATATGTCGTCAGCGCGGGCTTCATCGCCTGGTTCGCTGTCGTCAGGTCCAGGTGGTACGTCGTCGATGTCGCGGCGACGAAGTCGTCGACTTCGACGAAGGGGAGGTGTGGCCGGATGTATAGCGCTTGGAGACTTTGTGGGAAGGGCGGGGGAGGGGTTGTTAGGGGGGTGGTGGTGGTGGTGGTGGTTGTGGTTGAGGATTGCAGGGACGCGGAGGAGGGGAGGGAGGCGAGGATTAGGATTAGCAGGACTAGACAGTCTTTTCCGCCGTTGTAGGAGAGCGAGAGTTCTTCTGGTCTGTAGTGTTACGTGTGGTTAGCTTGTCTCACAATCTTTTATATGCGGTGCGTCGTGGAGCCTGTTGTGTAGCTGGCGATGTATAAAGAGGAAGGAGATTGCGGGCGGGAATAATCGGAATATACCGCACCTATACCGTCGCAATGCCTCGTCTATGACACCCCTCGCGACTATTATTTGGTTCTTCACAGAGTTGAGGACTTCGTCTTCGGTCGGCGTGTCGAGGAAGGTGTCGACTTTGGTCTTCAGCTCGCGACATAACGTCTCTAACTCTTTAGGCCGGGTGCCGTTTGTTTGAGGCGGGATCGACCCGTTTTGAAGGCCAGACATGTTCTTTCTTGTTATATATGTTTATCGACTGTTCTCCTCTAAGTCTATAGGATATGTTCTATGACCCCGCCCGGTCCGTAAAGCCTTGTAACTCTTGCTTAGGTTATATTTTTGGCACGTTTGCGTCCTTGTGACGCCGATGACGGGAATGATTCAAGAGGCGCCGGTTGCCATGCTCTAAGTTCGGTAGGTTTAGGAGAGAGTTGTCGGTGTCGCGTCGGACGGAGGCGACATAGGTAGCGCGGCGATGGTTTATCGTAGCAAGATTTATATGAGTAAGGTGGACCTCGTTGTCGGCGGTCATCAGCTATCGAGGCTTAGATGTTGAGTATTAAATACGACGTTGGTTCCGCGCCTTACAGTAAGACCAAGAGATTTATGGGTCCCTTTACCGCACCCTTGTCCATTCTTACCGTCGTTAGAAGGAGAGATGGAGGGGTTTTGGAGGGGTCGCAGGGTCCAGATAGGTTTAAAGAGCTTCTGCCTTCGGTCCTTTATGCTTATCGATAGGTACCGAACTCCTCCCAGTGGTCTTTAATCGAAGCATCGAAGCCTCGATAGAACCATAGAAGCCATTGGAATCATGTCCACTCGGCCTTTACAGAAGTTCCATAGCAACGAAGGGTCCAGAATGCCAAGTTACTATCCACCTCCCATATGTGCACCTTACATATCGTACCAAATTACAGGAAAGATTAATCTATCCGAAGCAACTTCAAATCGCGGGATTCACGTTGAACGGTTCGGAAAGCTACCCATCCAATGCCTAATACGGAAAACATGTGGCCGATACAGATGTTGCTGTTGGTTCACCCTCTCACAGAAAACATCCATCCATGGATATTTCTTTAATTCACAAATATTATTGGACAATTGCATTGTGTTACAATGTATTAATTGAGACCTAAATATTTTAGTCGTCAAGCAATCCAGTAGCCAACGCCTCATAGTCCTCCAGGGTATTCGGTGCTTCAGTAACTTCGATGACTTTTCCACTACCCTTCTTATTCTTGGCCTTCTGTCCCTCATCCTCTGAGTCGTCCTGGAACCACTTCTTCGCCTTCTTCGTCGGCCGTCTCTCTTCTTCCGCTTCGCTCTCGCTTCCTTCTCCCGCGGTCGGCAAAGACGCCATAAGAGCCAAGGGGTCTTCCCCATTGTTGAGTCCTGAAAGTCTCGGCATGCTACCCATCGACTCGTCATTTTCCATCGCTTCCCGAGCCTTCCGTTTTTCTTTCTTCTCCCGTCGCTTATCTTTAGCAAGTTGCTTATCATCGACATCAGCCTCCTTAACCCTAATCGCTTCGTCCTCGACGAATTTCTGTCGCTGAGCCTCCGCGGATCCATCTTGCATGAAGTCATCTTCGTCTTTGATTCTGTATGGATGGTGGGCTGTGCCATCGTCGTCGAATACCACCTTGTCACCCTTGCCTTTGAACTTAAGCATCTTCTTTTTAGACTTAAGCATCTTCTCTCTGCGCTTAGAATCTACCACAAATGGCTCTTCACCACCGAGTCCCTCGATTATCTTAGTGCCCGGCGCTAGTTCATTCTCTCCATCCAGATCATCGCCTTGAAGTACGCGTTTAACCGACAGGAAATCGTCTTCGTCCTCATCGTTCTCGCCCTGTTCTCCATCGCCGATCATATTTGTATAATGGTTTGTCAACACATCTTGGTTGGTACGTTCGAACATGCGATCGTATTTCGTTCGGACTTCGCCCTTCTTCTTTCGCTTTGCCTTGTCTTCGTCGAATTCGGATTCCGAGTCGCTTGACATTCCCGCGCGAGGCGCATTCTTCAACTTCTTCACATCCTCGCCCTTCTGGAATCGGATTTGAGGTGCACCAGGTAGACCCAAGCTAGCGGCATATGCATCTAGGTCTAACTTATTTAGGTTGAAGATCTCCTTATCCTTCTGTAGGTGAACAGAGCGGGTATAACTGACGAAAGCCTTTTGACCAAGGTATTTGAGATCTGGGTTCTTGAAACACATATCCTGAATCTGGTTCTGAATGCTCTGCTTCTTCTTTTCTCTCACATTGACCTTATGTATCGGTACTTTTCGTTCCTCGAGTCGCTTTAACATCCCTTCCTCCTCACTCGGGTCTAGGAACAATACTGCCTTTCCATTTCTCTCGTAACGCGCCGTGCGCCCTACTCGGTGAATGTAGGTATCAGTATCCTCGGGACAATCCATCTGTACCACCCAGTCCACAGCGGGGAAATCCACACCACGCGCGACTACGTCTGTAGCAAAGAGGCATGAATTTTTAGATGAAGTAAACCTTCTCGTGATTTCCAACCGTTGTATTTGCTTTTGCCGACCGTGTAGATGTAGAAGTGGAATACCGGGTTGTAAATGACGGAAGCTCTCGTATACAAATCGGACCTGCTTTCCTGACGATAGGAAAACAACCATCTTGCTTTTGAGATTGGCCTTGATAAATCCATATAGAGTCTCCATCTTATCCGCTAAGGGCGTGGTGAGGTAATGTTGTGTTAGTGTTGCCGGAGTTGCGGCGGCCGCGGCCTCGTGAACAGCAACATATTCGGGATCCTTCAAACTCAATCTAGCCAGATCAGAAACCTTCTTGCTTTGTGTGGCACTGAAAAGCATAGTCTGTCGAGATTTGGGGAGATGTTCTATCAGGGCATCTACGGCTGATTGGAAACCCATATCCATAATTCGGTCGGCTTCGTCGAGGACTAGCATTTGTAGATTGTCGACATCGAATCCGGCGGTCTGGTCAAGGTGTTGTAACATCCGGCCCGGGGTGCAAACTAGAATATTCATCCTCCCTAGTCTTTCTGCCTCCTCGCGCAAATTCTTGCCTCCGATAACCAAGCCAGCAGAAAAGGTATGATGTCTTCCGATCTTGCGCAGTACTTCGAAAATTTGCACCGCAAGTTCGCGCGTAGGCGAGATGATCAGGGCACCTAACCCATCAAACTCAGTCCATTGCGCGCGATAGAGTTTCTCGAGGACGGGGACGAGGAAAGCAAGCGTTTTTCCGGAACCCGTTTTGGCGGCACCGAGGATATCATGGCCTTTTAAGCCTAGGGGAATTGCTTGGGCCTGAACATCGGTTAGATTTTGAAAGTGCGACGCTTCTAGACCAGAGGCAGTGGGCTTCGAGAGAGGTAGTTTCGAGAATTGGGTGTTGTCTTCGGATTTAGGATCCTGTAAAAGAAAATCTTGTAAGCTTCACTGTACCCTTACAACAAATATTCATAAGTTGGAGGAAATGCGACTTACAAACTCGTCGACAGCATTTTGTAATTTTTGGAGATCGTCCTGATCTCTCTTTCTCTTCAGCGACTTTGAGTTCTCTTTTTGTTTCTGCTGTTTTTGTGGTGTACGGCCACTTGAACGAGCAGCAGCAGGCATTGCGACTTTCGTTGCTATTTACTTCCAAAAGAAATGTCGACCTGAAATTTTAGAAAAAAAACCGGACTTGGAGGGGATTCTGCCGAAATGTGGCGGTGATATCCACGAATAGCCACAATAATATTGACCGCCTTTCAGCCACAAATACTTAGCTCAGCATCGTAGATAAGAAGTGGATATGCCAAGCCTTTGATGACGAAAGGAAAAAGGAAAGAGTGCACACGATCAGATCCGTCACTTTCACACATCTTCCGTGACAGCCATTATGTTCATATATCGACATTTCTTTTTTTCTATATACACTATTCGTATCGCATCATACCTAGTATGTTATAATATAGTCGACAATAAGATGAATATATACCAAGATCGACAGCAAGGCTCGTTCAATTTGCGCCAATGATCCTCATTCAAACGTGAATAGATTCCTTTCGTACACCAACAAGATCTCCAACTTGATCACAATCTAGCTCTTTCCTGCTGGGAATTTGCTTCCTGGACAATTAGGTTAGCTGCGATTTCAGCAACACCCAATACTGTTAACATAGGGTTAATAGTAGGAATGGTTGGAAACACCCCAGCATCCACAATACGTAGGTTCTTGAATCCCTTAACCTTTAGCTTCTCGTCGACGACTGCCAGCTCGTCCTTAGTGGTATCACCCATCTTGGTTGTTCCGCAAGGGTGATATACGGTATGTGCTGCCTTTCGAGCATAGTGGCTTAGGTCCTCATCAGACTGAACTTGAGGTCCGGGTGCAACCTCTTTCTTGATCCAATCCTTGAATGGAGCCTGTTCCGCAACCTTTCGTGCCGCGCGCATGCCGAATACCAAAGTGGCTGCATCGTAGCCTTCCGGATCGGTGAAATACCGGAAATCGAGGGCCGGCTTGACGCTCGGGTCTGCAGAAGTAAGATATAATCGACCTCGGGAGCGCGGTCGAGGAATATTTGGCGTCATGCAGAAGGCGTATCCGTCCGGAATATCGGGGTATCCTAGGCGAAGGGTGTTTAATGTGAATGGAATCTGGTAGCAGTGCATCATAACATCGATGATATCTCCATCGGAAAGGCCTTGCGGGTTTGCGGCTGATTTCTTAGAACCAGCCCCCGGCACTTCACGGCGCAAGAAGATTCCTGCATCAGAGTCCATAGTTGTCTGGTTTGGTGGCACGGGCTTCTTCAACTCCCACATGATAATACTCTCGGGGTGATCTTGCAGATTCTCGCCGACACCCGGAATATCGCGAACGACGGGGATACCAAGATCGGAAAGTTGCTTCTTCGGTCCAATACCCGAGAGCATCATTAGTCGAGGCGTGTCTACTGCTCCAGCGGCCAATATTATCTCAGACTTCGCTTTAACGGCGCGTGACGAACCATCTTTCAATCCTAGGCTAATGCTCTCAACAGCGTCACCACTAACATTGATTTTCGACACCCAAGCATCAGTCAGAATCGTTAGATTCGGTCGCTTTTCTTCGCCCCTTAAAATAGGATGAATGTACGCAACAGATGCACTAGATCGTCTTCCGTCGTCGGGGTTGTAGCTCACTGAGAAGAAGCCAACACCAGGTTTCAAGGATCCAGTTTGCGAGATCTGCTTGTTGAAATCATCGATCACCGGGATATCAAGCGCTGAGCTACACGAGTTGACCCAATCCTTGCAGAGTTGATTGCGGTGTTTTTGATGAACTGGTTGGATGGTATTCTTCAACTTATCCAACGCCTTCATAAATACGGGAAAGGTCCAGCCACGTGCCCCCAAAGACTGCCATATGTCCATATCATACTTAAATGGCCTGAAGGAGATCAAGGTGTTGTGTGAAGAGCAACCTCCCAGCACCTTTGCCCGCGAATGTCTGATAAACGAGTTGCCTATGAATTATGGTAAGATAAGATGTAATCAAACGCGGGGTGTCAGACTTACCCATAGGCTGCTCGGTTGTGCCGTAATCATAGTCGAGCTCACCACCAAGCAAATTCAACCATTGCTTAAGGTCAAGAACGCGATCATCCATAAAATCGCTAGGACCGGCCTCGATGAGAAGCACCTGCTTATGCGGGAGATACTCCGCTAGCCTTGCGGCGACGACACAGCCAGCTGTGCCTCCGCCAACGACTACATAGTCGTACTTATCAGAATCTGATATGGGGAGTTGGGTAGTAGTCATCTTGATCTCGCGGCAGCTAATTCGTCTAGAAATAGTTGAAGATCAACACAGCATATACATATGTCTGAGCTGCAGGTCTCGAACGCTCCAATTGCGAGGCAGTCAGTGGTTTAATAACCTCGCAGGAAACTTTCGGGGGCGTTCGCGGTGGACGATGAGGAAAGACGCCAAGCCGGGTCGGGACTCGGTCTTGCGCTGTAAGTGTTTTTAGTATGTAACTCTTATCATCCATTATTGGTTGATGAAGGCGTCAAGTCCCTGTACGTGCAGAATAAATCCTGTGGGCTGAGCGGTGAATGGCCTGACTCGTCATAAGCCAGTAAGGCGTGGAGAGCACTAGTCCGTCGGTGGCTGATCCCATCTGGGTTGGGAAAAGATAAACTTCTCAGTAATTCCTAACTAAGTTTCCTTGTTTTCCAGTACCCCGTACTAACTCATACTAACCCATACTACCTAGAAGGTTCACTAATGCAAGGGCGTTCTCTTGAAGAACTTTAGGAGCCACTTGACAACCTACCAACCGCCACGGAGCTCGCCACCATCGAATTTTCTTATCTCGAAAGAAATCATCCTTTGTCGCACAATCCGACGACGTAATCAACGCTAGTAACTAAAGTAGTTAAGCCGCCACGAGGCCGAACTCCTCCGGAAACTCAGTATCAATCTCGGGATCATCACTAGCATCTCCATCCCCTCTAAACCAAATTGTCGCCAATCGGGCGGGGTCAGAGAGCCGCAGGGTGCCAATACCGCTTCTCCGCTTCTGCTTGGAATGACGTTACATATCCAATCCGGTCCGAACTAGTCGAACTTCCACGTCCGAAATTCGTGTTTCAAGTGTTAGTTGAACGGCTAGTAGCACGGGAAATCGTCCCTAAAGTCCTAAAGGCATCAAATTTTTCATTAGCGCATTCCACATCGGCAGTAGTTTATAACAAGGGCCACCCTGTTAAAAGATAAGACTTATACGACGTGCCAGCCGAGGAGCCATTCATAGCCAGCCTCGTGGTTTAGTCGATAGAGAAAGCAAGACATCTTGGTAAAGCAGCGAAAGGATAGTGCTTACGGCCAGCAGCCACTATCTTTTGTTTATTATCAGGGCTTTTCGGAGTGTAACTTTACCAATAACTCTCCGTCGATATCGGCATCATGGGGTTCAGAGATGTAGACCGCCACACGTTCTACGCTGGCGAACCACAACCTTCGGCAGAGTCCTCGGGTAGTTATGAAACCATCGACCCATCCAACGGCAAGCCAATCTGCAAGATACACAATTCGTCAACAAAATCAGTCGATGCCGCCATTCAATCGGCACAAGCCGCCTTCCCCGCCTGGTCCGGCACGCCGCCCATAGAACGCGCGCGCATCTTACAGAAAGCCGTCGTTCTCTTGCGCGAATGCAATGATGCGCTCGCACGCGTGGAAACCTTCGATACCGGGAAACCGTTCTCGGAGACGTCCACCGTAGACATCGTCACCGGCGCCGACGTCCTCGAGTATTTCGCCAGCCTCGTAGCAAGCGGCGGATTGAACGGCGAGTCCTTCCGCCTCAGACCCACGGCATCCGTCTACACGGCCAAAGAACCCCTAGGCGTGTGCGCGGGCATCGGCGCCTGGAACTACCCCATTCAAATCGCGCTCTGGAAATCCGCGCCGTGTTTGGCCGCGGGTAATTGCATGGTGTATAAGCCGAGCGAGTTCACGCCGCTGCACGCAGAGTACCTCGCGGATATATACAGGAAAGCAGGACTTCCCGATGGCGTCTTCAATGTCGTCTACGGTGGCGCCGATGTCGGAGCTCACCTAACGAAACACCCGAATATCGCGAAGGTCAGCTTCACGGGCCAGGTCAGCACGGGGAAGAAAGTCGCGGGCGCTGCGGCCGGCGAGATGAAGTACGTGACGATGGAACTCGGTGGCAAGAGCCCGCTCGTTGTCCTACCCGACGCGCAGGTCGAGCAGGCCGTCGACGTTGCGATGATGGCGAATTTCTTTAGCACGGGCCAGGTGTGCACGAATGGCACGCGCGTGTTTGTTCCCCGCGCGATGAAGAAGGCGTTTGAAGCGGGGGTGCTGGAGAAGATCCAATTCGTTCGCGCGGGGGATCTGTTCCATATGGATACCAACTTCGGCCCGTTGAGCAGTAAGGCGCATTACGAGAAGGTGCTTAAGTACGTGCGTCATGGCGTCGAGACGGATAAGGCGACGCTGCTGTGTGGTGGGTTGGAGAAGCCGGACGGGTTGTCGGCGGAGTTGAGGGAGGGGTATTGGGTTCGGCCTACTGTGTTTACGGATTGTACTGATGAGATGAAGATTGTGAAGGAGGAGATTTTCGGACCGGTTATGACGATTCTGACGTATGATACTGTTGATGAGGCTGTTACGCGCGCTAATGCGACGGAGTTGGGGCTCGCGGCGGGGGTGGTTGGGCGTGATATTGATCTTTGTCATGGTGTTATTTCGAGGCTGGAGGCGGGTATTACGTGGATTAATACTTGGGGCGAGAGCCCGGCTGAGATGGCCGTTGGGGGGTGGAAGCAGAGCGGTCTTGGCGTGGAAAATGGGAGGAGGGGGCTTGAGGCGTGGGTTAGGAATAAGAGTACGTTGGTCGAGATGGGTGGGAGCGTACCGTCCGTGTTTTCGAAATTGTAAGGTCGTAGATTGAGGAAAGCTTAGTATGATGGACGTGTATATGAAAATAAAAACATATCATTAGGTAGGTAGGTACCTAGGTATGGTATGAATGCTCAAAATGTAGATAACAGCGACTATCGGGCACCAAAGAATGACAACACATTACTTGATTAGGCCCGGAATGACAAGTATCACGCATCTCAAGATATTTCTAGGTAGACGACATCTTCCTCAAGTCCTAGCACTAGGCTAAGAGCTCAATGAAAAAAAAAGAATCACCCAAAGGGTGGTTTGGTTCTAAAAATTCCAAGCTGAGCTTGAGTGTAACGCCCCAGTCCAAGCACACAGCGACTGACAAAAGAGACCCCCGAAGGGCAAGGAGAAGAATGGACAAAAGAAAAAGAAGTGGAAGAATATCCAACATCTGGCCATCCAAGAAGAGGAAAGGCGGATGGCCAGTATGTTCCATATTCCCGCTGTGTGTGGGCGGGCGGTATGGGGAAGGAAGAGAAAAAAGAAGAAAAGTTGGATGGGAGAGATTTGGGTATATGTTGAATTTCGTAGGTAGCCTAGGGCGGTAACGAAGGTATTCTGCCGCTGTTACTGTGGTGAGGTTGAAGTTAATGACCTGGGGATTTCATCCTGTACATTAGGAAGGTAGGTGACGAGCTCCGACTAGTAACTGTAACTCCACGATACGCTCACTGTAGATCAACCGTGACTTTCGAAGATTAACCTAGGCTTCAATCGGTCTTCAAAGTTGAAAAAGATAGACGAATAGGGGTGATTGACAATATCTCAGCGTCAAAGCTCCATTCTCTACGACTTAACCTTGGAATACAGCGTACTTTCCCCTGATATTACTTATTCACACTTAATTGCTAAAGCAATATCAACTGACAGCAACTGCTGATGCTTGATGTTGCTTATATAGAACGCCATGCTACGCAGCTCTGGTACGTAATCTCGCAGCTATGCTAACAACTACCCCAGAGTCTTGGCAATATCATTCCTTCTAAGAAGTTAACCCTGACGGCTGTCGTAACGATGCGGCTTCTCGGTTATCGGGCTAAATCCTATTCAATAGGTCTTGGGATTGCTGTGTGTAGGGCTGTTCCGCAGATCATACCCGGTCAACCGCCGATCTCTTAGGCCTCCGTTGTGGGCTTGTACGCGATCCTTCTAGATCTGTCGCATCACAGAGCCAATGAGAAGGGATCGAATCTTAAATAGGATACCACGCTATAATAGATGTTTTATTTTCATCCGGCGGTGCTACGACGAAACCCTGCATGCCATTCATCAGCCCTACGCGGCTGTATCCTCGAAAGCTTACTCCAACGTCGCCTATGTTTCAAGCTCAGGATGGCGACAGTGCGGCTCCTAGCTCTGGTTTAACAAGGAGTTTTAGGGATTATGTCTTTTTTGCATGCTTTTATGATATTGTGCGTTGTTTCGTGTAGACGGAAGGACTGGAAGCACTGGCATGGAATGACGGGCGGGAAACATAAGAAATGATGAGCATTTTCGGGGGTAAATATGTAGCTGTTAGAATGCCAACCTTGGAACTTGGTATCCAGTACTTATACATCGAAAAACACAGTTCTCGTGTAAGACATCGAATGAGAGGGCCATGGTAGGTCGGTATCCTATCGGACAGCTGGACACCTCTTATTGACAATGGAACAAGCCTGATTTATGACTTCAGAAACTTCCTGAATTGCTATGTTCGCACCGGGGACATCGCCGTTCTCAAGGCACTCCGTAATACACGGAAAGACAACTCCATCATAACCCGCCCATAGGCCAGGTGCGAAGATCTAAGAAATGATTAATTGATGCCCATCCCATACGTTATCCCGAGCGAAAGCACTAACCAGATGTTTATACCAGGGCCGTCCAGGTAATCCACCCTTTTCCAACAAAAATGACCTTTCAAGTTTCATATAGACTTTGCTAACCTCTTCCGCTCTTGGTACTCGTTGCCGGGACGTTCCCAATTCTGCGCGATGCACACTCGAATCGAATGTATTCGTCGCTGTTTCAAATCTAGAGATTGACCTTTCCAACGGTTCGAGAATTAGGCCAGATATACCCTTGTCACTAAGGGACTTGACATGTCTTTTCAGGGCGTCTGCGTAATCGGAAGCTCTGAAAGGCAATATTGGTGTTCCGGCAAGCTTAACGATTAAAAGACCCCAGAGCCTAGCCATAGCTAGATGCTTCTTGAAGCCAGGGTCCCCAAATTTGTCGATCCAGTAGTAGCTATCGTAGTTGGAATGGTATGGGTAAACAGCTGTGCCCTTTTGATTGAAAAGCATATCTAAAGAAGAGATGCCGAGGTGGTGGAAGAAGACCGTGTAGTCGCTTCCGGTGCCCATCACAGTCAAGTTGGGTTGGTTGAGAGGACCTGAAATTTCTTGCTGGAGGCGAAGCCAATCGTCATAGACTGTTTTGCCTTCGTTGACCGGTGAAGGTATCACGTTCGCTGCTTCACGAAGAACTTGGCTCAATAATGGGCTCCCATAAGCTCCAAGAATATTGCCACCATTTGTAGCCTCATCCACGTTGATATCTACAATCATTAGGTAAGTTGGGTCAATGGGGGGTGAGAGCTTACAGGCGACGCAGTTCTCCGTCAACCATTCCGCGTGCTGTTCGCCGAATTCTGTGGATCCTACAAGCCCATATTCTTCGTTGTCCCAAGAAGCTAGGATACTGCACATTTCTAATTAGTATATATGTCTAAAATTAGGTGATCACTCGACTTGGACTCACATTTTCCTGTATGGTTTCCAACTCCTCTCTACCAGCCTGGCAAGACCCCGTGCTGCTTCATTCATCGCCGCGTTTCCGCTCACAGGGTCAACGGCACCACAACACCACGAATCGTGATGATTACCTAAGATAACGGTTTCATCTGTTTGGCCTTCAATAGTCCCAATAACATTATATATAGGAGAATAACGGTAGTCTCCTTCAGCGCATAGCGTCACGTTGACTTTGCTTGGGCCTGTACAATAATCAACACTATCTAAGGCCCCCTTCCAATTGCTCCCTCCCTCATCAAACTCATCCGGACCCAACCCTCGGCCGTTCAATGCTTCTAGGAATGGTATCGCATCGCTGAAAGATATTGGTATAGCGGGAATAGAAGGAATTGCGTGTTTTGGATCTCGTCGTTCCGTATCGTCTCCTGGCAAACTCGGGTAACCTGGCGTGGTAGGGTCGCCGACAGAGACGGAGAAGAAATCGACGCTGCCACGCTGAATGCTTTTCGGATGTCTTGCAGGGCCATGGGGATACGGTTTATACCCGTTCTTCACGGTGTATTCGCCATCTTCTTGGGGGTCACTGTATATGATCACCCCGACTGCGCCAAATTGCTCTGCCGCTCGGACTTTCAATCCCCTAAAGACCTTGCTGTACTTGCAGATTACGATCTTGCCTTTCACGGATATGCCTTTTGATTCGAGTAGCTGGAAGTCCGATAATGTGCCAAAGTTCGTGTAAACGAGCTTCGCGCTCACTGTGCCATGCGCGCCGAACCCGAAGAAGGATGGTAGCCCGTTCTGCGGAGCTGAAGTCGGATCTTCGGCCACATCATCTTCGATCAGGCTCGCATCGAAGGCTATCGAGCCATCTTCGCAATGGAGATGTAAGGCTGAACGGATTGGAAAATTCTGCAGCACATCGTACCGGACAAGCTCAGTGGGGATGCCGTAAGAACGCCACAGGTCTCGGATGCGTTCCGCGTGCTGCAGGTCGCCAGCGAGATGTGGTTTCGCACTGTACAACTTGGAACAGGAACGAAGCCTATCAACTTCTGGGATCTCGATGATAAGCCTTTCGGCATCTTGCTGGCTTAAGGCCCGCATTATTTTCTTTTATTAGATTATAAATCGTAAGACTCATTAAATTTGGCATCTTTGTCGCGATCTTGCCGATGGAGGGCACAGTTTATATCTATCATTGTTACTCCGCGGGGTCTATCCCCTGAAGGAGATGCCCGCCCCTCTATCCGCAGATATCCACAATTACTCGCATGAACATCCGAATACAATCCAGATAGTCGGGAATATCAACAGCTTCATCAGGGCGCGTATTATACTTTCCTCCCGGTCCGCATACGATGCCTTCCATGCCAAGAGATTTATAGAGATGCCCAGCATCTGATCCATAGAAGCAAGTCGGTGCGAGGACTCCCGTAGGCTGTTCCTCGCGTCTAATCGTGAAATACGCGTCGTTTAGAGACTTGACGAGTTTAGAATCCCTCGACACTTCAAACGCCGGCATCGTCGGCTCAAACCTCTGCTTTAGCTCAAACGTCATACCCGGAAACGCCTCTAAGCACTTTTCGATAACCACCCGGATATCTTCCATAACGCCTTCCTGGGTCTGGCCAGGCGCATACCGCGCGCTTCCAGCAAGCTTACATATATCAGCTACTTGCGCGGGCCGCCATTCTACGAGTTCCTTCCCGAGCGCGCCGTGCACGATACCAACTTGGAGCCGGTTGCATTTCTCGTGCTCTTCACTCCTCGCGCCCCGGAACTTCATACCATTGAGTTTGGGAATCAACATACAGGCTGCCATGATGGCGTCTTGTGCCTCCTCTCGCGCAGACATGTGGCGCGTGATACCCTTCAACGTGATTTCAAACGTCAGTGCTTCGGCGTGCATAGTCACTGCCTTGATGTCCGACGGTTCGCAATTGATAAAATAGTCCGCCTTGATCCTTCCTTGCTCGATTAAGGCCAGCGTGCCCACGCCTCCTTGCAGTTCTCCCACCACGTACGTTAGGATCACGTCCGCGCGGGGCGTCCAGCCAATGGCGATCAGGGTTTTGACGGCGCAGAAGTAGGCCGCGCAGCCGGATTTCATGTTACTGACGCCAATGCCGTAGATGAAGTTCTCGTCGATTTTGCCCTCCCAGGGGTCTATCGTCCACCCCTCCGAGACGGGGTTCGTGTCTAGGTGGCCGTTGAATAGAAGTGATTTTGGTGCCCCCTCCTCCGTGGCTGCTGTACCCCTCCCCCTCCACACGCCCAGTGCGTTTTGTCTCTTGCCATTGTCGAAGGAAATCAATTCGGATTCGAGTCCGATTTTCGACATCTCCTTCGCCATATATGCTGTTGCTTCCAACTCGCCATCTGTCTGGGAGTAGCTCTTAATCTGGACGAGTCTGGATAGGAATGTCAGACATTCGTCTTCGTTGATTTCTGGTATCTGCATCTTGGTTGTTTATTGAAATCACTTTGAACAGTCTGAGTGTTACCGCGTGCTGGCGCTGATATTACAGAAGTAGTTTCACCGTTACTCACTAATTGGCCGCTATTGAAACCGCCTAATTGCACCCGGTCGCACTTTCTACAGAGCCTAACGTTCGATGTTGTAGCCAATTAGATCATTGATTCCAACCGGAGCAGCTACGGCGAAAGCCACCGAATGGGTTTCCCAATGGGGTAATTTCGTCGGAGCGAGCCGAATGGAAGGAGATACCCGATCCCTGGGAGAGTTAGCCTAACCGATTATCAGAGGGTTTACATGCCTCCTCGAGCAATATGGCCCCTCTATAACGGCTGATAAGACTTTTCTTATTGAATAGTACACCTAGATACACTGACCATGGAATAACAGGGGTGTTGAAGATAAACAGTGATGAATCGGAGATATGACTATGGCATTCGGTAGCCGGTTCCGACAACGCGTTGGTCGGAATATTTGATGAAAGATGGTCCCCTCATAGCCTTGATGAGGCTATATTTCTTACAATATTCCACGAATTCATTAGGTACCTAGGGGCTGAGATATTCCGCACCTCATACATCAATAGTTATGGGTGGGAATGACGGCATCGAGGCTGCTGCGGCTCCTCGCGATAGCACTGTCGATGTAGAGGTAGCAACGAAGGGAGAGGTTGCCGATGAGGGTATCGAACTCTTCGATGAAGCCGGTCCCCAGCCCATCTCCCAAGAAGCGAAGGATGCGGTCAGGAGAAAGATAGATCTTCACCTCCTTCCCTTGATGTGCGCCCTCTATGGACTCAACTACGTCGACAAGGTCGCCTTAGGTTGGGCTGTCCTGTTCAACTTCCGTCAAGATCTTGGGTTGGTTGGAACAGAGTATTCGTGGGCTAGTTCGATGTTCTACTTCGGTTACCTGATTGCGCAGTACCCTGCGAATTATATCCTTCAGCGATGTAGAACGGCAAGAGTCCTCAGCTTATCCGTCATATCCTGGGGAGTCTTGATGATCGCGTAAGTCCCACATGCACATTGCATCTAATAGAAGAGGACTAACTTAGAAGTAGTCATCTTGGATTGCGCAATTTTGCTGGGTTGATGGTCATCCGCTTTCTTCTTGGTGTCGCGGAGAGTGTTGTCACTCCTGGCTTCGTGCTCTACACATCTATGTTCTACACTAGACGCGAGCAGGTAATGAGAACCATGCTCTGGGCAGCGATGCAGGGAGCCTTTTCTATCATCTCTAGCTTATTATCATATGGACTCGGCCATATCACGAATACGGCGCTAAAGCCATGGATGTATATCTTTTTGGTCCTCGGTCTCCTCAGCTTAATCGTTGGCTTTGCTTGGCTGTTCTTCATGCCCGAGACTCCGAACAAGGCCAGGTTCCTCACGCACGAAGAACAGATCATCGCTGTCCAGAGAGTCGCGGAGAACATGATGGGGATCAAGGGATACCAGTGGAAGAATTATCAAATGTGGCATGCAGTTAAGGATGTGAAGACCTGGCTCCTCCTTGTATTTGTCCTTTTCATACAGTTGCCAAATGGCGGATTGACAAGTTTCGGCTCATTGGTAATCTCTGGATTTGGGTTCGATTCTTTCAAGACATTGCTCATTGGTCTTCCATCATCCGTCGTCAGTGCTGGGAGCATGGTAGTTTGGGGTTTCTTATCAATCAAATATGGCAACCTACGAACCTTGGGAATGATAGTCCCACTTTTACCTGCCATTGCAGGCATCGCCGCAGTTTATGGTACAATAGGCACTGGTGCCAATAAATATGGCAGAGTCGTCGCCTACTGGCTGATCAACTCATATGCTGTCACGGTTCGTCTTGATCCTTCTATTATTAACATGTACTTAGTATTTTCGAACTAATGCTGTTATAGTGGCCTTTTTGTCTTACGATCGTCGGTCAGAATATCGCAGGTCACACAAAGCGGGCGTTTACAAACACGCTCCTTTTCGTCGTATTCGCCGCTGGGAATATTGCAGGGCCCTTCTTCTTCCGCGACCAAGATTCCCCGAAGTACGTGCTAGCTATCACAACAATCCTTGTGTTCTTTTGCGCGGCGTTAATCTGTGCCATTGCGCTTCGCTACTACATGGTCATGGAGAACAAGAAAAGAGACCGCCAATTCGGGGCGCTTGAGACAACTCAAGAAAAGCTAGACGGAATGAGACTAGGCATGCATGATAAGACTGATCTTGAAAATCCGGACTTTAGATATGTTCTATAATATGTCCAGATGGCTAGTCGACTAGAATTCAATTGAACCCAATCATCCGTAAAGGCAACACTATGTGAACATACATAGGATTCTCCTCGACACAACAGGTGGCCCTCATGCCGCTTATCCGTCAATTTTCGCCAGCGCTCTATCAATCATGCTTCTAGTTTCACCTTCGTGTCTAGTCTGAGCAGCCTTGAAACCATTCTTCCAGACCTCCATTCTCTCCTTATTAAACCCCCTCCACTCCTTCTTTTTATAACTACCGCCGGGAATCCCGAGATTAGCCTCGAAAGTGAGTTCATTCTCCACGTTCATCAACAATCTATCCCCAGCGTAAATAATCCACAAGCATGCTGCTCGTAATGTCGTGTCAGCCGGCGTGGTACCTTCGAACGCGGATCGCATGGCCCAGAGAGCATAGAGAGAGCAATTAAGTGAAGTAGTAATCTCAGACGGATTACCGATAGGAGAGAGCGCGGTAACCTGCGCTAAAAAGGCGGTCTTGTTCTCCCAACCAGCCTTGTCCTCTGGAGTTGCGTTTGTGTCTTGTGGATCTAGATTCCATGTTAGTCTAGGTACAATCATTCGTATCGACCTGTTCTAGCGTTTGATTCTGTGGCCTTACCAAAGTTCCACGCCTCACGAAAGCTCATGCCGATGCGTGGAAGATCGGCCCAGATTTTCCGGCCGTCACATTCAAGAGGCTTTCCCGTGACGGGATCGATCACATTCAGCTTCTGTAGCTGGATAAGGAAATCAACTAGCTTCACCTGTTGAGGTATGGGCGTGCGTGAAGCTACGTCGATTACGGATTCAAAAAGTCGTTCGCAGTGTAACTCCAGAGCATCCGAATGACCTGCTGTGCTAGATGTGGTCGATAAGCTTAGGTTAATAATTGACTGTATCGTATCTGGGACTGATACATCAGACTGGTTTACGAGGGAGTTCAATGATCTGAACTCCTCTGTGCCTTCTAGGGGAGAAACAGAAAAAGTCATGATTAACGTCGAGAGAAATTGAGCATGGAATGTTGAAGGCGAAGATTAGGTAGTGAGTTTTCCGATCTGTATGGGTTAAATATTGGCCCAATTACTTTATATAGAAACAATAAAAGTCCGCGCCGATCAAGCTGAAGATATGAGTCCTCTTTCCGACATAATAAACGAAGGCGGTGCAATCCCCGCCTTTTCTAGCAGCTTTTGTTACCCCAAAGGGACTCTACCTACGTCATTCTTACGTCATCAATTAATATCGGTAAAACAGGCACCCTTGAAGCTGACAAGTAAGCAGTAAGCTAAGCTTTCTGACAATAGTTACACAGAACCTTAGTTCGCAACATAGGTAGTTACCTACCTACGTTTTAATTAAAGACAAACTAGGATCCATGCTGTGTAACTACGGCTTTCCATCCTTTTGAATCTCTCATCTTTATTCTTGCACGTTGTGTTAAAATAGACGTTGGTAATGTGTCATACCTACTGTATCAATTAGATAGCTGAGTTCTAAGAACAAGTACCTATTAGGTAACTAGTGGTTGGTAGATAATATCGATGTATGACAGGAGGCTGTGAAATAGACGTGGGTTATGAGTATCATTACTTATAACGGAAGATTAGGTAAGTACTGAGGAGCAGGTAGAGGGTACACCCCTTAAATGTTGGTGTACCTAGAATTTTAGCCTCATAATACTACAATGGGAAGGCAATATATCGCCAGGGCTGAAATCGGTGCATTCCCAACATATGGTCTTAATTTAGAACTGACATTTGGTCGATGGCTTCTTCACAGCGGGAGGAAAGCTCGAGTCGATCAAATCACTTCCAAATGAAGGCCACAGCTGAAAATGAGGATAGTTCAAAATCTATATAAGTTGGCCCCGAATCACTCTGAAATCTACTTGGATTTTATCTTCACCATCACGCTCAATATCAACTATAATTCAACAGAATTACAATACAAAGACAACCCTCTTCTTTACCTACATACCTACCTATTCATTATGTATTTCAACCTGAAATCTGCTTTCCTGCTCGGCCTTGTCGCCGTGGCTTCTGCATCTCCCACCAACTCCGAGGTCTACGCCAGAAAGATCGATAAAGATGTGAAATGCGGAGATGTCACTATTGAGGCATCCCAGATTGGAGCAGCGTACTCTGATGCCATAAAGAAGGCGGACAAGTCGGTGGGCGGCAAATATCCCGAACCTTACCTGAACCACGAAGGACTCTTCAACAAGGCCCAAAACTTGAGGGAATATCCTCTATTGCGAGAAGGACTCTGGAATGGAGCTAGTAACAGTAAGTCAAAATATCACGATACATAGGTACCGACCTACCTGGATAGGTACCTCTATATTTACAATAATTATGAGTTATACTAACTCCAACTCCTCAACGTATAGCAAAAGGGAAATTCCGTGTTGTCTGGCAAAAGAAGACGAAGAAGGTTGTTTACAAGGGAGTTATGTATGAGAAGGATGTGGGTGCCACGATGACCCAGTGCGTGGAGGTCGAGTAAGGCAAAGTCGAGTCATTGCCCCTGCTTAGAAACTAGATCTACGGTTGTTTTTTGCTCTTTTTTTTTTCTTACACTCGTTAAGTATATATTGCAATTCTTGGTACATTTAGGAACAGTTAGAATGTCGAGGTCGGATACGGCATTAGGATATGGCACATAAAATCAAAATTTCTGAATTACCTGGCGTAAATTTATTCTCAAGAAATACCGTATCGATCTTGCGTGCCGAAGCCTATTGAGTAAATCTCCTGACCGAGACACTGATCACTAGAAGACGAGCCTCGAATTCTGTATACTACCTTTGATACATGAATAGAATTGTAGGGGCAGTTGGAAGATAGTCTACCATCCATCGGGAATGAAAATGAAATAGGTCTTAAATTGAAAGGGGCCTACTATCAACCCGCCAATTTAAGAGATGATGACTATCGACTCACAGACATGCTCAATATTACCAGCGAAACTTCGCCCCTTATATACCTCCCTACTAGGTGGGTTAGTCAATATAACATGCAATTGTTGATTGATAGTACCGAGTTATCATTCGTTAGCACGATGCATCTGTAATGAATTGATATGCGACAAAAAAATGCTAGACATACGGTATATCACGATTTGATCGTTGTTGCCGTCGCTTTTGTTGTCGTCATTGTCACCTCTAACGTTTTAACTAACATTACCCAGGACCCAACTGTTATTATGCAGGCTGCGCGATCGCTACTTCTTCTTTTTAGGAGAAAAAAAGGGTTAAAATCGATTTCGATTACTTATACCACGTATCAAAACATGTGCAAGGGGTAAAAATTAAATACCCAAAAATTAACTGAAATGCCCTCACACCGGATTGAACGATGGACCTCAGCATTAGTAAATTGTAACTATATTCGGGAAGAAGTATATCACAGTACGAGTGCTGCGCTCTACCACTGAGCTATAAGGGCCGCTTAGGATTGGTCATTTTTAATCAACAGTTCTCTATATGCCAATTGGCAGAATGTGGAGTAAGCTAGCGTATGATAGGTCGTGCTGTTAGATGGTACGAGGCGTACTGTGTAGAAGGGTACGATTGATAAACTGTCAAGATTTTGGCTATTTACTTTTCACTAGACTTGATTAGGTACTTCATAGTTAAAGTTTACGGTTTAGGTCAATTGGTAGGCATTGCTAGATCTGCGAAGATAAAGGGATAGAGCGTTGTTGAGGTTGCAGTGCAGCTTCCCTGCTTCCATATAATCGGATTGGGTTGGTGTCGATTTCAACTTACAGCGCCGAGCTACACCTTCCATGCAAACGCCGGTGATGTCTTCTCAGATTAACGCGAACCCGTGTAATAGAATGATAGGTACAATCCCGTTTGAATAACAGTGAGAAAACGCGAACCTAAACCTCTATCCTCGCGTGGGCTTCCAGATAAGGAAAAAGAAAGACATCGAGTCACACGCCGCAAACGAAGAAAGTTGTTGGAATAACAATTGTCTTAGGGGCAGATCTAGATCTTCCTTCGCCCCTGAAGAACTTGGCTGAATCTAACAATCGCTTGATCCCACCCGAAGCGTACGATACGCAGATCTAGGACTCTACCAACCGAATCCCGAATAACACTCTATTTTTGCCTAGTGTTCCACGCCGTCGAGATGCCACTGCGCAGTTCGTGCCAGTTACCAAAACCGGCTAGCGCCGCGAGGTACGTACCCTCGATACAGCTTCACAAATGACCGACACAAACGTTCAGCAGCAGGTCGTAAGGGCAATTCGTGTATAAATATCGAGAATCCTCGAGTGTGTTGCTGTAAATATTAATCATAGACAAACACCAAAGCCTCTAAGAAGAAAGTAACCCAGCAGACCTGCTCGCAAACAGCATCACCTTTCCTCTAAAACCAACTGAGAACTCCAATATTCACATAACTCTCATAAAATCCATCCCTCACAACCCTACCCGTCCCCCCAAAGCCATAAACCCCAAATAACTCAAGATGTCCTCCAACACCACCCTCCTAACCAGCGGCGCCCGCCTCATCGTCACAACCCATAACGCATCCGGCAAATCCACCTTTCACAGCGACCTAACCCTCCCCTCGTTCTCGCCCTTCGGCCCCAGCGGCAGCTCCTTCACCATCTTCGACACCCGGTCCTCCGTCCCCGTCAACAACCTCCAAGAACCAACCCACCTACGCGACACAATCCCCCGCGTTCCCGCCTCCGGCGTCAATTTCTGCGTCACGAACATCGCGCCGCGTTTTAGCGTGCCGATGCACCGGACCCTGAGTCTCGACTACGCGGTCGTGTTGGCTGGGGAGATTGTGCTGGCTTTGGATAGTAGGGAGGAGAGGATGGTGAAGGCGGGCGAGTTTATCGTGCAGCAGGGCGTGAACCATGCGTGGCATAATCGCACGGATGAGGTTTGTCGCATTGCGTTTGTGGGGGTGGGGGCGGAGATGGTGGTGTTGGGGAGTGGGGAGGAGTTGCGGGAGACGGTTATTAAGGTGCCGGCGAAATAGGGATTTAAGTGGTGTTGGTGTGGTTTATATAACGCTTAGAGATCCGAGATGCGATTTCATCCCGGTGTACTCGCGGATCCGTTCGAAGGCTATTTGCGCATTTCGTTTTTGCTCGGGTGTTGTTGCGAATTGTGCTCCTTTGATGATCTTGATGGGCCAGAGGAGTAGATAGCCTCCTATACTCCGGCATCGTGGGGGGCCGGTAGCGTGGTCGTGTACATGGCCTAAGCTGTTAATGTCGC
This sequence comes from Annulohypoxylon maeteangense, assembly GCF_022496945.1. Lineage (NCBI taxonomy): Eukaryota > Fungi > Ascomycota > Sordariomycetes > Xylariales > Hypoxylaceae > Annulohypoxylon > Annulohypoxylon maeteangense. The sequence continues at coordinate 748,463 of NW_025953249.1, read as the reverse complement.
CGAAGGTTTGGGGCACGGTTGATAGGACTTCATCGGCGAGTAATTGCATTGTTCTAGTGGACTGATCGATTATGATGTGTAGACTCTCTTCTATCGAGTTATGTAGGTCCGAGGTTTTTATCGCAGTCTCCAGACAGTTTACCAATTGCTGGTGGCCGATGATACGTGCTGTACGGTGGTAATTCCACTCATATGCCATCCAAAGATCTGCATGAAGTTGAATGGCGTTGGTCGGAGGCTGCACCGAGGGATCGAACACAGGTAAATCGGATACATTCAATGTCTTGAAGGACCATTCAGGTTTTTGCCGCCAGCTAGCCACTTCTTGATCTAGGTTCACCAGCTCGTGCACCATGTCAAGGACTTCGGATACCGATGAATTGCCATTATTTAGGGCCTCTTGCAACTTCCTTCCTCGTTCACATGTCTGGCTAATCCGAAAGGCATCTTTCTCCAAACGGACGGAAGGCTCATTTTCATCTAACTGATCAAACCAAAATTTTGAATCGTCGAGAGGTTTCAGATTGAAAGCCAACTGTTGTTTTTGCTACAGCGTGTGAGTAAGCCACTATAATGATGTAGTGGATGACCAACTAACAATTCTGTGGTGTGCAAGCCTGAATAAACTCCATCCACGGGGGCTGTAAATTTGGTCAGAACCTCTCAATCTGAGGATCTGCGCCATGCCCTGAGCATGAGCTCCTCTCATCGCAGGTTCTTCGACGAAGAAAGTCTAGTAGTTCAGCATATATTGCAGCTAGTCATCTAACCTCTTTAGAACATACCTCGAAAATATCTAACATAACTGCAGTCATCAGGTCATGATCATCGGGAACTTTCCCTTGCGATGATAGGGATTCCCCTAGTGCTGAAAGTGACATCCCATAGCAATGGAAAGCCTTGTTGGTTAGTGCAGTGCTTTTCTGGTCCTTAGCCAGATCGGCGTAAGCTGCAGCTCGGACAGCCCAGCGTAATGCGAACCGGCCTTCTACGTTCACATCTTTGAACAGCGATGGAAGATGCTCGAGAAAGCCGGGCGAGGATGTCTCAGTACATGGATATATGACATATTTCTCGATGAAGCGATTGACAGCCTCATCTTCAGGACTAGGTCGTAAATGGACCGGGATGGTTTTGATCCATGGGAGACAATTCGATAACCTAAAAGTAGCAATTTCTTCTTCCGTAAGGTCAGAGGGGTCGACAAATGTGGTTGACGATCCACTCGAGCCTGGTTTATTGCCAGTAGAATGGCTCCTTCGTCTAGAGTTTCTTTCGAAAGCAGTGGATGATGAGGCTGCTGAGGTTATGTTGGCCTGCTCAATTACCTTTTTTGTTTCGTAGCGAAATACAATGCTGGCCTCATCGCGATAGCCTTCGCAGATCTCATTGCGGTTGATGCAACGCTGACATGAAGGCTTTCCCTCATCGCATTTGACTCGTCGTTGGCGACATCTCAAACATCCGCGGCTTAGGCGTGACATTGGTTTGTTTTAACCCGGAAATTTGGTAAAGTTATATTGCAAACCAAATCTGGGTAGAAAAAGCAACATAATAACCGTCAATTCGCTATCGTGCGGCCACGATAGAGGCACTGTAAATAGCTACTATTTAAGGCATATTTCGCGACTGGAGGATGAACGAAGGAAGAAGGGCTTATGTGAGCTGTAGGGTTCTAGTGGGTAAAATATGCCGATGCTAATGGGTACCGGTATGGGGGAATAAAGCCCCCGCACCCGCCTAAGGAAGGGAAGTCCCGGGGCTTAGCATCAAGGCCACTCACTAACCACCGCTACGGCATGCTTAATCCTGATTTCGGCCGGATTTCGTCGGAGAGTCGCCCGAGAGCACTTACTTGATACGATATTGATGAAATCATAGTTCGACATCATTCTGGCTTTAGAGTTGGTTGTAGTTAAGCATATACATTGCTGGTACTCGAAGTTCGCCTTATTGTCAAAGGAGCGAGTTCCTTTACACCATGGCTGTGTTACGCAACGAAATACAGGATGGGAGGCGGGAAGCTCATCGCTAGCTGCCCAGGTGTATGAACAAGCAAATATTTCCCATATAAGTGATAATAAAACTAACCGATTAAGAATGATCATTTGGTGCGACGGCACATTCTGATAATTAAGAGTCTATATAAAATAATATCCCATGAGCTAAACTCACGGGCACTTGCATCTCGCCTTGACCACTTAACCCGCCATGCCAAAAAGCCTTGAGTGGCACATGGTTCGATTCGAACGCTTGTGAACACTGGATGTCCATAGCTTGAGAGGAAGAACATAAAACACCTACAGCTTCAACTGGTATCCTGCAAGCAAGTAGAATCTAAGGGGGTGTGTCTCTTTTTTTGATCATGGTAAGTTTTGGTAATATCGATGAATATCAATGTTTGAATGTTTGAACACTTCTGAAACTAGGGCTGAACGCCTCTTTATCTTCATACTATCATACAGCGAGCGGTCCTCCGATGGGGCAGCCCCTCGATAACGGCCCCCTAATAAAGCCCGATTGCTCTTAATTCTAAAATCCAAACTTGTAAACTTCTTCAACAAACAACTGTTCGACGCCTAGGCACTGCATTTAGGACGATTCCTTATTCCTGGATTCCTGTAGTTTATCCGCTACTATTCCCGCCAATGTCGTTACATTCGTAGCTTTATCCATCAGTGTTAAGAAGAGAACATCTGCGCCCGTTGTGCTAAATATATACTGTCGCAGCTCCGCCGCCAGCATAGAGTCCATTCCGAAGTCCGACAATGGTGTTTTGACGTCCAATTTAGCGACAGGGACTAGAATCAAATTCGACATCTTCTTCGCAACTAAATCCTTGATAACGGCTACCAGGCCATCTTTATCCCCCGAGTCGAGTGCCTCGTTAATTGCGGACCATTGCGAACCTGAACCTGACGTCGTCTCGCTAGCGCTACTCCGTTTGAGAGCGCTAGTCAGCACCGAGAAGCGCGCATCATCCAGGAACTGCCAGTAGCCGTTATAGCCTTGCTTATGCTGGTCCTGAAGACCTGTAACCTCCAAACCAGTTAAAAGGTGCGGATGCGAAAGAAGGTCCTTAGGATGCGCTGAAGTAGACGGTTCGCATAGAGCGAAATCGAAAATCTGCAGCAATTCGTCCTCGGTTATAGGCCGGATACCTTTACGCAGGAGAAGGTCTTCTATGTGGGGGTTCTCGTGCAAGTAGCCGACCTCCGAAACCATGCCTATTCCAAGTGAAATGGCCTGTAGGCCAAGGCTACGGCGGTAACGGGCGAAGACGTCCAAGAAGTTGTTCGCGGCACAGTAGTTACCCTCTGTAGCGGTGCCTACCTTGCCGTTGATAGAACTCGTCATGATGAAGAAGTCCAGCTCCTTTTCCCTGCCAAGTTTCGATAGCGCATTGTGGATATTCCACGTCCCCTTGACCTTTGCCTCGGTACCATTGAGCCAGTGCTCTCGAGACATGTTCCTGAAGATGGCTTCGTTCAAACCCATGGCAGCCTGTACGACACCTCCCAAGGGAGTTGGTGCTGCGGCAACGGCCCTCACCATATCTTCTTCGCTCGTCACATTACCCTTTATCACTATGCACTTTGCGCCAGCCCTTTCCAAATTGTCAATCAGGCGCTTAGCTGCTGGTTTCTCAGTGCCCGAACGCCCGACGAAGACAAATTTACGTGCACCCCGGCTCAACATCCACGTCGAAAGGCTACGGCCTAGACCACCCAAGCATCCGAGGAGTAAGTAGCTCTTGTTCGGGTCTAGGACAGCTGAAAACTTATCGGGCACGACCGGAACCATCTGGGTCTGGTCCTCAAACGAGATAACAATTTTGCCTATCCGCTTCGAGCTATTGAAGTAGTTAAAGGCAGACGCCACGTCTGAGACGTTGAAGACCGATAACGGCTTTACGGGCTGCACTTTCTCACTCCGTACAAGCTCTATAGCACGTCCCAATATCTTCGTGTAGAGGCGCTGGTTAACCGGGGACTTTGACTCAGCCAGCATACTGAGATCAAACGCCGTAAAGGTCGTGCCGCGAGAAAGCACTTCCATGTTCAAGTTACCGCCGTCGATGATATCGCGCTTGCCGATTTCGACAAAGCGGCCGAAGTCCGCTAGACATTGCCAGCTCTCGTGGAGGAGCTCGCCAACCAAGGAGTTGAGAATGACGTCGACGCCTAGGCCATTCGTGGCGGCCTTTATGCCAGAGACGAAGCTTGAATCGCGAGAACTGAATATGTGGTCGGCTCGTAGACCAAAGTTGTCTACAAGATACTGCTTCTTCTCGTCCGTCCCAACCGTAGCGAATACCTCCGCCCCATAATGCTTTGCTACCTGAATCGCCGCAATACCGACGCCCCCCGCCGCAGAGTGGATGAGGACAGTTTCCCCGGGCTTCAGATGTGCGCGGATACGCAGGCCATAAATTGCGGTTACGAAAACAACCGGGACCGACGCCATTACGCGCAGATCCTCGTCCTGTCTCAACTTCACGCAGCACCAAGACGGCACGGTCTCGAAAGTGCTGAAGTGCCCGGGGTACATGACAGCCACCCTGTCGCCGACAGCGAATTCCTTAACAGCGGAGCCTGTCGCAACAACCTCGCCCGTGTATTCGAGACTGCATGACGCCTCGGTCGTATGCACGCGCCCGGCAAGAGCGTACACATCTTTGGCATTAAGTCCGACGCACAACACCTTGACTACGACATGGCCAGCCGGCAAACTCCCAACATCATGACTCCTCGTCTTAACAAACTGCGCCGTACTAAGCTGTCCAGCCTTCTGCAACGACAGCGCCGCAGCTCCCGCCTTCACAAGCGACATCGTCGTCGCAACAGCATTCTCCCGATCTCGGAACTGTGCATTCATGCGATCGTCAGGAACAGCCCTGCTGATCAAAAGCCCAGCGCCATCCCTGAGGAACTCATAGTCGGCAATCGGCAACGCGTTGGTCTGATCGGCGATAATCGCCTCAATATCGCGCGCCATGGGGCCCGGGCCAACGCGCGGGTCGAGCTCCAGCGTAACGATCTTCGTCGAGGGCTGTTCGATCATGATGGCCCGAGCGAGCCCTGCGAACAGCGACAGGGTGGGGTCGAAGCCCTTGTTCACGCCACACCCTGCCACCCAGACGATCCTGGCGGCCCGCTCGACGATCTGCTGGATGCCGGAATAGGCGTGCTGATCGGCGGTAGCGAGCACGGGCTTTTCTAGCTCGATGGTGGAAATGACGAGGGTGTCGTCTGGGATGGTCGATTCCGTCACTTCGGCAAGCGGTATCTGTCGCACGGGCGTTGCTAGACTCGTGCTAAGCTCTTCTGTCAATTTGGCGGCGCTGGGGTGCGCTGGAGACCCGCACACGTGGATGATAGTGCGACTGTGACCGGAGGTGCGGGTAACTGGAACGGGCGATTTCCGAAATAGTTGGATGCTGTGCGACCTTGTGGTTGTAGAGCAGATGGTGGAAAGCCCGTCGACTAGAGACTCACTATCGACACTGGGTGCAGTAGCGCGGAGGAACAGGGTATGGGCCGTTGTCATGCCATCGAGTAATTTGACTACGGCTAGATCGTCAGGGAGGATGACAATTTCGTACTGGTCTGTTGAATGGTCTTTTTTGTATCCTAATGACTTCAACCCCAGCGGTGTGGTGTAGTTGCGGATCTCAGCTACTTCGAGCTCGTTGTTGCTTGTTAATCGGCCAAGGGAGAATGAACGAAAACGTCGGTGATGCGACGTAGCCTTCAGAACTTCCAATAGCGCTGTTACGACCAAAACGTGGTCGCTGGAAAGACACAAGATACGCGCATCGGGGTTCTTGTGAACTAACAGATCAAGGGTGGCTAGTATATGCCCTCTTGAGCCTAGACATCCTAACTCTGTAATCGACAGGATGTGGTCGAGTGCTTGGGAAAAGGAAGCATTATCCTGAATCTTGTCTACGTCATGCTTCCAGCTCATCCTAAGAAAAGGATGACGGACTTCTACTTTCTCATTACCGGCGAACGTGGTGATATCAACGTCCTTGAAATGGGCTATTGTCTGCTGTTGAGAATCGAGCAAGGCGGCATCAAGACTATTGGCAGAGAAACCAATGACTTTCGACGTAGAACGGATTATGCCTACGCCCTCGGCGTAAGAACGCATGTTTATTGTGACCTGCCGGATCTTCGTTGGTACCTTTGCGACCATAGAGTGGATGAACCCTCCAGTGCAGGAAATGAGGCCGACTTGGAATAGACTATCAAGCAAAGTTGGGTGGACAATATAACGGGGCTTCGTGGCCTCTCTCACTTCTGGGATTAATGGTTTCGTCTTGGCTTCAGCATACCTTGTTCCTCTTGGATCTGGTGTATAGACCTCATCCATTATCTGGAACTCAGGACCAAACCCAAGGCCGCCTCTCGCGATACTTTCGTACCAGAGGCGTTTTGACTGCGGCGCTATACGGCCAGTCGATGATGGTAATACCAGGCTTATAACAGAGTCCCCCGAATCAAATCTGAGAGATCCCTTGGCGCGGATCGTAGCGACACCATCCGAGATAGAAGATATCTGAAACTCCCACCAAATTTTAGAAGTGGTCGTGTTCGAAAGGGCAAGAGGTCGAAGCTCAGTGTAAAGCTCGACAGATTTCTCGTCGACCAACGGCAACGCATTGAGCAAGTCTACGTGTCGAAGCACAACTGACCCCACAGTAGAAAGAGTGTCATCCGACGCCGTCTGCAACAACCCCTCAATAGCTATCGCCATGTATCCCGCAGCGGGGAAGACCACCGTCTCGCCAAGCTTATGGTCCCGAAGCCACGGCACATTATCCAACTGCAGAAGATTGCGCCAACCAAACGTCGTCTTGTTGCCTCCCGGGATCTCGCTGCCTAGAAGTTCGTGCCGCGGATGCTTACGGAAGCGTCCTTCGCTGCTGACGCGGGACTCGGCCCAGAGCAGATCCTCGTAGTGCCAAGGATATGCAGGTAAATCGCACAAGACCTTGGGTGCGGCGTGTCTCGTATGGGCCTTGTTGAGCGCCGCAAAGTCGATGCCGAATCCTTGCGTGAACAGGTCGCCGGCGAGACTGAGGAGCGATACCGATGCGTCTTTGCCCCTAGTAAGCGATCCTAAGTAAGGGGTTGTTTTGCCCAAAGTGCCCAGGGCTGGCATCTTCAGCGCCGCATGAGGACCGATTTCGATGAAAGTTAGGCCCTCGGTTAGCTTCGAAAGTAACGTTAGGCCTTCGCTGAAGCGAACCGGTGATTCTAGATTCGTTCGCCAGTACGAGGGTTTTCGAACGTGTTTCTTGTTCACCTCTTGACATACCACTGTCGAGAACATCCGCGCCTGTTTTGAGGTGGGATCTGGAGTGGATCCATCTTCTGAAGCCCAAGCCTGCTCTAGGAGCTTTTCGTACTCGTGGCCAATTGCGCTCATGTGGTGGGAATGATACGCCCTGCCGTCGGTTCGCAACTTTCGGACGAAAACTCCATCTGTTTGAAGCGCCGCGAAAACGGCATCGATACCGTCACTGTCGCCGCTGATAGTCACGCTTTCGGGGGAGTTGATGCACGCCACTCTGACTTTCTCGCTAAGTCCAAGCTTGGTAATACGCTCGTTGGTGCTATCGGACCCAAGACCAACCGCCGCCATGGATCCTTCAGAGGTCAGCTTGGTGACAAGATATCCTCTGTAGTAAGCAGTCACAATCGCTTCCCGGGCACTAAGCAGGCCTGCGGCGTATGCTGCACCTATTTCGCCTGAGGAATGACCAACAGTGCCTTGGGGGATTATCGACCAGTCCCGCAACAGGTTGACGATGCCAATCTGCACAGCGGTTGTAGTGGTTTGGGCAAACTCGGCCTGGTTGATCGGACACTTCTCAGAGGTATCCATTAAGACGTCGTATATCTTCCATGCCGGGGCATGGGGAAGAGAAGACAGCGCCTCGTCTAATTGATGGATAGTGCGGGAGAATGTCGTAAACTCCATGAGCTCCCGGCCCATACCTTGATACTGTGCCCCCTGCCCTGTGAAGACGAATGCACACTTTCGTTCCGAGTAGTCATTCTCCGTATTGGAGAGACGAAGGTTGTCGATATTGATGTCTTCTGGAAAACTTGACTCCTTGGTGACGATGTAGCCTCGAAGAGGTAGATGCGTGCGACGCTGCCCGAGGGTGTATGCTAGGTCTGTGACTGCGATGGATGATAAATCCAACTCGAGCAATTTCTCGACTCTGCCATTCAGCGAAGGGAGCTTATTGGCAGAGAATGGGAGAAGGTAGGTTTGATCCGCAGAAGCGTCGTCGTGATCATAGGAATGGCCGTTTGTATAGCCATTGGTATGGCCATTACAGTACCCATTGGTGCCGTTTGTACCATTTGTACCATTTGTACCATTTGTACCATTGGTACCGTTGGTGCCGTTGACTCCATTTATACCTCTAGGTTTGTTGATGAAGGCTTTGTTGCTAGCCAGTGGTGCTGATTCAAGAATGCTGTGTGCGTTAGCACCACCATAGCCAAAGGAGTTGACGCTGACACGACGAATCTCCTGGCTATTAGTTGGTAGCGGGATTGTGCTTGTCACAATTTGGACTCCCCATTCGTCGATTTTGAGCTTGGGGTTCAATTGCTTCAGGCCAATGGTCGCAGGAATCTGCCCCTTTTCAAGCATAAGCGTGGCCTTGATAAGGCTTGTTAAACCGCTTGCTGCCTCACTATGTCCGAGATTTGTCTTGACGGCCCCTAAGAGTAGAGGGTGATTTCTCTCTTTCTTTTGAAAAACGCGAGATAGAGCTTCGACTTCTATCGGATCACCGACGCTGGTACCTGTACCGTGTGTTTCGACAAACGGGGTATCGGATGGGTTTAAATTGGCTCGCGCATATGCTTTTCGAATGACGGCTTCTTGTCCGTCGATACTCGGTTGTGTGATTCCAGGTGTGCGCCCGTTACTGTTAACTGCTACAGAACGGATTACAGACCTAATTGGGTCACCGTCGCGAATGGCGTCATCAAGTCGCTTGATGAAGATCGCATTCACACCATCAGCCCGACCGTAGCTGGTATTCCACGATATGTTAGCTAGTGGTCCGTCTCGTTGGTTTTCAGTAGGTAGGTATGGTTGACTTACCCATCCGCAGTCGAGTCAAAAGTGTGACAAGTTGATGAAGGAGAGATAACACCGGCCTGGGAGATCGCCACATGTAGTTCAGGGGTTTGCACAAGGTTTACCCCCGCGACGACAGCAGAATCGCACTCGTCTGCCTGTAACGCCGAACAGGCAGCTTGAAGGGCGTATAACGAAGATGAGCAGGCGGTGTCAAGTACGCAACTTGGGCCTTTCAGGTTGAACACATGGCTAATCCTATTTGCAAGTATTGTTGTTCCCATACCAATCTGGCTATATCTACTTAGACTTTCGACGTCCTTGGTTTGCATGGCAATAAAGTCCGGGGTAAAAGAGGCAACTGTTTGATCTCAACATACAGTTCTACACAAGTAATAGTTACATTAACCTACCATAACAGCCGATGTTGGCACCGGAAGCGTCATCTAGGGAGACGCCAGCGCTCTCTAGGCTTTCGAAAACAACTTCGAGCAGTTTACGCTGCTGTGGATCCATGACACCTGCTTCTCTATTATTGATACCGAAGAATTGGTTGTCAAAAGCCCTGATGTCTTCTTGGATAAAATAACCACCAAGGGCTTCTGTGATTGCTGGCTGGTCTTTGCCGCCATGGTAGCTATCGATATTGAAACGCGATTCTGGTAGCTTTCCGCCGGCAGAGCGTCTTTGATCGAGGAATTCCCATAATTGTGAAGGGTTGGAAATGCTTCCCGGCAGTCGACAGCCTATTCTCTTCTGATCAGTATCACGAACACGGACCTCTACCGCAGATAGTATCACATACCTATGCCGATAATGGCAATTGGCTTGAAAGATGAGGTATCCATGCCTCTGAATATGGCATAGGGGTGCTAGTCGTGCTATCCCAGGGATGCCAAGGCATAAAGCAGATACAACAATTACGTATTGACAAAAGACCACAAGCCCCAGCAGACTACGATGTTGGGCATAGACTTAATTTCATACTTCCGATCTTCCCTTCCATCTGCCGAGACAGATCACAACTTTAATCCATCGTGTATAAAGTGGAATCATTTAACGATACCTACCCGAAGAGCGACCGCCGCATCCATGGGTGCACCTAGCCATGGCACTGCAGCTGGGTATGGATACGATTATGGGTCCGACGAAAGGCCAAGAAGGTAGGAGTCTAGCAGTCTAGTCAGCACGTACATGACTAAAGTTAGGAAAATATGGAGATATGGGACCGAATAAGAGCCAAAATAGGAATGGAGACGGCGTGGAGCAGAACCGAATGCAGTAAACAAAAACGTCCGCCTGTCCGGGATGTCCGATTTTTCGAAAATTGCTGTGCCGCATCGTTGTTTTTTTCCCGAAATGACGAATTGCTACGCACGTTTGGGGGTGGCACGAAAGATGACAAGGTTCGTGATGTATTATTATGTTTTGGGGGCCGAGGTTTCCCGACTTTTGGTATGTACTTAAAGTGATTAAGCTCTCCAGGGCTCTTTTTTAACTTATCTACACGTGGGTAAACCCCCCTGATGGATCCGATCAGTTGAACTTGGGGGTACACTACTAGGTACTAGGTTTTGCGCTGATCCCTCCCAGGTCTTGGTATTACCTTCTATCAACAGTGATCTGCGTCTTTACGTGAATCCTATCTAACGCTATCGCCGCTCCTTTTCCATCGTGGTCGTTTATTCCCGAAGCGATTGATCCCGTGCTACTGACGAGTCGCTCGAAGCCATCATGGTCCCCTCCGAAAGACTGACTTGCGTGAACGCCTGCCGAGGCATTGTAATTCAAAGATTCTGGGTCCGTGTGTTTATTGCTACTCTTGGGATTGGTTCCCGGCCATCGCGGACCCATTAGTGCCTTAACAAGCCCGACCATGTTGGGCACGCTGACGCTAATCAGCGAAAGAGCACCTTCGATGCATGCCCAGTACAAGTAGGCAGGTAGATTCCAAGTTATATCCGCTTCAAGATTAGGAATGAGGCCAATAGTCGAGATCATGCGGCCGATCGAGAGAACGATGACGGAGTAGGCTAGGAAGAAGGCGGCCAACAAATAAACACGGCGTCGCAAGCTCAACTTCAACGCCCAAATCATAGGTACCGGGAGTAGCAGTATGTATAAGTCGATCGATACGGAGAGCGCTGACGTGCTTAAATACCAGGCAAATGTGTGTATACACGTTCCTGGTAGTGGTGAATTCCAAGCCTTCTCAATTGGAGAGCACTGGAAAATAGTGGAAATCAGAGACGCCGTTAGCCAACCCACAACGAGGGAGCCAACTACCCAGAGGTGGTTTCTGAAGTGCCTATTGTTCGAGCGAAAGACACGCGCGTAAAAGCAGATAGCCGACAGTTTCGGGAATGATATCGAAGCATCGAAGAAGAAGATGGCGATGTAAAGGTATTTTGCGCCTTGTATAAGATAGAGCGGGTTCTCCGCTGCCACCACGTCGGCGTGAAGCCCGAGCCCGATGTTTCTCCACGTTAAGATGATTCCGAATAAAGTGAGTTGGATAGGCTGTTTTAATTGTTAGAATTATATAAACCGACGTCTTCGAGGTTGCATTCGCATGTCGCATGTCGCACAAACTTCGACTTACCAACGAAATAAGGGCGAAGAAGTCATCCCACCACCAGGGTTGCTTCACAATCACCTTTGAGAGAACTCGTGTAACCGCTGAGATAGATGTTAGAACTATCAAAAGCGCGCACATTACCACCAGCCCCGGGCCGCGGTCGGGTGTTCCTGCTGGCACTTCTAACGCCATCGTTGCAATACCAATACCGTGGTCTTGGAGAGGAACACTTTGTTGTATTTGTCGGTGAGCTGACTTTCGAATAGAAAAAGAGAGATATATTAGTCCACAGTAAGGAAATAAACGAATCCAATTGCGCACAAGATCCAGATTATAGAGAAGTGCCGCCGCTAAGACGGGCTGATAGGTTGTGGGATCACTCCATGTAACTAATAGGTCTTACATGTAAGCTGACTTACCCACGTACGGTAGGTACTTACCTAAGAGAGTGTTAACCATCCAGCGTCGTATCGTAACGTGGTTTCGAAGAATTATGCGATATTGACTGGAACTGCAGTGTTACACTGTCACGAGAACCAGGGGTGGAAAACGACATTATTCGGATCACGCCGTGCCGCCGTAATGTTCACCTTCGGGGCCACAACCACGCATTCTGAACTATCCTTCGACGTTCAGCTACGATAGTCTTGGAATATTCATCGAAGAGGCACGGATGGGACGTCATGTGGGATCGGGCGAAATTCGTTGGTTGCAGAAATGTTTGCGCAGGAATCCTGCGGACGATCTTTGATGCAGTGCAACTCTATTCGACACAGCCTACTAATACTAGTTAGACTAGTTGGACTAGTCGATGGATTCGAAACTGATTCTTTCTAACTCTAGTAATCTATAACTATTCCTATCTTTATTCGGGGTCTTGCATCTCTAGTTTTAGGATCTTCTTCGTTAAAGGATGCCCAACCTGGCGAACCTCCACTTGCACCGCGTCATCATTTTTCCAACCCTCCATTTACAGGTCACGTTTACCTATAGCTCACTTAGTTGAGGTCGATCTCACTAATTATATCTAAAAGATAACCGAATACTCCATTCTTCTATTATTCCCAGTGAATCGCAAACATGGTATGGGCAAAGGTGTCAGATACGCGCTGGGAGCGCCCAGTGGACGGCCTGGAGGGCTACTTCGTCGTTATGGCGAATGTCTCCGCCAGCCTATGTGAGGGGCGTGAACATTACACGCTGTTCTCAAAAATCAAACTGGAGACAGGTTCTGAGGATGTGACTCCAGCCCTCAAGCATGCGTGGAAACAGATTCGCTATGAGCAGCCCCAAGTCGCTACCATCGTCGATGGCATGAAGAAGGTGTACGAAGTTCCGGACGAGAAGGCATTAGAAGAATGGCTTGAGTCGACGTTTGTGGTCTCCCCGGCATCCGACGCCGAGGAACTGTACCAGTCCGTAAAGCCTATCAAGCAAGCCTCATTGTACTACCTACCCAAATCCTCGGAACTAATATTCCGCGGCCATCACCACACACTTGACGGCACCGGCGTGTTGCTGTTCTGGCACAGCTACCTAGATGCGCTTGCTTCGCCGATCGAGAACATAAGGTTCGGCGACGAGCATGCCAGGCTCGCCCCTGTCATGGAGGAAACCCTAGGCTATGCGGAGCAACCAACGCAAGAACAAAGCGACAAAGCGACATCTCTATTCATGAGCTGGGCCGCTGCCATGCCCGGCGTCGGGCCCGTGTCAAAACTCGGCGCGGCTCCTTCGGGACGATGCCAGAACACGGAATTGGTGTTCCCCACACAGACCACCAAGGCGATCGTCGCGGCCTGCAAGAGCAAGGGTTTTAGCGTAACTGCAGCTGTGCACGCCGCATACATCGCGGCCATATCCAAGCACGCAGACCCCGAGTCGAAGCTCGCGGAATACGTAACCGCAGCACAGTTTAACCTACGCCCCTATCTGCCAGAACCGTACAGCACGAGCAAGCACGCGGTCTCGGTCTACTATACCCCTATACCATATAAGGTCGACCTCCCGACTTCGTTCTCGGATATTGCGAAGTCGTTGCATGAGTACTATCAGACTACGTTCAAAGCTAACGCCGAGATGCTCGAGCTTAAAGGACACTTCACGCGAGTCCTATGCGGGGCCGTCCAGACGCCCGAGTTCCTAGCCAGCCCAATATCCAAGGACGCTCTAGTCAGCAGCTTGGGTGTTGCAGAGCGCTACGTGCAGCGGGAATACGGAAACGGGATCAAGGTTACGGATCTTAAACTAGGCGTTGATGTCGTGATGGGAATGAGCATGTTCTTCTTTTACACTTTCCGCGATCAGCTAAGACTTGTATATAGTTTCAATGATGGGTTTGAGGAGCCGGAGAATATCCAGAAGTACTTAGAGGAGGTGCAGACGGTCCTCGTTGAAGAGTTATTGGCATAGAGATAGACTACGTAGATCTAGAGGTATATGTGCATACATCATGCCCTTGTAGTATCAAGGGTTTCATATCTCGTATTACAGTCTATTATTATACAAAACACGATTGAAAATAATCAGATATGAAAATTATGTCTCTCTTTTTCATATGTATTGCATCGCAACGTTTTCGCTACCTAGATCCAGAGATTCCCATTGGCGGAGGATTCAATGCCGCGTAATTACCAATCGTATACAAAACTTGCCTCGCAGCTGTTGTTGGTTCAGGGATAGAGACAGGGACGCATAACCCCTATTGCGTACCCCTCCATTGGCCCCATCTTTCGAGGCATTACCTACTACCTAGCTACTTGATCAAGTTAAAGTCAAGTTTGAAAATTGACTGCTCAACTTATTGGATTCGCTGACGTGGTTCATCGATCAACACAATAATTTGCCTTCCCCGGCTCCGTTACAGGCCAAGCGTGGGGTGATAACAGGAGAAGGGTTGTAGTCATCGCAAAATTCGCCAATAACCCCAGCTGAAAAACGGCGAGGAAATCCTTCGTTAAACTTATAAAGGAAGCCACCTTGATTGGATAAAATGAGAATAGGATGTTTAGTGGCTAGGCGCCCAATCCTCACCCCGAAGTCTCTTCAATCTAGGCCGCTGGGCTGACAGGGTGCTGAATCCCTTACTTGCTTGTAAGCTGGCAATGAGTAACGCTTACTTGAGAACTTATACGATAATTCGATCCCCAACATCAGTTTGGTAGTATGAGATATAGTAGGTGGTTAGAGGACCTTGTTTTTATGAGACTCCCAGCCCTGTTTTTGAATCTTCACACCTATTCGGTATTGCTGTTAGGAGTGGGTATGGCGGTGATAGTAAGTGCAGCTCAGCTCTGAGGAGTAGGTAGTCGGAAAGGAGCCGCCCAGAATAATGACAACGGATGTCAATTCCGCGGCGTAGTTCGAGAAATTGACAGGAAGGATCCCGATTCGGCTCCGATAATGCTGGTGATGCAAGGAACACATGGTATAACTACCTACCTGATGTTAGAAGTTTGGTTTTCAAGATCGCGAGCTTCGCATTTTATTTCCCATTTCAACATAGGTGCTTATCTATAGATCGAAATATGAGCACGCATTTGATCACATAATTTGATATCAAAAGCGCCATCTCACGATGGGGTTCAAATTCATCAGGTCGGTTAGCATCCTTACAGTTCGGTTGGCATCTGCAACGTGGTGAGAACATTCAAACACACTTCCAGAACAATCCTGAAGGCTTCCTGCGAAACAGAGCCAAGAGGATTTTAACATTTCAATCGAAGATTTGAACCTGGAGTCATGCACGTCAAGTACCTAGAGAGCTGGGTGGTTCGGTGTGGCTTACTTTCTCGCAGCATACCCCTGACCCATAACCCCTTATCTGACGACGTGCATAACTCGCCAATAAGAAAGCAAGAAATCATCCTAGCATACCTAAAAGGGATAACTTAAGTACCTAACTACCTACCTATCTAAGTCACATCCGGATATGGGTCCCGAATGAAACCCTCATCCTTAGAAAAGTACCAACATGCAAGCATCTATGGAACATTCTCATTCAATTCGATATGGTACTGATTAGTTATATCGTCCAAAAATATCGAAATATCGATACCGCGGTGATCTCGGTCAATTGAACGCGTAATCGGGCCAGCGCTTATTCAAGCAAGCATTCCGCGAAGATAGTGAAGGCAGGTTGACAAATCATCAAAATATTCCTGCATTTTCATTTTAGTTAGAATGACAACGTTAAATACACATCTTCGAGTAATGTAACTAAATCAATATATACTAGGTAGCTTTCGAAGCTGATTTAATTGAAACCAATAGGGATATAGAGTGATAAATTTCATGTGAGAGGTACTGTTAACGAAGGCTCAGCGACAACTCAGCAACGACTGAACTACGACTGAACGAGTCAGGTAGACTTAAACCTTAGTTTATATAAGCACATCCATATTTTTATCGACAAATATTATGTAACAATATAGTTATGCTACATCGATCAATCCGGCAGCCCTACAGCTTCATTAATTATAACGTTAGTTGGATTGTTATAAGTTGAGTGAATGTTGCTAGGTCAGTTAAAATAACCTACTTATGAATGTGCGCTATAATCCCCGGTACTTTTGGCGCTAAATGGCGCTAAACTCCACGAATTCTAGAGGGGCATCTAAAAAATAAGGTGTAAACACTAGTAAAGTGCGCTAAATTAGGTAGGTATTTTGAGGCTCTGGAGTATCTGGGGTAGCTCGTGAAGTGTAAGTTGACCGATTACAGGTTGGTATTCGCTTCCTTCAACTCCTTGAACTTATAATTATGTTTCTTTAAAAAAAAGAAAAATGAGTGAATGTCATGTAATTTCCAGTAAATGAATAAATGTTCAATGCTAGTTACCTGTTATAGGATATGTGAAGTTACTCACGCGAATTGGTTGCAACCACTTTAGACCACATACAACTATGTGGCGACCATAGAAGACCTATATACTACCATCTTGGTATCGAAGTGTATATGTAAACACCGCTTCATTGTGAATAAGCACCTTGCGTCTCTACTGCAGCATCAACATTAAGACCGACTCAGGTGTGACTCAGACAGTATTTCTAAGAAGTACTCGCGATGTATTCAATACCAAGGCGCGGCTTAGTGGAATGTCGCGGGTGTCAGTCATTGACTTTTGCCCTACCGCCACTCTCAGAGTGATTCTTGCCATGCTATTTTTCAACTGGAAATGGTATTTATATCTATTTATTCTCTATAATATGGATGTTTCCTAGTCGGTAACTTCGGCATCAAGTAACGGATACCTAGTAGCCAACTCGATGTCGGAACCACACCCCCGTGCAGACCATGCAACTCGGATAACGCACATCGAAATATGTATTGTCGGTATGGGGCCGCGAGGTACGAGTACATTCGAACGTCTCCTCGCTTCTGCACCGGAATTGCTCCCGACAAATGTACGATTGACAATACATGTTGTTGATCCGTACTCGCCAGGACCCGGACATATTTGGCGCACCAGCCAATCGTCAAATTTGTTGATGAACACTGTAGCATGTCAGGTAACTTTATTCACCGACCCTACCGTGGCATGCTCAGGTCCAATTCGAGAGGGTCCAAGTTTGTACGATTGGGCCATTCAGGATGGTATCAGAATCAAGCCAAATGACTATCCAACGCGCGCCCTGTATGGATGTTATCTAGAATGGTTTTTCAGCCAACAACTTGGAAAGATCACGGAAGGAGTGGAGGTAGAAATGCACGCTGAACGTGCTATCTCCCTCAAAGATGAACCCTCCGGACTCCAGGCCCTCACCCTCTCTTACGGTCATACAATATCCGGTCTCTCTAGCATTATTCTCGCTCAAGGTCACCTACCGCTACACCGAAATATTAAGCAGATACAATTGTCCAACCATACCAAGGGAAATAACTTACTATACTTTCCACCTTCTAATCCAGCTGATGTTGATCTTTCATCTATCACTGCAGGCGAGTCGGTCCTCTTGCGCGGCCTTGGTCTCTGCTTCTTTGACTACATGTCATTGTTGACAATTGGTCGTGGTGGTAAGTTTGTAACTACCGAAACAGGCCTCCGTTATTATCCCTCAGGTTTCGAGCCATGTTTGCACGCCTCTTCTCGACGAGGTATTCCCTACCACTCTCGTGGTGACAATCAGAAGGGGGCATTCGGTCGTAGATACCCAATCCACCTCACGGGTGAGCGCATTGCGAGACTCCGTAAAAGTGCAGACGCTGGCAATGCCCCGGACTTTAGAAGGGATATATGGCCACACATCGCTAAAGATGTTGAGCTAGTCTACTATGAGTGCTTGGTCGGACACGAGAACCACAAATTTCGGAGCCGGTTCCTGGAGGCGCAACGAGGAAACGGTGCTACCGAGGGCCAAGTTCTAGATGAATTCAACGTCCCCGAAAGCAAGCGCTGGTCCTGGAGCCAAATTTCACAGCCCTATGGCGAGCGTACCTTCTCGGCGCCTAACAAATGGAAGTCGTGGCTACTCAGATATCTTGACTCGGATGTCAAAGAGGCCAAACTCGGAAATGTTCAAGGACCTATAAAAGCTGCACTAGACATGCTGCGCGACTTGCGCAATGAGATACGGCAGCTTGTAGACCATGGAGGGCTATCAGGCGACTCGCAACAACATGACCTAGATGGTTGGTACACATCGCTAAACGCGTTCCTATCCATAGGCCCGCCTCGAAAACGTATCGAGCAGATGATCGCATTGATAGAGGCAGGTGTGCTCAATATTCTCGGTCCGGAACTAGAGGTTTGTGAAACAGATAGAGCGTGGCTCGCACGAAGCCGTAAGGTGTCGGACTCTACGGTTCGGATAACCACACTCATAGATGCCCACATTCCTCAACCAAACCTCAAACACACAGATGATGAACTCCTGTCATCTCTCCTGAAAACGGGTCAATGCCGACCACATACCGTCGAAGGTTACGAAACTGGAGGGTTAGATGTGACGTCCAGCCCGTATAATCCGATTGATTCTCGAGGCCGAGCACATGACCGACGGTTTGTTCTTGGTGTTCCTACGGAAGGTGTCCACTGGGTGACAGCAGTCGGAGCTAGACCAGGGGTGAATTCAGTCTTCCTTCAAGATACTGATGCGGTGGCGCGAGCTGCGCTATGTCGTGGGAGGGCCGATGTCGAAACCTGAAAGTAAAGAAAAGAGGAAAAGAGTTATGCTGGTCGATTAATACCTAATTACTAATAAATAAAAAATTATGTAATTGATGACTTTCATGTGTAACACAGAGTGAGTAATCAAACGCATTTCTTATTAAGCACGCCACCTCTGGGGAGGACTGGCTTAGTCATTATCACCATTGGATTTCGAGGGGTAACCTTAACCCTATCCCTTACACCCTCACCTCTAACACCCTCTATCTTGCGACGTTTCACTGTGATTTATCTGAATATTTGAGAAACTTGATTGCCTATTAGGTAGGCGAGAAAAAATATTGTTTTAAAATGTGATGTCTTGAATTAGGAGGTGAATAAAGAAGTTAAAAAATGTGACAGTTTTGGTGACGTGCGCTGTAAGGCCTAGTAGGGATGGTTTCTGGGGCTACCTAAAGCCACTAGGTCGGAGCACCTAATCAATAAAATTTAGCGATTGGTTACCTAGCAGGCACTAAACAGTCGCTATAACAAAATAGGAGACGTCACATGGACACCAACCTTGATGGAAACGTACGGCATTCCATTCAACCATTAACACTACTAACAATTACGTGTAAATCATGTGCACAAGGATCTGTAGCACGTAGAATATTCCAGTGCGACTTCGATTCATTGCTAATCTCAAGAGCTCAGGGGTGAGGAAGATGTAAGAGCGGCGTCTCCCAATAGCTGCTCCAATTACCGGTAACACCTCCGTCATATTGCTATATGGAAATGTCACATATGACGCGGACCGACCGTAAAGGTTAAGATCGCATCGAACCGTTCATAGATCTAAGGTTGGAGCCGGCGATGATAGCGGGGTTGGTCCTCCGCGTCCTCCGCATTTTACCCCAGACGGACGACGGTGGATCGACAGCGTATGACGTCCGATGAGCAAATGGTCGAACCTTCGAGCGAATAGATCTTGAGATCGTTTAATGGGATGTTAGTCTTGCTCCCACAGCGTTGCATGCCTGACATCGAACATGAAGTCACCCCTCACGAGACATCATGAGATGGATGGCCTGTCTAGGAAACTAGCTCTATTATATAGATTGCAAGCTTTCCTTCTAAGCTTGTAAGCTTTTACTAGTATACTCAACATCTCACATCGAAAAGCAATCAATTGAATCAAATCAAACAAGATACCGACATTGAACACACAATCAACCATCATGTCTGCACACGGACACGGACTGCCCGACGAAGCTGTCATGGAGGCTCACGACATGATGCATCATGCCGAGCAAGAAGAACACGAGCACGAAGCCGCCATGAAGCGAGGAATCACAGATGACATGGCCGAGGCCGAATACGACCTAATACACGGTGCCGAGGAGCGAGCGGCTCGGGACGAGGTAATATTCTGCAAGATCTAAGATACCCGACCGCGATGATCAATCGCTAACTGTCTGATAGAGGAGACGCAGGGGTTCAATGACCAAGGTCAAGAGAACCATAGAAAAACTCATCCCCGGGAGACATTGAAATATCTCGAATGATTCCTGTCGTCGCCATATCGACTACAGTGTTGTACAATATGTTATCGCGGTTCGTTTGGATGATATCCTATGTTTCTCCAAGGTCTGGTCGCTGAACATCTGGGAGGCCTTTCAATAATCTGTATCAAATATGCCTCAATCAGTTTAGTTGTACAACAATCTCATTACGGTTCTACTAAACTCGGAACATGATGTTCGTATTTGCTGGAGATCGCATTCTATCTCTCTGTGCTTCTGTAGCTCTGATCTTGGTTGATGTTGTGTTCCGCACCTTAGACGAAGTGACTTCATATAGATACCTCCCTCGCTCCTGTTCAGGCTAACCAAATGTCATTTTGATCTATGAATATCTCACTACCTAGGTAGTTAAGCCCTTCCTAACAAGAAAATGACCTAAGTTGAGGCGACGAGACATATAACGTTAAGATACTACCTTACGTAGATAGTACCTACATAGTGATTCAAGGTGAAAGGGGGGTGTAACTTGATCATAAAACCCCCAGAAAAATCAATTATTATACTAGTAACCTCTTTGATCTAAAATTAAGTAGGTACTCCGAAATTGATATATAAAACCAAGGCTTCCAAGACCTTGTCGCCAGTCACGGGTTTAGCCTATTATGTTACAACATTGCTACTACATCACGGAGACAGAAACCGGCGTCGCCCAATGAGTACGAATAACCCCGCACACCCGGAAGGAAACCCAGGTCTACGTAGCAAATATGAAGGAGGAAAGTAGTACCGATTGATATAGCATCATGTGTTCAATCAGTGGAAGTTTAAACCTGTCTTCTAGAGTATCGCGTTGCGCAAAGTAGTGGTAAAGCGATTAGCCCTATACCTCCGAATTAATCGACCAAGCAGTGTAGTTGATTGAATCTTGTAAACTAGAGTATAGCAATTGTTCGATAGACTTTCTCGGCATTATCTTTATTGCGCGCATAGGCTGAAAATGGCTGCTGCCGTTGCGACGACGCAACTTCCACATACGTTCGAAAAACCCGTAGAGGAACCCATAGAATCGACTCATCCAAGGAGACAAAATGACGTGTCGACGATTATAAACTACTATAAGGACCCGGGCGACGGATCTCTTCCAATGCCTATCGTTATCGCCAAGTAAGTTCCTTGTCCCAAATTCTCAACACCAAGGCAAAACATAACCATCGCAAAGCAACACGGTGAAGAACGAGCGTCCACATACACCCCGTCAAGTAACGATCCACGACGTAACAGGCGAAGAAGAAAAGTACTTTCTCGACAGCCACGGATTCCAGTACCTACGGCATGAGAGCAAGCTCAAGTCCTTGGAAGAGTTTCAAGACGAGGAGACTGTAAGATCAAGATACTACCCGGAATCAGTACGGCTACTGAAAGAAATGTAAGCCTACAACATAAAGGAATATCGCGTACCATACCTAACCCAAGCCCAGAACCGGCGCACCCCACGTCTTCATATTCGACCACAAGACGCGGTGCGGCCCATCGAATTGGCACAAACTCGGCAAAGGTAATCGGTCCTCGCGAGGACCCTTATTCCGAGCGCACGTAGACCAGTCCTACGACGGCGCGGAGCTCGTCCTGCGACGGTGGTTCCCAGACTCAGCGGAAGACCTGCTAAAACGGCGGTATCAGATTATCAATGTACTTCCCCTATCCCCCTTCCCTCCTTTAATTATTCCTACGGTGGAGTAGACAATAAACTGACAAACCCCCCAGCTCTGGCGTCCCATCAAACCAATCCTCAAAGACCCCTTCGCAACCGCCGACGCGACCTCGATCCCCGACGAGGACCTAGTCGCCGCCGGAATAGTATACCCACGAGACCGCGACGAGACATGGACAATAAAACCAGGGTCCACACACCGCTGGTACTACAAGCACTCGCAACAACCGTCCGACGTGCTCCTAATAAAATGCTTCGATTCCGACACGACCATCCCCGCGCGACGGGCGCCGCACAGTGCGTTTGAGGACCCGGAGCAGGAGGGCGCGGGGGCTAGGGAGAGTATTGAGACGAGGGCTTTGTTGTTTTATAAATGAGCCGGCGAGCGTGTATATATAGGTAGTTGTGTAGGGTGTTGCTGAAATATTAACGATATCAGTTTCTTTTCGTAAAGATTACTAAGAACTCTCGTAAGCAAAACACAGTGCTGACTAAAGCCGTCAGTGACCTATTATGTAAGCACGACTTATTACCTAAGCCACATATTAGGTACTGACTGAGAAACGATTCATTGTAGCGGGAAAAATCAATTTGGTATCATGCTATCCGTATCAACTAACCATCATTCTCATCACATAAAAATCGTATCCCTCTCATCCTTCACTGCCCATTCCAAGGCTTCGACGGGCTAGGCAAAGGGCTTGTTTGAACGCGGGGCCTGCTCTTGAAAACAGCCTCGTAATCTACTTCATCGTCTTCCATAAGCTCTTCGGCGATTGACGTATCATTCATATTCTCTTCTTCCAATCTAGGGAAGTAGTTATCTTTCTTCGGTAGTATCTTGCTCTTCCTCTCTGACCGTCTCCTTTCTAATCGCGCTTTCTGTTGGGCGGCTTCAAAGCCTGCCATAGATCGTCGGGTTCGGGCTACTAGGTCCTCGTATTCTTCGCCTCTTTCGGCAGGGTGACTTGTAGTATTATCAGAGCTACTTTGTACATGGCTCGGTTTTATGGGGGATAGTTGGGTTAGGTCTTCATCTCTCTCGTAGGACATCGTGCGTGTCATGGACATCCGTGTTCTCTCGGCTAAAGATAAGGTGTGTCGGTGTTTCTTCATTGGAGATGGTGATGCATTTAGCATATTTGCCAATATCTCATCGGCCATGGCTTGGGTGGGAGAAACAGGACCTGGCGAAGGTGGTATGGCATCGAATGTCTTGCTCGGCTGTGTCAGCTCCGTGGGCGAGGCATCGCGGGAAGGCTCCGTATAAGAGGTTGAAAATGATGCGGTGCTCTCTGGCTCGGCTGACTCCTGTCTTTTACCCAAAGACTTTGCTGAAGTGAAAGATTGAGGGATTGCAAATCCTGGATTGTCAAATTCAGGTGATAGACAGAGGTCTTTAGCATCTTCATTATATGAAGAGGCTTTAGATAGAGATATTTTCGGTATTTGCCCTTTGGATTCAACAGTAGGTTTGGTGGAGTTAAGGCGGTAACGACGTCCAACTGGAAGCTTTGCAATCTTCTCAGGTGGTTGTATATCCTCGGGCTCTTCCTCCCATTCACTAATATCGGAAATTGGATCAGTTGTTGACTGGGGTATTGCAAGGTCTGAGTTTGTATCAATGACCGAGCTCCTCCTCGGACCTCTGAGAAGATTAGAAAAGTCGGGAATTTTCGGTTTTCCGATAGCGTCAAGCTCGGTTTTCATATTGCTAAGAATACTGGCGTATTGCGGGGGCGGGGCGCTGAGAGGAACCCTGTCTTTTATTTCTGCCGGGTCGATGCTTAATCCCAGATGAGCTGTGAAGCCGAGATCAATACTCTTTGACTTGCCCTTATCTTTCGAGCCCTCTGCAGGCGGCGGTGGCATATTTCCAAACATCTTCTTTCGAAAATCATCCCATTTCTCCAACCTTGCCTTCTGGAGGCGAACTCGATTGTCCAGCTGCTCTAAGAGACCAGAATTCTGGTCTTCGAGGTCAGAAATTCTCCCCTCTCGAACACCAGCCCAGACATCGTCAAACTTGCTACCCAAGAGCCCACCCTTGCGCGAAGGAGTACCGTTAAAAAGTAATGAATCGATCCATTGGTCGTTTCCGGTCCAATTAGTCTTTACAATTTTGTAGACCTCTTTCTTCGCCTTTTCCGATGTTTCCGCCACACTTCGTTCGGTGTCTGCCTTGACTTGCTCTTTTCGTTGGCTGAGACCCTGTTCCTTGGAAGCCAATAACTTTTCGAAATCACGATACTTCTCTCGCGCAGCATCCTTCCTCGTTAATAGGGAACGCAGAGATGCTTTGTGGGCTAGTAGTAGTGTATTGAGTTCCGTACGGTCTCCGGAGTAACCCCAGTTCTCCAACGAAATGTTTTCCGAGACAGTAGGTCGGTATTCAGGTCCCGAATTAAGCGCTCGCTCTGCCACCAACTTCTTCAACACTGCCGAGGAAAATACAGCCAGAACTTCTTCGAGTCGCTCGCCTTTACACTCGTCTAGCATAGTTTTCCGTAACACCGCATCACGACCAAGCACGCCATTTTTCTTGGCTTGTTCGAGGCCGCGGAGAAGAGCGGCCCGGAGGTTGGTAGACTGAATCTGGTCGAGGGGCGGGAAGAATGGGCGTAATTTCTACGAAGCATTAATACATCTATCTTATTCAGTTGTTAGCTTAAAAACATACATTTTGAGTCTCATTGGGATCCCAGAGTGCAAAAAGTTGGTATAGAGCCCATTCTACACACTGAATCCGCTTCTTCTGCCCACTCGCAGCATCCTTCGTAGAGAAAGTTGCAAGATTTATTCCCGGCCAATCGGGTTCGAGATCGAGGTCTAGGAGACGTAGATTTGTAAGGAATAGGGCTGTGTTCGATGTAGTGGTAGGTATCTGAGCTGAGGTGATGGTAGCTGAGACAGGCTGAGGGGCGGTCAAGGCAGATTTGGCGGGGACGCGTAACGATCGTGATCGTGCCGCCGACGAGTTGGTTTGCTGAAGCGACATCGCGGCATTGTTGACGATGTTTAATGGAAAGGGTTTCCTAGTTTGCCATACGTATCGATGGGTAGGACTTCCACGTAGGTATTGAAACCTACAATTAGTCGAACGACTTCCCGTACTGCCAGAATAAATAGGTGTAAGATGGTGGAGTTGTGAATTGTCGGAATTGTTGATTTATCCAACGCTCATGCGTCAAAAGGTTGCACTGCTTATCGATAGGGCGTTGATCCCGCTAGCTTTTCCATTTCGGGATTTACAGTGCATTAATCAATCGCTAGCGTCAACGAACCCCTGGGGTTTGGCCAATCGTCTCTTTTTAAGCGTAGCCCTAAGAACTTACCAGCCTTCCGGGTTGCTACAGGGCATTATAGTTCTGTAACCATACCTGATCAGGCCATCTTCTTCAAATGTTCGTGTTATCAAGTGCAATACCGCCTCACGAGGTGAACACTTCTCATTTATCTTCATTGTCGCAATGCTTAATTCCTGGCGAGGCTCCTCATCTACACAGATTAGTACAAAGGAGCCATATGCCCGAGTCGAAATATCGCAGAAGGATGTTTAGGTAGCATGTGTATAATTCGAATACATTCCGCGATCTTTCCCTTCCGTCTTGTCCGATTATAAACCCGTTATCCAGCGCCGTATATTCCAAATTCATCAATCACTCCAAGGGCACATCTATCCATACAGCATTTTCGCTTCATTCAACATCCGCCACCAGCACAGCACAGCTAAAGAGTGTAGTAACCCGCGCCCCCTAATCTGCCTAACCCCTCCCCTCCGCCCCTCCCCGCCACCACCACCTATCCATCTATCACCTACGCATCACCAGCACCATCACCACCATCACAATTCCATCCACCACCACACATCACTCATCCTCCACCTCCTTCCCACACCCCCTCGAACACTGCCCCTCGCTCACACACTTACACGCACCGCACGTGCCCGCGAGGATAATCGTCAAGTCGCCAGAAACCGGGTCGCAGTGCGCGCCGTTGTTGCTCGCCGAGCACATCGCCGTGATCCCGGGGGACCCGCAGTCCAGGCGCCACGACGCGGGCGCTTCTTCTGCGGCCGTGGACACGGTTACGGGTGCTGCTAGGACGAGTGCGGTTGTGGTGTATTGCAGGGCTAGGAGGAGGGATTGTGGGAGCTGCGGGGTGGGCGTGGGTTAGCTAGGTACCTAGGTAGGTGAAGTTGGTTTTGAGGTTGGAGTCGGGGTGATAAGGTAAGTAGATATGGGGGGATGGAAGTAGGGGTTTTGAACGAGCGAACGAACCTTCATCTTGCAATGCGGTGTGGAATATCCTAGCTCGCGGGTATAAATCTCGATTTCTTATCGGACGTCACGCAAGGGGTTTTCGCGGGAAAAGTCTACGATGCAGCGAGGAAGAGAAGAGGAAACGTCAGACCGAGAAGATGATCGGCCGCGTCGTTGACTTATCTAGTAGAGCAAGGGAGTATTCGATATTGGCACCTTGTCATCTATTTTTCTGCGTTTGCCACCAGCATGGGTAGTAAGACAGATATATATATCGCAGCGTACCCGCGAGCCCGGTCTCGACCTCCCGGGTCCTTACCGACTACCGCTTGCGGCCGAGAGGGCCTTGGTGAGCGAGATGTGGCCGGATGTAACACAACCGCATGGAGATAGGACGTACCGAGTGGTTGGCTAAGTTAATATCCATATTCCTATGTATACGAGATGTCCTGGCAGTCTAGCTTGTTTATGATTATCCGGAGAATCGCTAATAGATGACATGTAATAGGTAGTTTGGACCTAAGTAAGGGCTGTCGAACCTACATTTGATATGTTGGTTTAAAGTTATGGGGCCAGTTGGGATGACAAGATATCATCTCATCCGATTGTCAAGAACGTTGGTGAAAAATTACGGTTTATTCAAACTAGAACATCGCGAATCCTCGAAACGAAATAGCCCACAAGTTCTACCCTTGAGACAACTTCACTACAGTTCCCTGGCCTGACTTGGCATTCCTCGTCCAACGATCCTAGATGTATGGCCATTCTTGAGTCGGTCTTGTAGCTTCTAAAAATACCTACCTAGGTACTCGATCGACGCCCTCATTAATTATCCGGGACGTGGGAGACCAGCATCCAGAAATAGCGAGCCCATTTATCCATATTGCAATTGACAGGGTGGGATACGGGATCGACTACGTGGAACTAGAAATCCCCGGATGCCCGTGAATCCTGATTCGGACATGAGCACATGTATTTCCTCGACCATACGTAGACCGAATATACCATCGCGATACCGGAACTCGGCACCATGCCGACGCCCCAGTCGTCCGTGGCGGTAGGCGACTCGATATCAGTGCCCCATAATCATCACACAGCTAATTTAAGTGGAAGGTATGAAGAGCGTGCGGCTCCTCAAATTATTAATATCACAGAAGCATTCTCCAAACCATAGTGAGTTTTCATAAATCAATCGTTATTAAGCGCACATCAAAAGCTACCTTGTTGCCAAGCTACGTAACATTTGCAAACCTGAGGGGCATACCAGCACCAAGTATCAAGCACAATCCCGCCAGCAGACTCCTTCCTTCACGCAGCCAACGTACCCATCTAAAAGCGAGATCGAACCAAACCAGGTGATCGAGAATTTTGATTTTCTCATTTTCCTCCTTTAGTCGTAAAGACCCATATCAAGAGCTGATAACAGGGTCAAGGTGAGTGAGAACATCCTCTGGAGTTCACGCAACTCATCTATTATGGGACCGGTTCAAGTTAGATCAGTGAATACCGAATAAACCCTTCAGTTCCGCAATGGTCAATCGTCCAACGCCTTGGGCGCCTTCTTCACTTAAGGCTGCATTGACAAGCGTACGTTTCTTTTCCTGTAGTTCGCGGATGCGGTCCTCGACAGTTCCTTCAATCAGGATGCGGTGAACCGTAACCTCGTTCTTCTGACCGATACGGTGAGCTCGGTCGATGGCTTGTTCCTCAACGAACGGGTTCCAGAACGGTTCAATGATAATCACATGGGTCGCCGCGGCAAGGTTCAAACCTGCGTTGCCAGCTGACAGACTAACCAGCATGATCTGGACGTCAGGCGAAGTCATAAACTTCTTGACAGCTTCGTCTCGCTCTTTATGATCCATGCTTCCGTCGTAGCGCACATATTTGAATCCGTCATCGATTACGGGGATCTCAAGCAGGTCGAGGAAAGACGTCCACAGTGAGAAGATCAGAGTCTTCTCCTTGGGGTTCTTCTCTCTGATAGAGCGCAATATCTCCAATGTCTTGTCGGTCTTAGCGCTTGGAACCCAATCCTTCCTGAGCTTTTTAAGGTACTTGGCTTTCGCAGCTGCATTACTAGAGCTGGCCTTCTTGAGGGCCGCCAATGACATGAATTTGTTCTTTCTCGTACGCCGCTTCTCGCCAACTCCGCCAATTCCTTTGCTTTTCTTTCTCGATCCCACGGACTCGTTGTTAGTCCGCTTTCGCTTACCATGAGAGCGCTTCGGCTTCCACTCTCGCGCATCCGAGTCTGATTCTGAATCAGGCGTGATCTTACGCTTGCTAGACTCCGCG
This sequence comes from Annulohypoxylon maeteangense, assembly GCF_022496945.1. Classification (NCBI taxonomy): domain Eukaryota; kingdom Fungi; phylum Ascomycota; class Sordariomycetes; order Xylariales; family Hypoxylaceae; genus Annulohypoxylon; species Annulohypoxylon maeteangense. Next base: position 719,887 of record NW_025953249.1, on the reverse strand, counting down.
GGATCATCTTTAGACTTCGTCGATGCAAGTCGTTTTCGGTTCCAGATTGTCGTCAGAGACGCCAGGGACTCAGCGTCGGAGTCGTCCGCACCCCCCTTCTCCGCCGATCCCTCTTTTACGGGAATCTTCTCATCCGTCTTTTCTTTCTTGGTAACTTCCTCATGATTTGACTCCGAGCGGTGTTCAGGCTTTACAGCTTTAAGCGAGTCATCATCTAGTTCGGAATGCTCAGACTCATCAGCATCGCCTTCGTCATCTTCCTCCTCATCCTCATCCTCGTCTTCACTACCAGATACAATGAAATCTTTGAGGTTTCCACGATCATCAATATCGTCCTCGTCATCATAGTATGAGTCGTAATCCGAGTCATCATCCGAATCGTCGTCCGAATCATCTTCGGCGCCCGCTCGAAGTTTCTGGGGCATGTGAATCTCCAGGAAATAGCAGTAGCATATAACCTTATCGGGTTTCATCTTCAATGCGCAGCCTTGCTGGGGGCATGGGAACTCTTCTTGGGTATCTGGACCCTTAACTTCTGTCATAGCGGAAAAGCATGTGCTGCACACCGGGTGGCCACAGGGGTATATGATAAGCGGGTTCTTAGTTGTTGAATGACAGAGTGGGCATTGGAATTCCTCTTGGCCCTTGAGCTTTTCGACAATTGATTTTCTAAGCTTGGAAGCAAGCTTGCACATGTCATCCGCCGAAAGTTGTATACCCTCTGGGATGCCGAAGTCCCTAATGAGGTGCGGATGGCAGCAAGCTTGGCGTAGACGGAGGAGCAACACCAGTATGTAAGTGTACTGCCTCATGATCATTCCCTTCTTCAGAAATCGGTTCACCTCGAGTTGCTGCTTAAGTTCGAGAGCAGTATAGAAGGCCTTCTGGTCCTCGTTGAACTGGGTCATGGCATCCTCTCTAAAAAGAGAAGGTAATCGAAGGATTGGCTTGCCATCAAGCACGCTTCCCTTGGTCCGTCTCAGGGTGATGCTTCTGAAGAGGGTTTGAAGTTTTCTCATGGCCCTATCGCCAGCATCGCCGCCCCAATTCTCAATTGGTTTATTGATATCCCAGTTGAATCGGATCCATTCGTCGTAAGGTTTGATCTTAAGAAAACGTATGAGAGCATAGATTTCTTTCACCTTGTTCATGAATGGAGTACCCGTCATGCAGAGCCGGTACGTCGCCTTAATCTTATTTGTACCCTGAGAAGACTTTCCCGTTCTAGTCTTGATGTGATGGGCTTCGTCAAGAATGACTCGATGGAAGAAAGCATGTTCGCTGAGGATAACGGGCTTCTTCGTCTTCTTGCCCTCGTCGATGGCTTTGAATTCCCAAGTAATTGTCCCATAGGTGGTCAGCACAATGTCGTAAGCGAGGAGCTTAGCGACCGTGACTCCACGTTTTTCGGGGCCATGATATAAGAGGGTCTTGAGTCTGTACGCGGGCTTCACCTTCGACTCAATTTCCCGCTCCCATTGTCTCAGTAGGGCAAGCGGGGCGACGATAAGCGTGGTCTTGCGGGCAGGGTGCGTGGGTGGGTGCGCTAAGATCAAGGCAAGTGATTGAATGGTCTTTCCCAAACCCATGGTATCTTGTTAAGCGGTTAGCATCTCTTGTCATAGTCAAGGTAAGTTAGATGATTTAAAAATACCTGCTAGGATACCGCCTCTCTTGTTCGGATCATCTTCCTGTTCCATCAACCAGGTAAGACCAACCTTTTGGTGGTCCATTAGCGTACAAGACATGGCAACAGGCGTGGCCTTTCGTTGCTCCGGGCGGATATCAATCTCGGGCAGGTGCAAGAGTTGTTGCACAGCCTGGCGCTCCTGCGCCCGTGGAGCTTCCATAGGCGATGCATCGTGCGCAAAATCAGGACGATCATCTTCATCATCTTCATCAACCTGATCGTCATCTTCGTCTTCATAATGGTCATCGCTATTTCCACTAACAGGAGTCGGCGGGTGAGCATCGGAGGGTCGGTGTGGATAGCGCAGAACTTGGTCTGGCTGAAGCTGAGGTAGCTTAGGTACATAAGGCTGGTGAGGCTGTCGAGCCTGATCAGGCTGCTCAACCTGCTCGGCTCGGCTTTGATCAAAAGCACTCATCGATGTCTGATATTCCGAGACAAGCTCAGGCGCACGTCGCAACATGTCAGAAACATCGGGGAGGAAATCCTCGGCGGGTCTATCGGACCCCATCATGAGCAAGAATTCCTGGGCAAACTGAGGTCTGCCAGGAAAACGGTCCTACGTGGGCGCACAGTCAGCATATCAAAAATTTTCGATGTCGCAGTTATTGTGCCAGTAAACGCAAATACTAAATCTTACCCGGATAGCTCTTGCAAATCTGAGAATAGGTTCAACTTCAGATGCTTCTCTTTTTATTCTCGGGGGTTGAAACTGTTGCTTCGGCTGAAGTGGTTGTTGGTGTTGGTGTCTGTGATGTTGCCGATGTGTCAGATTGTATTGAGGAACACCATGAGGATTTTGTTGTAGTGGCTTGTCGTGGTGTGTTTGAATGAAACTTTGTCGGCGCGATAATTCTCGGACTCGCTCCTTTTCGCGGCGCACTTCTTGTTTTTGTTGTACTCGCAAATATTCTTCGCGCAGAAGTGCTTCTCTCTTATCCTTTTCGTGCAAGTCTTGATCTATCACAGATCGGCGATCAATCCCGAGAAGACTCTTATCATCAGGAAAATCAAGTTGTGGGTGGTTAGTAAATGGGGTGGGTGTAGAAGAGTGGGAATGTGAAGAATGTTCACGTTTGAGGTTTTGTGAACGTTGGTTGTCCAACGAATCTCGGGTTGAAGAGGAAGAAAAGAGTGGTGGCATTGTGAATTTATATTGTAACGGCGTGATATTTTGAGTTTTTTTTTCCTAGGTAGTTGCCTAGAGGAAGGCACGGTCAGCGTGGTATGCACGACTGTAGGTACGGCAGGTATGGCTATAAACACGGCGGTACTAGGTAGGCACGGCGGTAGGCACGGCAGTAGGCACTGTATTGTACAATATGTACAATGTGTACTGGAAGGCAAGTTCGCCGGGTTCAGCAAACGTAGCTGAAGAGGCAGGCTCGATGCTGCCGTGGCAACACTAAACTGCGCCTCTGACGCCTATTGGAAATTATCACTTTAAGGTCTCTAAGGTTGAATGTTAGGCTGAAATTGCCTTCATCAGACTATGCTGCAGGTGCAAACCAATTCTACTGGAGGAGGGAGATGCATACCACCGTAAGTTTCGCAAGGCTTGAGATCACCTCCGTTTGCCTGGCGGTTGCTTGGGTACAAACGAAAATTTAGGAAGCAAATGTAACAATAATCCCAGGCGAATGGGAACCGGTAGGTCGGTTCGTACAGACCTCCTGAAGATTGACGCGCAGGCTCGCGTAACCACGTGCATTACTTTTTTTTAGCCGGGCAGGGTTCGTAGAACAGTCCGAGCCTGCTTAATCCGTTTACGGACATCCATATCCACATCAGATAGTGTAAATAGGTACATCTATGTAGTATCAAAAAGCAAATTCTAGGTACTTACCAGGTAGGTGATAGGTACCAACCTCCTTTGTTCATACATAGTACCTAGCCAGTAGCGTAGGATTTCTATCAACTGGAACAGTACGTATAATTTTCTACACGTCTTTTGCTTTTAAGCTAAATTTCTTTTAAGGCATTTCCGCCCCTTACAAGTCGCATTCTAATCTTTAGCCCTATGAGATATCATCCGTATCTACGGATCTCACGGATATAAAAATCTAGCCCTAAACCTTCCCGAATATGACGTAGCACTGCATTTGTGAATCAAGATAGTAGGGGTTAATGCCCGTCCCCGCAGCGGGAAGACCCCTGGCGCGCAGACATAGCAGGCACAGGTGGTGGGTCATACCCTCCCAAATCCCCGTAAACTTTGGAGTATGCTAGGCACCTACCAATTATCGATCACCTATGAAGATCTAACGAACAGGGGGGCAGTGGAGTTAATTGTTGTGAATTATATAGGTAACTTAAGTTACCACCTGCAATGACCAGTAGGATCAGATTCCTGCTTCAGTAAGCCCTGTAGCTGAAGCACTTGAACTATCCATCCATCTTACAACACACAGTTCGACGAGACCAAAGACTGTGCTGAAGATGCTGAAGATGCTGCAGATGCTAGAGACGGGATCTAATCCAATTGGCCAATGCTGCCCGTCTTCTATCAGCTTCTGTCAGCTTCTATCAGCGACAGCATGAGGCCTCTAGTCTCTGGTTCCCAAGTTTCGTACAGCTTGTGAGACACATTCCGAACCATCTTCCTTCTCCATGACTCGACGTAGGATCTCCATCTTCTCCGCCATCTTCATTGCGGCGTTGATGCGATCTTGCTTGCTGAGTCTTGTCATCTTAGCTGTGAACTTGTCTTCGTCAAAGTACGAAGAGTCGAAGTGACAGCCATCGTCGACAGTGGCTTCGAAGTTCTCGGTCGTTTCCAGCCCATGTCGTTCTTCAACCATAAGCATATTGTTCGTACGCTTCACGTATAGCTTGGTTGTTCGTGATTGGGGCTTGCGAGTGCACAGTCGCATCCACATCTCGCTGAGAAAAAATTAGTATGAGTGAGAATATCTATAGGGGTACACGAGATATATAAACTTACCGATAGGCTCGTGTAGGGAGACGTTTATAGCCCTTGTTGTCCATGTCTTCAACTACTGCATCCCATTTTTTAACCTCGCCGAGTCGGCATCTCACAGTCGGGAAGGTTAATTGTCCGTGAGCGGCGACGCTTCGAATGAAATCACCCTTCATAGGCTTGGGCCAATGCGGCGGAGCCATCTTGTCGAACTGCAACACGATCCTAGTGATTCTTTCTCGTAAGTAAATCAATTCAAATCCGACCCCAAACATGAATGTACTAGGTAGGTATAGTCGCGATATTTTCAAGAACTTACGGCAAATCTGCAAAGCGTGTAGGGAGAGGATTATGCAGCTGCAAATGCGCGAGGTGAATGGTGGAAGTGGTGAGGAATGATGGGAAAATTGCGTGATGGACACGCGTATGTTGAATGCGAAAGGCATCACTATCTAGTACCCTAAGATGGGCTCTAATTGCTGGTATACTGAATATCTTGTGAGGTTCCATTAGAGATATTCTAGACGGTATTTGCTGCCCAGCCCGTAGTAGTATCCCATCGTCGAAGGGGCGCCGTCTTCATTGTTCTGGGTAGGTACTGTCTATGTTTCTACTTAGGGGTTATAACCCTATTCTTGGACATCTACCTACCTAGGTAGACATTCATTATAGACATTTGATATCATATTAGTAGGTAGCTTCGAGTGCTTGCTCGTTATACTATAACACATGAGCTGTTCCACGTAGCTACTAGGTATGTTAAACTTGATAGCATCCGGGTATCAGCAGCTGCCTGAACTCGAGAGGGGACAAAACATAGCTAATAACGTTATAACGCACATATACGTCGAAATCAACATCTAGCATCAATATAATTACTTAGTAGGTATCATTGTTAATTGGGGCAAGTATAGGTAGGTGTTTTAATATCTCCTTTATTTGGCTTCATTCGTAAGTGATACGATAATCTATTATAACAATTAACAAGCCAAGCACTACTTGACATTATAGAAATCCTTAGAACTTCATATTTTTGGACTTAACATTATCCTTTCATAATTTCTTGAGGAAATCCACGGGCTAGGTATGTTATCAGCTCTGCCAGCAGCGATATAATGATAGTGACTTACAGATGTATAAATTTTCAAATAGGATCAGGTCTTCGTTTGCAAGGGACTATCATAAGCCTTGTACCTATGTACCCAAAAAGTTGTGTAAGTCCTTGGATCGAGGCAATAAGAAATCGGCTCACTAATACGAGCCCAATATCATTTCATAAAGACGTGGTTTTATTAAACTGTGGCTGAAGAGGTCGAAATTCTAGAGATATCGGAGTAAAGGGTAGGTACATGTTGGTCATTCTTTTAATGGGTGGTTAGACACCACTATTTTACCTACGAATCTATAAAGACTACATGCAGCGAAGTAGGTAGGTACTTACCTAGTAACGGAAGGCATATAAATCATAAGAAGGTTCTGGTTTTCTAAGAATCTATTCCTAGATTAGACCTAATGGCCGGTGTGGCATGGCAGTGTTTATAATCGACCCATTGCTATAGCTCTGGGATCAGTGGTGAATACTCGCTTGAGGGTTCGATTCCCTCGGCGGCCGTCTCAACTCTTTTTTTTTCATTCAACCACACTCTCACCCTCTTTTATTTTTTATTCTTTTTTTTTAAAAAAGACTATTTTTAGTTCATTCTTGCCTAGGCACACTCGTTTCTATTCCCAATTGACCATTAATATGATTACTAATGGCACTAGCTATTGGCACCTCTCCTCGCCCTTGTCGCCGAGGAAAAGGAGCAGTGCCTAACGAAAATCAGCCTACTTTGTACCTACCTACCTACCTGGGCGGGTTGCATGTACCTAGGTACATATTGGCGTTTTAATATTAACATAATTAGGAGCGGATGCCTCATAAGGCTACGGAAAATGGAGATCATTGGATGATGGCGTGTCGGAGGTATTGTGGCCAGCTGAAAACCTCTTATCATATGCAGCCAGCACATCGATTGCACCTAAATAGACTAAGGTGCATACGCCAGCCACCAATCCTCATAGCCTGCTGCCTCCACGTACCATTTACCTCAACAGAAAAACTCAATAATACCTAGGGCAGGTGGGCAGGTAGGTAGACATATATATTTCCTATATTTTCCTGAGGAGACAAGTAACTTGTCTCATTTTAGCCACGTCGTACCTATGATATCGCAATGCTCTGTGCAATCTGTACAGCATTAATCAAATGTATCCCCCTTTTTAGTTATTGTCCAGCTCCAGATTATGAAAACAATACTCGCCATCAATCGCTGCACGAATTGAAAAATTCGGTTCTAGAAGGCTGTGTCGTCTGCAAACGAATTTTAGTGCACATCGGACGCCAGTACGAGGATGGCGAAACATGGCTCGAGAACGCTCTATTAACTGTTGATCATAACGCCAGATTGATCGGGTATAAAGCGTACCATTATGGTGACTCCTGTAGTGTGCGATACTCGTTGCCCTATGACGCACAGGGAGGTGTCTTTGCAAACATCAAAATGCCCCAACTCGTATTCTCTTCACCACAAATCGATCCTACTATACCTAGCATCACGCCTCAGAGCACTTCAACAGCTGATGCGATAGATCTGTGGCGTTACTGGTTTCGCACCTGTTCTGAGTCCCACCCTGTTTGCCGTGAGAAGGAATTAGGACTGCAACATTTTCTCCCATCCAGATTAATTGAGATACTTGATACTGGCGATACGCTCCACTGGAGGCTAGTGTCTGGCTTAGATATCAACACTACGAGATACGTAACTCTGAGCCACTGCTGGGGAGAGTCTGAGCATATAAAACTCATCAAGGACAAAGTCGCGCCGTTTCGAGAGAAGCAACCGGAGTCTATCCTCCCCCAAACCTACCGTGATGCTATAAGGGTTGCATTGTCGTTGGGAGTCCCATATATCTGGATAGATTCTATATGCATCATTCAAGATGATCCCGATGACTGGAAAAATCAAGCTTCGTTAATGGGACAGATTTATCATAATGCCTGCTGTAATATCGCGGCCTCGTGGGGTACTGATGGCACTGATGGGTGTTTTAATCCTGAACGATCATGTCTGAAGTCTGATGTTAGTACAAGGATCAAGATGGATGGAGATCATGGACCAGAAGAATATCTGGTAACTGATGAAGATATATATAAATCTGAGGTTATAGAGGCACCCCTTAATAGGCGGGGCTGGGTGATCCAAGAGCGGTATCTAGCGAGGAAACAGCTGAGCTTCGCCAAAAGCCAAGTTTACTGGGAATGTCTAGAGCTCAGCGCTTCGGAAGACTTCCCTAAAGGTATTCCAAAACAGATGCAGGATCCATACCAAGAGTCGATGGCTTCGGCAAAACCGAGCTTGAATCCTGTGGGAAGAAGCCAACTTCGTTTTATCTGGTCTAAAGTGGTCGAATCATACTCTATGTGTGACCTTACAAAGCCATCAGACAAGACAGTGGCTCTTGCTGGGCTGGCCAGTGAGATGAAGGCTGCTACTGGTTACACGTACCTCGCTGGACTATGGGAGGAAGACATCGAAAAGCAATTGCTTTGGGAAAGCCGCGAACCGAGCCAGCATTTTCCACTCAAACACTCGCCCTATATTGCTCCGACTTGGTCTTGGATGAGCTTAGATGGACCTGTACGATATGATACTAAGTATGGTTATCAGCATATTCAGGAATATACTCGGAGTCGGTATGGCCCCTCGTGCCCTCCTCTAATCAGAATTTTGAAGGCATCTATCGAAGCTGGTAGTTCTGATAATATGCATAGCTTTGTATCAGGTACGTTGGAGCTACGTGGAATTGCGATACGGGCTGTCGCTACACGAATAATGGACTTTAGGAGTCCAGGCTCAATGTACAGGCTGGAAATTGTTAATCACGCGAAAGTTATAAACGATACTTGGACGAGACCTATCATTGTTGTTATTTGGTGGGACGAGAACGTGGCCTCTAAGCTGTATGACCCAGAGGGATGGTATAGACTGAAGAAAGAACGGGCTCAGTCTTTACTATTTATGTTTGTGTTGGATGGTGATAGATCTCATTGGAAGGAAGGTTTGGTTTTGGAAAGATTACGTGGACAGGAGGAAAAATACCGCAGATTAGGCGTATTTGGTACCCAGCATCTTGCTTCAGGAAAGTTTGACCTCGGCTACGTAATTAGAAGGAAACTAGGACTGGAACCCATCATGAACCATACTTATGGGTGGACACCTATTGCACAGAAAGATTTCAACCTTGAGGATGAAAGGTTGAAGGATCTGGTATACACTGTTACTATCGTTTGATGTCGATTACAAGACAAGGTGCGCTGCAAGTTTGAAGCTCCTAGGCTATTATGCGTCTAAAAGGTATCTTTAAAACAATAAGTTGTATTTGCATTATCCATTACACACTTATATCAGGTTCTGAATCTCATAATATCCACCTTTGCCCCAACATTAGTGTCGAATAACACCACGGATCGACCTCCCCAAACTTCCCATTTCTCTATACCTACCACTAAGGCATAAGAAACCCTTCAATCCGACTCATCAAAGAAACTCGCCGTCCTCTTCAAGCTAGACAAGTCAATAAGCCCCATCACACGCCCATCAAGGCGTCGCACATTCTCATCCCAGTACCAGTAAACCGCACACGCCGCCGCCGTGACAACGATCTGCGTGATCCCTATCCCCAGCGTCGCCGCCTTCAGGCCATCCCACATGAAAATCGCATTAGGCAAGCCGAGGATAAAAGCGCCGACGACGAAACTCCGCAGACATGTCAGACCACCGTGCATATCCGCCGTATTGCGCAGACCGACTGCGAGATTGGCCGAGGTAAATGCCGTAGACTGTTGGATGATCGGCCGGATGGTGGCGTCTAATGCCAAAGACCCTGCTGCTAGGAGACCGAGCAGGAATGACGCGACGGGCAGGCTGATCCGGTTTAATCCCAGATCCCACGGCGTGCTGAACGGTTTGGCGGAGCCGTCTGTTGGCATCTCCATTGACCCCGCGAGGTACAGACCGAATCCGAGCATGCCGATTGAGGCGATGCCGGTGCCGACGGTAAGAGCTGTCAGATGGACGGTGTGTGTGAAGCGTATTTGGAACATGGATGAGGCGAGCGCTACGGCTACAGGGGTTGCGAGGAGGAATGGTCCTGTCATGAGAGTGCCGAGGGGTGCTGAAGGCAGCATGAAGGGGAGGGGAGAGAAGAGTAGGGAGAGCGAGCTTGCTAGACTCCAGAAACCGGCGTAGGGGAGAAGTGTGACGGTGAAAAGGAGTCCGGTGGTCGGTGCAACCATGGCTCGGGGTGCTTGTAAGATTAGAGATAAGTTGATTTCGTTTGCTTGATATGACCAAGGCTTCATCTTGGTGACATATTCAATAGCGGCTTCTTTCGTGTACGTCACGGTTGGCCAGAGAGCCTGAGAACGTTCGATGGTTGGTGGTTGTATTTCCTCCACTGTACGGTTGTAAGCTGTCTCAGGGGCTCCAAAGACTAGCAGTAGAATCGAAAGCGATAGGAATGCACTCATGATCTCGAATTGAACTTCGAAACCCCTTGCGCTAGCTGACGCAGTGCCGCCAAGTAATGGAGAACCTAGCATAGTAGCGATTGAGACAGTATAGTGAATTATGATCATGAGATGACGTTCATGTTCCTGTGACAATTAGCATGAGTTTCAGAGAGTAATTCGGTAGGAGTACCAACAAAATAGGTGTCCTGGATCGAGCCCAAGACCAAAGTATCGAATGCGCCCCATCCCATTCCCTGGAATATCCTCGCGACCATGTTCTGCGCCAAACATCCCCTTACGTGAGTGTTCCAAACCACTCCAATGAATATCATTACCATTGACGCCAGATATACGGGCCTTTTACCCCATATCCTCGCTATTATTAAAGATGCCATCCCAGTTATCGCAGACACCATTAACGGCACGGCGGTTAGGGCGACCGCTGCTGTATATGATACAGTTTCCTCGATCGCGATTACGCTGTTCACGCTGATATACGCCGTCTTCATTACCCCGACAAGTGCGACCATAGAAAGGAGCGCGCCTAAATTTAAATGCTTCTTCCATAGCGGCCAATTCAGAGGATCTTCGGGGTCTTCGCTGGGTTGTGGAGATAGTTCGACTTTCGCATATTTTCCCGTGCCGTACTTGATAGTCCGTTGTGAAGTTGTGGTTGAATATGACGCCCCCGTTGCCGTGGTTGCCATCGTAGCGGTGGTAGCCGCAGTCCCTGGTCTCGGCCAGTCTTTCGTTATCGGCCTTGGGGGTTTCTCTTCCATCTCCGGCGACCCTAGTGTCAGTCTGACGTTTCTCTCATTGCCTCCTAACGCCGTCAATAACGACTCGAGGGTATTCGTAGTGGATGACACCCGGTTCGCGTTCACCTCCACATTTATATTTACGTCTTTCTCTTCTTGCACACTCGAGTCTGGGATCGGTAAGGGCGTTGGCGGAGGTAACGGAGGAAGAGTCTTTCGGACATTTGCGGTTGTTCTTGGTATCATTCTTGGTGGTATAGGAAAACTCTTTTCTGCCTCGGATATCTCCATCATCGATTCTGTCATCGACTCCGACGTCGACTCGTGTCGTTCCATGATGATCGATTCCAGTCCTTTTACCCCACTCTCCGGCGATCAATCTTCACCTAGTAATTATTCCTTTACGCTTTAAAAGACCCTCAATCGCGTCGTCGACGGGCAAATCACAATTAATGAATGTATAAAAAAAGAACGTAGCTAATACAATCAAGAAATACTTAAAGAAAGGGCAGCCAGGCCCGCGAAGATCAACTTCGATGAAGCGAAAGTGTATAAGAAAATTGATGTAAGAGCGACAAACCTTCAAAATGTAGTTGAAAACGCAGATGAAGAGAATTCATCAGTTGCGATCGAGGACTAAGCTCTGTCTCCATCCGCGACAGGGTCGCACGGACAATTCGTGCGTGAGATCGTCCTCCTCTTCATGGATCATCACGGACGCTAGCAATTGTGAACAAGGATTTTATTCGCTGTATCTCAAAATTGTGCCGGGTCGAATGCGCCCACGAAACAATACAAGGTAGCCTGACTCCTGAGCTTTGGTAGTCATGACTCGGTGGCTGACGAATTGTGCAGCTCGAGGAGATCGAGCAAAAAGCCGCACATCCTCCATCATCATCGTCACAGTTTACGGTGAGGTTCGTACGGTATTTCGTGGAGCCTCTAGATAAGAGACATTGTTCCAGTCAACCGGTCAGCCGGTCAGCAATTACCGAGGCTAAGGCTCGACATATCACTTGCGGCTCTCTAAGCAAATGGATCTTTTTCGGAAATACGGAATGGCGTGGCGTATGATCTGGACCTTGGTTATTCGATCCAGCAGATCGAGCATCTCGTGAGAGTCGTAGGATAACGATAAGAGAAAAACCAGAAACCTCTTGGAACTCGGCTCATTCCGAATTACGCTTGGACCAGACTATTGAAACTCGCCTGATGCAGGGGGTGTGTCGCGGATCATCCCGCGTTGTAACGCTGAAGACAAGTATCGACTATCACGGAGCGAATCAAGTGTTGCTAACTCAATATTCTCGACAATATGATATATCATTCTTTTATACGCACCCTCGCCTCCTCTCCCGTCATATTCCCTCTGTTAAGTCAATACACTTACACCTTTGATAAATACCTCGAGACGGTCAGGTTGGTGAGGTAAGTGTCATACGCATTACTACAGTGTTAAATCTTACTAGCTGAAAAATATTGAGGGTAATACTGTAAGGATGGATTCTAGGACTACTAGAAACCTATTATAATGGCATATGTCTATCTGATCGCTGATAATATCCTAAACTGCTATTAACATGAAGCTGAGAATTTTCAGATGCCTCAGATGCTGACATTCAGCTTGTAGATCCTTCGGAGAATTAATAGAGTATGACTGGAGACCTCGGGATCTCGTCGGAGGTTGAGATCGCCAAGGTAACCTCTACTTACAATCGTATGTATCTATCTGCAATGCTATATGCGTGCCTAGTCCGTGGTCCATGCAGGAACGATGCAGTCAGCTCCGGACGGCACCGGACAGAACCGGATAATGCTATGACTCGACGACGGCGACGCTCCGATAGGTGGACTCGTCGAGACCTTAGACCTAACGTCGCGCACGGCCCTAAGATGACTTGGTCTGAGACAGCCACAGCTTATGTACAAGCAAGCGGTGAGATTCATTATCGTAGATTATAGATTAGAGCATGAATGGCAACGAACGCAGATCACACAGCCCGGGAATCAAAGAAAAAATGTTGGAAATGTGAGCCAATAAAATTCAACACGAGAAGCCATCTAGGTACTCACTCCAAGTCATTACGGAAAGTGTAAGATGTTGTTAAAGAGATGGGTATCTCGGTTTCTCCTGTCTTGAAGGGGTTGCGCGTTTTTTGTGATAGTGGCTTCGTAACTTATGCCGAAGTTGCACAACGTATCTGCGAGTTATGGGAATAATCTGTAGTCTATTACATTATAATGGATTTTCTAATTCTAAAATCCTGTCTTTGAAGAAAGGTTCCCACCTCTATCCAGTCCGTCGTTAACATGCGATGCATGTACCCTATCATTTGAAGACCAAGACCCATAACTGGATGGCGCAATTTGTGGCCATGTTGGGTAGGTCCCCACTCCTCATCCGTTTATAACTCCAGAACACCATGTCTATCGTCTATCTCATCATATTGCGTGGTGGCGCTATCCGCCAGTCGTACTACCCGGTGACGACTACATGACAAAGGTGGTTGCCATCGAATGAAACTGGTTTGCCGATGGAATTGCGCAAGGCAAGAAGGTATTGCATGGATGAATGATGCCACTGCCTGGGAAGTAAATAGCCCCTAAACCAGAAAAATGTGAGTTAATGTTCTTCAATCATAATGCGATATGCACCCAATCAAGGGTGTTTGGAAGTTATGGCAATAGCCGGAACCAGCCAACGCAGCTTGCAATGGTTGTCTGCCGTTCGGCATTCGGTCACTAGGCCGGAAATTATCATCCGGACTGATGGAACTTGCTCAACAGCTTTGTTGGGTCCGTCGTCTTGCGGTTCGAGTCGCGAGTGAGCTCGTGTCTCAGCTAGACCGTGGATGGCTCGGGTATTCCGATGAGATTGATAGCAACCTTCTCATCACATAGGATGAGGCGGAATATCTGGAATAGTAGGTAACCGGCCCGGAATAATCGGTTCTACGGGTTGTAATTTCGAATCGCCTTGGATTTCACAAGGATGCAATTACGACTGCTTTACCTGCATGGGTGACTTGCTGAGCTTCAGATGTCTCGTAACTGAGCAGCAGCCAGTTTGCTTTTATAAGCAATTCTGTGGCGAATTAGTAAGTCTAAACCCGGATAACCGAGGATATCAGGGGCCGATCTACATACCTTGATACTCCAATGTGTACGAGACCGATGGATCTTCATCTCGGCCGAAGAGGACGGGCGCAGGAACGCTTTCATCCTCAACGACTTTGAATCTCAACCCAACGGTCTTTGACGAGTCAGTCCATAAAATGGATGGGTCATCGATGTCCGAGTTCGCTTGCTGTTGCGTCCCTGCTGCTGTGTTTTCCGCTGCACGCTTAAGCCAGTCGCGCCATACACGGACCACGCTGTCTGTGACATTGGCAAGGCTAGTAAAGAGGCCGTTCCTTGGTCCGACCTTAACCAGGTTGGTTACGGTGCACATCTGAGAGAATAGTTCGCTGGAGTCGAGGAAAATTTGGTGTGTGGGCAACCGAGGTGTAGATATTTCTTCGATGGCTTTCGTTTGCCAAGGGCTTCGAGGTTGGGGCTTCTCATCCCCAAGGAATGGCCGGAATCGTGTGTAGAGCTTGTTGAGCTCTCCGAGGTTAGCCTCGTCCCCAGCTTCCGTAAGCCCGTTCGTTCCGAGGTATTCGCAGAACAGCTCAGGCGTAGAGAGCTTTTCGCTTGGGTGGTAGCACTCAAGGATCATCTCATGATCCTGTAACCTCGAAGCCTCTATGAGACGGGAATAATGTACACGGCCAACAAGTCCATGGAAGCGGCGGCAGACAGCAGCAAGGGGCAACAGGTCGCGAGTCGGGAAAGAACTCAGGACATTGATGATGATCTTTTAGATATATGTTAATATTACCTCAGTCAATAAAGTGAAGCTATCTCGTACCTCGTTCGGGAGCGAATCTATCGAGAGTTGTGAGGGCGCCATGGCGTGCAACATGGGTTGTGGCAAAGATAACACAGAAAGGGTCAACAGAAGTATAATGCACGTTGTCGAGGCTTCAACAAGAAAGCCAGACACGACATCGGCACCATCTATAGGCTTTATATAGATTCCGAATTCTTCGCGGACCCCTAACAGGATATTCGAGATATCGTTTAAGTGGATCTGATGTAAGCCGCGCCAGCCGAAGAAGGAATAAGTCGACCAACAACCCTTTTCGCTCGTATGAATAACCCAATTCCAGACTCATGTAATGTCGGTCTACGATCTTAATGTAATCAGATGTTGTTGATCCACCGTCTTTCCGAGTGAAGGCCGATAAAATAACGGGCTCAGGTGTTACGGGACCACGCCAGATCAGCCGATAGCTGGTCCTCGACTCCCTAAACGCGTCCGGTTTGCTCCGAGACAGCGATGACGCGCTCGCGAGCCGAAAAATTTTCAATATCACGAATGGATAGCGTTTTTTTAATGAATTTACTCTGTTAAAATATTGGATTCTGTTTTGCGGGTAGTATGTAGTAATATTGAAGTTACGATGACCTTCAGGATTCAAGGTTGGCTGAATTCAAAGATGACGGCAATTACCTTTCAATGGATTTTTGCCACATGTCTCACAGTCTCACATGTCTATCAAAGATAGGTATCCTTATCACTGTTATCTCGATAGAGACAGTATATACGGTGTTAAATATACTCTTTCTACTGTATTGTCTCACCGCCTCACACTCCCCTGCTAGTAAGGTGAACCAAGTTCGCAGAATGGCGTCAAAACAAGTTGCTTGCATAATACACCTCATGTTTCGATCTAGATGGATGAAACATCATCCCAGTGCAATTTCCAAATACCATGAAAGTCAGAAGCTTAACTTTCCGGTATTCTTGTTCGTTGCAGTTTTTCTCTCCTTTGTGTCTTATGATTATCTAATGCATAGTACCGCACGGCATATATTTTAATGCCATTCTGCCTTTTCTACATACGTATCTTAGTCTACATTATGTACTTATGTCGCCTTATAAGTGGCAGAATTGCCGGCATATAGACGTTGATTGGTCAATACCCCTGTGCCTATCAGATAATAACCCGGTTTTCTCAACAGATTCCATTATATCCCAAAGTGGCGGGACTTTCCGGATACGCCAAGAGGCCTTGATGGCTTCGAGAATCGATTTAGTCCCACGTTTGAAGCCAGTAAGGTACACCTAAGTTTAATTGGACGTAGTCGCTTTCGCCTTTGTACAACCTCATCTACCTGCTTGCGATTATCCAGCAATATCATGGCAGTGACATTCCTACCATGTCCATGGTATGTCTCCGATTATTAATCACCCAGCTTGCGGTTCTGTAAATATGTTCAACATCAATATCAATTTCATGTTATTGGAGTTAAAGACTCAATGCAGGAGTAAACAATAAGCAAGACGATGGCCAATTAGCATCAGCGCACGGCTTGTAACTTTAACTGTGAATATCTCGGACGCAATTAGATAGGTATGCACTCTTTCTTAAAAAGATTCCGAATATTAGATCCGGGGAGCACACCTATTCTCACCTTTCTCGGTGGACTGCCTTCAGTGGGTCGGGGACTACCGCGATTACAATAAGTAAACCCCTGACCTATCTATACTAGAGCAATCAGCTCAAAATCCCATGCCTTATTATTTAATCGATAATCTCCAGAAACTGGTGTAATAATCATTCTAATATCCGAAATAAAATATAATTCATTTTTGTTCACGATTAGGTAACAATTCTTCGTTTTTATCATAATCTAAAGTCCACGGCAAATTAGAAACAACACAAAAAACACACCATCCGTCCCTCTATATTATATGCTCGGATTCGGTATGGTATCTAGACACCCAATTTTTGAATTTGGAGATTTTACAAGGAGATGCTAAGCTTGCGAGTCTTCGATCAGATGGTAACAGCCTACCTACCCCTAACTGAATACACAGCTCTATCAGGTCAGATAGTTTTTCCCTGCAGTGGACAGCTCTTACTGAAAAATGTCGCTTAGTGATATCATAATATATCAAAGAGATGCTATTTCACCACCAAAATCATAATATTTTGTACACGATAGAATAGATTACGATCACGAGAAGACGATGTCGTAAAATTGTGTAGTTAATTATTGACGATGGTATGATTTTCGCCCCTTCTGCATACGGTAGGTAACCACTTTGACATCATGTGCTGGGAGCTAGCTGAGAGAGAAAGAGATAACAAGACCTGATGGCACGCTTCAAGTCCCGGGGGTGGCATGGAAGGCAAGGCATTAGCATTGAGAGGAGTCTCCATTCTACTCACTCAAAATGTTCGGTGAATGAACCATCCTTCCACTCGACCATCTATTCCCTCATAAGGGGCAAAATGCCGATGTAATGAGCTCAAACAAGCAACTCTACTATCACCTCGCAGGGCGCGTCGTCGACCTGTCAGTTTTAGATTGGCTGATTTCTAATATCATAACACCCTTCTACACAGCCCTTGATCAACCGCGAGATGCCCTTCCTTCACCCCAATGCACGACGGGTTAGTGTGGTCCGGCTCTTCCTGGAAAGGTCAGCTTTACAACCAACCCATGGTAAGCACTTACTCCTTCTAAACCTCGTAGTCTGCTCCCGCTCGACTTTAGACGCGGCTACGTCGCTGAAAGTTGCAAAAATATGAAATTCTTCCGAGCATCGAGATTGATCGGGATTTCGATACCTCGGACTATCGATACTTCATTAATAACCCCTCGTCGAATTCTGTAGATACCGTATAGAGCATATGTAGCCATCCAGAACATTGCATTAGCGTATTCCAAGCCCGATTTTCGTGGACTTTTATGAACTATTGACAATTTTGACCAACAAACCCCTTTATCGTGGAATAAAGACAATCAGTGTTGGGATCTACCATGGTAAGCTTTCAGGGAGTTTACATAACGCCGAAAAAAGAACTATACTAGAAAAAAATAGCTTAGGTAATTCTTGAGTTACGTCGCTCCCGAGTGTTAGGTTATGTCGGACTATAGTGTGGTGGTATATCTTCGAGTTGGAGAAGTAGACTTGAAATCCTCCATGCCCTTGACGCCCGGCATGGCGACCCGCGGGAACGTGCATCTAACGTGCATATGCCGGTCTACTTCCTAGACAACCAGCTTGCTGGCATGGGCGGCGATCATACTGCTAGATTTGGAGCAAAAGGATTCCCTTGATTCCTTTTCGATAACGGCCGAATCGATATTGAAACAATCTACCTTGCATTATCTCCCCAGCTCGAGAACAGGTCTGAATAGCTTCCAAAACCAGGTACCGAAAAGGTACCTAGAGACACACCTATCCGACGTGGCACTACCGCGGTGCCACAATAATGGCTGCTTACTGCATATCCTGCTTCGCAATAGGACGTCTGCAACGAGTTAAAGTGTTGCCCCCACACCAATAGCAAACGCCGTGACAGGCAGACCCCGAGGTCCAAGCACGTCTTCCCCAGAATGGGCGTAGCATTGCAGGGGCAACTAGGCCAAATATCAACCACGGTGGAACCTTTCCCTGCGGATACGTACTGGGAAGCGATTCCCATGTTCGCGGAAAGTTGCCCAAGTTCAGACGACCTTGCAAGAAGAATGCCTCGACGTATCTTCCGAGCAGCCGAGGCCAGCAACACGAATCCTTTGACGAATTGGACATTTGCCAACCGTTCTTTCAAGGCCATTGATTGATTTACGGCACGCACACAGCGAAGTATAATTTCGATTTGTCATACTTACACTGTCGAACGAGTTGAATTTGAACCAATGCTTTAAAGTGCGGACCGAAGACGAGGCTGGACGATGATGAGGGGGGGTTGATGTAAGAAATAGACGGTGCAGAAAGTGCAAATTCTTATTTCCGAGATGTTATGAGCTGAGATGCGTGCTGTAAGCCCTGAAAAAAACACGATTAGTTCTCGGAAAAGTGTTGATGAGATGGGCATCGTACGGGTATCCCTTACTTCCAGCCAGATGATTACCAGGTACATGTATGATGATGCTAACCTAAGACGTGAGACCTAGCCACTTATAGTTATTTATTAACGAATCGACGAATCATGTTGCTCTCCAGCCACGTTCTGACCTGAGCCGCAACCTTGAAAAGGTGCGCGTGCTGTTTCATTGAGGCGCATTACGTACCTGGGAAGCTGCCCTACAGCAAGATGAGTACATGCAATACATGCGGTACGTGTTGTACATGCGGTACATGAAGTACATGTGGAACCGGGTGGCACAAGTTGCTCACATCGGCACTCCCCATTGGTGTTACCCACCGATACTTTACCGGTATGTAGGAAGTCGTGACCCCAGCTGGGTAACCCCAAGCAGCTCAAGCCCCCCCAGAACTATGACGAAATAGTTCACCGCTTTAGGTTTCTGCCTATCGATGATATGATAATCTTTAAAGAAGGTACCATGTAAATCGGATTAATTATCCTATTACTGCATATGGTCCAGATCTCTCTCTTCCCCCCCCCTCCTTTTTATCACTTTCATCTTTTTCATTATTTTCCTTCACCCCCCCACACTCCTACACCGCGTTCACACTTCTATCTCCGAACCAAATAGAGACTAGAGCTATTTCTTGGCACGCACAAATATGCAAGTATGCTACTTGGGTGCAACCTAATAGTTGCGAGGAAGCGAGCTTAAAAAATACACAATCGAAAATATCTAGTACCTAGTATGGATATCAAATATACTGTATCTATATTTGACACCTATCACACTTGCGCACCTAACACACGGATAGTACATGACCTAGCACCTACCTACCTAGTAGCACCTACATATCACCTAGCACCTAGCACCTGGCACCTGGCACCTAGCACATGCATTCATATGTACCTAACAACCACGATTCATCATTGGGGGTAATGAATGCCGCTATTGAGGGGCCGAGGAGGGGTCTCTCGCATTTGATTCTATTTTGACTGTCTCCGAATAGGGGAGGGACTCACCTCCTAATCATCTTGATTCATTCTCAACTCATCCCATTCGACTCATTAGGCAATCGGTCACCATTGACACACATATATACTTGGTATATACCTTGGTACAGTATTTACCTAGGACCTAGGCAAATACTATATAAGGTTAAGGCAATTCAAAGTGTTGAGAAGCCGTTCCAAGTTTATATCTTCATTCTCCATACTCCTTCCCGCTCATTGCTCCATTCTCCATCGTCCCTCCTCCACACTTTTATCTTTAGTCCACGTCCACTAGCTTCGAGTGTTTTAGCTTTATCCACTCTTTGTTTCCTCGACACGTTTCGTTTCTTGATTTCCTCTAGAACTTAGTGTTCTTTTTATTCTTTCATCGACCTAATCTCTCATCACCCATCCTAGACCCGTCACCATGGGTTCCGAATATATTCCACCAGTCCGTCTCGCCATCCTCGAGGCTGACACTCCTGTCCCTGGTGTCAAGGCCAAGTTTGGCTCTTATGGCGGAGTCTTCACACACTTATTCGAACGGGCATGCGCATCGCTGAACCCTCCGCAACCGTTCTCGTCCTTGCTAGAACTGTCATACCATGATGTCGTCAATGACCTCAATTCGTACCCAGACCCCAAGACGATCGATGCTATCCTCATCAGTGGATCTAAGCACTCTGCTTATGAGGACGACGAATGGATCGTTCGGTTAGTAGAGTACACCCGACAATGTCTCGAGGGTGGCCGTGTTCGCGTAGTTGGCATCTGTTTCGGCCACCAGATTGTCGGCCGTGCCATGGGAGCCGAAGTCGGCAAGAATGTTCTGGGCTGGGAGTTGAGTGTTACTGAGCATGAGCTCACTAACGAAGGCAAGAAGCTATTCGGGATAGAAAAGCTGGTTTGCCACCCCCTCCATTCCCTCCCCTTTCTTATCCTCTTATCCTCTTCCTTCATGGTATCGCATCGATAGAATACTTACATGCACATCCCGCACAGGCTATTCACCAGATGCACCGTGATATAGTGTTCTCGCTACCACCCGGTGCCGTGCAGCTTGCCCGCACGGATGTTTGTCCTGTGCAAGCAATATACGTGCCGAAACGGGTAATTACGGTACAAGGACACCCCGAATTCACTGGCGACATGGTACGCGAGATCCTTGAGATGCGTCGGTATGGCGGCATCCTCAGCGAAGACGTTTTCGAGGACGGTATGCGCCGTGTTAACAACAAGCATGACGGCGTTGCTGTCGCTCGGGCATTTTTGCGATTTTTGCGTGAGTATTGAAGAAATACACGAAAGTGCGGAGATAGAGAGACAGGGGAGACTGATATCCACCACACGACAACATTATCTCGTAAAACGGCAGGGAGGAATGTCCTGGATACGACCACTGTCGTATAGGGCTGTTTTGTGTTACTCGGTCCCTTTAGCCAGCCGCCGTGATTATTCGGCCATTCGCCGAGCTGCAATGATTCTGTGGACATCAAAGTTTATGATGTAATACCCATCGTTGAAGAATAATCAAGCATGAGAGTACTAAAGGTCAACTCAGCGTTTCAGGATGATTTTGGGCGTCGCGTTTAACTCCTTTCTAGGGTCGCATCGATCCTCAGCTGTTATGGTTACACATCATCAGAACGAGAATGAGTATCAAATGAAGAAATATCACAAAAAAACACAAGCGCCCAGAGAGATAATAAATGGGTGAGACAACATCACGTGTTGAATTGTCGTGCATCCAACTCACATCCAACCCCTTTCAATCATTATCGAATTACAAACATGGTATGACCTCCCATCTCAATACCTTCTCGGATAGGTAGGCCGGTCAGCCTCGTCACAATGCCTAATGTAACGCAATGCTTATATGAACGCCGCCCAATGCCCCCTTTTTAGTATGCTCCCGCTTCCCCCCTCATCTTGTCCCAGAAGTTGGTTTATGGGGAAACGATGATAATAAGCCAATTTGAAGAAGACCGACCCCCCAAATCCCCACCCTTCTTCCTCCAAAACCCGGCCGACATCCATTATGTATCCATCCTTCCTCCCCCCCAATGGAAATAAATCCGGGCACCGCTGGCATGCATATATGCAAAATGAATTCTTTATCATGACCGTTCGTTTGACCGTGCGTTATAAAAAAAAGAAAAAAAGAAGAAAATAACGATGATGAGGATGATGATGATGATAAAAAAAGAAGAAGGGATGTTGATGCATTAGTTTCGTACCCCGTTGTTATGCCGATCGATCGATCCTCGTCGTCCGTGTTTCGTTTTCCCTCGAAACCCCCGATGCCGGTACCTAGTGTCTGATGCTCGTGTGTCGTCTGTCTCATGTAATCTCATGTCATGTCATGTCATGCGTAAATGCTATATATACCGAGCCGATATCCCGCTCTCTCCCTTCCCCTTCCCCCAACCTCACCCCGTCACCGCCCCCCTCCGCACATCCAACTGCTCCACGGACCCGCTATCAAGCACATCCCACCACTCCCGCGGCGGCGACCCAAGCTGCGTCCCATTCCCTGAAGCCCTCCTCGCAACAGCAGCCCCACTACTCAGATTCTCCAGATTCTCCTCCTGCTCCCGCCTACTCCGCGCCGCCCGCGCATCCACAAACCGCTCTTCCCGAGTCCTTCCCGCACCGCCCCTCCTCCCTCCTCCCGCCGGTCTCCGGAGTCTCAGCCGCAAAGCTAGGTTCTCCCAAAACCCGCCCCGTAAGTGCTGCCAGGGCTTCTCCCACGCGCTGAAGAAACAGCAGTCCACCGCGGCTCCGATACACAGACTCGTTACGCTGACGATTTGCAGAGCCGCGCGGCCGGTTCCCCGGGATACGTTTAGGTCTGCGTAGTCGTCGTCGTATTGCAGGACGTGCGAGACGAAGGGCGCGATCCAGGTCACCATGTAGATCGCCGGGTAGACGAAGAGGAGACGCAGGTGGCGTTGTTGTTTTTCTCGCGAGCGACGCATGGCGGCTTCGGTTTCGGTGGGGGAGAGGAAGAGGGGCGTGG
The DNA here is from genome assembly GCF_022496945.1 of Annulohypoxylon maeteangense. Taxonomy (NCBI): domain Eukaryota; kingdom Fungi; phylum Ascomycota; class Sordariomycetes; order Xylariales; family Hypoxylaceae; genus Annulohypoxylon; species Annulohypoxylon maeteangense. The sequence continues at coordinate 697,022 of NW_025953249.1, read as the reverse complement.
ATGTGCTGGTGGTGTTTGCGGTGCTTTGCGTTGAGGAGCGTGGACGCGGGGGACCACGGCGGAGGGCGCAGATTATGTTTGACACGGAGTGGATGGAGCTTGTTAGGCTGTGGGTGTGGGAGTGCGAGGGCGGGGGTGTGGGGGAGGGTGTTTCGGGGGATTTGGATCGTTGCCATATGAAGGGCGTACGTGAGGATTGCTGTGACGAGCGTGGGCTGTGGATGGCGGGTTCGGGGGTCTGGATTGGGCTTGCTTCTTCGACTGACGGCGAGGCCGGACTTATTAGGCCTGACTGGCTTCTTTGTCTCGTCTGTTGCTGCTGCTGTTGCTGTTGAGAGTCCGTTGGCCCGTCGTTGGAGAAGTTCACTGTGTTCCATCGAATCGAGTGCCTCATTACCTGGTCAGGTCTCCGCGGAAGAGGGGTGGAGGCTCCTCCCCCTCCAAAATCCAGCGTGCTGATGGTCGAGTCGACAGAGTGTTGGCGATCCTTCTGTTCCCCATCGTTTGCCAGGCTGTCCCGAGCGGAATCTAGGAAACCGTAGTCCGCAATAGGCGGTGTGGGTGGGACGTCCCCACTGTGGTCGTGGCGGTGGTTGTGATGCTTGCGGTTCTGCTCCGGATGATCGCTGTGGGCCGTGCTGGCTCGCCTCTGGTCTCTGGTGAAGCTGCGGAATCGGCAGGCGACGTAGAGGTAGAGGACCGTGTATACGACGATTATGAAGGCCGAGATGACATATCGTGGGATCCAGCTCAGAGCACTGAGATACCAAGTCGGGCGGAGGGGTAGATAGCAATGGGGGCCGTTGTCTGCGAATTGCCCGCCGGTAATCGGTACGACTGCGGCCAGGACGAGAGGGATGATGGCCCAGCAGGTATATGCTATGCGTCTGTATGGATAAAGCCCGGCCGGACCATGTGAACCCTGAGGCCTGAGTATGAATAAGGCCGTATGTACTGCAATTAGGAGAACAGCTATATCCGACGCCTCGATGCTAACGGTTAGGAGAAAGCCAGAAACTTGGCAGAAGGTCGAGTTCGAATCGATGGGCACTCTAGCGAAGAAAGCAAGGGGGCAGATTACAAGCCATAATGCTTTCATCATATCGCTTTGAATTAAGAGCATTATCAAGCTGAGTCGTTGTCAGCTCACTTAGTACTACAACATGGATGGGGATGGACGGGATGTGCCCGCTTAGTCTAAATGACTTACTCGTGGCGGAAGCTTCTCCTCATTCGGACGAACCAGTAAAAGGCACACAAAGCAGCAAGCACACTGATTGAGGCCATGGAGAGGGATATCGACATTATGGCTATAATTTCTGGGTTATCCATATAACTCGGGGTTGAGTCGCGTTTTTCGAAGAGGGCGCCATGGCTATGGGTGGTGATAATTTCGGCGAGGTTGGCGCCCGGCTGCCATGTTATGGGAGCCATCTTTGCTGTTGAGGCCAAAATGGAGGCTCGGGATGCGTTTGAAGGAATAAATGATCTGGCATGCTTCTAGCGAAACTTCATTCGCATCGAAGGACGGATTTCATGGTTGCAATTTGTGTGATCTGGTCGGTTGTAGGAGGGTTAAAGAGGAGGCCTAGGCGAAGAGGTATCCGCTATGACACGCCCCTAACGAAAAATGCCCAACCCAGTGTTAAGCGGCACGAAACGAAACGAAACGATCTGCAAAGTTGTTCTTTCTACGGGAATAGAAAATCCAAAATCCTCCAGGTCCTTCGTCTCTGGGAATATACTCCCTACCAACTAGACAGGTAGGTATGTAGGGAAAAAAAGACAAACAGGAGGAAGGTTCACGTCCACCCCATCAATAAGCCCGGACTGTGGGAAAGCATGTCCTCGGGGATGCAGTTCATGCATAGCACGCTCAGACAAGAGGGTCCGAACTCTTAGAGAATCATGTTGCACGTCGAAAAGAGTATAAGGAGACGTCAATAATTCTCCTGCATCTCGCGATACAGTATCGTATCAATTAACAGAACCAAGCTCGAGTTCAGAAAAAAGCCCCGAATGGTAACGTATGAAAGGTGAGAAACGGTTGAGGTGCAGTAGCTGAGTAGGCGATTAACAAGGGCATATGCCGATCTAAATAGTATAACCCGAGTAGGGTAAGGTTTCGTAGGATAAGGTTAACCGTTAACCAAACAGCCAAAGAAATAAAAGGGAGTATCCCATATTTTAATGTTTGCGGTCTGTGGACTTGTTTTAGTGGCGGTGAAGCGAGGAGCTGCAGAGCTGGCTGGCTGGATGGCTGGCTGTGAACTTCCAGGCTGCCAGGGTCGCCAGGTTTGGCACTTGACTGAGTTGGGAACACTTAAGGAAACAGAGGGAAACGGTGTGAGGGCTATGCAGCCTATGCTCGACCTTGGAAGTGTTCAGGGGTCAGTTATGTTGCTCCCGAGATTCCCTAAGTTCGCTCAGATCACCAAATTATCACCAATAGAACCGACGAAGCAGTGTGAAGTTGGCTGGTATTCGAAAACTTTGACCAAGTGATGAGACCCTGGTGACGCTAGAGGACATGAAAAGCCGTGACGGAGCAGCATCCGATGATTTGATGAATTCTTAGCGCGCGCAACAAAATCTCCATAACCATTCATAAACTTGATAATAAAACCTGCCATAAAATTAATGACATCCATTAAAAATCCATTAAAATCCATAACTCTCCCTAGTCTAATAGACATCCCCACAATATCCCCGTAATGCCTCCCCCTCCACTTTCGTCATAGCCCTAACCACGTAGCAAGTTGGCAGGTTCAATGTTGGCAGGATGAGCCTAAACACTAAAGGCGGCGCATGCAAGCGAGATCTGGTGACCGGCGTCTCGGGACAAATTAACCAAGCCTGCTGACACCCCGCAAAATACAACATCTAGTACTGTATGTATTTTCCTCTTCTTTGATTTTATTTTCATATGATATTTCTGAATTTCCCATTTCTTTTTTTTCAACCCCAGAGAAAATCACTCTGTGGGGATTTCTGTCGTCGTACATATTCGGAGTTGTGCCTCCGTCGATCGGTTACCCATGGAGGTATTCCGATTAAAAGACCCATTATGCCGCTTTCATCGCCCCGTTTAGCGAGCACGCAGCGGCCCGCATGGTTCCATTAGCGCTTCTCCAAGGCAGTTAAAAAGGTCCCTTTTTCCTCGGAGGGTTAAAGGTTGAATCTAAGCGCCGTGTCTAATTCTTAGGCTGCTAAGCTGCTAGGTTAGGTAAATCTCGATGAAATCGAATCAATAATCAGATCGTTGAGATTGACTTCTTAGAGATCATATCTGCATATTTACTCCGGACATGTAAAAGATCGACCGGGGTTGCCGAAGGTGTGTGATACAACACCCTCAAAGCCCCGACAGAATTCACACGGGCATTGTTTTCGGGACCCTAATATAACTTCATTGCAATTCACACCTCCTTAGTTGCCGCACTTCGATATCTCGGTCGCCCAATTGTTCATAATGCGTCTCAACAACAATCTGTTTGAAACATCGGAGCTTGAGCATAAATGGCCCATCCATCAACTTCGTTGAGAAAGATATTATAAGTCATTATTCAAACGCCCTTACATCCTCAGAATCAGCTACACATTTGTGGATTTATAACCATATCGACCACCGGCCAGCACATGCCTCCTGACTTTAATCTGAGATCAATATTAACATCATGATTTTCCTCCAACTCTCAACAATGCACTACCGGTATGTCACCGACAACGATACCTACATAAGTCCCTCATATGTGCAGGTACGTGTTGAAACATTGAATGATGAGGATGGACCTACCGAAATAGGTAGCAAAGCATAATTGAGACGTCGAATTCAATCACATGCATCAGAGCTCATGAAGCCCTTGTTCGAATCTTCATTAGATAATATTAACCTCCACCTACATACCTAGCAGTAGATAGAATCGTTTGACATCTTTGCTACAATACTAGACTTCATCTGCAGAAAAAATATCGTAATTCAGCCTTCAGCAGCGCCACAGACGCCATACAGTGTGAGGACCACTTCACTGGTATACTACCTACAGACAACGACATTGCTGCGATCCCCACCTATTCGTATTGCCACGATATACCACCGTAGTTGAAGCAGACAGGCAGACAGGCTGTGGTCCCCACGTTTTCTAGCAACACGTGGAGAAATACCTCAAAAACCTCCGCTAATTTTTGGTTCGTTGATCGAAATTGAGGCACTTCACTCAAGTCGAGTTTCAGACGGCCCTGTTTCTCGTGGGGGTGATAATTTCATACTCAAGCTCATACGACACTATGAAAATGAATAACCTTGTCGTATGTGATAAATAACTCCTTACTCAACCTATAAATTACCAACGTTTCTTTAAGCAATATTTCCATCATTTTTCCTAGTTAAGACGAGTTGCGATGAGAGTCAACCTAAGACATTTCTCCACATGCCGTGTTATGAGATGACTTTATTCTAAATTAGTTATATGATTACCATCTTGTGACCCGTACGATATGATTGGATTATTTCCAAGTCAGACGCCGCATTCAGTAAGACCATCTCAATCGAAGCACAAGTGTGACCATGGACACAATCGTATTATGTAATCTCAAAAAGTGAGATTATGTCCGAGCTTGAGCCTCACAAGGGAGGGCGATAGCGGGGTTGGGGTTATGCATTGTGGTCCGTGCTTATACTGTAACATCCGAGTCTTCATAAAGTTGTCAGCGAATATCTCCGAACTCGAACCCCTTTCGTGACTCATGAGAGTTAGAAACAAAGATCAATACAACCTGATGTAACAATTCGAATCTAGTCTTTTTTAAAGTATCTCATGTTTAAAATAGAGGCTCATATTATATCTGTTCTACAGTCTTTGACCACGTTTTCTGGCGTTTGAAGTCCCGGAGTCCCGGATATATCTCAAAACTTAGACTCACGATCATCAAGCGAACGAGTATAAATATAGTCATATTAGATAAGTAGATCTAAATATAGAAAATGGCACAAAACGGTGATGTTGTTAATGGTGAGAGGATTTCAATCCGCATAGTAGCACCCCTTATGGCTTCCTCAAGACCTTAGTACTCACTAACGGCCCATAACCAGGCTCGCCGTCCAAGGCCTCAAACCTCACAATCGAGTTCCCACACATCTCACTCGCAGAAGATGAAGGCTTCACCACTGCGCTCACAGAACTCGTGAATGCCGGATACTCCGAGGCCGAAGCTGGCATCTTCAAGCCAGGCTACCTGCGCACCTCAGCAAGCGAGATCGCAAGCTTCATAAAAACCGGCATCCTAGTCGTCGCATCAGCACCGTCTCCCGAGACGACTTCAAAACGTATCCCGTTGGGCTGTATCTCAATCAAGAAACTTGCCGAAAACCGCGCCGAGCTCGGATTATTCGCGGTTGCTATCGAGCAGCGCGGGAGTGGAATCGGAAGGGACCTAATGGATTGGGCGGAGAAATGGTGTCTTGATAACTGTGGCGGTTCTGGGGTTGCTATTGCTCAACTCGATTTACTGGTCCCAACTCATTTCACACATACGTTCAAGGTGCGGTTGGAGTTATGGTACACGAAGCGAGGATATAGCCTCACGGGGAGCCGCGACTTCGCGCTTGACTACCCCAGCCTTGCGCCTCAGCTCGCAGGGCCGACGGAGTATCGTGTGTATGAGAAGACGTTAGTATAAATGAGGAATGGATACCATCTTTTATTTCTACTAGAATTGCTAGGAAGGCGTGCGAGTTCGGCGTGGTGCTAGGCAACCGGAAAAAAAAAGAGGGAAAAAAAGAAATGTAAAAAAGGTTGAATCGGCCGCCGGAGGAATCGAACCACCAAGCCTATGCTTCACCAGGATGCCCAGAGCTATAGCTGTGGGATCGGTTGCAAGCACCGCTATACCAGACCGGCCATCGTGTCTAAATCTATTGCTAGATTCTTGGAAAATCGGAAACTTATTATGGTATATATGTCTTCCTACGTTAGGAGGTTTACCCGACCTCTTCCGGGCATTAGCCGAGCTCATCCGTGCCGGATGGGAGGTTCTATGCGTTACTGTGACGAGTGGGTGAGTAGATGAGTGGATACATAGTGCTAGGAGTACGATAGAGGCACCTGGGTTCATGGCGAGACGAGAAGCTGTAGGCGAGGAGGGAGAGCCAGTCCTTCGTACCCATATTTAGCCACTCCTTTATCACTACCTACCTATCTTCAGTAAGCCGATTGTGATATCCACCAGGAAACTTGGGTCTGCCGTTGTTTTGAGGGACTACGAGATTGTTCGACTACCTATGTTTATACCTCGACTCTAGAACCAGTGCGAGGTATTGTAACTTGTGCCGCTTAACATCCATGGATAACAGATCACGCTGTTCGTACCTACCTATCGTCCATTTTTATAACTATGTCTATTTAACTTGCTAGATGATTCTAAATACAAGTTACTATTATTGTCGTTAACAATATTCCCATCTAAGATGTCAGGAAAAAGAGAGGTTGTTATCAACTTACCCCAACCCTAACCCTAACCCTAAGGAGTTCTGCTGTAATAAATCGGTCAAATGTGTGACAATTCATTTGGCATCAAGTGACCTCCAACCGTTTTATTCAAAACCGAAATTATCATACAACGAAAGAGTTTCTGATGAGTACCTTAGCAGGTAATAGTAGCCGCCAAGCTCATAAGATATTAGTCCATTTCGATGACAACCTTGGAATACAACCAGAGACAACATAAAGATTCAGCAAATATAGGTACATAACCATGAATTAGCAGTATTTACTTAATAAGGAAGTGTCTTTTATAAAATAATCATTTGTACGTGTCTACCTACCTACTGTAATGGGAACATCCCACTTATGAGAATAATTCTAAATAGTCTCAAAGTATTACATGCATAGGAATGATTTAATTGGAAGAAATGATTCTACAATCGATACAACAATTCTACAGTCGATCTAATGATTCTAATCGTTACATGCATGGATATTAACTTACTGATGTCGTGACGACGAGTTCACAACCGTTACTATTAGGTAGGATACAATTTAAACATGTTACCATAAACGAGAGAAAATCATAGTAGGTCTATTTTTTCCAGATCTTGATACCTAGATACCTATCATTAGGTACCTATATTTTATATGAATAGGCTTCCTCAATTATTGCTAACCTAAGTCAAAAATCTATACAGACCATTCCCCCACCGCCATCTCTGACTACACCTTCACTCTATGTGTCAGTTCAACTCTTTCGGATTACCACTCGGCATAGGCATATTCCGTTCGACAAGGCATGCGACTCTCGTATTCTATAGCAAGAATATGATACATCAACTCTAGAGGAGCGCGTGACCTCCTGCCTAGGATGTACTTGACTAATACCCTCGGGTCTTCTTGCCATATATAGGATGAATCGAGTAAGTTATCCGCACCGAATCCCCTTATCCACAACCAAAGAAGTTCAACAACGGCCACGAATAACCGTTCGCAGATGAATGATACCGGTTCATGCGAGAGCCATGCAAGTATGACAAAGTAATTATATTCTACGAGTCTGACGCACGGTGCTGCTATGATGCGCCGGCTCGATGAACTGCAGTAGCCCGAATGTTAGCGCGGTGCGTGTTCTGGGACAACATACACGCTACATGCATCTCAACCCTGTTATTCTCAATGCCTGTCAAAATGCGGAATATTTCCATTAATAAGGTGATTCCTTTAGTCTGGAATATCTGATAAGTGCTATTCATCTATGGTTGTCCGCTTTGTTAGGTAGGATAGGAGCGAACTTGTAATGGTTAGTCGACATGGTTATCATATAAGGAGCTAGCTTAGGCCAATGCTACGCCGCTATATATGCAACTAAACTTGACAGCTCGGTGTCACTGAGGATCTATGTGTCTATGTCATTACCCCCAATTTGCAGAGAATATGGATATGATTAGTAAGCGTTGCTTAGTCCTATCTTACATAATCTGCCCAAGGTGAAGATATACTAATATCTGCCGTCCACCGAAACTACAGACCGTAAAGACTTTTCTAGACCTCGGAGAAGCACGATTAAATTAGCTGCTGATAATCATTTGGTAATACCAGCGATGCGGATGCAAGATAACAGAGAAGGGCAGGGTGAGGGAGCTATGCGACTTCGGCCGCCAAGGCGTCATACCGACTGCCTCTGCCGGTGAGATAGTCGAATTCGCGCTTCATCAAGTCGGTTTCGTTCCCGGACTCCCTCGCTCCCAGAAAATCCTGGATTGACCAAGCGATCCTCTCTGCGCCGATCCTAGCCCCGATTAAGTTAGGGGCGCCGGGACCGAGCTGTAGTGCGGCAAGCCTGCCGGCAACGAATAGGGGAACGTCGTCTCTCCACTATAGCGCATGCTGTCAATTAGACCACTGCCTCTAGTACAAAAACAATTGATGGAGACTCAAGTGAGTGGATATAGGGCTCACCGAAAAAACGATGAAGGGTTTGGATAAGAAATAATAGGTAGGTAGGAAAGAGCCCACTTACGGCCATGTTCTCTGTTATACATGGGAGACCTCCGCAACTTTCGATAGGATAGTCGGAGCATATCGATTTCAGGAAAGGAAGACATTCGAAATTGCTCTGGACGCCGGTGGCGAAGTAGATGTGATCGATTGGCGGGAGCGTCTGGCTTTTGTCCGATAGCGACACGGTCCAAGTCCTAGAACAAGAGTCCCATCGTTTTTCGTCAATTGTGGTGTTCAGAAGTAGGCAAAGCCGACCAGTGGATATATGTCGCTCAAGGACCTTCTTGTACGGTGGCGTGATGCTGCCTCCATTCCGGGCCGTTTTGATCTTTTCCCACCGCTCTTCGGTGGAGTCCGCGGTCCAGAATGCAGCCTGCTCGAAGTTCCGGAACTTTCCTACCCACTCAAGCCCTACGTCGAAAGGCTTGACTTTTAGGGGTCCACGCATCAACAGCCACACCTTAGACACGCCTCGACGAATCGCTAGGTCAGCTAGCTGAGCTGAGGTTAAGCCGCCCCCAACTATTACAACGTTTGTTTGGATCTTGGCATTCACCTTCGCTCGAACACGAGGCGAGGGCATTTCCTTAATATGCATGGCGTGGGTCATTCCCTCCATTCCCTCGGTTGGTGGGTCTGGGATTTGTGGCGGGTTGCCTCCTACTGCTAACACCACAACCTTTGCATGATGTATACCCCTATCCGATTTGATAGTGAAGATCTTGTCGACCTCGGAGTAATCCTCGAGATAGTCGAATCGAATATCCTCCACCTTTTCATGTGACACCACATTACCACGCAAATCATATCGATCTATCAGGCATCCACAATGCGAGGCGAAAAGCGGCGTCGAGGGGACGAAGTAATCGTTTCGATCACGTTCATCGACCGTAGGTTCTGTCCTAGGTCTTCCACTTCTTAGCATAGCAACGCGTGTAAATTAGGCGATGAACCTTACTGTCTCCCGGATCTTTCTCTCTTCTTCCTCTGGTGTTTACTTATTTCTTTTCCGACGCATCCCCGAAGTTCTGTTAATTCGTTATCTCGATCGTTTCGATACGTATAAGCCAATAACCCGTCACGCTCTGCAGGATCGACGTGGAAGAACATTGGGCTGCGGAGGTGAGAGATGTCGAATGTCTTGAATAGGGTATCCCATCGTGCCATCCATCTGTTGTTGGTCGCATCAAGTACCAAAAGGTCGAGTCCCGCCTTATCTGGTGGGGTGGTGGATGATTTCCGGCGTATCTCAAAACCCGTCTTATAGTTCTTGATGCTAGCCCGATTTCTATGTTTCTGGATCCAATGATATCTCTGATGCTCGTCGTCGGAAAAGTTAGCGGCAGGCATATGTTCAGATAGACGTGCCGCGACGGCGAGGCCGCAAGGGCCAGCACCAACGATCAAGACGTCGTGGACTCGAATATCAGCCATTTTATGTTGCTCAGGAATCGCTCTCGGGCATATGAAGAAGTGGTGGCAAGGAAATCAGCTAAGATAGCCGGTATAAGAAGAATCGTTGTTTCGTTGGGAGGACCTTGATGGATGGTCATGGTGAGCACCCTGATGGCATCTTTCCTTCCTCGAGGGCAACCTTGAGGTCACTACTGCCGAATGCGACTCGTTCAAGCATATGACTGCAATTATTGATCTCATTGTAGAAAGTATAAGGTAATGATTGAAGGTCAAGACCGATCGCGAAAAGGTTGGTCAATCCGGGGGATCTCAAGAGTGACATCAGCTTTGAAAAATGAGAAGGAGTGCATCCAAGCTCTCGAGTATGGTCAAAGTAAAGCCTTCCGAGTCCTTCCTATCCACACATAATTCATTTGGTATAATCGCCACCGTCAAATTGTTCATCTCAAAGGTTGTCAATTAGTTTGCATCATTCAAAATGTTCCGCGACGTGGTGAGCCACAGCCGTCTCGTCTCCTTCGAAAGTGCCGCAAACTGGACAAGTCGATGTGGCTGAAGTTACATCCATAACCGAATTCGAATTGTTACTTCCTGATACACCATCTTGTCGCATAGGATCATCTTGCTGGCCAGATTCATTTGGAACATTCTTATTCTTGCCTTTACCTTTACCCTTACCCTTGCGCTTGGTGGACACGATGTACGCGCCTAGATCAGTCTGGTCCGGTGGCGCTTCTAGTGGTTCATCAAGTCGCATGTCTCTGTAACGCGGGCGGCGCCCACGTGGATTTTGAACTGTCCGATTGGCTAAATCGGTCGACTCATCTTCAGCGGGCGTTGAAGTATAAGTACCTGTACCTGTACTTATCAAGGTAACACCATCGGGATCTGAAGATGAAGCGGGGGTAGAAGAGGCGCCTGAAGCGATGCTCTGGACTCTGCCGATGCGCCCATCGGCAAGTCGGACTTTAATACCACGATAATGATCCCCGCGTGTCAAGACGTCGCGAACGGTTCCCCTCACTTCTCGACCTGTGCGCTGATCGGCTTTGAGAACGATGTTCACAACTGCGCCGGGGATCACCTCGGTTGTTTTCGGAACGGCGCGATTGGCCATTCAGATTGGTGGATTATGGCGTTTGGGAAGGAGAGAGATGGGATGGATGGGATGGATGGTACCTATGGGTGGTGCGGATGGTGCAGATGTTGCAGATGGTGGTGTCAAGAATGTTAAGATCGGTAAGATGGTAAGATGATACGATCTAATCTTTGTTTCTTTTTTTTTGCGAAATGTGACAAGTCTGAAAAAGGGATGCCCGATATAAGGTTATGTGGCGTCTAGATGCAAGTCTATGCTTTGTCGAATTTCGCTTAATTGACGCTATTCTAGTCGGCTTCCAATGGTTCGGGATTTCTTCTTGCAGACTGGCAGGTTCACTTTCTGCAATTAGGGTTCTAAATTAAGGATATTGACTCATGGATAATTGCAGCTTGCATACTGCATGCATATAACTCATGTCACGGGATTCCCCATAGGCAAAGGGCATGTCTAACTTGCTCGGGTTGCCGGGTCGCTATAGTTTGCTTGGGACTACTTTCACCATCTTTATCACTGAGGTGCGATTCTGACCAGTCACCTTGCAGATGACGAGTCGTTTTGGAGAATAGGAGATGGCCGGTTCCTCCGACTTCAGATTTGTGGAATCGATCTCCAAGTCGAGTCTCTTCGACCCTCACCGACTGCCGAGATTTTCTGCCTATGCTTTATGCGATTGGTTCAAGGGATCGCCAGTTGGCTCTTCCCTTGCAGACCACACACTAGGTTAGCCTGTCGCCATCGACTAGCCCCTGTTCCTGCACAGCTCCAACATAAATGTCAACCCGTTTCCTCGCCAGGCCGTCTCCGTCGATGTATAGACCACACCCACAACTCTTCACCGAGATATATTATAACTCGACACCGAACCGAGCCTCATCTACCTTATTCTAACTAGTTGGCACCACCTACACATATCACAGCTCGCTCTCAGAATGCGCAAGATTTTGGCGGGGCCAGCTGATCGCTTGCCAAGACCGCCATATGACGCCGAGATAGATACTATCTTCAAAGCCCTGGGTGGCATGCCCGAGCGATATGAAGTCGAGAGGCTTCGCAAAGACGCGTCGGCACGAACACAACCCCTCACCAGCGCCTTACTTGCTGATAAGAGCATCAATGTCGAGGACATCTCAATCCCGGGACCCCGACAGAGTCTAACTATCTCTGTCGTAAAGCCGCTAGCACCAGCAGACGAGAGTCGCCCGTGCATCTTCTACATTCACGGCGGCGCCTTGGTCGCCGCGGATCGCTTCGCTGGTCTGGACACCAGCGTCATATGGGCAAGGGATTTCAGTGCTATCACTATCAGTGTGGAGTACGGACGTGCGCCAGAAAACACGGGTACGGAGCCTGTGGAAGACTGCTATGCGGCATTGCTCTGGACTAGTAAGCATATGTCGGAACTAGGCATCGATCCTGATCGCCTGTTACTATACGGAACTTCTGCCGGGGGTGGTTTAGCAGCGGCGGCTGCCCTGATGGCGCGCGATAGAGGCGGACCGAAACTATGCGGCCTTGTTCTCGAATGCCCCATGCTCGACGATAGAAACGAGAAGGTATCGTCTCAGCAGTTCTCCACCGGCCCCTTTTATAACTCGACTCTAAACAAGTTTGCCTGGAGGTGTCTCCTCGGCGAGCGCGCTGGAGGCAGCGCCGTCAGCGAATACGAAGCGCCCGCGCGAGCACAGGATCTCTCGAGAATGCCCCCCACCTTCCTCGACTGTGCTTCCGCCGAACCCTTCCGGGATGAGATCGTGGCCTTCGCCTCTAAATTATGGGAAGGTGGTGTCCAAGCTGAGCTTCACGTATGGCCCGGTGGACCCCACGGCTACGATCGCATCATTCCTACTGCACCATTTGCTATATTGGCGAGGCAAACCAGGCTGGCCTGGATCCGTAGAGCATTTCAAACGATTTGAATTGTTTGAGGTCTTGGCTCGAGAAAAGTCGTTTACCATCGACTACGACATAATGATGTGGCTCCACGATCAAGCGATTCGGTGGTCTGTCGGAGGCAAAGTGGATTGTTCCAGGTAAAGGGGGGTACAGGTGCCTTTCTATCGACCTGATGGTGTGTGTGCGTTCGTGCCCAACCGGTGTGTCTTCGTGGGGGGATGTTCGGAGTTGGTGGCTGTAGTGGTTGCGAGCTCGTCCGCTAAAAAAAGAAAAAAGAGTGTGTACCAATTACTGGGTTTCGCCAGATAGACTCTTTTCGTTGATATAGGGTCACTTAGTTGCCCAAACGATGTATTACTTACTTGCCTACCTAGGTAGATAGTCTATCATGACTAGATAGATATTTAAATTGGTAACAATTAATTCGTTCCCCTATCTGACACAGCCTTCTTTCACACATTCCTAACTAACATACAACAGGCACAATGTTGGATACCCTATATTCGACACGACAGCTTGAGGCGAACATCAAGATATAAGTGTTTCGGTTGCACCGGAGATAGTGCCGACTTGTCAGATAACTTCAAGTTCATTTCTCCCGCCTCATTTCCTGTGATGGCGTCGTTTCAACATCCCTGTCACCACGCGAAATTCACGCGTACTCTGTAAAGAGCCATAGCTAAGGAATAGTACGAGTCTAGTTGGAAGCTCAGACCAACATCATTCCACGCCGCGGCCTCACTATTGTTGGTACAATACAGCCCTGTGAAAATTTTCTCCGCGAGACACTTGGTTTTTCAGCCGGTACCCGTCGCCATCGATGCCTTAAAATAGAATTAGACTACTAAATCCGTACAGTTTTCCGGGTCATCCGTGCTCGGGGGATGGTGAAGGATAACCTTTCTCGGCACGCACGACAACTTTGTTCAAGGATACGCTCTGACATAGCCCTTCCTTGCCGAATAATGACGTGAGGTCCCCAATTTACCATTGACAATGTGAAAGATTTGTCGAAATGAGAGGTGTCAAATGCTACCGTTAGCTTGGGGGTACCGTCCGTTCGGTGCCTGACCTAAGGATTAGGTGCCGCGCGCCTCGTTACCTCTAGTTTCTTATTCGCACCTCCGTGTATTAGCCCAAGCCTCCAGGGCTTGTAATACCTTATAAGTACTGAGTTATAGCCCTAACTATGAAACTTCGTCGCGGGAGTAAGCGAGGATACGCTAGCCATCCGTACGACACGGCCCGGATGAGTAAAAATGCATTGTCCATGGAAGTGGAAGAAGATGATTCCGTGTTGCTAGTGATTAGACAATGCCTAGCATTTAATCCAAAAGTTTCTTATCTGTTCTAAGAAATTTTAGTTATTCAAACATTAAACTTCTTAAAAGTTTACGCCGTCGCTATGCTGCTTCGGACAGTTGGTTAGATCTGGTCACCCCTTGGCAGTAAATCTGTTATGAAGTGCTTGTCAAGTTAAACATGTGTCATGTTGAAAATGTGAGTTCCTTTTCGTTATAGTAACGTTGCCGTTGTGCCTGATCTCGGTGTAGCTCTAACATGCAATCCTGATTATTAGGCCGGCTATCCTCTTGTATTGCGCACAGCATAATTAACATGGCTTCTCGACGAATTCGAATCATACGATGCCTTCCACAAACCCCCCTTTACGCACGAAACTGCCGACACCGACATGTGTTTAGTGCTAGGTTATAACATGCAATTTTGAACCAATTGCAAAACAAGTATGTCCGATTTAGTCGCCGAAAAACAGAAATTTCAATCAAATTCAAGGAACACGTACAACATCTAGAAGCAATCGAACTCATATAAAATCATGAGGATCTTTGTGGTATACTTGGCCTCCCAGTGTCAAATAATGCCTAATAGTTCCACTACAGGTACCTACCGAAGTGGCGTAGGTCACGACGAATGGTTGGAATCGAAGGGATAAAACCTCATCAGGTTTACAATAATAGGTATCTAGACATAGGCAACTTCCCATGGAGAGCCAGTTGCTCGTTACATGTTAGTAATGTAAAAATGTCTCTAGTTTTACCCTTACGGTTACCAGAGGGACAGAGGTAGGTATGTCAATGTAATACCTAGTAGTATTTTAGATTCCATATGATCCATCGGATGTGTGTAACCAGACTTTAGAAACACTTGATTGATCTTAGCTGTCTTGCTGAGCTGTACCTAATCTATATACAAAGTAGCCATCAAGTCATACGATTTGTTAGAACCATACAAGAATTTGAGCAAGTAAAAATCGATTAAGCTCGATGTCCCCTATTTCCTCAGCTTCCACCAATAGGTACTAAGTGCCCAGTGACGAATAGCATAACTAAAGCTACATTGTTGCTATAATATTAGAAGTTCTCGGCAACGACACATGTAGTCATGTTTCCGCTAACCAAGGGGACTCAAAACATGTTTTGTCCGATTTTCCTTTCCAAATCACATTATCGCCCGTATATTTTATCCACATACTCCTTGTTTTAGCCGCATCACGGTGCATTATCCCGAATAACATGTCCTAATTGGCCCAAAACAAGAATATATCAACATGTTTCTAATTTACAGGATCGTATAAATTCAATAATTACGTACGAGGTTAAAGGAAAGCTGTAGGTAGGTTAAATCAAGGTTATTACCATAGAAGAATTGTTCTTGGAACGACTAATTTCATACCGTGGAAGGACAAATCGTGGCTGACTTTTGTCATCCAATTTCAAAGCCCTCTCGGGTCGGCTTCCCTGTCACTCTCCCCCATCCTTTAGGAAACACCTCTGTAACTAACAGCATGACCGGACGTAAAAATAAGCCCTAAGCCAACGACTATTTAGGAACAACCTACCAACTAAATCTCGAAAAAACGTCCCGGTTCTCCTATTGGAAGTAATGCTCGGGTTGTCGTCTTGGGATACCGACTGATTCGTGCGACAGTGGCTTGACTACAGCTATCACTACACGAACACCATAAAAGGAACCAAGCTAGTCAATGCAATCACATCAAGCCCGCGGAGAAATATAGGATCGGCGTCAACCAGGGCAGGAAAAAGCGAGGGCTACCGAGATATGGACCTTCCCGTTTCGTTACGAACGACAGCGGGATGCTTGTTATCTCGTACATACATCACGTTTTAACGTCCTGCAAGGAGCCGTGTCATGATTACGAAGGAGTGCGTCTCCCTTTGGGGGGAGGGGGCTCTGAGCTGCAAGACGCATTGGCCGAAGCGTCCGGGCTCACTTTGACGGGTGGATCCCGCTGACCATGCCGGGGGCAGCCACTCACAGTCACGATACGGCTTCGTAGAACCCTGATTCGACTACGGTTTTCGACCAACCAGCCTTGGATGCAGACGGTCTCCCACCAGGCCGCCCCGACCCGTGGGCCAGTAAACTCCCACCCATCTTTTCCGCCCGGGGTGCTGAAACTGTGGAGTAGAGGCTAGAACAATCCAATCTGCGTCGACGTCGACCCTTTATTCCACGCTCGTGAAGCGTCTATGGTTTGGAGACCGCATCCTGGCTGCCTAGCCAAGGACAACAAACCGGGTTACCGGAAAGGGGGCGACGGGTGCTCTGGGAACTACTGTCCACTGAATACGACGTGATCGGATCAGAATGACGGGGATTTCTATTCGTCAGCTTCTATGGAAACTCTCTGGCCTATGAGGTCACAGGATGACATGGGATATGGAACTTGCTCCAGGATTGGTCGTGGATTTGACACGACTGGAGATACCCACATCGAAAAGAACAATATTTCGTGTTATTGAAAATAGGGGTTATCTTTTATTCGAGACTTTCATTTAGACCGTGTTTGTAACTATTAAGAAGTATGTAATGTGACATATGATAGTAAAGAGAGAATAGGTAAAAATCGCGCTCATGGGTGTCATGGGTAGAAAAATGATGTATTTTATGATAGATTCAGGGGTCTCGTAGTTGCCTAGAAACGAACCTCATAATCATGATAAACATTGTGGATTTAAAAATCGTCCAGACTGGGAGAAAGCTATCCCTAAGGGAAAAATAAACTTGCCACAAATGTAATTAAGTTTTATGACTAAGTTGGATTTTATGAGAATTTGAGAAGCTGTAATGTCGAGTCTCGAAAACTCTTCGCATCGGAGGAACAACAATAGGAGCCCTGTCTACTTCCTGTTTCCTGGCTTCTGGCCTGCTGTTTGTTGTTTACCGGATAGTGGTCTTGCAGGCGCTGCTTTCGTACCTCTGCCTGACTTTCTCGCAGACTGAGCCTACATAAAATTGAATTAGAATAGTAATATCAGCCAAGTAAAAAGGCTTCTTTTATTCCTACTTACATCTAACGCGAACTGTAGTGTCTGTTTTGTTGCTGGCCAGTTTTCTTTCAAGAGGCTGATCATGAGGAACATAAGCGTCATGCAACCCTTTTCGAGGGAACGCTGCAGGAACTCGGTGAGGATGTTACCGTTATATGTTGGTATTTTTCCCTCTGAAAGATTAATGAAGACTCTCCACAGCTGCGTCAGTGATGCGTTGATGTTATTCCCTTCTTGTAGCTTTGCGCCTGTGGTGCCGGCTTGATGTGTCCTCTCTGAGCCTGCAAGGTCTACTAAATTGAGAATACCCTCTCGGAGTGCTTCAGGGGTGTTCTTCGACATCACGCTAGTCTCAAGGCTGATAATGAAATGCGATCGGGACGAGTTGTTGTTCAGCTTTGTTACGCCGAAATGCCGATTGTTCATCCCTATTTCGACCATGTCATCAAAGTCACTACTATGATTCAATCTCTTAAGACCGGGGTCTTTGACAGATCGAGTATTCCTTGAGATGGACTTCTTCTCACGACCACCTGATTTCAGTAGCCACAATTGATTATTGTAGATTTCGTAGCAGCATCCTCTAATGTTTACGACGAAATCAATCTCTTCAAGTCTTTCCTTTTCCTTGAATAGCATCGTCTTTACCCTAGGGATGATGCCGTCGTTCTGGTAGTCAACCCCTTCTTTTCGGCCCATGAAGCTATCTACGTTGCTCATCGTGTATGTTTTTCCAGTCCCAGATTGTCCGTAACAGAAGATACAAGCCTTTTTCCCATCAATGACTGATTGGACGAAGTTGCTGATCTCATCAAAGACGTCATGGTTCGTGTCTTGGGGACCGAAAATTCGCTCAAACTCGTATATCTCTGATTTTGTTGGTCTTATATCTCCCCACACCGTCCTCTTTTCATCGATTACGCTTAGACTAGCTGGATCACCGTGGAACTCTCCATTCCTCACCTCGTACTCCAACAGGTCCCGTGAGCTGTCTGGCCGAATGCGGCATATGACGCGGATAGCCCCTTGAAGTTCCTGGACCTTCTCGAAGAGAGATCGGCGTCTAGTTTCTTCCCTGCGCAACTTCTTCGTCAATTCTTGTGTTTTCTCGTCCGAGATTTTCTTCATATTTAGCAATTCTAGATCCAACGTCCTTTCCCGATATCGAAAGCGTTCTCTCTCTTTTCTCAGAAGCTCTCGATACTGTGATTCGTGCTGCCTTGATGCTTCCAAGTCTCCTATTAAGTCCAGTTTCTTATCTCTTAACCCCTGTATGGTTTGGTCTCTAGCATCTAATAACGCGGTGTAACGTCCTAGTTGCGTCTTTGCCTCCAGTAGTTGTTTGTCTTTGCTCTGTAATTCGAGTTGGGATTCTTCAAGTGCTTCCTGGAAGCTTCGTTTTGCTTGTCCCTGTCTTCGATCATACGCATCTATCTCTTGGTGAAGTTTCTGAAGATTCATCTCAGACCCTAGTTGTGCTCGGTTCAGTTGACCCAGCTCAACAAGTAGGGCATCGTGTTCCTTTTTCAATCTGTTATGATTAGTCAATCTATCTCTATTTCGTTTCTTGGCTTTCAAGAGTGTGTCCTGTAGAGTTTTCCACATTTCATCGACCATCACATTGAACTTTGCTTACGTCTCTGGGCAAAATATCCCCCCGGATAGTAATTCTGCTTGTCAATTTATAGACTTACACATTGTATTCTTCCCTTGAAACCCGGATCTGGGTCTGTATTTCATCGTCGTGAACCTTCTTTAATTGTGCAATTTCATCTTTGAAGCCTTCGTAGGTTGCCTCAAGCTTCGACTCAAATTCTCGTTCTTTGCGTTGATTAACTAGCCTGTTCTCTTCTTTTCTCCATTGTAGCCTAGCAATAGTGATCTCCAGTGGTGTACGCATTTCCTGGAGCTTCCGCTTAAAGTTCCCTATGCTTCCTATTCTTTCTCCTTTGTTCTTTTTTTATAAAAAAATTGGCCTTCCTATCTTCAAAGTCAGAGCAATGTTGGATGTGAATAGGTAGGTTGGTAGGTACCTATGCATCTTCCCCGTAGATAGAAGCCTATCTCCTTTATTTGTAATATTTGCTGCTTTCTGCAGCTTCGAACTCGTCGCACATTTTCTTCCATGCGTCTTTGTATTGATGATTTCCCTACGGCGGGGTCCCGAAACATCAGGATGCATCCTTTTTGGGGTCTTTCATCTGCATGTAGAATTTCGAAATCTCTATTTCTTCTAGCTTTGTTATTTCTGTCCCTTCTCTAGATCCATCTCGACCATCTAAATCTTTCCCTCCAATCCATTCACGTAAATCGATGTCGGCTCTCCGTGAACCTACATGTTCAAAGATCTCGGATATTGGTACTGCGCCCGGCTTATCACAGAATTATGGGCGATGGGATTCTATGGAGGCGACGTTACTATCGTAGAATTGCTGGCACACCTTCACGCCCATCATATTACCGGTTTCCCAGGGACCAAAACTGGTAATATTCTCATCCTTTTACTTTTGAAGGGCAGCCCCAAGGTACTGAGATGCGGTTACCACTTGGATCTTGTATTTACGTTTCACGGATTGGCCTACGTACGACAGGCCGGCTGCAAGGATGACCAAATAACGCATGGTGCGACTGTATTGATACAACCGAGTTCGGGGAAGCTTTGGCTTAGACCGACGTAGATATCGTACACAGTGAGTCGTAACCTTACCAACCCTGTCTCGTCAACTCTTTAACCCTCACGACGCAGGCCTTGAATCCCTTCTTAAACTGCCTTCGCCATCGTTCGGACTTCAATCTCTTTCGTTTCAAACCTGGCCGCTCGTGGTTTCTCTGTCGGAACAAATCCTGTCTAACTCTGTTCTGAGACACTTGCATGTTTAAGAGCGTGAAGGATCTTGCTACATCGACAGTTTTCCCTGTGCGTATAGTACGACCAGTTCGTGGAATTAGACGCATCGGAGGTCGGGTGAGTTCTGCGCGCACTTCTGGGTTCTTAGTTAATTCACCGGTTTCGAAGTCGATTTCGGGCGCAAAGATATCGTCTTCGTCGTATGTTGACATCTCAGGTTTTTTAATCTCCTCCCCTTTGTTAGATATCGACTGCGGATCTCTCAAGGTCCATGACGCATAATTATGGTGTTGAATATAGGTTATAGGAAGTCTTCCGTTACTAAGTTCGATTGGGCGGAGAATCGGTGTACTGGACAGCTGCCGTATGCAGGGCATTGGACTTGATGGCCATCTGGACGCAGAGCTTCGAAGAATTGACGCAGATCGTAAGGCGCTTTGCGTGACGCGGTAAAGCTCAGCCCTGTTTCAATTAGCTGGTTGACATCACATTAAAATTGATGATTTATTCCATACATATTCAGAGCGGGCTTAGCCAGATCGCGGATCAGCTTTCAGAGTTGCCCATAGACATTTGTGATAATGAAGCTTCATCAGTTACGATTTTCGACTTGGAGCAATTCATTGGTCCGACATACAAAGATCCACTCAATTTTCTCGGCCGGAATGATCGATAATCCGTAATTCACGATTACCGGTCTAGCTTAACCTTATTATGCGGGGCATTCGTTTTTCAGTCGCAAATTCCAAAATTTGTACATCCGTACCTGGAGACCCACATAATTCCGACTTCGAAGGTTCAAACTAGCTGTGCTCCAGCCATCGATATTTTGTGGCGGTGCTTCAACTCTTGAACAAACCTTTCAACATCAACCTTTGAAGATCTTCTACGCGAAGTAACTTCCTAGGTAACCCACCTTTGCGCCTTCAAGTATTTTCAGGAGGTGTCTAATTATTAGCACGCGCGTCTCAACATCAACATCGTCGTCGGACCCCTAAAATCCCTACACCACTCCCCGTTATACTGTAGTATTATCTCGCTCCTCGAATTATGGCGTACAATCCCTATGGCGGAAGTAAGTTGATGTTTGGAGTATTTGGATATATAACTATCTAGGTGTTGAGTATGTGCTAACTATCGTACTTTCGTCAAGTGCCTGGCTTCGGCCCGCCTCCGTCTTACAATTCATATCCTGGTGCCGCCGCTCCAGGACTCCCGTCTGCTCCTGGTCTAGGTCAGTAGCTCTATGGTAGAGTAAATATTCGCGCGACACTCACTGATACTTCTTTTAGGACCTCCTCCAGGCATGTCTGCCCCAGGAACGGCGCCGCCTGGCGTTCAGCAGCACAACATCAATCAAGCTAATCGACCTAGCGGTCTACCATCCAACTTTCAAGCCCCCCCGAATATGCCCAATATTAATTTCAACGCCCCCGTTATCCGCCTCGGTACGAGCTCCACGAAACCGGCAACCCCAGGAATGCCGGGTCGCAAAGACAGCGAGAACCAGTCTTCGTCTGGACCAAGGGCCGGCATAGGTATGGATCGCGGCCTGGACCAGACTCGACAGGCCCTGCGTGAGAATATGCAAGCATTGGTCCCTCCCACTAGAGAGGAGATTATACGAACCGTTTTCGTGAGCGGCATAACAGACGGTATTAGCGGAAACGAAGGTATCGAGAAAATACTAGGTGCTGCTGGTAAAGTGCGCCGCTGGGACCGAGCTACTGACTCTAGTGGCAAGGAGGTGGCCTTCGGTTTTGCTCAATTTGAAGATAACGAGTCGCTATGGATCGCCTCTGAGGTTCTGAAAGACATTCAGATACCCATAAAAAAACAAGTATCATCAGATGAACCCGCCGGCGACGACGAGACCTACGCCGAGTTCGAGAAAGCGGCCCTTCAGATTCGGTTCGATGAGAATTCGTCCAAGTACTTGGAGGCTTATAAAGAAAGCAGACCTGATGATTCAGGTGCCGAGGCAAGATGTGAAGCTGCCAGAGGTGCGTTGAAGCAGACCATAAAAAATCTCTTTTATCCTACATCGCGATCTGGAGCAGACGCAGATGGGGATGTCACCATGGGTGATAGTTCTGCGCAGAATGGAGAGAACGTTGAGGTGGTTAATATCCCCTTGGCACAGGAGGACGAGCTAGCCGACATTCCGGCTGAGATGCGCGAAACCGTTGCTGCCGAAATCGCCGCATTTAGAGAACGAAGTATTAAACGCGATTTGGAACGTTTGAAGAGAGAGGAAGAGCTCGAGGCAATGGAACGCCAGCGTAATGGCGCATCGCGACCCTCCCGACTATCGTCACCTCCCCCCTCTAGTGCGAATAACATTCCGTTAGGACCACGCGGTATGCCTAATGCGCCTTCTGGGCCCAAGGGTCAGAAATCTGACCTGGGCAAGGATTACAATAGATCAATCAATTTCGTCAACGGTGGTACAACAAATGGGGGTCTATCTTATAACAGAGAGGATGAGAATGACTCTGCTAGCGACGACGAGCTAGAGAAGCGACGAATTGCGAAACAGAATGCAGAGACAGAAAAACTCTACCTGGATGCCGAACGTCGATGGCTAAATCGAGAGAAATCTCGTACAGCCGCACTTGAGCGAGAGAAGGAACGCGATGAGTCTGATGCGAAGGACTTTGCCAAGAACCGGGACAAGATTTTACAACGACTCAAGCATTTCGACGACGACGCAGAAGCTTCCCGAAAAACTGAGGACTATTACAAAGACAGAAGTGCATGGATCAGAAACCGTACGGCTTTCAGAGCTAGAGAAATTGCAGCCGACGATGCCGATCGACAAGCCGAAGATCAGGAGCGTATTAAGGAGGAAGCAGAGCGTGAGCAAGCCAGGGGCATGGCTGACTCATTTCTTGAGAGACAAGCTCAGGAGATGGAACAGCGACAAGTTAACCGAGCTGGTGTCGCTGCGCCGCAGCCCTTCAAGCTATCTCTTGGCGCCGCCGCGCAAAAGGCACAAGCACAACGTGCAGCTCCCCAAAGAAAAACTATCGCCGAAGTTGAAGGTCTACTTGAGGACGAAGACGAGGATGCGACTTCTAGACGCCAGCTTATTCCTATCCAATTTGAGCCTGCTGCTGCTGCGGCTATGTCCGACGAAGAGCGTGACCAGGCCGTGCGTGCATTGGCTCAGGAAATTCCCAACGAAAAGGAAGGACTCTGGGAATGGGATGTTAAGTGGGATTACTTGGATGAAGGCGTCATCCGGGAGAAGCTCAGACCTTTTGTTGAAAAGAAATTGGTAGAGTATCTCGGTGTCCAAGAACAGCTATTGATCGAGGTAGTTGAAGAGCACCTAAGGAAGCATGCTAAACCTGGTGAGCTAGTCGAGGAACTAGCAGAGGTATGTAATATGCATTATTACGATCACTTCGAACAATTTACTAACTGCGTATTCTAGGCTCTCGATGACGAAGCTGAGGCTCTTGTGAAGAAGCTTTGGCGAATGGTTATCTTCTTCACCGAAAGTGAGAAACGTGGTCTTTCTGCGTGAGGTGGATGTTTCAGGGTTTCATTGATGCTTCGACCTCTTAACATATCAATTAATTTTCGTGTAGCTACATAGCACAACACAGGGCTTTGAGATACTGGGGAGTTGAGGTTTACGAGGGTTGGTCTTTGCAATTGAGGACGACGGTCTCATAGGAGTACCTAGTGAGTTATATCATTCATGCAAGAGAGGGCATAATGAAGATCCTCTGTACAATCCATAAGCACATGTGTGGATAATGACCTTTGGAGGGACAGCTCTTTGATGCTGCATCCTAATCGCGGAAATAAAATGGTTGCGGGTCATTGCTGTAATGCAACATCAGCGGAATTATCCGTCTTTCATAATCCATTTTCTGTGACATGCTTGCTGCGATTCCTTGGACGTCAGGGGTAGCTACCACATCCGGGGTATGCGGAGAACTGTGGGTCCACCGGAATACCGAGGCAATTCCCCACAACTAACTCCAATCCCCAATCCTTCAGTAATCATATTGACACTTCAAGGTGAGAATTACCTAGGTACATACATCAGTAATATGAACATTATATTCTTTGTTTATTATAATTCCAAGCCCAAGCTTATCTTTCTTTTCACTTAGACTTATATCCTTCCCAAATCAACCCCACCTACTTTTACATTCCAGCCTCAAACCCTTAAACCTCAATTCCCCCTTTTCACCAAACCATACCGAACCATCCACTCACTCTCCCACCATGTCCGCCACCACCAAACTCCCCCCTTCGCTCACCACGCCACCCCCACCTGTGCCACACACCATAATCTCCTTCCCAAAACCGCACATCCTCCTCATCACCCTCAACAGACCCAACCAACTCAACGCCATCCCGCCCGTTCAGCATTTCGCCCTCGAGCATCTCTGGGACTGGTTCGACGCGCAGCCTTCCCTCCGCATCGCCATCCTCACGGGTTCCGGCCGCGCCTTCTGCGCCGGCGCGGATTTAAAGGTCTGGGATGACACCAACACCTCCAACTCCGCCTCGAAAAATCCGCCGGAACTGGTTCCGCGCGCGGGGTTCGGGGGCATGAGTAATCGCGGAGGTCTGAAACCGATTATCGCCGCGGTCAACGGGATTTGTTTCGGTGGCGGGTTTGAGATGGCTATTAATTGCGACCTCGTGATCGCGGCGGCGGGAGCCAAGTTCGCGCTTCCGGAGGTCGCGATCGGGGTTATTGCGGTGGCGGGGGCGTTGCCAAGGTTGGTGCGCAGTGTGGGGAGGCAGAGGGCCGCGGAGATGGCGCTTTCGGGGAAGAGGTACGATGCCCGCCAGATGTTGGATTGGGGGCTAGTTAATGAGGTTGTGGAGGATGGGGGAAAGGTCCTGGAGAAGGCGGTGGAGTGGGCGGAGAGGATCGCGGGGAATAGTCCTGATGCGGTGGTTGTGACGAGGGAGGGGTTGAAGTTGGGGTGGGAGGGCGTGGGGCCGGAGCAGGGCACGGAGATCCTCCGGACGGGCTGGTATCAGCGGTTGAAGGCGGGTGAGAATATGGCGGAGGGTGTGAAGAGCTTTGTTGAGAGGCGGAAGCCGGTTTGGAAGGATAGTAAACTGTGATCCGGATGTCGGAGTTGAGGAACACGTGCGAGATTGGTAGCAGGCTTAGAGAAGTGTAGAATTGGTAGGTACAGGACGACGTCGAGACTCCCACTCTCATTGAATCCATCCATCAAATACCTATAGCGACTAAATAATGCGACGGCTGTCTGGATATCTGTTAAAAATATACCCGTCCCATGTAACAATACCTACAAATTTTGTAAATCCCTCGATCGCATAACCCCTTTTTACCATACAAGCCCCTTTTAGTTCTATAACCAAGATATCATATACGATAATCTATCAATAGCAGCCGTTAATCATTCAACCCATTATCCCTGTTGAGTTAGCATCGTAATATGTCACATTTCCTCTCTTATCTGAGAAGACTCTTTATGTTTGACATCGTTGCCGATCGGAAAGAGCCAGGTCTAGTCCTCGGGGCCTGCATCGAGGGCGACACCGCATGTGTGGATGAGAGACCTGGGAAGGATGGGTTCGATGGCGATGTTGGTGATATCTGGGATGATGTCGCTACATCGTACTCATCAACGAAGCTTCCTATTATCATCTTGTATACGTCCCCAGATATGTGCTCGGTGTCGATGACATCTCTGGATTGCAATGTTAGTAACTATATCGATACGATGTTGGGTAACGTTTCGCGAGGCTGCGACATACGGGATGGAGTACTTCTTCTCGATGTCGTCATCGAGATGCTGTAGTATATCCGGAACCTCATTTCCACAGGCGATGAACTGAATAGTAAACCATCGCTTCTCCAGCTTCTGTGCGAGAGCGGGCTTCTTGAGGAAGTCTGCAATTGCCTTTTCCACGTCAGTAGAATTAGTCGTCCCTCCCCAAACCCCATCGGTAAGTATTATCAGGGTCTTGGCTCGCCTTGTGTCCAACAGATACTTGTCGAAGATTCGGGTTAGAGTCTTAGCCATATCCGTGTTGATGTTATATTGTTGGGACAGGGCATCAGCCTTAGCGTCTCTAAACTTAGAGATAAGCTGTTTGTCTGAAACATTGCAAGCATTGCGGTCCCCTCCAAGTGTGAACTCAAGATCTAGTCCATTTTTATCCAACCCGCCAACTTTAGATACCAAGGTTTCCAGGACGGTTGTCATCGTCTCCCACAGTGGCAACATGGTCATATCGTTGTCCACAAGGAACATCTGCGGTGGATATCAGTGGCTGGACGCGAATAAACAACTGGGTTCAGCGGAGCCTTACGATGTCTCGGTCAAATAGAAACTTTTTCAGGAAATCGTCCTTTTTCTTGGGATGAAGATACCTACTTAACCCCTTCCCTTTGGTCTTTAGCGACTGATGCTCTTTATACATTGGCCACGATGGATCTATGCCAGACTTTCCAGATGAAGGCGACGCCAACGATGTGTCCTGATAGTCGCTGAGTTCTAACCCAGACATTGTAGGTACACGGCTTTCCCTCGAGGTTTGGGAGTACCCATTCGGAGGTAGCTTAGTTTCTATGTGGAAGTCATCGTTGTCTGGACTTTCAACGACCGAGTTGCCATATCCTGAAAACAGCGGATTTATTATTGTAGGAGAGTATGGCGAACCTGACGTAATTACCTCTTTTTCGAGATGGGTTTTTGAGGGTCTGGGAGGTGTAGAATGTTGAAACGGCGGTGTCACACGTAAAGCTGGTTGGGTGGATTCTCGTACAACAAGGTTTTCGCGGGATTGGGATTCGGTAGGGCCTAATATCAAAGGTATCCTCGAAGACCCTCTGGCCTCGGAGTGTTTGATCTCCTCGTTAAGATACGCATGGATTGCTTTGAATGCGGTATCGCTTGGGGTTCCTAGTGCTTCTTGGCGATGAGCAACTTTCCCCTGAATCACTTCATTTATCCTCCTGGACTTGTTGATTCTGCTAGATTTTAGGCGCGGGTGACGTTCGACAGGATGCAGCAGATATTGTGAAGAGGAAGAGGAATCAGGTGCTCCGTTATCATCCAGAGCGTGAGAGTTCACCAGCGAACTTTCGTTCTCAACACTTAGCAAAGCCTCTCGAACTGATTCGGCGACTGATTCAAGTTCTCCATCCTCCACAAGTTTATCGTAATGATCTTGTGCCTTCACCAATTGACTTTGGATAGAATCATATAGCGTCGAGCACTTTGATGGACGAACGGATTCTGCCAACAACATCGTCTCATCAACCAGGTCAATGATCCGCCCAGTGATTGTGTCATTTACCCTCAGAACTTTTTTCAAGTATTTATGCCAATCGCTCACTTCCGGGAGAACATCTACGCCATTATGGAAAGCATCATCAGCTGCCGGTACCGTGATGTTCTCTCCTCTCTTCTTTCTTTCTCGGAGTTTCTTGATTGCGATTCGTCTGAGTTCATCATAAGCGCGGACGCCCTGATAGCCAAGGGCTACCCATGTCGCTGAGACAGATAAAACACAACCGAACGACCAAGTATCGATTGCTTGAGTGACACTTTTCGTTGGGTCGTCTCGTGCGCGATCGCATTCAGGGGCACCTAGAAGAGTAAGCACCAGTGGAGGCATGTATCTATGTATGTAGGTAATCACCGTAAGTCTCTGTTCCTCCAGTTATACACTGTTTCGGGACTCCTCCCGGGTTCTTTGGCTTGAATTTTGCGAACCCGAAGTCCGCCAGTTTGAACTCCCCATCGACTCGCAGTATATTGTCAGGCTTCAAGTCGCAGTGCCACCTAGTTACGGTTGAATCAGTAAGAGTTTACTCAGTGTTTCTACGTTAGGGGTTCATACCCGGAGAAGTGATCGTACCGGCCATTCTCACGTTCCACTTCGAGATTGTGCATCGAATCTAGAGCTTGTGCGACGTTTGACAGTGAGTTCCAAAATTGGATCGTCTCCGGGTTAAGGTTTGGTGGGTAATTCCGCTGTGATGCGAAGAATTCTTCAAGGTCTTGTTCTCCGAATTCAAGAAGTATGTTCCAGGTACGTTGAACACTTCCATCCTCTAACTGTTCGTCGATCTCATACTCCCCGAGAAACTTTACCATGCCAGACAGCTCAGACTTGGCCTGTACCGCAAGATAAGCCTCCCTTTCCCACTCGAATATCTCGTGATATTCCTGAGTAAACGTTTTCAAGGCGAATACGTAACACTACAATGTTAGACTTGTCCAGATATAAAATGATAGGTAAGTGTAACTTACTTTGCCAAGTTCGGCGTCCTCATACTCTGACCGTCCTACCTCCATTGCTAGCTTTCGAGGAACCAGCGATTCTTGAACAGCCACCTCCCAGACTTGTGCTGTCCCACCCTTCATGTTGACAGCCTGCCTTTTGGCAAAAGGCATTATCCACCTCCCACGACCAGGATCAAGGAACGCATTGCGCATACTATAATCCAGAACACAGGGATAATATAACCACATCTTATCCAAGAAAGATCTCCAGAACTGTTTCGTGTCCTGGATGCCCCCTTTCCTTAAGTCATTCTCATACAGCATGGTATCGGGTATCTCGCGCGTAGGTAATCGCTTGTCGGTGATATTATATCGCTGGAAGAGGTCGATCAAATGGCCGCAATCCAACTCTAGGAGGATGGCAAACACAATCAAACAGCGGCAATCCCCATCAGAGATTTTCCAGGAACTAGGGACGTGGACGGAGCCTGACTTGTGGTACACCTCGGTGAGAAGCAATCCAGCATTGGTTGCGCGCTCCGTGGTATCTTGGCGTAACATCCATTTGACAATCTCATGGCTTCGATAATATTCGCGGCCG
This sequence comes from Annulohypoxylon maeteangense, assembly GCF_022496945.1. Lineage (NCBI taxonomy): Eukaryota > Fungi > Ascomycota > Sordariomycetes > Xylariales > Hypoxylaceae > Annulohypoxylon > Annulohypoxylon maeteangense. The sequence goes on along the minus strand of NW_025953249.1, from coordinate 668,114 downwards.
CAATATGCCTTAGACTTCCATTTGTTGGCCAAATTGTCATGGAAAATGTGGAGTGTGGTCTGCGGTGGCCTACGAGAGGCTGTACACTCCATCTTGAACGGCCTTGCGACGTTAACCCCGTTTATGTGTAAGGTGTGTCAGAATTATACAGCGTATAGGAAGTAAGGAGGTAGGTAGGTATATTGGATATGTCCCCGTATAGTTCCAAGGTTACCTACTATCGAAAACAAATTGCGCTGAGTCTTATATGAGGAAATAAGACAGAATGGATGAGTTTTCCCTTAAGGCTGATCTTCAAAATTATACCCTACTTCTACAGGTGTTCGCGGTCAACTTTTCTGTTTTCCAGCTTGCCAGCCTGCTTCAAGCGTGACATCAGACATATTACCTGCCCAGTAACATACCTCATAGAAGTTCTGTGTGACAGTGTCTACTCACCATGGACCACGGTGTTATAGCAGTGCCCCGAAATCTGCTGTGCAAGCCATTCCTGTCGGCTACGCGCATAGTACCACAGACCCGATCATCTCCCGAGTCCGTTTCTGCACTTATTTCGGGCAGTAGCCTCGTCATATATGACAGACATATCCAACGATCCAATGGGATATGTCTCTTATAACTTAGGTAGACAGGGGGTATAATAAAGTATTTCCTGAGGTAGTAGGTAGAAAAGGAAGAGTGCAAGGCTGGCTCAACAAACCACTGCGCCTCATTCATGGCCCACTAGGTACATAACAGGTAGGTCTAAGCTGGCTGCCCGGGCACTCCTACAGTCCCATAAGCCTTACTTTACTCGGCTTATGGCTTAGAAAAAACTTCAATGTAGGTACCTACCTAGGTACTTCGTTAAGAATTCGTCAACCTCATAACACAATAAAATCACAATAAAACCGAAAGGTAGATAGGCATATTTATGTGTGGTACAACATTAATAATAAAAACTACTTTGCTCTGCCTTGTATGTTTAGTATACCTAGTAGTTGCCTACCTAAGTACCTAACATGTACCCAGGTAATTAATGTAATGATTTTCCTACCACGCGCTTTTGAGGCGTTCGCGTACGACTGGTATGTAGAAGCCCAATAAGCGAAGCCTAGGCCTCTCGACCCCCAAAGTGCTGTCTGTGCCCAATACAAAATGCCGTATTAGGTACCAATCGTAGGCAATGCGTTAACAGGCGCAATTGAGTACCTCACATCCTGATACGATACTTCGTCATCCTTCACAAAAAAGAATCTTTAGTCTCAAGAGGCGCTTTTTCATGGAACGGCAGGACGGTGATTGAAGAACTGAAAGGACATATCAGTTTCCAGTGTGTCTTCCGCCGTTCCAGGCCAAGTTCGTTTTCTCTCCTCTTCGTCAACTTCCATCTCCTTGCCCACCAAGCAACCCCGCAGGTCACAGCAGTCAATGGTATGGTTACTTCCAGCCACCTGGACATCGCAGTGGCGGAAAAGGATCCCTCAGGACTCTCTGAACCTTGGTATTTGATTATATCTGTACTGAAAAAAGTCTATAAGGTTATTAGTAAGTGGGATAGGCTATAGTTATCCAATAGATTGTTAAATACTGACCGAAACAAATGTTGCGGGGAGAAATATAAGTGTGACGATTGTTATAACAAGCATAAATATTTGTTCTTGTTCCATGCTACGACCCAGTCGCTCTGCTCGGTGAGCTGATTGGCTTTGAAGGTGCTGAATGACCTAAATACAGTTAGCTTAGGTGCCCAGGTGGTTATTACAACGGGGGTTCAGCGAGCTTACCAGCTGTCTGCGATCGGAAATAGTCCTTATTAAAAATTCAGCCCGCTTTATCTGCATCTTAAGGTCTGCTGTAATATTTTGAACTTGGTTTCCGAATGAGCAGACATCCAACGAACATGTTTTTCTCAGTGGGAAATTCTTGTCCCTCGTCAATCTGCGATAAAACGCCACAAGAGACGACATTATATCGACATTGCTTTCAAGAGCCATGATAACTTGCCTCGTACGCTCTTCCCATATCTGCAGATCTTGGATATCTGCAGGGGTGTAAGTCTTGTGAGCATGGCCTACTCCTGACGGTCCGAGGACTGCCATGCGGTGCTTTGGGGGGCTTAGCAAGCTGCAGAGATCTCCTAGCGGTGTATGTAGGTACCTACCTTTTTATCAACAGCCTTCTCGAGCCACGAGATACACCACCTCCAATCTTCCATAGCCCAGTAGCAGTAAAGCAAATGAGCCGACAAACTCGAACGAAAAGATTTTTCAACGCTGTCGAAACATTTGTCCTGAGCCCGAGCATCCTTCCCTGTCAGATCTTTGAAGCGATCTTGGATCTCTTGATTTCCTTTGACAACTAACCATAACGTATTTCCGTTGGAAACGTCGAATTGGTGATGAAAAGCGGCAGGGCGAATGGACCAGTCATCGAGCGTAAAGTCATCTTTATTCTTCGACTTCAGCGCGACACCTTTTAGATTGAAACATATCTGATAATGTTTTCCACTCCTACCTAGTTTTGGAATGATCAGACCATCAGGTGGATCTGTGAGAATTACTTGCTCGCGAAAACCGGTAAAATGCAGGTCAGCAGAGTCGTCCTGTTGGCCAAACACATATATGAACTCGAGGAAGGCCGGCATTACTTGGTGAAAAGTTAAGATTTTCGTAAGCATAGCTCTTGTGAGCCTCAACTTCGACATCGAATGCATCCCGTATATGTTTCTTATATTCTGGTTATTTTCTCGTCCACAATTTAGAGAGCGGAACCCTTTCTCACATAAAACGACATCTGGGATCCTTCTTTCCCATAGTAATTGACGAGCCATGGGTAGTTGGTAGAAGTTCGATACCAAGCCACCCAGATAGCTTCTCATAACTGTGTACGTTATATTTGTCAACGTCTACCTAGCATGGTTAGCCGGAAACTGAGCATCATCTCGGTAAACTCACCCTTCCCACACTCAGTATCCAAATCTCGAATACAGATTTCCCATGACGATTCGTTATTATCGAACAGGTCATCTTCTCTTTCGCATAGGCCACGTTCCGCCTTCTTTAAGTATTTTGAACCTGCGTCAATCGTTTTATAGATGGTATTCATTGGGTACAACTTCGAATCCAACACGGCTTGTTGGAACTCGATAGGTACGCTAATATCCGACATCTTGATACAGTTTTTGGATTATTCTAAAAAAATTCAATATAATATTCTAGGTAATCTTGCAGGCCTGTACCTACCGATAATCTACAGAAAAACAATCTTTTTAAATGGAATACCCTCGCGTTACACATAACATTGCCTCATCGTTGCCTCGCAATAATGCCCTGGGAGACCCCTATGTGTCAGCCCAATAGGGCCGTGGAGGCTCGTATGCAGTTATGACCCAGGGTTCGCACACCGAACTGAATATGTATAAACAACCCGTACAATGAAACAGAATCGCCAGCCACAGCACATTGCCCTGCCACACACCCATTGATATAGCCCCCAATACGCCATTCGCCCTGCCCAAAGTGCACATTCCGGCTTCTTGTGCCTTTCCGATAGCGGTCGCACTGCTCCATTGATCGCCCTCATTCAGGCGTAACTGACCTTCGTCGACCGGTAGACTGCGCCATGCTCTTGTCCCTTAGGTTCGTGATAGCTTTCATATCCTCCTATTCATCATTCACGTTAATGAGTCGCGACTAACAATCATAAGTCACTCGTAACTGACCTTTGTCAATGGTTCGGGCGTCTCAAATACCCAAGAATCGTGTATCTATAATTGAGGAAAACGTTAGATAAATAGAATCTTCGCAGAGTCATTGATATTCTATCATACTCACCCTCTCCTCTTTGAAGTCCTCGTCGGGCCATTTCTTCGATAATAAACTACGAATAAGTTCCCAAGTCAATCCAGTGTAGGCACGAACCCTTTGCTGGCATCTCCTTGGCTGAGCAGCCTCCCTCTCAGCCTGGGCCTTGAAAGGTTCGGATCGCCCAGAAGTCTGACTCTTGGCAGTGCGGAGGGCGAAACTGCTCGAATTTTGCTGTTTGAAGGACTTGACTCTGGTAAGAGCCCTCGAGATCATACTGCCGGTATTTCGAGAGGTTGGGGGGTCAAAGGGCTCCATCTTGTTTGAGAAGATTCACGCATTTAAACCATGGTTATAACTTGCAAGGGATGAAATTTTAACCATCTAACATCCCATCAACCGGGTTTCCATTAATATTTTATCCGTCGCTACCTAGGTGTCAATGCATCTGGTTGCCTTAATGTTGCCTGCGTTGCCTCATGAGCTCACACCCTAAGAGTAGGTAGGTACCTACCACCTACCAATTGCTTATGCGGCTTATTGGGAGATCATTCTGCTCAGAAGTCAGCCGCCATGTCTTGCTGCCCCTCACTCCCTTCCCGCTAGTCCCCTCCGCGTGTACAGCCAGGGAGTCTTTCGCCGGTTGAATCCTACGACGTTTGAATTTCGGGATCCTCACGAACCCGATGTCACTTGCCCTGGGGCGGTATCGTACCACGTGAATTATTTACAAATTCGGTTCGTACAACTGGCACAAGGAGAAATAGGTGTTGAACCAAGGGCTTTCAAGCTGAATAATCCATACAAGGTAACACAATAAAACTGTTTAAAGGGAAAGAAAACGAACCTAGAAGTCATATGTAAGTTTAAGGGAGGTATGAATAGCACTGTGAGGGGTACTGTGTTAAAGATCTCGATCAACCAAACCTGTGGGATGGGGAGTTCCACTGTTGGTTGAACCACGATTAATTCTAGTGAAATATTAGTCCATACCAACAGAGCATAGCATATAAAACATCACGAGCAAAAAGCCAAACTTGTAGTGGTACACCACTATATTGAGCTCCTATGGAGATATGGAGTCTGACTATAGCAAACCTCCGGGCATCAGACATGACTAGCCGGCCCCGCCGCAGAGGCTCATCCATAACGACCTTTTCATAGAAGACGTCAACGAATCACTCGCATCCATATCCATCTCTGCATCCCCAGGCACCGCCATGGATCCTCGTCATCGCCGGCTAGACCCTGTCCAACGCGTGGGCACATCTCGATGTGCCCGCATCCCCATCCAACCCAACCAACCCACCACCCCTCCAGATAAACCGTGATCTGCTACCCCTAAAAAGGTAAGGGTAACATCCGATACCAAGGCGTGCTCATCATCCCGGATTCGTGCAGGCCGAAATGAAGAGAAAGAGTATCTAAATTGCCCAAATTGATTTTGATCTCTCCTTTTTCCAAAGCTCGTTGGAGCAAGAAGAAATTTAAGATATCGCGACGAAGCGAGATCGTACATCGGCTAAGAACACGAGTGTACGATGTATCAACCCAGCCGTCGCGATTGTGAAAGCGAAAGAAAAGAAGCTGCTAGAAGCCGGGGGCGGTAAAAACCCGTCTGTTGTCTCGAGAGGCCGGCGAGGGTCGCGAGCTTCCTTCCCAAGAACTAGAAATTATTGACAAGAAATTACCAGATTATCCCGATCCGGGCGTCTATGCGACGGACATCATTCAACCAGTTGGGTGTACTTGATCTGAAAGTTTGAATGATGTGGTTGCCAATGCCTTTCTATATTGAAAAGCGAGCGAATCGAAAATGCAGAACTGAAAAAGAAAATGCGAAAATGTAACCGAGACCCCCGAGAGTGCAAGGTGTATCAAGTGTAAAGGTTATAAGCGAGTGTCGAGAAGTGTATATCGTTCCCAAATTCATCAAGGTTCGTTAGTTAAGGTTGAGGGTCAGTGGTATCGAGGTGCATCTGAATTGAAGCCAAATGCAGGGGATCAAGAGGGTAGAAAAAGTGGGGGTTTCCGCATGCTATCTCATGTACGACAGCAATGTTTACTCAAAGCTAATGTTTTAGTGTTCAGAATGGTGTACACTAGTAAGCCTGACCGGGAACAGGCTTTCGGCCAACTTGACCCTGGGCGGCCTGGGGAGCGCCGCTGTGCTGCTGTTGGGAAGGACCGCCGGCGTTGGGGTTCATAGGGCTAGGTCCGGGAGGGGTCAATCGTCGCTGCTGTCGCGGGCCGGGGGACTGGGCTCGAGGGCCAGGGCTCATTCGACCGTTAGCCGGGGATGCAGGGCGGCTGTCGTAGGGGCTCATCGGACGTCCCGTGGCAGGCGACTGGGGTCGCATCATAGCAGGCGATTGAGGACGAGCACTCTGAGGAGTCATGGGTCGCTGTCCGGGGGGGTAGTTCGGGCCGGGACCTCGGGGTCCACGATAACCGCTGGGGTTGATAGGAGGACCGTTACGACCGTTGGGAGGTCCACCAGCGGGACGAGGCTTCACAGGTCGAGTAGACAAGCAAGTTCGGGGAACGACACCCTGTTGAGTGCGGTCAAGACGAATGCAAAGCGACTATTCAGACAATTTAGCAAATAATCAATCGCAATGGTTCAAGAGTGTACTTACCCAGCCATCATCGTACTCGTGAAGGAGTCGAACGAGCTGACCAGCTCGAAGTCCCATCTCATCATCCAGACTCGGCTTGAAATCCAATTGGACACGATGAACGGCAGTCGACGGAGGTCCGCCTGCTGCGGCAATAGCTGCTGCGCTTCGAGAAGGACCAGGAGATTGACCCGCACCGACAGAGTGGATACTAAACTCAGTGCCGGCGGGACTAGGTGGGCCAGCAGGAATAGTAAGATCCAACGGAGGAGGAGCATCCTTGCGGGTGGAAACTTTACGACCCAAAGCGGCGGCACCACCAACGGCTCCAGCACCGGCCACAGCTGCAGTTACAATCGGCGAAAGCTTAGGAGGCGAGTTCGTCGTTTGTGCGACACCAACAACATTCTCAGGGTTCTCGAATGGATTGTTAGGACGTTCGCCAGTGGGAGTAAAAGCGCGCTCTGCATTGTTACCGAATGGGTTCTCAGGGTGATTGGCCTGGCTAGTAGGGCTGGGTCGTTCCCAAGGAGATCGAGGAGAATCGACGGGGCGCGTGTTGAGTCCAGCGGTTGCAAGTGCAAGGGCAGCGCCTTTGCTTGATCGGCGCTCACCAAAGGTTGGGTTAAACTGGGTCACCGGTCGAAGGCTAAGCTGGGGTGCCGTAGCACTGGTCTGGGTCGAAAGCATAGACGAGGGACGACCACCAATGGGTCCGTGAATCTTTTCATCATCCTGGACTTGCTGAGCTTGTTGCTTTCTACGTTTGTTAACCAGAAAGAAAACAAGCAATGCAACCACAAGAAGACCACCTAAAACACCAATGGCGATACCGGCCTTAGCGGCGGCACCGGTGTCAGGGCTCGAAGAACTTGCCGCTGCTGCAGTAGAAGAAGCAGAAGCTGAGGCTGAGGCTTGTGCCTCTGCATTGTTCGCAGAAGTAGCAGAAGACGATCCTAGATTCTTAGTCGCTTGAGAGAGTGTTGTTGGCGTACTAGTTGCGACTGCCAGGGTGGAGTGATCACCCAGATCGACAGAAGAGGTCTGTCCAATTGATGCGGGGAGGATGTTGTCGGATGTCTTGGCAGCAGTCTTTGTCGGTGTGCTATCAGCTGTGTCGAGGGAGGCAGCTGTCGTGTCTGCGACCTTAGCCTGCGTGGCAGTCGATAGCACCTGCACTTGCGCGACCGAAGTAGGCGTCGCGATAACCTGGGTCTTTGGGGCATCGTCGGATTGTCCCAGCGTCGAGTAGCCAGCAATGGGTCCGTCGAAGGTCTTCGCCATGGTTTCGTACACCGTTTGGTATACAGTCGATGCTGCTTGTGCCTTTGCCTGGATCTTAGCCGTCTTGAAGGGGTTAGCTTCACTGGCGAAGCTCTTAACATCGTCAGCTATTTCATCCCACACATCCCGCCTCTTATGGCGATGATTGTGATTGTGACTCGGCATCTTGATCAAGTTGTGTTTAATCTGAGTACTACGAAATATCGATGTTTCTTATCCGCCGAAAATTGCCCCAGAACCAAGTACGATCGTGTTGCGCGTATGTCGTAGGCGTTGCACTCAAGCTGCGTGTACGAAGTTATATTTACACTTGGGGTAAAGTTGTCGTCTAAGGTCAACGGGTTTTTATATCCGAATATAAAATGAACGTAATGCGCACGTAAGTGTGTCGTGAGGAAGTGGTATGCGACTCGGTACCTGCAGAGGTGGGCGTGAATGAGGTTCGTATTCGCGCTTTGTTTACCGTGGGGTGAAGTGAATTTAATCGGCCTGCAAGGCGACGAGTCGCGATATGTAGCGTAAAGAAGGTGTTAGTCGTCGATAAAAATCGAGTGAGGGTATAAAAAAGAACGTAAGTGAGAACGGATTCAACGAAGAAAACGCAATTCTCGTGAAGAGAGGGGGGGAAGAGACCGCGTGCGTGGTTGCGACGTAGGTGGACGGTGAGGAAGGAAAGGGAAGAAAGAGAGGGAGGAAGCGAGAGGAATGGGAATAGTAGAGTAGTAGACTCCCAAGGGTCATTGGCTGCTGGCTTACATGAACCGTTCTAGCGCGTCCCGTTACGGGGTACCCAGGTACTCCGATAGGTACTCCGGACGAACTACAAGGCAGGTACCTGGGTAGGTAGGCGCCTCCTAGGTGGTTCTTAGGCAGCTAGGGCAGCTACATACACTAATGGTAACACCACAGACGATCGTGGTTTCCTCTATTTCCCTAGCAAGGAATGTTATTCTTGAATTTCCATTGGATAACAAACCCCTGCCGGCTATTTTCTTGAGTGTCTGCATAAACACGAATACTTGTATATCTTTATTCACAAGTACTAATAGACTGCTAGGTACCAACGCATTGAGAATAATTTGACCTCCCCTACCCAAATTAATTTACCTTCCCTTCTACAGAATATTTTCTGTTAGGATGCCATTAACGGCAGTATCTTATTATTGCTTCTTATTGCTTCCAGATGGCTACATGAGACTTTCTGTTCAACTCGAACATACACGTTAGCGCCATGAGTTCTCGTATAATAGCACACGTATGCTTTTGTTTAGGTACTTTGAGACATTTATACGACATCGACAGGTACGATGTTGGTTCCGCCGTGTTCTAAATACGGGAACAAATCTCGCAAAATAGTTGATGCAATCGAGGAGAAGAATTCAGCTTTCCATTCAGTGGTGTAGATTGGGACGCAGTCAGCACCGAATCACCAAATCACTTATCAGAACCTAATGGTTCCTTCCATCCAGCCTATCCTTGCAATCATCCAAAAAATCCAATTCAAGATCGTCCCATCTCTCCCCCTGTCTTCTTTGTCTCTTTCTCGATGTTGATCATTTTCGGTCTTTCTCTGGTGGCCGACTTGGTCCAAGCTCCCTGCGCTAGTCAGGCACAGAAGCGCCACTTCAGGAACCAAGCTATTCTAATTGGATCATTGTTCAAGGTGCAGATTAGGCGAGATTGGAGCTAACAAGGATACGTCAGGGATATGTCAGGGGTAAACATCCTCCACTTGATTATCATTGGCTAGCACAAAGAAAACCAAAGCGTGATGCCGGCTACGAAAATAGGCAAGTACCTACGTACTTAGCCCCTCTGGCCCCTTAATCGACTTCTAAGCTTTTACAACCTGGAGAAACACCACTTGAAGCTCGCCTACAGAAGCAACCCAAGCAAAATCCAGAATAGTCTGTGTCGTCAGCTTCATTCATTTGGCCCTCTCATATGAGTCAATGGCACGATTTCATGCATTTATTGATGAATATACCTCCTTTTCTACGGTGGCTGAACACTGGGACGAGACTGAGGGACACCCAATTATTGCTCCAACGCCTCATACCTTGTTCAGAATCTCTCAATTTTCATATTGAAGATTTTATTCAAGTGTGACCGGAAGTCATCTGGGGAGGTCGGAAAGAAGCCACCGAAGCAAGCAGTTAAAGATTCGAACGGGACAGAATATCGCTACCAATGATCTGATGAGGATCCACACGGACACTATCTCATTGGGTCAAATCGACTCCAATAACGCCAAAGCCACGATATTTTCTGCTGTGGAACGCAACATGACGTCTACCTAGTTCCTTGCACAATTCTCCCCTCTATCTTTGGAATTACCGATTTTCCGTTTTTCTCCCGCGTGGTCGTGAGGGATTCCTGGACTTGAGAGTTCGTGTCCCCTTTCTGGGTCGCTGGGATGCCCCAGTTTACTTTCGGCCGATGCTGTTATTCCCAATCTGGCCATTCAGCCTTTTCCCTTTAATTCTTTATTCTTTCTCGAATCTACACCCTTCGAATATTCTGATTGTGTGCCTCTTTTTTAAATTACTTTAGCCTTGTGAAACGCCCGCCTTCCACAACCATCTTCCACTTCCGTCTGTCGGTCCGCGTTCTTAATTTCTATCCTCCCACCATTCAACCAGTCACACTGCCGGCTCTACTGATCCCTGTCATTTTATCGTGCTTACAGGTCGATCATTATTTTGTTCCACTGATGGTGTGTGTGGAGGATCACCGACTATCGTCACGTTTTACACACTAAGCAGAGGAACAGACTGTGAACATGTGCTTGTGTACCGAATTGACCATCTCTTGATCACAGCGTGGGAGTAAGAAAATCCCGATTACATAAAAAGTGTATTTCAGCTGTCGTCATGTCGTGACATCGCACGTCCGATTTCCAACGGCGCGGATTAGCCCTACCGATCCTGGTCACCGATGAAAATGATAAAAATTGCTTGTGAGGCTGGACGGACCTTACCAGATCTGCAAGGCAAGGCGTATTGCGCTCCCAACCATCCGGTGGTCCATCGCATTATCGTATGCAGCAAGCCCTTACATCTTACTGTCTTCTCAACGAGCTGTTGACACGAGAAAAGAGTAATAGCACCTCTGATAAGACGTGCCTAATGGTACCTATTAAAACAAGAACATTATGCTGGAAGCCTGGAAGATAAGTTATGCTCTGTACAATACGAATCCACTTCGACCATATGAGAATAGGTCCTCCGCCCAAAATACGATGCATCGGGTTAGGTCCTATTTTGGTAGGTTGGAGAAGACTAATGCGCGACGAACTTTAGTTGCTTTTGAGCAAACGCGACTTCATCGCCGAACGGTCTAGTAAGACTAGGTGGCTCAAATCGGTGGCTCAAGCCACGATCTCCTACCTGCCTATTATAACCTCTCTTCCCGAGCCGTCTCTTCAGAGGAATAGTGGCTTGCATGACGCCATCGTCAACAGCTTGAGGGGGTGGTTGGAGCTAATGCAGCCTTAGAGGACATACTAAATACCTACTAAGTACTTAGACCGCGATACTACGCAGTACTAACGATTAGCGAGCTTCATATTTTTAGTTGGTAGCAATTCGTATCTTCTAAGTCTTGGTCTTAGCTAGAGGTTGGATATCGTGTAGATTGCCGAGATAAGTATCAATCTCAATGTCTCACAGCCTCTTCATTGGAAATGTCCAAAAAGCAGAATCATGGCGTTTATTTGTTACAGTAATTCGGATATCGGCTATGTACCATTCTTCCAATACTCCAACCCCACCAACTAATATACTTGAATGTTAAGGCTGGACGCTGATGAGATCTTCGTCGCCTTATTGCTTTTAACCCACTCACAAGGCTGGTGAAAGCACGTAGATCACGAACCCTTCCGCGCAATGATACGAACCGAGAAGTTGGTCGGTTTCACAAACCAATAATTGTCAGTCTTCCATTCATTCTTGTCCAGGTCCCCAGCGAGTTCAAAGTCGTAATCGCGAACCAGCCGAGGGATAAGCTTCGAGATCTCGAGATGGGAAATGTGTCTGCCGATGCAGGTTCGAGAGCCTAGTCCGAACTAGGTGATTTGGCGTTAGTAAATGTTGTCTAAATAAGCGTAGCCCCTGCGCAAAGGGAAAAGAAAGGGGCGACTCACGGGCATCCAGTGCCTGTTCATGAAGGAAACCTTCTCGGTGTCATCAGATAGCCATCTCTCCGGCTTAAACTCGTTCGCGTCTTCACCGAATATGCGGGGGTTGCGGTGCTCGATCCAAGTGTTGACTCCGACGACTGACTAAATAGATTGATTTACATCAGATATGAATTTCTAAGGATGACTACTATGCAGGTAAGTAATGGATGTATGAGAAACTTACACCTTGAGGGAAAAATCGACCGGCAATCGTCGCACCGCCAACCGGCACAACCCGCTCTATCGGAAGTCCCGTCGCGGGGTGCATACGAAGCGCCTCCTTGATGACGGCCTGTAAATACGGCATTGCCTGGCTCATCTTGAATGGGATATCCTTGGAAGACGTCCCCGCAGCCAGCTGCGCCGCCTTTACCTCCTCGCGGAGCTTCGCTAAAGTATTGGGGTTCTTGAGGAGGTAGTACAGGATGGCGGAGAGCGAGATGGCCGTGGTATCAGACCCGGCAATCATATTGTTCGAGCAGCCCTCCATGATATGCTCTGGGGTAAATACATCGGGGTCTCTATGGTGCTTGGCGACGAACTTAGAAATGAAGTCCCTCGCCCTGCCGGGAATCGGCTTCTCGTCCACGTCCATGACCTGTGCGGCGGCCTGGTGCTCCTCCATACACTGCGTCGTATAGGCGAACACGTATCCCGTGCCGCCCCCGACGAGCCAACCGATGAATGAGAAGAGGTACGGATGTAGGAACGGGTAGATGCCGACGAGGCTCGAGTAGACTAGGGCATTCTCTATGGCCGATATGACGCCCCCGATATCTAACCCCTGGTCGAGGAACCCGAGCCGCTTCGAGAAGGTGATGCAACCGATCACGTCGAAGGCATAGCACTGCATCCAGTGGCCCATGTTCACTGGCAGACCACACTGCGACAGCTCCTGCAGCCGCTGGTCGAAGACAGCCGCGCACTCGTCCACGAAGGGTTCGTACTCTACGAGCGATGACATGCTGTATTCAGTCTGGAATTGCCTGCGGTATTTCGAGTGTTGCGTGATGTCCCGCTCCGCGAACAAGTTCCAGACACCGGGCTTGCTCCAGGCCTCGTACCAGTCGGACTTAGCGAACTGGGTTCCGTGGGAATATATCGTCTTTGCAGCAGTCACATCGTCGAAGCTGTACCGGTTCGGTCCGTATCGAATGATCGGGCCTAGCAAAGCTGTTACTACGACCGCTCCAGGTTATGCAAGTTAGGTAGAGGGTAGAGGACGCACCATATTTCTGATGTAGTTCTTTATTAACCACCTCGAACTTCGCCTTCCACAACGCCCGGAAATACCAAAGGTCCGTAAACCTCGCGAGGAAAGGCCCAGGAACGGACCTCAACGGCGAAGTCACGTGTTTGAAGACTCGGTAAAGCAGTTGTAAACCTGCGAGACAGCCCACGATGGCGGCGAGTTTTAAAAGCATTGTGAAGATCGTGTCCAGGAAAGATGAAGAATGTCTTGCAGACAGGTGCAAGTAAGGGATATGCGAGGCCGGCAAAGGTCCTTTTAGCCTCCTGGACGCCGGTGTTCACGGAATACCGAGGTGGGTCGTGATGTTTCTTCGCATAGGGCCATCGCAGGGGTTGTGCGTCGAAACCGTACGTACCATCCTCCGTGCTCCGTGCTGCAAACTGACTGCGACGAGAAGTATCATTCGTATAGGCACTTCGGGCGCTAGATCCTGTCCGCGGCCGACGCTATCACGAACCTGGGGGCAGTCATCGGTAACTGCCGGCGGCCCGTGAGCCAAGAATCTAGAATACGGCATGGATTCGGTACTTAGGTTACGCTATATGTGGAGTTTGTCGATCGAATATGTCAAACAATCCCGAATCAAGTCCGGTAAGAGGATCCCCAGAATATTCACACCAATAAAAATTAACACATTTGACAATAGAAGTGTTTGAGGTTATTACAGAACCTGTTTAGACTCCTATATTCCTATACTCCTATAGACGTGAGGCCTTGATGCCTTGTAGGTTCATGTTCTCTCGTATTTGTCACGCCTGTTTTCAGCTGTGAATATGAACAATCGAATTTTATCAATGTACAACATCCCTCTCAAGTAAATACACGTCGAGTAGGACTGGAGAGATTCATCTCGGTCTTCCTTCCCAACATTACGTTTAATGACTCACTTCTCGGGTTCCGCGCGCATGCGATGAGCCTCGTAAGGCGGAGGGTGGCTGAAATGCGGAGTACTCCATCACTGAGCGTAAACCGCCAAGGCATGGCACCGTCATACCGTTCTAGGCAGCGGAGTCGAAGACTCAATTCCTATTTCAGCAGCCAAATTTCTAGGTGGTCTAGACCGCTGGGCCTGTGTTGCCAAACATGGTATTAGGATTCTATCCAGTACCACCATGTCCAGGCCACTGGCCTCCTTGCTGATTAGACTGTCCTTGCATCTGGCTCTGCAAAGCAGCGAAGAACTCTGGACTATAATATGGGTTTGTCCCCGATTGCTGTCCAGTGAATTGGGGCGGCGGAGGTGGGACGAAACCTTGCGGAATGTTCTGTGGCCACGGGAAAGGGTATTGAGCATTGGGTTGTGAATGGCCATTGGGAGTACCGTAGAAAGGTACGGGTGGTGGATACGTCGTGTTGGCAACCGGAGGCGGTGGGACTGGATTGTAGTTATATTGGTGAGACTGTGGTTGGTAGTCTTGTCCTCTGGGAGGTCTAGGTGGTAGAGAGTGGCCACCTCGCGAATCTCCACGATGACCACGTCCGCGACCATAACCTCGTTGACCTCTACCTCGACCACCTCGGAATGATCCATTATTGTTCCCATGGTTGTTCATAAACCCGGTCTCTGAAGAAGCTGGTTGACTTTGCGCAAAATTCGAAGGCCTTGCCAATTTTCGGTAGGGACCATCATCGTCGTCGTCGTCATACTGTAAACCACTGGCTACGGGGAATGATGGCGTCTCAGAATGGCCTCCTCGTACTCCCGCACCGCCTTTCCCACCACGACCTGCCTTCTTCTTAGCTTTTTGCTGTCTTTTATACTCCGCCTCTTTTTCGTCGTCCGAGAACTCCATTTCGTCATCGCCGGCCTCTTCGTCATGCCAATTGCTTGCATCCGTGCCCTTCTGTACCCGAAGTGCTTGTGTAAAGACATACGTCGCGTGTGAGGGAGGATAAAACACCTTAGTTCCTAACTCCAGGCCAAAAGACTTGATTTCCTCCTCATTTGTGAATCTTGCGGTATATCGGGGTTGTCTCACGTTGCCAATTAAGTCTGCTATGGCCGCAATGACAGTGCGGCCTTCGGTGCAGAGAACTGAGCCGGTATCGAGGACTTGGTACTCGCCAGTAGTATTGGCCTTGATCACAGCCGTGTTCTCAACGATATGCTCAATAACGCCTAACTCGGTGACTGTCATCTCTGGGGTAATAGTAACATCTGGCTTGGGTACTACTTCTTCGGGCATCTCATTCTTAGTCCGAACTTGGGCTCCACTGCCGAGTCCTTTTGTTTTCCCCTCGCCTTCATCATCTGAGCCGCCCTCCATCTCCATCAGAATACGGGCCGTTTCCTCGGGACCAAGCAGTTTATAATTCTTGCCATCTTCCGATTCATCATCTGAATCATCTGAACTGCTTGAATCGGAAGATGATTCGTATGGAGAAGAATCCTCTTCCCACTCGGGGTCACCTTGAACCTCTTGCTCGTTGGTTTGCTCATTCTGTTCTGTGCCGTTAGGTAGGGCAGGTGTGGCGTTTGATGCTTGCTGTTGCGGTTGTGGTTGTGGTTGGGAATCCAGACCGCCAAGCAGAGCCTCTAATGCCGAGATCAACGAAGGTGGACTAGGCGGCGCGTCGGTGATTTGTGCATCATTATCCTCCGATCCCTTCTTTTCTATTTCATCAGATTGACGAGGCAGTGAGATTTCCGTAGGGGCTGTGGAGTCAACTTCCATCTCCGTGGAAGGTTGAGAAGTCACTTGAGAAGTCACCTGTTGAGCTTCATTCTGGGGGTTTGGCTGATTTTGAGCCGTGACTGGTTCCGACGAGGTCATCAGACCTGGAATCTCAAAATTTCCAGCCATAGCCGGGAGACCTGGGGCAACGTTAATTTCTTGACGATAGAGCTAAAATGACAGGAAAAACATTAAAAAAACAAGAAATGGTTGAAAGCGACATACGATAATGCGACGGAGTAGCAAGTATCAGCTTAAAATCGCGTCTTTCGAATATTTCCAATTTGGCAAAATTTTATATGAACTTCGCGTTTGGATTGGAAATAAACGAAATAAATTGGCGTCAAAATTGATTTGGAAAAGAATTTCCAAGTAGATTGTCTTTCGGATGAACATGCACGAACTCAAATCGTTAAAGCATCTTCAACTTGAGCTCAATCGAATTCTAGAAAAATAAAATGGGTCCGGATAATCTTGACGTACAATGTACGCTTATGAGCCAATCGGCTTGAAGTAGGAATTTGTACATCGGTACTTTATCCCGATAAGTATCCGAAGACAGGGATCTCCAAGCAGCCACGCAGCAACGTCATTTCCAATTGGAGCCAATTGGCTCTTGACCTGAACTCAACATTTTTAAGCCACGAAATAAAAGTTACCGTCTTTCCTTCAATGCGCAACCTCGTCACCCTTTAACCACTTACACATTCACTTCATGAATCTACAAGCCGAGTTTAGGCTCTGTTAGTATGCCTCCTACAGACGCCCAGCGACAAGAGCAGTTCGTTCATCCAACTGCCCAACATGCCAAAAAGAAGTCTGTTATAACGAGCAAGCTGCAAGAAATTGAATGCACTAACAAGCTAATGTAGAGGACCGACACCATTCATGATTGAGCCAATAAAGGCCTTTTATGTTTTTCTGATTGCGAATTTTATTGCAGCATTATATGCCCCAATCCAGGATTGCGATGAGACTTTCAATTATTGGGAACCAACCCATTATCTTTCCCATGGCTACGGCCTACAGACTTGGGAATATTCACCAGATTTTAGCATCCGAAGTTGGTCTTATGTCGGACTGCATGCTATTGTCGGAAACATCCGAAGACTATTACCCCAGTCTACAAAGGTATACGCTCGCTCATGAAACCAGTAATACAATTCTTCAATAAGACTATTCTAACTTGTACAGCTATCCGAATTCTTCTTCGTCCGCTATATCTTAGCGTTTATCTGTTCATTATGTCAAGTACTCCTATTTCGCGTGGTCAGCTTTACCCTGAACCCTCGGATAGGCCTGTTATTCCTTATTGCTACGGTGGTGTCACCCGGAAACTTTCATGCAAGCACAGCCTATCTACCATCTAGCTTTGCCATGTACACCTCGCTACTCGGAACTGCCGCATTCATGAACTGGAGAGGAGGAATTAAGACTTCCTGGGGTATCTGGTGGTTTGCTGTTGGTGGCATCCTAGGGTGGCCTTTCGCATCCGCCCTATGTGCCCCTTTCCTGCTGGAAGAAGGCATATTTGCTGTTCTTGCCCTGTTAAACGACCGTCAACGTTTTTACGAAGCCGTTATGCGAGTTAGTAGAGGTGTCATCGCTGCTCTCCTTCTCCTTGTAAGTTGCTTCACTCCTTAAACTTTCGACGTCCAGTTCTCACATGTATAGGCGGGCGATACGGCTATCAATACTTTCTTCTACAAGAAGGTTGAAGTGGTGTCGTGGAATATAGTGAGGTATAACATATTTTCTTCGACAGGGGGTCCTAACCTCTACGGAACGGAACCGTGGACGTTTTACTTTCGAAACCTTGCCATCAATTTCAATATGTGGTTCGTTCTCGCCTTATTATCTCTACCTCTGTTCCTTATACAGAAAGCGTTTTCTACGAAACAACATGGGTTCCAGTCAGGAATACGCACCGTGGTATTCCTTTCCCCTTTTTACATGTGGCTTGGCATCTTCACTATTCAGCCACATAAAGAGGAGCGATTCATGTACCCGGTGTACCCATTCGTCGCTCTGAATGCCGCCATAGGATTTCACATTATTTTATCAGCCTTTGGGAATTCGAACCCAAAGACTCTTGTTGGGAAGATTCCAGCACGTCTGAAACTTCTTACCGTGGCTGGTGTGTTGCTATTATCTCTGAGCATAGGTGCAGCTCGCATTCTTGGTGTGTACTTGGCCTATTCTGCACCTCTTAAACTCTACAAACCGCTTGGAACTGGTGTATTCGGCCAACAGGGTCGAGGTGGACGCGGTGATCACGTATGCTTCGGCAAAGAATGGTACCGCTTCCCTAGCTCTTACTTCCTGCCTCGAGATATGCACGCAAAATTCATTCGATCAGAATTCCGCGGACTGTTACCTGGAGAATTCTCTGAAGCGCGAACTGGCTTTGGCTTCTGGAGTGGCACATGGCTACCGACCAAGGGTATGAATGACCTTAATGAGGAGGACATGAGCAAGTATGTGGAAATTGGACAATGCTCATTCCTGGTTGACACACAATATCCGGAGAGCCATTATCCCCTACCACCAAATGAGCCAGATTACATTGCCGACAAAGAAAACTGGGATATCGTCAAATGCGAACCCTTCCTTGATGCGGGAAACACGCATCTTCTTGCAAGAGTACTCTGGATTCCTGATTGGAGCTTCGTACCTGAGAAGTTTAGAAGGAAATGGGGACGGCATTGCTTATTGCAGAAAAAGGGATGAATTAGGGCTCTTAGCCTAGGACTTGTTTTTACGCTATTCGTGGCGGAGTTGACTAATAGTGCATTAAATAAGATGATCGACACAGCTGAACATTTTACCCCTCGACTTCGATCTGCTCAACCAATGAGTATTGACAAGTCCTCTAGATGCGTTCAAATTGATGTCGACATAGCTGAAAATAATCCATTTAGGGATACGTAAAGTGGTAAAAGAAAGAAGTAACATAACATTAGATGGGGCCTTTGCCCCATACTTAACTTGCGTGGACCGGCATTGACAACACAGACATCTAGGCATCACCGATATTTGAGAGAGTATAGTTTGATCGTCTGCGAGCTCTCTGCGAATAAACGGTCACATGCATAGCCTGAGCTCCGGCTTGTTCGGTCGGAATTGATCGTGGCTCGTAAAGCTGCACAGCGTGCTGGGCGGTCTGATCTCAGTCACTACGCGTCAACTATAGTACCTAGCGTACCTCCTTAGGATGCAACCCTTCGGTTGGACTTTACCGTGATCAATTTGCTCTATTCTCTCGACATTGGTCCTTCATAGGTAGGAATTCAATTACTGCGGCTGATAAATTAATATATTCCTCGACATATTCGCTTCCACTACTAACGCTGTTAATTTAAGCTTAGAATCTTATCTGGACGTCCAGGAAACCGGAATATTGATTGTTGATCATTGACAACCTTGATGTTGCGATCCTTGTCACCACGCAGGAATTCTGGAGACTTTCAGCGACGATCAACTGCACTACAAGGGCTAGGGTTACGTATCGCGACAAAATATCAGACGCTACATTCAGATAACCTAAGGGCAACCGAAATAGGCACTTAAAACTAGGAGGAAGCAGATCGGATGAGGCAGGCATATCTATTTGTCTGAAAATAGATTTTAAGATGAATTAGACCCATGCAACGTTGATGGCCGCGACCAAGAACCAGCTTTACCTACCTACCTAAGGTAGCTGTGACAGGGGAATCCGGGGTTGACGTGGGAGGCTTGGAAGGCTTGGCCAGATCTAAGGCCTTAGGGCTTAGGCGCCCACATCTTCCTTACCACCCCTTGAAGCCGTAATTACCTAGCGACCGTGCCATCGCCAGCACACTGCTTGAGCGACAGCTCCGCAGGATCGCAAGCCGTATCCCAATTGGATGCGCAGACGGATGGCACATTAGCAGCACATCCTGCTTTTCCCCAGTTCCTGCCTATTCCGGCCCTATCTACGCCAAACGTTCTGCGCCATGTCCTGCTTACTTCGTTGCCCTTACAAGGGCCGCGGGGGCGTGGTTGGCGCTCATTGGACCGACGGCCGTCGAAAATGTTTCAACTTCTGAAGCCACACGGCGCTGGCAATCGTACCTTGCGTCTAGGAACGCTAGGGAATGGCCGAGTAATGCCGAGCACGATTGCATTCTTGGATTCTTTTATAAATTACATTCGCCATGGCTTGTAAACAGACGAGTCGTGTCTGCGAGGATGCACTCGTGCTGTTCCTACCTATTGATATAGACGGCTTTGGTTTTTCTTGGTTGGAATAGCTTGGTTTACTACCCGTCATGAAGAGTCTTCTTCTTTCCCTGGGCGCCGGTCTAGTCGCGGGACTCCCATCTCAACATAATGCCCCTCGAGCTCCCGATGAGCTTCCTACCTTCGGCCTAGCTAACATAACGAAGATCGACCTGGCCGACACTAGTAGTCTTAAGGGCCGGGCTCTATCCGGACCGTTCATGGGCGTCGACTTCCCGGATCCAAGTATAATATGGGGCGACGGCTCGTGGAAAGCCTACGCGACATCGTCTAACGGCAAGGTTATACCCGTCGCTACCTCTTCCGACACCTTGTCCTGGACGCTTAGCAGCACCGATGCTTTGCCGAATCCGGGCTCCTGGGTCGACCCTAATGATAAGGGAATCTGGGCACCGGATGTGCAGAAGAATGTATGTTTTCAGTAGTAATGATAATATGTAAGTGTATGAACCGGGACTAATTATGTATAGGATGCCGGAACGTACGTGATGTACTACACAGCGCACCAGAACGGCGGCAGCCACTGCATCGGTGTCGCAACATCAACCACCGCCATCGGCCCATTCACACCGCAAAGCAACCCACTAATCTGCGATACGTCTGGCGGCGGCGTAATCGATGCATCCGGCTACGACGACGGCACAGACCGGTGGATCCTCTGGAAAGTCGACGGCAACAGCCTCGGTGGCGCGACGACATGCCAAGGCGGGACGCCCTCTGGATCTTACAAATCAACGCCTATAAAAATCCAGAAAATGGCGCGGGACGCGATAACGCTACAAGGAAGCGCGAAGACGATCCTCGACAACGAAGGAGCGTCTAATAACGGCGTGGTCGAGGCACCGGCGCTGTATAAGATCGGCAACGGCAACTATGTGCTGTTCTACAGCGCGCACTGCTACTCCAGCGATGATTACGATGTCGAGTACGCCTTCTCGAGCACCATCGACGGCAGCTACACGAATCGCGGGATCCTAATCCGGACTGTGGATAATAAAAGCGTGTACGGTCCGGGAGGATTGGATATCGATCCTAATGGGAAGAATGTCGTGTTCCATGGCCGACTGGCGGCGAATCAGGGGAATGCGAAGAGGGAGTTGTATAGTGCGCAGCTGACTATTAGCGGGAAGTCGATTTCTGGGGTATAAAAGGATTTTGGTCGCTTCTGTTGCAGATAAGTACATTTTGCATATTTTGATGAACGGGGAGGGGGTACATATTTGACAATCCGGTGAACATATTCCTGTATATATTTTACTCTCGTACATACAGGTTGGAATGAGTCTTTGGATATTGAACATTGATCTTGGTGGCCTTAAATAACAACACCTTCACATTGCAAGATATCAATTCGCACGCTCTACATCTACTTCCGAACACCCCAACCCCAATTTTTATGTACGATTAACATCGAACAGGAAGAAAAGCGAATTCTATTCCGGCGCCACACCGTACCCTGAATTTCATCGATTATATCTATATGGGGCCTATAAAGAATGCAACTTGGAGTCTTTGGTCCAGCGGCGGAACTGCTTCCCCCAGGGAGTAAAGACACACAGCCCAAGGATGGTGACGCCGATTGTGAGGCCCATCATCATCAGCACGGGCTTAATATACCCTGACTGCGCTGCCCAGTCGTTGAAGAAGAATATCATTCCGAACTGCTTTTAAATTAGATTTGGGACGGATTGGACGGATTGGGTTTGGCGATGATGCAGGAAAGGGGAGAGGAGATCGGAGTGAATAGACTTACCCCGAACGTATTTTTCACAATTGTCGCAGCAATCATGACTTCCCCAGGTAAGGTCTTATACTATAATCGAATAGAGTTAGTAACATAATCTTCGATTCTCATATCAATAACAGAATCGACGCGGGCGACCTGATACGCGACGACTTCATTCCGCATGGTCATAGCTCTGAGACATCCCATAAAGCCAACCCGACAAAAGAAAAGCTTGACAGGAAAAAAAAACACACAAACAACGAAAAACACTCACACTATCAACAGCATACGCAATAGCAATAGCCGGAATCCCCACAACCTGCAACCCAACGAGCGTATACCCAACCACGACAACCGCCTCCCACGGCCACGCCCGCTGGTATCCAACCGCCACAACCACCATACCCAGGACATTCGCACAAACATACGGCACCAGCGCCCACAACCTCATCTCAGCCTCCAACACACCCCCATTCTTCCTCGCGCGGCCCAACGCAATGCGATCCGACAACGGGCCCGCCGTAACCAACGCCACCACCGCGCCCACCACAAACGCGAAATTAACGAACCCGATCTGGTCCGGCGTGAAGAGATACGGCGGCGCGCCGAAGACTTGGGCTGTGGTTAGGTTGAGCGCGAGCAGGGAATTCGCGGCGAAGCCCATGGAGAGAGAGGCCCATGTTACGATGGGGTAGGTGAGGAGGATTTGGATTGGGGAGAGGATGTCGCGGAGGAGGGTTGCTGTTATACTCTGACTCCGATTTTGGGTTTGGGGTTGGTGGAGGAGGGAGAATTGTGCGCGGGACGGACGGCCGATGGCGTGGTGGTGCGCGGTGGTTTGTGGGGTGGGGAGTTCGGTGCTGGAGCTTGAAGCGCCGCCGTTTTCGGGCTTTTCGGCGGTGGGGTTGGGGTGAGGGTTGGGGTCGCGGATGGTGATGACGGTGGAGTTGCGGCTGGTTGTGGGGGCGGACGGTCGGTCGTATTTTGTTTCGGGGTGTGCGATAAGGAGGAATATGAAGCTTGCCTTGGGTGGGTTAGAGTCGTGGTGTTTGTTGTTATGGGGTGAATGGATGCGTTGGAGGACTTACACCTTGTAAGATGGTACAAACCCAGAACTAAGAGTTTGGTGTTAGAAGGTTGGGACTCGGATTTCAAGGCGATAGTCAACACTTACGAACCACCTCCACGAGATCTGCGAGGCGATGGCGCCGGAGATGATAGGTCCGATGAAAAGTCCGAGGAAATACGCCCAACTAGTTACGAGGTGGTGAGTACATCTTCTCATACTTGGGAGATGGTGAATTCTACTCACAAGTACAGTGCCATACTACTTCCCCTCTGATGCTGGAATAGCAAATCAGCAACAACCATAGGCATAATGCTCTCATTCGCAGCCGCCCCAAGTCCAGAAATAACACGAGCACCCAGGAAACTCGGATAGCTCGTGACGAGAGCCTGCCAGATGTTGGCTAGGATACATATCAGGCCGCAGATCAAGACGACTGGACGTCGTCCCCACATGTTTGCCGCGGGCACGATGAGGAAGTTGGCATATCCTAAGGTGATAGCCGCAGCGCCGAATAACATGTTCACTTCCGGCAACGTCTTGTTGAATTCCTCCTCGAAGATGAGCGAGAGGGGCGAGATGGCCATCGGTGTCATGATGCTCACGAAGACGAAGATGAACTGGTTGAAGATTATCGTAGTCTTCCATGTCATATTCCAGTTCTAAGAATGATGTTAGATATCTCTTGCTTTTGGTGTACAGGGTATAATCTGTAGGAGCTCACTAGAGGATCATCTGGGTTGGAAGTCGGCTGTGGGATGAGCACAACCTCACCGGGTGTCGTATTCTCTCCATTGCTCCCATCCGTAAAGATGATATCAGTGCCAGGAATAATATCCGGCTTTTCGACTTCCGCCATCTCTTCCCAATTGTTCTGTCTCGCGTTGACTAGAAGCTACGAAGTCTTGGGGTGAACGGTTCAGTAAGGTCTGGTAACCAGCTACATGGATGGGCGAGAAATGGGCATCTTCGCGCGCGTGAAGCCCGGGTGGAAGGGCTCTCTTATGCTATTTTGAACATTGCGGATATCACATCATGTTCTTCCCTGTCTAAAGGATCGGCCGCTCTCATTGCCTTAAGTTTACCGTCCGGAACAACCACACACCTACAAGGGAAGTTTCACGTCGAGTCAATTCCTAGGACCGAACTTCGCGGCTTATCATATCATCGATCCTGATACGGTGCGCGAATGCTTGGCTAACATCCCAAAGCCCATTCCTACCCGGACTTTCCCATCTCGTGCCAAACCTCGTCGTTCACGACATGATTCATCAGCGGTGGGACAACATCTGCACAATATCCCGCGAGCCGCGAACTTTCCGACGTAGTGGTTCCCGGAAAGTGCAGCTATTCGTTCAGCTGTTCTTTTTTAGCGTTGAACGCTACCGCGAAGTGCTTTTTGGGGGGTCTTAGATCTCGCACCGGACGTCCGAGGCTTGCTTGGCTTGGGACAAAAATTGCCTATATTGTCTGCAATCTAGCGACAATCTGAAGATGCTTACCTGATCTAGGTCCGCAAAGTTTTTCTTCAGACAGGATCTGCATCCGTTTTGCCTCTTTTAGTCACAATCCTGTCGATTAGAGCCATCTATATGTTGAATATTATTGGTTACACAAACCCTATGGCTTCTGATGACGAGTGTTGTCCTCAACCCGGTGGAAACGATATATTTTCATGTGGGGAAAAGCATCTAATTTTCTTTTTTTCGTCTGGATTCTCTTTTCTTGGTAGTGTTCTAGACCTTCGGTGAGGGTGGTGTCGATCTGAGGTCATCGTTAACAATATGTCCTAGGCTGCCCGAGCTCGCGGTAACGGACGAGCTATTAATAAATAGCCGAATCTTATAATCGAACATATATAGCTGCGGTAATGTGGCGTGAAACCAGCTCAATTGACTTTGTTTATTCTATCATTTTAATTGAAGTGAGTCTATTAGTAGTGGAGCTGACGGTTTACCACGTTGATGGGTTGCTGCCCTGAAGCTAATCTTTCGAGATTAAGTTCCAAGAGATCCAGCAGCCTCCCATAGAGAGCATCTGTCTTCCAGCTAATGTGAGGGGTTATGATCAGGTTCGGTGCTTTCCATAATGGATGGTCACTAGGGAGTGGCTCTGGATCTGTGACATCGAGCGCCGCGCCGCGGATCTGATCCGTCTCTAGAGCCTTGATAAGCGCATCTTGGTTGATGTGGCCACCGCGCGCAATGTTTGCGACAAATGTCTTCTTCTTGCTTAAGATTTCGAACTGCTCATGCGAGAGAATATGCCGTGTTTCCGATGTCAGCGGCAGGCTGATAACCAACAGATCAAGATCCTGCGCTAGGAAACTATCTACATCTCCCTTGGCTGAGCCGTGGAACCACTTTGTCGGCAGTAGCCCGTCCGGATCCCCTGTGCCTGGTATGCAATAGCTGTCGTCCTTGCGCGATTCGGATGTGGCTCGCTCGCTGCGCGTATAAGCGTAAACCTCCATGCTCAAGGTTTTAGCTAATCGTGCGCATTGCCTCCCAATCGCACCATATCCCAGAATGCCTCTGCAGCGAAGCCAGTGTCAATACTTAATTGCCTATTGGATATGGTAGCTTTCCGAATAGACTCACATTCTCATGCCTGTTGAATCTTGAACCTTCGCGGTAAAGGGAGACTGCCAAGTGCCCGTCTTCATATTTGCGGCATAGTTAAGAAAGGCATGTTGATGCATGAGCCAAGCACCAATGACCCATTCCGCAATCTGCGTTCTTCACATGGTGTCAACGTATCGATTCAAAGAATTTTCTCGAAATAGTTGCGACTCACGCGTGAACGCCATTGGAGGTGGCAAATGTGACCTTCTCATCTTGATATGTCGAATGCACCGGCCATCTATCGATTCCCGCGGTGGTAAGCTGTACGTAGCGAACCTTAGATAGGAACTCTGCTGGAGGCGGCATGAATGTGGCAAGCAAGGTAACACCGTCCCAATCTTTAGCATCAAGGTCTTCGGCCCTTGGCGGAACGAGAGGACTCGCGTTCGATTTTATCCATCGTACTTCAAGACCCTTAAAACGCTTGGTGACTCGTTCCACAAATCCCGTCGAGTCCAGATATGGGAAATATATTAGGAGTACGTCGTTGCTCAGAGAGCTAAGATCCCCTCCCGTTTCCTCTATCGCAGGCATTCTTGTTGATTCTAACTAGGCCTTTAGCGTTTTGGGATGGTGTTTTCTTGAGACGAGATGAGATATTTTTCAGTTAGTCCCGTCCGATGACCGTTATCCCTTACAAACTTCGTACCGTTATAACCTTCCTTTATTAATAGATAGTTGAACCTTTGGAGAACGAAGGCGAACCGGATGAACAATCATTTGTATCTCAAGCTCGAGAACCCACTAAATCCTCTTCCAATGTAACCGAGGGAACTTTCCTAGCCTTGATGCATGCATCTGTTCGGATAGGCTGGATACGCAAGTGAACCTCACGGCTGCCTTCCTTTCGCGTACTATGCTGTGAGAGATAAGTTAGTTTGCCCCGCTGATCAGTAGGGCGAATGCCTAACTCGGGTCGTCATCGTGCCCCTGATATGGCGCAACCCTGTTAAATCCGACCGTTAGCGTTATCGCCGAAAGGATAGTTGTGATACTGCCGGAATATGATTAACCGAGTAGATTGAATAAATCAATTGGGATCGCAAGTGAAGGGAATGACCGAGAAAGGATAGAGGTAGAACGTCTTAATTGTAGTTCTACTAATTAGCAGTTGTACATGGAAATGGTGTTGGTAATGCTAGATGCACCATTCGATCTAATCCGACCCGGCAATCAGTAACGCCAGCGCATACCTATATGTTAAAACAAACCCATTTTCAAGTCCATAATACAGCTACTCTCCTTTCATCTGAGTAATACCATCGGCGGCCGTTTCAACGACCTGGAAACCATCAGCATTACCGGCACCTCTCGCAGCTCGATCGAAGGCGTCGTCGCTTCTATCACAAAGAACATCGATATCCTCGTCACTCAGGATCCGATCTCCTCCCGAGTGCTGATATTCTTCGCCGTCCTTCAACAACAAGGACTGAAGGATTTCCTTGTCTATAACCTCGTTGCTATCGAGCTTTTGACCCATCGTCCTAAACCCCCCCTTCTTGATGACGAGTTTCTCTAGCCTACGCTTTGCATCGGCACTCATGAGAAGCTCTTCCTCGACGGTTCCTTTTGTCGCCAATCGGTAGACGACGACGGGGCGTGTTTGACCGATTCGATGAGCACGATCTTGTGCCTGTAGATCTTGCTGCGGGTTCCAATCGCTGATTCCCATGCGTTAGCCAATCCCTAATGCGAACCAGGAGAAACTGTGGACTTACCTATCAAAAAGAATCACCGTATCCGCACTCGCTAGATTGATACCCTGACCACCCGCTCTCGTCGACAACAGGAATATCTTGAAATCAGAATTCTCATTGAATTCCTTAATCTGCTGCTTTCTGTCCTCCTGAGCAACTCCTCCATCTATTCGGCATACGTTCCATCCGCGTAGCTCGGAACAGTAGTCATGCAGAATGTCTAATTGCGTTTTGAACTGGGAGAATATCAAGACTTTATGGTCGCGTGAGAAGAGCTCTGGAAGGAGCCTGTCCAGGAGCAGCATCTTTCCAGAAGCTGTCACAATGCTCTCGTCTATGGGTACTTTGTCGTCGAATGTCCACGGGTTGTAGAAGTTGTGAGGGCTGTTGCACACAAGCCGCAACTGCATGATGGGGTTTCCAAGTTTCTTATCGGCGATTTGAAGCTTGGCCATCTCGAGAGTAGCAGCTCGCTCGATTTCCTCTTCGTCCCGAAGGTCTTCATCCGACTCGTCATCTTTAGCAGCAAGCTCGGAAGCTAATTTCGCCTCAAATGCATCATCATCCAGCTTATCATCATCGGAATCGTCCGCCACTTTATACGAAGCGCGGGCCCTACGTGGCCGGCCCCGAATACTACCAGCTGGAGTGGATTGTCGACTTGATTTGCTACTCTTCGGAGATGAAGCCTCACTAGTTGGTGGGACTTTCCTTTTGCTAGTCCCTCTGACACGAGACGCAGGAGAACTGTCTTTAGGCGTTACTTTCAATGTCGAACCTCCTTTCTTACCCATCATCATCGAAAACGCATTTTTCGCTGGTGGTGATGGCGCTTGGCTTGTGTTTGCGCTAGTTACACGCGATGACTGACGACTCGATTTCCTGGAGCTCGGACTGTTGCGAGTTTCTGTTAACCGCTCGACGACCTTGCTCTCCAGGTAACTTCTGGTGTCGGTTTTCTTGTCTCCAATGACATTGTAAAGATCCGTTTGCTCTTTCGTCATAGGGGCGTATAAGACATATTCTCGTTTCTTTGGTAAGTAGTTGGCCACATCTGCCTTGATTCTGCGAAGTAGCAAGGGCTGCAAAACCTTATGGATCTTGGAAACGAGATCTTGACTTTGCTTGTCCTCGATGAACTGCGTGGTGCCCTCTTCATCTTGCAAATCGCTAAAATCAAACCATACTTCAAATGCCTCCCAATCGAGGAAGGTTTCTGGCATTAAAAAGTGAAGGAGAGACCATAATTCCTTGAGATTGTTCTGGAGAGGCGTTCCTGTTATGAGTAGTCGAGTTGCTGACTTGAACTGCTGTAGTTCCCTAAAGAGTTTCGCATCGGCGTTCTTCATTCGGTGACCCTCATCCTGTAATTTATTAATCTCGAGAAGCATGGATATAAGCACAACATACTTACAACTACGATGAAGGCCCAGTCGATTTTCGAGAGACTGGCACGGTCTCTGAGGACCATCTCATAGCTAGTACAAACCACTGGAAATCGCTGCGAGGGGCGCCCCTTCTGATAGTTCCTCATTATTTTTGTGCGGAAAATTTCCTGGCGCTCTTGCGGAGTGCCATGGTACATCACGAATGGTATCGTCGGAGTCCATTTCTGGAATTCGTCTTGCCAATTTGACAACGTACTTAACGGAGCTATTATTAGGTGAGGACCGAAGTAACTCTCCTGTTCTCTAAGCAAAGCAACAAGTGAGATGACTTGAATTGTTTTTCCTAATTTGGAGTTAGCTTCAAAGGCATGGGGATGGCCAGTTAGGGGCAGGCAAACAATACCTAGTCCCATTTCATCGGCCAATATGCCACTTAGTCCTTGCAAACATATCTCATACATCCACGTCAGACCTTCTAACTGGTAATCTCGCATAGTTCCACCACTCATGATTTTAGGCTGTTGTTTCAATTGTAAACCAGCGTCTGCCAATGCTTGGTTATCGAAGTCGCGACCGACACGACCAAGAGCTTTCGTTTTCTGTGTAAGGATGTCGCTAAAGATTTTACTCTTGCGAAGAAGCTCGTCTAGTTCTTTCGCTTTGCGGGCGCGCTCTTGCGGCGATAATTGGACCTTCTTGCGCTTCCTCTTAGCGGCAAGTCGCTTTGCTTCAGCCCTAGTGTTCTCGTCTCGAGCTTTCTTCTCTTCATTGAGCATCCGCTGCTCCGTGAAGGTCGAGGTAACACCCATTGTTACGTTATATAAGTCGTCGGCCTGCGGAGGCGATGAGGGAGCGCTGGTAGGCAGACGAGATGAGGAATTGAGAGAATCAACGCCGGAAGAAGACGAACGGGCCATCTTAAAAAAGAAATGTAGATTATGCGAGGTAACTAGGATTAGGAAAAAGTAAAAGTTACAATGATGTTATATTGGATCATGACCCAAAAGAAAAATCAACGCTAAGAAGATGCGATTTAAGGATAAGAAGAGAAAATAGGAAAAATGATGATTTCACAACTGGTAGGTAGCGTATGTATTGCACTGATCGACTAGGTTTAGCGCGTCAAAGGCGTTCCCGGCACCCCGGACGACGCGAGTTAGCTGCGTTATCACGCGTTAAGTAGTGTGGGGGCATGGCCGAAAACGTCAATCGACAGGGGTCGCGTAAAGGGGTACTTTCCCTGAGTACCCGCCTGCAAATGCCTGAATGTTGCACAGTCGCAAACTTTGTCCCAAGATTTGGTAAGGTTCCCCACCACACTAACGTGCTAGTGCCTAGCACGGAGACCCATTTCGCTTAGTCATACAGTTCCACAGCCTCTCTGGCAACCTTATCTCCAAACATTCCATCATTCGTAATCCTAAACCCTACATACCATTTTTATGTACCAGTCATCTTCCGAAACTTTTTGGGGCAGATCTGACAATCAATCGCACAATTCATCATCGCGATAATCTTGCGACCACAAACTCCAGATTTACTCTAGAGATCATCAAGATGGCGGCTACTAGCCAGAACTTTTACGAGCTGTACCGACGAAGCAGGTACAGCAGCAGCTTTCGTTAACTGTTCACATCTTGGCCTGCGCTGACACTATTTACTGTAGCGTCGGTACCGCTCTCACCGATACCCTCGATGATTTAATCACCGATCATCGAATAGACCCTCAGCTTGCCATGAAGATCCTGGCCAATTTTGATCGCGCTATAACAGAGGTGCTTCAAGATAAGGTTAAGGCTCGTCTGACGTTCAAGGTGAATATTTTGAGATTTTCCCTTGCAGTGATGGCCTTGTGACATTGGCTAACCACTACATCTTATCTGATCTGTAGGGGAGTCTTGATACATACCGATTCTGTGATGAGGTCTGGACCTTCCAGCTTAAGAACGTCACCTTCAAGATGGAGAACGGCGGACAGGTTGTCTCGGCAGACAAGGTCAAGATAGTGTCGTGCACTGCGAAGCCTGCGGGAGCTACCGCATAGTGCGTCCTGTTGCTTTTTCCGGAATCGCGAAAGTCGGCTGTCTCGTTTTTAACGAGCTACATGCATTCGACGAGGCGACATCGGAGGCGTTGTACTTTTATATCACGATACATCATGCGTCTACGAACATGCGTAGAGAACGGCTAGTTCATGCGCTTCTCCATCCTTCCGACTACCTTCTCTTTCCTACGAACCCGTTCATACGAACCGACGCGATCTCGATGAACAAGGTCAACTCCAACGGTTTTCTCGCGAAGTTTCGGGTTTGATAATGAGGCAAAGATTCAGGTCGGAAGGTGGCATCACTGTGTAATTATGGTTCATTTCCTTCGCAACGGATATGAGGATGCTGGCATACGGTGACGGAATACATCATGAGTGATTTTCAGGGCGTTATACGGAACGGAGCAACCTCAGATTGTACTGACTTTGCACGCACAATCGGGATTATGCATTGCATTTCGCTTAATAAAAAGAGGTTTGGTAAATTTCTGGATGTGGTTGCTTGCATGAACTAAGTGATCAACGAGTGTGATTCTTTCTGCAATTATTGCTACAACGTACATTCACGCTCGTAAATGTATGTGATAGCTTCTAGCATGATGTTCTATTTTCTTAGGTCTGTAATATATCGTTGTGATTAGTCGGTTTTAGTGACGCTGGCTAGGAAGTTATCACCCACCTGACCTGCTGATTTACAGACCCGGTATGAATCCAGGGATTGAAAAAAGCAACTAGATACTATTGAAGTAACATCATGATCCCCCATATCATAGAAACCCTAGAGATAGATCCGCACGCAGGAGTAAGCAACAGCGATGACTACTTCACACGAGCATAAAAAAGCAAGCGACTGTTCAATCATGTCTATTCCGGATAGATTCCCATGCATATAACCGCCCGGGTATCAACCTCTAAGCTAGTCTATAACCAATCGAATCTTCTCTCTATATATCCCCCTAGCTTAAATTCCCCAATAGGGGCACATCCTCATCCTCGTCGTCCTTCTCCACAGGCAAGATTCCCTCCTCCTGCGGCGTCGCGGTAGACCCACGGCCTCGCTCTGCGGCCGATACATCATCGTGACTGTGCCTGTGCTCATGATCCTCATCACTATCATCATCATCGCGGTACCCAACCTCACTAGAACCGTCCCGCAACCCCTCCACCTCCGCCTCCGCTTCACTACCCTCTTCTGTCGTTCCCCGTCCAATGATCACGTTTCCAGCAACCAGCATCGCGGCGCCGACCCACCATAGCGGCGGCAGGGACTCAGCGAAGATAGCCAGGCCTAGGAACGCTGTGATGACGAAGTTCGTGGATGTGTTCATGATGGAGACCTGTGTTGTGGATTGCCCCTTGGCGAGGGCTTGTGTGAAGAGCGACCACATGATCCCGTTGAAGAGGAGGTTCAGGCCGAAGAAGGCCTGGGTGGGGGTTAGTTCATGCAAGGTAGGTAGATTTTGGGAATATGAGATGGTGGGGGGTAGGGTGATGGAGGGGGGAAATTGGTAGTGAATAGCTTACACAGCGAACGATGACCTCGACGACCTTTTCTAGGTCCGTTAGCCCGAGAAACCCGGAGATTCCTTGGGCTATGTGAGTGGATAGGTCATTTGTAGTTCTGCGAGTATGTTTAAGTTAGTCTTAGGTCGAACTGAGCTGAGTTGGAGATTATGTTTCTTGGTCTCGCTTGGATTAAAATTCCGAGTTGGATAAGATGTCAACTTATGTAGGTAGGTAATTAAATTTCATGATCACGAGTTTGAGGTAAGGCGGGATGAGGGATAGAGAATAAAGAAACCTAGTGGTGCTCTGGGATAGGGTATATGAGTGTTTACGGAACGGATATCATGAGACTCACAACTTAGCAAAAACGCCATTAAATGCAGCGCAAGCGCCGCTAGCAACCGCGAACACGATCCATTGATTCCTCGTCGTCCAAGAAGGCATGCTGGAATCGTCTGCCAAGCCGTCGCTGTTTCCGAGATTCTTAACACCTTCGTTCTCCTCGGCAACAACAGCAACGGGCGGCTTCTTCCTTAGGCGAACGGAGGAACTAGCGGACGTAGTCGAAGAAGTTTGGGTGGTAGCAGTGGTAGATAGAGTTTTCCGGGGCCGGGGCATTGTGGATTAGGTGTGTAGAAGTCCGGATACGTCGGGGTGTGGTAACTGCCAAGTTAGTACCTAAAGGAAGGTACAAAGATAAAGTGCGCCGCCTAACTGGAAACCGGGACCAATGGAATGTGCCACGGGTCGATTTGGCACGCCGTAGTGTTTCAGCTTATGGGAGATCTGGTAGGTACCGGTCGGTAGAAACGATTCAAGATTTCTGGGTATTTCTTATCGCCGAGTTGGTGAGTGCGTGGCCTTTTTGTCTTGGCATTACAGATTGGCCGATCAGGGCGATCACTTGCAGCAGAACTTTGTACTCCACAGTGTATGATCAAGTAACATATTCTACCTGCACCAACTGCAGATATATATGTACATCAATGACTCTTCTGTATGTGATCATGTTCCTGCAGAGAGCGGAACGAAATGATTGCTTGAATCAATAACCAGACCCGCTGTTCTACGCTAATTAGCGGCGGCCGTTAGTTACATCGCATAACACCGAATTTCTTTATGGATGGGTAGCACCGTGCGGGCCGCTGCCGCTATGCATCTGCCGTGAACCAAGCCGTAACGGTTTGGTGTATTCCCAGGTTGCACGATATGTCAGACGGGGTTTCTCCCAGTAATGGAGGATATTTAGAAGACTTCAGGTATCTCAATAATCTATAGAGTGTCGGTTGTATGTGGTTTCATATTGAATCAAATAACCCCAGAAGGTTTGCTGCAAATCAAATTTTGAACGACACTAGTATTGAATACCAAATATGACACTACCTATTCTCCAACTCGACACCATCGATGTCACCTACATCTTCATCGCCATCCATAATCTGGCCATTACTATTTCCTCGCGCCAAAGGCCGTCTTTCATTTCCGTCACCACCAAGTTGTATGCGTCCGCCGCTAACACTTGCGACTTTCCCAGAGAACCATCCGGCAACTCTAATCATCACTCTCCAGAGCTTCTCATATCCTTCGGTAATCTCGTGGTCGTCACGTGGATTCTCAGCTGCTTCCGCCTTAAACTGATACCTAAGACAGTCCTTGGCTGTGACTAAGCCACATAATCGACCATGGTGCTCGATCAAGATCACACGGGGCCCGATCTTGCGGAAGAGTTCCATCACTGTCTCGAGTGGCAACCGTGGATGTACCGTCACCGGTGTCGCATCTACATACCGGCTGAAATCGACAGACGTCGAGGAAAAATTGTAGTCCGCGTTGCTGATAGTAACAGTAGGTGTAATAGGCGTAACTGAATTTAATACTGGCGGTGGTGAGAAGCTGCATCTAGCTTCCGGGCTGATAGTAATCGAGCGCTCGCGACGTAGACGATCAATAGCATAGCGTAATTCAGTGCGACCGATATAGCCGACAAGCACCTTCGTCGATAAATCCTCGACGATGGGGAAGCCCTGGTACTTAGGTTGCTTGAGTAGGTCTTCGATAGATTGTAACGTTGTTCCATGAATAGGGATGGCGACTACGTCGTTGGTCATAGCCGTTGATACTGGAACGCCAAAATTGTGCTCTTCCTTGTTGTCAAGAAATGGGAAACCACTAAACCAAATCATCCGATCGGCAATTCCGCCTTTGCCAAATAAATCGGATACAGCCTTCGTGACACCAACAACAATCATAGTAGGCAAGATGTAGGTTAGAGCACCTGTAAGCTCAAACATAATAACCACAACCGACACCGTAATATGCATGATACCACTGAGTGCGGCAGCGGCTCCCAGAAAAGCATATGTCCCAGGCGTGATACATGGTACATCCGGTTGGCAAGCGGCGAAAAAAGCGCTATCCGGATGGGCGTGATAGATCGCCTGCATTATAATGCCAACAGTTCGGCCAAAAGATGCCCCAACAGCCATAGATGGTACGAAGATACCGGCTGGTACTTTGCATCCATATGAGATGATAACTAGGAATATGCGAATAATAGTCGCGATGGTTAGTGACATAATATTCGACCACCGCCTATCGTTATCACAGAGCCCTTGGTAATCTTCAGTCCCCTCACATTCCAAAAACAAGATTTCCATGCTTTCTGACATATCAATCCGAAGAAATACGTTAGGGTAGCAGATAATGGCCGTTCCCATGGCTAATAGCGTAGCTTCAAGGACGGCCCATTTCGTTAGGTACTTCTTTCGGAATGCCTGGGCTCGTAAGTTCCATTTAATCACGAAAGCGCCATATAGACCACCGAATATGCCAATGATGATATATGGCACCGTTTCGAAGAAATGCCACGATCGATCGTATTTAACTTGGAACATGACTAACTGGCCGGTCCTGAAAGGGTTCATCGCCGCGAGGACAGCTGTCGCGACGAGAGCGCAGAAGTAACTTCTCCACATAGTTTTCAATGGGAAATAGTTAGACATCTCTTCTAGAGAGAACAACACGCCTCCGATAGGACTGCCAAATGCAACACCCACACCGGCCGCAGCGCAGGCGCTAAGAATCTCTCGTGTCTTGGATGCATTCCGTTTGTATTTGTCGAACATCCTCGATATGACATTGCCTGTACATACCGCATAATGCACGCTGGGACCCTCCTTACCGACCGAGAGACCAGAAGCGATAGCTAGTGGTAAGGCGATCGATTTGATGAGCAGAGTCCAGAATCCTAGGAATCCCTTCATAACAAAACCCGCAATAATGCACTTGATCTCGGAGATACCCGAGCCGGCAGCATAGGGCGCGAATGATTTGACGAGAATGGCCGAGGTAAAGGCAAATATGGTCTGGAGGGTTTAGTTTCGAGACGATACCTAAACGTTAGGAGACAAATAGGCTTACCGCAAACATGATGTACAGCGCATAGTTGGCTGGTTCAAACGAGGTCCAGCGATGCCAGTGGTCGCATCCATTGTCCTCGCCCCAACAACAGAAGTTTTCGTTTAGGTAGAAAGCAGTCGTACAATATCCCATTTTTATGTCGGATAGCCATTCGGTTATGATATTCAGAAAGGCAGCATTCAAGCCGATCGCCGCCCCTATTAAGGTTACCACGATCCATCCTTGCGCGGCATCGTATGACTCCCACAACTTATATCTCCATGACACCTTTCCGTTATCGAAGCGTGCATGTCTTTTTAGTTTTGTCCTCCTACGTAATCTCTCCTGTGCCGCATCCTGCACCCAATCTGTGTTGTTGTTGATGTTAATGATCGCTTTCGTTGGGTTAGTTTAGGGGTTCGTCGATGCGCATACCTATGGTGGTAAAGTCCTATCAACATATTAGCTCGAAGCGCGATTGGCATATTGAAAGCTGCCTGTGGGTTAGAATACCTCATATCTTTTGATTTCGGCTATCTCCTCTTCTATTTGCTGTTCTCTCGGCGCATTGCTTCCATTTACCTCTCCACGCTCAGCAGTTGACACGGCGATCGACAATCTAGAACTAACGGAGGGTCTGCGGGATAGCTGTGGGTGGGTGACGGAGAAGGAGGTAGTACGGGAAGACATTAGTCTAAGGAGTCGTTGTGATCATTCTCGTCTATCCGAAAATGGGAATGAATGGTAGATGATTCAAATGCGACTTGCTCGAGTGTGTACGAGGACAACTTAGGATGCTGGTGGATTGATGGTAGATTTAAAGATTTAATGTTGAGCAAGTTATCAAATGCTGCTCCTACGTAATCGCCCTTGAGGCTGACCGGCAGGGGTCCTAGGGCTAGTGCAGCCAAGCACCTTCCAGCAGTAGGGATCTACAGTGCTAATTGCACTGGGTCACGATCCTCTGTCAGATTGATGCAGGTGCTCCCTTGGCGTCTTGGACAGTCAAAGTTGACCTAACAGGCCCCTAACTTATACAGTGTATATCCTTTCTCGTCAATGCACATTTCCACCGTACAATATTTCACCGCCTACCACTTTAAGGTTTAATAGAATCGCGTCTCTCCCAAAACCTCATCGCGTTTCACTGAAGCTCACAAAAGACGGCAGCTTTTTGATCACCAAGTTCACGCATAATTCAAAAACTTCAACGATTACCAGACCTCCACATCAAATAAGCCGCACCTTGCCATTTATCTCTAACTAGAAACGACGGTTATCATCTAAGTTTGGTCGCACTTCATTATTCTGCCGTCCACATTTCTTCACCTCATGTAAGACCTTTCTTTTCATATACCCTCTAGTAACTTAGCTATAAAACCAAGACAAGATTTTCATATCAAAGATTTTACCCCACTTACCACGAGAAATCAAAATTCGTCTCATTCAGAGATACCTGTGATTTCCATTACTAACTTACTCCTAGCTGCCCACTTCGACGACCACAGCCTTCCACAATCTGAAGGTCATTGATCCAATACTCTTCTACAAGTTACACCACCCTCTAGAAGAAATTCATGAATATGCCTTACAACACCACCGCAATCCCTCCCCGTAAGGAGGTCACCGGCCAGACCCAGCTTCCTCGTAAGCCAACTCGTATCGTCACCCCATACCACTCATACTAACCACCCAACCCCACAGTATCACGAGTGAAGAAGATCGTTGCCCAGGACCAGGACATCGGAATCTGTTCCAACAACGCCGCATTCGTGATCACCCTCGCTACCGTAAGTCTCCCTACCCCGCCTCCATCCTAACCCCCACTAACACCCCCCAGGAAATGTTCATCCAATACCTAGCCGGCGAAGGCTTCAACATGGCACGCACAGAGCGCAAGCCGCGCCGCAACATCCAGTACAAAGACCTAGCCTCCGCCGTCGCCGCCAAGGAGAACCTCGAGTTCCTCGAGGACGTCGTGCCCAAAACCGTGCCTTTCAAGCGCATCAAGGCCGAAGCAGCAGCGACCCGCGCCCAGCTGTCGAGCAACGCATCCGCAGTCGACCGACCCGGCGAGACGCAGCGCGAGACAGCGAACGGAAGCGGTAGCGGTGGTGGTGGTGGAGCTGGGGGTAGCAGTAGTAAGAAGCATAGACCTAGCACCAGCCGCTCGAGTCTGAATGGGAGCTTTGTCGGCGCTAGTGGTGCAAGGATCGTGAGTGAGGATGAGGACACGGAGGTCGATCCCGCGGATCAGCTGCGTAATGAGATGCGCGAGGCTAGTCGTGGGGGACGTGATGAGGATGTTGATATGACCGGTTAGGGAATCGGGTCTGTTCGGCATTGGGGAATGAAATTCTAATCCGTTTTAAGGGCAAGAGTTTGATTCCTGGAATGGATACCTTTGTAGCACGAATTCTGGCGTTGGGGGAGTCATCGGGTCAAACATGCACACACATACGATAATTAAACACGCATAGATTCTTGCACGTGAGGGATTAGTTAGGATTGCCTGGTCCATGGGTATACCCGAATCTTCATTTTGTGGCTAATGTCATTATTTGCCTGACCGCCACTACCACGAGCACCGTAATCCAATTTCTCTTTTATGCACAAACACCAATATCCTTCCTACTCTTCCATCTCGTCATTCAGATGAACACCAGCCGGCATCCTGCCCTCCCGTAGCATTGCCTCGAGTCTTGTAATCTCGTCCAAGCTAGTGGCTTTCTTGATCATGTCTTGCAGACGTTTCTTCTCCTTGTCGGTGAGCTTGATACGGGACATGCGTGTCGGCAATGCGCCGGATGGGGCCCCGTTGATGGGTAGTGCCGAATCGAAGGCGCGGGACTTGATGCCCATGATCTTGGACGCGAGTTCCGTCGGTTCCTCGGCGGTACCGAATAGCTCTGCGGCTTGCTTACGCTCCGCATCCTTCACCTTCTCGAAGTCGAGGAAACGTACCGAGGGGCAGCGCCATAGTACCCAATATCGGTAGTGCTGCAGTGAAAAATACAGTAAATATGTATTCATTAATTCTTCGAATAGTTGGGGTGGGAATGAAGTAGGTTCTTAAGCTTACCTCCTTCTTCGTTACCGGGTTGTCTCGTAATACCAAGTGTGTTAGTCGCGGGAAGGAACCCAGGGGGTCCGTGTCTGCTAGCTCGGTCAGGTTATTCGATT
Source organism: Annulohypoxylon maeteangense (assembly GCF_022496945.1). Lineage (NCBI taxonomy): Eukaryota > Fungi > Ascomycota > Sordariomycetes > Xylariales > Hypoxylaceae > Annulohypoxylon > Annulohypoxylon maeteangense. The sequence continues at coordinate 629,421 of NW_025953249.1, read as the reverse complement.
CTAGTTGTAGGTTCGTAAGGTTCGGGATCGAGTTGGCGAGGGTGGGTTGTATGGTGGCGATGCGGTTACGCTGTAGTAGAAGGGATTGGATTCGTGGCGAGAGAGGGAGGTTTCCCAATACTTGAATGTCGTTATCGACAAAGTCTATGGCATCTTGAGGCTGTATGGTTGCTATAGAGTTAGTAACTACCTTATACGACGTAATCTAAAGCAATAGCAGGATAATAGAAGACTTACGCCTGCAACGCCCAAGTTCTCAATGGCGGGTATCCGATGTCCTGTTCAAAGCCGGCAAGGGCATCGCTATCAACTCTGCTCTCTACTAGATCAAAAAGTGTAGTATCTGTTCTTTTCCGACGTACCTCGAAGCTCAAGCTCGCGCTCCTTCAACGCGTTTAGCCACGAGGGGGAATTCTGGAGAAGCTCGGCCGTGAGCCTCATGTTGGGCTGGCCTTTGCTGAATCTTTACCGTTGTGATGTGTATGTATATTTCTCTCCGATAATCGTCGAGTCGGAAGCGATTGGGTTGTTGGAGTAGGTCGTCGGGGTCAATTGAATGCTGTCGCGTGTAAATTTTTGATGCGGTAAGGCTGAAGTTTCCGGGCTGCTCAAACAAAAAATTGTGACGCCAATTTAGAGTAGTAGTAGCAGTCTCCAATTGTGGAGTGCGGGGAAAGCATTTCGTACTGTGTTTTAGTGTATTACGTAACATCCATGGACGATGGATCCTCTTAGTTCCAAGTTCTTGGGTACCCAGAACTGCAGGTGCTACCTGGAAACAGATTAGAAGGGATATAATGTCGTATTTTATTTGTGCAGTTGTTCCAAACTCGAACACACCGAACTTTATCTCTCTACCTGGTAATTAGCAGCTGTCTGCAGCCAGGGATTAGAAGGCAATTAACCTATACTTTCACATGCCGTGGTGAGGACTTTGTGGCTGCATATGTGGGTGTATTTTGCCTCACTCCCTAGTTGTAGACGGCTAAGGAATTCTTCAAGGTTTTCATCCAAGCGTCCTTCCATTGCTACCTTACCTCATATCTAACGCTAGACTTTCAGGTATCGAAGCTTAGCTAGGTATTCGCCGCTATCATCCCGTACTTTCCAGAGCTATAGCTGTGCATCTTTCCTAGAAAGATCACAAGCTTGAAACGCTAATACGGGGAATCATACCGTGTGCGGCACAGAGAAATATAGCAAATATAATCGATCCGCTATAGGTTGGATACGTATCATGGGCTCCCCATACGACTTCCACTTGGCCGATATAGGAAAGCAGCCCGTATACCCTCGACACGCTCCAGTTGACCATTATACAACCTATGATAGGCCACCAGCCAAGGGAGGCTAAGACGAGGGGCATGTGTAACACATTATAGCTAGATCTATCGCTTAAATTTTATTAATATAAACGCGGATTTCATTGTATTTAGGTATCGATCTGTTTTGACCATCTATATCTTTCTGTGTACAGGAATGATAGAAAATTCATAGGAAAAATGTGAGTTCTAATGATGATATTCTTGATTCAGCACTGACGAGGGAAGCCCAGACCAATGATACTTGTAGAACTGCGAGTGTCAAACCTAGATTGATCTTAAGCCCACCGGCAACCTCTACCGTCCTATCCCTTGCGTTCTGGTACCCGTCTCGACGACAATGGGTGTATCATCACTCCTCATCAGTCTCGGACTTGGTGTTGCTTTCGTGTACCTTATCGCAAAGTTCATAGGCTTATCAAATGGAAATCATCCTCCTCTACCACCAGGTCCTAAGGGTCTGCCCATCGTTGGGAATCTGAATGACCTACCTCAGCCAGGAGTATTGGAGTGTGATCATTGGTTGAAGCATAAAGAACTATATGGTTAGTTGATCATTTAATTATTAACGCGCAAGTTGGCTGGCAAGCTTTATACTAATGAGCTGCTTGAAGGTCCGTTAAGCTCTATAACGGTGATGGGCCAAACCATTGTTATCATCAACGATGCGAAACTGGCCTTCGAGCTGTTGGAGAAACGCTCAGCGAAGCATTCGTCGAGACCTCGACAGATATTCGCCGGTGAAATGTTAGTTTCTCCTGAATAGGGTTAAGCAGTGTCTGGGCCATAAGTAATTGGGAAGCTAATAAGTTTCAATAGGATTGGCTGGGAAAATTCGCTCGGGCTGTCACCTTACAACAATCAGTTTAGGACACACCGTAAGAATATGGGCCGTATTATTGGTACGAAGAACGCGGCTTCTCAATTCAACGAATTGCAAGAAAGTGAAGTAGGACATTTCCTGCTTCATCTCCTAAACAATCCGGAAGACTTCATGAACCACGCCAAGAAGTACGTATCATCATTCCCGATCGTGTCGAAATGATTAACTCGACGGACTCTGTCGCTGACTGAGTTTACTCGCGAAGGGAAGCGGGCGCTGTTATCTTAAAGATTGCTTATGGCTACACAGCAGAATCTCACAAGGAGGACCTCCTGGTTGACTTGGCTAGTGATGCTATGGACAAATTTGGACGTGCTGCAGTCCCCGGAGCCTTCCTCGTTGACGTACTACCTTTCTGTAAGTGGGCTGATAAATAAGTGGACAATTTTGTGAACGACACAATCTAATTACTTGTAGTGCGACGAATACCTGAATGGATTCCCGGAGCGGGATTTCAGAAGCTCGCTCAGCAATGGGGGTCCGAGCTTGTCGACGTCTTAGAGAAGCCTTGCGCATTCGTAAAACACCAGATGTCTCAGGGAAAGAATGAGACATCGTTTTTGTCGAAGCTATTAGAAGCTGGAGACAAAGACCCGCAAGCCGAGTTCACGAACAAATGGACGACTTTGTCGTTATACACTGCTGGTGCAGATACCGTAAGCTCCCCCCTCGTCTCATTGAATTGAAGCTGGTATTAATTTCGGTTAGACCGTATCCTCGATTACCTGTTTTTTCTTAGCTATGACGATCTATCCCGAAGTTCAACAGAAGGCGCAAGAAGAAATTGATCGAGTTGTAGGGCAAGACCGGCTGCCCACCATGATAGATCGGGATAATCTACCGTATATTGAAGCCATGATAAAAGAAGTTCTCCGTTGGCATCCTGTCGCACCAATGGCACTACCCCACGCAAGTATCGACGACGATGTCTGCGAAGGATACTTTATTCCAAAAGGGTCCATGTTGCTTCCAAACGTTTGGTAAGCATATATAGTATTGGTGGGATCCCTTGTATGCTTCTTATCTAACGCCGTGTTAGGAATTTCACACATGATTCGGAGGTTTACCAAGATCCTATGACTTTCAGGCCCGAACGCTTCTTGGAGGAGGACGGTCACAAGCCAGAACCAGACCCACGCATGTTTGCGTATGGATTCGGACGCCGAATATGTCCCGGGCGATATTTGGCAGATAACGCCCTGTACCTGAATATCGTGCAGACTCTTGCTACGTTCAAGATAAGCAAGTATTTGAAGGATGGCCAGGAAATTTCACCTATCCTCAAATTTGAGCCGGGTGTCATTCGTCACCCTGTGCCGTATAAGAATGTTATCAAACCAAGATCCCCGCACCATGAAGCATTGATAAAATCGCTTGAAGGGACTTATCCATGGCAGGAGAGCGATAGCAAGACTTTGGCTAATATAGTCTAAAGGCAAGTATCGTGATAGTTATAGATATTTAAGGCAACATGGGGAGTTAGCAGCCGGCGCATAATCTTTGAGATAAACAGGTACCCTCAGCAACGTTGAAAATATTGCTATTATGTTGGGTATCTAATGATGAATGGTAGTTGATTTAGTCACCAGTCTTGCTTACCGGATGACGTAATACGGGAATAGGAAGATTCAGGGATCGTTTTCCAATGGAAATATACTAGGTAGTTAGAGGTTCCTTATAGAGATGTCAGATGACATAACTTCCTAATTTGCACGGAATCATCCAATCAAGTCAATTGGGTCCTTTGCTGATGCCATCAATCGTTCGCGAATGGACTCCGTATTACATCCTGCGGCTCAACGTCGTCCCGTCGTCCGGCTCCATGAAAAAGGAAATAGGAGTTATCGAATTGTAATTCGGAGACGGTGGAATATAAAGTATGGAGATAGCGTCACCAATTGTGCCGAAGTCGTTGTCCCGTCTGTTGTGTCTTGTGCCGTCAACTAGGTAAACTCATGATGTGGAGACCAGGTAGAAGTGGAATTATGTATATAATAACTGAGCCTTGAGGATGACATTTAATGTTCAGTATTAACTAAGGTAGACGATATACTTACCTCGAGAATGTATTCACTGAAGAGCTTAGCACTTGTTCCCCTCGTTGCTCTGGTACAGCAGGCAAGTTGCGCCTATCCGGGCTCAAATACAACATGTTCTCTTGACAGCCTGAACCGCCAGCTGTCCTCGATTAATAGCCCCGTATCTAAAAACGCGACAATACTATCGGCCGTCTTCGTCCACGCAAATGGAAGTTACGGTGATGCCGAAGTCCCCCCAGATCTTCCGCCTATGCTCCCGACCGGCTTGCCAGAGCTATGTGCCGTAAAGGTTAATGTAACTTCATCTGAGTCGTCTTCGTACATCTTCGCTTTATTCCTACCCTCAGAATGGAATTCGAGACTTCTAACTACTGGCGGAGGAGGAACTGGAGGATACCTCAATTACCTCGACATGGGCATCGGAACGCATTATGGGTTTGCTGCGATGTCGACAGATAATGGACATAGCAGCTCCCCCTATGATGTTACCTGGGCCTACAACGCCGCAGAAAAAGAGATTGACTGGGGCTGGCGTGCGATGCACGGATCGGTCGGTCTTTCTAAGCAATTGATCAAAACCTATTATGGCGAAGACGCTCGATACTCTTACTACACCGGCTGCTCGACCGGCGGTCGACAGGGGCTTAAGGAAGCACAAGTCGATGCCGACAGCTTCGACGGCATGTTAGTCGGTGCGCCAGCCTGGTGGGTAACTCACCTGACAAACGCGATCACCAGGATCCAGAAAGTCTACTATCCACTAAACAACACGAGGAGTATTCCCTCGAAATTATTCCCCCTCATTGCCCAGACGGTGATTGAGCAATGCGACGAGGTGGATGGTGTTAAGGACGGTATCGTTAGCTCACCTGAAAGCTGCCATCCGGATTTCGAAGTATTGAATTGCGAAAGCCCTACAAACTCATCTGCGAACGCATCGGCGTGTCTTACATCCTCGCAGCTAGAAACCTTACAGGAGATCTATTCAGATTGGTATGTTGGGGAAGAGTTGGCGTACCAAGGCGTCGGAATCTCCTCGGAGTTGGGGTGGTCGACGAATATTCTTCCTCCCGAACCGCTCTCATTTGGTTACGATTTTTTGAGATATGGAGTACTTGGCGATTTGAACTGGCCACTCTCAGCATGGAACAACAGTGTCTATGAGCATGTAAAAACCCTCGACATTGTCAATGAATTCGACGCCAATAAATATGACATGTCGCCTTTCCGAGACCGTGGTGGGAAGATTTTGATGTATCATGGATTGTCGGATCCTTTGATCGTCACGCGGGGGTCATCATATTTCTACGAACAGGTCAAACTGGCGACGGGAGTATCGCATCCAATTACCGACTGGTTCCGCCTTTTCTTCATTCCAGGTATGGCGCACTGTCTCGGAACATCGGTCGACGCGCCGTGGCATATAAACGGTGCGGGTCAGAATTGGGTCCTAGGAAGTAACGTGTACTCGGTGCCTGGGTTTCAAGATCCGAAGCATGACGCCTTGCTTGCGCTGATGGACTGGGTCGAGGGTGGGAAGGCAGTCGATCAACTAATCGCGACGACATGGCACAATCAGACTGTTACAAGTTCGGGGGTATTGAGGCAGCGTCCTCTTTGTCCGTATCCGAAGAACGCCGTTTACGATGGTGTTGGTGATGTGAACGATGCACAAAGTTGGAATTGCGAATGAATTTCGGTTCGTTTGCGATAACTAGAGGATATAAAGCAAAATTCAAGGTGAAATAATCGCTCTATATGTAACCGGAATTTAGAAATCTGAAATATAGATGTATTAATTACTGAAAGAATTTCATCTCCATTATAAATTAGTAGGAATACGGATGGATTTGCAGTTGAGGGCAGCCGTGGAATGAGTTGGGTGAAGGAAAGAGCTAAAATTCTTTCCATGCACTAATTATAAGAGCTATTCTCTCTATTACATAATCAAAGTCCGCTAAAATAACACCTATAGGTTCTAGGTTACCGTTTGGTCAAGGTATGGATCTTGGCGCATACCCCGCACCCCGCCACATCTTTTCGTTAATAGTTAACTAAACCGCTATAATTACAGTTCATTTCCCCCTAATTTACTCATTGTCCATATTGTGTGCTTAGAGGCCCCTACTAAACTTCAGTTCATTTTCACCACCTACCTAGTATTTACTTTGATAGCCCTCGAGCATTAATTGACTATGCAATTGCAGATGTTATGGCTAGGTCTCGAGCACGATGCCAGGGCAGAATTACGCGAAAGGAAGAGCTGAATATGGGTGTGATGCCTTGGTGGCGTCGCCCGTCATCCTAGGCCACCTAGGCTTTCTTTTCAGCCGCACCAAGACTATAGGAATCAGAGAGACTTTTCTGTGTATTACAATAGTCTATTTTCTCCTACTCCTGACCATAAATGCTGCCGATCTATTTTCTTATAGTTACTTTGGGAAACTTTCTCCGCAATGAAGTCAGATCTCAAACCAGACATCTTCCAAGAGCTTCAAGCGAGACACTTTACGTGCCTGCGTGATTTTAACCCAGTTGAAATCCAAGTCATCGAAGTGGGCGGGTTTGAGGTATGTTTTTAAGGAAGCAATGAGTGTCAGGTTAGCTCGGTTCACTCACAGGTACTCAGACCGGAAACCCAACCGTTCAGTCGTTCGTAGTGAAACCAGAAGAATTAGAGGGTTGGCTTGTAAGTGTATAACGAGATGCCTTCCTACCATTGTATATCTAGGTAGTTACTCTTCGGCACCATGCTAAAATGCGATTGTTGGGCCCACAGAGTCGAATTGACGAAAACCAGGGACAGTCGAAGCGCAAATTGCGGATTATGTAAACCGCCTCTGGTTGATGTGAATAATATGCCCTAATACTTCAAGCTTTTAGGCTCGGGTACCTTGGAAAAGGAACGAAGTATGACTACATGATGCCTACTGGAGACAACATCGCAACAGGCGTCTCGGAGTTCGCCCTACCCTTCTCTCAAAAACATTTCGGAATGGTTTCGGAGAAGTTTAGACTGCCGAAGATAACGTCCATACTACTCACTAAAGGCGCTAGAGCAATAAGGGGTCACTTTCAGGTTGAAAGGATATCATCTAAGGAAGAGAATACGGCATACGGTATGGTAATGTTATCAATAAAACCTCTAAAAAATACCGAAATATGCTGAACTTTATGAATTATAGGAATGGCTATGAGCTCATTTAGTAGCTTGCTGATTGGAATTAAACTAGCAATCTCGATGTCGTACAGTCCTTGTACGGGTGTCACCAACGCCATACTTCTAGGAAGTGGTTCTAGCAATGACTTTTCATGGCTCCAGCGAGATTTAGAGCACCTGGTGTCCTTAGCTGACAACCCTTTTCTCGTTATTACACTCATCTGTCAACGTCTCATGGAGGCTATATATGCTTCCATAGACGACAATTTCGATCGATTACACCAGGTGGAGATCGGGAGTGGCCAGACAGGAATCATGATGTTTGGTGAGAACGGAATGCCGATGCCCCGAGGAAATTGCGAAGACCCCAACCTCTCGACTACAGTTCTTGGTGTGGCACAGCAGGCACTCGCGATTGAAGCCTACATACAAGGACATCAACTGACTGTAAGGTCTGCCAAAAGTGAACTATTGGAATTCCCATGGCAGCGCTTCTCTCCAATCAACCATGATCGCATCCTTGAGCAGAACGAACTCATTATCAAACAACTTGATTTCACCAATCGAACGCTAGATTTTGCGCTCCTTCGGGTTGGCCATCTGAAACAAAGGGCAAATGTGCAAGCGACAGCTGTAGGCTTCTCTATTTCTTCTTGTCATTTCCAGCCCTATTTTAGTGATTCTTAGATCTAACCCCTATACATAGATCACCAATTTACTCGCACAGCGGAATAACGAAATAAATCGCAAACTAGCTGAATCTAGCACAAGTATTGCTCGCGATACGAGACGAGATAGCTTGGCGATGAAATCGATTGCGGTTTTGACGATGATATTCCTCCCAGGCACATTCACGGCTGTAAGTCCCAAGTTATCTACCAGGGACCTAAAAAGGGGTAAATGGACACTAACCAAACTTTGACCCAAGACATACTTCAGCACTCCTGCGATGACAGCATTACAGCCATCCCAAAATCTTTATTGGATTGTCACGGTGCCACTGACAGTTATTGTTGTACTTGTATGGTTACTTGCATTCCAATTTTGGGTTGCTGCCAAATTTCAGTCCATCCGTAGAGGAAACATGATCTAATAGAAAAATCTCTTTATGATGCATCGTAGTGAGTCATTCTCAGTGGCTACCACAAAATCCATGTCATAACTTGGCTTCAACGTCGCTCCATCATCCTATCTGTTTGAGGGCAAGTCATTAACCTGGATAGGTCTCACTCCTATGACTGAGCACGTCGTGATTAGGATGGCGGATATTCGGGGCGAAGGTTCTGGTAGATGCCCCACTAAGAGGTCAGACATGTGGTTTCTTGTCATTGTCATTCTGCCATGTCACAGAAACATAAAATAGGTGGATATATGAGAGTAAGTGGTTGAATCCACTAGATTGTGAGTGTATTTGGTAAGTTCCTACCGGCTATCGTGAAGCAGGCCACAGGACCGGAATAGGAGACGCTTTACAAGTAGTATTGCCTCCCTTGGCAATGAACAATGGCTCGAGGTTCCTTGAAAAACGGCACGTGTGAATTGGAAGAATCACTGCACACCACGAATCAGTGGTGACGCTCGTTGTTTGACACAGCACAGAAATCTGAGTCCTTGTGATCTGAGCTTCTCGGATATCTCGTCTATAAAATGTGCGCACGTCAAGTACAATCTTCTTTTCAGTTGCCTCTAAGACACCACACGATCATTTCTTAGCATTATCTATACCACAAAAGATTATTGTACAAGGAAATTCTTACAAAATGAGTGCGTGTATCAACATAGGTCCCAACGAGAGGGTGACAGAAACCCAAATCGATGACACCGAGAAAAGTATTGAAGAGTTCAAGGGTTTCTTTCGTAAGGTTCTTTGCGATAAAGAAATTCTAACCTTTTCCGACCAACTTTATGTCCGCAAGATTCGAGATTGGGCTTCCGATACCAATAAAGTGTTGCTAGACGCTAATGATTCTGCCCAGAAAGATGATGAGTATACCAACGCCATTAGTCATATGACGAATGGCCTATGCGATCTCATTGATACTGCAGAAGATATTCTGAAAATGAACGAGGAGAAGAAGCGGGAGTATGAGATGAAGCTAGAGAAAATAAGAGAGGAAGAGAGGAGGAAGGAGGAAGAAGAGAAGGAAGAAGAAGAGAAGAGTAAGCACAAGTAAAGGGAGAAAGGAGAATATGAGTTGCTGCTAGCAGGTGAAGCGCAAGTGCTGTATAATACCCGAGGCGCTTATGATATTATGTAGATATCCTAGGTACTTTATTGTGTTTAATTTACTCAAGATTAGGTATTACCTAATGATAGTTATCTCGGTAGGTATCTACTAAGACTGGATTGTGAATAAACAGAAAGTCTCGAATGCTGCGATACTATTGTTTAGTAGGTACAGGTAGCTTATGTGCATCGGTCTTATAGTTCTCTTCAGAGTTATGAAAGGTATAGTATGACTAGATAGGAGCTAGAGGTTACGACTCCTTTGTTATAATTATCTAAATATCAAAGAAGGACTAGCATGCTTGCGAAGCTTTAACAAAGGTCTTGTTAACCTAAAGAGATGTGACAATTTATTTAGCCTAATATCTACCTGTGCTTGAACAGTTAAACTGGCCAAGATCTGGTGAATTGATTATCAACAATAATCTTATCCGCGTCATTATATTTAGGCCTTAGGAAGAAGCTATAATTAGATCAACTATCATTCACGATGCAGACGAAAGTGATATTCGACAGGACTGGGAGTATCTTAGGGAAGATACCGGTGAAGAGACGCGAACCTAGCCCTTGTCAGGAGGTTGACAGTAGTAACGCAGGCCGTAGCTACCGATTTCCAAAAGGCAAGCGCAACTCGTTTTACAGAAAAAGGAGGCCAGATTATCTCCAAGATAACTACCAAGAAGATTCTGACACCATGCCCTTGTTAAATCAAAGCAGGCCCTGGTCTATGGTTGAGAGCTATCTTATGACAACCCAACCCATGGATGTTGACAATGGACAGGAAGAAAATTCGGGCGACAGAAGCTTTTTCCCGACACCGATGGTCACATTCTTAGTCGAACAGCCGCAAAATCTCTCATGTATGATTTGCCGAGAAAACATCAAGATGACTAAGACTATTGCATACGACACGCCGGGGATCTTACCATGTGGTCATGTAGCTTGTTATGAGTGTTTAGACAGATGGGTCAAGGAGCATAAGAATTGTCCAGTCTGCCGCACCAGTATGGTACATCCGGGTTGTAAGCACGATGCCATGATTTTGCCGATCACCTACACGGAGGTTACTCGTATACCGAAAACGATTCCCATGGGAGGGGCAATAGGACAGGATTGTTTGGATTGCAGAGAGGCCGACTTGAGATTGACGGCACACATGAAGTTTAAAGAAAACATAGAGGATCTTAAGAATTATCGGCATGGAAAAGAACCCTTCGAAAAACAATTAGCACAAGAAGTGGAAGAGTCTATAAGAAGTAGCGCTCATGATTATTGGTCTGATTTAGGATATTCTTCGTTGGCGTGGTAGCTCTGGGGGTCGGTGTTTATTGTTTCAGCGGACGCGATATCTCGTATCTTTGAAAGGTGTTTCCTGGGTTTTGATCTAGTTTACTTGATGGATAGTTTATTGTTTATAACTACTGGTCTACTAAGTAATATGTTTAATAAAAGAATGGATTACGCACCTGGGCAGATAGTTGACAAATCATGACCATACTACCTAGGTACAGCTAGGTACTTAGGTACTAGGCATATACGTGCTATAATACAGGGGTTCGTTACCCTAGGTAGCCCTAGAGCACCTTAGAACTGCACTGTTGGAAATCTATTGTACTAGCCCCTCCAGTAAAGTCTACGGAATACAGCATCCACAAATGCCCTGTGCTCAATTATGATTGGTTGAGTCTCTTAACCCCTCCAAAGGATGGTGTACAATGGCGCACGGCCCCCTAAGAGCTACCGGCTACCTACTAGGGCTACCGATTGTGTACAGGCTGCAGTAATAGGTTAAGGGCTAATCCATGGATGCGCTATATTTACAAGGTATCTCGCCCTCTTCCCCCTATGATTATAGCGCATCTTTGCGCAAAGTTGGTGTTATCATGCCCACAGGTGCATCATTGAATTGTTGTAGGTACCTATTCGATAGATTGAATTAATTTCCAAGTATATTAAATATGGATATTAGTATACATTAATATGGTATAAATTCATTCCTCTGAATTGACCTTCCAGCTCTTGGTTACATTTATCGCGCTGTAAGGTTCGACTTTCTCCCCGAGCTTTGCCAACTCCACTGACTCATCGCCACTCTTAGAATTAGCCGAGTCCACTTGCGTAAAGCATCTCGTCTGTTGCGTCCACCCGATTTCCTCACTCAAACTGGTACGACTGGCCAGAGTTGTGTTGAGAGGATATAGTTTATCCACGTGCTTCTGAAGTCGCGCACTCTCCAAGTCGTCCTCAATGTACATCGTAGCACGCCTATCGGTGCTTGAGCCGATCTTCATCGAGCCAGGGACCGGCCTCAGGTATCTAGAAGAGAAATTGTTGTACAGCCCTTTTAGCCCTCCAGCGTCAGAGCTGAACGACGATTTGACCCTCCCCGTGAAAGATGTCATGAGGGGTTGCATGGTTGGTAGACATGCGCAGATAATTGACAGGTTCGCCTCCAATGCCCCGAGAAGACATGCGATGCCACCATATTCAGTGAAGTGAGTCACCATCCATTCTGCGCGAGTATTATAAACAAGGCGAGTTATGGAGATAACACAGATCCTAGATGGTTAGCCGGAACGAATAAGAAGACCAAGATGGTTACATGTAATAAGGGTAAATGTGATACTTACAAAATTCCTATCGTAAAAAGGACCGTCAGGGCAATCTTTTTACTTATTTTCAATGAGAGGGTCCACACAACTGGTACAGGGAGAAAAAGGATTAGACAGTCTAGAGTAACACCTATGGCTGCTTGCGCAACGTAGAAATATGAGGTGTTGATGCAATGATAGTTCGGGTACGATGTCTTATCCCAGTTGGCCTCAAAAGGTGTGCAGCTAGCCAGCGAGGCCACGAGGAAGCTTATTCCATATCCGGTGGTAGCTGCCATCAGGACATAAGCTGCGATACGAAACCGATTATGGGTTGAGAAAACGGAAAGCAGGAAGTCCAGGATTGAAATTTTGACGAATGCCACTGCCAGAGACCCGCATACGTCAACGACTAAGAATTGCTGCGTTTTACGTCAGAAGGCTTTTATACGAATGACTGATATTCCTGTGTTATTACCTTGGTCGAGAAGAGCAGCTCTTCTTCAGTAACGTGTATCACTTTCTGGCCAATCCCTCCTTTCGTGATACAATAGTTTTCGCTGACAACCAGGCCAAACGAAAACAGCTGAATGATAGGACTTTAGTATTTGGTATACTCTAAGTACTCTATTCCACTCACCCATGAGGCGACAATCATGTAGTCGCATAATCTAACCTTGACTCGCCGGATATAACGAGCCCAAAACCTTAGGAGAACGGCAAAAAAGGCGAGCGCAAGACCACAGCTGTTGACTATGAGAACTGCGGTAGGGAATCTCATGCTCGTGTTGTAGGGCGCCATTTTTCTCGTCGGTTTGTGAATTATCGATTGGCAGAGGAAAGACAAATCGAAATTGCCGCTGGTATCAAGGACAACGATGTGGGAGGCGTGTTTGAGAAATAGTGAATCCTCCAGGTGTATACCTGATGTCCGACACAGGCTCCGAATCCTCGGAATTGATCATCTAAGACATCACCTTGCACCGCGAGGGACGAGCCGCATGTATGTTTTAGAGCGGGGAGCGAACCGAGAATCCTACCGCAACGCGCGCGGCATTATCGCACCCAGGGTCGTAGGTAAGGAGCCAATAAATTGCGGAATGGAAATGATCCGCCAGATCTGCTGGGATCCAATTCAATGCACAGATTTCTATCACTTATAACTTTATTTTGTTTGGGTCTATAGGCTCTGAGGTAACATTGGGGGTCACTATTTAGAATCCTTCCATTAGCGTGATAGCGAGGCATTGCAGCAGCCCTACGTAACCGGGCGTTGAGTCTATACATAAAAGGTAAAGCCTACCCCCATACCATCTGCATGGAGAAAGGCTACGAGGGTTACATTTTACCAAAACATCCTTCCTACATGTAGGTACGGCCTTCACTCATAATGTTACATGGCATGTTATAAACATGCAAATATACGACTCTATTTCTTCAAGGTGATATAGTAAGCCAGCCTGCATCGCTACCGTCACCTGCATATACTTAGGTGAAATCGTTTCTCTCCTTTTGTTTCACATCAAGCCACCGAATCTACACCTTTATCTGTGCTGGAGTCTAGTTCTACAGGATGGAGCAAGAAGCGTACATACTCGGCCGCAACTTTTCGGCAAATGCCAGGTCTGACCCCCTTTATCTTACACACCGAAGATAGTGTGATCTTCAGATTGTGATCTCTAGATTAACGAGCGAACTAGGCTTAATCTCCAATACTTCCTGTGGAAAGATGGGGGATTCTCTCTGCACCCTAGCATACCGGCAAATACAGAAAATCTACGAGTGGCGGAAATTGGCGTGGGCACTGGGTAGGTATTATTGTCCCTCCATTACCGTCTACCAATCATTTTACTGTACTGAAACATGTTTCGTAGGATCTGGCTGGTCGATCTCGCTCGATACCTACCTCCGTCTGCTCATATTGACGGGTTTGATATCGACTTGAGCCAGTGTTCTCCAAGGGAATGGTTGCCACCTAATGTGTCCCTGCATAAGGTAGATTGTGTGGCGCCATTACCTGAGCACCTACTAGAGCAGTATGACATAGTTCATATCCAGCTGTTTCATCTAGCAGTGCACAACAACGACCCTGCACCAATCATACAGAATCTCGTTAAGCTTCTCAGTATGTTCCTCCCGAGCGTATCTACATCTCTGAATCTACACATACTTACAAGAATTCTAGAGCCTGGAGGTTGGATCTCCTGGGGAGAAATGGATTATAGTAGTTGGAAAATCATGAGAACGGAGGCGGGAAAAGATGTTGAGGATAACCTAACCCCGCTCCTGGGGACGATAGGAACACTAGGGGGGACGAGACCCAACTGGACAGCTGATGAGTAAGTAAACCTTCAAATGGATGATTCGTAAGGGAATATGTCTAATTTCGTTATACCGAGTAATAGTTGGCCGATTAGATTACCAGATTCATTCAAGAAGTATGGGCTAACTAATATTGCAACCAACAATCGACCATTCCCACTAGAGCTGTTTCTTTTCCAGCTAGATACAGCACTGATGGCATGCGAGGAGGTTAGCTACAAAGCACTAGACCCGATGCGTAATGGTTCTGGTGATCAATGTAGGGCATTGATTTCAGGGGTTCATCAAAATAGGCAGAAACTTGCCTATAACGTAGGCCGATTGACCGTTGTCGGGCAGCGCCCTTTCAAATGAGGCCCAAGGACAATCATGGAGTCAACAGTATGGCTAAAATAGTATGATTCTCGTATGTTAGGTACCTATGGATCTAGCAGAAGCAGATAGACTTGAATTTGATTCTATGCCTACTATAGAACCATCCTGACTCCTACTCTTCAGCTAATCTTCTAGTAATAGGCACTAGGTAAATTTGGATCCCCCGGTTGCCTCGCTGATGAGAGTCTGAGCAGTCCACTCAGGCCTACTAATAAATGGAGAATGGCCGGTATCAACGCGAATGACTTTCTCAATCTTATTTGGACCACTTGCTATGGCCGTGTCAATGAGATACTGGGCGGCTACCACAGTACTTGGTCGGTCCGCAGTACATAGGATATAGGTGGTTGGGATATGCCGCCAGGAAGCGTAGTTGGTAATGCTCCAATAAGATCCGAAGCTCTGTGGGCGTAAGTCCTTGGCAAGTTCAGCAACAGTTTCGTCGTCGATGTCCTGATAAAACATGTCCTTGGCATCCTCCGGGCGGATAGTAATAATGCCGGCCTAGATGTAGCGAATTGTTAGACGTATTTAATCAACGTAAGCGAGGGGTTAGCTTGGAGTATTACGCCTACATTGAGATCAGTCTTCATTTCAGGAACCATGTTGTCGCGAGTGCCACGAGGAGAGTGTTGAAAGCCTTCAGGTACCAAAAACGCGGTGATGTAAATCAGTCTTAGAACCCCGCCTTTCAGACCCTTGAACGTGGTTGTCTGCTTGCCAAGGCCTTCTAAAGCGGTGCCTGCAGTCATGCCACTGAAACTATGCGCGACGACGACGACATCATGTTTTTGGATGAGATCGGTTACTGTCTTCCGAATGATTTCTACATCTCCTGACCAGTCGGGCGTCGGCGGAGTGGAGCCAGTCGAAGGCAGGGCGGGAGCAACGGCACGGTAGTTCGCCTTTTCAAGTTCGGAAATAAGGCTGTTCCAGCATTTAGGGCTATGCCACGCCCCATGGAGAAGAACAAAGACTGGTTTAGACATTGTCTGCTGATGAATAACAAAAGGCACCGTGGCGAACCTACTCGAGCATCAATCATATGACGCCATGAAGGTATTTAAAAAGACTCGTAAAAGGATCCAATGTGTTAACGGCAATCAACTTTGCCGGTTTGCAACACTTAGGGCGAACAACGTAGGTAGATTTGATGAACTAACATCATATCATCGATCCCTATCGAAATAAGCTTACGAGATGTCTTGTTAGACGAAACAATAAGGGTAGCTACACCACGCGGGTGGAACTGCGTGGGTGGAACTCTGTGGGTGGCTAGGATACTACGTAGGGAGGTACGGATGCGGTATAATGCATGGAATCCATATGCAGGCAATAACATGGGGATTTCTGGGTCTACCGTTCGGGTATTTAGTTGGTTGGAACAATAAGATGCTTAGAATTGGTGATATTGTTGCAGGCTGTAGGGTCCAATTGTTTCGTTTCATTGTACTAGGAATCCGATCCTTTCGCATCTAAACTCAATCATATTATCGCGAACGGTAAGATGCGGCAAATATGACAATTAACCTATCAGGTAATTTGAAATCTCATACAATAGGATTGAATTATGTACTAGGTAAGAATGGGATCTCTACCTAGGTAGGTTAGGTAATTACCTAGCATAAATTTACGAATAGGGGTTGATGGAGTGAGTAGGGAAAAGCAACGATTACCTAAGCCAAGAGTTGCTTAGTCATAAGCTTCACCCCTGATTAGTAATATCCTCACATAGGTAGTAAATCTGCCGAAAAGATATTGCGTAAATGCAATCAACCTAAATCAGTTGTTTCAAATACACTATTGAGAATGCATGATGCGGGAAGGAATGGAAGCAGCTCCAATGGCCACTAAACGAGTACCACGGTTACAACCTATCTACCTAGGTACCTACCTAGTATACAGGAATTCTGCATGTATAAGTCGGCACCGGCAGTCGTTCCAATAATGCAACTCTACCATGCGTTCCTGAGGATACTACCACACCTGCTCGACCACCATGTGATTTTTCGACATACCGCGAATCATCACGATACTATAGGTCAGTCTCAATAGTTCGAAGATGAATCGGCAATTGATATCATAAGACACGGTGCACCGCGTCTTGAAATCGGGAGGTCATGTTTTCATGGCCTCTTGAGCTGTATGGAAGAATCTCCCAAGTATTTCGAATCGTTCTGGCGCAATCTACGTCACTGAAGTTATCTCGAATTTTACCCAAGAAACCAACTCTCACTATGATATCGATAGAACCCTATGAAACCGGTCTCCTGGCCGCTATCCTAGGGGTTCTATCTCATCTTGCAATCTTCATTAGAGGAGAATGGCATATGCAGGCCCCAACGCTAGTAAAGATCTATTCTTTATTTGCGTTTACAGTCTTCTTCATTTTTTACCGCGCTGAGGGAGATGTGAATACCAGCTTCACTTCAACTGCATTCCTGGTAAGCTCCTACGCTATCGGGCTGTTCACTAGCATCATCATATACCGAAAATTCTTCCACCGTCTCCGTCATTTTCCTGGCCCTTGGATGGCTGGGGCGACAAAGTTTTGGCATGTGTGGAAATGTCGTACTGGACAGAACTATCTTGTCCTCGAAGAACTCCGCAAGCAATACGGACCTGTCATTCGAACCGGACCAGAAGAACTTACTTTTATCGATGCTGCTGTTCCTCTAGCTGTTGACGGTCCCGGAAACGAATGCACCAAAGCCGTCTGGTACGACTTTTTGCTCCCTGAGATCGCGCTCAACACAACGAGAAGCATAAAAGACCACAATGCGCGAAGACGGGTCTGGGATCGAGGCTTCAGTCCGAAAGCGCTTGCCATTTACGAAGAACGCGTGGTAGAATACGCCGAAACGCTAGCAGCCCAAATTGAAAAACTTGCCCTCGTGGGAGCCCCGATCAATGTATCTGACTGGTTCTACTGGTTCACGTTCGATGTCATGGGCGAGTTTGCCTTCGCGCACTCATTTGGGATGCTTCAAGACGAGAAGTGGCACTTTGCTGTACGCTTACTACGCAAAGCTATGAGCTTGTTAGGGCCGTTTAGCCCAGTGCCTTGGATCGCTCAGATCGCGTTCTACATTACCCCCTGGATGTACATCGTTAAGGATTGGCTTGCGATGATGCAGTGGTGTAGGGACCGCATGACCGACAGGATAAAGGTTAGTTTTTTCCTTATTATTATGTCACATTTGTTATCCTGGTCTAACTGAACTATAGGCGAAAGTTTCGAGACCAGATGTTTCACACTGGCTTATTGATGCCTCTTTACAAAAAGGCTCGCTTGAAGCCGACCGGGAATGGCTGAACGGAGACGCCGTTACCATTATCATTGCTGGAAGGTAAGTTAGAATTCGGCCAATATCGCCATGTTTCTCTAATTCTAGTTAGTGACACGATCGCCCCGACTCTCGTATTTGCCTTCTATGAGCTTGCTAGAAGTCCATGGCATCAAGACAAGTTGCTTTCGGAACTTGAAGGGATAGACATTTACGACCGCGTTCAACTTCAAGGATGTGCCCATTTGACGGCCATCATCAATGAAACCCTTCGCCTCTACCCCCCAGTGCCTACAGGAGGCTATCGCCAGTCCCCACCTTCTGGGATGACTATCAACAATACATATATCCCGGGCAATGTTACCATTGTGTCGCCTCGCTATTCTCTAGCACGCCTTGATTCCTCCTATGAATGTGCTGACCATTTTATCCCTGAACGCTGGACTACTCAGCCAGAGATGATCAAGGATGCCCGGGGTTTCGCACCATTCTCTCAGGGCCGATTCAATTGTGTCGGAAAGTCACTCGCAATGAGTGAGATGCGGTTTGTGATTGCCTTGCTGGTGAAGAAGTTTGAGGTCGGATTTTGGGGAGATGATAAAGGCGACAAGCTATTTTCTGATCTAAAGGACCAGTTTACGGCCTCACCCGGTCGACTAGATTTACGATTTGGAGTGAGGGAGTGATGTTTGGTTCTTGAGCTTGATGGTACGTAAGTATCTTTGTTTTACTAACCACATGATGGAGCTTTAATTGCTGGCCACTTACGGATATTCTTGTATAACTTTTCCTTGTATTTGAATTTAAACGACCTAGTTCTTTAATAATTACAAAGAATCTTCCATCCGTACCTTTACAAGGTTCTATTCTACACCCCAGTCCTCACCATGTTACACCAAGATTATGTAATACTTAGTCATCTTCTCTCGTTTCGAGGTTCTAGTTACCCATTAGCCAACTTGTTCAAGCAATTACTTGAATTATGATGATTAAACCCAAATTTTAAATGCTATATAGTACTAGGTACCTAACCTTACGATCGGCCCTCGTGTATTTTTACAAACTGCACATCTAGACCTTACGTAATAGATTACCTAATCCATTATTCTCGATGAGTCAGCGACTATGCTTATTAAGCATTCTCCTATGTCGTTTTGACATGAATACCTAGCATAATTACATTGAAACCTATACCATTATATACCAACCTGGATGGTATTGCTTAGATAAATTTATTATAAATATCATATTTGGGTAAATGGAAAGGGGCAAGTGGGAGCTTAAGGGTATGCCCATCAGAATCCATTAGCTGACATAATCCATGATTCCCATAGTGATGTGGGATTTCGACGTATGAATTCTCGAAGCCCACAAACTAATGAATATGCTTCCATATTTCTAAATATCGACAAACAATTGACCACATCTAACATTGTGACTATAATAATATGTGATTTCCGAAGTATAGCGAGATATGATTGGGTTACTGAGTTTGACCAATGAGATGGCCTAATCTGAGCTGTTTTGCCCGATTCGGTAAGGTGACGTCATGACATCATCGTAGTACTGGCGTCACAGACAGGATATCGTGATCCACGATTTCTTTGTTCTAAAATTTCCGGAATTTTTGGTGCTACATTATCTGATATCGTTGACGTAGTTTGTTATGTGGTGGCTCATTAGAGAATGTTGTGTTAGTACAAAAGCTCAAGCTACCCCATTCATTTTTATGTGAACAAAACACCAAGATAATTGCTCACTACGACACTTACCCAGTATTAGTCATATATTTAACATTACCAATTGAAAACGTCATTATGAGTATTGCAGCAGGAGTTGGCCACTTTTCCCAGTCCATTGTCGAATTGGCACATGGCATTTTCGCAGCCGTCGTTGGTTTCTTTCAATCGATCATCGGCGTGATTGTTGGCATCTTTCAATCTTTTATTCAGTTCCTCGAGGGTATCCTTGCTTTCCTCATAAGTATGTCCAGGTTTATCTTAACTATAATACTACCACCATATACTGACCTTCTCACTTAGACAATGTCTTTATTTTGGCAACAGGGGCAGCCCTCATGTTCGCATACGTGCTGTATTCTCAGAGACAGGGAACTACTCCCGTCAGTCGGACGATTAAGAGGAAGTCATACTGATACAAATTGGCTCTTATGATGGATTAGTGGAAGGATATCATGAGGAAATTGAAAGTTGTATAATACGGAATGCATTTCAGGGTATATGTTATAGGATATATAAGAATACTTGAAGCTAAATCATTATTACGTAACGACGTGCGTCCTGGATGGATTAGTCAGCTTACCTATCAAATACCTACTAGGTACGCATATATCAAACGAGTACTGAATAATGAACATTTAGAATCAATAGTTCGAAGAAGACTTTGATATGTTGGTATTCTATCTTGAAAATATATGATTTTTAAAGGCATAGTAACCTTGTATGCGAAGCTTTTAGCCGAAATTCTCGTAAGAGTTACAAAAAGGTGCGTTCGTCTTGGGGCTGATATTGGACGCCCGGTCCCCTATTTCGCGCCTAATCTGGCCCTGTTCAAGACCATTTTGATTCTCGTTCCGCCTTGGCAACATTCCACACATGATCCCTGGCTATTTGACATCGGACTGTTAACGTGTTTCTGCTACATTGAGATAATGGCTGAATGTTAACTTTTGGTTGATTGATATATTTATACCTAGTAAATACATAGTATCGGCTTGACGTGATGTTGGATCGATACAACCTTCCTCATCTCGGGTACAATACAAAGCACGACTATGTCTCCTGATAAGGTATGGCTAGCAATGCATTAACTCATGCATTCAATTTCTCCCTTACCAGTCTATCTTTTCGTGAATTATACCTCCCTAAGTAAGTCTTTCCCTACCTAGGTGGACAATTACTTATTTGGAGCTAGTTGCCTCTATCTCCCATTAGCACCAAGTCAAGACACTTTCTCGAGTGCAAATATTTCGAGATGCCTTCTAAATTTACATCCACTCTTCTAGCTGTTCTCTTCAGCGCTGTCTCTATTTCCGGTCACGGTCATGTTTCCACCGTAACGATTGGCAGCAAATCATATACTGGATTCGAACCGACATGGGCGCCCTATGGACCTCAGCCAGACAGCATTACTTGGAGCAATGGTGCTTCTGATAATGGATTTGTGCTCTCTTCTGCCTTTCAGAACTCTGATATCATCTGCCACCTTAGCGCCACCAATGCTGCTCTGTCTGCCCCTGTCACTGCAGGTAGCAACGTATTAGTTCAATGGAATCAATGGCCCGAATCCCACAAAGGACCTATCATTGACTACCTTGCGGATTGTGGGGGGAACTGCTCTTCGGTTGATAAAACGAAGCTTAAATGGTTCAAGATTGATGAGAAGGGACAGCTGGAATTAGGTGTTGGTAATGGAAAGACTGGAAAGTGGGCGACTGATATGATGATGGAGAAGAACTTGACTTGGAATATTGCTATTCCATCTTCTATTAAGTCTGGAAACTACGTCCTACGCCACGAACTTATCGCTCTACACGGTGGCGGCACCGAGGGCCAAACACAGATGTACCCTCAATGCATAAACCTTGAGATTTCTGGAACTGGAACTAAATCTCCAAATGGGGTTGTTGGAACGAAACTTTATACCTCAACTGACCCAGGGATTCTATATAACATCTACAATGATGAAAAGCTGTCGTCGATATCGAATTACAAGATCCCTGGGCCTGCTATAGCAGCTTGATCCATAGTCGGATCTAATTATTTAACCCAACTCTGTTACCATTATTTTATCTCTCTGCACATGGTAACCTCCTCGGACTCGCCGGATTGACGTTCAATCATACGAGTTCAAACCTGAGAAATTTCGTCGCATCTGCGGCTCATAACTCTCGGCAGGATATGGTCCCGGCGACGTTTTCAGAGGCGTGGGTATCCTGTGGTTAATTGCTATACGGGGTTGACCGTTGGGTACCGGTTTGTCTAATCAGACGGACCTCCCACTAAAATCAGACGGACAACCCACTTTACTATACCCACTCAGGTTAGTCTTTGAAATACCTACTTTAGGGTACAGCTTCCCATATAAATCTAAGTACCTTTTTGACACCCTTAGGTACTAGACTTAGGTATACAGAACTACCACTTTTCATCGACGACGACGTCGAATTTAGCCAAGATCTCAGTGTCCTCGATATGGCACTGAATAATGCTTCTATTAGGGTTCTTAAAAAACTTAAAAACTTAAAGGATAAGATATGAATCGATCTAGATAAAGCCGTATAAGATTTACCAGGATATATGCGTAGTACTTACACAATACTAACCCAAGTATGTTTGATGCTATCCACGAAGCAAAAGCGCCAGTCAAAGCCTATAATAAACGCTAGTGAGAAACCTACAACTACATAATAGTTTACCCCGGGGAGCTTTTGTAAGGGCAGCATTAAAAAGGGTTGTAAAAGGGCGACAGCAAGGTTCGCGATGGAAAGACTTTAGTCGAGAAGGTACTTAAATTTATATGGGAGTTGTACTCTAACCTATGTATCCACTGGACTAGCCCAGTTAGGTATAATAGAGTGGGTTGTCCGTCTGATTTTAGTGGGAGGTCCGTCTGATTAGACAAACCGGTTGGGTACCTAAACAGTTTGACGAGGCTACTATATCCGTGCTGAAGAAGAAGAAATCCGCCCTTCACAAATAGGGGAAGCGACGATAATGAGGAAGGATTTTCATACTTGAAACTTTGTAAGGTTTAAAGTACAAGAAAAAGTACGCACCTTGGTCAGGACATATAACTAGGCACCTACCTGAAGAAACAGGCTACTGTAACTAGAAAATGAATTTTCCTTTTCCTGAACCGTACCTCCATGGTGAATCTTACATCAATCTTGGGGTTAAACCCTAACCCTAACTTCAACCTTAACCCTATCCCAATATCCTATCCCAATTTGCGATCGGAGGCGACGGAATGAGCATCTAGTATCTCAAAAGTACCTACCTAGTCGATGTACAACGAATGAAATGATGTTACAATGTTGATGCAAGTTACTGCTCTTCTTCCATGCTATCCCGGAGAATCGCAACCTGCTTCTTGATCTCTTTCCATAAGACAAGACCATCCAAATCATCACCGTCACCAAGCACTCCAACCCAACCGTCGTTCATCTCCTCAGTAAGTGGGTGTTCGTAACTAGGATCGATTCCTTCCTCTTTCCTCGCAATGGCTAGCAATGCGGCTACGAAGGCCTCTTGCATGTAAGCAAAACTGAACTTATCCGTGATTCCAGCAATAGCGCGGCAGAGCTCGTCGGGGAATTCGATATCCTTGTTGTTAGCAAGTTTAGACTGCCAGAATTTGCAGTAAGCTATACGCTGGTCAAAATCTGGGTCAGGAAAGAGGTACTTCCGGTCGAATCGAGATGGGCGTTTCTATTTGTGTAAGTAGCTGCAGCTTGTATGAAGTAGGGAGACGAAAAGCTTACAGAAATCCCTGGATCCAAACGATCGAGGTGGTTCGTGCTGCCAATCATGAAGATGCCGTCATTGCTCTTCAATCCATCCACCTCATTTAGGAAGTAGCTTCGCACGTTATCAGACACGATGGTATCGAGGTCTTCAAATACCAAATAGCAAGGAGCGAATTGCCTTGCCTTGATAAAGATCTGTTTGATTGAAAATTCTGGGCCATTAAACTGAACGGAGTTAGTGTATAGAAACAGCTTATGAGGGCAATTTTAAGAGAAACTTACGGACGTTAGCGAACGAACGTATAGAGTCGGAATAGGATCTTTCCGGCTGTAGAGTGTGTGCATCATGGCCTTGATGGAGATCGTCTTTCCATTTCCGGGAGGTCCATAATAGATGATACCTCTCTTCCATGGGACCTTCAGACTTTTATACGTTTCTTGTGAATTGAAGAAAGACAAATGGTCGTTGATGATGGCTTTCTTCATATCCTCATCTAATATCACCGAGTCCCAAGACGAGCCCATGACACTCTGGTACAGAGCAGCATTTTTCTGCCAGTATCCTCCATCGAAGACCCAAATTTCGCCATGAAGTTCACTGCTCCATTTACCGACGGCAGCACACAGAGAATTGGCTTTGTGAATATCGGTGGAGAGGATGTAGTAGTTGTTTACCGACGGGTAAGCACCAGATCCATCCCGACCTTCAATCCGATAAACGATGAACTCGGAATCATTCCATTTGTACAAGAACTTGCCAAATACAATTTGGTCTGCCAATACACCATTCTCACCATCCATGCGCCTTGCCGATGGGATGTACATTTTCCAGCTCACCACCGATGGAAGATCGCCACCATCTTCAATGACGGTAAAACTTGCATGTCCGGCAGACGCGTAAGCAAGTAAGTTGCTGGAGATTTCCGGCGCTATCACTAGCTCAAGATTCGGGTATTCTTGCCGCAATGTCTTGACGATGACAGTATCCGTGTTCACTCGTTTGGCGGCAGAGTGATCGAAGTACGCTTCCGTCACCGTTTGAGAAGCCATACCGTAAGTACCTAGTAAATAATAATTCCCTAACAAGCGCTACTTTAGATCAATAAGCCTAGGTAGGTAGGTCTTGAAACATGGCATATAAGAGCGAGTTGTGAGCGATTGGGAAACTTCTAAATGTATTAGCTAGAGAAAAGCGGCTGCCTGTTTACCGCCCTGTCGATCGACGATTGACCTGATCCTCCGTGGTTGCGGGGGGAGTGATTGGCCTGTAGGCTGCGCCACGATCGACAATACGAGAATTTCCACAATCCGCGCCTCTAATACGAAACACACACCCTCTATTATGTTAAAGCGACGAAGTAACACGCGAAGTTACCTAATTAATAATACTCGCCTGGGTCTTTGATCGCTATGCTGGTAATACTTTGCTTCTAAGTAAGACATTTTTACCTGCGAATAGCATAACCCTTAAAGCACCATGAGAATAAGCTGTTCAAAGGGAGCAAACAAATGCCAAGTTAGAATCGAAGGGGTACGGCTAGTAGCACAAATCCACACCTATTTCAACCAATACGGCAGCACCTCTAACTCCACTCATTGTAGTACTTGCCGAAACCCCATTCCAAAAATGGAAGTAACACTCGACCCTGTGAGGGGTATATCTATCTAAGGACTAAACTCGAGCCTTTTCCACTAGGGCAAGACCTTATCAGTACAACCATAATCCATACATTTCCCATTACAAATCATGTACTTGCTAAGTACTGAGATAACTCGCGAGCTAAACGTCGGGAAAACGATTCCGGATTTGGCTGATTTCTCTAATTGTGGCTGGAGTGTCTAAACTCTCTTGCGACGACAATTGAGCTGATAACCCTGCCACTTTAACACCCGCTTTTCATTCCGCGATGATAATTCTTTGATCGTGTAGATGGCTCCCTTACCAAGTAGTGAGGCTAGTATATCTGAGAATAGTGCCGCTTTCGATATTATCCAGCATGGTCACAAAGACCTAGTCCAAGCCATAGCCTTCAACGGCTACGGCGACAGATGCGCCACCGGCAGTGTCGACGGAAAGATCCGCGTATTTAACCGACATCAAGATGGCGTCTGGCGATTATGTGATAACTGGAAGTCCCACGCGGGCGAAATATTAGAGGTTTGTCAGCTTCATCTCTAGAAATGGATACGGGGTAGTTTCACTTGGTTCTAACGAGGTTCATCCAGCTTCAATGGCTTCCGCCGACTATTTATCCCAATCTACTAGCTTCCCTTGGTATAGAGGGTCGCTTTAAACTGTGGGCCGAAGATCCCTCCGCTGCTCCAGGAAGGCGTTTCGGCGCAAGAGACGGGAATGGTAAGAATGTGTCAGACCTTGGATCCACCGGCCGCTATCCATATAGGTCCTTTTCAGTGAAGCACGACGAAACAACGCGGTGTACCTACGTTGCCCTCCTTGCTGCTGATGGTCATCTCACCGTATACGAAGGCGAAGAGCCCGAGACCTTGACAGAGTACGTCAAATTCGATGACTTCCAGGCCTTCGGTAAACCTAATCGAGGGGAGGAGACGTGCTTCAAGGTTCGCTTCGATCCGAATCCTGAGCCTTGCTACACTGCCTTAAGAGCAGGCGTACCGACGGACGCCCTAAGCCTGGTAGTATCGGGATTAACTTCGGTAAAAATCTACAGAACGCGTGACACCGTCACCAGTTCTTTCGGCGCTGCTACTAGGGGTAGGGAGTTTTATCTAGCCATCGAGATCAAAGAACACAACTACTTGATTCGGGATGTCGCCTGGGCTCCTGGAAATTACAGAGGCTATGATATGATCGCTACCGCTTGTCAAGACGGCATCTTACGGGTATTCCGAATCGATACCCCCTTCAACAAGGATGATGGCAAGTCCTGGTCCCTTGCAGACATCCTAGGTAACTCAAGAGCGGAGGACAATTCTGCCCCTAAAAGCAACCATCCTCGCAGACAGTCCCAAGTTCCTTCTGGCATACGAGCCGAGATCGACAAGTCCGGAACGCATGGAGAACGAACCTCGACTGACCTACCAGGACAGGTCCAACACACCGTTAAAGTCTTGTCTAA
The DNA here is from genome assembly GCF_022496945.1 of Annulohypoxylon maeteangense. Taxonomy (NCBI): domain Eukaryota; kingdom Fungi; phylum Ascomycota; class Sordariomycetes; order Xylariales; family Hypoxylaceae; genus Annulohypoxylon; species Annulohypoxylon maeteangense. The sequence continues at coordinate 602,629 of NW_025953249.1, read as the reverse complement.
GCTCACCCACCGATCACCCATCTGGAGAGTTGGGTTTGATGATGACGGCCAAATCCTGGGAAGCGTTGGTGATGAGGGCAAGCTACTATGCTACCGACAACTACCTGACGGAACTTGGGCAAAAAGTTCGGAGCTAGGAATGATGAAGGCTCGAATGACTGCACCGCCCACGAATCTGAGCTGAATTATCTACGGACGACACTTCCTTGGTAGGAATCCGATTAAGGTCGTCACTTTATAAGGCATACTGCCCTTTTGATCTTGATCACGGAATACCGCATAGGTTTTACGATAAATCATTTCGACAAGATTGAGGTACATCTCCTTATAGTCCTACCAATACGACGCTGCCGCAATAGTCTGATTATCTACTACGCCACCCAAATTTGCACTACGAACGCGTTCGATTGATCTTACAATTTTATGTTGTCGTGATATTCAGAGCAGAATAAACATATTCATTCTCATCCACTTAAGGCCATATGTCTCCCCGCTTCACCCTAGCAAGCACATCGACTTCTCAGACCAGCAGCATCGAATACCTCTCCGATCTAGCGTTGGGTAAGCCTATCAGACAGTATGTGGGTAATATTGCCCAAGCAAAAGAGATACCTCCAGTACTTTTCGATCAGCGTGGAAATAACCTCCAATGGCACCTGTTGGGTCTAGTCAACAACCAATTTGGCAAATCAGTCGCTTCTCATATGTTATACACCTAAGCAGGTGCTTGTTAATTCATTATACAGCACAACCACCCAATCAATTTCACAGCAGGAGGTCATTGGTATGGCTGTATAGCTCCCTATCCACGACTTTCCAGCCATCGTGGAATGACCCCCAGTACTCTATCTGGCGGCATTTCCCCCAGCTTCAAACATACCAATCTAAGTCATCAAGATTAGTAGTATTCTGCTCAGCAGAAACGTTTTCCTCCTGAAAATACAAGCTAGAAATTATAAATAGGATCCATACAAGATGATATGAATATTAGAGTGGTTCAAGCATATTTCATATAATCACAAGGCCACGTAGAAGTCTCTGTATTACGAGTTCAACCATGTTGGCATACATTATGAGCAAATCGTGTATTTGCCATATTTCATCTTATCGTCTTGGTTTCCCCTTGCGTAACCCAGGTAGGTAATTGTTTAACAATTCATAGATGGAATACAATCTATTTCTTAGGAATTTGGACATTTGTTGTTTGATCTAACTAGGTGACTTGATGTTTGTAAATCTTTAAGTGTTTGATACATGCCCTCTAGGAATGAGTCATATTGGAGTTTGGAGTAGAAAAGGAAGATCTGTAAGAAACTATAAGAATAGGCACGGGTCCAGAAAAGGGAGAGGATAAAACCAAGTAAATCGAAAGAGGGAATAGGTAACTAGCCTAGTAACTATGACGGAAGTTTGTCCAGGAATAAATACATGGTACATAGCATGGAGATATATATCAACTTAAATTATCTTTAACTATAAGTTATAAATTATAGGTGCAATTTATCTCATTTATAATAATTTGAATATTTGAATACCTACCTAGGTATCAACAAATCAACACCATCTATTCGCAAATGCCTTCTGGCATCGGGTTTTAATAGGACACGTAGATCATAAACTCTACTCGGTATTCTACTAGTAACTACAAAACATATAATAATAAATGATAGTTTACCTACCTAGTAGGTACCTAGCTACGATAGGATAACGTCTAATTGAAATGGTCCTCTCCATAGTCTAGTAGGCACGATTATTTTAAGGGCGGAAAGGATTCCGAATTAAACGGTTCAATTATTTAGGTAGGTACCCATCTAGTACCTAACTAGGTAGATATCTAGTAGATGCCCGGCCACGTTTCTACTTAGACATTACATCATACCTAGTCCTTTATAACTTCTGTATTATTAGGTCGATGGGGGACCATGTAGGAATCATTTCTTGAGAGGTACCTAGAGTCGGGCACTGAATCGTAACTTAATTCAAGTCAAGAACCCTCAGAATACCCATTGTCCAATATGTCTCACTTGTATCATCGTAAACTGCCGCCGCAAAGAAGGACTTGTGTTCATGTTCAATCAACAGATTGAGCTCCCCGCCCTTGAAGCGTGTTATCTAGACATAGATATTATGCTGTCTCTAGATCCTGTAGGAGAGGAATCTTGCGATAACAGTCTTGAGTACGGGAAAGTACGGTTTAAAGCGGGTCTGGAGGTCGATGTATGATCATGGTCAAAACCAGAGACGCCTTACCCCTGTCTGCAGGTTGGAATATCCAGTCCTTCACTACCTAATAAGTGCTGCTGAGAACTTGGAAGATCTCACATACGTCCGGACACGGGACACTTTACTTCATCTTCCAATGACTGCGCTACCTACATACCCTCCTTATTACTAACTCGATTTTTCTTTTTTGATTTTGCATTTCGATCTTCCCATGTATCACAAAGCCTTCGTCCCCCGATCAATCGCCACCGTCGCAACTCATCACCACGCGTCTCTAGCATCTCCTACACGTATATTCGAAACTTAATATCGACGAATTTCAACATTGGCACAACGAGGATAACTTCGATCGTGTATGGAGAGCTACAGGGTCGACTACTACCACGAAACATACTTATTGAAACAAGTCGATCCCATCCCATCTCCCTAAAACTCTGCATACCTGAATACGGAAAAATAATATGTTATGTGACGCCATCAATGGTCGAAATGGATATCAACCTCTTCGAACGCTACAAACCTTCCATAGCAAAACTCTACTGATTGTCCCTAGGAAAGCAGAGATTGCCTTTCCGCGACAGCAAGGCTTTTGAGGTTAGAACTTCTCCGGATTACGCGAGCCTAGGTCAGTACTTCTAACCCTTGATTTCCATGACTTAAACGCTTACATACGGACATTTATGGCTGAAATACACAATACAGAAATGGCAAACCTCTCGAAATCGCACAGCATCGCGCTTGTCACTCCTATCCGTTCGATTTAAGAAAAAACATACATCCAAGAACCCCCTATCCATACCATACCAACTTCAATCGATGAAGCACCTAGAAAGAAGACAGCAACCCATAACGACAACCTACTACCAACGACTACTAGTTCGGAAGACGCGAATTCAAGTTAGAGCTACGATCATAAAAATACCGACCAAACTTCACAAAATTCGATCGAATTCTATAGACCTACTTATGCAGTTAGCAAGCCCTGTTTCTTCGCAGAAATGGCATCCAAGGTAGCCAACGAGGAAATATACCTAGGAACCAGCGGGAACTTCGCAGACATTCACCACGAACTCTTCGCGCCTCTAGGAGGAATCTTACGCCCCAGTTTGAAGGAAAGAGTTTGGCGATTTCTGGGTACGAATTATTCGCGCTTCTCCAACGAATAGAAAAATGGTTCATCCGTACAAGTACAAGAATTCAAGGTCTTTGCCAGTGTTACGGTTGCTGTGCTTTTACGTTCGAATTCAGATTATTCATAGGATGGATACAGCGTAGGTGATGTTCAGTAACCCCTGTGGACCTCCTAATGACGAATCGAGCAATGGATTAGACATCATAAAGCTCAGATGGACTAGAGCAAATTTTAAGGGGTACTAACAGTAATTTCAATACCTATTCTAGTAGAAATGTAGATGGTATGTACCTTAACACGTAGCCCTTCGGTAGGTATTCTCGTGGCGACGGACAGCTCTAGATCTACCAACTTAGGTATCTATTAGGAATCTAGTTGAAATCACTTTAGCTCGCGGCTGAAAATGGCGCTCGGTAACAATGTGCGGGTTTATGAAGCTGGAAATATAGAGGACTTTGCTCTTCTAATAAGATACATGGCAGTCAGCCGGTCTGCTAGAGACTCGTTGCTCCTGTTTGGGCCCCCTGTCGCATCGCGGTGGGTGTCACCACGAAAAAATCAGCGTTCCTTACCTACCGTAGGCAGGCACACACAACCTCTCTGTATTTATACGGAACACCCGTACGTAGTGATTGATCTAAGTACCGGAATACGACTTCGATTCTCCCCCCTGTTCTAAATATGCTGCCCAAGCTTCCACCTACCTACTAGTTTTAACCACACCTTCCAAAATGTACATATTCTCCTTCAACAAAAAGTCTCGCCACACACAATTTTTACACATCGTTCCACATTTCATACGACAATCCAACCTACAAATACCGCTACTAGGCATAACAGCACCAACTAACCTTTAAAGGAGCCCAATCACACCACGTGCAGTATACTCGGAGAACAAGAATTTTCAAATCATGGTTGTTCATGGCAGCCGCACAATGTGGTTCGACGAAGGTTCAAGACGATCATACCCCGACGGCTGATATCAAGGCACAGATCAACCTCGTCGCAGGGTCAGAAGATAAGAGATATGTGTTACCCAAGCACGTTTGTCAAGCCCTTGTTGAAACAACCGACACGAGAAAGCAATCTGTTCAAGTATTTGAGACAACCAAACTGATGAGGAAAAAATCGGTCAATTATCACAACCACTTCATTTCAATCCTTGAACATGCTGTTGCCATATTATTAAAGGACGATCAGAACACTTGGTACGAGTCTACTATTTCCAAACTTCTAATATACCTACCAAACTAGTAACAAAATTTCTTTTTACGTACCTACTAACTTACATGATTAGTTCAACATTGGCTACAACACCAAACCTACCGGCCAACTCACCTAACACATCTAATAGCGATTTAGATGATAGATGGACGGTGGTCAAATATAAAAAGTCCAGAGCCAAACGCGAATAAGTATTAACTTTACACACCTACCTTGCCGTTGCCATTTTATAAACCACAACTCATAAACTCCCGTGTGCTAATTTATATTAATTCACCTAGAAAACAATAGAAGACGATACCGAGACCTTCAAAGCAACCTACTACCCAGGCAATTGTCCGAAGCCGCCTTCCCACGAAATTCGAAAGATACGCGACCAAATCCCTACGGCCTTAGACCTTCTGGGTCACGCAGACATTATTTTACCGAAACACCACTCTGTGGTGTAGACGCAGGACCCAGAATGCTTCATGTCCGATAATATTCATACGGCCCTGTATAATGCAGTCAAGGAAAGAAAAGAATGGGCGAAGCTCTTCCAAGCGGCGAATATATCAACATAAATGTCAACAAAACCGCACAAACGCTTCATCGCCATCCTAGAACGGGCTATTACTGTTCTTCGAAGATCTCAATACAAATCTCTCGATCTGGACAATGATCGCTACCTACCTACCTACTAGGTATACATGGATAATAATACCCAGTGCTATTCTTGAGAATGGAACCATCTTTACCCGTACTGATCATATCCAGAGCTTCCCCCTCTCCGGGTTAGAAAACTCGGGGACAGTTGTTGTAGCATCCATGTAATTGAACTCGAATCCGCAGCACCGCGTAGGGTGTTGGGTGTTCTATACAATACCTAGGGACACGGGTAGTGTTGTAGCTTATTGTTACTACTGCCCTCGAAGTAAGTGTATGTGGGTGTCCATCCCTATTGGTGAAGACCCCATAGACACACGAGTAATAGTTCTGCCAGTTTATTACGAGATTATGTTGGAGACGCCGTGTCCTCTGCCCTTTGAAGATCGCAGGATTACGACTTTCGGGTACCAGAAACACGATGTAAAGGCGAGTGATCTTGAAAAGGTTGAAGAATATCTTAGGTATACAAAGATTTTAAATATATATTTCGCTTGAAAGCTAGTCTGAGTACCTACTAGCTAAGAGTCGATGAGGAAAATATTTTCAAATCTTTTTCATTGCTACTTCCACCAACTAGAAATATCAATTTCTCCTGGAAATTTAAAAGGAGTTAAGAAGGATATCCGAATGATAGTAGAAATATGATCGGTTTTCCTACATATAAGGAATACTTAATCACTTATATCCTATATATGCATTTAGAAATCGACTCGGAAATCATGCACAACCGTACATATTTTCTGCCGAATCTGGGTAGCTGAGCTTCCACACCACATTGTCCACCTGCGAAATACAGCAAATACCTACCCAAGCAGTTACATAAAAAACTTCACCTATTTCAAACTTTTTTCTTTCTCGACTTTTACTTTACCACAGACGCTTCCACACAACCACGTCGTCACACTCTTGTGCTTATCTATCAATACCATGTCATCGACGCCTATTCAAGAGGCCAGACACCAGCACACAAGCCTAAAGCGTGATACCGCGAAATTCAAGCATTGGCTCGAAAGAGCTGCCTTGTCCTGTGGTTGGAAGCCAAACGCGACTGGGAAAATCACAACCAGGGACATCGCAGCACAAATCGACATAGTTTCAAGCTGTCGAGATGAAATATGCACAATTCCTGAGGACATACAAACTGCTCTCCATAAAGCTATCGATGGGCGAAAAGTATGCAACGAATTCTTTCACTCAAGTAACCTATCGACGCAGAAGTCTACGGCATCTCATAAGCACTTCATCACAATACTTGAGCATGCTTATACTGTTTTATCGAGACATAAGTCTGAACTTCTAGAGTGTGATGAAAATAGATCTGAGAGGTATGGATACAGTAGCACCTTTTATTTATTTTCTACATGCTAATCTTGATCAGCACCACAAACGACCTCTCCACGACTTCACAACCAGAGCCCATCAACCATTCCGAGCAGGAATGGCACCTTGTCCAACGCAAGAGGCGTAGGTCATAGCAAACACGAGATCTTATCATCCCGATTAATCGCCACATAAGGACATACAACTCCATACACCTGGCCCCGACTGGGTCATGCCTACTAGGTAGAGTCTTGGGTATTCTTGAGAATATTCCACGAGGACTATCTACTTAATAGAAACCCGAAAGTCCCAGTGAAACAAGAACAACATATATTGTGATTAACCCTAGTTATACATGCCTATTGAAGCAATTACCTAGTAGTCACGACGAAGACAAGCCCGGAACATCCATCCCCCTTTGTTGGAAAACAGTAGGTTGTAGCTTCCAGTTGAACTCGAATGCACCCCGGTAGGTACCTAGGTACGTATTGTAAGTGGTAATACTCACTATCCTTAGACCGGGGTGCGCTATAAATTATAGATTATAGCGCTGTAGCTTATCCCAACTACCCCTAAAGGTAAGCGGGTCCACTTTATAAGCGGACTCGACGAAATATCAGGTACTTTGTACCTGCCAGGATCCGGTGAAGACTTTACATAAAGACACGTAAAATCCAGTAACTTAAGGCCTATATCATTCGCAAGCCCTAAACTAGACTAATATATTAATACTCATAGTAAAATAATTAAATTTTATTTTATTTTTTCGAATTTCGTTAGGTAATTACCTAAAATGTGAGAAATCTGACGTTTTCATTGGCTCGTGGCGTGCCCCTATTTGAGATGATCGTGGCTATCAGGTATAGGTACCTAGGTACCTGGTACCCCCAACCTACAATGATGCCTAGCGGTCTTCACCACCTACGATCACTAACTTTCTGTCTAATACACTCCTTCCTCTTAATACTTTCTTATCACATGTACTAGATCAGGCTTCTTTCAAGTCAAGTACCTACTAGGTACCTAGGTACTTTATTCAGATGTTTTCTTTCTACCATCTTGGTCATCTTTTTAGATCTATTCTTTACGCATGAAGCTATCACTGACCTCGTTGTTGCCATTTCTACTCCATAAAACTAAAAGTCTCTAGTTAATACTAGATACTTAAATACTTGCCTATTTCGAAAGTAAGCTCCTGGGACATTATCGTGAAGTGCCATACAAGGTGATTCAATAAGTTCCCTCATGACAGTTCCAATACCTCTTAGGTAGGTACTTAGGTACCCAGGTAGTTACCTAGTAGGTACCTAGGTAACCCAGATTCGTTTAATCACCGAACCGCAACTACCTTGACTTAGACATTACACTGAACAGGATCCCAGTCTAAACCGAAACCGAAGACAAGAAAGCCAATCCGAGATTCTGGATGTTTACCATGTTATCCATTCCTGTTTAAAAATGTCCTTGATCTTTACATAACTTTCGGTCCGCATTAGTACCTATTATCCACCATATAAATCCCAACATGTCTAATAGAATGAGGAAAGCTTTCGTCGCCAGCTAAGTTATTCGGCCACTTTCTCCTCTCGACCCTAACTTCCTCGAGCCACTCGTGGCAGAAGAAACGCCGGCACTTCCGCTCATTGTTTCCATTCTAATCATACCAGCCTCGACATTTGCCGTTCTGTTATCTCTACGTAGAACAGATCGAAAATATCTACGACCTGTTGCAGCACCATTACCACGGTTCCAAGCTAGGTTACAAACAAGAGTGCGTAGGACCGGAATGGAGGCAGCGATTATGGTAGTTGCGATTTCCGCTACGTTGCGGACTATCAACTTAGAACCCTGGTCTGCAGTCACAATCGTGTGAATCGGCCGTCAATGAATTTCTCTTCCCTCACGATAGCTTTATTGACAAAGGAACCTTCATAGAGGGCGAGTACTCACAATTGAAATCACGTTCGTCAATGGCGGTTAATTCGATCGTCTTGAAAATTGCCGCGCCGCCAGCACTATTGTATGTCAGATCTCCTGTCCACGACATGCTCTAGGATGTTTTCAAATTAACGATACTTACAATAGTCCCATGCTCATGGCAATACCAACGCCTATCTTTTCTTTGAAGTCTATCCGCAATTTCATCACGATACTCCAGGACAGGAGAACGAGAACCAAATCCGCGAAGCCGGAATACGCTAAAACGGCACTTAGAAACCGCGTCTTGCGGATATTGCTATTTGCCAAGGGACAACTAGCTCCAACACGCATGAAATGGGAAGACGTACCGTTGAAAAATATACCCGTTGGCATGATGATCTCCGGTGGCCAGCACTCTCCTTCAGGGGTATGCTTCCATAATTTTTCAATAGGTCGGCAAGAAGCCCAGGTCAACACAGCAGACATGTGCAAGAACACGTTCATGGAGACTATGATAGACCAGATCAAGATACGCATGCGTGACGTCGCAAGTCGAAGCAGCGAGATTGCGAACGAAGTTTTACTCCACGCTGAGCTGATCGTGTACAGAGAACCCACGACGACGCTACGTAATCCGAGATCGCTAAGAACTTCCGGGTTGATGTCTCTATCGTGTTTTCCGAAGCCATCGGTTATACTGATGCTGACGAGAATGCACGAAATGACGAGGAGTACCTGGGGAGAAAAAAGAGTAAGCTCAGTGACCGGATTGAGTGCCTATCCAAAATACTATTTTCGCAATCAATGCACGCACTCATACCCCCATCCAACTCACCCAGGATGCCACCAGGAACCAATCGTCACTCCAAATGTGACTATGTCTCCTGTATTTACAGATCATACGGAGGCCGAGGAAAGCTGTTGCGACGGCAGTGAAAGCCCATATAATATTGTTCGTCTGTGGCCCATTATTTGGCACGTCCGGATATCCGCGTCGTGCCCCGTTCATAACGCCGGTAGTGAGATATGAGATTATACCATAAATCTCTTCGGAAGACGTGTATATTTCCCTGGAAGAAGATCCGGGGTAAATAGTATATCAATACATCTAGTCGTCAAGTATATATCCCTACTTGATTTACCGAGATTCTGGGCATTTACCTCAAAGCAGGTAGTTTTTCGCCTAAATTTGGTTCGAGCCCTACTTCAGTTCCAATACGGAGCCGCTACAGTCACTATGCTGTGACAACTTGGTATCTACATAGGCTACTAGCCATGATGGGTACGGCGACTGGGTATTTCCATGCAATCAAAAGAAAAGGGAGGGAGAACAGAGCAAGCAATCCTGGGATTTCACCTAACTTACACTGATCGGATACAAACATCGTGACTTTTCCGAGCTAGCAGTTTATGCTGAAAGCCCACGATATATCATCACATCCCGAAACAGTCTCCGACGTCGACAGTGCCGAAACTCCGAGCGCAAACACTTGTGTATGCGTGACCGCGTTACTCCAGCACATTTTCCCTCGCATATATGGAGAATGGAGTCCACTACCACGCGGTGGAGAAAAAGGACCTTCCCGTTCCGTCAAATATCTCTAAAATTCGGACTAGTCTACTATTCACATCTAGACCCGAAAAGATATACCTTTCGTCGATCCCGTCCCGACAATCTGGTTGAGAAACGGGGTTACGGTTGACCCGGGCAGATAAGCTGGACTCGGGCGAGAAGGGGCCCGGCCGTACACGGAGCTATCCCCAGCAAACTCGAAATATGTGGAAATTCGCTCATTCACCATCTTGGCGTGACAATTGGCCAATTCGTTTTTCCCCTCCAAGCAAGGTCTCCGAATAAACTCACACAGGGATCTTGCAATTCCAAAAACGGAAATCGTCCCAATACGTCTCATCGCGCATTCTTATTGGTCCTAGCTCCGAAATCCAGACCCGTCTCCCACGTGGACCCCTTGACGTCAACACTCCAACATGATTTCGTACACATATCTTCCCCATTCCCCAATATTCTAGGACGCACGGCAGGATTTGGGGGCAATGCGAACATGGGGTTGAACTCGCCCAACAGGTTTGCGGGGGCATGGAAACTTCGTAGAGACCAAGCTTATCAGATTGTCACCGTCAAACAATCGAGTATTAGTGTAGGACCACCTTGAACGACTAGTGAACGCGTGATGTCTCTCGCCCAGCACGTCACCGCAAACGAAGGTATCGATCGCGTGCCCCCAGAGGACGAGGAAGACGGAACAGAGGAGATCCTATGGCGAACCCTCAGCTACGATGTCTTTCCACCAGGCGACGGCGCCGCCACTATCGTCTCTCCTGAGGCTGCCCTGCCTAACACCGCAGCCTACAAGGTTTCGGCTACCAAGAGAGCTGGTAAGAAACCCAGACACTATACACGGCCATAAGCGCACGACCATATCCCCATAACGAAGACAATAGCTAAACCATCACCAGCCCAGGTCGGATTCGCAATAATCGCCTGCTGGTTCGCCGCAGGCATAGTCTACGGCTTCGCCTCACTAAAGCCCATCCTAATCGCCGAAGGCGTATACAGCTCCGCCTGCCCCCCCTCGTCCCCCTCCACGACCCCCACCCAACACCCCTGCCCAGCCCAAGACATGCGTCTAAACCTGTTCTTCATCGCCGCCTCCATCGCAACCAACACCTCCTCCCTCCTCGCCGGGTGGTCTCTCGACCGCTACGGGCGTCGCCTGTGCTACCTCATCTCCGGGCTGTTCATGATCACCGGATGTATCCTCATGGGTCTCGCCTTCCAAATCCCCGAATTCGACGGGTACATCATCGCCAACATCCTTCTCAGCCTCGGCGGAACCTTCCTCTTCGTACCCAGCTTCCAGCTCGCGAACGCGTTCCCGAAGTACTCCGGCATCATAGTCGCGGTGATCACCGGCGCTTTCGACGGGTCCGCCGCTATCTTCCTGTTCTACCGGCTCGCGTGGGAAGCTTCAGGTCGCACGTTCGCGCCCGCGCGGTTCTTTTTCGGGTACGCTGTTGTAGGCGTATTATTGCTTGTAGGGGAGATAGCGCTTATGCCCCCGCGCGCATACCATTCCACCCCGGAGCTAGAGCGGAAGATCGAGAAAGTCCTGGACGCGACGCGGGACGTGCACGATTCAGACGAGGAGCTGCGCAGTCCGCTGGCGATACGACGCGTTCGCAGCGCGCGCGCGGAGCGGCGGCTCTCGAAGCTGGAGCAGATTGAGGAACTCGTCGGGTCTGAGGCGCAGCGGGAGGACCGGGTGCAGGTGGAGGAGGAACGGCACGCGGCGAGTGGGATCTGGGGTGTGCTGCATGGGGTGCCGGCGCACCGACAGATGCTGACGCCGTGGTTTGTGTTGCTGCTGCTGCTTACGGTGCTGCAGATGTTGCGGATGAATTACTTCATAGCGACTGTGCGGTCGCAGTACCGGTACCTGCTACACTCGGACATGTTGGCCGAGGATATAAATCACTTCTTCGACGTTGCGTTGCCCGTGGGCGGTGTTTTCGCTACGCCGTTTATCGGGCTACTTCTTAATAACCTGAGCGTGGCTACTGCGAGCGCTGTGATAACGCTGTTTATAGTGCTGATCGGTGTGCTGAACTGCTTGCCGCAGCTATGGGCCGGGTACGCGACAGTGGTGGCGTTCGTGCTGTTCCGGCCGCTGTACTATAGCGCCGTGAGCGATTTCACAACCAAGATCTTCGGTTTTGCGACCTTTGGCCGGATCTACGGTACCATAACTTGTCTATCAGGTCTGGTCAACTTCGTCCAATCTGGGCTTGACGCGTTGACCCATGGTCCGCTGGAAGACGACCCAACGCTAATCAATGCTGTGATGGCAGTGGGTGGAACAATTCTTGGCCTGGCGCTGACTGTGTATGTCATTATCCAGGGCCGGCTATTCCGTGCGAAGCTACAGAAGAATGAAGCCGCTGAAAGGGTTCAAGAGCGGCTCGGCTTGATCCGAGAGGAGAGGGAGGCGGAGGCAAGATACGGTACTATCCCATGATGAGAAAATGGTCGAGAAAATGAGTCTGGTTTTGTATAAGAGGGGAGAGATTTGTTGAGATATATGTGTGCGCGCGTAGGTGGTTTAGGCCAAGACAAAAGCAAATGTTAGGGTACATGCGGAGAAAGGAAAACTCCGGGTATCGTGAGGCTTGGTTGGGAATCATAGCAGTCTCTTGACAACAACACGATGCTTAATCGACATCGTTCAAACAATGTGGCATGAAGCTTTATTTTATTCATAAGTGAATATTAGGTATTTAGGAAATTTTACGCCTCATTTGCATTTCAATCCAGGTTGCGATATATTACCCCTTTTTCCGCCCGTGAGTTATACACATAGATACACGAAATTATTACGTACAGGTAAGCGCCTCAGAGTCTTACTGGGTATCTCTCCCTTAGTCTTGCGCCGAATTTGAAGATAATGATGGGAATAGGAATCATAGCCAGCCCGACAAAGCCAAGCACCGAGCTTCCCCACCCGACCCCGAGATTACCGAATAGCGCCGGTCCGCATATGGGCAGAAACGCGGCGATCACGCTACGCAAGACAGTGAAAGCGGCAATTCCAGACGCGGCATACGAAGGGTAGGCGTCGATAATGTAAGCTTGGGTAGGCATGAAGACGCCAATTACACCAAATCCAAGCGGGAACAGGCCCATGATCGGTATAATCCAGTGGGTCTTCGCCTGAGCTGACCATCCGTACCAGAAAAAGGCAAGCGGACAGAGAAAAGAGTACCATATCATGATTGTTAACCGAAATTCCGGGTTGAATGCGCCGCCATTCGCATTTGTCAGACGCACCACTGTCCTATCCGACAACATAGAGAAAGCCCAGAGACCGGCCATATAGCCAAGGCCGATGGAAATAAAGACTAAGCCAGAAACACCAGTACCCCAGCCATACCGTGTCTCGAAGGTTGGAGGAATGGAGTTGTACATCAAATAGACGGATCCGTAGATGAAGGAGACGTATAAAGATTGAATGAGAATCATAGGTGCGAAAATAAGCATCTTCAGCGGCCGCAACATGCCGATAGTGAGGATACTGAGCTGAGACACCTTTCGCGATTCATTGGCTTCGTAGCATGTCCTCAGATCTGTTCGATCCAACTCCCTGCCTAATATTTTCGCCTTTCGTTGCATGAGAACCTTATGGTTCGTTTCGGGCAGGAAGATAGCCAGGATCACGGTGATGACAGCTGAAGGGGCCAGAACAACCCAGAATGACCAACGCCAGCCGATAGAACCAGCGATGAAGGCCCCTATCAAAGGGCCTACCGTCGGACCAACGAGAGGACCCAATGCCCATATCGAGAGAGCTACGCCGCGCTTCTCAATAGGAAAAAGATCGCCGATGATAGCACCTCCCAAGGTCATGCAACCGCTACCACCAATACCAGCCGCGAACCGAAATGCCACGAGGAAACCGAGGCTTGGAGATAGGGCACATCCTATGTGCCATACGCAGAAGAATATGTTGGAAAAGGTGAGTATGCCTGCGCGGCCGAATATCTCAGAAAGAGGCGCTAAAAATAAGGGGCCTGTGGCGTAGCCGAGGAGATAAATGCTGACTGGGAATGGACCCACAGGCGGATTTGTGTTGTGAAAATCGTGGTTGATATATGATATGGCAGGAGCTAGGACTGAAGATGAGAAGGGAGACATGAAGGTGATTGCGGCTAGAGACCAAACGATCACCCATTTCCGAGCCGCGGAGAAATTCAAGGGCATCGTAGGGTCATCTTGACTATCCCATCCAACGACGGCGTTATCAAGATCGGAAAGCGGAAGGATTGTAGCTGGGATTCCATCCGCTTTCCTAGTAGACGGTCTTTCGTTTATCTCTTCTGCCTCTCTCGCCAGAGCGCTCGTAGAGCGGACCTGTTTCATTTGCTCTCTGTCTAGGATGAGTCTTCCAGTGGAATAAACTGACTGTATTTGGTCTCGGTCTAGGATAAAAGAAAAGCGGACGACATCCAATGAAGGTCGCACCGAACTTTTCGGTCGACCCGAATTAACAGGTGTATCTGCTTTTTCTTCCTCGTCGACTCTCGAGGTCCGGCTACTACCGTCTGTTCCATTCCTAGGGTTGGGTGAATCGCCGCGTCCTTCATCTGGTCTGTAACTATGGATAATTAGGTCTGCTTCACTTCCGGACTTTGGTGAACGACTTTGATTTTCATCTTGTTTTGGAGTCTCGGTTGATTTTATAGTACGGTTCCCACCATTCTGACCATCTTCAGCCTTTGATGAGTCAGATTTTCTCTCGTTCGAGGCTGAAGGTGACCCGGTATTGTTCCCCGAGCCGTTTTCGATATCCCTTGCCATGGCAGCAGGAGTTGACCTATTGTTAGTGGCGCGCCGTAGGTTAGGTAGGGAAACAAGCCAATTCAACCAAAGCATTATAGCTATTAAGTAGACACATTATTACTTAAGGATTTAGTTTAGGGAGTAAGAAGGACATGAGATTAAGATAAGAAGGAACGGCTTGGGGTTATGGTGCCGTCTTGAGACATAACTAGGTTATCATCTGAGAGTCTTGAGTCTATGTGAAAAGCTTCTCGGAACCCCAAAGTTGCTAACATGAGGGATCGGGACGGCATTCTAAATGATGCCTTTCCCCGACCTCTACTTGCTGACTATTCCAATAGCTATAAGATTGCCAGAGGAGAACAATCCTGGGACACTTACTAGACCCAAGGAGCTGACCTCATTTGTGTGTGAGCTGTTCAGTTGCTTTCGTCAAGGAATCTAGTCTCCTTGAATTGAGAACACTAATGCAATTCTCGGGGATTCCGTAGGTTGAGTTAGAGTTCACAAATGAGAGTCCGGATTCTAGCACATCACCTTGTCTTGCTGTTTGCAATGCTGAGCCACAGACCTCCAGTGCTACAAGAAAAGCGAATGAGCAAACACCAAATATAGCTTTAAGAACCATCTTTATATCATGATGTAAGAAGTCCATCAAGATGCAGTGTGATATATGTATAAGTCCAGATTAGGTTGCCTGGATACTATTTCGACAAGAAGATTGGAAGTTGAGAGATTGCCGAACCGATTACCAAGGCAAAAGAGATTTAGAGCACCATAGCTCTCGTACGTAAACAAAAGGGGGAAACATCGACGCGGTTTCACTAACTCAACTCTCCCAAATAGTCGAGTAAAGGTACAGGTACTTCCTGTTTGAGATCAGCTGGTCGAATTTTGAGATCAATTCTTAAATTAGTAGCAAACTATAATATCTCGTTATTGCCCCAGATGTTCCATGTGCGGGTGCATAAACTGGTGGCGACCACTGTACGTAATCCGTTAGGGGGCCAGGGGACCTGCCAGCACTGACGCCAAGACCCATAATTGAAGCTTTCTTAGGCTGTCTTGCAAGCATGTGATCGGATGTGATTGGTTATGGGTAGTCGCGATGACCCCTACCCGATTTCGTAGATTTTTTTTATTACGAAGCTGCGAAGTACCTAGCAGTACTTAGGTACTTCTGTATTCATACGCCAATGTGGCTTCAATTCCTTCTATCCACCGAAATTAATATCGTGTTATCTTATCGTTCAGCCTTATTCGTCAACATCCACGACACCCACCACTAAAGGCCACGACGCACATTTCATCACTACCATCCTAAGTACCCTTTCCAATGTGATGAAATATCGGCGGACAACGGGCTTTTCTGCCGATTCCCTTCACTTAACAAAAAGAGGGATGCCTTGAGGCATTGAACGCCGCAAAGACGCAAAGATGCCGATCACCGTTCAATCTGCCCAGCTCTCGAACACCGAGACCTTATACCTTACTGGCCTTACCTTAGCCTGCGTAGCCGTCCTCGTACGAACCTTCGATGGTGAGGGTGAACCACTCATCGCATCTCTAGCTCTTAGTAGCTTGGCTTTTGCCGCTACTTATGCTATGATACGATGGCTTGGCCGTACCTTCATGAAGGCCGGATTAAAGGGTCGCGACATGTCCAAGGTGAACAACAACCACTACATTCCGGAATGTATGGGAGGTATTTGCGCCGTCGTGTATCTTCTAACTATCATCATCTTCATCCCGTTCCCGTTCTATAAGGACATAGTGGTCGCTACTAGTGGTGGTGGAAACCGTGATGTCGTTATGAACGTCGAGTTTGTGCAGCAGGGGCGACTGCTTCACAAGTTTCCCCATAGCAAAGTAGGATACCCTTCACTGTCCTAGGACTGCTCCTCGGGTGTTAGGCTAATCGTTCGCAGCTCGCTTCTTACCTATCCGCGATTATATCCCTTCAATCGATTACCCTCCTCGGCATTGGCGATGACCTCTTCGATATTCGCTGGCGACACAAGTTCTTCATCCCAGCCTTTGCCTCCATTCCCCTCCTCGTTATATACTTCATCGACTTTGGAGTCACCTCGATTGTACTCCCAACCTTCCTCCAGCCCTACGTCGGCCGCGAATTGTTCGACCTGGGCATTCTTTACTATGGATATATGTCGGCCTTTTCCATATTTAGTCCCAACAGTATAAATATTCTGGCAGGAATCAATGGGATTGAAGTTAGTCAGAGCATCGTCATCGCGTTACTTCTCGCATTCAACGATGCCCTTTACCTCCTGACGCCGTATCCCCACCCCGCCACCGATTCGCATCTGTTCTCACTCTACTTCCTCCTCCCCTTTCTAGGTGTCAGCTTCGCACTGCTCATCCACAATTGGTATCCCGCCCGTGCCTTTTGCGGAGATACATACTGTTACTTCGCCGGAATGGTGTTCGTGGTGGTTAGTATCCTAGGCCATTTTTCGAAGACCCTGATACTACTCCTGGTACCTCAGATCTTCAATTTCGTCTACAGCACACCTCAACTATTCGGACTGATCCCGTGCCCACGCCACCGACTGCCGCATTTTAACGCGCGAACCGGATTGCTCGAGCCCAGCGTGACGAAGTGGGAGACAGACAAGCAGCCCCGCCCCATCATCGGCCAGGCCTTGCGATTGTTGGCGCAGTTCAAGCTACTACGCCTTAAGGAGGATGAAGAAGGCCGAATCGCAGAGACGAGCAATTTCACGATTCTCAATCTCTGGTTAGTCTGGCGAGGACCGATGCGCGAGGACCGATTAGCCGTGGAAATCACAGCCATGCAAGCACTCCTTGGCCTCTTTGGCCTCTTCGTCCGACACCGACTAGCACTCCTCATCTTTAGAGAGGATAACTTAAATATTACGAGCGCGGTCTAGCATCGAGAGCTAGACCGGAATGGAATTTCGGAGATACCCAATGTTGCTGTATAAAAGAAAGATATGCAATCATAGCTGGCATGGGATGCTTTAGCTACTTCATGTACATAAGTGAAATACTTCACAATAAAACGCGAGGCCTGATCTGTATCAGGCCGCTGATTTACAAACCAAAACCATCGATTTCCCGATTAGCGAAGTCTGCGCTATTGCGCCCCAGAAGTAGAAACATGTGGCGGGAGGCTCGACTCTTTTTGCTAAGTACGGTATAGTTCAAGCCTCGGAGTTCGGGCACGCTTGCGTATGGGAATATACGTGGGTAGATTGCGCGTAGTCCGGTTTAATTGGACGGAACATGATAAGTCAAGACTTGGTTCTCTAAACCTGATACATACCGACCTAGTCAGTGCTCAATATCCGTTAAAACAAACCATCAGACGACGGTGGTGAGATTAAGTTGTTTCGGATTACGATATATCTTCGCAAATTCTAGAAATTAGGTAAGTTCGTACGTACTGTATGTACATGGAAGAATCCACATATGTACAGGAAAACTACAGTAATAGCCGTCGGCCGAGATACCACGGATAATACGGCCGGTCCTCGGCACCTACCGACATCTACAATGTATGCAGACGCCATATTATTACCACACATAAATCCAACATTTAGGGTCTAGCCACAGGCTCACGTTTGGGACGCCATTCTATCCAATGTATCCCTGAAGGGTATCGACACCGCCATACCGAAACCACTGATCCGGATGTCCCTATGCATGTATAATGGACTAGCAGGCTATCGCATAAAAATGCCTTCTCTCATTGCCTGATGAGGGTCATCCAGATCACAGCAAATCATACTAGTACTTACACATATCTGACTCAGACATACATACTGATAGATATGCACATCAATCTCAAACCCAAGTCCAGCCCAAATGCAAAGAGGTTCATCATCACCGTATAGTGGAGGCACGGAAGTGCAGCGTGGTTCTTTAACAAATATTGCTCGGTTGGTATTGATCGTCCCGTAATAAACAGGATCCCCGCAGATTCCGGGCTGCGGCCCTCATCTAGTCATGCAGCTGTAGGCATCGTCACCTCCTTTCCCCGGTCCCTACACCCCGCGACCATAGTATAGGTATCGACTTCTAGTAGTAGTACACATACGATATACGAATCTCTACAACCTTTTGGACTCCGTTTTCCCCTTCGGCCATTACGAACTGTGTGGTCCCTCGAGAGCCGCGGTATCCGTCAAACAGTAGATATTTGGGTAGCCGTAATGATGGCACGGTCGTCAACATCCAATCCAGCCCGAATCAAATCAAAGCCAAACCACATAAGAACCCTCACATCCGACCACGTGAAAATGTTCGATTCGATATGAAGCTTTCGATTGCGAAATAAACCGATATCTTTTGCGAAAACCCTCATGACAATTCCCCGTCACGAACCACCCGGTAACCCCATTTGATAATACCCTCCCCAACGCCTAATGCAGAAAATGATGCTGCCCATCCATGCCCATTCATGCCCATCCACCTCCAGATCACAATAACACATACGGCGGTTTCTAAGCAGGACGTGGTTGAGAGATATACCCGACTGCGGAATAGGAAGGTTATGGAGCGACCGTGATAGCAGAACCATACACTAGATGTTCCGCCTATATATCACAACATTGACACTCCACTCATATTTGCGATCTAGTCGATGCTTTTCTCGGCGGTCGAAGAATCCAGCATCACTGTATCCGTTGACGTAGGTGACTTTGCCTCCTCCATAACTGTAGCTGGCGGCTTCAGCGAGGGTCCCACCGGCTTCGCCGCAGCTGCCTTGTTCATCCGACTTTTCGTATAATCACTCAAGCTGAGCTTCTTCTTGACCGGACTAGGTTGAACTGCGACACCGTTCACCGACGTTTGAGTAAAGGGGCTAGGCATATTAGTAGTAGAGAAGGGCGATTGAGTTAGAGTTCCGCTTGCGGACATCGGAGTTGTCACGCTCGGCGAAACAGAGTTATTGAAAGCGGGAACAGGTGGCATTTGAACGCGTAATTCAGGTGACTTATTCTTGATCGGAACAGTTGTCGTCGGAACCACGACTAACGGGGGGTTGGTATCTATAGGTGATGTAGAAGGGGCGTCGATCATGGGCGTATCGGTCGTCGGCTCTGCTGGTATCGGTGATGGCTTATCTTGTTTTGTAACTTCTGGGACAGCTGGCCCTGGACTATGCTCTGTGGTGGGAGATTCTAGATCCATTTTCACCAAAGCGGACACAACCGATGTAGGTGAGGCAGCATGAACCACTTTCCTACGGTCTTCATCTGTTCGCAAACGATGGCGCGATTCTAATAATCGCTTCGAGAGGGACACAACTCGTCGTTTTGGTTTCGGAGCCTGCCTAAGACTGCTAAACCACTGCCCGTCAACTGGATCAGTCTGAACGGACATGTCACGATATTCCGGACGTGGCCCTTGTGAAGAAGGCCGTGATGGATCCTGCATAGGGCCATTCCGGGGCTCATGTTTGAAATGGCTGACCGTGTTCGGCGATATTGCGCTGGATGGGGAGCCTGACATACTTCGTGAGGTACCAGCATCGACGTAGCGACGCTCAGGTACGCCATTGGGAACTCCGGTGGAATGAATAGACGAACCTCTCGGCTTGGGCTTCGCGGCTGTAGTGGGATTGTTAGAGCCATCTGAAATTCGTTTCTTCTTCCGTGGAGGCTGTTGTTGCTCCATTCGACGGAATGTGTCTTCAACCATTTGAACCTTTCGCTTGTCTCTGTCGGTAAGTTCTGTCAATACACCTAATTGATCAAAAGAACCTTGCCGTGGCGCAGGAGTCATATCCCGACTCCCAGGTTTACTACGTGACGAACCGGAATCGTTATCCACCCCATCATCGCCGTGACCTTCACTAGGGGCGCGGCTATTCGTAGCGTGGCCGGTGCTTGTCGGTGAGATAGCAGTCGTCTTAGTCTTTCGGGGTTTCTTCTTGGTGCCCTTGGTCCCTTTCGATTGCTGTTGAGGTTTTAATATGTAATTTCGATGAAATCGAGTGAATGCACAGCCTTCTGCCAAATCGCATGCACACCCACCATATTCGGTAAGTATGGCATGAACCCACGAGGCGATATTCTGATAGGTATCCATTTCTTCCTCGTTGTAAGGTGGTTGTGTGCCAGCTTCGTCGTCACCAAGGCCCAGCAGCTGTGCCCATCTTTGTGCCACATCCTTCTGAAGGTTAAACTCCCACGGAATGGTGATCTGTTCCGTAGGTACTATACGTCGATCGCTCACAAGCCAAAAATGGTACTCGGAGCTATCGGATAAATAAGTATCTAACACTGCATTTGGTTTGCAACTTCGTCGTACATAACGAGCGAGAGAGCCTTCCTTCCGAGTATCGATATAAATAGGGAGCATCGGATGGAAGAATACAAATGGGAGCGGAGAGCTCAACTCCTGCCAGCGATTCTCTGGGTCTTCGCAGTAGTCTTTTTGTATCCCAATCTGACCGTTTAGTTCTATTAATGGCACGTCCTTGGCAATTATTTCGGAAGTTGTCAGATGTTGTGAGTGTACGAAAGCGTCCGATCCAACGGCAACCTTCTTAGATTCTACTCGGGTGGAGGCCTTAATTGAATCGATGTCGGATGGTAAAGGTCGAAAGACATCCTTTAAAGAACATCCTGTTTCTGCTCTTAATCTGTCGCCATCTCGTAGCCATAATGATAAAACATTTGAAATAGAAAGACTAGCGAAGGAATTTGTTTGGACAATGGATACATCACGATCATCCTTGTATAGATTTAAAAAAGCGTTCGAGTATTGCATCTCGAACTCGTGTGGGACATCTGGGGGTGTTGTAGCAGGGCTGGGTGGATGACCATGGGGATTCCCAGCTTTTTGGCCATAGGAAGGACTGCGTTTCGGGTTCTGCGAGGAGATGGATTGGTTCGGACGGTGGGTGCTTTTGGACTTTTTGTGTTGGTGAGTGGAGGTGTGGTCGTGGGTGTGTTTAGGGTTCGAATCAGAAGTGGTGTGGCCATTCGGTATTAGGTCTGTTGGTTTGGTCTTCTTTTTATTATTCTTTGTCGGAGGTCGTTTGACTTTCCTCTCGGACGTTTCCGACGTATTGGGTTTACTCCTTCGTAGTCGCTGTCGCTCAAGAGCGCCTTGGCGATCGACTGGTCGAGGTTGGCATTCAGTACAGGAGTGAGCGAAATCTTCTCGTAAGGCTTCGTCGATTGTGTTGGGGTAGTAACATTCGATATGCTGCCATGTATCGCACGTTTCGCAATATATAGTGTTCCCGTCATCGTCAGTGAAGTCACAAATACACTTGATCGTATAGGGTTCTTCCTCGATCGGCGCCTGCGTCTTGTGAGAGACATGGTGAGGCCAAGCAGGTGTGGATTTGGGACTGAGGACGGCCGTCTGACTCGGAGTCACTGATTGCGTCGGCACGGATGGGGGCCTGTCAGTCATAATCTAACATGCACCCCACGAGGTGATTGTCGGTGAGGTATATGAAAGGAGATGGCGGTTTATCGTAGAAGCCCGGATGGCATGACGACGAATCCGGGTTCGACGTGACTGTAACCGGTCCTAAAAAGTTTGAACGTGAAGAGGTCGTCTCGTAGAAAGATCATTCGTGGTTGTCGAGGAGATAGCAAATCAAGAGCGCGGCGCGTCGAGTCGAGAAATAATTGTTGTTGTTCAGCACGTTTGACACGTCCGGACTCGAGATACGGGCATAGATGCACACAAAGGACAGCACGGCAGACAAAAGGAAATTCGGTGTTTTTTGTAGAACAGACGAAAGTGTATGATCGTCTGATCGCGAATACTAAGAAAATACCATGTCACGATAAGGTGTGTTGGATAGAATGGCGGAATGAAGATTTAAGGCGTGTTCGCGAAATAGGCGTGGCGACAGGAAATGATAATTTCGAGCTTTTTCGTATTTTTCTTCTTCCTTGTTTAGGAAAGAATGCGCCTCGTAGAAAAATGGGAGTAGAGCGGATCGGGCGTGAATGACGAGTTCGGAATTAAGTTAAGTTTAAGAGTATCTCGAGAGATTCGACGCTTGGTACTCAAGGAAAATGTAATTCGTGTTTGACTTGTCGCGGGAAAATGAGGGTGAGGATGGGGGATGAGAGAGAATTGAGGAGTATGGAGTAATGGAGTATGAGAAGGGAGAGTTAGAAGGCCCGGGTAGACCAAAGCCAAAAGAGTTGGCGGGTGGGAAAGAGAGAATGCGCGCCAAAGAGATTACCTACCCTAGGTACCTGCTACCTTCCACCTAGGCAATCCAGTCCCAGTCACAGTCCCAGTCCCTCACTCTTTCCTTACCTGCTAGGTGCTGGGAGCTGGGTGCTGGTACTAGGTGCGGGTTGCTGGGCTGGCCCTGCAAGAGCGGAGTGGGAGCGCGAGCGTTGCAGGGCTCTTGCAGCTCCCACTGACAATTTTGAGTAGTGGTGCGTGCATCAGCACCAATTGGCGTGGTTCTTGGGGTGGTGCGTAGTGGGAAGTAGGAGGAGCGATGGGAGCAAAAGCGGGAAAATAATGCCTATGAAGACTAGCACGTATTTGATGTATAGGATGTGCAGATGTACATATTAGAAATGTGTATTGTACATACTGATGTACTTGTACCGGTACAAAGAGAAGGGAATAAGAAAAAAAGATTGCTGTGGTGCAGCAGCAATGCCCCATTACTTCCAATGTGTGGCTGCTGCTGCTGTAGCTGGCTGGTGCGTTCTGATCCGGGTATGCGGGGCCACATGGAAGATTTTGGTTCTGGGAACCACCAAAAAAGGACCCGTCTTAAAAAAACTCACCTAGGCTTTCCATGACGCTGGTAAAAGGTGCAGCACTTGCAACCAATAAAAAGTGGATAAAACTCGAAAGAGGAAAAGGAGAGAGAGCGGAAGCGGAAAGGAAATGAAAGAGAGTCGAGACACAACCAACATGTTCTGCCTGTTGTACATTTCATTTGTAGCCATACCAAGGCCAAAAAATAATAATAATAAAAGATAACGATAAGAGCAAGGGGAGTTTGGGATGACTAGAAGACCTTGCACTAGGCTATTAAAAAAGCATGAAGAGTTGAAAGGTCGAGGGGAAAATGGGAAAGTACGAGCGAGGGGAACAGAGGAGCAAGTGTCACTGAGGAGAAGGAAGGAAGCCACTCACATAGGATGCATTGCAGCCTTCTTGCGCATTGGGCAATGCTCGGATAGAAGCTAGGCCAAAAGAGGGATAGACTGCCGCGCATAAATTCAACCAATAAAATTGGTCACTTATGCTTTTGTACCTCCTGCAACCATTTTTTGTGTCAAGCACTCAGAATTCGATTCCGGTTTCGATCACCACGGCTGAAAAATATTAGCGTGATAGAAAGGGCCGTCACTTTTCGTAGCGAGGTGACCAAGTCGGAATGTGAGGTTGAGGAGTAATTTCTAAGGGTCATATTAAAAAAGGGTGATCTCCCGGATCTGGTCCCTTTTAGACCATTCTCGAAGTGATATATTCCAAATGAAGGAAGCCATATTTATTAGGATTTAGAAATAAATCAATGCGGTGACAAGAAAATCTAGAGAGGAAAAACCAATCTACTAGGCAGCTTAGTGGGTGATAGGTAGAAAAGGCATAGAGACTGTGGATGATAATATTCTTTGCAGGTAGGTATTCCGTATAAGTTTGTAATATGAGGGGAAAGAATTTATGTTATGACGGAAGAGTCAGCGGAGGTAGCTTTGTCTCTAGGCAAGCTGGATCTAAGTCATCCTTGACACAGTGCGTAGCAGGGTGCATGTTAACACAACCTTATTGGTCAACTTAAGGATTCGAAAACCTGAATATGTCTAAAGAGCGGGGGACAGTCACCAGGACTTTCCCTGTGACGGTAAAACCACTAAGTGGCCAAGTAAAAAACGGACGTTGTGTATGTATAATACGGTAAATAGGTAAATAAAATCCCATTGATTTCTATCTTTATACATATAAGGTAGGTAGGTACTTCATATATATCTAGTGTATATATTATATTATCACCGCGGGGTTTTAACCTCTAGTGACTCGGAAGAGGTTTCAAGTTAGAAAATATTCTCTCCCTTTCCGTCTTAATAATGATATGCTATGGAGATGTTGTTACGAAGTAAAAAATGACAAAAAATGATATATGAGCTCGAGAATCTAGGCTTCTAATATGAAACTCTTCGAACTAAAGCTTCAGGTCTTGTTGTGAAAGTGGGGGATAGATTCCGGGTTATCATCCCACGTCCGTATAATTGGGTAGTTTGCTGGAGTGACCCTGACATACAAACTTAAAAGAATTAGATGCTCCGTTTGGCTGTATTGTCCCGGACTTGCGGCAGTCTTCCTGCAAGACGATCGTGTGATTGATATTGAAAAGTTTATGATTCGCGGGTAGGTTGACGGAGCCTCGCATCGTCGCAGAAAGCACATGAGCTGCTTTGGATTTGCTTTTTTGACCGCCTCTCTATCTGCCATTCACCCGTCTGCATACGGCAGAGTGCTTCAACGTTTTGACCAAGATCCGATGCTTGGATGACAAGGTCTTAATGGTCTTCGTTGGTTGCATCCCGATCCAAAACTGCATGCCATCGTGGCTATGCTTGCAGTCTGATCTCACGCACCCAATCATGAGCCCTTACAAAAGTAAAAAAGGACCTTAGAGTCGCGCCAATGGACTTCAGCCCGTTAGGTCACGGTAGCTTCGCGAGTCGCCATTATTCCTCGGCTATGAACTAGGCAAAACTCAAAGTTGTGACAAGAACACTTCCGCGACTGAACGTGTCAAATCAAGATTGAGATCAGAGTCAGCGTTACTTTTGTCGTTCTCAGGCTTTTAACGCGCCGAGGTCTAGCCTCATATAGATTCTATCTATCTATATATTTGATTCATGGCATAGCAGCATAAGAACGAGACGAAAATCGATATCTATTGCGCGTTAGCTAGCCGTGCCGTATCACAACTGAATGCGACCTAGACGCCAGGTGCCGTTGAATCATATTGCTAACTGTTAGTGCGACTTCGCGATTCCGAACGCAAGGAAAGACTAGGATAATAGAACCCTGATGCTTGTGCGTATGTAGGTATGCACATTACAGTAGCGAGGAGGAGACCTAGCAGGCTAGGCAGAGTGATGTAACTTCTAAGTACGTATATTCACAATGGTCGATCCGACACATTTGCTTACGCACGTCCGGATGGTTGCAGAAACATGCAAAGCAAACTGACTTGAAAGTGTTTGAAAACTGGTCTCCAGCTATAAATACCAGACAACCTGGGAATAATCCGTAATAGAACGGCAATGATATAGTCAGACAGAATGTTATACGAATGAATCATCACCCTCATAGCATATGTAAGTCTTCTTCATGGCACCGCAAAACTCGATGCTCATGATGAAAACACGACCGTATGTGTAACTATATGAGATACGATTTCGAGGAATAATAAAGAGTGTTTCGTACTTTGTAAATGAAGGTCATCTCCACGATGTACGATGCACCTCGCTCATATGCTAGAACAAGATTGATTGAGACGAAGGCGGGAAGAGCGTCCTTTTATGAGACTCATTAATGAAGATAGTGAGGGTTAGCGTCTTGCGATTTCGGATACTGTGGAGCCGATGCATTCGTATTTTCCCGTCCTCCATTCTCTTTATGGTAAGGTGTAGCTGAAACTTGGCTTGAACAATTGAAACTATCGAATCAAGCGATTGTCAGCAAATATAAAGGAGGTTTTAAATTTTAAGCGTATTTTACGAATACGGTTTAGAGTTTATGAATCATTTAAGCACGGTGCATTATTTTTATGCATGCTCAGCCAACCGAATATGGTAATCCGAGCCCCACTTCTCAGCCACTTTTGCTGATTAAGCTTACTTGGCTGTTTGGCTACCTAGTAAGTACCTTGAATATTTAAATTTATGAATCCATATGTACCTACCGTAGCGGCAAAGGGTGTTTCCTCAAAATGGTTGTTTTACTATACGATAATTATACTCAGGGAAATGGTTTCTTATCTTAGAATAATTTCCTATTTTAAGCGCTAAGGCCACTTTTTAATTTGCTAAGGTAAATAAACCTTATATAAAGTTTTAAACTTTACTTTTTTAATTATTAATAAAATTAGTTACTTTATTAAAATTATTTAACTTAATTATAATGCGCGTTTATTATACGTATTATAAAAAAACTTAAGTTCGAGCTTTATCTTTTTTAAAATTTTAAATTTTTCGAAAATACCTTTATATCTTTTACCCATTTTTCAATTATTTTAACTAATTAAAATCCAATATTTTAAAGCTATTACATAGCAGGAAATCGTTATAACCCAGGAAACTATTCTCTAAAAAGAAACGTTACCCTCCAACCGTATCGTTATTATAATTTAAAACCATTTCATCTACTTACCCACTGCCGCTATGATACTTTCAAAGTTTATTATGCAATCAAGCATTTTATGGCAAGCCTCAAGATATCAGGAATCAACGCAAGTTTCCTACTTATTCCATGAACCCATGCATTTATAAATTCGAATTCGATTCTCGTTACCATCGACGTTCATAGGATCACAACTACTTACACAGACAGTCTGATTTTTATCGATTTATTATACATTATTCATCGGAGCCTTGGTGTTCATCATCCTGACTTTTTTTCAGGAATTCTAACTCAAGCATAGGGGGCCACTTATACCAGTGAATCAAGCAGGCTGTTGCAAGTCGGACGATTTAGCACGAAGATGGAGGAATGTTTTGATCCTTGATGAGGCCTTGAGAGATCTTGGTCATGAATCATCGAACCCCCAGATCACGGTCTTGCGGCATGAAGCACCTCTCAGTTTCCAGCCTTGATAATATCCGCGGCCTATTCTCATATCATCATTAGTACTCTAGTCTCCTTAGCGGATATTTACGAATTCATTCCAAGCAGGTGTAGAACGACATACCTTTTCAGCAATGGCGTATAACGCAGCTTGTATATGTGCGGCAGGAAGCAATGGGATAATCCCCGCATCTACGACTCTCAGGTTCCTCGTACCGTACACTGTCAGGGACGAATCTACCACCCCACCCAAATCGATTGGTAACATAGATGTAGTTCCACTTAGGTGGAATCCGGACGTGATTATCGACCGCATCGCCTCATCTACCATCGTCTGGTTTCTAGCATCGGCGATACCAAAGCCAGGTGGCGCCACTGGTATCAACGCTGCCATTGGCGACGTCTGGATAAGTTGGTCATTAAATCCGAGCGCGAGAAGTAGCAGTTTACAGTCAATAGAATGCGAGCAAAATCGTGGGTCGATGATAGGCTGGTTCTCAAACATCGACGAGGATTTTGCCAGGACCGTCCCTCGAGAGAGCGGCTGCATGGCACTCACTCCAAGTTGACCCCATGAGGTCGACATAACTTCATATGCTGGTGTGTCGGTTCGCGCAAGCATAGATATCACCTCATCCCGCTGTGCGAGATATCCTGCGTGAAGAGTCTCGTCGTAAAAAAGTGGCAAGTTGTTTGTGGTGTTCATAGCCTCATCCAACCACTCTTGAAGGTCGTCGGTCACCCAGCTTAAAGCAGGCAGCGCAATGATATCCACCATCGGTGCTGTCCAGGGCCCTGTTGCATGTAAGTTTCTACTGGTCGAATATTATAGAACGTTACGACGAACCTGTACGATTAGTGAAATACTCCTCTCGAACGGCATCCCGAGTGCTCCCTACAATATCCCACGCAGAGAACACATCCGGCGAAGTATCTGGGCAATTAGCAAATGTCTAAAAAGTCAGGCAGTTGGTACTCACATTTATAGACAGGCTGTAGAGTAGGGTGATCCTGAAGATTGCTACCTACCCCTGGAAGATCAATGGCGATGTCTACCCCTAAATTCCCTAGAAGTTTAGCTGGCCCAATGCCAGAGATCTGCAACAAGACAGGGGAAAAGATTGCGCCAGCTGCAAGAATTACTTCCACTTCACAATTGATACGGATCTTGTTCGCAGTTGAGTTGGCGGCAAACTACAGTACCACGCACTGTTAGTGGTAACATACATTACCAGAAGTTTTAGTAGTGATGTTATTACTCACCTCAACACCAATCATATTTAGCCCGGAAGCTCCAGGGATATAA
Source organism: Annulohypoxylon maeteangense (assembly GCF_022496945.1). Classification (NCBI taxonomy): domain Eukaryota; kingdom Fungi; phylum Ascomycota; class Sordariomycetes; order Xylariales; family Hypoxylaceae; genus Annulohypoxylon; species Annulohypoxylon maeteangense. The sequence goes on along the minus strand of NW_025953249.1, from coordinate 573,709 downwards.
GTCGAATTCAGGAAAGTAGCCCCATCGTTATCATAGAGGATACAAGTAACGGTATGGCCGGTAACGAGATGCAAATTTGGGCGGTTCAACACTGGGTCGAGGTACGCGATGCGCGCGTCGGAACGTGACTGGTTTTTCGCGACCATACTGCTGGGAATGAGACTGGCCCCCGTGGCATTGCCGCTATTGGGATCTTCGTTGACGGGTATCCCGAGTTCTTGGATACCGTCGAGGAAGTTGCCTTCACTTTGGTTAGTGTTCATTGGACTACTCTGGATGGAGATGGCATACAGGACTGGTTGTAGTAGTAGTTTGGATAACCAACCTCGACCGGCCCTTTGTTACCATGCGCTTCGATGACTGGGTAAACATCCATAGGGAAGTTATGCGCCGGCCTATTACTAGGTTGCACAGTGTACTTCTCACACTATACGTTTTATTCATTAGTCTGCTTATCTCGGAATAGGGGTTTTCATGACGGGTATTTAGTACAGGACTCACCTTTTTGAAGTAGGGTAGAAGACCTGCCCATCCCCAGCCTGGATTTCCTAGACGCTCCCAGGCATCGAAGTTGGCCATCGAGCCTCTTGTCCAGACAAGGCCATTGACGATAGTACTTCCCCCAACTACTTTTCCCTGGCTTATGACCCGTTCTTTGCCGTCAAGAAATTCTTGAACTGCCAAATCCAGCTTTACCTTATATCGGCGTGGATCTTCAAGTCCGATATTTCCCGGAATCGAGACATCCTCGGCGCGGTCATCCCTGAGTGCGACGTGTGGTTAGCCACAAAGACAGTATGGACTTGGGAAGGTGCCTCAACGCGCCCTTCCCCACGGATAATTCTGCGACGCGATACTTACAGGTCTCTAGCCTCGATCACTAGCACCGATACTGTTGATACATGTAAGCATGGGGGACCTCATAGTCTAGTGGATGACTGAGTGAACCTACTTGTCGGATCCTCCGATAGACGATTGGCAACAACAAGACCGCCTATCCCAGCACCCACAACAATATAGTCATAGCTGTCTTGAAGGGACAAGGCACCATTGGAATCTGGTAAGATATGTATACTGGAGGCAAGCGGAAGCAGAAGGCTGGCAACAAGCGCCGCGATAGGAGTTGCTCCAAACTTCATCGCGGCTGAGCTTAAAGCGAATAGATGTATTCCAAGCAAGAAGGAAAGCAAAAAGGTAGCTAAAGTTGAAGCATCATAGTCATTGTTGTGGTAACAAGTGAAATAGGTGTGAAGTATGTAGGAGATTCATAAACGTTGTTGGTCGTTACCTAGTATGTAAACAAACAGACCAAGTCGCGAAAAGACATGATGTGTTTACCTAGTAATGGACTCGAGCCGTCAATTTTTAGGTAGGTATGCTTTGAGATTGTAAATTAAATCATTGAACACCTCAGTTATAAACAGGTACGATATCATTGCTTCATATGGGCACTGTTCACACTACAAATGTCTCCCTTCAAAATGGGTGTTATTTATTCAGGGACTCCGCCACTCAGTATGTCATGGCTATCAATCTTGGAAACACGTTTTTCATACAGTGGCCATACGCTTCTGGTTATCTTCAATAAGAATTAATTTGCTTGATGCTAGGAAATAGGTAGGTAGGTATATACTATATTTATCTACCCCTTTGATGTTTCCCTACCTAGCAGTTGGACTTTAGGTAATCAGAAGTTTTGATTATTTATCTTTTGTACTCCTATTTTTACGGACGAATTTCACTAGTGGCTCAGGTCAGAATATTCGTTCTTTCGTTATCGTGGTATTGTTAGTAGATGCACTCTGACTATGGGTAGTGGATGATGCTGGTGTTGGTAGGTTTGGTGCCTCGTACGGGTCTTATATTGGTTGTCATGACTGCTAGGATGGACGACTAACTTTAAAATTGGTGTCATATTCAATCTAGCTTCACGATAGACTGAACGTAAGCTGACTATCTAGTACGCATAGATAGCACAGACGCATACGGGTGTCATCTTTTAATGCTTATAGGCATTGGAATTATCTGAATCTTCTGTATTGGGAGGAATTGCCTCAACATTTACATATATATGTGGTACCTAGTATGTAGTTAGTAATCCCACATAATTGGATTGGAATCACGGCAATAATCCATATTTGCTTCGGAGAGGTTACTGTTCTTAGGAAAGTTGGATTTCGTTAAGATCCGATTAATGTCGTTTCCATCTGTCATTCAAACCTCGTAGGCTACCGGAAGTAATTACGCACACGTGAAAATAGGTATCGTAATTAGATGTTAAAGAAGCTAAACACATTTAACTTGGCTTGTATGCATTAATCGCCCCATAGAGACGCGTTGGCGTTCGTCCGAAAGCTGCGATCATATAATGGGCTTCCAGATCTAGAAGGCGGTGGACCTCTTCCTCGGTCAAATGAGTAAAAGATCTGGAAGAATTCGTATGTGCTAACATTTTTTGACATGCGAATCTTCACTTTGCGGCAATTCAGGACAGGGGAAATGGCTGAGTCGGATGTAAACCCCACCAACAATCGGCGGCTCGTAGGTACCTAGGTATGGATGTTTAATTGAAAAGTGTAACAAGAACTAGATAATCTCTGTCTTCTGGTTGGATGCGTAAATATGATATTATTTGAATTGCCGATTGACGCCTTTCGTTCGACGAGAGAAATCCGATGCGACAAGAATAAGACGAGAAAGGAAATCCGGCGGGCGTCGCTTCTAAGGAGAAAAAGTCCTCGCATCCTCTGATGTCACACGGCTCTCATGGGTCTAGACTACCCTAGAAGTACGGGCGCATAAGGCAGGTGTACGGGGTGATCGGGTAGTTCTTACTCTGCCGATAGCGGTCTATCCTGCCCGTGGCGGCTTTGTTAGTGCGTGGCTTATCGATTGTTATCATTCTAGCTTTTGACTCACTGGAATTCAGATATATTGGAGTATAATTCCCATTCCACCAAATTTAAAACTTTCTGTACATCAATGCTCATTTTTCTTTCCTGACCTTGGTCTATTTCAATATGTGGTTCTAGTTTACATCACTTGTTGAATTTCCTAACAAACAAAATGCTTCGCGCGCTATGACAATGCAACTCACAGCCTGGAAGAGGGCGGTTTCGAACTTGAACGTGAGTGAAGTCGCCCTACCCTCTGGATTCTCGTACCTTCAACTATGTATCCCGTTTCTATCGACGAACGGGTTGCGATTTTCATTCAGCATTAAACATGTCAGAAAATCAAAAAGAAATGAAAGTAGTATTAACTGGTTATATGATAGACGCCGTCTACCAAGGATCTTAGCAGGATCAATGGCTCGAATTCATTGCCATCCCGGTCTGCGCGGAGCACCGCAAATAGCGGTTGGTACTCGGTAACATTTGCTTCGCCATACACTTCCATTTCCAAATCCCAAAAACATAAAAAAAGTCTTGATAGGGTATTAAATGATTCCCTCCACCCTACGTTAGATTGTCTTAACCATTTGTCAGGATTTCTTCCTGTCCGTACTCGGGACTTCGGTCACCAAACGAGATGCCAAGGCTTATATGAACAAATTTGTTCCGTTGTTGGAGAAGAAAGGGGCGACAGGCTTTAAGGAGCGTGCAACACTGACTCGTCCGGCAACTAACAAAGATGCTGCGAAAGACACGGCTATAAACGATGCTCCCATCGCGAAAAAGGACCCTATCCAGGGACCTAAACCCGAAGCTGATGTCGCCATTCAACTACCGTTGTACGTTGCTCTGGTTAAGTTCCGTGCTCCTCAAGAAGTCGATGATGCCACCCTAAATGGCGTGGGAAAAACTCTAGGTCAACTTCGGAAGCTTGGATTAATCAGTATCGTCGTGGTTGACTGTGGTACCTCTGGGGAAAATGAGGCCGCTCAGCGACAAACCGCCTCCATACAAGCTAATCGTATTGCTATGGCGATAGATAAATATGACGCCCCCGGGGCGCGGGTTATTGACTCACCAATTACTATCGACACTCCAACCGAAGGAGACACTTCACCGTTCACTTCGCGCGGCTTGTTTATCGGAAATCCCAATGATCTGATGGCTGCATTACAAGAGGAGGTGGTCCCTATCATTTCCTCTTTCGGGTACACATCCGATGCCTGCGCAGTCAAACCAGTTGATGTCAACGACGCTATATTGGCCCTTACGAGACAGTTGTCGGGCCTTCAGTTCATAGGACAACCGGTTGAAGATTCAAAATCGATACAAACATCAAGACTAGCCGAGGTTTATCGACTTATTGTATTGGATCCTTTAGGGGGGATTCCGGCCAGAAACCGAGCTACTGGAAGGCACTTATTTCTGAACCTAGAACAAGAATTACCAGAGGTTCGAAATGAATTGACATCCCCGACACCAACAAGCCCGGATGGACCAAGTATGGATAGTCTGCAGCATTTAGAAAATGCCGAACTAACGAAAGATGTCCTTTCTCTACTACCTCCGACCTCCTCCGCAGTTATAACATCCCCACAGGAAGTCGCAAACGAACGTGGGCTACAAGATAATAGCGTGGATTGGGCCCTTGTCGGCACACGACGAGGTCAGAACCCATTGATACACAGTCTTCTCACCGACAAGCCGGTCCAATCTTCATCGTTACCATCTGAGCGTTTTAGACCCGTTACGTCACCAAATGGTATGGCTCAGATTGGTTCATTAACGACACTAGTCAAGCGTGGGATGCCCTTAACTGTATTCCCGGATCCTCGAGTTACCCCATGGAAACCACCCATGCCAGGAGAGAGAGGCTTGAACCTTACGGACCCGTGTATTGATCTTCCCAGACTCGTCAATTTGATTGAAGATTCTTTCGGCAGAAAACTCGACGTAGATCACTATCTGAAGAGGATCCACGGAAACCTAGCCGGCATCATCATCGCAGGAGAGTATGAAGGAGGCGCGTTACTGACATGGGAAAAACCTCCTGGCTTAGATGGATCTGAAGCAGATGACCCAAAGCGGCTCGTGCCATACTTGGATAAATTTGCCGTTCTTCGCAAGAGCCAAGGAGCTGGAGGAGTGGCCGATATCGTATTCAATGCTATGGTTCGTGGCTGCTTGCCAGAAGGGGTTTGCTGGAGAAGCAGGAAGGATAACCCTGTCAACAAATGGTATTTTGAACGATCGAGGGGCTCGCTGAAGTTCAAGGACATGAACTGGACTATGTTCTGGACGACTCCTAACTTAGCTTTGGACGGGCAGAAATTCCGAGACTATGAGAGTGTCTGTCGAGGAATTGAGCCGTCATGGGCGGATAACAAACCTGTTGTCGATTAAATAGAGGAGTTTAAGCGTATTGAATTATGGACAGGAATTATATTTTGAGGTATTGGTTGACGAAATGGATGTTACGTTCCACAAACGGGTGTCACTGGACCGTAGAAAATGGAACTATTTACCTTGTCAAATCTTGGTTCACTACGATCCCCTTTTTAGTATTGGCAGCCACAGTATCACCAGGCAACCCCGTAGACATGTTAATATTGATGAGTAATGTAAATCCCCTTGTCGATTGTCCTCAATATCCAGGATGAAAATTACACCTGTGCATAATTATTAATGACTTAGCTATCTCCCCGATATTCGTCATTCGTAATGATCGTCAAGACCCAGCATACCTATTATCAAAAGTGTAACAATCTTTGTCCACGTATCATAGGTACAGTATATAACACCTTCATGTGTAAATTTTCGGGTCGCGGGGCGGCAAGGCGGCAGCATCATCAGGCGGTCAAATCTTGAAATCCATGAGAAAACCCCACCATCGTTTGGCTGGCAAGGTTGGCATTAGTCGTGGTGGGGGAATTTGGTGGGTATTTTTGGCGGAGTAGATAGATAGCATGGAGAGGGGTAGATATATAATTGGGCTTGCTGAATTGGGTTATTGTTAATGTACCTTTTTCAGAATTTCTTTTTCTTGTTTGGTACAAGACTATCGAATCGATGAGATGGATTGGACTCGAAAAAGCTGGAAGGATGTATGCATGGTCAAATATGACCTGTAATGACCTGTAGGAAGAAAATATATGAATCAAATTACATAACAAGAATCTGTGAATAGAACCTTGAACCAGAACTGCTAGATTACTTACATAATAATCATTTATTAGGTCTCAATCAAGATGAGGCTTTGTGTGGCGTCCATATTACGTTGGAAGGCCAAGAGCGTTGGACCTTGGAACCTTAAAAGCCTTACAGCTGGATATACCCACCTGGACATAGACGAATGTCGAAATGTCCAGAACTTTCGGGAAGGCTGAATCATACCCCGGGGGGTGTAACAAATGAGGGGTTCAAATAGATACGCTAAGGTTGAAAGTCCTTCGCGATCTCCCACTTCACATTTTCGGGCAGCTTTTTTTTCTTCTTAAAGAATCTTTTTTCCCCTTCCCTTTCGCCGCAAACACGACATTCCAACGAAACATCGACGGATTTCGTGTCTGATAAACCTAGGCCATATTCAACTTAATTTTTGTCTTCGATAGATCCGAATTTTTCTCGCAATTCTAATCCGGCAACCAGGTAACGGCTTGCGACGTTTCCTCGCATCCCCGCAATCAAATATCAACTTTTATTTGTTTATCGGTCCTCTTCCACAAAACCCACCAAGATGAGTGTAGTCGGTATGTTCGCTCACCTAACGCAGGCTATATTTCTCAATCGTGAGAAAATGCATCTCTAACCTCATTAAAAAATAGGCGTCGATTTCGGAACGCTGAACACTGTCATTGCAGTCGCCAGAAATCGAGGTGTCGATGTCGTATGTACTACCCTATGCTATCTATCAACAGATTTATATTTATATATGCATATGGGCTCAAGAATAGCCGAGCTAATAACGTGCACAGATTACAAATGAAGTCTCGAATCGAGCTACTCCGTAAGTTGGACATCGTAATCTGACGCTCTATATACCCCATACTAACATGCTGGATCTTCAGTTCCCTAGTTGGATTCGGACCCAAGTCTCGATACCTCGGAGAACCGGCAAAGACGCAAGAGATTTCTAATCTTAAGAACACTGTTAGCTCTTTAAAGCGCTTGGGTGGACGAAGCATCAACGACCCAGATATTCAGATCGAGCAGCAATATGTCTCGGCCCCTCTCGTTGATGTCGGCGGCCAGGTTGGCGCTGAAGTGTCGTACTTAGGCAAGAAGGAGAAGTTTTCGGCCACTCAACTCACGGCCATGTTTTTGAGCAAGATCAAGCAGACAACGCAGAACGAGCTCAAGTTACCTGTGCAAGAAATTGTCATCAGCGTGCCTACATGGTTCACTGACGTCCAAAGAAGAAGTCTTTTAGATGCGGCCGAGATCGCTGGCCTAAGGGTTCTTCGTGTTATGAACGATACCACTGCCGCTGCTTTGGGCTATGGTATCACCAAGCTCGATCTTCCTCCCGCTGAAGAGAAGCCTCGCCGAGTCGCCTTTATCGATATTGGCCACGCTGACTATTCTTGCTCCATCGTCGAGTTTAAGAAAGGCGAGCTTAGTGTCAAGTCGACAGCATATGACCGCCACTTTGGTGGACGAGATTTCAACCTCGCTTTGGTTAACCACTTCCAGAAGGAATTCAAGGGCAAGTACAAGATCGATATCACGACTAACCCCAAGGCTATGGTCCGTGTCGAGGCTGCTGCCGAGAAGCTGAAGAAGATTCTGTCAGCCAATCAACAAGCTCCTATGAACATCGAGTCTCTCATGAACGATATCGATGTGACGGCTATGATTACGCGACAGGAATTCGAGGCGCTCGTAGAGCCATTACTTAGCCGCGCCACAGTACCATTAGAACAGGCCCTTGCCGAAGCTAAACTTTCTAAGGACGACATTGATGTGATTGAGCTGGTCGGTGGATGCACACGTGTTCCTGCCCTGAAAGAACAAATCCAGGCATTCTTCGGAAAACCGCTCTCCTTTACCCTCAACCAGGATGAGGCTGTTGCTCGAGGTTGTGCTTTCAGTTGCGCCATTCTCTCGCCCGTCTTCAAGGTCCGTGACTTCGCCGTCCAGGATATCGTCAACTACCCTATCGAGTTTTCCTGGGAAAAGGATGTTGACATTCCAGATGAAGACACTAGCCTTACGGTGTTCAACAAGGGCAACGTCCTTCCTTCGACCAAGATCTTGACTTTCTACCGAAAGCAGGCATTTGACCTCGAGGCAAGATATGCTAAGCCCGACGAGCTCCCTGGCAAGATCTCGCCATTCATTGGTCGCTTCTCCGTCAAGGGTGTTAAGGCCGACCCTAAAACCGAGTTTATGATCTGCAAACTCAAGGCTAGAGTGAACATCCATGGTGTCCTTAATGTGGAGAGTGGATATTATGTTGAAGACCAAGAAGTCGAAGAAGAGGTCAAGGACGAGAAGAAGGATGAAGGGGATAAGAAGGACCCTGACGTAAGTGAATTTCATTCCCACAAAATATGTTTGGTGCACGATGAAACGTTGAAACCTTTTTCATGAAGTGATTCCATTTTATTTTCGGCTTATGGAGCCTTATTAAAACAGAATTTTATATAAAACCCCGACAACTAACAAAACTCGCAGGCTATGGAAACTGATGACAAGAAAGACTCCGATAAGCCCAAGACCCGAAAGGTCAAGAAACAAGTTCGCAAAGGCGACCTGCCTATTGTTGCTGGCACCAACTCTTTAGATGCGTCCACCAAGAATAGCCTCACAGAAAAGGAATCTGCAATGCTTATGGAGGACAAGCTTGTTGCTGACACAGAGGAGAAAAAGAACGAACTAGAGACATATATCTATGATCTCCGAAACAAACTGGACGATCAATACGCCGACTTTGCCAGCGACGAGGAGAAAGACACACTCAGATCGAAGCTAACGGAGAGCGAGGTGAGCATCTAGGTCCTGTCTAATACTTGATACAAAGAACTGACAAAATCTAGGATTGGTTATACGAGGATGGTGAGGATGCCACCAAGGCTGTCTATATCGCCAAGATGAGTGAGCTTCAAGCCATGGCTGGTCCCATTAGGCAAAGATACTTCGACAAGGTAGAAGCAGACCGTCAAGCTGTACAGGCTAAACTTGATGCCGAAGCTTCTGCCAAGAAGGCCGCCGAAGAGGAGGCCCGTAAAGCGGCTGAGGCCGCAAAGGGCGAAGCTAAGGACGAAGAGATGACAGACGCCGAGGCTACAAAGCCTGAGGTTGAGGAGACCCAATCGTAATCGCGATCGAAGTCTTCTCCCTTGGGCGAAAACGTACCCGCCTTTCATGATACTATTATCTACGGATAGATGACCTTTCCAGGCGCTAATTGATGTGCATGGCGAGGACGAAAACAGGAGAATTATAATGACAACGGCAGGGGTGGTTGGGCGGATACTGGACTAGGCATCGTTCAGAGGGGTTCTGCTCATCAATCATCCATTTTCTAGGTAGTTCATGAGGAATAGATTTTTCCCCCACATCATGCGGACAGAGAGGGGCAATAGGAATTCAAGCACGTGGACTTTAGATAGACCCAGACAATGCAGGCTACTTGATTATAAGTGTGTTATTAAACCTGTTTGCCTGTCTGGTTGTCCTCGGTGATTATTAATGTTTGGTGAGAGACGTGTATGGCATATGATGGTTCTTGGCGAGTACCTGCAGACAAGTTGATGCAGCTTGGCGGTCTTACAAGGGATCAATAACTCGGCTGGGTGGTAAATTTCAACTTACTCATGCCCTAGGATTTCAACCTCAAAAGTAAGCTGCTGTGCTCTTTCGAACCCGGGGACTCCAAAAGATCGGCCAAGAGTCGCTCTGCAATCGTATCTCTGACCTGTTTTTTCAGATATGCCCTTCCACAGCTTCTTAAACGTATCCTCGCTGTGCCAGAAACCATTCGCTGGCGATAGGACGCCTTCTACGTCGCCGACTGCGTCTCCTACGATAAGCGCGCCAGCTTCGGGTTTCAGAGCCCGCAGGCAGTTTTCTAGCAGCAATTGCTGCTGTTCGAGATCGAATACGTGCATGATAAAGCCGAGGTGGATGTAATCCACCGTCCCGGCAAGCTTGGCAAATACGCTATCCTCGCTGGCGTCCAAGGCGTCTCCTTGCATCAGCTGTGCTTTCAGCGTCTCCCGGTCCCGGAAGAGATCGTATCCGAGATCGATGAAGGGCCCGTTCAACTCGATCCCGTAGATGTTATCCCCCGGGGCGCCGTCGGCGATTAGTTTGCGCACGTCCTGTCCTAAACAGAAGCCAATATCGAGGTATCTGGCCCCTTTCTTGAGACCCTCTACCATAGATGCGTAGGACGGCATCTTGCACAGGCTGAGGTGTATGAATTTGAATTTCCCGACGCATGGCCATGGGTAGATCTCCCATGCCTTGTCTCTCTGTGCGGAGTTAGATTTGGGGTTTTGGTGTATTTGGGGTAAATACGACTTACGATCGCGAGGACGTGGGCGTCTACTTCGTTGGGGGGGACATGCGAGTAGTTTTCGAGTACTTCTCGAGCGTCTTCGGGGACCCCGGGAAGTGTCTTATCGTACCATACTGCATCTTTGTTCTTCGAGCCGATTAGTACGGCATCTGCGTAGAGCTGCTTTTCGCTGGGAGCTTGGGTCTCAATGCCTTCCATTCTCCGTGTATACGATGATAGATTGATTGCCTGGCTTAAGTAGAGGTTTTTATCCTGGGAGATTGTGAGATGAGGGATTATAGCTACTTCGGTAGTTACGGGAGCACGTCCACGTCTTATTAGCAGCATGGGTTTCATTTGATGTACGGGTACCACAATGACACGACTGAGTTCACTGCAATGCGCGTAATCAGTTGCCGTACATCTGCCAATTAGGTATGCTTACCCCTATAAGCACACTAGAAATCCAGCCTATCGCTTCTGTAATGCTGCAGCTAAAATGGGACGTGAGAAAAGAGAACATATTTTTATTGGTACTGAATCCCGATTATTATAATTGAATTTGGCATGGAGTTACATTCATATATGTATTATAATAATCCTTCTATATGAGAAATAGCGTCAATAGATTTCGATATAAAGGGGTACCTACCTACCTGACCTTTTTAAACACCCTATTAAAGATATCCCTTATCCTGTACTGGCGCATTGATCCTGAGACAACAGCACACAAGTCGGCGTATAATTGAGCAAGAAGGTAAGCGGATAGATGGAGGCACTACGTTCAGGTGATGACGGTGTTAATGTAAGCTCTCGCCATTTAGACCCTGAGTTTTTTTTATACTATTGGTAAATTTTCTATTGAAACCTTGGACTGGTCATGACCAACATCGCCATTATCGTTGGCTGCGTACCTGCGTTTACATAGTCACGATTGGCGGACCGGTATTCTTCAATGCATCTAGACTGCAATCAATTATTCGGTGGCCCGGGACAGTCGGCCAAGTCAAAGAGTAGCGGTGGGGTTCGGGCAGTTAGGGTAAGCCGCTATCTCCAGTGACCGCACTGCGCTATCCAAAATTTCCGGCACAGCACCGTCCTACTGGGATCCTAGTGGAATACTGTTTCGGAGGACCCCGCCGCCGCGGAGGTATGTGGAATGCAGTTAAAGCCGTATTCTACGTCTAGGTAAGCGGGGTGAAGACACGACATGTTGAAATAAGCATATATTTTGGTCGTAGCAATGAAAGGAACTGTTGGTATCGCATTTGTAGCTTTTTGCGGACCAGAGGCAGAAGGACTTTGGTTCTTTGCAGGGAAAGAGAGCTGTGGTGCTGCGGCAAAGTTAGGTATGCTCAGCGTAACGGGTGTAAGATATGGTGGCTGGGTGGTGGGTGGTTTTTTAATGCACGCATAGGGCATATATGGGCGCTAAAAGAAGTCCATAAAGGCGTTGGCTGCAAGATTTCAGCGTGCATTTGTAATGAGTTGGGAGGAGGAGAGAAGGAATAGAATGGCTCTGATGATAAAGCAAATGATTTAATTGAATCGAGCACCTTAAATGGGTGCTCTACTTGTAAATGTCATACTGAGAAAATAAATGAAGAAAAATAAAATGGAGGAAATATCGGTTGTATGTTTCAACACCCCCATCCCCTTCCTCTGGCTGACATGCTACCTCTAGTGCGAAGCCTTAATTGCCCTTCTTGGCATAGAAAAAGTCCTCGTCCCGGGCAGCACGGGATACAATACGTCCCTCTCATCGTATTTCAGTCCGCAAGCTGCGGCTGTTCTGCCGGCGTGTTTCGTAACACCACAGACTGTCGTCGATGTCTCAACCTTGGTTAAAATACTGACCTCGTCCGAAAATGGAGGGCCTCACGACTTCGCCGTCCGCGGTGGTGGCCATACGTGGTTCGCCAATGCGAACAGCGCCCCCGGTGCCGTCACTATCGACATGCGCGGTCTTAATTCGATTGAATTCAGCGCTGACAAGTCTAGCGTATCAGTTGGTGCCGGTGCCACCTGGGATCTCATCTACGATAAACTCGACCCCTTGGGTCTGAGCGTTGCCGGCGGTCGTGTCGCTGGTGTTGGCGTTGGCGGCCTAACCCTCGGTGGCGGTATATCTTACTTCGGACCACGAGAGGGCCTTACCTGCAACCAAGCAATATCATTCGAGATAGTACTAGCGGATGGTTCGGTGGTAGAGGCAAACGAAAAACAGAATGCGGATCTATGGTGGGGGCTCCGGGGTGGGTCGAATAACTTCGGCATCGTCACCCGTATCAACTTCAGGACTTTCGAGCAGCGGAGCTTGTTATGGTCGACTCTAACCCTCAACCCTCTCACTGAAGTCGATAATTAGGCTAGGATTTATAGTAAGCTCATAGCCGCCGAGAACTACGACGTGAATGCCTCCTTTCTCACTGGCTGGGCCTTCGCTAGTCAATAGGGTCTGAGCGTCACGCTCAACTAGCTGGTCTACACGTAGCCGTTTGAGGGCGAGACTCCGCCGTTCTATAAGCCTATTTTGGAGCTTCCTACGATTAGCAACGCTTTAGCGACGACTATTACCGCGAGTATGTCAACGCTTGCACAGAATTCGGTGGCACTTCAAAAGCCACAGGCCGCTCGGTAAATACGATCTGGATTTGTCCTTACCCCTGCCCCGCCCCCTAACTAGGCGCAACCGAAGCTAACAGTTGACCCTCCCCTTCACCAGTTACATGACAGCAACGACAACATTTATTCCTACGGAAGCTATGATCCGCGCGACGTACGATGCCTTCAATTCGTCGTTCTCGCTATTAGAGGGTGTGGCAGGACTTATGTGGGCCGCGAACATCGAGCCCTTAGGGGGTGTTTGGGACGATAATCTTTTTCTTACTTATGGCCCGTGACACTTTAGTACATAAGTATGCGAAAGTGGATCCAGATTATGGGGCAGTCCCCACTATAATTTAGACCAATCAGCGCATATTTGCATGTTGGTAAGTCTTCGTATGTTTGTGGTCTATAAGTTCATAAGTTACTTATTATTAGGTAAGTAATAATTGAAGCTATTCGCAACCTTATCGGCTTATTAAAACTGTAAATAGCCTCATAAATCAATTAACAGTTCAATCAACAGTTCAATCAACAGTTCAATCAACAGTTCAATCAACGGTTCGATCGACAGTTCAGTTCAATCAGTTCAACAAGGCTGCATGGGCGCACTATAATTACAGGGAGTTTTAGTGATTCAACGCGCTATATTTTAGCCCCTGTAAACTGCCCTGAAAATATAGCGTACTACATCGCTAAAGTCCCTTATAAATATAGCGCATTACAGGGCTTAAAACCCCATAAGTCTAAAGATAAGTTTCTAAAAAGGTCCTTTCGCGATTTCAATAAGCATAAGTCTTTTCAATGTAGTTGATTGGATACTAAACTAAGTATTGTGGGACGATCCACCAGCAAAATTTAGGTGGGGTTCAGTCTACTGATACATACAAACGCAGTGCTGAACTTATTGCTGAAGCTCCACTATGGACCCGTAAGTCAAAAAAAGATTATTGTCCCAAACACCCCCTTACCACCGCAAATTTACAAGCGTGGCGGGGCCGACACCAATGCTCTCGGGCTGACCAAACAGGAATCCTCGCTCGCCATCTGCCTCATCTCGCCGGCATGGTCGGACGCCGCCCACGATGAGCAGGTGTACAGCGCCGCGCGCTCGCTGATGAGCGATATCGAGGAGAAGGCTAAAAAGCTAGGCGTGTATGATCCGTATATTTACCTGGACTATGCGGCGCCGTGGCAAGACGTCATTAAGGGGTATGGCGAGGAGAATGTGAAAATGTTGCAGGCGCTGAGGAAGAGGGTTGATCCCGTGGGGGTGTTTACGCGCATGGTTAAGGGCGGGTTTAAGATTCCGGAGGAGAGTTAGGGCAAAGATGGTGCGAAGGCCACGTACTAGATTGTTAGTCAGGTATCTGTTGTATAACTTACATTATGAAGGTATATATATATAGGTATATGATATCTAATTGACAAGTTTGTGTGCAAAATAGATCCGATAAGGTTTTCTTCCAATTCACATATTTTGTGTTCGGTTAACTGCCAGGTGCAGGCGCAGGTACCATAAATCCGTCGGATATCCACCCCGCACCCCCGACCACCAGCCGACTGAGAGCCCGCGTTTGCGTTTGTCTCCAATTTACAGAAGGAGCAGTGCTCATAAATTACTCCGGCTGCAGATGCCACTATGATGCCAATTGGAAAGCACAGTACCTAGTATCAACTCAGCTAGCTTCACCTTTTCTCCCAACGCCAACTTTCTTTTCGTCACGTCTCTTGACTCCTTACTCCTTTCAAAAGGCTCTCTTTTATCGAACTATTTATTCTTTTATAGTTCACCTTCTCTCGCCTATTCCAGATATTGCCTCTAACATATTCGTCATCGAGACGCTCACTAGCCTTACCGGTCGGTATGAGTGCAGGTACAGTATATACCCAGGTAAGTACCTACCTAGTAATAGCCTAAAAATTAGTAAACTCTTAGGGCTAGTGAATAATTATAGCGTATTTATGGCAGATGATCGCTATAATCTAGGTGAGTTTCTAGAGGCTTGCGAATATTACGCAAGAATTCCTCGAGTTAAAACCTCCCCCATTCTGGTATATATTATAGCGCTTAAGAGACACTGAATACGCCTCTAAGATACAACATATTAACCCCTTGTATTCAATATCCTGCCCTTGCCTTTCACGATTACAGACCTAGCTGTCCATCATTAAACCAAATATGTCTATTCATAGAGAGCTGCATTTACTGGTATTGACACCCCCGTCTCCCTTAGAGACATTGTGCTGGCGTGGATCTATTCTTATAATCTCTGGCCCCTCTCTAATATATGTCATCGTTACCTAGTACCTACTAGACAAGCATATGCAGCAGCCCGAGCGTTATTATAAGTCCAGGTAGGAAAATGGTAAACGACGCTACAAACGCAAGTACACCTTGAGTAACTGCGGGCTGGGAAGGATAGATGAAATTGTCGACTTTCAACAGGGCTAAGGAGAATCGAAGATACCTGTGATGAGGAGATTACTGATACGGTGATTTTCTGTATTTTAGCGAGGGTTGTGGAAGAATCTATGATATTAATGTATGTAGGTACCCGTACGTAATTATCAATTACGCCCAACTGAATTTGTTGACTTCCAGATTCGAGTTATAATGGAATCGAAAAGTTTTCAGTATAGGTACCTAGCAGCTAAGATTACATACAACATGACATGGTACTGTGCATAACTCTACACCTACATAGGTACCTACCTACTTATTGGGATTAACATAACTGATTTCATAAATGTATCATCAATATACTAAAGTATAGATGACAACCCCCTAGTAACCCGCCGATACCTACTAGGTAGGTAGGTACCCAGGTACTCAAGCATATAAAAGCTCAATTTGATTTGCCAGGAGTATACCCAGGTAAAACGACCCTTTTCTGGACAGTGGCTGCCTAGGTACCTACCTGTAAGCCCCCATTGCATTTTCCAGGACGTAAATATTCACCTTACAAATCCTGTTTCTGCCTACCTAATTATTGTCATTTTTAGAGAGAAATTCTCTACAAAGGTATCAAACTACTTAGAACTTAGCAACCTTGGAAGTTACAAACTAGTTGCCTAGGAATTGGTAAACTATCATCTTCAACATGCCGAAAGTCTCATCTATTTGCCAACAGTCGAGAGACTCAAGCGATTACCAACTATCCCTCGACTCTACGAAAAATGATGAATACACTCCTCCAAATGAGACACCGACCCAGAACTCTAGAAATATCATTAACTTAGGCCCTAAGTTCCCGATTATTGGTGCTGCATGCTTTGCACGATATGGTCCACATCATTTAGTTGCAGATTTGGGGGATTATATCACGAAAACCTACTACGATGGCATGCCTCCTCCACAGACGCGTCCGATATTCGACCAAAGGATCGGGCATTTCAGGCCACAGCTCCAAAATGATAGAATTAATCGGATAATTCTGTACACGGGTTGCTTCAACCCTCCACATCGCGGCCACCAGGAAGTCTTGAACCTCACGTTCTCGTGTACTCAAGATCTCAATGTCATCGCCGCGATCGTTCTTCCTATAAGCGAAAAAGGCATCAAAAAGAAGGAATATGGGGATCGCGTATACTTCTCGGCGACTCAGAGAGCCCGGCTATGGACAGGAGTTGATGGGCCACATGAATGGCTTTGGGTGTATGACCGGGATGGGGGGACGTCGAAGTTCCGTGATAATCTACGTAGAAATATCATGAGGGGTGGATTTTCTATGGAATATATACAACTATATGGGCCAGACCACGTGGGACAAGCATGTGAGCCGAAATTCCGAGATTATATTCGACACATAGTTGTCTGTAATGCCGGAAGGAAAGCCGACTTTATACACGAAGACGGGTTGCTGGCCCCCCTCTCAGGCTGCGAATCCTGGAAGGAGCTTTCTCACTTGGAGAAAAGAGCAATGCCAAAGGCGAAGGACACAGCAGATTGGCTTCTTGGTTCGTTGTCATTTACAATGATGAAGCAAGGTGAGTTAAACCCCTAAATTATCTCTATCAGTGATTTAAGCTTATATCGGTACCTAGAGGCTTATAAGGGGCTAATAAAGGAGATCCAGTCAGAGTATATTACAAGAATGAAAGGAGTAAGAGTTTGCAAACGGGAAACATCTCCTATGGGCTTAGTTCGCTTCGTTCCTAGTCACGTCAA
Source organism: Annulohypoxylon maeteangense (assembly GCF_022496945.1). NCBI lineage: Eukaryota > Fungi > Ascomycota > Sordariomycetes > Xylariales > Hypoxylaceae > Annulohypoxylon > Annulohypoxylon maeteangense. The sequence continues at coordinate 556,533 of NW_025953249.1, read as the reverse complement.
CGGTGCGATGAACGTGAGTTCAACGGACATTCGACGCATCATAGCGCTATACCCCTCCAATGAGCTACTAGAGAGGTTAAACGGAAAAGCCCTTCACCCAGAGCTCCTAGTCCAGTATATTCAAGAAAAAGTGCTTGGTACCTGTCAGTCTCTCCCTGCCTAGTATCCTGCGACACAGGTAGGTAGATACCTAGGTACCCACCAAGTAGGCACCTAAGATACCATCATAGTTAACTCATTCTAGACATATAATGTAGTGTAGGATTTCCCTGGACTTCGTTCGCGAATAAAATCAATTCTTATGATGGTACCTATTAGGTATACAGGACGAGGGAAATCTAACATGCTACCTACTACCTACCACCTATATGAATACTTGGTATTCCTATAATCGGTACCACTACCACACCATTGGTTCCGCCGGTGCATCTCCCAATCCTCCCATATCATCCAAAATCTGCTGTCTTCTGTCGGGATCCATTCCTATCTCGCAGTGGGTACCTCCGTGAGTGTCCTCTCCCAGCCCTTCTGTATTGCTGAAACATATGCTAGTATTTGGTTCGAGATCCGATTCTTCGATGCACCCCGGTAGCTGCGTATCCGTGGTTTCAATCGTGTCTTGCGGAATTTGAACTAAATCTGCAGATGCGGCTGTATCTTGAAGTTGATCCTCATTACCATCGGCTGGGTCATGTAGGATGGTTATCAACTCTCTTTTATCTTGGCTCGAAAATCGTGAAAGTAGGGTCTTGGCTATAATATTGTGACGGCCAAGAATAACAACTCTGCCGGGCCTGCATTCCAACTCTTCAGATATAATTTTTAATACCTCTAGTGTCTCTTCTTCGGTATACTCGCTTGGGCGAATGAACATACCGCCACTCAATCCATACCGTTTTACTTGATGATAAATCCCCCAGTCATCTGTCGTCCATTGTCGATGCGATTTGAGAAGTTCTGCAATAGCCGTATAACCATATATTGTTGCACGATGTACTGCCAACATATACTGGACTTGTCCGGAACCCTCTGTATTGACACCTGATTCGAGCAAGAGCTGAACGGTATCAAGACGACCACCTCTTACCGCTACCTCCAAGGCAGTACTTCCGCCCTGCATCGACCCTCGGGCGTTTATGTCAGCATTGTAGCTAATTAGGCGATGAATTGCACCAAGATGCCCGTATTCGGCAGCATCTTGTAGTAGAGTATCCTTATATACTCTAACAGGAGGTGTACCATTGATATCGATGCCTGATTGATATAGGATATCGAATATATCAAACCGTCTATATTCGACAAGGCGTTGAAGTACTAATTCACGGTCTTCCCAACACCCGGCATTTGGATCGGCTCCTATTTTCAGCAAGACGTTTAGCACCTCCTTTTGCCCTTCTAAAGCAGCTACATGCAGTGGCGTATAGCTGTGTCTCAGCTCAAGAATTTCGGTTGCGTTTAAATCCGTACACTCTTGTACGAGTCTCCTTGTGACGTCTAGTGATATACGATGATAAATGGCGGCCTTGAGGGCGTGGGCGTCGGGTTTATATCCTAGATCAAGAAGTACTTTGACGGCAGGCTCGCACTTGATCTTAATGGCTAGTAATAAAGGAGAGATATATACCCTTTTCGGGTCGTGCCAATTATTCCATCCTTTATAGACAGAGAGAGGAATATAGCATTCGTCCGTTACAGTGCAGGAGTGATCTTCGGGCGTATAGATGTGATAGTTCGAATATTGGGAATTGAAGGAAATGTGTTCTTTTGGTATCACTGCGGCTTCAATTGTACGTTCTCCGAATCTTCCAAGCTGCGTAATAATGTCGATTCTTTCGTGGTGAACGGCGATAGATACAGCTGTATTCTCCAATATCTGGTCAAAGAATACATTTGATTGATCTACAAGTTCACGCCTTCGAATGATTTCTGTCAAAACTTCAGGTATGCCAGGCGACGACGACTGGACAGCAGCAACGACTACCGCGCATAATGCCCCCGAATCGTAGAAGAAAGCGTCGAGAGATAGCGCGAGTCTGATAACGTCTACATCGCCACTCAGTATGGAATTCTCTAGAAAGCTTCTTCCATTTATACTTCGCACCGTAATGAAAGTAACGGGCGAGTGACATCGTGTAAGCGACTGTACCCACGAAACATCAGGAATCCGGAAAGCACCGGCAAAATCCGGACTAGAAAGTCGGCTTCCAGTTTTAATCAATTTCATAACAGTGCGATATAGCCCGTATTGTAATGCAGTACTCAGGGTGGAATTCCTGGCTGATATTCCCGACTCAAGAATATTCAATGCGATTGATTCGTGTCCATTGCGGATAGATGTTTCGAGCACGCCCTGAAATTGCACCATATCCTCCTCAGTATAAGGTACTCTAGTTTCAAGAAGTTTGCTTATAAGAAGAGACTGGCCTTCTTCTGTTGCTCGCTTTAGATCGTAATCTGTAGAAATAGCCCCCCAGTCAAGTAAAAGCAATGCAACTTCCCAAGAGCCAATTTCCATTGCAAAAGCAAATGGAGACCTAAATCGTTGACCCCAATGGTTCTTTATTTTCGGGTCGTCGTTGAAATAATCGGCTATCGCTCCTCTCAGAATCTGGAAACCACTATCCCCAGCCCAACGAACGGGCACCATACATGCGAGGTTGACATCCGCCCCACCTCTAATGAGGAGGTCTACCAATTCGCGCGATCCATGAGCCACAGCGACATGTAATGGGGATAGAAGGACCGACCGAACAACACGGTCGCAACATCTTATAGGACGGTAATCAGCGCGAGCAGAGCCCCCAAGCTTCAGAAGAAGTCGACAGCATTCGATTTGGTTTTGGTCGACCGCAGCCCATACAGGACACAGTAAACCATTCCGTGCATCAACATGTGCTCCCCTCTCGTATAAGAATGATACAACCTTGGTGTGTCCCTGTAACGCTGCGAATATCATTGCGTTTGACTTGAGCTTGTTGTCAATATCGAAACAAGGGCCACATATCTGGAGAATGTGCTTCACCAGCTTCAGAGCGGTATCCTGGCCATCAACGTTTATGCCCCAGAATTCTTTGCCTCGAGGGTTGCATTTATTGCCGAATAATGCCATTAACCCAGTGTTGCAAGGGAAAGGTATGAGTGAAAAAGAAGCAGCCGCTCCTAAGCAGTCAATGAAAGGAGGATATTCTCTACGATATATACTTTCATAAGATACCGAAAGCCCGATGCATCTCCGTATTTTCAAATTCAAATCGAGAAAGGAAGACGAATCAGTAATTGAAGTAAAGTCTGCTCCAGCTTCATAGAAAAGATCGATCAAGTCGAAATTGCCTCGCGCAATAATCAAAGGTAATCCATCGGATATCCGATCTTTCATACTTGTATACGCCTCCAATAGTAATTTCGTAGTTTGAATAGCCATGTCAGGAGTTGAAAATATGACATATACGTGAGGCGGGCATTCTGTATAGTATCCATTGATGTTGACACCGGATTGAGTCAGTTGTTCGATGCGGAAATGGTCGATAGCACCACACACAACCATATATTCTAGCAATGTTAATCCCTTTAGCAGACCCAAGTGCGGGTAGGCAACGGTTCGGTTAGGATCAATCTGATCATCAATAGAAAGTAAATCCATAACGAGATCGAATGATTGTGAATTGACCGCTGCCTTATATAGCCCATCAAGTACGGCTCTCAAAGTAAGGCTGTTGCGTGAAAGCTCGATAATCTTTGATAGCATGGCCGGCGTAGCTAGTCCAGAAAATCGAAATATATCCACGAATGATTGGGCATCACGTATATATGTATCGCGTGAACGATAGGGTTCGTTCATGATCAGATGGTTAGATATTAAAAATATCAAGATCTTCAAGATTTCCTTTTGTGTTTCATACGGCCCTCCGCCAGATAATACGATGGCTCGTCTAACATTCTCGTCAAGATATGTTGGCGGGATGACATCATTAAAGTAGGCAGCGATGCGGTCGATGCTCCTGTCCGCAATTAGGACTTGAGAGAGTTCTTCAGAACCGATCACGATCTCCATACTTCGCCGTGTAAGGTTCTCGAAAGCAGTCCACGCTGCCGACCTGTTCGTTCGACGCTTTATACGCGACTTCCTTTGTTGATGATCGAGTGCAGCGATGCCCGTTTCCGAATCGTCTTCTGGTAATAGCCGAATTTTTGACAATAGCTCTGGAAGCATGGATTCGTTGAATTGAATCCATGGGAGCTTCCTGGGCCATTCGCGATAAGGAACGACATCAGGAGAAGTAGCTCGAGGGGTGCATATATAAAGGGGAATATCTTCGTCAGGTGGCTCTGGACTTCGTGCTAAGGAGATGTTAGCTACCTTAGTACTTACTCCGAGATAATTACTTTAATGAAAGAATAGGGCAACCAACGTGGATTTAACTTATTGTAGAGAGAGACGGATTTGTGGCGGTTGGTTTGCTTCTTTACACCCTCGGAGGTAAATCGAATTCCAGACAGAACGACAGTCGAGTCCTTGCCCTGGGATTTCCTATTTTGGATCGCATGGTTGATGTATCGCCAGTCTTTAGAGCTTAGTTTCTTGCAGAATCCCCATTGCTTAAGCTTAGTCCGAAATTTTGCGAGTCTAAAGAACGTTAGAGAATATAGAAATTGATTGAACAACATATGGATTACTAGACGTACGTCACATGTGGATTTCTCTGCTGCAAGCTCTTGAGAGTTGCATGGAGCCCACGGTCTTTGACGAGAAATTCATCTAAGATGAAGTCCCTCCATGCGTCCCACTCTTCCTCTGACACGACTCTACTACTTGACGCTACGATTTGCGTAGACTCCATAGTAGTTATGAATTGGGATAACAGACAAGAAAGCGAATGGCGATGATTAGTGGTAGCTTCCTGACGATTTTCATAGGCAAATAACTTCAGGGGTTTGATATTGGGATAAGTTTGTGAAAGGAAACGATACTAAAACTAAGAGAGATGATGAAGATTATCTAGGTGCTGATCTCGACAAGCTTAAGTCTTCCATACTAAGTAGGTACCTAGGTACTGATGGTGGCTTTCTTTAGGTACCTAACTTCCACTGGTAAAACATGCATGCATCAAGGGATATACGCCGCTACGTAACTCATCGTTGGAAAATAACAAAATGTCAATATTGAAATGCCCCAAAGTACCGGCAAGCCTGCCTAATAGCTCGACTTGTTCAGGTGATAAACGCCCCTGGTTGGCTCTTCACAAAATGTGAGATATTCGTGTCCAATCAATCAACACATTTGGGGATATAGAGAGAACCCATCGACGCAGCAATTAGAAAGCAATTAGTGGCAGCACAGGTAGCCTGCTCATCGAATTCGGTGAACGGAATACTATCCTCATTATCCCATCCTATTAATAAATGATTAATTTCAAGCACATTTCTCTAATGAAAATACGTCAATACCTAGGACAGAAACTCCTGGCCAACAAGCTTCTCACTGAGTTTCCATAGCCTTTCGGCCTCGACAGAGCTAGTTGCCCAAGGTCGAACGGTATCCTTCCAGGGATCTGCCAAACGGCAACTCAAGAGGAATGAGCCATTATGTGCTTCGAAAATTAGCCATTTAGTCTTTATTGCGATAGTTGATGGTCACCGCACTTACCTACGACATCAGGGTCGAAGGCTCCGTACACATACACATTTGCGCCAACCTCGGGGGTGGAGGGAAAAACATCATCGAAGCCGGTCCACCCAATCCCGTTACCCATAACGCGATCAATGTCACCTATTCAAAATCAATACTTAACTGCCAACATAGGATACCTCACAGCCTGCTTTGGATCAACTCACGCATGGATATCATATCTGAATCGTCCTCACTGAATAATTTCAAATGCGACGATAGATTGGACGGGACAACCCCTGGGTGGACGCTAAAAGCCGAGAGCCTGTGCTTTGGACCGAGCTTCTCCGCGAGAGAGATAGCCATGAGCATGTTGGCGGTCTTTGATTGGCCGTAGCTCAGCCACTTATGATAACACTCGCCGTCCTGCAGAACAATCAGCCACCAGACATGCAAGCATAAGACATTTTTGTGAGGGTGTACTGCTAACTCACGCGGAAGTTATAATCTTCGAACCGGAAAGGGCTCAGCCGGTGGCCCCCACTAGTCACCATAACTATGCGAGGTGCGGGTGACTTTAGCATCTTGCCCATGATGAGGTTGGTGAATAAGAAAGGACCCAGGTGGTTGATCGCGAGCTGGCTGTCATATCCTTCGGCAGAGCAAGCCCAGTCAACGGCCATTACACCAGCATTGTTGACCAAGACATCAATCTGAGGCACATCGTCCCAGGCGTTGACCTTCTCGGCTGAGGCTCGAACTGAGGCTAGCGAGACCAAGTCAAGCTCGAGAATACGAACCTTGACGCCAATCGCAGAGATAGCGTCGGCTGTCTGCTGCATCTTGGTGAGGTTGCGACCGGCTAGGATGAGTAGCGCTGGCTGCGACCGCGCAATACCGAGTACGAAGGCTGCACCTAATCCGCTGGGGGACACACCAGTAGTGAGAACAACTTTCCCCCTGATCTGGGACTCGTACGTAGCGGCGAGGTCGCTAGCTGTTCTTGGGTCTTCGTTCATGATTTCGGCTTGTTATTAAGTGTCAAGTTCTGTTCGGAAATGAATAGGAGGTGCGAGGGGTCGTAAGATGCTACAAATATGAGTGAAGCTGCCAATTCTACTGACCTAGCCGGCTGTTCTACGCTCTTATACACGCTCATGAATGGTAGCAGGCCTTGAGATCTGCGATATTCGCATCTCAAAGCGACGGAGCTCAACTGTATGTTGTTAGCCAGATAGGGGTAGCCATTCAGACAGATTGGTCATCAATCGTCCTAGCATATGAACTAATTGGCCAATTAGGATTGATATTTAGGTTGACACGGTTCCACCGTAGACCTAAATCCGATATGGGAAGTCTTGCTATGTCGGTGTTAGGAATCCTCATGTCAACTCTTATTAGTTAGGTATATTGTATGGGATTATTTAGGTTTAATCTTAGGCAAGGAGATCACTTCGTAATGGGTTTCCAGCCTAATGTTACGAAGCCATTTGCAACATACCCACGTACCTACGTGTGCTTGGATGTGCTATGAACCTTGAACATCTAGGCATCAACGTTGACGAATTTCCAAGCAATTCCTTTTTGACGTCGAAAACTCCCATTATCGTAATACGCCTTGGCATCGTGACTTCTCCATAATTGATGCTTGTTATCTCAAAATACATGACAAAACTAAACGCTAGACTGGCCAATTGCAGCCTCAATTAGTCTAGAGTGGAGCGACTCGGTCTTTGAAAGATTATTATCTAGCCCCCTCTTCAGGGTTCCATTGCAAATATGTATTGCACCTCTCATAATCCATCTTCAATATCGCATCTAGACGAAGGATCATAAAACTTACCATTCTTATAACCTCATCAAGTCAAGCCCGAATCATGTCGCAAAAAGTTCTCCGTCGCCGCGACCAGGCCCCGGGGTCCTCCCTGCAAGCCGTCCTCACAACCCAAGAGTACTCGAAAGGACCGATCGCGATTCCCAGTCCGCCTGAGAACGTAAGTCCAGCAAACCCATAAAAGGCTCACCAATCGACTAAACCGCATCTATAGGCGGACGAAGTGAAGGCCAAGTGCGATTCATTCCTGTTCGAGTCCTTCACCGTCGAGGACGCCTGGGAACTCGGACATCACCTCTACGCGCGGCTCCTGCCCTTCGCGCCACAGAAGCCCACTCTCATCTCCATCTCACTGGCCACCGGGCAGGTCGTGTTTCAATGCGCCGTGGGCTCTGGCACCGTGCCGGACAACGAGCTGTGGGTGCAGAGGAAGAGGAATACCGTCCTGAGATTCGGCACTAGTACTTGGTTCCAGCATTGCAAGTATGCCGGTGACGAGGAGGCGTTCCGGGTTAAGTTTGGGATGAGCCCGGCCCAGGCTGAGAATTATGCTATTCATGGTGGTGGCGTGCCTAGTAAGTGGAGTTCCATTGCTTATGATCATGAAACAAGTTTCCTAATGAGATCATGGTGACTGATTGCTGGTTTTGTAGTTCGCGTCAAGGGCGTTGAGGGTATCGTTGGTGTAGTGATCGTTTCCGGACTGAAGCAGAATGAAGACCATGGGGTCATTGTAGATGTTATCAATGAAAATTGGCAATAATGCAATCGAATACATGATGTATATACATATTTCGAAGTAAATAAACAGTGATTAACATGCATGGTGACTATCAACGTTGTTAGCTTAAGCTTGAGGCTTAGCCAGGGGTTCGCGGTAGGACCCAAGTACAGAATCATTCCAAGTCAGTTACCGAAAGTGAGAAGGGAATTAATCTATCAGTATAGAGAAATCTGCATACAAGGTATGCATCTATAATACTCAAACAAGTCCGGGAATCCACCCTACTTCCGCAGGATCTCCTTGTACTCGGGGAGATTCCACTTAACATCCTCCCTAAGTAACCACCGCCCAATAACATTCATCCTAAAGAGTGCCATCACCCAGACAACAAAACACATAACGCGAATCCCAAACGCCGTCGTCGGCATCAGATTCGCCCAAGCGCCCGAATCCTCCGACAACCCCTTCTGCACCTGATCCACGAAGGGCCGAAACGTCTGCTCATACGCTTTAAGCGCGACCGCCAGGCCTTCCTTGACATCGACACCCTCTTTACAATGTCTCCCAATCTCGCCAGCGAGAACATACGCGCCCACAATAGCAGAAGACGTTCCCATCCCCGTGTTCGCCGAAGGACAGTACGCCGCATCACCAAGGAGCGTCACGGAGCCACTCGACCAAGCGTCCAGCTTAACAAGGCCCATGTGCTCGAGGTAGAAATCGTCGCTCCGATCCATATCCACAAGAACCTGCTCCGTCACCCATCCTGCGCCACGGAAGATATCCGTTAGCGCGGCGCGCTCCTCCCTAGTGTCGCCCCGACGCGAGTTCTTGAGTCGCTTGGAGTCGTTCTTGCACATGAGGTAGACCTGCATCTGATCCGGGCTGTGTCTTCGAAGCATGACGGCGCGTCCGCCCGGGGCGATGTACATGGTGGCGAGGTACTCCTCGCCGGCCGAGATCGGTCGGGGGATGGTGAAGTACGCGATGTAGATGTTGCGCAGAGGGCGAAACCCGTCGTCCGCGTCTGGGCCGACCATCATCTTGCGCGTCTTCGACCCGATGCCGTCGGCGCCGACTAGGAGATCGAATCGGTCCGTTTTACCGTTCGTAAATCTAATTTCGATGCTGTTACCCTTCTCCTCGAAACTTTGGATAGACGTGCCGAAGATGTATTTCGTATGATCCTTGCACTCCTCGTATAAAAGCTGGCATAAATCACCCCTCATGATTTCCCAGTCGGTAGTGAAATTCTGTAGCCCCTTGCCCGACCTGTTGGCTGGGAATAAAGCCTGTCGCACCCCTGCGCTGTTTACTATCTCTGAGCCCTGTTCTGGGACACTCTTTGAACGGAAGGCCTGCTCGAGACCCATTCGCTTCAAGACTTCGACGCCGTGGCCGCGTAGGTCGATCTGGAGCCCTGTGGTTCGTAGGGTGGGAAACCATTCGACGATTGTAACATCGTGGCCTAGCTTGCCGAGCCAAAATGCTAGAGCATTTCCGGCTATGCCACCGCCGCTGATGAGGACTTTCATTTGTGTCATGATTGTGGTGAATGTTTCGTGCGTAATAATCGTCAAGTTGGACCGGCTAAAAGACGAGATCTAGCTATCAATGAGGTTGTAGTAACTGAATCCTACATGATTAAATGATTCCAGGAACCTGACCTCTTATATGGTATCTGTATACTGTTCGATATAGTGACGGAAGCGACGACCGTTTATCTCCGGGATGTGTGTGAAACCGTCTCGGCCGATTTAAAGTGGACCACGGGGCGGATACCCGGAGCGCCTTTCTAACGGCCGCGGACATAACAGTTATTAAAAAGGCACCAAATTCCTCTAGTTTAGAACTAGATCAAATGAGTTTACTTTCATATTCTAGGCCGATCACCTAAGAGAAGTCCGCTCCACCCGAGAAGAAGAAATCCAGGTCAAAATCCAAGTCTAACCCATAATCACCCTGTCCGCCGCTAAGACTCATCGGAGTGAGTCCCGTGTTAGGTCCTGGAGACGAGATAGTGCCGGCTCGCGCCTGCATTATGTCATAGCACAGCTCAAGGCTGTCCTTGGCACTTTGCGCGACCTTGAGATCACACGAAGTACCCTCTTCTGTGGCTTCGGCCTGAGCCATAATCATGCTTAAGAACATGGGCCCCTTGACGTTGGTCTCGCCTTGCCGGACCCTCTCCATAGACAGTTCGACCATGCCCTTTACGGCTTGTTTGAGCAGGTGTATATACTGGGGGTTACGATGTAGGGTCCCGTCGACGCGCTGAGACTCTATTTGAGCGATGAGATCACGTGTGATGACAGTTATGGAGTATCTGATACCCTCCCTAAACATGCCTCCACCGATAGCCATCAGACGGGAGAAGCCTTCGTCTGGTTCAGGGGAGATGATTGACAGAGCTGAATCTAGGCTGACCTTAAGCGAATAGTAGAACAGAGGGTTGACTCGTGCCTCGCTAGCAAACGGGCAGTGCAGGGGGATCAAGAATCGGCGCACTAGGTAATCGAGCAGATTCCGATGAAATGGCGTCGCACCGGACTGTTCATTTTCCCTCATAAAAGTGTTAGATATCCGATATTGATCCGTGATCTCTGCGCTTAATGTTAGGGCATCCAGATACGAAAGTTCGGCATGTAGACTATTCAGCAGATGAAGAATCCGAAGGCGCGTTGGTAACAGGTCGAATAGAATCAGCTGGATAGAGGTTGTGGTAAAAGTGCTTCTAGAATGAGGCCGGAGCGTTGTGGTTGATTCGTCTATCTCATCATCATTGACATTAGATGGAGCCTCCGTGTCAAAATCATCGAGGGTCATCCTTGGTGGCATTGCCGTATCCAAGGATGACTGAACAACCATTTCGACAATAGTGGCCCACAGTCTCCTACGGATTTCAGCTTGTAATATAGACATTGATGGGAAATGCTTGGGGTCACGATGCAAACCTATTTGCATGGCTATATGGATGAGAGATCCCACAGAACCCCAAACCAAGTCGCCGCCAATTGAGAAGATCTGTCTTGCTAGAATGGTAAGACAATAGATCTGCACCCCGGCGACACCTAACCGGTCTTTTTCCAAAGGTCCAGAGAGCCATGTCTGTGCGGCGTAAACATATTGGTTAACCATATTTCGCAGCGCGACATCGTGCCCTATATGTTCGGATAGGCTCGAGCCTATCCCAATGACAAGAAGGACTTTGAGACGAAGATCTGTTGTGACGCTTTCTGGTTGGTCCCAGTACTTCTGGTACTCGGACATAAAGGTAGATTCATGGAGTATGCGGTATGTGGACTCGAATGATTTAAAGTATATAGATACCATCCTGTCCGCTAATTCACGGGGTGGAGGCTCTAGGTCAAACTCGGGATGAGAGAGCCATCGGCTAGGTCGCCCTATCTTAGTACGGCGTGCCATAGTTTTACATTTGTGAAGGAGATCCCAGATTTGGGAGTACAGCGTCCCAAGCTCAGTATCTTGGGGTGAGGATTCCTTTCTACTATTGGAAGCCTTGATATAACAGTTGACGATGGGCGCAAACTTTCAACGACGTTAGTGTAAATCGAGCGGTTGAGGATTCACATGAACCACACATACCTCTTGAGCCGTGCCTATCCGAAGGCTCCATCCCAACATCCTCGTTTTATTCAGTATTATCTGGGATTCTCGTAACCCTAGCTGTCGCGCGAGGATGTCTCTACCTGATTCGGTCAGACCATTCATGGGACTAGACGTTGATGATTTATCCAGTCCCACTCCTCGTTTCAAGATGTCGATGAGACCCAGTTCTACATCTAGAGCGGGATTGGGTTGTTGGAGGTCGATGCGACCAAGGATAGGCGGGTTCTTGTTATGCCCTACCCTCCCAACTGGCTCTCCTAGAGACGGCGACGATGATTCTTCCGTTGTCTGAACCCCAGGTGGGCTAGTGTTGCCTTCTATGATTGGCCCCCGGGCGTTGAATGATTGAGCCTGGGTTAATGGAGAAGGCGCTTGAGCTAACTTGTTGAGAGCCGCACCTCGGGTATAGCCCTGGCGAGGCTGCGGGCTAGTAGCAGAAATAGGCTCATCGCTATAGACCTTGTAGGTGCATTGCAGCTTAGAAGAGATACAATGAGCGCAGGGTTCATTTCGGTTGCATTTGATCTTGCGGCGGCGGCATTCAAGGCACGACAAGGCCGGCCTTCGACGCCTATGGGGTTGTCGCTGCATGGGAATAGACACGACCCCTAGAGTCACTCGGCCGTATCACTACGTGTGATCTCCATAGAAGAGACTATCGGTTCATATTGTATGATGCGAAGACTTTTTGCTGTTTTTTCAACCTGAGTCGTAAGATATTATGTCCGAGCTGAACGGATGTAAGAAGACGGGCGATAATGCCGAACCGTTTACGTCCGTCGACCCATAGTTAAAGAAGGTTGATGAATATTATTGGTGGATTCAAGTTTCTAAACCCCGTCCAAACATTACTCATCTTACTGCCCCCTCTTCCTTCAGGAAGTCGAAGCCCTCTGATAAAGACAAGAGGTTCTGTACGTCAATCGGAGCGCGGTACGTGAGCGTCCCATTAATACTCGGCCAAAATTACCAAGGAACTCAATCGTTGACTGTTGACGAAATATTCTTCGCGACAAACCTCCATTTGAAATTATTCTAATAATTATGTGATCATTCAGGTAACGATTTGGGAATCCATCACTTTTTACTTACTTAGTCAAGATTTAGATGAGGTTGAGATGTCAATTTCATTGACTTCTTCAAGCATGTTTGTGGGAAGAGGAAGTTGTCTGGATCTCCCCGCGCACCTTTCCAGTGCCGGACTATTGACCCCGTCCGAATGTGCGAATTAGACCGTTCCTAACATAATGATAAATCCAACATGTCAACCTTGAACCTGCCTACTTGGCAATCTCATATCGCCATTACCGAATCCAGGCGAGATACTATTATTACTAAAGAGCTTGCAATGCATACCACCCTTCACTCTGTTTTCGCTCTCGCGTTTAATATGGGAGCGCGACATGTTTGACCCCTAGGCTTCACTCACCTCCAGGGCTATTATTAGCACCTTGGGAAATATTAGTGGGCTTTCTAGCTGCCCCGCCGCACATTTGCTTCAGCTGAAATGGAGGACTTCACGAACATCACCAAAAACAGCGAACTCACTAGGTAATTTAACGTATCTAAGAGGTATGTTGACCAAATATTAAGATATAAAGTTCCCTTCATTTCTTTGACATTTAAGATTGAAGCTCTTGTAGTCAAATAAGAGCAACCGAGAGCAAATCACCTATTGTTACTGTACCCCTAAACGCAACCCAATCCGGCAATATTCCATTCCTTACAGCCAATAGGAAGTCCCGTATCGATACTTATCTTCATCATCATGGCCGCTCAGAACGCTTGCAAGCAGCCAAGCATAACTGTCTTCCGGGGATGGAAAGATGCCGGTAAATATGTGTGGTCTCCGTACGTGACCAAGCTAGAAACACGGTTACGTTTTGCAGGAGTGAAATATACGACGGAAGCTGGATCCCTAAGTGTGGCACCGAAGGGCAAGATTCCCTACATCGAATGCCGCGGCGTCTCTTCCATATCTACCCCGATCGTGCATGAAGAAAGTCCGGAATCAAAAGTTCTACTAAGCGACTCTACTCTTATCGCTAAGACTCTTGTCGGATGGAAGATCCTTCCAGATCTCAATAGCGCGCTGGATCCTCTAGAACGTTCGCTCGATATGGGGTTGATAGCTCTACTAGAGAATAAGCTGTATTTTTTACAGGTATATACAGAAGCCCTATCTTACTAAACCTTCAACCCACTATTTGAACCATTTCACTAACACGATTCTGTAAAATAGGGATGGGAACGTTGGATCCAAAACTACTACACAATGAGGGATCACGTTCTATGGTCGATACCTTATCCTATCCGTGTACTCGTAGGATTAATAGTCTATCGAAAGAACGTTGCGATGTTTCATTCGCAAGGAACAGGCCGATTCACAGCTGAAGAAATCAGTGAATCTCGACGCGAGATTTGGGAGGGGTTGAGCGCACTACGTAGGTGGAATTATGGAGTTTCTTGCTACCCATTGTCGTTGATCTAGGTACATAAAAGCGCTAACTCTTAACTACAAAATAGTGGCGTCACGGTCTAGTGACAAATCTAGCGATAACGACAAGCCATTTTGGGTACTGGGCGGAGAACACCCGACCGAAGCTGATACTTGTTTATTCGGTTTCATTGTCTCGGCCTTGATATGCACTGCGTAAGTTCGAATGAATTTGATATGATGCGTACCTATTGACTAATGTGTTCATAGAGGACCTATTTCCCAGAGCGAAGTTAGAAGCTTCCCTATTCTCTTAGATTACGCAGGGCGTATTCATGATCATTATTTTCCAGACTACGAGAAATGGGCAGTATGATGTAGTCTACCTAGAGAGGACACGCGGGTCGGATTGTATGAGAATGGGATGATGGAGTCAATACCCTATGTGTAAGGTGCAGTCCTACGCAAGCATTTTTAAGATTGAATCGAACTATTCACGACAAGAACGCTCCCGGATGGAGGGGCGCGAAGATTATACTGTAAATCGTACCATGTGAAATTACCTAGTTGCATTATTGATGTGGAATCTAGGTGTCAAACGAATCTTAAGAGAATCTCTAATCTAGTACAGCGACAGGAATCCAGTACGCAGAAGTAAACACGCTTGTAGGTTCATAACCCCCTTTCCAATGAGTGCCTATAACAATGTTCCGAAATATTGATTCGACACAGCTTTCATCTTCTATGATACTCCCAGTCGCCATTAAAAACTCGCTCTTCACCATATTCGTCGTATACCTGGCCATTGCCGTCAGTTTTCTGTTTCTTCAAAATGCTCTCACGCCTTACCTTCCATATGACAGTTTCACCACCGTCGAAAAAGTCGCGAACGAGGTCATCACCTTCGGCTCTGCCTTCCTCTTTGAACTCCTCTAGTAAACTCACCAGAGACTTTCTGCGGAAGAAGAGATCCCAAGTCCACCCTTCTTCATGTGGGTAGCACGCCCCCCGCGATTGATACCCTATGATGCTGTCAATAGACACAGTCCGTGTCTAAATGATATGTTAACTCACATGCAATATCCTCGACGAACTCGGTCAAGGTCTGGTTTTCGTTCACATCCGTACCGTGAACAGCTCCATAACTTCCCTCCTTGACGTTAATCCACATGCAGCCTCTATCGCGCCATCCACGCCGATGCCAACCGGCACCCCTAACCTGGCGTCGGGATAGGTTAGATGGGCCAACTCCTCTCACTCGTTGCGCTCTGTGAATACGTTCTGGAGGCATGGATTCGATGAGTCGTGGTCTGCCTAGATGGTGGTTTCGAACTGAATGAATAAATCTTGTGGTATCGTAGGCGCATAGAGCAATGAAGGTGGGAAATATGATGAGAGGGATGGCGCTCTATCCCTACCTATCTACCGAGGTGCCTAGGTGGCAATAATAAAAGGATTTTGCGTAAAGCATCATTGTCAAGCCAAACACGGTCCGGTCCAACTGCACGCGGCATGCTGCAGCATCGTAATTTTGATAAGGCTCACGCATCTCCCCCGCCACATATGAGCAAACGAGCGAGTCGATTCGCTTAGCAGTGTGGCATGGCACGGGTAGCTACCGACCGAAAAGAGTCATCGTCGGGAGTTATCCAGGCAAGATACGGCCATCGTCTAGTAAGTCAAGGGAAAGCTACCTTTCATAAAAGTACGTACCTACTAGGTACATAGCGAACGAGATCGATCAAAAAGGAAATATAAGGTGATATCGCCGTTTACAGGTATGCGATGAACGATTTGAAGGTCGACGTCTGTTGCGAATTGAGAAAATGCCCTGGTGATGAAGAAGATAGGTATCCACTATTCCTGTACAACAGGACCATGGTACTGGGATCTAAGAGACCCTTGTAGGGAATGTCCCCTTCTAGAAACGTTTTGTTATTGCATCTAATGATTGGATAATCCACTGAGCCACTCAGCTAGCCACTTCACAAAAGCATATGCACCTACGCATAGATCTATTATGTTCACGGCTAGGTACATGTAGGTATGCAAGTCTTCCTATATTTCTTCAACGAGTCCATTCACGTTCCTAATATGTACCTCTAGGTACCTACAAGGTACAATCACAGTTGAAATTCACGTGTTGATGAGATCGCTAATATCAAACAATTATTGGCAGGCGTTGAAGTAAGCGTTGGCAGCCAATCCGTCCCTAACGCACTCTGTAGGGTGCGGGGGTGACGTAAGCCAGACTGAGACATTACCCCTATTTAATTAACACCGACGCCACGTTCAAGGCAATATTTCTCCACCTCCTTGTTCAGCGTTTGACTCTGTCTTTCGACAAGGTCCATGATATCCCGACACCCAGCGCCAAGATCCGTAGAACCGTTCAATGCGCCGACGCTATCCGATATTTCCTTCATCTCCTCCATCACGGCTTGCAGTTGATTCGGCAACCATGTCACGATTGGGCTGCCACCGGTTGCTGTAGGGTGGGATGTCTGTTTAAGGATATACTCGCGAGCAAAACACCAATGACGCCACCTGAAATCGCGGACTTGGTTCAAGGCCTGGAGCCAAAGGCGTCGAGATTCCTTCACCGACTCCAGGTCCTCTGCTTCAAGCGACGAGGTGCGTTCGACATCAATAGAAAGTGCGAAATCCTTGACACCTAGATCCTCGGAGCATTTCTTAACCTCGCCGAGGAACTGGCGATGGTTACTTGGACGGTAGTCCCTGAAGTCCTTTAAGATCTCAGTGAGTGGCGTATCTGGCATCTGGACCTGCAGGAGGTTATCCATCAAAGGAATCATGGTATCGTTGGCACCGCTCTCCCCTCTGAAACTCATAGGCTTGCCCTCGTTGATGCCCTCGTACACCACGCCGTCTGGGAACATGGACTGCGATGTAATGCCGAAGATGAAAGTGCGGAAGCTTGTGTAGGAACGCGGCTTCGACTTCATCCACATGGTCTCCATGACATTGTTGACCTTCTGCATGGCGCCTACGACAGAACGCATCCCCTCATTGAATGCTTGTCGCTGCTGTCGGGGCGAGAGGCCATCGGCATTCTCGAGCGCTTTCAAAGCCGCCATCGTGCCGTGCACCAAAGGGCCAGAGTTCTTCACCATGTCAATATGGACAAGTACGAATCCAGCCTCTGATGAAGTGGGGTCAAGGCCATGTTCAAAAGCTCGGATGAGGCGGAGGTTGGAATATTCTAGACCAGCCTCTGGGTCCTGAAGACGATAGTTGAACAAAGCATATGAGCCGGCATATTCCATGAACGGCTTGAATCCCGCGCTATGAAGAAATATTAGAGATTTGAAAAGACGTTGACATAGTTTCGTATAGGTAACTTACAGTTCGGCACAGCGAACGATTGGTCGGGATAGCTGTGCTGGGAGGAAGGACCTGCCAAGTCCATATGGTTCACCCTTGATGAACCTCATATGACATGGCTCTAGGAGGAATGCTGAAGCTAGGAAAGAGTAGTCTCGATAGAGAGCATTCATGATAGGAAGGTTATCACGGTACTTCTCAACCTCGTCGGTAAGGTCTGGGAGATCTTGCAATACAGTGTCGCCCAGCTGACCATTGGCAAGGAGCCCAGGCTCGCCCGACAAGGTCAGGACAGGCATCGCCTGAAGTAGCTTCTCAACTACTTCAAACTCAGGCGGGAGAACGACGATAGGGTTCATACGCGCAAGGAAGCCCCGGGAGGTTGAGACCATAAACGCGGGGAGTGAGACGTCATTTGGCTTAGTGTCTTCGAGGACTTCGAAGGACGACTTAGGGATCAACATCTTGGCGGTCTGTGAAGAGGGGTAAACAGGTATGCTCAGATTTTATGTATAAGCTTCAGGGAAGAGAGGAAATGAGAGTTTTGGCTGTGTTGCTGATAGTATACCGGATTGCGGACGGGTTCGCGTGCTAATATAGACCGTGGCCGGAACAGTTCCGGCCTCAACACCACAAAATTGCGGAGTCACGCTCGAGCATGTCCGAGCACCCCGAACTCGACCGACACGTTGTGGCCGGAACGATTCCGGCCACAAGCGAGACCGGATTCATCAAGCAAACCAACAATTATATATTGATAAGCATCTTGGCCGGAACTATTCCAGTCTTGGCCCTATCACCGAACTCGGGTTCACGACGCGATTAGAGCTGGTTTAACAACTCTAAGATGATAACGACACCGACACCCGATTGGATCACGATTGGTCTTCCTGTGGTCTTCAAGAGTTTTCCAAGAATTTTCTGACATTTACCTACCAACCTTGGTAAGTACTTGCGGCATGTCGTCGTATCTCAGTGAGATGAAAAGTGGCACTTATGGATAAATGACTGATAGAATTTCAAATTGCGTAAGTCTTATAGGATACCTCCTCACCGACAGGACCACATGATAGCATCGGCACTTTCTATCGAATACATTTACGTAACTCAAGTTCGTCTTTGTGGGATAAGACTCTAAGAGTTTTAGCAACTTCCCCGACAAGGTGTGGTAAAAAGTGGGACCTTATCCGGTGAAACCCGGCCGTTGGCCGGAATGATTCCGGCCTCGACACGTGAGCTAAATTAGTACCCGTATCACGATTCATTTCTAGGACAAAAATGCGCTAAGGTTCTTTCAAAGCCATGATGCAGATTGTATAAGGTGTAATAAATTAACTTCCAATTGGGTAGAATTACCCACGTTCATAGACGCTGTGACGCCTAGCGGCAGACGTCGTCTTGTCGCACGCGTCACACGCGTCACCTGACCTCGTGGTCTAGTCGCTCGGTAAGGAATTCCCAGTTCTTCATATAACTAATGCCCGTTTATGTTAAAAGAGGTAGGTTTTTAGAATACTTGTGCGTTGGCACTAAATACCTACTGATCCCCTTATTAGTATGTGCCATTGCCTCTTCACAATCTGGTGGGATATCATGGTTACTAGAAGTGGTGATTCGTTGGTGTAATACTGAAAACAAATCTACCTAACTACAGGCCAATAGCAAATTCCCCTCTACATCCTTATTTGCAACAATCATGCTGCTTTCGCCAGAACAGCCTCCACAACGTCCTTGAATTCACGCTTCCATGCCTCTTCTCCCCTCGTCGGGTTCCAGCCTAGACCTCTAGCTACACTCGAAACGGTCCGAGAATCACTCGCCAAACTGAGCTCCACGATATCATCAGACACCATCTCAGCTCCCATAACCTTCTTCACATCGGATACCGTAAGGCTCTGCAATTCTTGGTCATCGAGCAGACCTTTCGCTTGGAATGCGTCAGCCACCCCCAGTGTCACATCCAGCGACGAGTGGCGTCCATTGCCGCTAAATATGATGCCCTTCTTGCCAGTCGGCACTCCTTCCCCACCCTTCTCAAGTATCCGCCTCACCACAAGCAAGTACAGCTCCGCCAAGTCCTCTACGTGGACATGATCCCATACACCCCGACCATCACCCAGCACCACGGGGCGCTTATTCTTCAACACAGCGCTCGCAATCATGGGGATCTGGATGCTCAACTTATTCCAAAGGCCCTTCCCGAAACCATAAATAGTCGGGCTCATAATAACCAGAGTCTTAACACCGAGCTCCAACCCCGTGTCCACAACCGCCAACTCCACAGTCCGCTGCGCATACGCGGCCTCATTTTCGCGCTCCTTCTCGAACGCATAGATATCGTCCTTCAGGTCGTCAAGCTCGCGGTGTTCCTTCTCGACATCGCTTTTCGTCATCGCCTTGCTCGCGACGTTCGACGTGCCGGACGTCTGGACGAACCACACGTCGCGGCCGGTCGCGGCCTTGCGCTGCGCGAGACCGCGGATGAGAGCCTGTGAGGAGCCGCCGTGCCACCCGTGGGTCGTGCTGATGATTATGTCGTGCTCGGCGGCGGCGGCGACTGTGGCTTCGATGTCGTCGAGGTCCTTGTACACGATGGGGTTGACGCGGGAGCCGTACGTCGCGGTCAGTTTGGCGGCACGGTCGGGACCCCGTAGAAGGCATGAGATGGTCGCTGTGCTGAGTGTTGGAGAGGAGGAGTCGAGTAAATAGCTTAGGATGGTGCCGCCGATGTAGCCGGTGGCACCGGTGAGGAGAATCTTGGGCGTGGTGGTGGTGGATGTCATGGTTGCTGTCTGAGTTCTATCAAATGGTTTGAATATGATTTGACAATGATTCAGGACTGGAGGTAGCTTGTTAAATAGATATCAAGCATACGGGAGGCACGGGAAGATGGACTAAGTATATCGCCATCCGTGCAGGGTCTCGGAGACATTCCATGATCCATGTACGGGGTCACATGTGACGTGACGTTTCCGCTCATCACCGGCGTTACAAACCGTTTCTTTCTCCAACCGCCTCTTGGCGGGACATACGCCGCCGCACATAATCGAAAGCGGCCAAATAGTCCGCTTTACCAGCAAGAAAATATCCGCAATGTGTGATATAACCGGGCTGCGCCGCTCTTCATTATTCGTCAAGCGGTGAATGAATCACCCCGCACGGCCTATCAACGCTCCGTCGGGCTCGCTTGTAAGATTATATAATCGTATTACAGTTGGGAGGGGAATATGGGTAGAGAAGAAGAGAGAAGTCATCGTTGGAATAGAATGACATAAGATTCATATGAGCTTGAGCAGGTTAGTAAAACGTCATTTCCAATATCGGCCCCTTTTTTAGAAACGCAATCTTTTTATAGGTATTCATGCAATTTTAATAATATCCATATCACTCTAGAAAGAAGTTAATATCCAAATCGGAAAGCTATCATCATTCATCTTATCTTAACAACATCGTATATCGACTCCTAATCTTGAACTTGGCCCAAAAGAACGTATGTACAAGCCCTTATCATCACATTGTCCTGGGACACATCTACTATATCCATCGATGTACCGTCAGTGTGTTTTATCGTACATGCCCACGGCGTCGAGGCCGCCAGTATCGCGGTGGAGTGGCGTAAGTCAATGGGTCTAGCGCAACCTCGCAACCCACGAGTCAAACTGGGTGGACTTCGCGGCCGACAGATCTATGGTAAAGATACCGTGCTCGGAGTGGATACCGATGGGAGATCCAGGGTCAGTAATGTCAATCGGGGGTATCGCCGACGCAGCATACGCAAAGCTTGCAGCTGTCGCGCCGGGGTCGAGGATCTCCTTGGAACCACCGTTGTGGATCCACGTACTGCATCCCTGACAAAGCGTGGTCAGAGTCCAGTGAGTTTCATTCACCGTTGACCCTTTGAGAACAGTATGATTCGCCGCCTCGTAGTAGTCCGGTTGGATGTGGGCACTAGGTAAGTTTTAGCATTGTCCCTTAATCCAGAGATTTCGACTCACCCCGCAAACCGAGCAGATCCAACAGTGGAGTTCCCGTTTGCCCACCCTATGGAGATAGGATTGTACAGCATCCCACCGCCCCAAGCAAGGCCCGCCCAGCCGACTGTCTTCGGCGCCACTATCTGGAGCAGGACATCAAAGGGGCCTTCCCCTACGGCGGGAATGGCGATCCGCCAAGTGATCGGAGCTACACCAACTGTGACTTCAGAATAGCAGACACCGCTCGACGTATCACAATACTGGTCTTTCGCGGAAGCCGGAGCTGTGAGACCACGGCCGGCGAGGACGGTCGCCACCGTAGCAAGTCGAGCAATAATACCCATCGTGTGTTTCTCCTTGGCGGGATGAACTAGCCTATGGGGGAATACTTAGGCTGCTCACATCCCTCCAGTAAGCGAGGAAGCGCCTTATATATCTTCGCGCGCCTTGGCGGCGAGTCTTGCTAAGGCATCCATCTGCTCTCTCATTAGCCGCTAAGCGCCGTTCCTGCCTTATCTATTACGGACGTCGGCAGTTGTCGTTTTCATCACGTTTTGATCGAGCAGCGGAGCATAGACGGGAGCGAACCAGGTCTGTGATAATGAAAATAGACAGATTACCCGACCGATGATTGGTCCCCACACGTATGCCAATGCGATGGATGATGCACCCCGCCTATCTCGATCCGTACCTATGGTTTCATTCATTTATACTGACGCGGCTGAAGTCGTAGACAGGGCGGAGCCCACTGTATGTTTAGACGTAGTCTGGATATGGTAAGTTGGCGGAACACGTCAGGGCGAGGCTATGATACATGGTTATGACACCTTCTATCTTTGCATAGTATCTCATATATCCGCGTTTGTTTAGGATTAGCATGGGTTGGTTGGCCTATGAGTTCATACCTCAAGACGGCTAAAAGCCCTAACGTCAAAACGCTTCTGGGTATATCGAGATGAACACATTCCTCATAAATACTATATATAAATATAATATGTCATACGTTCTTTATCATTAATCTTCATTACTACCTACATACGTAGCTTCTGGCCTCGTCTTATTCCAAGAATAGGGCATAGTCGCAACTCGAAGTTGTATTTACTAGCGGACAAACGGCTATTGCTCTGCAGCGCAGCAGTGCCAAGGTCGAATGATCTTGAAATCTAGCTCAATCTTTCTCCAATGTAATATTTTATGTTAAGTTAGGGAATTGACCTCCTCGTGACCACAATTACCCCTGAAAGAATAGAGATGAAAAGAGACTACCGTACTAATATTACTGTATCGCACTGTGATAATACAATGTAGGTAGTTTACGTATGGGACATTTTTCCGTTTCTGTTTTATCCCCGCGGAGTAAAGTTTAATTATTAAGTGATAAATAATACACAGGTATTTTATTTCTCTTATTATTCCGTTATAAAATAAAACTTTCTTTGTTTTTTTTCATGAGTTTTATATATTATTTATATTTTTTATAAGTTAATAATAAGGTAAATAATTACGAAATTAAAATAAAAGGTTATAAAATTATAATAAATTTTAATAAAAAGCCGTTATAATTTAAATAATTTAATTATTAAAAAAAAACGGCGGATTATAAAAATAAATTCATTAATTTATTAATTTAATTAATGTATTAAAATATATATAATATAATATAATATAATAATATATAATTTAATAAATATTTTATATAATATTTCGAATTTTATAATAAATATTAACGTTATAAAACGTTAAAAACTTTATAATTTATAAAAGTTATAACGTATAATTTTTTTATATAAATATTATTATAAAAAGAAAATATAATTTTCGAAAACGGTTATTTATTATTATAAAATTATTTTTTAAAAAAAAATAACGGTTATTTTTAAAAAAATAATTATTTTTAATTAAATAACGTTTTTTTTTAATTAATAACGTTTTTTTTAAATTAATAATGGTTTTTTTATTAATAACGTTTTTATCGATTTTATAATTATTTAAATTATTTTTATAAAAAGGTAAATTATTAAGAGCAACATTAAATCTGCAGTATACTTTGGCTATATCTGCAGTGTCAGCCACATTGTGGCGAGGGAGCGCTTTCGAACGGTACCTAATTTGCCATACAAATCCCCATACAAATAAAAGTATCTTTAGAAACCCCGCCACAGTACAAGAACACCAAAAACATCCAGTCTTCAACCTATTCTCTCTCCATCAAAACTGGTTCAAATCTTTCGCAAAGTGGTTTATATTATATCTTACTCCAAGGGCAATTGAATGAATCTGGTTGCACCATGATTAAACACCGTTTGGTTGAGCTATTACAGTTTGAAGATAGACGAGATGTATTTTGGTGTGGCGTGGCTCACAACACCGGTCGCAAAACCAGTAGAGTACTAATCAAGCCAGCTTCGAGGACCTCCCCTTCAACCAGACGGGTCCCAAAAGTGATGCAACCTGGTTCATTCGATGCAAAGTACAGTAATTAATATATGTTTCAGATCTCGATTAAATTGAAGATATCTTTAAGTTGAAATAATTGATTGAAGTTGGCAGCCGATGTATCCTGTTGGGTGAGGAATTTAAGGTTTTCAGGCCTAAAAGATACTTGTATTTGTATGTGGAATTGTATGGCGAAACGTGTACCTTTTGAGCTCGGACCTCCGGCAGAACTTCGGCTCTCCAAAGTGGCTCAGCACTGCAGATATAGCCAAACTGTACTGCAGATTTAGTGTTGCTCATTATTAAATAATATTATTAAAGTTTAAAAGTTATATAAAATTTGGAATTTTTTTTTTAAAATAATTAATTATTTTTTTTATATATAATTTTTATATATATATTTTTTATAAATACATGTTATAATAAATTAATTTAATTTTATATTAATTTTAAAAATTAATTTAATTAATCGCGTTAAATTAATTTAAATTTATATAAAATATTTTTAATAAATTAAATATAATAAAAATAAAATAAATTAATTTAAGTAATTTAATTTTATAAATAAGTTTATTTAAATTAATAAATAAATAAATAAATAAATAAATAAATAAATATATAAATTAATAATTTAATCGCGTTAAATTAATATTTAAATTAATTTATTTATTTATTTATTTTTTAATTTATAATAATTATTTTATATAAATATAATTATATAAATTTTAAATATAATAATAAATGAAATTATTATTATTAAAATAAAAAAACGTTATTAAAATAAAAAAACATTATTAATTAAAAAAACGTTATTAATTAAAAAATTATTATTAAAATAAAAATAATTATTTTTTAATTAAAATGTTATTAATAAATTAATCGTTTTTTAATTTAATAATCGTTTTTAAATTTTATATATTATTATTATAATATTTAATATAATTTAACGTATATTATATAATATTTTTTATTTTAAATTATTACGCGTATATATTTATTTATTTATTTATTATATATTTAATTAAATCGAATTAATTAATTAAATTAAATAAATTAATTTATTTAATTCGTTTCGAAAAAATTAAAATATTAATAATAATTTTAAAAAATTTTAACATTAATTTTAAAGTTTTTTACATATTTAAAAAATTAATTATAAATTATAAAAAATTAATACGTTATAAAATTTATAAATTATAAAATTTTTAACACTTTATAACGTTATAAATTTTTATAAAATTTAATACATTATATAAAATATATTTTAAATTATACGTTATTATATTATATTACATTGTATACATTTTAATACATTAATTAAATTAACGGGTTGGCAGATACGGCCTTATGATCCACTTTAAAAAGATATGATACGGAGTATTACTATGTTGTGGCTACTATATCCCCCGTATCACGTAATTCACATACCACGTCAGCCAAAACAGGTGCGTATTACTCAGGTAAGTATTGTAAGGGATAGACATTAGCATATCGCGGTACAAATGCCCCATTCAGGCGCCACTTAGCAGGAGATACAGAACTTCAAGCCATTATGAGTGATTAAATTCATTTCACACATTTACGACAAAATAACCAAAAACCTCTTCTCACAATCTCGCCTGTCCATTCGACACAGCCTGACTAGCCGTTTCCACAGCAACAGCCTGCGCAAACGCGGCCTGGACATCGTGCTCATGGATCCAACTCGGGTCCGCGCGATTCTTTATCCTAGCCCTCAATTGCTCGTCCGTCTCCGGTTTCCTCTCTTGCGTGTGCTGCGCCACCTTCTTCAGATTATTTTCATGAACGACCTTCATCACACGATCCGTGTGCGGCTTTCTGGTTCTCTCGTAGATACGCAGCGCTTTCTGTATCTCCGCATCGGTAGGCTTTTTCTTCGCGTCTACGGGGAACACGTGTAGTATGGATGATGCGAACGCCCATGCATCGTCGAGAGCAAGACTGCCACCCGCTGCGAACGCGCCTCCGTGGGCGTGGGCGGCGTCGCCGGCGAGAGTGACCTTTCCGTCTCCCACAACCCAGGTTTCTAACGGGTGAGCTGATGAATTCGGGTAAATCCTGGTATGAGGTACCGCGTCGACGATCTGGCGAACCAGCGGCGACCAGTCCTTATAGAACTCCCTAATCGTATCCACGTTTCCATCGGAATTCCACGTTGAATCCTTCCAAGGTGCATCGGGAGCATTGGGGTCGGCTTGGTATGATCCAACAACGGTGAAAAGATCTCTTCCGAGTTTCGATACGAAGAACGTCCGGTCTGGTCCCCAGAAATGGTTTGCCTCGTCCGGAAGATCTTTAATCTGAGCGACGTGGGAAACGGGGAAGACGGATCGGAAGGCTACCCATCCCGTCCAAGCTGTGCTTGAAGTAGGGACGAAAAAGGTTCTAACGGGTGAGTGGATTCCATCAGCACCAAGGATGACATCAGCCGTAGCTGTGGTGCCATCGGCGAATGTGATTATAAGCTTCCGAGTGGAATCATCAAATTTTACGAATTCAAACGCTTTGGACAGATGAATCTTAGATGGATCGACGTGTTTCGCGAGTGCTTCCTGCAGATGCGCCCGATAAAAGCGGGAAGTCAAGTGACGGTACTCAACTTCTCCAGCATGAGAATCAGTTGATACGATCTCATTGGTCTGCCAATGGCTGAATGTTACGTTAACCTACGAACATTATCGAGCTAAGAGAGGAAAACTTACCGATAGATCATTGGATATTTCGACTTATTTCGAAACGCGATTTCATCATCTAAAGCATTTTGAACGCCAAGTCTATCCAAGGTTCTCATTCCATTGGGACCAAGCGCGATGGAAGCACCTATTTCCCTGAGCTCTGAAGCTTTTTCGTATACCTGCACATCAATAGCGGGGTGGTGTTTCAGTGCAATGGCTGCACCAAGACCAGCGATGCCGGCGCCGATGATAGCAATCTGAAGCTTTGAAGAGTCGGTCATGGTCCAGGATGTGACTTTATATGACAAATATATAATCGCTGATATTGTCGCATTTATCGCTATATTTATCGTTTATATAGGGAGCCAAGGACGTGATGATATACGAAAGTATCGTCTCCGGAGCCGGCTCGGGATTGTGTGATTGACCGGACGGACCCGAGATGGCGCAAGACTACACTCAAATTGCGAACCAATATCTCATTAGCCAGCCACATCATCCCCTCCAGAACGTCACCATTTCGGGCCAAGTCCGAAAGTAAACCATGCAAAACGGGCCGCAGCTGTATCGTAGCTCTATTGTAGCTCTATTATAGTGCGACAAACCGGATCCTAATCATCGTTATCGGATCGCCCTTCCTACAAGGAGACGTGTACCCGGCTTTGGGCGCCGGCAAGGGTGTGTTCGCCATTATTGTGGGGTTTGACGACTGTAACCTAGTCGGCGTCGTCACAATTCAGGAACTTCTCATATATCTTGGCCCCCATTACTTAAAGACGTTGGTAACTAGACTTGTTCCATTCCGTCGGGATAGGCCGCAGCGTCCAAAATCAACGATATGTCGTCCAAGAATGTTATCGGGGAGACTTCCTCGACAGAGATTGTCGTCGAGACTCCCAAGTTACCAGACAAGTTCGCCGACGAAAGTTATAAACTTTTTTCGCAAGTTAAGGTCGAGCCACCAACTCCCGAAGAAGCAGCGCGAATCCGTAAAAAGAGCGTCCGATGGATATTATCGTTCCTTTGCGTGGGATACCATCTGATGTACGTCGACAAGCAAACGGTGAGTACGCCCTATTCACGAGACTACATACGAAGAAATGGCCCATGACTCTAATAAAAACTTCTTAGCTTGGAAGTTCGTCTATCCTCGGTATCCTAGAAGATGGCAATTTGAATACGAACCAGTATAACTGGTTGGCCTCGATATTCTATCTTGGTTACTTGCTAGCGGAATGGCCTCAGAACTGGGCGTTGCAACGATTCCCAGTTGCGAAATGGTTGGCCGGCAACCTTGTTGTTTGGTGAGATAGCCCCCGACATATCGTGTTCATCAACGTGCTAAGTTAAGGTACAGGGGTTGCATCATACTGCTGCACATACCATGTAACAACTTTGCATCTCTATTCGTCGTTCGTTTCCTGCTCGGATTGGCAGAGGCCTGCATCATTCCCGCATTTTTGTTGATATTATCTATGTTCTTCACCTACGATGAACAAGCAGTCTTGATGCCTATCATGTGGGCTTCGGGCAATTCCAGTCCCATAACTTCAGGCTTGCTGTCTTATGGGGTGCTATGGATCAATACAGGAAGTTTCTCCTCTTGGAAATGGTTTATGGGTAAGTTGCCCGTGATAGTCTTATGAACTTCTCTAACACCAGACTTTAGTCATTACCGGAACTTTAACCATTATTTACGGCATTTTCGTGTATCTATTCTTTCCCGACAATCCGATGTCCGCCCACTTCTTAACCTTGGAGGAGCGGGCGCAAGCCATTCTGCGTATCGCTTCAAACCATTCGGGAATCGAGCAAAAGAGATTCAAACGTCATCAATTGGTCGAAGCACTGAAGGACCCAAAGACCTGGCTCTTCTTCCTCCATTCGTGGTCCCAAGAAATGGCCAACGGCTTAACTAGCCAGTACTCGCTCATCATTAAATCGTTCGGCTTCACCACGTTGCAAACCACATTATTGGGTTGCGTCACTGGCCTGACATCTTTGGTGTCCCTTGGTGCAGCTGCTCTGATACTGTCAAAGACACGTAACAGTCGGGCGTGGATCTCAGCTGCCGCATACATACCCCCTATCATATCTAGCATATTGCTTATCGCTCTCCCCTGGAGTAATCGCTGGGGTCTCATTTCGGCAATCTGGATCCGATCGACTGGAGGAATCCCTTACAGCGTGGTTATGATATGGGCGGCCAACTGTTCTGCGGGACACACGAAAAAGACCGCCGTCATCGCGCTCTACCATGTTGGGTATGGACTCGGCAATATCCTATCACCACAACTATTCCAGGAAAAATACAAGCCAAGATATATTGTCACTTGGTGGGTTATCCTTTGGGTCGCATGCGTCCTGCCGACATTCATCGTTTTATACCTAAGATGGTATCTGGTGAAGGAAAATAAGAGGAGGGACCTACTGGCTCAGCGAGGGGAGATCAGGGAGGTTGGCGTCATTGAACATATAGATGAGGATGGTGAGCGACGGGAAGAAGTCGTTGATGCTAGACAACTAGATTTGACTGACCGAGAAAATCTGGCCTTGTACGTCCCCAACCCCTACGAACTTACCGAACACTTACTAATGATTACAAAGCCGTTATGTGCTCTAATAGCTAGAGCGCTTCAGATACACCCCTTCAATCAAGGAAGATTTAGAGACACGTTACTGTGCATTAAGTACCTATATACCACCTACATACCCCCTAAGCGCTTGTTACTCGAATCAATCTCTAGGACTTCGGTTCTTCTTTCATCCACTATCTCGCCAAGTCTCTTGGTGACTTTTATCAATCTTATAGATGCTAAATTGTCTGTAAAAGGCACTTCTATCTTCCCAGGTGCTAGCAGTCACAGCATAACCCTATCATTAATCATAACACCCTTAGACGCCATACGCGATGTAGTAGTAGTAGCTACCACCATCAACGCAAGTGTTGTATCTAGGATGATCCAGCTAATTTGAAGTATATCTTGGGTATCTAGGTAGGTACCTACATGTAGTACCTGACGAGGTAGGCCGTTCGGTGCCAGCGGGTATCAATACAGTGTGTAATTGAATAAGAAATAGGGATACTGTGTTTATCTTCCAAGGTTAGTAAGCGACCGAGGGCAGCGGCGCAGCAATAGCGATCTGTTCACTGGATGGTCGCCATAATTCAGGGATCATAGCCACTAAAAAAACGCCACACTGTGCAAGAATAATTCCTAGTACACACCGCCGCACGACGAAACCTTCGTTCGAACAACCTCAATCTTATCGCTCCTACCATATTAAAGAATGGGTTCTTATTTTTCGAAAAATCAATTTCCAGTAAATGGACAGGTATGCTCACACAATTCCATCCAAAGTGAATGCAGGTCGCGCATGCCGTATTAACATTACCTACTGTAGACTATCCTCATCACTGGGGGCTCAACAGGCCTAGGTCTTAACGCGGGCCGGCAACTAGCGGAAAAGGGGGCCAATGTCATCATCGTTGCGCGAAACGTCGGTAAATTAAAAGAAGGCATTCGCTATATCTCAGTAAGATGATTCCCTTCATGCGATTGCGACAGGTTGAATTGAGCAAGGCGTTGATTGTTGCTTAGAAATGTGCTTGTTCACCTGAGACGCAACGATTCCACCACATCGTCGCCGATGTTACCACGGCACCAGAATGCGCTCGGGTAGTAGCCGAGGCCACAGAATGGAATGGCGGCTGTCCACCTGATATCGTCTGGTGTTGCAGTGGTAGTGCGCATCCAACATTATTCATCGACACGCCCATCGACCAGTTCCAGACGATGATGGACAGTAACTACTTCTCATGCGTGTACATGTCACACGCAATCCTCAACGCCTGGCTACGACCAGCCATAGATGCGAGTGCCGCCACCAAGGAGACCGAGCCTCAAGCAAAAGCAGCTAAGCCCACTCCACTGCCGGCGCGTCATCTCATCTTCACAGGCTCTTTCGTATCCTTCTACAGCTTCGCCGGCTTTACACCGTACAGCCCCTCAAAGGCTGCAATCCGGTCCCTCTCCGACTCCCTCTCGCAGGAAATGAACCTCTACGCCGCAGCGCACCCGGACTTACCCCGTGTCCGCGTGCATACCGTATTCCCCGCCACCATGCCGACGCAATCGCTCGAAGACGAGAACCGCGTCAAAACCGACTTAACCAAGGCATTAGAAGAAGGCGACCAGATCCTATCGCCGGAGCTGTGCGCGCGGCGGGCGATTTCCGGGCTTGAAAGCGGGGAGGAACTGGTGCCGACAAGTACGATTATCTGGGCGGTGATGACTAGTGTGATGGGAGGGAGCGTGCGAGGAGGTTTTTGGAGGGGATTGGAGAGCACGGTGGGAGGCTGGATAACGCTTATAGTGATGGTTTTCATTCGGTGGGAGATGGATAGTAAGGTGAGGAAATGGGGAGCGGAGCATGGGTCAAGCGGGATGGTGAAAAAGGAGTAGGTAACTGATGACACGGCTGTGATGAGGTATGTCTCCTGGAAAGCTAAATATGACTAGACTTGGGTCTACTGGACGAAATTGTGGATGTTTCTAGCTAGGTAATACCTAATGGCTCATTTTTTGTTTTTCTTCACTATGGAGATAGTTAACTTACATTTAGTGAATCATAAATGAATCCTGTTTAGCCTCGTTAATGATCACCATGTACTATCTCTAAGCTACCTATAATTTATTCGATTTCATTGTCGCCCCTGTCGTCCCCGAACTATGAGACTGTCCAATCCTCGCGGAATCCGTACGTTCTGTATGATGAGTAAGCAAGCATGTTGACCTTGGGGGGTATCACGTGCCATCATCGAGAGGATTAGTCACTGACAAAATATTATGTAATCAGTGCGGGGCATTTTGGTATCACGTGGTACCCCTCGGCGCAGCCATACGCTTACATAATGAAGATTTTAAGAGTGATTTCCAAGAAATAGGAAAACAGCCAATAAGATAGAGTTTCGGTGCATTAAACTGAACCGAATGCACTAACCCCGTAAAGGAATGTAGGGGTACTAAGGTACTTGACCCTGACGGTATGAGCCCCTGTCACCCTGTCACCTTTTCCCGTCTCAGGTTCAGCTTCAGCCTCGTATCTCACACCTAATATTCTGACCTCAATTCTCGCCAACAATATGCCACTCAAAATCACATTCCACTAAAGAAAAAGCTTCCTTAGCGCGCCAACAAAATGGCTCGCTGCACCATCTGCGCCAGCCTCACGGTGGAGGAGATCCGGGACCGAATGACATATTACTACCCGAACCTGCGATCCCTTCGGGACTCCGCAGCCGCCGGATGCGATATGTGCCAGCTGTGCTGGACATCACTGCAGAAGATAAACCACCGCGACATTATCGCCGCCGTGTTAGCCGGCAAATGCCCAGAGGACGAGGGCGGGGGACCGCTAGTCGACGAGCGGGTGTGGCTCACAGGAGCGTTCTCAGACAAGCACCGCGCGGTCGCCGCTGCACAAAGAGACAAGGCGGAGAAGGCGTCGGGCTCCGTGGGCAGTTCTTCGGGTCTCGCGGGCCCGGACAGTGGGAGCCAGGTGTACGTGAGCTGCGGGAACCGCGACGACCCTGAGACGACGAACTCGGAGGCTTTTCTCAACAGTACCCTTGGCGTATTCGCGGATCCAGGTGCCGTAACCACCTAGCCCATCTCTTTACCGCTGCTTGCCTGCTTGCTTGGGTGTATCTTGCTGACGCTCGCCTGGGATAGGCACGCCGGCCGCGCGTCTCTTCGTCGAGCGGTTCGTATCCCCGGACAGGAACCCGCGGGGGCATGTGGAGTTCGCGCGGGGTATGGTTGCCGTGTGTAAGAAGCGGCATCGCGAATGCGGGAACGCGACCGAGGACAGGAATCCGGAGATGCCTACGCGCGTCATTGACGTGGGTACGGCTCCGGGCGAGACGAAATTGGTGAATGCGCTCAATCGTGGGATTCGGGAGCCGTATGTAGCGCTTTCGTATTGCTGGGGACAGGGGGTGCGTCACGCGACGGAATTGAATGATGGAAATTTGGGTTCTCTTTTGGAGTTTATCGATGAGACGAAATTGACGGCCGCGCATCTGGAATGCATATCTATCGCTCGTGACTTCGGTATTCGGTACGTCTGGATCGATTCGCTGTGCATTATCCAGGGGAATGAGGCGGATTGGAACTACGAGTCCAAGAAGATGGCGATCGTGTATGGAAACGCGACACTCACTGTGATCGCTGCACGGTCGGCGGATAGCCGACAAGGGTTCCTAGCTAATAAACAACACTCAGCTGCGCCTCCTGTAGCTTTACCATTCGGAACCAAGGATGCAAGTGGCAAAGACATGGGGAATATTTATCTCCATATACCACGAAAACCTACTACCGGGCCACTTCATAGGCGAGGCTGGTGCTTCCAGGAGGCGGTGTTAAGTAGGCGAAAGCTTATCTTCGAAAACGCCGAGATACGCTTCTCGTGCCAGCGAACGGAGCATTGGGAGAGCGGCAAGACCATCGAGTCGCAGAAGCTACGGAAGCAGTTATTTCAGGGGTTTCGACTTACCAATCCCCATATCTCTTCCACCATAGACGAAAAAGAACGGGAACGACTACGGTCCGAAATGCTATATATATGGTACAAGATGCTGTTGTGGGATTTCACACCAAGGCTGCTAACGAATCCAAGTGATATCTTCGCAGCTATCAGCGGTATCGCACAGCTGGCGGAAATGTCGATCAGATCCCGCTACTTGGCCGGCATATGGGAAGTCGATATGGTCCGTGGCCTTCTATGGCACACCTGGTTCTCGTTTGGTATGAAAGTGAAGAAGGATTACGGCGGTCAATTTTCACTTCTAGACCCTATCGAACCAGTAAGGCCGACTGACTGGGATGGGAAGCCAGTGGTAAGAGCCCCTTCGTGGTCATGGGCCTCAATTCAAGGCCATGTCCACGAACGCTCAACACCACGAGATGAATATATACTTAAGGATCCAGCAAACTACCTTATACGACCTAAGCCCAGGCCGAAACCACACTCGACTGATAAACACGATGACGAATCGGACATATTGAGCTGGACAGCGTTAGACAATCCCAATTGCGGCCCCGACGTTCTACATATGCCATACTGTGAACTCTGCTTCCTCGGACAGCCAAAACAGGTCCGCTGTTCGAAATGGACTACAGTCGCCGGCTTCACCCCGAAGTGGGAAGCCCCGCCGACCCGGATCCGTCAAATGGGAGAGCAGGGGTACATGGTCCTTCTTGAACCGGCAAAATCCGAGTACGCCCGGTTAAACGAGCTCGGTCTCCTCCCAGCTCAGGACACTCCTTCCACCATTTCTTCCAGTACTGAAGATGAGGGCTCCGTTATTTCCCCAGCCCTGGTATTTGCCAATGCCGTTTTCGACGTCTTGGAAGATCGCGCCGGCGTTACTGATTGTTGGTTCCTACCGATAATCAAGGAAAAGTGGAAGGGCTTGCTGTTGCGTAAGGATCCATCGAACGGAAAATTTCGCCGCCTCGGTATGGTTTCGGTATCGAAAAAAGAGGTATGCAGTGTTTTCCACTCCCCACTACCTACGTTCGCCTCGACCTTGAGAAGACTAACTCTTATTTAGTTCCTACCCTGGGTAGTCTCTGGTCCTGAAGAAGAGATTCATTTGGTCTAAAATATAATACAAACACCATACCATATATATGAATCCGACCCTCAAAGACTTGCCCAGACTGATATGTGGATAGGATAAAGTTTGATACTCACCCTTTTTCTATGCGCTTAGTCAGCCGTGATTCTATTAGTAATCAGCTAATGAGAACCGGAACTTTACCTACCTCCGTCAAACAAGGCCAATTCCGATTTTATTGAACATATAAAGTTCTCC
Source organism: Annulohypoxylon maeteangense (assembly GCF_022496945.1). Lineage (NCBI taxonomy): Eukaryota > Fungi > Ascomycota > Sordariomycetes > Xylariales > Hypoxylaceae > Annulohypoxylon > Annulohypoxylon maeteangense. The sequence continues at coordinate 521,970 of NW_025953249.1, read as the reverse complement.
AGTACCTGGGCAATCATGGAGCATGCCATTACATCTCACTTGCCTGCCTAGGTACCTACTTAGGTACCTAGTAGGCATTTTAGAACACGAAATTCGTATGAAGAACAAGCCTATTCATGCCAAATCCATTTTTGTAGCCACTCCCTTACACGTCAGCGTTGCGAAAGTACAGGTAGGAAAGAAATGGGTAAAAAGTGCCATGCTACTACCAATACCCATTAGTGGTAGCTATTCTTGTTAAATACAAAAGCCGATCTGATGCCGTGCCCTCATCAACCATACTATCCAGTTCATTCTCTTTAGTTGATATCGAATAACGGCTTGAGCTTGATGATGAGTTGCCACTCCTCGTTGGTCACTTCTTTTCGGTAGAATTCCTTTAGCGTGTCGATGCTGGCCCTAGAAATCAAACTATACAGCACATCCTTTTCTTCGAGTTGTCGTCCATACGTAGGCTGATGACCACCCATTTCAACCTTGATGGCCACCGAAGGTTGACCCTTCTTACAAACCGGGATTTGCTTGTGGTCTCGCTCGATTGATGTTCTACGCAGATGTTAGTACAGAAAATCTTCAAGCGCCCGTCGTTCTTGAGTTACTTACACTCTTCCTAATTGGATGATCTCCTTGAGGCCGGTTGTAGGATTCTGTTTAACGGCCGCAATCGGGGTATTCACCCTAAGATTGCCATCAACCACATCAACACCAACAACGATAGGACCTGTCTTGTTGAAGACGGCAACGGTGTTGAGGACGCAAGGGAATACCGCCAGCATCTTAGATTCTTCCTTCTTCTTCTCCAGCTGCTCTTCCATATGCTTCGTGAATGCATCGAAAAGGTGATAGATGATATCAGCTGTGAATACCTTAATTCCGTTCTCGTCGGCGTGCGCTTGCGCTTCCTTATCGATTTTCACATCGAAGCAAAGCATGACCGCGTAGTCGGGGCTCTTTTCGAGCATAGTCGCGCATTGAACAACGTCTCGCTTGAACACAGGGCCGATTCCAACGTTTGCTACAGGGATCTTGCAGTCCTTCAAGAAGTCAAGCAGAGCTTCGAGGGAACCCAATGTCGAAGCTTGCACACTAACACCGCGGCCAGTCGTAGCAACACGGCTAAAGAGCTTGTTAAGATCTGATTCGACCTCTTCCTCCAGATCTTCTTCGTCATCGTCAGGCCCAACCACGAGCAATCGAGATCCAGCGATGGCTCCTTCAAGACCAGGCGCGCTGATCTTCACACCCATAGCGGCTTTGACCTCTTTGTTGTGTACATATTGAGATTTTACCCGCAATTCTTTCATGATAGCCGGCGTCAGAAGTGCACGGATGTTTGTAGTAATAGCACCCTCCACACCACATACAACTATTCGATCGCCTTCTCGGAGGATACCATTGGATAGAATGACATCGATGGTCATACCGAAACCTTCAATGGCCTTGACCTCAAGTACGGTAGCCTGAACCTCGGAAAGATACATCAAGGATCCCACCATCCTCTCTTGTGTAAGTTGGATGATGAGCTTCAACATATCAGGGATACCCTCGCCGGTGTGGGCAGAGGTGGGTACAAGTGACACATATCTGGCCATCGATTTGTTCTCGTAGTAGAGCTCAGCATTGAAACCTTGCTCGGAAAATGCAAGCTTCGTCTGCTCTAAGCGATTCCTGAATTCGTTCTGGACACCCTTGTTCTGGAGAGCCAAACTCTCTTGGAAACCATTATTATCAACCTTCTTCCAACCGTATAGACGATCTATTTTGTTGAGGGCAACAATAAAAGGAGTCTTGCGGTCTCGGAGTAACTTCATCGACTCGAGAGTCTGAGGCTCGAGGCCATGCATAATATCGACGACCAAGATGGCGATGTTACAGAGCGACGAACCTCTGGATCGGAGATTGGAGAAAGACTCGTGACCGGGTGTATCTATGATCAAAAGACCTGGAACCTTGAACTCGAATTGACCATCTGGATTGACAACGGCTGTCTTCTGCTTAATGGCATCGACGGGGAAATACGTTGCACCAATCTGTTGCGTAATACCACCAGCTTCGCCTTCCTGGACGTTGGTCTGTCTGATCTTGTCCAGCAGTTTTGTCTTACCCGTATCGACGTGTCCCAAAATACAGCAAATGGGTGAACGGAGATTATCTTTCGATCTAGCGGCGAGGGCGGCTTGGTGGGCCTTTTCACGTCGATCGGCAGCCTCCTTCTTTCGTTGAGCTTCTGCCGCCTGCCTTGCCGTCCGTTCTTCATCCTCGGAGGATTCCTCCTCCGATTCTGATTCGTCTGACCCGGGCTTAGGTCTTGATGGTAGATCTTTACCTGGTCCGGATTTTACGGCAGAAGCCTCAGCTTCCTCGTCTGAGTCGGCGTCCCAGCTATCTTTAACATTGTCAGCGGCAGCCTCCCAATCATCTTCGACATCACTCTCTTCGGCCTCTTTAGCGGCCTTAGCTGCAGCTTCGGCTTTGGCAGCCTCTTTAGCTGCTTTTTCTTCGGCTGCCTTAGCCGCAGCTTCAGCTTGCTGTTTTGCCCTCTCAGCCGCTTCTGCTAAGGCTTTCTCTTCGTCGACCTAGTACAAAGGGTTTAGTTAGGAATTGGAGATGCGGGCACTATAAAGGGTTGCGGGGTAAATACCTTTTGGTCTGCCTTCTTGCCGCGCTTTTTGCTATCATATACAACCTTCTTCTTACCCTCGCCAGCTTCTTCAGAGGGGCCAACCTTGATACCGGCAGCAATCATCTGCTGAAGTTTCCTCTCATTTCGAGCCTTCTCTTCTCTTTGTGCTTTAGTAAGGAATTTGCCTTCCTTCTTCAGTTGCTCAATCTTCTCCTTTTCTTTTTGCTTCTTGCGAGCCTTCTCTTCTTCTTTTCTCTTGTTCGCTTCGACTTCTTCTCGTTCCAACTCCTGTATTCGAGCTTTCTCTTCTGTAGCAGCACGCTCGGCTTCCTCTCGCTGTCGTTTTAATTCCTCTTGCTGTTTTTGGAGAGCTAAAAGATGAGGCGGGAGCTTTTTTCCTCCTTTCTTCCCCCCAGCATCAGCTGCCGGTGCAGGCGCCTCTTTCTTCTCTTCTACAGCTTGCTTCGCAGGCTCTGCAGCCTTCGGAGGAGGGGCGGGCGTCGTAGTCTTTTTCTTGGAAGCCTAAGATGTAGATAGTCAGTTAATGAATGGAGGCAATGTCTCCTAATTCTTCACGCACCTGTTCCCTCTTTCTTGCCTTCTCCCTCTCTTTTTTAAGCTTCTCCTTCTCGGCTTTAGTCAATATTCTTCCGCCCTCTCCTGTCTCCTCGTCGCCTGCATCAGCTGCTGCGGATTTAGCCTGTTGCTGCTTGTTTTGCTTTCCACCTTTCCCTTTCTTCTCCGGTAGTGCGAATTCATCATCCATAGTCGCCTCTTCAGGTGCTTTGGCTGTGGGAGCGGGTTCGGCGCCGGGAGCATTTTCGCCATCGATGAAGTTCTCAGACAATCCCTTCTTCTTTCTCTTTTCTCTGTTCTTCTTCATCATGGCCATGAGACCACTAACAGGTGCTTCTTCTTCTTCATTATTCTCCTCCGGCGCTCCAGCAGGGGCAGCGTCGGCGTCTCCATTTGTAGGTGCGATCGACTCTCCTAGATCTGCCTCCCAATCATCGGCCGCCTTCTTATTTCCCTTCTTCTTGGGCGCCATCCTGACGGTGGTGTGGATATAAAAGAACTAGTAACTTTGAGGCAGGCAATGTATATTCCTGTTATGCTATTTTCGTAGAAGGTACCTAAGTAGAATTGCTGTTAAATCCTCGTTGAAGATAATGAGGATTTACGTCGAGTTGGGATGGTCAGGACGATGACGGTGGGGTTAAAATCGTGGACCCTCTGCAAAATTATAGCGAGGGGCAATTTTTAAGTCCGCTAAACGTCAAAGCAAGCCGTAAACGAATCGGACGAATATATTCCTTGGCAGTAATTACTTAGGTAGATAAATCTGATTGCGCCTACCTAAAAGTAGTTCGCAATTAGTACTTCTGAAATTTAACGAAATTTAACGGGAGAAAACGTTCAAAGTTTCAAAGGGCATAAGATGATTCGGAAGTATTGGATGGAAAGATGTATGTAGGAAGGGTTAGGGCCGTCACTGTCTTTCGCATTAGTGGGGTAATGAACGATACTGTTAGCACTAGTGACGGTACCTATAAAAAGTATCACTGGCTGTCTTTCTAACAATTATTTTTGTGAATGAAGTTTGCACAACAGTTATGAAGGATTAAGCGAACACATTCCTTATCGATATGATCAGATTAGATAAGACGACGTCACCGCCAGGTGATAGTCACACTAATGTATCCTTGTATACTATTTACTCTACAGACCCTGCACGATTCGTACCATGTATATCCTCGCGCCCCCTATTCACCATTAGATATGAGCATAAACGCGACTCGTCTTACGAAATTCCTCATCATAATAACCAGTTCATTCGTAGGCACAGAAGCATCAGGAATGTTATGTATTTCACGTTACCTATCACTCTTCTCCTCACCTTCACCACTTATTTGATCTCTAGGGCTAAGCTTACAAATGTCATATGAATCACATCTAGCTTCGTTTTAATGCATAGCCTTCCAACCCATTTTCGATATCCTAGCCGTCAATATTAGGGAACATTCATTTCATTAAAGCTATCTGGGTGCGTGACCACCTAGATAACGTGTATGGGGTCGAGCATGTTGCGGACATATACTCGTAACGTATAGGTTATCATGAAAGTACAGGGGAAAGATAGTACTTGAGAATGCTGTAAGCCAACTCAAAGTACGAGCCATCACTGCTAATCCCTTCAGATGAAAGATATCCGTCCTCGTCTAAAGGTTTAAGGAGTTCTCGGAATCGCTGCAGGTATTTCGAGTTTGAGACAAGCCCCTCCAACGCGCGTCTATCAAGACATATCCGCAGAATATCTCCATCGATGTGGGTGTTCGATTTCGGAAACAGATCAGGTTCCATATCAAGTTCAACAACAGCTGCGACGGCTGGGCTTAATGGGTCGTCTAGTGAGGATCGTAAGCGAGTTGCCGGGAATGACACAGCTAGATTTTGAATGAATCTAAGAAGCCTCCAGGCATCTTCGTTCAGGAGCGAGAAATGCTGAAGAGATCCATCAATGGTAAGACCTATGATATCCGATCCAGGTAACCCAGTTATAACACAGCCATACCGGGGTCGATTCTTAACCGATCCCCATGCAGCTCTGGTGAAACCTCGAGCAAATTTCCTGATTGATGCTTGAAGTTCCGCTTGAAATACCAGGCACAGTGGTCTCTCTTCCTCGTCAGGAGCCCACAACCCATGTACACCGCACATCGGGTCTGACAGCAAAGTTATAGGAACAGCATGTGTGCCTAATTCAATAGCATGCAAACTGTGTCGACATATTTCGTCTGTATGTAACTGAATCATCTGCTCGCCTCCCTCGGCAAACGTCCTCCTGTAGTCGAAAATAACTAGTGAGTGATGCGTAGTAAGAGCGTGTAGATGTCCGTTCACTACTTCCATCCACGAAGCCGGGGACGGTAATTCATGCTGTCTCGTTATGCGGAACCTGCCGCCTTCAATTTGATGGTATTGGATGGTATATCCAACGCATAGGAATACGCCTTGTTCATCTGTCGCAACGGACCATATAGGACCATCCTTTATTTTTCGATCGAATTTAGTCCAAAATCGTACCGGCCGGAACACGTTAGTGTCAGTTGATGCTTTCTCACGTTCCGCAGAAATTATCAAGAGGAGGCCCTCATTCTCTTTCCTCCGCATAGCGAGAACAATCCAATCTCCGCGAACGTTCCCATTTCTATAGGTCCAGGTTGCAAGGGACATAACTCTTGTTTCTATGTTCCCTAGACCTGTGATATATTCTACTTCGTGGTAATTATAGGCCTCGCCAATTTTCTTCCTCTCGAGAGGCAGCGATAAATCGTCGCCTGTTTCGGGATCAATGAAATGCAAGGAAGGCAACCCATCTTTCGAAACGACCGTAACAAGAGCTCCCAACCTCTTAGAGTAGAGTATCTTAACCGGTGTCCCTCCAATGGGGAAATAGCGTGGGACAGGCTTTGGTTGGCGTTGAAACTCGGTGATCATTATTCGCGGGCCAGAAATCATCACCATGGTTGAATCTCCAAATTCAGGAAGTTGTTCGCGCAACGAAGCTACCGAATTGATCGGCGGGGAAGCCATGCTAGGTCTATCTCCATCAGTCGGCCAGACGCGATATATCTCCTCAAATCGGCCCTCGCGGAGCGATACGTAGTTTGTCATCATCGCGAGTTCAGTATCGCTACAAACCAATATCGAGTTAGGATCCCCCACCGCGGCACCAGAATAAACTCGAGACTGTGATACGTTAAACTTATCCCGGTATATTCCATAATCCCCAGGCTGCGACTGATCGAGTTGAATCGTAAGCACGTCCCCGAATTTAGTTCCAGCTACAACAACAGCCTTGTTAGATCGTTCGCCGAAGTAAGCAATGCTTGTGAGGGCCCCAAAGGGAGAGGGGCCCATAGAGTCCGTTACCAATTCATGGCTTAAACTTATTGCACCTATTAAAAACGTTAACAGCTGGTCATTTGAGGGTGTTTGAGACGTGCATACTTGGTTGCAACCTCAGCGAAATGGGCGTTGCGGAAGCTTCTTGCCCTAATTCGGCAGGGTATATTGATAGAATTGGATCCTTGTCTTGGTAAAAACCGGCTAGGACAACAGTCTTGCCAATAAACTTTCCTATTGTAAGACAAGTGACTTCACCTTCGACATCAAAGGCTTGATTGAGGGAAACCTCGAGACCAGAAATCTTGAGTAAGGCAATTTTAAAATCCGATCCAGAGTAGACTGCCAGAGCGATCATATTGCCTTCAATGGCCGCATCTGTTACTACAGCATTGTAGTCTCGCAATATCTCGCTTGTTGAATTCTGAGAACTATATTCCAATTTCTGTTAAACTCTATCCCATAGTTTACTATACGGGAAGACTCACCATCCAGTCGGAGTAGCAACTGTAATATAGTTTGCCGTCACTTGTACGGCTACGCCATCAGCATCCTGTGCAGTAAGTGTCGTTGAGGTGAGATCGTATGGTGTAGCATCGTGGTCTTTCTCTGATGCCTCTGATAGATCTCGAGATAAATGTAGAATGGAAGATCCACTCGGGAGTGCTAGAAGCAAAAAGAAGCCATCTTCTTCATCCCCGTCATAGTTTGATATAGCCCAGCACTGCTTGACGTTTGACGAATATGTGAGATCCAAGCCGATCCTTGCCTGAATGCCATATCTAAATTGCGTAACAGCTCCTGTTATGCCTCTACCGCTACAAGAAAAAACTTTATCTGGCTGACAGAGCGACATTTGCCCGATATCCGAGCTCGAGCCGTCGCTGCTCTCGTCGAGTGTCCCCTCGACAGTTACAACGAAGTCAACTGTTGGTGACCAATTCGGAATGGAGCCAATTCTCTGTGGAGACTGCCTCGCTTGAACCTATCGATGACGTTAGTAAGACGAGCCAAATGGGAGCCGATATATACCACGAACATTCCAAACCGCTCCGGGACCCGAATCTCCACCGGTAACTAGAATGTCACCAAATAGGTGAAAAAGAGACGCAAAGGCCGTATCGATGTTGCAGTCCACGGAGCCCATGCTGACACTTGTCTCAATCTCGGATTCATCGCCGCATTCAAGGAAGTTGATGAGACCATCTTCTCTTGCCAAATAGATGACATCTTTCTGAGAGTGATACGGTGGATGGCGTATAGGTCTAGTCCAAGCAGTCCACAGTGGATCTCCCATGCCGTGATGCAGTTGAGTATTATCACAGTTCGCTAGTTCAAACTGCACAAATGTCGGCGGTCCACCTAAAACATTCGAACAGGTAGCTGTGATACTTTCGGTGATGATTAGAAACGCATATCGGACTTTAAGGGGTACGACTAATAGCGGCATTCTGTATTCGTCGTCAAGCCTGTGACCGGATTTCTCCTCGCGAAGCGCTTTCTTCCAATCACTCGTACTAGTACAGTCCCATTCGTATACTGTCAACTTGGAAACTTCGGGCTGGACCATGATAATCATCAAGATCACCTGTATTTCATTCCCATAGATCGGGTGAAGAAACTCAATCTTGTGTATAATGCCAATCACATGCCGAGCCTCCCAATCTTTGATTGGATGCAAAGTGCCTCCTTCCAGATATTGGTGTTGTAGGTTTTCCATCGACTCCAGTTGATATACAATGAAAATATTCTCGGTACATCCGATAACCAGATAATTCGAGGAAGGGTCAATAGCCATATGCCATCCAGGAGAAACTAGTCGTTCTCCAGGTACCCTGTGAGTTGAAGATACGAAGGACCAACGACCATTAGGCCCTTGCTGCAAAAATATAAACACCAAGTCGCCCCGTTCAAGCATCAGGACCAGTAGCTGAGGGGGAAGGCGTGGATTTTCACATCGAAATCCAGGGATTGCATTGTTCATGTCAGCCATTTCAGTATCGCTGTCCTCTGTCTTGACATGTGTACCGTCTTCGTTGCCCTCGTTAGCTTTTCGGGTATATTGAGGCGAACCCATAACCACCGCATTTCGTATCCTGGACCCGAAGTCTTTCTTTCTGATGACATCTTTAAGCTGTCGATCTGGGCCAAGTTCGCATATTTGAACACAGTTATCCTAGCGGTAAGTCAGAACCTAAACAAGACGAATGCTAAGTATAGAAGATTGGGAAAATATGAATTTTTAGGGGATAGAGTTAGGGGAATTTTCATCGTATCGGCGCCCTACGGTTTTATAAATTTTATAAATTATACGGAAAATATGTCGAGGTATGCAATCTAAAGCCACTCACTGACTCACAGATAAGGCACAGTGGGGATGGGAAATAAGAAAAGGATAGGTAAGGAGACTTACGCCTATCAACGCAACATCGTTATAGCGAGCGGATCGAAGCTGTACAGGTAATACCCATCTTATTACGGGACTTTCGACGATCGTTTTTGTGAGCAAACCGTATGTGGGTGGCTTCGAAAGTGACTGTCTTCCCGTCTTACGGCGAGCAGTGGTATTTTCTCTCAAAAGCTCATCCGCAGAGACCGTACGAGCCACCCATTGGTCATCCTCAAGAACATAAGTCTGAAGAGACATTGTCGGTAGGTATTTTCAGTGGATGTGCGGACCCGGATTCTGAAAGGTGATGCTGCGGCATGCGAGATTGTGCTAATAGCAACACCATGCACAGGTAAGCTAAGGAAGATCGTTCTCAATATAAGAATTGTTCGCAGTTAATGTTTAAGTTAATGCAGCGCCATCCGTTGATATGAGACTAGCACAGGGTCGTGGTAGGTTCCCACCATAAGGAAACCCTCAATATTGGTAAGAATACCTTCCAGTTAGCTACTCAAAGTATCCAGGAAAGATGGGTAACTTGAGCTATTTAATCATACGAAAGATGGTTGGTACGAGGATGAAAATCAAATGTAACCGAACTAGAGATACCAAAGAAGGGCGTTGGGGGCGCGAGTCGATATGAAGGCTGTAGTTATCCAGCTTTGAGGGTCAGGTACCTGACAGTTCTGACTTAGCATCGACGGATCGTTTGAAGTATGGTTTGAATTCCCCGATCTATATCTCGATAGGCTCTAGAACAGGTCGAATACGACTTCGATAAGAAGCGTTAAGCGTGCTGCAGTGTGTTATAGCTGTTCTCCTTTTCTTTAAGGCCTGTTTGTATCCGGGGAAACGGTCATCGATGGCGGAGTTGTTTGAGTCGAGGCCTAATCTTTAGGCGTCAGCGATTAAAGGGGGAATAGTGGGTGTCCACAGGTACGAGGGACGATAAGTATAGTGGGCTTGGGGGTAGCTTGGGAGCTGCAGTACCTCTAAGGTTGATGCAGTTGATGCATTTGATGCGGGGAAACGATCAATCAGTCGCGTGCATTTGACCTTGTAAGTGCATAGTGAAATGTTTAGATCTCAACCTTCCTGGACGCTTCGTGTTTCTAATTTAAGATGCATGAATATAGAAGGCGTTTTCCAGTTTTCTGGATTGTTTTTGTCGTACAAATGTCTGCTGCTGCTGCCCCCCTCCGTACAGGAAGGTTCTACCCGGATCATGGATACATGTAGGAAATCGACGTTGAGGGGTTAAACCTTTTTGGAAGTTTCAGTTCTCTGACTGGGTACCTAGGTACATGTACCTTTGCTCTCTTCACTCTTACCGGACAGCATTCAATGTCGATCGAGCATTGACATTTGTCTCGACAGTTATAATGGGAATAAAATACATGTTATTGTTAACCTAGTGAGAAATAATTCATATACTATCAGTTATAGTGTTTATTTTAAGGTAATATGCCGGAAGCATTGTTGAGGATACATCCCGGCTCTATTTTACATCCACTATTGTATTCCAGAGGTACCTGGTAAAGCTCACAAACGAACCTGAGCTTCAACATTTCTTGAAGGAACCAAAGTCGTCCTTATATTGATTTTAGGGAAATCTAATTTGAAAGTGCACCATGTTGCGATCGCATACTTCCAGATATTAATATCATATTTGATTATAAATAGATAAATTTCTTGGAAGCATTGAATCCTTAAGTCTCAGGTACCTAACTGCTTAATCAGGTGGCTTCAAAAGTGATGATCAGGCGCGATATTTACGATCTATGGGTTCTTTGTTGCAGATGCAGAATGACAATCCCATTCATAAGCCTTGAGTAATATCTCCATCAAATACACCAAAATGAAGGATAATCACCCAGTCTCCAAACTTCAAGCGATTCTTTGGCCATATGTAGAGGCATTTTCTATAACATTGATATTGCAGAAATGGCTGTAAACCTATTCGAACGGAATCATAGAACCGGATGTACGTACTAATACAATAGAAACACCAAGTGCTAAGGCCAGTTAGGTTAAACTTTTAGCGCTCGTAGCTCACCGGGTCGCCCCCCATGGCACCTGCACGAGGGCGCCGCAAGGGTACCTCCCGGAACGGAAAGACCCACCCTAGCTCCCCGGCCAGCTGCCAAAATACATTCAACCTTCAACCTTTCATCAATGAATCAACGGAAGTCGTTACTTGTTCTCAATCCGTTGGCTAAAAACTTTATCACTTCGTCACTTCATCACCTAAAAATCCAATATTAAAACGTCATACATTCAATCAACTAATCGAATAACTCTTTTTGATTTGATTTGATTTGCAAATTCGCTTCCGCTTCATAAACACATAATCACACCCATCTCAAAAAAGGCCACGCTTATCAAGATAGGTACCGGTAGATAAGTACATAACCAAGTACATACCTAACCACGGCTCAGTTGGACTTCCCCACGGCGTATGGAGGTAGCGCGACACCGTCTAGGTACACCGACCTCATCGAAGGATCTTTATCGTGTAGGAGTGTCTTAGATTAAGAAAGAGAGAAAAGAAAAGGAAACATCGAAGCTTATCCCACTGCATGGTATCAGATGCCACAGCTGCGACCCTGCCAGGAGCAGCGGCCTGTTATCAGTCCATTCAGATACGGACGCACAACACGGCAATCAGTGAGGCAACTTGACGTGCAGAATCAGCAGCAGAGGGGATCGATTTTCCCATGGCCCGGGAACAGGAGGATGCCGACGGCAGAGAAGAGGAGAAAGATATAAACGGCGCAGACGATCATCACCATGATGATGAACCCGCATTAGCCCACGCGCAAGAGTCCCGCATACTAGATGCATGCAGGCGGAGGGATATCGACGATCTCCAGGTCTTAGCCGTATCGAGGGGCGGGTTCCTCTCCGACGCCATCCGTCGCCAAGCATGTGAGTGACCCGCGCATACCTCACTATCATCTCATCCCGCATCTCACCCTCTCACCCTCCCACTCTCACTCGCTCCCGGTTAAATTGATCGAAGCTATGACCATGAGGCTCAACGTTCTTCGGCAGGGCCGGTATTATTAGGATTCACCGTCGACGAGCACGGGGAGCAGGGCGGTAGCTCCGATTCGTGGAGGAAGCTCGCACGACATAAAGACGAAGACCAAGTCAAGCTAGACGTCGACCGTAGCTTCGTCTACTACCCGGACGGTACGGAATGCAACCTTTCCCTCCACTACCGCGAATTTGCTAACGCCGACACTAACCAACCCCAACAGACGACACCCAAGCGCAGCTCGACCTAAAGAAGACCGCGCTCTCGGACCTGATCACCGAAGTCCTGCGGCGCCAGCCGTACCTCAGCTACTTCCAAGGGTACCACGACATCTGCCAAGTATTCCTGCTAGTGCTCCCGCCAAGCTCGCGCGCAGCCGCCGTATCGCGCCTGTCGGGGCTGCGCATCCGAGACTTCATGCTGCCGAGCCTAGGCCCGGCGATCTCGCAGCTGCGGCTAATCCCGGACATCATCTCGGCCGTGGACCCAGCGCTATGCGCGCACGTCGGGCGGACGGAGCCGTACTTCGCGCTTTCCGACACCCTAACTATGTTCGCACACAACGTGCGGCGCTACGCTGATATCGCCCGCCTTTTCGACGCCCTTCTGGCTCGCGAGCAGGTCTTCAGCCTCTATGTCTTCGCGCAGATCGTACTTACCCGCCGCGCTGAGCTATTCGACCATGACGAGCCTGATATGCTGCATTTCGCACTCTCCAAGCTACCACAGGACCTCGACCTCGATGCAGTGATTAGGGACGCCGCAATCCTATTTGACAAGCACCCTCCTGAGACGCTGAGGAATTGGGGTAAGATATCCAACGCGAGCGCGTTGAAGACGGGGAGAAGGGTGGATGAGTGCTCGAGGCAGGGGTTAGCAGAGGGATTTGCGTATTTCGAGATGCAGCAGAAAGAGTTAAGATGGGCCGCAAGACGCCAGAAGGCGATGAAGACGGTGTGGGCGAATAGGACGGTGATACTTGCCGTGGTCATCGGCATTGGCGCCGTGTATTTCCGGAAGGCGCCGTTCTGGATGAATCTTGTCTCGAGGTCGATGCCGAATCATTACTTCTAGTTTCTAGGGTGCAGGATGATAATGATGGTGGATTTGGGTTATAACAAGGATGATGCGTCATTTATAGATGTGTTACGAGGGTTGTACGAATAGGTGCGAATGCTGAAATTGCCTTCACGGTTCGTGAGGTCCGAGATTTACGTATATTTGATTTTGACAGTGGGATGGGAGTTGTTGCGTTGCATGCCTTGACGAATTGGTTGATAACACGGGATATGATTTTGAATCTTAGAAGAAATATCAAGGATCGCCTCCGAGGAAGAGAGACGGCGAATAGTCCGGCGTTAGAACACGTTACAATTTACAACATAGTACAGTACAACACGGGGGTATTTAAAATTCAAACTCAGCGACTACTTTCTTAACAACTCCCATCCAAACATCTTTGGAATTGCAGTCTCATTTAATGTTTTTTTCTTCGATCCTGTCATATCTAACCGCGTCTGTTCGCCCAGTCATCCAACACCGAATTCCTAGGCAGCTTCCTGAAAAGCGGTCTTCAACCCCTCAAAGTGCTCCTGCTCCTCAGCCGCCAACTTGCCATGCGTATCACTAATGATCGTCAAGATCAGGCTGTAATTATTATACAAAAATCGTTCCCGTTTCCTCCTGTCGTTCCCGAACGCCGTGCTATACCTCGTCAGAAAAGCTTCCACCTCGCTACGTAGGCGTCCAAGGCTTGTGACTACCGGCTCATCGTCCCCAGCCTCCGTGCTTAGAGCCAGGATCCCGTGAAGAAGTTGTCCGAAGCGTTGTGTACAGACGTGCGGGGCAGCGGAGAGCTTGCCTTGTTCCGCCTTGGAGGTCGGTGGGCGCGTCGGGAGGGCGGTAGTGAGGGCGCGGACGGACTCGCAGTGTGCGTTCATGATAAACTGCAGCCGCGGCCACAGAAGCATAGCCGTGCCGTTGAGATACCCATCCGCGGCGGGGACCTTGCGGCGTTGCAGCTCAAACTGGAAGTGTTGGTTTAGACGAACGGCTAGTAGGACGCCAATAGCATCGTACGTATCCGTGATCAGAGTTCTGGTTAAGGTATGGCCTAGCTGGAAGGTTGGTTCGAATATGTAGGTAAAGTGGCGCGAGATGGAGGAGTAGCTCAGGGCGGGGGAGAAGAAGGACGCGAGGAAGGTATATTCGGCCGTTGCGTTGTCGATGAGGGCGAGGTTGAAGTTGCGGAAAGGGACTTCGAGGTAGTGGGTGGACTGATCTTCTTCGGCTAGGTAAGAAGAGAGAGCGCTTGTGTTGTTGGTTCGTAGAAGGTCGATCCGACGGCCCAAGTTAAAGGCATCGTGGGGTGGACCAGCGATTTTCGAACTTGATAGGACAGTGCCCCTGCGGGAAGTATCCTCATTCCCTAGTACATCGGTCTTGTCTAATAAATGTAGCTTGATTTTTTTGAGGGCATTCTCATATCGTGCGAATTGGTTGGCATAATACCATCTCATAGTATTCATATACGCCTGACATATCTCGTCGGCTAAGGCGGAATGGTGCTTGTGGAGAAAGGAGTAGAGGTCCCTAAATTTGAGGAAGTTTTGTTGTTGGATGATCTGAGCGTTGATATGCGGCGATCGAAGAGCTTTGATCTGAGAAACAAAAAAGTCTCTTATTCGTTCGATAGCCTTGAGAACTAACTTTTCTAATAAGGGGCCAAGATCTTGTAAACCCTTGCTGCCTTGTGCACTCGATGCGTTTTTCTTATGGGCAGTTGCTCTTTTGTCGATCTCGGCAACAACTTTCACCCATGATTCGTCAATATGACCGTCGGCGACTTTCGATACTACCGTAGGAGATACACTAATCTCCTCAACCACGGGTCCTAGGCCTTTCTCTACTGCTTTTCGGTTCTCCAATCGTACATTTAGAGCGGTCGATCGTGCTTGTAAGGTCTCGATATCCGCAGAAACGGTGGCAAGGTCATTTCGAAAATTATCTAAGTTAACCTCCACTGAGCCTAATACTTCGTCACAGGCTCGAATCGAACGGTGTAAATCTTCAAACTTGGCTTTATCTCGGTCGTCTAGGAAGTATAATCATAAGTAAGGTAAAGGGGGAGGACCATAGAATTAAAGGGGGCGTACATTCTTCGGCTGCCTGCGGTCTATATACACCAACTCCATCTGCTGCCGTTTCCTCCGATAATGCTAGCTCTTTGATAGATAATCCGCCAAAATCAAATTCCAGCTGGAGATCTTCAGCTGATATGGAGCTGACCGATTCAACCACCGATTTGGTAGCTGATCCCGCATGTTGTTTGTCATCGCCTAAAACCGTGCCGAGTATTTCTACGGGGTCGGGGCCGGCATATATCGTCCGCGATTCTTTTAATGTCGAGCCATTGGCTCTCTTCGAAGAAGCCAAGAAGGAAGAGGCGGATGATTCGGTGGATGCTAACGACAACGATGATGATCTCGGAGTGATGCCTAGGCCAGGTCTTTGTTGCGAAGTGATGTACGGGCCGAGACCGCTCGTAGTTCGTCGAGGCGCAGGAGAATAGGAACGGCTACCCGGTTGGGAGGGAGCGGGAGAGGTTGACTGACCGGCAAGCCGATCGAGCCACATATTCTATATGCGAACAGGGAATCGACTATGAGTCGGGCCGCGTCATGGCTCTTTTACGAGCTGTGAACCGTATCGGCAAACTAATGATATAAATACAATTGCTGATGTGAAAGGTTTGACAGTTGGGTTAGTAAGCGTTGGAGGGTATAGAAATCGTCTAATCGTCTTGTTCGCGATAGATCACATAATTAATTGTTAGTTTAAGAGCTCCCTTTAGGATAGAGGACGAGGCCGTGCAACAGCCTCTTCTAAGTCGCAGAACAAAAAACGATGATTGGTCGAAGCTCAAGACACATGTCATTGGGACTAATTACCATATTTGGATTAGACTCGTTTTATGTTTGGTATCAATCCATCAAGCAAGAACGGAATCTGAGTGGGTAAGATCGAATGTGGGTCAGTTTTTGGTTTCTGGTACAGACGGAAAGTACAGTCATGTACCTTCTGCTTCTGTCTGGAGCCAGGCAGCTAGGGCAGCTAGAAGTTCATTCCTCAACATTGAATGTTAAACATCTGTACGGAATACATGTTGTATGTAGGATGCATTGCACATACCGAGGTATTAATTGATCTCTTGCAGTAACAATTAGAAAATTTCCAAAGTGTACCGTATAAAATAGGATATTGTACTCGATCATCCAGGAAAGAGAACTGTGCGGTCACCATATACAGTACCAAAGACATTTTTGAACTATAAGGTAGAAGTTTAGAAAGACCTTAGAAGTGATTCATGATCAAAAGAGAACTTTCGTTCCCTAAAAACTTTAAAATTCTCTCACTAAACCACTAAACATTCAACGGCACTGAGAGACGCAGCTACAGTAAATAAAATTAGTGCTCGGCTTTGTGTAACTTGTGCTTCCTCAGGCTGGCCTAGGCTACTTAAAAATCCACAATTCTTTCCAAGTCGCTCCTAGCAGCCCCAGCCAAACTTTCTTAAGAAGAAAAGAGTGAAGAGGAAAAAAAAAAATACAAAAAGCTACTAAGAGAATTGGGGCTAATTGTAGGGTCTTGAGCCAATCAGCCTATCAGAAAGGGTCTAAAGTGTGTGCCCAAGTCTGGAAAGAAGAGAGAAAAAAAATAAAACCCGTCTTTTTGCCTTTGACATCCATCCCCTCCAAAGCCCTGGTCCAGCTCTACTTTTTTTTCTCTCTGCCCCCTCCTCTGGATCTTCTTCACTCTTCAAAATCTCCCCTCCCTCTACAATAAAGTCCGCCAACTTCAAGTTTGGTCTCGGACATCCAGCTTTGCCTATTGCGCATATTGCTTTCTCTTCTACTTAACAACTACTCACCTTCACTTCGGTCAATCCTTCAAAATGGCGGACGAGGTAAGTCGAATCAATGGTGGCAGCATCATGTCCCTCTTTTTTTTTTTACTGGTGATCGCAAATAGGCGGCGGGAGAGTGCTTAAATTCACCCCGCATCAAGCATTACGCATAGCACGCATCGCCAATGAACCCCGCGATGGCAAAATCATATCCCGTTAATCGCACACAAATTATATCCGTTTCATATTTGTTTTTACCAGATTGCGACCGCTATTAAAGAAAAAAAATTTACTTGGGATTAAATAATCATGATGCTGACAAGCCTCTTCCTCTCCGCAGTTCGAGATCGACAACCAGGGTGACGCCGGTGCGTCCAACACCTTCCCTATGCAATGTTCGGCCCTCCGAAAGAACGGTGCCGTCGTCATCAAGGGCCGTCCTTGCAAGATCGTCGACATGTCTACCTCCAAGACCGGAAAGCACGGTCACGCCAAGGTCCATCTTGTTGGTATTGACATCTTCACCGGCAAGAAGCTTGAAGAACTTTGCCCCTCCACCCACAACATGGAGGTCCCCGTCGTCAAGACCAAGCAGTACAACTTCGTGAGTAGACCGCGGCTAAGATTGATGGATGAAAGGTCGCGCTAACAATATTTGTAGTCCCACATCGAGGATGGTTTCCTTGTCCTTCACGACATGAACACCTCTGAGGAGCGCAGCGACATCAAGCTTCCCGAGGGTGACATCGGCAACAAGATCGAGGCTGCTGATGATGCCCAGACCCCTCTTAGTAAGTTTATTTCGGGTCCGATACGAGACGCGAAGTTTGAGAGACTAACAGGTTTTAGTCGTCACGATTCAGTCCGCTATGGGTGAAGAGGCCGCTATCAAGGCCGACGAGCCCAGCCAGAAGGACTAAGTCTCCCGTTTGGAGACTTAGAGGCTCGTGCGGACGATGTCGGATCCTCAAGCTCTGCTAATGCCTCTGCCAACTTGGACATCACCTGAAGGGGATTCTTTAACTAGGAAACTAGTAGTTAGGCTCGTAGTGGACCGTCGTCCATGGTCGGATCACCTTAGGATTTATTCATTGCCGTGCTATCCACCGTGGGGGAACATGGCGGATCATGGCAGTTTGTACGACAACCCTACAGATCTCGTATCTGTCCCCATCTCTTTTGAGGAACAAAACGATGTGCATTGGGAGGATCATAGCAAAACAGGTTTCCTGTTAAAATGGCACATGACTTGTCCTGCGGGATCTACGATATGATCTTTTTATTATCTTATGAACCTTAGTGATTTCGATGAGCAATCTTACGTGATTGAAGAATATATTGGTATCAAGGCATTGTGCGTGAAGAATACCTACGAACGGCGCTAAGAATGGGGTCGGGATAATATGGCGCATTTCTAACGTCATTTTGATAGACTTCCGATGCCCCTTACTTGGAAAAAAAGTAAGACTGTAAACCTTCAATCCGATCTCAAGCAAGATGCGCCTACTCAGTAAGCCCTTAGTCGATTTCAAGTCGCGGAAGGAAGTCTAGTGTCCAATAATATCTTAGAAATTACGAAATGTGAATAAATTTAAATATGTATAGGTAAAGTTTGTAGTTGGGATATAAGAACCGCATAAATGAACGAACATTGATAAGATTTAGATTTATAAAGCTTTCTGGATGAAAGAGATGGAAAATCGTAAACATTTACCCACTTACGATAATAACACTAAATAGACGTTTATCTCATATGTTGTATGAGACGACAAGTCACAAGTCATAAACAACATGTGTACAACTTAAATTCAACATGATTTTTTAAGAAAAAATCTAACCCCCACTCTTCCTTCAACTTCCCGTCTTCTAAGAGTTACAAATCACTATTTCCTTCCTACATGGCGTTATGAATAATTAGCAGCGGGTACACGTGAAATCCAGACGCGGCCATGGCACCAACCAAGTACCATAAATTCCGTTCCGGCGAGCGGTGCGACGAGTGCGGCGCGCGGCAATGGTACGCGCAGGACGCGCTGCGGTACTGCCGCAACGGCCACCGACTCGAAGGGTTCGCCGAACACGAGGGCGATGAGGACAATTTCGGTACCCAGGGCAGAGTCACCCGTAAGAAGAAAGAGAAGAGGAAGAAGATCGCTGTGAAGCTTTCTGGCGATGAGGGTAGGGAGTTGTATCTCGAGGTGTTGCAGTTGATACTGTTGAGACAGGTGCGCTGGTTGATTGGGAAGAAGGCGTTTCCGGCTGATTTCGAGGAGATTGTCAGGGCGCTTTGGGCGTTGCGGGTTAGGAGTTTGCCGGTTAGGGGGGGTGAGAACGATGATGGGGAAAGGGAGGAGAGTCAACCGGTGTTTAGCTCGATGGGTGAGGGGTCGGGGGACGAGTCTGAAGAGTCTGATGCGCGCAGGCGGTGGAAGCTGCCGAGACTGGTCGATACGCTGGCGTTGTGTTACTTGGGCTGCTTGGTCAGGCGGTTACCTGCCTCGACGGCGGATTTCTGCAGCTGGGCGCAAAGGGGGGAAATTGACTTTCTTGCGGCGGTATGTATGGGTTATGCTTCTCCTTCGCTACTATACGATACGAATTATGCAAGCGTGCTAATACGGCTGCTTAATCTAGTTCAACGACATCCCGCGTAATGTCCGGGACCGTCTTCCGGCGGAATACCACCGCGCTTTGCAGGTTAGAGATCACATCCCGCCGGGGCGACTGCAGGCTGCCGTGCGAGAGCTGGTGATCTCGTACAAAGTCAATTTCGAAACAGTCTTCCCGCCGCTAAATTATGTGCCTATACTTGTGCGATTCATTACAGATTTGACTCTTCCTGGTAGGCTGATATGAATAGAGAAAAAGCTAAGATTATTGGCTAATTTTATATAGCTGAGGTATACATGACGGTCAAGTGTATGACCGAGATATTCAAGGCGAATTATTCTTATCCTACTGGGGGTAAAAGAATTCAGACGATGGATAACCCGGAGGTTCTCCTAATAAGTTTAGTTGCAGTTTCTGTAAAGCTACTCTATCCATTGGATGGCATAGAACGCCCTCCCCGAAGCCACGAAGACCCTCGAAGTCTCAAAGTGAACTGGGCAAAGTGGCAGGAAGTCATGCAAGATGACACGACAGAAACGTCGTCTAATTTACGACGAGGGGAAGAATATAAGGTAACTTCTGATGATGTATTAACTATGGATAAGGAAAAGCTAGACGATTTCATGGACTGGTTTGAGAATATGTGGATAGGGGACGGCGATGCAAAAAGTAAGTCGCTACAAATTTTGTTAGTTAGGCGGTGCTAACTCCTTTTCTAGCCGACGAACGGATTCGAGAACCCTTCGAGAACCAAAAGCGACCTTCTAAGCCAAACACCCTTAACCAAAGGCTTAATACTGGCAGAGATGGTGAACGTATAAGAAATAGATATGAAGCTTTAAATAGTTCCCTGCAAGTACTCGAACCAGTTCCTGATCCTGAAGACCTGGAGAATGGAAATAAGGAAAAGCAGGATCGAGATTTCTGCCCTGTTTGGCGAACCGAGGAGGATCTCCCTGATGCAGCAAAGGTCTTCTACCAAAAAGCAGCGAATATTGCGGCTATACCTTTAGATACACTGATGAAAGGTACTGCACAGGTTGAGAATCGGTTGGCAGCTTGGTGTAATCAGAGAATGAAGCGGGAAAGGGATAAGGGGAAGGGTAAGGCGATTTTGATGGGCGATGATTCAGCATAGTAATATACCAACTTATACCTAAATAAGGTACCTACAAAATATACTTAAGTTGAGGAACGAATGAAAACGACCTTGACATCGTCAATATCTAGAAGTTGTTATAGCACAAGAGTGGGGGCATCGGCTTTAAGATCAAAAGCAAGTACGGAGTACATTGTACATAGTGTGAAAGCTGAAGTGGGTACTGTCGCACAACTGCTAGCGGTTGGCAGAAATTTCCTCGTCAAAGCACCACTTTCAAAAAATAAAAATCAGGTGACCTTCAATCCACTAGGGTTCGTTTGTGCGGAATTTGTAACCCCCACCGAATTTACAAGCCGACATCATCCTCGACTTCTCACCAAACCACTTTATTCACGACAGGAAGCAAAAGTAAGTCAAATTTCACCATATGATCGCAATTAAATATTATAGACTTATAATACTAACTAAAATGTGTTTACAGTGCAGATGTAAGTTATTTCCATACCACGAAATCGAAATGCGCATCGTGTCGCATCGACTACCGACCGAATCGAATGACGACTAACTCGAAAAAATAGCTTCGTGAAGACCCTCACGGGCAAGACTATCACCCTTGAGGTGGAGTCTTCCGACACCATCGACAATGTCAAGTCAAAGATCCAGGACAAGGAGGGAATTCCTCCCGACCAGCAGCGATTGATCTTCGCCGGCAAGCAACTTGAGGATGGCCGAACCCTCTCCGACTACAACATCCAGAAGGAGTCTACCCTCCACTTGGTCCTCCGTCTCCGTGGTGGCATCATCGAGCCTTCGCTCAAGGCTCTTGCCTCAAAGTTTAACTGCGACAAGATGATCTGTCGCAAGTGCTACGTGAGTCTTTCTCGATTTTCGCTCTAGTAGTGTGTAATAGTATTTTGCAAGTCTTTGCTGACCTAGATGTTTTCGTGTAGGCCCGTCTCCCTCCCCGTGCCACCAACTGCCGCAAGCGCAAGTGCGGCCACACCAACCAGCTCCGACCCAAGAAGAAGCTGAAGTAAACGATTCGTCTCTATGTCCCATTTCTTCGGCGTACTGGTTTGGGGTGTATCATGAGCACGCTACGAATACGAATGGGTGGGATAGATATTCTCTCTACCACTGCGATGGATTCTTCTTGCGGGAATTAGCATACTAGGTAGTTCTAGTTCAGTGGCAATGAAAATTGCGATGCACATGATCCGAATATGTGTCGATTATGAAGTGGATGTGATTATGGATGCTGAACATGTGGGATTCTCTCTATTCCACGATGGCTTGATGAATAGACGCCTCCCATCGTTGATTAGATCGTCGCCGTCTAGTGGGACGCCTACCTAGTCTTTGAGAGCAAGTTAAACACAGATTGCCGTATGGGAATTATGAATCATTGCGTATAACTGTCCAATATTATCGGTTCAGATAGCATATAAAGACATAAACTAATTATAGGGGAATTTGATATGCTAAACGAGAGAATATACTAGGTAAATATCTAGCAATCTCATATTCCTATACATCTCCATATCCTCCATGCAAAATACACATTTTATTCAATAAAGAAACGGACAAGGATGTTCAAGACCAATGAGGGGTACTTCGGTACCTCTTAGTCAGTTTCGTTTTCAACCAATCAGACGCCGTCGCTGTAGCTTACACTAAGTAAATTAAACGCGGCCAATGATCGGCGTGCTTCCGTGTCCTTAAACAGCGACGAAGCTCCAGCTTCAACTACCGTGCAAATTAATATCCGTCGACAATATATCGGGTAGCAAGTGCGATTTAGACATTTTTACATCGGTGTCGATATTCTACCAATCAGTTGTCTACTAGGGCCTGACGGGGAGGTAAACGAAGATGTCGAACGCAGGCTACGACGCCGTCGTTGACATCGATGACGAGGTACGTTTCAACTTTCTAGAGCTTGCAGCATAGCATGGGTATCTTGAGGGACGCAGCTATTATACCTACATATATATACCTAAGTAGATACTTTCTATGTAAGCATACAACAACTAACAAGCACACAAACACGCAGGGCGACCTCGGCCACACAGACCTCCAAGAAGACCTCGAATTCCACAACTCGAACTTCAACGACACCAACCGCAAAGGCGCACCGGGCGGCTCCAGCCTCGGCGGCAGCGGTCTCCCTCCCCCGGCAACAGCGGGCTCTGGCTCCGGCTCCGGCTCCTCGAAGCGGTATCTCTGGTCGCTGCACTTCTACGCGCAGTTCTTCGACGTCGACACCTCGAGCGTGCTAGCCCGTTGCTGGGCTGCGCTGTATCCGCGCGCGAACTTCCTCGATGTGCTCGAGGGGAATCCGGATCTGTATGGCCCGTTTTGGATCGCTACGACGGTGGTTCTGATTCTGTTTTTGGGAGGCACGATTAGTCAGTATTTGGCTAGCGAGGGGAAGGGGCCGTTTGCTTATGATTTTAAGTTGTTGAGCGGTATGTTTTATCAAGATCTTTTCCTCTGAGATGGGTTGGGTGCAGTTAGGGGGAGAATAGAGATAGAAGGAAAGGGGGGTATAAACACATGCTAACGAATCTCAAACGTATAGGCGCCGCCGGCCTCATCTACGGCTACACCCTCGTCCTCCCCGTCGTCCTCTTCGGCGCGCTCCGCTACTTCGGCTCCGAATCCGCGAACCTACTCGAGTGCTGGGCCCTCTACGGCTACGCCAACCTGATCTGGATCCCGGTCGCGCTCATCAGCTGGTCCCCCATCACCATCCTCAACTGGGTGTTTGTCGGCGTCGGCTTCGGTCTCAGCGTCGCTTTCCTGCTTAGGAACTTGTACCCCGTGCTCAGCGCTACCGATCGCCAGACCAGCAAGATCCTGCTGATTTTGGTTGTGGCGCTACACGGCGGCCTTGCGATCGCAATTAAGGTACTCTTTTTCGCGGCGGGAAGCCCGGTTTCGGGAGGCAAGGAGGGGGATACACCACCTGCTGCTGGAGGCGATGGACAGAGGTTGTTCTAAGAGGGTGTGTGTTATGTATGTGTATAAGGTTCCAAAGTCTACGAAAACAGAAGAGGATATTCGCCAATATGGCGTGGCGAGGGTCAAGACTGGGCTGACTGGCATCGTGCTTTTCTGGCGTTTGGTAGGGTCGAGAAACCGAACTGAACAGTGTTGTGTACACTAGCTAGTTGATACCTTTTATGTATTGATGTAATATCAACTTGGTCCGATCTACTTGATCTTGTGTCGGTCACTCTAGACTCTTACTAGATAGTATTGTGTCCTATGATAGGTCTTATGCAGTGAGTGCTTAGTTCTTCAAGCTTACCACTACTATCTAATATGCAGGTATGTATTTCACAGATGACCCCGAATAGCCCATCCCCCGATCCCATTCTTTGAATGAGAACTACATAGGTAGGTAGGGAATAGAAAGGGCAAGATACTCCTCATCCCATCATACACATCATATTCATGCCATCTTCATATCATCCCTCATTCCTAATTCCCCATCCCCCTCACGCCTTCCCCTCCCCACCCTTATCCCCCTTCCGAACCTTCATACCCATCTGCACATCCCCCCCATTCTTACACCAATCCAACCAACTCCCAGGATACTCCCCGACATTCTTCCACCCAGCCTTCATCGCGATCTCCGCGGCAGCCCGGCTCCGCACCCCAGCTTTGCAATAGAACACGACCTGGTCGTCGTCGCCCGGCCGCTCGAACCCGAACCGGTCCCGGAAGTCGTCCGCCGAGATGTGGAAGCTGTCCGGGTGCGTCATCATCGGGATGTTCAGGGCCCCGGGGATCCGCCCCGTCTTGTGCAGCTCGTCCGGCTCGCGCACGTCGATTAGGGTTACGCGTGGCGCGGCGCTGGGTGTGGCGGCGGCTTCGGTGGTTGCGCGGGCGACGTTGATCTAGGGGGGTCGTTAGTAGGGGCGTGTGAGAGGCATGGTGGAAGGTGAAGAATGGGAGAGGGTTCGCACCTGCTCGAATGTCCAGAATCGGCTCTGCGGCATGTCCGTCGAGTACTGGGCGCGTCTAGGGGCAATACTGCGCAGAGATCGTGGGCGCGCTGGGGATACTAGGCATCGTAGGGAGGGAGAAGCTGTGCTGAACGAAGATCGCAGAACGTGTGAGCGAGGAGCGGTTGAGGCTACAGCTCTTTCGCCTGCCCCGCGCAAGGCGGCGGTGGTTAATCGTCTCGTCGCCATCGCAATCGTAGTGATACTCTCTTGCGACTGTGGAAATGTAGGTAGCTATGCGCTATATATGTACAATTGTAAATTCAGGAGTGATCACTGATTTATCGACGTCGAAGAATTGAAATATTCTTTCTAAGCTTTTGGATTGGTCAGTTTGGACAAGCTCAGCTAAATTTGTCAAAGTGATGTCAGACCCGCTAGTTTCCATCGGTACGTACACAATTCTATATGGAAGTCCGTATTTTGGGTATATGCGGTGACCTCCAAGGCTGCTACTACGAGCTCCACGGATGGTTTACACAACAGCTAGGATAGGTTACCGAATATCAACGGATCTATATTCGACTCGAAAACGCGATTCTGCATTTCTTGATTTCTGGGCTCCTATGTTACACACCTCATCATTTTGTCCGATTCTCCCTCTTCATTTCTGGTTCACCTATAACATAATCCATCAACCATCTTCACCCCTTCCCTTCATACCACCTCACCAGAATCTGTACAGGTCTTCATGTTTGTTCAAGTTTGGTCTAATTCAGCGCTATGGACATTCTAGCAGTCGTTGATCTCGACCCATCCTCAGCGGTAATCTATATACAAGACTTTATTACAATTACTATGTTTGGTTTCGTTTCTTTCATTATACGATGTCTCGTCTCACCCTCACGTACGCCAAGGTTCAACAAGACCCTACTGGAATACCAGCTTTTTACCATTTCCTCTCGTTGAAAGTCAAAGGACAATCATCCTAACGAAATATTAGTCACGGGATACTTATAAATGAAAGAATACAAAACATACCTTGGGGAAAATAGTAGCGAACACCTTAATCTCGTCAGAGTCAGGTGTCGCGTGGTGTTTCCAGTCGAGTTGGATAGAAGCCTTTCCGACCATAAGGGCCAAGTTAAGCTGAGCATAGTGCTGGCCGAGACAGTAGTGAGGTCCCGTACCGAATACCAAATAGTTTTTGGCACCCTTCTCTTCAGCGTCTCCACTGTAATATCGCTCGGGATCAAAGTCATCGGGGTTCTCATATACATCAGGGTCACGAAGAGCCATGTAGGTAGTTGGGATGATCATAGCGCCCTTGGGAACAGTGTAGGTGTCGGTAACGGGGAAAGCCTTCTTGGCCTTGTAGGGGACCATGATAACAGGAGGGCGCCATCGCAAAAGCTCTCTGACAACCGCACGGGTATAAGTCATCGACTCAAGCTGATCCAAGTTCACAGGGGCATAGATATCACCGTTTCGCACGCGGTAGTTCTCCTCACGAACACGATCTAAGACGTCGGGTCGGTTGGCCAAGACCTGGAACATGTTGGTGGCAGCGCTAGATGTGGCATCCTGAGAAGCGAAAAGGAAGGTGAAAAGGGTTCGAGAAATCTCCATGTCGCTGAAGTCGCGAAGTAGAGGAGACGGCTTCACCATGCCTTCGGTAGAAAGTCCCTTCTCGGTAGCTTCGGTCCACTTCTTGGAGGCGATCATGTCCTTGATCCAGGCATCCATAATACAGGTGATATCACCACCGGCAGCCATGCGAACCTTCGACTTAGCAGCGCATTTGGCAAGCTCGTCCATAACCATACGGGCAGCTTGCTTACCGTACCAGGTTCGGGTGTAAGGGATGATGATCGGGAAGTTGACGAGATCAAGAGCAGCTGTGACAAGATAGTAGTCGTCGGCAATTTTCTTGCAAGCAGAGTCGGGCATATAATATCCAGCGAATGTTCGAAGCGACACCGTGCACATGAGTTCACGGAATTCGTGCATAAAAGGAAGGGGCTTGCCTCCAGCTTCCTTGGTAATGTTGAGGAATCTGGCGAAGTACTGCTTGTAGACTGCCTCTTGGCCGGGAAGATAGCATTCGAGGGCTCTCCGGGTGAAGAGACCGTTCAAGCCCTTGCGGTAATCAACGTGGGCTTTTCCATCCAAGAACACCCAGCTATCCTCTCCAAGGATTTTGGTTGCAATATCGACGACGCATGGTTTCACAAACGTTGGCGAGTTGAAAACCTTCCGAGACAGATCGCGAGTAGAGGCAATGACGACAAATCTATATCAGAGTTTAGTGATGTTGGGAAACGCGTCGCGAATGGGGAAACATACTTATGGAAGATAGAGACGCAGCTCAGGGGACCGCTCTTCCATTTTCCTAAGTACTCCTCGAACTTCGGGTCTAGAGACTCGAGAAAGGGGCCCATGAAAGGCATCTTGAAGGATGGCCCAACGATGGAGCCCTTTTGCATAAAATAGCTGACTATTACAGTTTTTGTTAATTATTTCGATCCCATCGGTACCATCGGAATCTCCTAAAAGACGCGAGACATACTCTGATCATATGCGACAGCTAGGGCGAGAATGGTGAAAACCCATGTCATGGCACTAGTGTTTGCGATAGTGTCAAGGACATAGTCGACCTGAGGAGGTAGGTTGCCCGCGGCGAACTTAAAGTCCGCTAGAGGCGAGGTGAAACTCGTGGCGTTCGCAGCCATGGTGACCTCGACTAGGAGTCGTGTAAGACTACCTTTGAAAAGAGACCGATATGTGCTATATATGCGCCGCGCGACGACTAATCTAGAAGACCGTTCGCAATACAAAGGAGGCTCCTGAAGAGTGTCTCAACACCCGTCGAAGAGAAAAAAAGGAGTGAGGAGGTCAGGAGAAATAGGACGACGACGACCCTTCAAAACAGAGTAGACGTAAGGAGGATAGAAGGGTAGGAGGGTAGGAGGGTAAGGAGGGTGAAGGGGTAAAGAAGGAAACCGAGAAGAGAAATATTGTGGATATCGCAGGGAATACGCTAAATTTTGTTGATTGAGATTATTTGATTATCAGAGGAGAACCCTTTTTTTCTTACTGGCTCATGCCGTTCATACCAAGGTACCCCTGCACAGTTATGTAGAGAAAGATGTACTTCTAAGCACCTTGGCAATGGGAACTCGGTTACAAACTTTAAATATCGGATAGTTCGATATCCGTTCATTCGGTTCATTTGATCTCAAGATTATGAAGGGCTATCTCCATCTCATTGATTGGTCAGCTTAAACATGTGCTTGCCGTTCCTGCTGCAAGAATGTTGCAGAAACTGGTCCTTGTTACCTAAATCGCTTTATTGTTCATTGGGAAGTTACAAGCATCCAAAAAGATGCATGGAATTTTGTACCCTTGTGTAGGTACTTTCTGCCGCTCAGTATAAATCCGTCCCCACTATACTCCAGTCGATAACGGAGACATTTGATTTGTGCAACCAACTATCCGTTGACAGGGCTGCCTTTCCATCACCTTGACATCCCATTTCTAATTTGCTTCGCCGGAAATAGTTTCTTACCGCGAATCCGCAAACTAAGTAGGGATGATACGATGATTTCTCATTCTGTCAAGAGGAACCAGAGAAAGTAAAGATATTATCAAACTGCATCAGCTCATTCGTATACAACACGCAGGTCGATATCAGTCCATTCCAACCGTCTAGCCATCCAAGCCTTCATCAAAAAAGTAAAGAAAAGCACCCCTGTCTTGGTGATGCAATGCAAATCACCTCCGGAGAGCTACCATCGCCAAATTGACCAAATTGAGTTTCATTACGACCGAATTGACCAATCATAAGCGCTAATCTCTCACTCCTCCACTCACCGCTTGTCAATTCGTGGTCCAAGCTTGCGCTTTGCAGAATAGCTAAAATACGAATACGACGGAGAAAGTCCGGATAAGCGGCGCGCATGGCCAAATCAAGGATTAGGGGTCCAGAAGACAGGGGTAAATGTGTAAACAGTAAACTCAATACCTCGATAATACTAGTTATCTAAATTACACCTGCAGCTTCATGCATAAAACAATAAACTATCTTTTAATATCATATTGGATACAGCCTCAGCTTCCCGGCTTCCCGGACTCCCGGTACTCGCGTCATTCTCCACGATGAAAAGAAAACAGCATTCGCGACTTTAGCTCCGCTAGGAGTTATTATAATCGGCCGAGTTGAAACGAACAGAACCTAAGTATCTAGGTACACTAAGAACCATCAGAAAAGTGATTTATAGGTAGTGATTCATGGAAATACAGGACAGGGTACCTCATTATAGCAGTAATGATGAAACTAACTTTAGCATATCATGAATTAATTTCATATTTTACAATATTTTGGCGACTCATTACCTAGATAGGTAGTCTTGGGCCATATTCAGTGATAACTACGTAGGCTCTTCGCTTGCTTGAGGTTTTCTCTTCTTATTTGAAACCAATCAATCGATATGAGAGGAGAGGCATAGAATGAGAGCAATTTGTAATCTACAGACTGATTACATTCACCGCTGCCTTGGCACCTAAGTCGGCCTTGCAAACATTGATGGTATAAAGCTTCAGATGGATACCAGGGAAGCATCACGTATAAAAAGGGGCTCTGCTGAGTCTCGATTTCCAAAGCCATGACCACCAACGAGCTAAGCCATCCATCAACACATCATGGTCCCATCATCGAAAGTTCATAAGACGTTCATCATAGCTCCATTTCTATGAATGCGGCACCAAAAATCCTTTTCAACGATCTAGTTCTCTAGATATCTCAAAGAGGAGTTCTACTATGTAAGCAGCGTGTAAATACTACGAAATTACGAAGGCTAATCTTAGTGTTGCTATAGATTAGGCTTGATACGTAATGTATTAAGTACAGCAATTTAGTAACAAGTTGGTCAAAGACGAAAGATACTACGAAAAGTCATCTGTGATAAAAAGGTTGTAGTTACATTTTGTTGCAGTCGACAACAGGAACTTTTGGTACCTTGTATCGTTCCAAGTGTTCAACCTTTCTTCTTGGTTTGACCTACGATGGCGATGAGTTTGGTTCATACTAGGTCGGAAGGTAGGCTTTGTGTTACAGGCTGGCCTTTATTGCCTGTGATAGATCGCAAGTTGTCCGGCTTGTGATTGTCGTCTTTAGTGGTTTGGCTCAATTGGCAGGTATGAACCACTAAACCTGAGGCTCAATCCCATGACATGACACTTTGCGTCTTATATGCCTATCTATCAACATCTATAACTAGGAGAGCTATCTTTCTATCTCGGTGTGAGTTTGGTATGGTTTCTACTACACTCGAATTAGGTTGGGTTTCGACAGGTCTCCTTTAAGGAGGTTCTCTATGAGAGAGCACAACTCCTATCCGAGGAGGCAATCCCATAGAAGAAAAGGGGGGAGAACTGGTCTCCTTGCTAGGTCCGGGGAGCTTTTCCCTCAGTGTCACAAGCGCGCCTCTTAGAAAGCAAGGCCGTGATAGGTTCACAGGCACCTATCCTGACTGCATCGCGAGCGACTCCCTTATCAGAATAAATACCTAGTAGGTAGGGGCACATATTCCTAGCTCATAAGGGCACCTCAGACGTGACAACCCTTTTTTCTACGCTCGCCAGCGTCCCTTTCTCGGAGAACAACCGACGATGGTTCCTTGGCTATATAGGTAGATGTGGATTATACCTACCTGACCGCTCGATGAATGTCATGTGGACTTTCATAATGTACCTGCTCCTACATGGAAAGTTACACTCACCCTGATATATATTAGTTTCATGATAGTGGTTACCTAGGTAGTTAGAGGGCATACTGATGATCACCCATCTCACGCACCGAGACCTATTGCTACGGTATGATTCGGACGCTTGCCGTCATGTATGAATTGGGGAATGCTTCTATCATCGTGTAACTTAAAATACAAATAGTCGCATTATGATTTCTAACATGTGGCTTTCTTCCGGGACGTGGCACCTATTCGCTTTCAATTAGCAATGCCTTGACATAAGCGTATTCTCATGAAGTTCGTGAAGCTCTCTTCATTACCTACCTGCTGGTACCTACCTAGACCAAATGTGAATTACGAAGTATATATCAATATCTTGAAGACAAAACTCCCGTTGTTCAGAATCAGAAAACCAACAACTCAGAAGTCATAAAAAGCTTGTGATGTAAATGAAGTTGTATTTGAAAAATCGTCATCGGATGCATGACACGTTCCATAACCATCCATCGGCTGCATGTCTCATATCTGAAGTCTTGGCAAAGCAAAATGTCGGTCAAGCAGCGGCACCCATAAAGCTTCGACTCGACCGCGAGTCGTGACGATTGTCTTGCCCTATCCTCTTCTCTAGCCCGATGTAAGAAACCAAATCGAGAAGGAAGTTGACAGCATCTAAACGCGCGTTCTGCGTCTCGGTTAGTGAGTCACGTAGTCGAGGAATTGATGTTGCATTTGCTAAAGACAACTCCATATACGATGTACCCCTGACAAGCTTTATAGCTTTAAAAAGAATGAGGCTCATAGGCGGACGATGCGAACTACCCAGCCTCTACCCGACGAGGTTCGATTGGGAATCAGGCAACAACTTATTACGCCCGTAATCTACCAGGCAACCAGCGTCTAATGCCTGATATTTGCGGCGTGACGCACTTCATCGGTACCTAGACATTAATAATCGGGATTGCGACTCCAAGGACCGGACCGCAGACTCGGAGATCGGGAATCTACCCAGATAGGCTTGGTCTAGACGACTCAAAAGGCTTGGCGGTGAGATACTATTTCTGAAAGCGACATGCATTTCCTTGCGTATACTCGACAGCAATTATTCTGTAGCCTGAGGAAGAAGTCCCTTGCTTCTATTTGCGCGATCTACGATGGTAACCTGCGAGACTAATATAGAGAGGTAGGATTCCAAGTTCCGCAACTCACTACAACAGTTTGAACACGGCCATCTGACTCATCTGTAAAAATGCACCGCCGCGTCATCGACCAACAAGTGCCATATGATACCCGAATAGGTAGTATTCCGGGGAGGAGAGAATAAGGCTGGTAGGGCAGTGAATGTAAAGGCGGGATACCAGTCATTATAGAAAGCAACCCTGTTTATTAATCATGAAGTATTCAAAGTAGGAAGGTATCTAGTATATAATGTTCCTAGTCCCTCTTTAGCAAGATCTCTCTCGTCTCGCTGAATACGAACACTCGAACCAAGAATCAAGATATCAATACCTATACTAGATTATTAATCACACCAAACAAGCGCAGTCGTATAAGCCATCACCAACCCATCGACCCTCAGTAAGCCTATGGAAACAACCCACAACCTCGCACCCCTCATAATCCGTGCGATTTTCCCCGAGAAATCTCACACGAAAGTCAAAGCCAAAACCATGAGCCACACGCAAGACAAAGCCCACTCGTCCGCCGTCCTCGGCGCCATCCTCGACGGCGAGAAGGCGCAACAACAGTCGCAGACGTCATCCGACTCCGCCTCCATATTCTCGACGAGTTCCTTCGGCAGCGCTAAGGCGCTTCTTAAGAAGTCCAGCAAGAAGTCTAGCAAGCCAAGCAAGAAGGACAGTGACTCTGGTTCGGGATCGACTACCGAAGCAGAGTTATTGCGGACCGCGCAGAAGAGTCAAGTAAGAATGGGCTTCTGACTATCTTACCAGTAACCGCGTGTGTAGCGAGTTCTCTTGCCGCGTCTTGAGAATAGCTGCTCGTGGTTGGATAGTGTACACCTACCTAAGGTGTAAGGGCGACCGGTACAAGAATACCGGCCTAACGAACAAAACAATAGGAGCTTGCTCGGCGGTTATTTCGTCTATTTAGTCAGGAGGAGACTTGTATGTCTCTTCCTGCACCAACATCGCGGTCATGGCTGCGATAAGCGCTGGGAAAGCGCACTTGACATCGGGTTGGACGATGAAAAGGAGGATCCAACAAGATTTTGGCGTTTCGGGAATTCTGGGTGGTACATATATGAAGCGTATATCTCGGGAAGTGAGGCAGTCTCTTTTTGCTTACTGAATAAGCAAGCCAGAAAACAAATGATGAGAAGCAATGAATAAGGGGGTATCTCTTGTGTTTCGTCTGCTTACGATCATAATAACAACTATTGCTACCTGATGCGTCTGCCATATACTTCATTAGTAGCGAAACCGCTACACTGTGCCTAAACCTTCGTAGATAATACCTTAGAACGTGTCGTCGAGGATATCCTGGTTCATCTTGACCAAAGTCGGGCTATACTCAGACGAATCCTCCGGCGCCGCACCAGCCGTGATGAGAATATCATCAACAATCCGTTTACTTGCCTCGCGAGCTATTCGTGCCCATTAGCATTCATCTATTCACTCATAAAAAACAAAAGGCGAAAAAAGGTAAGGAAAAAGAGTAAGACCTACCAGGCGTCTGCAAAAGCTTACTCGGCGGCAGCGCAAACTGGATAGTCTTCGGGGGACTGAACGCGCCGAACTCATCATCATCCTCATCGCTCTCCCACGTAATCTCCTCCTTTACCTTTCCCTTCCCTTTCGCCGCCCCAACATCGACCCCCAAATTCCGCCCCCGATCCTTTGCCTCCGCAAACACGTCGCGCGTCTTCCGCGCCGTCCCAGGCGTCTGCACGCTAACCCCAGGTGTTCGAGGTCCATCCGCACGCCCCCTGCCGCCAAGCCGCACAGGCGACATATGGTACAAGTCGCTCCGCAGCTTCGGCGCCGGCATCTCGGGCGAGCTCATCGGGCTCTCGGCCCACAGCGCGCGGCGCGTGCGGTCCTCCTCGCCTTCGCCAGGCCGTCTCGCTTCTCTCTCGTCTTTAACCGGCGACAGCGGACGCGCCCTGAACCCGCGGTCTAACGGCTGTTGCGGCACGCCTTTGTGCGGGGTCGCTTGTAGCCGGTAATTCTTGTCCAACACCCGGTGGAGCAGCGGGTCCTTGTTCCGGCGCGCTGTGCTCTGCACGTCGGGCTCGAGGAGGGAGGACGACCGTGGTGTCATGGACATATTGGGAAGCTTGCCGGTGCGCTGGTTCGGTAGGTCCATCGTTTTGTCTTCGTCTTCGTTGTCAGCAGAGTCGGAGTCCGAGGCGAACTGCGCTTCTTCTCTAAAGATGGCGGTGTCGCCGCCGTATTCGCGCCGGAGTTTCTCGTACGGAGATTCGAAGCCGGCGAATATCTGCTTTGACTTTTGGGACGGCGGTTGTTGGGTGTGTGTTATAGATTTGGTGGCGGGGGGCCGTGGCGTGCTACCCGACATTTCGGCGTCGTCGAGGATAGAGTCGTCAGGTAGGTTCTGGTGGCTTTGGTGCTGATCACCGTAGTTCGAGGGGTCGGCTGTGGTGTCACCTTCAGCGGTAGTGTTATTATAGTCGGACGTGGTCTCATCGAGTGCAGTCTCCTCGGCGGTGGTGGTTTCGTCGTCGTTTGCCAATTCTTCGTACCCCGAAAGAGACACGTTGGCGGATGCTTCGAAGAACTGTTTCCAGAACTGTGGTACAGCAAGTCAATAAATACTCCTATAATTAGGGTTGTAATATGTAGAGAGGTGTAATATGCATACCTGGGAAGCTTCCCAGACGGCCTTCGAGTGCTCGCCATACTGTTCGACGAGAGGTAGAATGCTTGTAGTGACGATTCGGTGTGCTTTGCTAAAATTGAAGTCGATCTCTTGCAGAGTGAGAGTAATTGACTGCTCAAGCCTCTCTAGTTCCTCCGTTAATGTCAGGCTTCGACCTGCAGATGGGCCGGGTCGAGACATCTTTTCGCATTAGTAGGCGTAAAATGAGAGTTGAGGTAAAGAGTGAAGCTCAATGTTCTAAAGAAGGTTCTGAAGTTGCGCGCTGAACAACAATTTACTGGTTCGGGTAGCGGGGTTTTAGGGCTGCGCGTCAGGGAGCGCGATGCGGGGGTAGCTGCCCGGGTGTGGGGGTTACCGTTACCAGGTACGGCACCTACCAAGCAATTAGGTACCTATCTGATGGGTTAAAGTTTAGGACAGGGGCTAGCATCACTTCATAACTTGAACATCCATGGATTAAATGGAAATAATTCTTTATTGGGGTATCTTCAGTATTTGTTTTGGACTCAGTCAAGCTCTGGCGTGCCCATAGTAACCAGACATTTCTAACTTAAGCAGAAGCCTATCAATCGTATTCTCCTTCACTTCTTCACCACGTTTCCCGTCGTCCGTCATCACGTCGTTTCTTGTTGACTTCCCTCCCTTCTCAATGAGACCATGACATACGGTCATGAAAACATCTACCTTCTTCTTGAAAGCATCATACAGCTTCTTAGGTGATGAATCTTGCACCTCATTTTCCCCGTTACCTATAGCTTCAATGTGAGCCACTTTAGAGAACTTGAGAATTACCGCAAATATATCCTCAAGTAATCGCAAAACAGGCTGCTGTCGTTTTCTCAATAATAACGTATTCATCATACGATCTAACATTCGTTCATGTTCTTCGCGGACTTCATCTGGGCTCAGTACCTGCACTCCCTGACCGGATTCCGATTTCGTAACGTTATCCTCTACACCGTCAAGCCAGATTGCGAACCGTCCCCATGGAATCTCGATGCCCGTATCGAAAAAGTATGCAGTTATACTTGTGACGAAATATTGGGCCTCGTATCGAAATCGTAGTGAAGTATTACCTATATCATGCCACTTTGATGTTCTTCCGAGAGTATTCTGAAAGAGCTGCTCGATAACATAAAGCATTCGTAGCACTCGAAGTAGTAATTTAAATATTTTATCGTACTTGAGCAGAATTATTGGAGGGAAAATTGGCGAGAGTGGCGCGGGAGGTTTGTACGATAGCCGGAGAAAGTCCAGTGCTTCCAACGAGCCGGGATCCAAGCATTTATCGATTTCCTCATCTGAAAGATCTCGTACGGCAAAGCTAATATCACCGGGAATATCGTACTTTTTCTCTGTCGCAGAAATTGACTTAGATGAAGGGGATAGATAACTTTCCGCGAGCACACCCATCAAAGCAAGTCGGAGTTCTGAACTTGCCGGGGGCCAAGTATCCCTTCCGGTCAGTCGAAGTCCCATCACACCACCAGTCAAAGCAACACCCGATTTTCTTTCGGCCGTATCCAAGTTAGGGTCAAATAGCGCGTGGGAAAGACGACTGCAAAACACGCCATTCCCAAGCAGGTGAAATTGTTTCTGCAGAGATAGATGATCTCGCAACTGATGTGCGCTGAAGAGCAATTTCATGTATTCACGGTTGATAATCCGCGCCTGGGCCGCAACAAGAGGTCCGAAAGAGTGAAATGGTATTAATGACCAATGTGGCGAGAAATTGGAGATCGTCTCTTTGGCGATAGATTCCTCGTCGAATAACTTAGATCCTAGCACCTTTGATAGGTTATCTTCTTCGGAAGTGCTAATTAGCGGTTTATCGAGAGCTGCAATAGATGCAAGTAGCCGTCCTTCGAGCTGGGCTTCTTCTTGTCCAAAGAATTCTAAGGCGTAACGTCCGTCTGTCGCTTTTTCCGTCATGCTTGTCAATTGGGACGTACTCGTATCCGCAGACCAATGTTTTAAATTCGCAAATAAACGATTCTCATAATCTTTTACGTCTTCTTGTAAGTGTCCGATGGACTTCCAATCAAAATGCCACTGTAAAGGGGGTGGGTTATTCTGTGTGATGAACCCCACCTGGCATAGTGGATGGTCTGGATGATGAGTACGAAGAAGCCGTAGAGTTTTACCCGTCTCGAACATAACAAGAGCTACTTCGCTAGGTACAAACTCTGGCATGCGGGCGTCATCGAGAAAGAAATCGCGCTCATCTGTCTCAAACCCAAAGTCATCCACGATGGTAATTTTTGCGACCTTGACAAATCTGTTCCCGGGGTTCTCTTTGGTCAATGGAGTGCCTTCCTCAGATCTGACCCCTATCCACTTCTCTGCGAATCGAGTCCACGGATTTGAGACGCGTGATAACACTTCACGCATGATCTCACTTAGGAGGACATTGCTATGTTCTAGGGCTTGGGCTTCCCTGAAGACAAGGGATAGTGTTTGCTCATCAGTTTTCGCCTTCGAAACTTTAATTATAAGGATTCTGAAATATGCGAGTACTGATTGGATAGGTCGGATGAGAGACTGAAGCTGTAGGAGAGACCGTGCCTGTCTTGCTTTGACTCCAAGAATATTCTGAATAACTAGCAAAGTCATATCCACGGACGTTGCGACCGCAACTCTGGCTGCACCTGGGTGTGTCTTGTATGTGTCTTGTACATAAGCGGAGAGAAAGCGAGTGTTATTCCCACATTCTAGGCAGAGTCGTTGAATTCCTTGCAGAACTTCAGAAGAATAACCAGATATTCTCATTTCGTCTAACTCAGGGGTAAACTTAGCCTTCTTTTCATCCCAAGAAAAAAAGACCGAGCCTCTACCGAACGCGAGTGCCAGAAGTGCTGTTAGGTAAGGGTTGGTTTGAATGGCATTGCCGTTTGTGTTTCCAACCCCAAGAGGGTCCTCAGCTTGTTTTAATGCGGCATCGTACGCTCCAGGCCCAGCTTCAGTAATAAATAAGGGTGCTGCCTGAGAAATATCCGGGGATAGGAAAACATCCCATGTTTTATATTCGGCATCGGCCCTAGTCGGCTCGTCGTTTTTTAGCCATGATTCGTCAAACACATCAAGGTCATGCAAATTCACGTCATGAAGCGGTTCAGTAGCAGGGACTTCTTCGTGAATTGGGTCCTCAGGTGGAATAAAAGAATTTGGTAATTTGAAGAATCCATCGGTGGCTGCTTTGGCGGGCTTGACACCGATATGACCTTGTCTCGGCTTATCAGATTCCTTAAAATCTAGGTGAAAGAATTCAGTATCCAACCTGGGTAATTGGGTTAACAATTTTGAAGACTGTTCGAAATCCGGAAATGCGAATACGTCGGCGGTGTACTGATTTGCCATCTTGGCTTCGGAATCAATAATTTAGAATTCATTTGTCCCCGATATTAAAACGGTCTTAAGATCTCGTCAAGACGGATTACCGGTAGGTAAGGTTTATGTGTCAAGTTTATAGAATGAGTTGATTGAGTTGAGAAAGAAGGGATCTTGTATGTATCTTGGTACAGCGCGAGGTGTCGCGTACTTAACAAGCCACAAATATTAGTCAAGCCACATCAATTAAGGACGGACTGTCCTCCGCAACTGCCTGCAGTACCTACAGAATCGCTAAGCCACAGGTCCCTAGCTGCTGTAATTGTTGAATTGGGGAAGCTCTAGCTCTAAAGCTTAAGCTCTTTTCAACACTATTCACATCTCATCGTTTTTACCCATACTCGGAATCTTGGAACAATTCGCTTATTTGTATCGAGGCATGTCTTTCTACTTGCTTAAGTGATTAAAAGCTAGAATCAAATATACTGGACATCTCTATTAAAGTCAATTCACTTTGGAGGGTCAACATGCCGCCGAAAAGGAAGTCCAAGGCCAACAGCCTGGCAGAGGTGTCAACGCCAAAGGCATCGTCAACTCCGGTCCGCGATGAAGATGCTATGGATATAGATACCCCGCAAGCCGCAGATACTCCTCGAACTGCCGAAACACCTACAGCTTCCAAGCCGAATTTGCCACCACCATCTGAAATCCTGAACAACTTATGGACCGACGATCAGGAAGCTTCACTGTTTAAGGCAGTTATTCGCTGGAAACCTTCAGGTAAGTCATATGCCACACACCAATTACCATTTGCGACTACGATCTCTAATGTTATCTAAATAGGTATACACAAACATTTCCGCATGATCTCGATCTCAGAACACCTCCGCAACCACGGCTTCGACCCAGACGTCGAGACGCACACGCGCATACCGTGTATCTGGGACAAGCTCCGCCTCTTCTATAACATGGAAGCGATAGACGAGCGCGACAACTCCTTCGACTACGTCAAGGGCGAAGGCGAAGGGCAAGACGAGGAGCCCGAGCAGAAATACAATTACTTCGATCTACCAGCCCACGATTTCCACGACTTGATATGGGAACGCGCAGCGGCTAAGCCTGGCGAGGAATCAGCCCCGTCGGACGCGGATATCGATGTACCGAGCAAACCCGCGCCATCAACGGGCAAGAAGCGCAAGCGCGGCGGCACAAGAGGCACAGCGGATTCGACGGCGGATGCGGCGAGTGTCGCGGGTAGCACCACGACGAAGACGCGGGCGAGCACCGTCGAGGATACGGACCAGGAGACTCCGCTGCCCAGTAGTCCTGCGGCGCGGACTAGAGGCGCCCAGAAACAGAAGCGCGCCGCCGCGAGAGCGAAGGCTGAGAGCGCAGAGCCCGATGTCGAAGAAGAGGTCGAGGAAGAAGAAGAGGTAGTAGAGGAAGAAGATAATGAGGAGGAGGTGGAGGAGGAGGAGAGTGAGAAGGAGGAACCTAGTGTTGCTCCGACTACGAGGTCTGGGAGGGGAAGCGCGTTGAGGGGGAGAGGTGCGAGGGGGAGGGGACGGGGGAAGGCGGGGAGGAAGAAGGGTTGAGTGGATTTTGGTGTGTTTGTTCACGATGATAATGCGAGATAGCGTGATGGGGCTTCGCGAGTATACTTTTGTCGGGTATGGTGTATAGGTTGAAAGACACCGCGAGGGAATTTGCGAGGGATTCCTCGACCGCAACTGAGGCACAGCGTAGCCTTGGAGCGAGGTAAAATCATGCTCACCTAGCTGGACTATATCCTCGCTAACGAACTACTCAGGCAGCTGCGATTTTGACGAGGCTATTGCAGCATTGGGTATTATGCAAACAATATAAATATTTTAGCCCGGGTTTACTAAAACCAAGAGGTTGACCACAAGACCCCTACTTATTGAGTTGTATAAGAACCTACCTACTTGATGGGAATCAACAAGCGACGAACATTTATCTAAGAATTATTCACGAGAAATGTCCAAGTCAACCGACGACTGGATTAACACATTATTAAATTTAAGAGTCAATGATTGATCGATCTTTCGATCACTGTAAGCATATGTATGGTCGTCTCGTCGTCCCTTGCCCTTCTCCATCCTCATACGCAATCCGTCCAATCATATCCAAAATGACATGTCTCCTGCCTCCCGAGCAGGTCTGTACTTATATACAGGGAAATAAACCTATTGCCTCCTATCCTGTCCTTTCTTTTCCTTTCCTACCTGCTATTTGAGGTAGATAACTCATTCCCGGTCCAGCCCCAGCCCAAACCCGTCCCTCTCGAATACCCAGATGAGATGAGATGAAAAAACAACGCCATGGTATCTATACTGTGGTTTGGGGAAAGGAAGTTTAGCTAATTTATTAAGTGTAAAATCGTGGAAATTTTCATTATTTTGTCGTTTTGGGTTTATCGTTATTTTTTGCTTTTCGTTTTCACTTCACTTGAAACAGATCACCGCGCCTCCCCTCGTCCTGGCCCTAGATCATCCTCGCTCTCCACGAATATGCTCTGCCGAAGCGGGCTATTCGTAGTTCCATCCCCGCCGTCCCTCGAACGTTGCGACGGTCGGTGACTTATGTAATCCGTTCCGCCACTTGAGGTGTCCACGCTTGGCGGACTTACTGGCAACGGCGGGCTATTTTGTACATTGCCCCCTTGATGTTGGTGATGGTGTGCGTCGTCTGGGTTTACGGAACTGACAGTTGTGTCGCTGATCTGTCGCAGGTGTCCCGCCTCGCGGTCGCTAAAGCTGCTTACGCCACTGATCACGGTGTTGCGGTTCGGGTTCGAGCCCGCGGGAGGAGGCCTATCCCCGTTATTTGGGCCGCTGTTGCTTGTGTTCGTGGGAATGTCCGAGCCGGAGCTGTTGATGTTGTTGCTGGAGACGGCGATACCGGCGATGGACCCGTATTGCGCGTCGTTCGTTCCGAGGGGCGGCGAGTCGGGTCTTTGCGTGTACTGTGGCGGCGGCGTCCCATGAGAGCCGAAGCTCGCAGCGTGGTCGTGCGATGCGGTACCGCCGAAGGGAAATTGGCTGACAGGTGTCATAATAGAGTGCGGCGTGTTCGGCCCCGAGGCGAAGGGGTTCTGTTTCGGGTCTACTACATAGGCTGAGTGTGGGCTATGGACACCTTCTGTGCCGGTTGATAATTCGCCTGGATGCGGAGAGTCTGTATATATTTAGCAACTAGATCCGAGGATGTCTACGGAGACGAAACGTTAGATAATACTTACCACCCAATAGTTCATAAAATTGCGTATCTGGCATCTCGACGGGTGAGAACATAGCCGTTTCCGGATGGCTTGGTGAGACGCCCCGGCTCTCCGTATCGTTGCATTGCGTGCGGTTGTCATCGGTATTTACCGTTGGCGCTTTCAAATTTTGTATCCAGGACTTGACCTTATTGCCGTTCTCATCTGTTGATTGGTCGCCCCCGGTGCTGTCGTTCTTCTTTAGAAGCCTTCTTCTCCTATATAAGATGATGCCAACGACAACAGCCGTTATGAAGACAAGGCCGAGAACCACACCCAATACAGCACCGACCCAACCAGGTGTACCCCCTCCTCCGCCTCCGCTGTGGGCATCGCCTCGAGTACCATTTCCGGGGCCTACGGAGCTGTAGGGATAATACGTCGTTATTTTTGATGTGTAGGGAGTAGCAAAGACGCTGCCGAGCGATGGTGTGGCCCAACCACTGGGGCCTGGAGTGGTTGCAGTTGCGCCGCCAGAGAAGCTGCCACCTATCATAACATGGATCATCTCAGGGACTCCGTAATCGTCCCAGCTCTTTGGGTCATATGAATCCATCCACGTCGCCTCGGTAAGATTGTAAGCCTGCAACATTGATGGATTGTCACCATCGAGACATTTGGCGGTGTCGCCTTTTGTAGTTGTGGTACCCCCAATGACTATCATCTGGTCCGGATATGGCGTAACGCACTGGTGCCCGGCTCGACCGTGTTCAGGTGTGCCTTGGGAGACCTTCATCCACATGAAGGACGGGAGCGAAAGCACCCATACTTCGTCATTAAAGTCCGAATTTATATCAAGACCGTTATAGCCACCATAATAGTAGATGTTGAAGCTTGATTT
Organism: Annulohypoxylon maeteangense; assembly: GCF_022496945.1. Classification (NCBI taxonomy): domain Eukaryota; kingdom Fungi; phylum Ascomycota; class Sordariomycetes; order Xylariales; family Hypoxylaceae; genus Annulohypoxylon; species Annulohypoxylon maeteangense. The sequence goes on along the minus strand of NW_025953249.1, from coordinate 480,388 downwards.
GTCTTTCGCAGTACCAAGTACAGCACACCCTCTTGTCAATGCAGGGGGGGCATTCTGTGTTGGTTGCCGATACCATGCGTCGCCTGCATAATCATAAATATCAACATTAGACATGAAACCCGGGCTATCTTTTTCCTGTGATCGTATTAGTAAATATTAGGTACCTTTCGAAAATCAAGATGGTTGAACCTACGCTCTGTGCCGGGTTTTGAGATGTGTGATTGGAATTATCATAAGCGGGATATGTGACGCCGCCCAGGACTACGAGTATCCCCTTTTCACCTACGGGAACCCATACCATCGATGGACCCGCACGACTCTGTGTTCCGGGCGGCAACGTCGCATTGTTCCAAACTTCTTGTCCTTGAACAGTCATATCTAGTGACATGAGGGTATTCGAAACAGTTGAAGGGTCATAGGTAGAGTTAAGATTTAGGTAAATTGGGCCCCACGACGAAGATCGGTATCCGCCAAAATACCAAGCTCTCTGCTCAGAAGGGGCATTGGCGGCAGCACCGAAAGCGACATACCGAGTAATGCCATCGGGGAGATCGTCAGTCTGAAATCCCGCGCGGAATGAACGGCCATTGCTGTTATAGTCTGATGCTATGTAACCTAGCGCAGATTCGCCGTCGGGCGGAGAATATAGCGAGGTCGTCATTAATGTACCTCCATATAGAAAGAACTCATTATCGTTAGCAAGCAATGCTCCATTCTTATAGTTAGGCGCAATGTTAGTTGCAGCACCTCCGCCGGGGGCTTTTGATAAAGTGCCAAGTATGGTACTAAAATTTGTGTTTTTGTCGAAGGGAGTACTAAAGTTGAAGGTCCAAATGAGTCCAAGAGGATTGTCTGTGATGAAGTATTAGAGAAAAAATAGCTTATAGTGGATTGAGAAATATAGGTAGGTAGGTATAACATACCGTCTCCTACAAGAGGTGTTGTTATCGTCCCGTCAATATTACCGGCAACGAATCGTTGGTCGCCCCCGTCCAAATAAACGACATCTTTGAGTGTTGCAACTGTCTAGATGTTAGACTTACATATACAATACCATAGTACGACGATAGAATTGCTATCGTGGGACCTCACCTCGAAGACCGTCCCATAGACATAAGGTTGAATTGGCCTGACCATTTATCCATCCGCCCCATCCGCCGCCTATTGGGAGATCCTGGGCGTAGACAGTCGAAGCCAGCAAGCCAGCAGTACAAGCCAGCCATGCTGTTCTATACCGATCCATAATGTGTCTTGTCTCTATGTATGTTGGTTATAGAGAAACAACTACGTGATTAGTTGAAGAGATATTAGTTGCATAGATTGAGGCTCATTTCATGGCAGGGGTAGTATTCAGAATGGAAATCCGTGGGAGTAGGTCGAGGCAAGGTCACAACAACAAAGGAGCCTTCGAGACTGCCTGGTCAATGACAGCTCTGAATTTCATTTGTCGTGATACTCTTGCTAAGGAAATCGCTGAGCAGAATATTGAAACCCGAGAAAAGAGCGAATCAATGATATCAAAGAGGAGGGGTCTTTGTCCAGGGCAACTAACAAAAGAGGTTTACACGGCAACCCCGAAAGCAAGAACGTGGGAATTCGCAATAGTGAACTTAGGGGAACTAAGACAAAAAGATCTCTCAAAGCTACTTGCATACGAGGCAGCTGGTCCAAGTCTTGCCAGTCAAGTGATAGTAGAAGAAACCAACGAGGAGTTCTATCAATGCAACGTCTGAAGGGGTAATTATTACACAACGACTCAAATTGACAAGTTAAAAGACAAAGAAGCAAGTTTTTTCCCCCCTCACATAGATCGAGGCTCGGGTGAGATGTTCCACACTCGTATGGCCGCTGGTGGAGAGTGTACCGGTCTCTCAGTCTGGTTAGGCCAGTAGGTCAGCTCACATCTGGGTTGGTGGTGAGCCTCACCCGTGCTTGCTGATGAGATACAACATATCAAGATTTTACCGGCCATCACCTATTGGATTACTTGCTCTACTATATCGTATCAGTAGGTACTAGGTAGTTCATAGAGCTATGCTGCGACAGCTTGTATCGGGCACTATAGTACACGGCAAGTGAACCGACTCTAAAGCGGTTGGAAGAGTTGGATGAGGACTGGAGTAAGAAGTCAGCCAAGAATCTGTGCAAAGTAGGTCAACTCCATAAGACATCGGATGGACCAAAGATTGTTATGGTGGCGGACCAAAGACACAGATTAAGAGACACACGTAAGAATTATCCCTGAAGGATAAGATGTTCTTATTGGGTCGTTGTCGATGTGATATTCTCTTTGTCCCATCTTCATTGGACGAGTCGTACCCTGGCTGCAGATAATCTGATGGTGGGTAGGACCGTGTTAGTGCAAGTCGACGATATTATGAGCTGTCGATACTACTCAAAAATCAATAGAAGCTAGAATCGGAAGAGATCTTGTAGTGTGGGGAACAGAGGATGCAAAGTGGTGAACACTCACCGGTGTATATAACAATCTAACCATGGCCCAAATATTCAAAATCATACCTGGTAGTTAATGTTAAGCGTTACATAGCCCGGACTCTGTAGCTAACCGAGGAAAAGGTGACGTTACAGACCATAAAGTTTAATGAAGGTTATTGTCGAGCAATTAGCCTCGCTGTCTCTCTTGTTACTTGTTACCATTCACCTGGTAGGTAAGACCTAGGACCTAGGACCTAGGTACCCATACGAAAGACGACCACGAGGGTTTTCCGACGTTCTGGAACTATAGTACCTGTGCAATATAACAGGTAATCGGGCATACTTCAGGTTCTCCAACCTTGGCGAGATCCCACTTTGCCCAACTAAGGCTTGTTGAAGGTGGCTAGTATGAAAATGCCATGAAGTGGGGAGAATATTAGAAAATTCAACGCCGCCTTTCTTTCTTCTCTTTTCTTTTTCTTGACTCGAATGCCTTGCAACTTCCTTGTTTGCACCTAATAGTCTAGGATTGTGATTTGTCTGTCCAATTAGGTAGAGTGATAAGGTGGAGCTCGTAAGGTACATATAGCCTTAATAAGTTAGCGCTGCTTACTTAGCATGGAGCTAAAAGACACTAAGCCTTTTTACACGTCTATTTTTATTTCCCGCTATTTCGTGCTCCCCACCAAATCAGCCCCGCCATTCCGAGCCTTTTTTGACCCTTTCGATCTTTCTCAATTTCTTTCCAAGCTTCGACTCATTCTTCTATTAAGCTTCGTTACCATATTGAAAGTTTACAAGAATCATTTACTAGTCACCCGGCATATTATCAAAATTTCAATTCGTAAGAAATAGCCCGGAGCTGTTCGAAGGCAAAATACATGTGAACGAGCTTCGTTGAAGCTTCTCAGCCTTACTACAACCATAGCCATGGATGTATTGTCGATGATATCTAGCGTTCAGCTGTCTTTCCACCGTCTCGGTATTTCATCGGGACCCAATAATACTACTCATCTCGATTTGGAAAATCCAGGATGCCTACCAGGTACCGCTACCCCACTCGTATGTAGTCTACTTGGTGCTAAAGATTGGGGTGCCACTCGACTCCATCAATCCCTTCAATGGCTTCGATGTCTTTGGCGTTGCATATCCATTTACTCACCTCTAACACTTCGAGTTACCTAGTAGAACAGGTTGCGTTGGCGCTTTCGTTGAAGGCGGTCAACTCATCGCTGTTCTGCTATACTTCTTACCACTCTTATATCAACCAGAACATCTTGACTCCTCGTGCTTCTTAGGTACTTGAAAGCAGCTATACGAATATACGACAATACGACACCCGCCGAATACTGCCAAAAGATAATGCCGAGAGGACAGCCTGCCGGGTACAAACTCGCATCTGCCTTGCATCTTGGAGAAGAGGTTAAAAAAATGAAGTGTCTCGACTTCCCGGAGATAAAAACGCTAGTCTTCGATGCTGCCGATTTGTGTAACGCATGGCGCAACTATCGAATTTCTTAATCTGTGCGCAAAGATGACGGTCTTGTCTCTTCATTGGCTGACTTCAAGCCCAGTTCTGCGAGTGTCCTTCTTCGTAACCCTCTATTAGGCGTCGACAAGTGGCGATCCTACCTAAGAGCTACGAACGGTGGTATTATGCAAGCTGTGCCGTTGTGTACTCCTGCATCTCCCGTGCGATTTCTTCATTTCTTCGTTGGCTACCTGACTTACAGGCGCGGTGCGTTCTGGCTTTGGCCACTCATTTTTCACCGACCCTGGCCCTACCGTTCCGGAAGACCCGCCGAGCACACGTTCTTTCGGGCTTGGCCACAGCTCTAACGGGAGAATGTAAGAGCTATTGTATAATGTACGTATGCGAGATGGTATACACGACATACCCCGCTGTCGTATACGGACCCATAACTTGACCAATCTTTCGATTTGTTATCCTTTCCCGTCCGAACCCACCACTTAGATGGGTTATGCGGCTGCCTTCGTTGGATGCCGAAGAGCCTCGTCGCTCAGATGTCTTGCTAACCTGCACATTCTGCATACGTTGTCATGTAGGTACATACCTACCAGTGCTAGGTCCTACCTCTTATCTGACTGAGGGGACTTTTTGCTTTACCAACCCTGGCACCGGCTTCGCTTATTGCGGTTCCAGTCAAGTGCTTACTTTTATTTGCTCATATGATAATTCATTTTTAACCTAGTTGATAGGTATCTTGTATCCTATGCGATATTGTAATTTTCCTTGTAATTTTCATCATTTGTTTGTCCGCCAAATCCTCGCTTCGCCCTGTCTATCAAGGTCGGGTAGGCTGGAAGGCTGAGCTCCTTTAATAATATCAGTGCGTTCCGGACTTTCTCTATCCGCCGTGAACGTAGACGAAGGAAGTAGGAGATGGCGGACCGGATCCGTGGTACAAACTTTCATGTGGTCATCTCCATCATGCATCCTCACCCGGGTGTGCGATAGGCGGGCTGACAGATTCCTTCCTTACAGGGATTCTTAGTTGCGCACGGCGCCGCGGAGACCTGACTAGAAGTAGAGATATATGTATTGTATACTTGATCTGCGATCATGCTTGGTACCTAGGTATGCTTGGTACCTGCCGGTCCTGGGTAGGTCCCAATGGCTCGTGTTGACATTTCTGCATCTGCCCACTCTCATTCTCAGCCTTATTGATGGCGCTATCCCTCTTTCCAAGCTTTCTGGTAGCTTTCCTTTTCATGGAACCACGTTTCCTTCAGCTCTCGTTTTTTATGTAAGTTGGTCGCAGCTAGTCATACGGACGGAAAATCATAACTCGGCTTGATTTTTTAAGCTAGGAAGAGCTTCCTAGCTGCTTGTTGCCGGGCTGACGATTGCTCATTAAAGTTGTGCTGTGAGAAAATCCTTCGAGGTACAGCTTGCCAGGTTCTTGTCCAGTCAGCTCACGAAGCCGTTGTCCCGTTGGATATTCGGAGTTTCTAGCTGGAGGAATCTGAGAGCTTCGCTTACATAGCTAGCTTTCGTCCCGACTATACATATAAGCTAAGCTAAGAGCTCTAGATTGTTTACTTCGTCAGTCGCTTATCGCCCAAACTCCTCGTTACGCTCTTAGCATAAGAGTCGCTCGCTTATACGGACGGACGGACAGACGGACGCTCGCTACGAGGACACTCGTTGAAAATTAGGACCAATTCAAAATCCCGAGTCATCAAAGAACCTATCTCGAAGCTCCTAGCTACGTTATAATGGTTCGAGTACAATGTCTTGGGGCATTGTCCCTCGCCTTGGCTTCAATCGCGAAGGCGTCTTATTCAGAAGCCCATTGGTATCCCACGTACCCCCACAGCAGCGAATGCGAAAAGGAGACTGTTACCGAAACAAAAACAAAGACTAAGACCGAGGTTGAGACTTGCTATGAAACGACAACGGTCTAGTAAGTATAATGAGGGAAAAAAGCGTGAAGCTATTGAGCTAACATCTATTGCAGTGGAGTCAGCACAGTCTTCGCTACTGTTAGTTATGGATATACGGTCACAAGCGACGAGTTCATTACCACCTCAGTCACTTTAACCGAGACCGAGACTGAGGAAGAGACGATTACAGCCTCTTTCACTCTCACTAGTGAAGAGACGACAACACAAACTACTACTTACACGTCATTAGTCCCCACTGTTACGACGGAGGTCCTCACTTTTACAACTCGGATCCCGACTACAGTTGTCTCTGAAGAGACTTTGACTACAACAGAGTACAGCACGTCTGTTTATACAAGTGTGTCAACATACTCGACAAGCGTCTTGTCGACACTCACCAGCATTCTAACAACGACTGATGTGTCTGTCTCCGTTTCGCCGACTACCTCATTTGTCACTCTCATCTCTACCACCACATTCCTCACGGTTTCCGAGGTTACGCTTACCGATTCGGTAGTGAGCCCTACGACGTTTACTACAACGCAGCTTATTACGAATGTGGTTCCAACTACCATAACTGGTCCTCCGATCACGATCACGCAAACTCCACAGACCGTAACTGTGTCATCCGTTATCACTGCCGTAACTACCTGCACCATCTCCTCTGATGCCCCGAGTGTCACGGCTCCGACATATGATGTGACCTCCAATTTAACTTGGGGATGCCAACCTGGATTTATCTGTTCACCTCCAATGGAGAATGGATGCAATGTCTGGGCAACTCCACCAAACAGGTCATATGTTTGCGAAAGCTTGAGCTACTGTAAAGAGGCTCCGGACTATATCGCGGTTCGTTGGCCCAATTTCGAGACGGGGCACTATGAAACTACCCCCGGTTACTTTAATCTTGCGCCACCTGCTTTCGGGTTGAGCTATGATGTGTTCGCTGTTGAAAATATTGAGACGACCGTAACATCGTCGGGCAAAACCTACGTTACCACTATCGAAACTGGCAACTGGGGTTCCCAGGCAAGTATTACCGCCTTTTCAACGGCCATAGACAGCTATATCCCATACAAACCGGTCAGTAAACGCTCACCTACGCTACCGGCGTCTTGTTACGATAGTTGCAACAGCGCTATATTAGAGGCCCAGAAAGTTGGCAAAAGCGCCACCCTTTGCAACGAAGGTTCTATATTCCGGTCCTACATGAATTCCTGTCATAATTGTGCCGCAGAGCAAGTAAACTGGGAAGATGCAACCAGGGATTACCTAATACCTACTCTCGGCCAATACCTCGATTATTGCAGTGCGACCAACCCTGTTCCTGTCCTGAACCTAACTAGTCCTGCAAGTGAGGTTACGACCACCGGCGCCGGTGGTTCTACGGTTATTGGAGGTTCGGCGGCCACCACGACTGGCTTTTCAGCTTTGCCCACCTCTAATTCAGCATCAGCAACTTCGTCGGTCTCCCAAGTTTCCTCAACTTCTACTTCGCCTGTCTCATCTAATACTTCGTCTATCTCGTCTACTACTCCGTCTATCTCGTCTACTACTTCGTCTATCTCATCTACCAATTCGTCAATTTCGTCTACTTCTCTATCAATTTCGTCTAGTTTATCTACCTCGTCAGCATTGTCGAGCTCTTCGGAGAGTAGCGCTTTGGCGACTTCCGAGAGTAGTAGCTTTATACAGACCTCGAGCGGAAGTTCGAGTGCTAACAGCATCAGTACTAGCAGTAGTGCCGGTAGCAGCAGTGGCAGCACTAGCAGTGCCGGTAGCGGCGGCAGCAGCACCACTAGCAGCAGCTCACCTACGATCACAACGCCTGCTACAGTTCCGGGAAACACCACCGCCCCGTCTACAATCCCCACCGCTGGGGCCCCGGCTGTCGCCCTGAGGGGCGAAGCTGTGTCGAACTCCATCCTCGCCCTAATTTCACTCTTATTCTTCATCTGATGCTCTCAGATACACTTAATGTTTGAATATAGTATAACTATTAAAAAATAACAATATAAACTTTCAGTTCATATCTATCCTTCTGGCCAATTACATTTATAAGGCCTAATGATACATTAATGGCGGTTACACGGTGGGCGGGTTGGGCATGACATTGGTTGGCTGAAGAGCGTGTATGGGTTCACTCATTTTCACAATCTCTGGTGGCACGGCAATGGTACCTATGTCTTAGGTAGTTGCACCATTGGGCATAATACGGAATTGGCAAAAAGGCATACTCATGATACCCCTGGGGTTGCTACGCTCCTTATACAAAGACCCGACACGGCTACACGCGATTGATGATTTAGCATATTTCGAAAGGAATTAGGAATTTTCCTAATGGGCTTAATGGACTTGACTGAAGTACATTTGGTGGGGGAGGAAGATGCAGACGAGCAGACCTCGCAATCGGTTATACATACACTTCGATGTACATAATTGCAGGAGAGATTGGAAGTGGAGTGTAGTCTACTAAGACGGCATTCTACTAGGAAAGGTTACGGCTAGGAGTAGTGTATTGTTTCTCTGGCTCCTTCGCCAAATGTTGAGGAGCAATACATTCTTCAGTGAAACGAAACGGTTACTCTAACTTAAACCACTGTGTGATATGAAAGTAATGATCTAAAAGGGGCAAAAACTTCGGTCTGCAGTTAAATTATGAAAAGACATGCATAATCAGGTACCTAGTGAGTCTTTCTGATTAACCACATATTTCCTCACAAAGGGCGACGTCATCTCACCTACTCTACTCAAGTAATCCTAGCTCAAAGAACCATATTTCTAACCGCCGAACTGTCGCTCATCCTGGGACTCTCGTCAGCGCGCGAGCTGTCGACTATTGTTCCGCGCAGCAATTCCTCTTCCATAGCGGCGCCCGGTCCAGACACCTTGGGAGTCTTCGTCCTCGAAGGCCTGTGGTACTAGCTCCTTTGGTATGCTTTACGACTACGGCAGCTCAACCTCGAACTGGAAAGGCTTGATGAGACATATGATGCTAGGCCGTTCACAAAGGGTACGACGAAGCTGTATAACAGCGGTACACAGCCTTATCCTTCTATGACCCCTAATTGTGGTGCCCGGACGTAACGTTCTTTCGCTCGAATAAATGAATTGAGTTGCTATGGCGGAATTGCGTTACTCTGTAGCCTTCTCCATCCTCCCTCATCCTTCTTCATGGTAGACTCCGCGGATATTCCTGCTTGTATACAATACAGCAGAAGGAAGCACGAAGTAGGTTGCCGAACGCAAGTCTTAAATGCCAATCTCAGAAGAGGTAGCAGAAGAACTGAGACGTTGCGCTTTATTTCTAGCGTTGACTTACGCGCCTGCTTCTGCGTTGCCGTCCCACAGGACCTCCATGATGGCCAAGGCGGAACCTTTCGGCTGGATAACCTGTTTCAACAGAAAGCGCGTGTCCGCTTCAGTGATTAAGGCCTTCCACTCGGTCACGGTGCGCTCACGCGCGTTGAAAATGGCACCCATGTTTAGATCTGCAGATCTAGGCCGTGTTAGTAAATACGTAATTAGATATGGAAGGGGACAGACAAGAAAAAAATCATGTACATACCGCAAATTCCTCTCGCGCCAGAGAGGAATCTTCCGAGGCTCTGGCATGCAAGTCTCGTTTATCACGACACGAGATCCTTTCTTAAGAACAGGCACAAGCGCTCTGAGGACTAAATCACCCGTTTAGTCAGCCCCTTGCAATTGAATCGGTAGTACTTGGATGTAGTTATAGGAAACGTACGGTTAATCGCGTTCTCATCGGACCAATTATGCAGTACCCAACGTACGTAGTAAACATCCGCGCCTTGGACGGGCTGCGGTTGAAATAAGTTGTGCTCCATGAAGACGACGCGGCCGCGAAGCCCAGGGGGCACTTCCTTTTCGGCACCCTTGATCACATGTCCAAGATCCTGTACAGTCGCGCGCAGACCTGGAAACCGGCCCGTGATGGCTATGGCGATGTGACCGCGCGCACCACCCATATCGACAATATGTGCGTTAGGTCCGAGCGAGCCCCAATCATAGTGCTCAACAATGAATTTTGGATTGTAAGCCGGGCTGTTGGCGAATGTCTTCATTGTACCTGAGAAGCGCACTGCACGTGCGACATCGTTGGCAATGATGTCGTAGAACCCGCCACCCCCGTTGTTAGCTAGAGCGAGGGCCTTAGGCAAAAGGCGATCATGTTAGGGAGAGATAAGACAGATACACCCAAGAAGAGGGAAGGTTTGGAGCACATACCAATTGTTTGGGACTTTGAGAATCGGGCCATTTAGTGACTGTATTAACTATCTGTTAGAAGAATCGTAGACTGGTCAGCTTCGCTTCTCGAAGTGAATACGTGCTAAGATAAGCTCACTTTGAGAGCGGTAGGCCACATCTCTTCGCACCCGCCCTTGAGCCAGTTGCTGGCATCGATGTCCGTAAGAGCCTTGGAGGCCTTGGTATGAGCTACCATGTCCGGCTCAGGCTCTTGAAACACACGCATAGTCATGGCATATCGCAACATCCGGCGCGTCATGACCGGGCCTAGACCGGTCGTCTTCGCAATATCGTCGAATGATATCTGACCTCTCGCGGGGACCAGATTTGCAATGTCAAAACGACTGATAGCTTGGAGACAGACCGTATTGTTGTGCTGGAGGCCGGCGTTGGTCAGCCAGCTCTAGACGTCGAACGGAAGGGAGAAAGAAAGGTCGATGACTCGAAGGCTTGGAGCACTTACACTCCCATACTTGTAGATCAAATTAATCGGCTGTAAGAAGAGGTCATGAAGTTCAGCCGAAGCGTCGAGGATCTTGTCCTGTAGATCAGACAAATCGGGCGGTATGGAGGCCGGGGTGTCCTCATCGAAAGACGGCGAAGGATGATTCTTCTTAGAGAGCGCCGCCTGGACCTCGGTGACAGAATCACTAAGAATTCTGACAAGTTCAATGATGCGTGGTGTCATTGTCTCCATATTTGCTTAACGTGTGCTGTGTTGATTAAGCAGTGCGGGTTTGTTGGATGGGCTTTTTTCACCTTGAGGGAATCTCGAGGGAGTAAATACATCTATATACTACCTACCTCTAGGTATATATGCCCCGCCAACGCTGCTTATCTACCTCCCTTACCTTTGCCTTGTGTGGCTCCCGGGGTGGGGAAACAGGCGAGGCTGTATATGCATCAAGATGTGATTATGTAGGTTGGTCTCTACCTGTATGTACCAAGCACCTGATTATAAGTACCTACCTATGTACCTTACGGACGATGATGATGATAGGTCCATAGAAACCAAATACTCGTTTTAGAATAAAATCCATAAACAAGGCCGTCCCAAGAGAAAGAGTTTATGAGATTCATAATGGCTTCTTACAGTGGGTATGCTGGCCGCTGCCTTGCGCGACTTGTTGTCTCGACAATTTTCTTTGAATACGATAGACACTACCGGTCAGCAGGCCAACTCGCCTCCCGATTCAACGGCCTTTGAAGGTTACGACTCGATCGTCACTCTACGACTAGCAGGACATAAGACGCCGCTCTGGCTCGTAAATTCGGGCGTTGGCGAAGTGCTAGCGTCCATCGGCCCGATGCAGCACTTGAGCGCAGACGACCGGCCTGTGTGGGGCCAGCGCGCACCAGGCTTCGACCCGACCCAGCGGCGGTTCCGCTCTATCGCCGAGGCCGTGACGTGCTACCGGACAAACATGCTGCGAAAACAGCCCCGTGGCCCCTATGCCATCGCCGGTTACAGCTATGGAGGCATGATGGAGTGCTTGATATCTTTTACGCCATGCCTCTGCGCCTGAGAGGAATGGCTGCATGGAAAGCTAGCGCCATAGCGCGAGTTTCGTCGCTCCAACGTCCGTTTCTACCCTGTTGGCGGTGCACACAACACCATGCTTCATGTCGAGCATGTTTTGCTACGACGTTGAAGATGGTACTGCGCGACAGGGGCTTGTAAGGAAAGGCACAAATTGAGTCAAGACATTGATTGTTTGAATGCGCATCATTGATTTCTAGGTGGTAGGTACATAGGTACACATGATGTTATGTTCGAATTGCGATAGAATCGCGAAGAAGATTTAGAAATGCGCCACCATTATTACGCCACACATATGACTGGATTCCACCTGCAGATGAGCCACTATCTGACCCCACCAAAACGGAGAATGATTTGCTGAGAAATCAGCTGGTCAAAACGTCAGTCAGGCACACCCCGCGGGCTAACGTTTAGCTGTACACTGTAGGCAAGAGCTTCCACACCTTAACCTTTTCAACATTCGTCAAACTGCAGCTTCTGTAGTGAGTCGAACCGTGAACTATTCCGAAAACAACTTCCCAAAAACATTCACTGCCTTATTCTGAAAGCTGGTCTTTTCCTCCTCTCATACCAACCAGTCTTTTTTTCCTTTTTGGACCAGCTATCCAACTACGTCATCTCGTATCGTAGAGTATTTACTTGACAGATCGATCGGTCAGCCTCGTTCCAGGTATCGGTGGTGGGGTTGTTAATTTGGGTACATCGTTCATCTTTCATCCTACCGTCGGGCTACCTCATCTTTATCCTCATATTCACAATCCTTCTTCCGTAGCCTGCGCGTTTGTATCTCCTAGTAGCAGCATAGAGGGCTCCACTAGAGCAAACATCGCCAAGCTGGGGAAGCGAAAACACGAGAACGGAGAGTTGCCTTTCTCCCCTAAGAGAACCATGACCGTAAGTTGATATATGTCTATCGATCTAATCGCTATTAGATATGAAACCATCCATCCATCTATTTCATTCCTGATACTAATTTTTATCTATCAAATTTAGGATACCAAAATGGCTTCGGGTATACCTGAGGTCGACCTGGTCACCCGTGTCCAGGTTGACAACTCCGTTGTAGGCCAGACCGAGATCGACGAGTCCCTCTACAGTCGACAGCTCTATGTCCTTGGCCACGAGGCTATGAAGCGCATGGGCGCTTCGAATGTCCTCATAGTTGGTTTGAAAGGTCTTGGTGTCGAGATATCCAAGAACATTGCTCTTGCTGGTGTCAAGAGTTTAACTCTCCACGACCCAACGCCTGTTGCGATCGCCGATTTATCCTCCCAATTCTTCCTACGCCCGGCCGATGTTGGAAAGCCTCGCGACGCAGTCACTGCTCCTCGCGTGGCTGAACTCAACGCCTATACTCCTGTCGGCATTCATGATTCGCCTAGGTATGCGAAGCAAATCATCCATCTTACTAAACATGTCACATGCTAACCTTTTGATGAACAGTCTTGGCGAGAACTTCTCCCAGTTCGACAAGTACCAGGTTGTAGTCCTCACCAACACCCCCCTCAACCTTCAGCTGGCCATCGGCGATTACTGCCATTCCAAGGGCATCTACTTTGTAGTTGCTGACACCTTCGGACTTTTTGGCTCCATCTTCTGCGATTTCGGCGCCAAGTTCACATGCCTCGATGCGACTGGCGAAAACCCTATCAATGGAATCGTTGCCGATATTTACGAGGATGGATTGGTTTCTGCCCTGGACGAGACGCGTCATGGATTAGAGGATGGTGATTATGTTACCTTCTCCGAAGTCAAGGGTATGGAAGGCTTGAATACTGCTGAGCCGAAGAAAGTCACAGTGAAGGGCCCTTACACCTTTTCTATTGGTGATGTGTCTGGATTGGGTCAATACAAGGGTGGTGGCTTGTTTCAGCAGGTCAAGATGCCCAAGTTTATTGAATTCAAGACAATCTCTACCGCCTTGCGCGAGCCGGAATTCGTTGTATCTGACTTCGCCAAATTCGACCGACCACACCAACTCCATGTTGGTTTTGAGGCGTTGCATGCTTTCGCCCAATCACAAGGTCGTCTACCCCGACCAATGAACGAGGAAGATGCCGCCGTCGTTGTTGCGTCCGTGAAAGCCTTTATCCAGAAGGAGAAATTGGATTTCGAGATCGATGAGAAGCTTATTAAAGAACTCAGCTACCAGGCCCAGGGCGACTTGAACCCTATGGCCGCCCTATTTGGTGGTCTAACCGCCCAAGAGGTTCTCAAAGCCGTGTCAGGAAAATTCCATCCTATTAAGCAGTGGTTCTACTTTGACTCTCTAGAATCGCTTCCTACTAGTGTTTCTCGAACGGAGGAACTATGCAAGCCGATCGGATCTCGATATGACGGTCAAATCGCAGTATTTGGTAAAGAATATCAGGACAAGATCGCGAACGTGAAACAATTCCTCGTTGGCGCGGGTGCTATTGGATGCGAAATGCTCAAGAACTGGGCAATGATCGGCTTAGGCGTCGGACCCAAAGGCAAAATCACCGTTACCGACATGGACTCGATCGAGAAGAGCAATCTTAACCGCCAATTCCTATTCCGCCCCAAGGATGTCGGTCAGATGAAGAGCGATTGTGCGGCCAAGGCTGTCGAGGCCATGAACCCCGAGCTTGCGGGTCACATCGAGTGCTTGAAAGATCGAGTTAGTCCCGAGACTGAGCGCATCTTCAACAAGACCTTCTGGGAGGCTTTGGATGGCGTCACTAATGCGCTTGACAACGTGGAAGCGAGAACATACGTTGACCGACGATGTGTTTTCTTCCGTAAGCCTTTGTTGGAGAGCGGTACTCTCGGTACCAAAGGCAACACACAGGTTGTTCTTCCCATGTTGACCGAATCGTACTCGTCATCTCAGGATCCTCCCGAGGTGTCGTTCCCCATGTGCACCTTACGAAGTTTCCCCAACAAGATCGAGCATACTATTGCATGGGCCCGCGAACTCTTCGAGACTTCCTTTGTAAAGTCTGCTGAGACTGTCAACCTCTACTTGTCCCAGACTAACTATCTGGAGACAACACTGAAGCAAGGTGGCAACGAGACGCCGACTCTTGAGACGATCCGTGACTACCTCGTAACGGATAAGCCTCTAAGTTTTGAGGATTGCATCATCTGGGCAAGGATGCTTTTTGAGAGACAGTATAACAATGCTATCCAACAACTCCTCTACAACTTTCCCAAAGACTCGACGTCGTCCAGCGGCACTCCCTTCTGGTCTGGCCCGAAGCGTGCCCCCGATCCATTGAAGTTTGACCCCAAGAATCCCACCCACTTTGGTTTCATCGTTTCGGCCGCTAATCTCCACGCTTTCAACTACAACATTAACACTAAGGGAGTAAATGAGAGTCTTTACTTGAAGGTGTTGGACAACATGATCGTCCCCGACTTCTCGCCCGACCCAGGTGTCAAGATCCAGGCAAATGACAACGATCCTGTAAGTTTGCGCCGTTTAGTGGATTTATGATAGATGATGACTAACCTTGTATGTAGGATCCTAACGCCGCGAACAAATCTGCATTTGATGATAACAACGAGATACAAAAGATTATCGACAGCCTCCCTGCCCCCAACGAGTTGGCTGGTTTTAAGTTAATGCCCGTTGAGTTCGAGAAGGACGATGACACAAACCATCACATAGATTTCATCACCGCAGCAAGTAATCTACGAGCAGACAACTACAAGATCGAGAAGGCCGACCGACACAAGACCAAGTTTATCGCCGGAAAGATTATTCCGGCCATCGCCACCACGACCGCGTTGGTCACCGGCCTTGTAGTTTTGGAGCTATTCAAGATCATCGATGGAAAGAAGGATATCGAACAATACAAGAACGGCTTCGTCAACCTTGCATTGCCTTTCTTCGGTTTCAGCGAACCGATCGCTAGTCCCAAGGTCGAGTACCTGGGACCGGACGGCAAGGTAACATTGGACAAGATCTGGGATCGATTTGAGGTGCAGGATATAACATTGAGAGAGCTCCTCGACGATTTCGAGAAACGGGGTTTGACCATCAGCATGCTGAGCTCTGGGGTCAGTCTTCTCTACGCCAGCTTCTTCGCTCCTGGAAAGTTGAAGGAGCGATACGGCTTGAAGCTTAGCCAGCTTGTTGAGTCGGTATCCAAGAAGCCGATCCCGGATCACCAGACGGAGCTCATCTTCGAGATGGTGGCGGAGGACTTAGCTGAGCAGGATGTGGAGGTCCCATACATCAAGGCTATCATCCGGTAGATGCGTGCAGGATTTTCCATCAATCTCCCAATCATCGAGGCGTCTAATTGTCGGCAATGAAGGGTGCTTAATACTGCCCACCCGTACGGTTTATTGAGGCTTAGCTCCACAGATCACGGCACGGGTATCCTGTCTTGTACGTTACGGACTTAGCATGCGCCGTTTACTCTAGGTATTAGTCTGGCGGCAATAGGTCTGCCACAAAGTGCTTAAGACAAATAGTAGTAAAATAGAGTTGTTTTTGCTCCTATCTCTTTTGGCAAGAGATCAAATTGGTGACTACGTTCTTTTCGATTCTAGTAATTAGTAAAATGTGCTGACCCTTACTCTATAAAGATCTCCACATGGTTTCTAGCCCCGCCATACTAGTTGATTAGTAACGATATGCTAGTCCTCGCTCGTTCGGGGAATTGAATACGTCACGATCCGTAATCGTAGTATAATGATGAATAAGGGGAGATCGTGACAAATCTTCTACACCTTGACAGCGCACGCCATATTCGAAACTCCTGATTCGAAGATTCACTTAGCTTTTCAAGTCAGGAGAACCTCGCAAGGTAGTAGTATATAAGTAGAGGTAGCACCTAAGGCTTCCCAAGTTGGAGAAGTTGGAGATCCCCGCATTCATGAACACAGCTCGCTCTTCTGCGCTCTACCGTGTCGCGCCATTGTCGTCATCGCCGAGATCAATTGCAAACTCATCGCTTTCAACATTTGTATTTAGAAGAGATATTATCATTCCTAATAGAAGAAGGATCTCGTCAATAGCGAGAAACGAAGCACGACTTGGAGGAATTGCTGTAAACCCTTCTTTGAAGCTTGCGAAGAAGCCGAACAAACAGATTAGAATGGTGGGAGTGCGATTAAATTCTGGAGAGCCAACTGCTAATATGAAAAACAGGCTTCGAAAATTACTGACTGGGTTAAGCCCGGCGACAACAGCGGAGAGTTCAAGCGTCAGGTCAGCTCGTTTCGCGATTGGATTTCTAAAGAGCCCGGCGCCAAGTTCCCGCCTGAGAAGGGTCGGTATCATCTTTATGTTAGCTATGCTTGTCCTTGGGTATGCAATTCCCCTCTCTAAAGTTTTGTGCGAATCTGAGAGAAAGTTCGTTAACAACGTCAATCTATAGGCTACAAGGACTTTAATTGTGAGGAAGCTGAAGGGACTAGAGGACTTTATTTCATTCTCTAGCGTCCATTGGTACATGGGGGAGAATGGTACGTTTTAATAAACCCATGGCACCTTCTAGAGTTCGCCACAGAGATGTGTATATGCGAACTAAGGAACTAACAGCTTCTCAGGATGGCGCTTTCCCACCCCGGAAGACACGGACGCCGCAGGCGAGAATGTGATCCCGGACCCGGTCCCGGGACACGAGAAGTACACGCACATACGGGAACTCTACTTCGCGGTTGACCCCAACTACGGAGGGCGGTTTACCGTGCCGGTTCTCTTCGACAAGAAGACAAACACGATCGTGAATAATGAGAGTAGCGAAATCCTGCGCATGCTCAACCATGTGTTCGACGACCAGCTGCCGTCGGAGTACGCCAAGCTCGACTTCTACCCGGAGCCGCTGCAGTCGCAGATCGAGGAGGCGCATGGCTGGATTTATGATGACATTAATAATGGCGTGTATAAGAGCGGGTTTGCGACGACGCAAGAGGCGTATGATCGTAACGTCACGGCGCTGTTTGACGCGCTAGATAGGGCGGAAAAGCATCTTGCTGAGACGGGCGGACCGTTTTGGTTTGGGGATAAGATTACGGAGGTGGATATTAGGCTGTAAGTCTGCGCTCAATTTAACGGGTACTAATCATTCGCATATACATAGAAGGAAAAACTAACCTGGAGAAATAGATTCCCGACTCTCATTCGCTTCGACCCGGTTTATGTCCAGCACTTCAAATGCAACTTGCGCGACATCCGCTCGGGGTATCCGCTCCTGCATCTGTACACCCGGAGACTGTACTGGACGCATCCGGCATTCAAGGACACGACGAACTTCTTGCATATTAAGAACCACTACATGCGCAGCCACACCCAGATTAACCCGCATTCTATTACCCCCTTAGGCCCTGTTCCGGATATCTTGCCTTTGGATGAGGAGGTCAATGCTGTAAAGGCTGCTTTGGCGAAGTGAAGAATTAGATGGAGGGTTGCATGAAGTCGCGAGTGAGATGTTTTTGGACGGTGTAGTTTACCTACTGTGATCTAGTTAAGTGGTACCTAAATCTAATATCTAGATCTACTTTGTCTATTATCTCTGCAAGGGATTCAGTTCGAATAAACAAATATGTGTCGACGGATCTTCGACGGTACGCATTTAATGACTGCGAGCTAAAGATTCTACGAAAATAATAGGTACTTCCAAGTAGTCACAGCAAAAAAAGAAATGGACGAAGTCCTCAAGCTTCAATAATACGTCTTCTTATGAGGGGCATGCATCATTAAGTACAAACCGAAACTCCCGTGCTAAGTATTCAGAACAGCGACAACCCTCTCCTTCATCCACGATCTGGTGCTCAGTGCAGCTGCCAAACTCCGGGTATGTCCAACCTGTCCAATCCACAAAACGTGGAACCCATCAAAAAAACCAAATCCCCATTTTCCATACCCCTAAGAAGACGTTGTTGCTCGTGCCTGTACGTGCGACTCTATGTACCAAGTACCGAGAACGTTGGCGACAAGTAGGCTAGACGCCCAACTAATGTCGACGCGGCAAGATCGCAGAAGCCGAGCGAATCAAGCCGCCGATTCTCTCCTCGATGCGGTCGACAGTGCTCTCGGAGGCCTTCTTGTCGCGCTCGTCTCCCAAGTCGAAGTGGTTATCATAAGCCGCCTTCCAGTTCGTAGAGATCGGGCGCGGGGGGCGGCGGAAGTCGCCTGCGGTCTTGGACTTGAAGAGGCCGGAGAGCTTGGTCTCGGACTCGACCTTGGTCTCCTTGCCCACCAGAATGCCGCCGAAACCACCGCTGACGACGCGGCGCCACGGGTGCGGACCGGGAGACTTGTTGCGCTTGAATTTGTTCTTGAGCTTGGCCCAGAGGTTCTTGGCGCGCTTTTTGCCCTTCGTCGAGATCGTGGTGTGGTTTCCGAGAAGCTGGGCTGAGGCGCCCGAGGAGGAGGTGCTCGCGCGCGGGGTGCTGATGGACATTCCTGCTAGGCCGACGAGGCTGTCTGTGCTCCAGATGGTGGCGAGACGCGGGTTCGTCGAGGTGAGGACGGGGGGCACGGCCATGGTGGAGTGCGCGGTGCCGTAGATGTTGCTTCGCGAGATTACGACGCGGATTGAGGGACGGCGGCGGTGGGCGCTCTCGAGGCCGTAGTTCTCGGTGTTCTCCATCATGAAGAGTGGGAGAGAGTTATGGTAAGTGTGAGAGTGACAAGAGTAATTAAGGTTTTTTTTTGAATTGGAGATTTTTTTCGAGCACGCAAGGAAGGGATTTTCGAAGTTGCGTGAGGAAGAAATGAGAGGGAAGGAAAGCGTGTTTTGGGAACATGCTTTTATATCGGGACACGTACGTGATCGGTATGGGTAATCAGTAAATCTAGAGGGGGTATTAGAGGATATGTAAACAAAAGAGACGACCAGAAACCGGTGAATAGCTTCTTGGATGGTGTTGATCGAGTATAACGACGGTGAGTTGGCATCTCGGCGTGGATTCAGGGGGCGGCCTTTGCCGTGATGAGTTGCGGTTGCTATGGCGTTTCATCAGGGCCGGCAAGAGAAAACCGTTGTCTACATGACCATAAGCTTAGATCAGTGCTTCATTGACACTTAACTTTACAATTTTTGTGAAGGCGAGTCACAGTTGATTATAAGGGCAAAGGGTGGGATTACCACCCCTTTATATAATCTGGATGGCAATGCCACTTTTGGCAGACTTACTAGGCAGATAGACTGTGAAAGCTGGTCCATACGTGCCCCTTTTGGTCCCACTCCTCTCATAAATCGGTGATTCAGGTGAGAAATGGATAACAAGGCTTTTATCTTATATTCTTTCGTTGCTAGCAATTGTCCCTACTCAATCCAAACAACTAACCTTTTCCCTGACACTGAACCAGATTTCAACCGACGGAGTCCTTCCAAAATGCTCTCAAACCCATGCCCGACTACTTCTGTCGGATGTCCTTTCACCTTTCCTTCATCAAGAAGTTTCTGGAACGCTCTAAAGATCTTCGCGGCCGTCTCATGCTTCTCTGGACTTGCCGGCCGGCCATACTCCCCATCTAACTTGACCTCATGCCCGAAGGCCTCATACGCTAAGGCGAAATCAGCTTTAACAGCCTCCCGCGTTTTCCACTCTTTCGGGCTGGCTTCGAGGTACGCATAGCGGCCGCCGGGCCGGCCTAAACTAGCATAACAGCAAGTCGTTGACGCCTGGTCGGCTATACAGTCGAGCGCATGGCGTAACCGCCCTCCCGTATGCGTCTTGATAGCATGGCCAAGATCAGTAGCCGTATAATCGAATACCGCGCTAGCACCGTACGATTTAACCATATCGAAGTTCCGGGACGAGCAAGTTGCGACCGGATCATATCCCAAGCTGCTGAGGTTTAGCCAGCCATTCAATTCTTGGTTATCAGGGGTAATATCTAATATCACAGAAAACAGCGAGTTTCGCAAACTCACATCTTCAAAAGCTGAATAGCCATAGTCCCACAAGTCGTACTCCCACCATACACCAAAACCGGCACCGGCTTCGCAAGCGGGCTCTCCGGCAACGCCGTAATCGCCAACGAGCTCCACAGCGCAACACAGCTAGTAAGTAGCGGTGTTCCCAACGCCACCGCTTGCTCCAGGGGAAAGTTCTCAGGGACCCGAAGAACTAGATCCGTCTGCGCCCGGACGTACTCTGCGAAGCTGCCGGTCGTGGGGTCTCCCGGGTTCGAGCCGTGCACTACGCCGCACACCATGTCGTCGAGGCGTAGGTCTGAGCTAGGGCTCTCGACGCCTTCCGCGGGCTTGATATCGACGATTCGTCCTAAGAAGTCCATGCCGATGACTGCGCCCGGGCATGGGAAGGCGGCGCCCATTTTGTTGTCGCTGGGGTTCAGCGATACGGCGATAGTCTTGATTAGGACCGTGCCTGGGCGCAGGACCGGTGTGGGTACATCATTTGCGATTGTGGGTTGGCCTGCCGGTCCTTGGATGATGGCTCGTTGGGTTGCCGGGATGGGTGCTGGTGGCTGCATGTTTCAGTTAAGTGCTTACGGGCGGTTGTGTACAGTCACTGTAGTGATTATTCTAGGCGAATGCTAGGTGCTAACGGGATCTTTTGGGGGAAGCCCGGGGTCTTATGTCTCAGCCTAGAGGCCGACCCCTTTTTGGGAGGTGGGTCTAAGGATTTAGCACTGGAAGCGCTGAGACGGATTCTTCCCGGGGATTTGAAAATTGTAGAGGGAAATGCTTATAGCGTACCTAGGTAGTACCTTATTCGGCCCTGGAGTGCTGAACTGATGGCTTTAGGTGGTACCAAATAGTTCTTACCAGACATCTTCTAGCCTAGCGTTATACAAACCTACTAGGTACTTGCGCGGCTTGCTATATTGAGGTACGTTGGCACTAACCTGTGCCTTGCCCTTTGCTCTGCATTGAATTTTTAGGCAGTCTCTAATGTTTTCATTGTTTATAACAAAAATCGTGAGACTGTCTACGTCGAGGGCCTTTTATTGTTCTTCTCAACATCATTTTCTACCAGGGTTGTCTTTTCCATCAACCCGTACTCGGTCTCGAGCTGTTGCCTTAAGGGAACATCCTTTTCTAATAAGAAAAGCAAAGTAGCCACCCCTCCAAAAGCTACTGCCGTCAAGAATACCAACTTCAATGCTTCTCTATAGACAGCACAAATCTCGGCGACTACGGGGTCGGGGAAAGATGTGATGAAAGAGGCGGACGCGTGCGAATATGCGCCGCCGCCTGCTAGTAATTGGCGAGCTTGTGGATCCGAAATCGTGTAAATTAGTTGATCAACTCGGTTATTAAAGATGGTGGCAGGAATGGCGACGCCCCAAACGCCACCGACTGTTCTAATAAAAGCCCAAGTCGCTGTAGCAGCTGCTTGATCTTTCTCGGAAACCGGTGCCTGAAAAGCCGGTAATAAGGTCTCTAAAACAACACCGCCACCAAGTGCACCTATACTTTGATATGTAGCCCACTCAGCTGTAGTGCTGCCCTCCCACTGTAGTGCAAATAATCCTAACCCTACAGTGAAGACCGCTTCACCTATTAAGTGCAACATCTTGAATTTTCCCCAACGCGAGACAAGTATAGCAGCCACAGCGCATCCCGGGATGGAAATGAGCGTCATGGGTAGCAATGATACACCCGCACGCTCAGCTGAAAATAGCAATACGGCTTGGAAATAGATAGGGAGAAAATATGTGCCCCAATAAACAAGCATCCAGTGAAGAAAGGTGTTGATAGCCGATATGAGCGAGGTACGGTGACGGAATAGCTGTGGTGGCATCACAAGCTCTGGAGACAGACTACGCCCTTCCCACACGGCGAAGAGGACAATAACGAATAAACCTATGAGCAGTGGGACCAATGTTTGCCATGAACCCCACGAGTACTTAACGCCCGCATAGGTGAGCGCGTATAGCATGACGATAGTACCAGCCATCAGGAGACCGTTGCCGACCCAGTCAATGCGCCTCAGCTTCTGGTTTAACGTCATCTCCTTATTGTAGTTGACGTGTAGGAAAAAGTACAGTAACACCAGCGATACGCCACCGATCGGAAGGTTGATCCAGAAGACCTGGCATCGGTAAGTATGAAATTTTCTTGTAATCATGGCATATTACTTACCCATCTCCAGGTAGTCGCATCAACAATAGCACCCCCCACAATTGGGCCACAAGTCATCCCAACGGTATATAGAATCATGATAATTGCTAAGAAGTAGCCTCGCTCACGGAGAGGTACTAAGTCGGCGATGATAATACTAACAATCATGCCGATACCTCCTGATCCTGCACCTTGAACGCCACGCCCGGCTATCAGCATGGCGCTATTTCTTGCACCACCACAGATGCCGCTGCCGAGGGTGAAAAGGACGATGGCAAACAACATAAGCCATCGACGACCAAAGATATTGCACAGTTGACCAAATAGGGGTTGAACAGCGGCACTATTCACAAATTAGCTATTAACAGCCATTTTGGAAACCGATTTCAACATACCAGCATAGGAAGAAGGCATTTGTAATCCAAATGAACTCTTCGCCCATCTGCAGGTCATTGACGATGGCGGGTCCAGATGTCACGATGACACTGTTCTCAAGTGACGATTGAAAATTGGCGATGCATAATCCCACGATGATAGCCCAAAATCGGAAATCCCGCTTAGCAGCGGACGTCTTGTTCTCTCCGGCACTTTGCTCAGCTGAATCGGCAGGATCATCCATCCCGCTGTTAGTCAACGGCATTTGTGTAGCCGGGGTTTCGTTGTTTGTTGCGGCATCTAGTGCAAGATTCGGGGACTTTACGTCTCCCTGGCTCAAAGCGCTAGGAGTTCCGTTCATGATGGTCCAACACCAACTAAGAGTCGAGACCATCAACAGAAAAGAATCGCGCCTTCGGTTGCCCGAGCCGTAATTCGCACCATTATCATAGTATCACTCAAACTCTTTTCATCAGACGTATGATTTCCCCTGCTTCAATATACATGTTACTTCGAAGTCTTCGATGTTTCCGCCCCCATGTAAGCCCCGAAGCTTTACCCAAAGACGCAGGTGGGCTGGTTCTGTCGGCTATGTAGCCTGTTGGCGTAGAGCCATAGAGCGGCATGCATGAATAGGCGTTTACTTATCGGATTCCGGTCCTTTTACCGGGCAACCAAGCAGCCCAGATGCTTCATTCGTTCTTAAATTTCTTACATGTCGTATACCTAGGTCCTAGCAGCCTAGGCACGTCGTTCAATCACATCAGATATAAATAGCGTTGCCCCTCATGTGAGAGGTCACATTGAAAGTGATGATCGCTACGGCTTCGTCGGGTGAGCAGTAACATTTAATATGTACACCGTATATACCTTGATATGCAATATGGATATAGTAGATAATTGCTTTAACTAGTACATACCTACATATGCAAATAGTGAATTGTACCCAAGGACTTGGTTTAGTTACGACATCTGACAGAAGGCAAAGCCAACCATTTCAACTCACATACTGCGAACCGTGCCTCCCGGTCGCATATGAGCATTTGATCCAAAGTCATGATGGCAAAAAAGTCTACGTCTCTTCGATAGAGAGGCAGTTTTCATGGTTGAACATGATCACTAATAATATTTATTCAACCTTGCCTTAAATCGTGTAGATTTCCTAGGCGGTTGGTAGCATCGCTAAGCTAGCCTAGCTTATATCACAATGGCGTCTACATGGCTATTCCAGCACATCATTGAAACCCCTACCCGCGACCTTGTAATCTTCAGTCTCGGAGCAGTGAGTTAACATGTCCTGGCTTGTTTCTTCACAATTCAACTCATGACATCGACACCTAGATAACATTGTATGCATCGTTCCGTTACATCTACAATGTGTATTTCCACCCCGCGGCTAGGTTTCCAGGCCCGAAACTTGCGGCCTTCTCGAACCTGTGGTATGCTTACCACTGGTCTACCGGGAAATACCCCTTTGCAGTTGCAGAAGCATTGAAGAAATATGGTTGGTTTCTAATATTTCAATATCAGGAAAGACATGTTTTGCTAAGAAAATTTGTAGGGGACGTTGTTCGTGTAGCTCCTAATGAGCTTGCTTTCATCACGCCCGAGGCTTTCAATGGTATGGCACATCTAAAAAATTCGACTCTGTTATAGAAAGCTCGAGTCTGATACAGGATGATAGATATATACGACTCTCATACAAGCGGGATAGAACATTTCCCCAAGACGAACTTCATGGACCTTGGTCTGGGTGATAATGGGCTCTCGTGGGAGATGGATCCAGTAAAACATCACACAGACGCCAAGAAGGTGGCGCCCGCGTTCAGCATCAAGTCGTTAAAGGCCAAGGAATCGACGATGCACAAGTATACTGACGCGTTTGTTCAGAGGATGAGGGAACTTGGAAGTAATGATGCAGGTATAGAGCTCAAGACTGTAAGCTTCCGAGTCAAAATTGGGGTACATATCGTGAGCTTAGGTTGAGATGCTGATCCAATGGCATTTAGTGGACAGACTGGGTAGCCATGGACGCTTCGGCCGATTTGGCATACAGTCGAGAGTTGAATCACTTACGAAATAGTAAGATAACCCTGCTGAAGTCTTGCCATAGCTTTTTACTGACCTTGCTGTTATAGTGAAAAGCACGCATTTCCTTGACCAAATGTGGATTGTGAACTTTTTCGTCACCACAAACCAGATCTTCAAGAAGTTCCCTCTTCTAAGTCCGATAAAGTTTCTCTTCGTCCCACCTGCTATAATCGCAAGCTATCACGAAGTCCAGAGTATGAACGAGAAAGCATTAAATTCGCGGATAGAGCGTCGTGGCAATACGGAACACTTGGATCATTTTGAACAACTACTCCCAGCCGACGCGCCTGTCCCAACAAAGAAGGAAAAGAAACATATTGAGGTCATCACTGGACATCTGGTTATTGCCGGATACGAGCCGATTGCGAGTCAGATATTTGGCACAATTATGTTCTCGTTGCTACAGCCTGAAAGCTTGAAGTTGTTAGTCGAGGAAATTAGAGGTGCATTTAAGAGCTACGACGATATCCACGCGGATGCGCTAGCACCTCTCAAGTATCTCCATGCCTCTTTGATGGAAACGCTGCGGATAACCGTACTTTCGAGTAATGGCCAACCGCGCTTGTGTCCCGGGGCTAAGATTGATGGGAACTACGTTGCTAAGGGGGTCAGTCATTTTTAATCCTAACTCCCCTTTTCTATAGTACTAATCAGGTCTCTTTTCTCTAGGTCGAGGTCCAATACGCTGTTCTAGCTTTCACTCGGAACCCACGCTACTTCCACGATCCGAATAGCTACCGGCCACAACGTTGGTTACCAGAAGATCACCCACACTGGGATCCCGCATTCAAAAACGATGCTAGAGATGGGTACCACCCGTTTAGCTTGGGGCCAAGATCATGCCCTGGCATGCCCTTAGCGTGGCGACAGACGAGAATATTCATCGCTAAGGTGCTTTGGGCTTTTGACGTCGAGATGTTGCCGAACCAAAATATTATTTTCGAGAAAGACTTCAGAATGTTTGGGATGTGGGAAAAGCCTAGTTTCTGGGTTCGATTTCATCCCGTTCAAAGGGACCAGTGACAGGCGTCAACATGTAGGCCTCGGTACATATCGAGGTAATCCTTAGTTCTCGGTTAGTACATAAAAAGAAGTACTTGTTATACGTATAACTGAATACCGATCATCACTGCCATCGTCTGTGCCTCATTTGGTTTCGCTGTAATAGTTATCCCCACTGTGCCCCCGATCTGTTCCCTGTACAGTGGGAACTCCCATTTATGCTTATCGCTGTCCGAGGCGCGGTCCGTACAGGAACGGATCAGAGATCCACTTGCTTAAGAGGGTAGTAAGGCTGAATGCCTACTAGACCAATGGTCTATGAATGCGTGCTGACGGCACGGGATAAGTCTATTGGATCGTGGATATGGGTGGCAGGGTGGCTTCCAAATTCCGGGCTTCGCAGTGCTGTAACCCTGAACCTGCTTCACCACGCGGCCACGCAAGGTAGCCCGTATGTGTCTACAGATCCGTAGCAGGATCAGACCCTTGCAGAACTTGACGCGGCATATCGTAACCTTTAGTCTTTCCCTCTCTTCCCCGTCCTAAGACCGTATTACTGATCGCCCACTTCCGAAGCTTCCAATTCAATTATCTGCCTGTTTACCAGACCCTTGAAAGACCCTAGGAATATGATGTGGATAGAGGGGTATCATGATGTAACCTTCGGCGGAACAGGACGGGTGGCTGGAAGCTAGCTTTAACATTGGGCGACCAATATTATCGCTACTTTTTTGCGTCAGCCCACGAACGCCATTCGACATTCACAGGATTGGCTCCGGGGAGATCACCCGTTAATTCATCTATATGTACGAGAAGGAAAACCGGTAAAACACGTGGGATTCAGCTATTGTAACGGTGGAGTAGCAGTGAAAGTTAACACCTAGAACAGACGATCGTCTTGCGTACGACGATAGTCTTCTACGAGTTATGTTGGAATTTACTCGGTATAGGTCTACTCGGCCGAATCGTGCTGTATTTTTGGTGAACAGTTCCCCTCTTCTCCCCCACTATCAATACAATCCCATTATGGTATGATATCGCGGATTTACCAGGGTGTTCTGGACCTCATTCCTTCCAGAGCGGGGGTGGCTCGATAGAATCCCAATTGTTACACATGTGACATGAAGCTTCGGGATAATGACAGCACCTTGATAGATTCTTTTACATGGTATTAGGTAGTATCTATTTTACCTACCTACCTAGACAAGCTCATGTTGAATCCTGCTCCAAACCCGGCCTTTCCACCCATCAGGGAGCAATTCCAATTCCAATTCCAAGTTTCCCAATCGCGGGCTAAATCCGCTCGAAGCTCTGCTGTATGTGAACCGTCTTCACCGGATATCCCGCTTTGAAGCCATCTACCTTCTGTTGGTTTCCCCCTTCTATGTCAATCCAGCCATCGCGGGAACTTTGCCCGCTCTTAGCCGATGATGGCTTCCGTAGTTTTATTTTGCTGCCGTAACCGTAGAGCCTAGACTTGATGCGCTCGAAGTTGCCAATGCGCGCTAGAAGAGGCATGTACGTTATGGAGCAGCAGCAGAACACGCTGAACGCCATTTGGACCGTAGCCCAGAGACCCTCCATCAATTGATTGTCTGTGGATGGGATTAGTTGTTTCCTATTCAGATAGGATATAATTGAAGGAGCGCTTACAGATCGTCGCCTCATAAGCTAATCCGATTTTAATAAAACCGATTATCCCTGCCATTCCTGCTAAGACGAAAACGATTGCGAGCTTCCACTTAGTTGACCGAGTCGTTTGAAGTCCGCGCAGCGCCCATACTGCAAAGATTGCCATGGCAAAATCGATGAGCGAGTTTATCGTCTCCGTCGCTGTTAACATGGCGCTGATGTTGACGCACCAGCCCTCGGTCACCCTGGGGTCCCAGGCCTTATGTATAGGTCGGCATTGGAAGATGTTGCAGATGAAGCTGGTAAATGATATGAGAATCTGGAGAACCCCTAGAACTTTGATCCATATCGCGAACTTCCTCTCGACAGCGAAGATGCGGTGATACAGGAAAAGAATGCTAAGCTTGGCGCATAGCTGGTTAGGCGGGTAGAAGAGGCTTGCTACATAGATATCCTAGAACCTTTCGTTAGTTATGTTTTCTTGTCCTTGAATGTAGATAGACAAACCTTTAGAACCGCTATTGTCTTCTCAATAGGGAGGGTTAGGATATCTTCCGTGCCATTGAGGTTTGGCACGATGAGAATCAGACATATTACCCAAGCAAGGTAAAACAGCAACGCCCCTAAAGCCAGCCAATCCTCTTTACCAATTTTACGCAAGGTCATCCACGAGGCAATGAAGCGTAGTACAGTGGCCAATATACATAAGGGTGTTAATATAATGATGAGAACGAAGCCAGCGGCTTGTAAAGGGTCGTCAAAGACATTCAAAGCCATTGTGGTGGCTGAAGTCGAAGTGATTGGCCGTGTCAAAAACTCGACAACTATGTTGGAAACACGACACGGGAAAGAGGATATTCTGTGTTCCACATGCTAACCTAAGGTACTCCAGGACTTGATGATTATATTGCGGAGTGCGAATCCATAGTAAGCACGGGAGATATGGATTATGTTGGCAATAGAAAGTTGATACCCGGTATAGCCAACATACCTAGGTAGGTGCCATAACTGTTAGGAATTGACTCCCACACCATCGAATAACATGTTCCTTCCTTCGCGTGAATGTAGACGGGGATTGGTAATAGATGTAACCCAAATTGGACTTATGTGTCAATACAGGGTATTTAACAGACGATGTTCTTTTGGCCCCCGCGCTGCATCGTCGACAAAAGCACCCACGAGGCGCAGTACTGCACCTAGATAATCAGTAGGTCGCGAGAGCACTATAGGATAAGACCCATGAAGGTATCCAGAATCGAGTTGTCATTGGATAATTGAAACCTGGAGTGAAATCATTCTAGATCAGGCTGCTTGTTCTATTTGAAACCCCAAGGACTTCCGGCGATGCTTCTGTTGTATGTAAGGCCGAAAGTCAGCCACAAGATATCAGCGTTGCATCACATATGCACCGTTTTCGACTCATAACGCCGGGCGAGGTGAGATCGAGCAAGCGCTTACATCGTGGTAGAGTAGTAGGACATGGGGCTCGTAACTCGATTTCCGTCGCGCCGGATCTTAATCGATACGACCATTCATAACTGTGCGTAATATGCTTCTTAACAAGCTTAATTTAGAGTATTTGTATGCTGCATCCTTGCCTCTGGTGGGTTGGTGGGTTGGACAGAACCCGTTCTCATACCTGTTTCCACATGGCTTTGAATGCGACGGTTACAACGACTCGAGACAGCTTCGTTTGCGCGAATGTTGCGAGATTTTACTATTCTGGTAGGTATTCACTACACCATCACTAGAGCGGCAGGAGGCGCAATATCCAACAATGTGGGTTTTCGGACATAGACCCAACTAGTCTAGGGCGAGGCAGTTTACATCCTCCCGTCACCTCCGTTCATTCGTCGATCTTGTAGGTGGAGAGCTATGGTTGCTGACGCAGTGTCGATAACACGGAGAATCCCAAGCGCGGCATCATGAGATTCGATCACTTAGGTCTTACGTATACATGTTTTGGTCGCCAACTGTCGAATCAGAGAATTAGCCTCATACGCTCACAGCAGTGCTTCCTCGTAATGAACCTTAGCTAAGAACACGAAGCTGAAGTTCTCTTAAGCGCTGATGTATTAAAGGGTGTGCCCATTCTAAGTCTAAACCCCACTATGAGTTCTCGGAGTAGGTATCAAATAAAGTTGTAGTAGGCTAGAATAATACGCTACCATTAGAGGGCATACGTCAACTCAAATAACACAACCTTAAACCAAGTTTGGCTTGCAAAATGAAGAAGGTACGACGAGGTAGATATATTTAGCGAAAATCAATCTAGGCTTGGCAAGCCACTCGGCCGGAACAGTATTGATCCAATCCACAAATTCAATTTAATCCCTGGTCTAGTCTACCGGTTTTTAGCAATCTTACCTATTCTCACCCACTAAACCTAGAAAATACACTGTCGATTCAGTAAAGTGCATCTAGGACTTCGTTTCGGTACTTCCCATCGCCACAAATAGCTCCCGCGTTGGTGTGTTGTTTTAGGTCCAATGATGCGAGACATTACTTTCATATTGTGTGGTTGGCTAGTCGCAAGCTCCAGCTGCTCTCAAATGGCCAAGCTCGTTTAAGTCCTAGCAGGTCTCCGTGAGCTGACGGAGTCCTTACATGTACCAAGTAAGTGCCGGATAAGCTCGTAAGAACGCTGCAAGGGTTCTAGTTGCGTTCTCGATGCTAACTTTCCAGAATGATTAAGGCATCGATTCAAGAACATAAATAATACGGCCCGAAAATGGAATCGACGGCGTCAAACCACTGCACAAGTATATTCTTAAAAGGCATCGCTGGTGATAATATGATCCAGCTATACCTTAAAATGGAGGAAGTCTTCATGATGTATCCACAAACACTGGTCAACTGATTGGCTACATAACATACTATGTAAACTACATAGTACCTAAGGTACCTACTCTATTAGAAGTGCCTGGGTATGTACTGGGGTATTAACAGATCCTCATTAGTCATTGGATACATTTTTGAAGTCTTCTACCATTCCAGGATATGACCCTTGGTAGTTACAGATTTAGAGGACGCCCACCTTTCAAGCGAGAACCCATCCTCAGATTCGCATCCTGCCCACTATCCCGACAACATGGGGATCATAACGCCTGGCCCTTGTGTTACCCGATCGTCGGCACTGTTGGGTGCAAATGTCGGCATTGGTTGCTTATCCGGTACTTCGACCGGTCCCTATCTTATGGTGTCTCTAAATCTAGCAATTCGCTGATGTTACTGCGCCGCAACAAGGCTTCATAGGTAGATGAGTGGTTGATGAGTTTGACGTCAATGATGGTTAAGGTTACTATCTGTACCAAAACGGATATTGCCTCCGTAACCTAAGGTCTTCTCTCGACTTTTGACGACTTCTTATTTCTATCCTAGCGGGTCATATTAGTTCACTCTAAATCTCCATCAACTAAAGACAATGGCAAAGTTGTGATATCACCGCTTGGTCCCGGTGGATCCGCAAGTATCAAATTCCTATTCGATTACAACCCAAGAGCCAACAACACGTCTCGGGTGGGAAAGGATCGCCAAGGATGACTATTCCAGAGCCCATCGCCATTATTGGAAGTGGCTGTCGTTTTCCAGGTAACGCAAATACGCCCGAAGCGCTGTTTGACGTACTCCGCAATCCCCATGATCTCCTCAGTGATATTTCTGAGGATAGGTTTAGCACACGCGGATATTATCATGAGAATGGACAATACCATGGACACACGAACGTCCGGCAGTCGTATCTTCTATCCGGGGAGGGTACACATCGGCGCTTCGATGCCCAATTCTTCGGGATCAGTCCGACGGAAGCCAATGTCATCGATCCTCAGATGCGGCTCCTCTTGGAGACCGTTTATGAAGCCCTCGAGGACGCTGGGCAAACGATTAAAGGGCTGCAGGGGTCTAATACAGCGGTTTACGCTGGCTTGATGACTTCTGACTACGAACATATGATGAGCCGCGATGAGGACTCTATGGGTACATACCACGTGACAGGAACCGCCAAATCGCTGCTATCGAACAGGATATCATACTTCTTTGACTGGCATGGGCCGTCTATGACTATCGATACAGCTTGCAGCTCTAGTCTCTACGCTGTACATCATGCCGTGCAGCAACTCCGCTCGGGGGCATCACGCGTTGCCGTTGCTGCAGGAGCCAACCTCCTATTAGATCCCGTTGGGTATGTCGGGGAAAGTAAGCTGCAGATGTTGAGTCCCGGCAGCAGATCGCGGATGTGGGATGCGAGTGCTGACGGTTATGCGCGAGGAGAGGGCGTTGCGGCTATTATCTTGAAGACGTTAAGTGACGCTGAGAAGGACGGGGACAAGATCGATTGCATTATTCGCGAGACAGCCGTGAATCAGGATGGACGGACAAAGGGAATAACTGTGTGAGTTCTATTTGAGTACTTCTTTTTTTCTCCGTCGAAATTCAAGCTTACATAAAATCTCAACAGACCGAGTGCTAAAGCACAAGCGAGCTTGATCCGTGATTGTTATAACCGGGCTGGCTTAGATATCTCCAGTCCCGCTGACCGACCGCAATTTTTTGAAGCTCATGGGACCGGAACACCTAGTGGAGATCCAATAGAAGCTGAAGCAATTAGCAGCGTCTTTTTCAACCACAGCATAAACAACACCCAGACTCGGAGTTTAGAACCGCTACTGGTCGGATCGGTATGTTATCGATTAATTTTTGAAATTTTAATGAGTCGAATTTGTAACTAATTCATTATATCGCAGATAAAAACAATTTTAGGGCATACAGAAGCAGTGGCTGGCTTGGCAGGAATCCTTAAGGCTTCATTAGCACTGCAGCATTCAGTTGTGCCTCCTAATCTCTTGTTCAATCGTCTCAACCCCAAAATTAAACCCTTTTACGATAATTTACACATCCCTACCACCGCTACGCCATGGCCTATTGTATCGGAAAGCAGTCCTCGCAGGGCGAGTGTTAATAGTTTTGGTTTCGGTGGTGCTAATGCCCACGCCATCCTAGAAAGCTATTCTGAGCCCCCGAGGAAGGGTAACAGTAATAATCAGGGATTCTACCCATTCATATTCTCAGCAGCCTCTGAGACTTCTTTAATCCGCTACCTAGAATCTTTCTACGATTATCTTAGGACTAACGGAGCAAGCCTAAATATGCGAGACTTAGCTTATACATTAAATTCCCGGCGCACGAGATTTCCTTTTGTGGTTTCTCTTTCGGCCTGTACGGCAAAACAGTTGGCGTTAAAGATAGATGAGTATATCGAGAAATCAAAATTGGACAGTGGAGATCTTTTAGGAGCTCAACCATCAGAGAACACTACGCCTAAAGTATTGGCAATTTTTACAGGCCAGGGTGCTCAATGGGCTCGCATGGGTGCAAGACTGGTCACAGAATCTGCGTCTGCTCGACGCGTACTTGAGAAGCTTCAAGCACGGCTAACTCGTTTACCGATCGAGGATCGTCCGTCATGGCTCCTCATAGAAGAACTTAGAAAAGAGGCCAGCTCTTCTCGCGTGAACGAAGCAGAATTATCGCAGACTCTTTCAACTGCAGTAGGTATTCTTCTTGTGGATATCCTGCGGGAATCTCATGTTGAACTGACTGCTGCCGTGGGTTTCTCATCTGGTGAGATAACCGCGGCCTACGCGGCAGGGATAATATCGGCCGAAGATGCCATATGTATCGCTTACTACCGTGGATTACACGCCAAGTTAGCACAAGGACCAGGAGCGCAGGCCGGCGCGATGCTGGCAGTAGGAACTTCGGCTGATGATATGGAGGATCTCCTTCAAGAACCTGAATTCGAAGGACGTGCCTGTGTAGCTGCTGTCAACTCATCGGCCAGTGTTACACTTTCTGGAGATATAGATGCTATCGGAGAAATAAGCATCGTTTTAAAGGATGAGAAAAAGTTCTCCAGACTCCTGAAAGTAGACAAGGCTTATCATTCGCACCACATGATCCCATGTTCGGCAGCCTACCTTAGTTCATTACGAGAGCTCAACATCCAAACAAACGCCTGTTCACGGTGTACCTGGTTCTCAAGCGTTTATGAGGACGATGCTGCTAATTTAACGAGGTCTCTCGAAGGTCCATATTGGGATAGCAACATGCTAAATCCTGTACTTTTCAAGCAGGCCGTAGAGCGTGCATGCCTCGAAACAGGTCCATTCGATATTGCTATCGAGATAGGGCCGCATCCAGCTTTGAAAGGACCTACTATTCAGGTTATCCAGGATGTCACGGACCGCACTATCCCGTATACTGGTCTCCTTCAGCGTGGTGTTGATGATATAGAGGCACTTGCAAGTGGCCTTGGTTATATCTCGAAACATACAGGAGACGGCTTTGTGGATTTCAAGTCGTACGACTCTTTTATGTCCGGTGCTGGTAATCCGGAGTTGGTTAAGATGCTTCCGCCGTACTGCTGGAATCATAAGGAATATTGGCACGAGTCAAGATACTCGAGAGCTGTACGCGGGCGATCAGACAGTGTCCATGAGCTCCTTGGGCATTTGACTCCTGATTCCACTGAACGAGAGATGAGGTGGCGACATCTACTTCGACCAAAGGAAATACTATGGTTAAAAGGCCACCAGCTCCAGAACCAAATGGTTTTCCCAGCTGCAGGATATGTGGTATCTGCCCTAGAGGCATCCAAAGTCATGCTCCAGGGGGCTTCCGCTTCGACTATCGAGGTTTCGAAACTTGAAATCGGGCAGGCGCTCACATTCGACAACGCTGACTCAAGTATAGAAACTTTATTCTCCGTATCAAATATTAATCGGACCGGCAACAAAGAGATTACCGCCAAATTCACATTTAATGCAGCAACTGGTAGAAAGAAAGATGTACTTGACGTACTTGCCAGTGGTGATATTCGCATATGTCTTGGCGATCCTTCACCTGTAGCACTTCCAGCTAGGGGTGCGCGGCCTCCAAATCTCATCGCACTTAAAGCGGACGATTTCTATAATGCTCTAGCGAAATTAGAATATCAGTATTCCGATGACTTCGTTGCGCTGTCAGGTCTTGAGCGAAAGCTCGGCACTGCTACTGGGTTTATACAAGACATACAAGGGTCACATCTACTTGTACATCCAGCGATACTAGATGCGTCTTTCCAATCCGTGCTACTGACTGCCTCGGCTCCTGAGGATGGCGGGATCTGGTCTATGCATGTGCCGAGAAGGATAGAGAACATTATTATCAACCTAGAATTATGTATGTCGGAAATGTCAAGAGGAAAACGGTTGCCTTTCGACGCTTTTCAGCCGAATGGCATCTCGACGATCGCGGGTGACGTAGACATCTTTCCAGAGGGTTCACACCATGCTATGATTCAAATCGAAGGGCTAGAATGTGTTCCATTCTCACCAGCTATGGAGAAAGACGACAAGATATTGTTCTCTTCCACGATATGGAGTAATATGCTCCCAAATGCCATGGATGTCACCGATAATGGCCTCGTGGCACCTCAACAGCATGATATCGCCTGTGTACTCGAACGAATGGCTTGCTTCTATTTACGTGAACTTGTTCGCGCCGTTCCACCTGGTCATAGGTCGAGGCGCGAGGGTCCGTACATATCATTCTTCAAATTTGCCTCTTACGCATTGTCTCGCGCGAAAAGCCGCGGCAAGCCTTACTGGGAGCCTGAGTGGGAAAACGACACTCCTGAAACAATAATAAGAGCATCTACCGCCCACGAAGATGTTATTGACGTTCGATTATTACATGCTATAGGCCAGAGACTTGCTGATATCGTCATGAACAATGCACCAGCCATCGAAATAGGCATGAGAGATAATCTCTTAGGGAAGTATTACAAAGAAGCGATTGGGATGCAAGAATATACACAGTATATCGCACGTACAATCAAACAACTTACCTTTCGGTCTCCTCGACTCCAATGCTTGGAAATTGGAGCAGGCACTGGAGGTGCCACCATCGAAATCCTCAAAGAGACAGGACGGTCGTTTTCATCATACACTTTTACTGACGTTTCATCTGGATTTTTCGACTCTGCAGAAAGTGTTTTTAATAGTCTTACGGACTATATGCTTTTTAAAGTACTTGATATCACTAAAGATCCTTGCCTTCAAGGCTTCGAGAAGCACTCATACGATTTAATTATAGCATCTATGGTACTACATGCTACACCGAATCTGCACCAAACATTAAGGAACGTTAGACGTTTGCTGCGACCTGGAGGTTATCTCGTCGTCCTAGAAGTACAAAATGACGCGCCAGCTCGCACTGGTACCATATTCGGCGCATTTCCTGGTTGGTGGGTAGGCGAAAATGAGGGACGCGAATTATCGCCTTGTGTCGACCTCGTAGATTGGGATGAATTACTTCGCAAATCTGGATTTTCCGGCTGCGACACTACTACACCCAATCCAGACTCGTTCGTTCACGCAATGACAGTGTTTGTGTCGCAAGCTGTCGACGATAGGATGACTTTCATCAGAGACCCTCTTTCCAATTCTCTTGTAGCCTTCAATTCAGGTCATCTCATAACGGATCTTGTCATTCTTGGTGGACGCAGCCTTAAAACAGCCAAGCTAAAAGCACAATTGGAACCTCTCCTAAGGCCATTTTGCGGTAACACCAAGACTTTTAAGTGCCTAGCAGAAATAGAATCGGCTGAAATCACTTCAAAAACTGTCATATTGAGTCTTATAGACTTAGACAGACCGATTTTTAAGGAAATAGACAAAGTGACATGGGATGCGATGATTTCTATGTTTCAAGAGGCGGGTGCAGTGCTCTGGATCACTGAAGGTCGCCGAGCAGCCAACCCATATGCGAACATGATCTGTGGGCTGCTTCGGTCTGTGATAAACGAGATCCCGGGTCTCGATGTTCAATTTATCGACTTTGAAGATCCTAAGAGTTTAGATGCTAGAACAATCGGGGAAGCCCTTCTCCGCTTCAAAGCCGTGGCTGACTGGAAACACAGCGATCATCATAAGTTTGAAGAAAATTCATTCACTACTCTTGAGCGAGAGATAATTATTGAGAAAGATGGTCGACTGGTCATTCCTCGCATGTTGCCGAAAAAGGAGTTGAACGATCGCTATAACTCTTCTCGACGCCCCATCTCTAATCTGATTGATCCTTCAAACCATGTGGTCAGTCTTGTAACTACAGCCTCTGGTTACAATCTCCAACACGAGTCGGAAATATTTTCTGGGGTAAATTTGGACTCAGCCGCTGGACGCATTACACATTCACTCTTAGCTCCTATTCAAGTCGCCGGACGAGGCCAACTCTTCTTATCCCTTGGTGTAGTGCCAGAATCCCGGGCTCAGTTTGTAGCTTTTTCGACTAAGAATACGTCCGCACTGTCTCGGGATACTTTCTTCCAAGTCCCTGTAGAAGTGGCGCCGGGCTTGGAGGCGTCATTCCTATACTTAACTCGCCTACTCATCTTGGCTTCTCAGATCTTTGAGAGCGCTGAAGATGGCGACAAAATCCTAATTCATGAGCCAACTTCCGAATTTATCACAATTGTTAAGGAAAAGGCTCGAGCTAAAAACATTAATGTTGCGTTCACTACTAGCTACGATGACAAAGCCACAGCTTGTATTCTCATTCATCCTAACTCTCCTAAACGAGCCTTGAGAAATCTTAACCTTGGATCAGTGACTGCGTTCCTAGATCTTGCTGGTACCGATGAAAGCAGGCATATCGCTGGTCAATTACGCTCCCAGTTGACCACCTTTTGCAGGTGCCAATCAATATACGCAAACGTTGATGAAGGTGGCCGATTACCTTCATCAATAAATGTTAGCAAAGTTCGAGATCAGTTACATAGAAATGTTATTGACGCCACCAACGAGCTTCCGAAGCTCACAAGACCCGATCGGCCATACAGAATAGTCAAACCTGGAGATATATCCGAATACGACCATATGCTTGCACCACAGTCCATCGTCGACTGGAGCATAGAAGATAAAGTATTGACCAGAGTAATGCCTATCGATTCTCAGTTCATGTTCTCGGGCTTAAAGACATATTGGCTTGCCGGTCTTAGCGGTAGCCTTGGTATTTCACTATGCGAATGGATGGTCCGCCATGGGGCGCGATACCTAGTCGTGTCGAGTCGGACACCTAAGGTTGAAGATTCTTGGTTGGAAGAGATGGCGACCCTTGGTGCCGTTATCAAGATCTGTACATGGTATATTCTCTTTTTCCATATCTTCAATCTTACATTAGCTGACCAATCATTAGTGACCTTACCAAGGAAGATGAGGTAGTGTCATTGTATACAGAAATCTGTTCGACACTTCCTCAGATAGGAGGAGTTGCCCAAGGCGCCAGTAAGCTCCCCCATTAATCCGATAACTAAGGAGAGTAATACTGACTCTCATTTAGTGGTGTTACAAGATACTGCGATCAGTGAAACGAGTCTTGAGACATTTGAGAAGGTCATACGGCCAAAAGTGGACGGAAGTATACACCTAAACAATCTATTCCAACAGGATACCTTAGACTTTTTCGTCTTCTTCTCGTCTGCCTCGGTGGCCATTGGAACCCCAGGCCAATCTCCATACGTAGCTGCGAATATGTTCATGGCCAGTCTAGCTGAGCAACGCAGACAACGTGGTCTGGCAGCATCCGTCATCGGCATTGGCCCGATCATTGGAGCAGGTTACATAGCCCAGCAGCAAATCAGTATCGCGACCGTCAAAAAGCCATACGCGTACATGCAAATGTCGGAGCGAGACTTTCATCAATTATTTACCGAAGGCGTCGCGGCCAGCCGTTCCAACTCGATCGAGATCGCAACAGGCGTCAGGAGAGTTCGAATAGACGAAGAACTCCAGCCAATCTGGGCTGAAAATCCATTAATGAGTCATTACCTTCTAAATGGAGAAAGTGTGAGCAACACTTTCACCGGCAGGAAGGCGAAAGAGCCCCTCAAGATACAACTCCTTAGTGCACAAAGTCATGGTGACGTCCGTCGCCTGATCAAAGAAGCCCTACTTGAGAAGCTGGGGATCTTACTTCAACTTGATGTCGATACTATAGATCAAGCCAGACTTGAGGCCACTCGCCTAGACGAGCTTGGTCTTGATTCATTAATGGCAACTGAGATCCGCGCCTGGCTGTTGAAGAATCTTCAGGTCAATTACCCTGTTCTTAAGATACTAAGTGGCATTTCTATCTTCGAACTAATAGAAGCTGCTGTTGATGGGATACCACAAGAAATGATTCCAGGCGTAGAAAGTTCGCCCGAACTTCTCTCCACTACACCAGCCCAGGCCGACATCCAATCGTCATCCGCTAGTGACTCAATGCTCTCGGAGACCGCTAGCTTAGGTGATGATACCGCTTCCACATCATCCTTATCAGAACTAGCTGTCGATGCGCACGTACCGTCGAGCTCAGAGCCTGTTGTCTTCGCTTCAATGAACTTATCTTCAGCGCAAAGCATGTTCTGGATTGTCTCTCAATTATTTGAAGACAGAGCCAGCCTCAACTTTGCCGGAGCATGTCGAATTACGGGACCCCTTAACTTCTCTAGCCTGGAGCAAGCCGCTAAGACAGTTGGTCAACAACACGAGGCTCTCCGGACACGTTTTGCGGTCTCGAATGGACAAGTACTACAGGAAATCATGGGTTCAAGCATCATAAAGCTTGAGAGGCGAGAAATTAAAGATGATCAAGCCATGGCTGCAGCGATTATCCAAACGGCAGAAGAAGTACAAAAATATCATTATAATCTTAAAGAAGGTGAAAGTCTTCGGCTAATTCTTCTTTCTTCTTCGCCTACTCACCATTGCCTTATCATGGGCACGTCCCATCTCTGCATGGATGGCCTGTCAATCCAGGTCTTTTTAACCGATCTATTCCGACACTACAATAAAGAGACAGTCAGTCAAGAAACATTCCAGTATCGAGATTACGTTCAACTACAGCGACACGCCTTGGATTCTGGTGGGTTCGAAAAGGAGTTCCGCTTCTGGCAAACCCAATATCCTAATTTCCCACCTCCGCTTCCGATTCTTCGCGTGTCGCGTGCCAGAACGCGTCCAAGCCTAACGACATTCGACGACGATAGGGTAGAAATAAAAATTAGCTTCGAAACAAAGTCACAGCTCCAAGCAGTCTGTCGGAGATGCAGAGTCACACCGTTTCACTTCTACCTAGCCTGTTACCGCGCTCTCCTGTCCCGGTATGCGGATGCAGAAGACCTGTCAATTGGTATTGGAGATGCCAACAGGACCGAAGACAGGATGATGAGCGGTATAGGTGTTTTTAATAATGTGTTACCCCTACGATTCCGCACCAATCTTTCAAGCAAGTTCGAAGATGTCCTGCAAGAAACCCGTACTATAGCTTATGCTGGTCTGGAAAATTCAAGAATACCATTCCAGGCTCTTCTAGAAAGGTAAATAAGCCCTACATGTTTTAAACAGGTGCATCTAGTATCGCTAACGTTAAAAACAGACTACAACCCCCGAGATCGACTACACATACCCCCATATTACAATGCTCTGTCAACTACCGACAAGGCCAACGTAAGAAGGAGGTCTGGGGTGATAATGAACTTGAGTTACTCTCAATTAATGTCTCCAAGACTGGTTACGACTTGACTCTTGATATCAACGATGATCCGAAAGGAGATTGTTTGGTCGCATTCATCATACGAAGTGACCTCTACCGCAAGTCCGAAGCAGAGATCCTCATCAAGAGCTACGAAAGGCTCGTCAAAGCATTTGCCACAGAGTCGAATATTGCCCTAAGTCAGCCGAGCATGTACGAGCATGCTGATACCGTGACATCGATGAACTTCAGTCGAGGTCAAGAACGTTCCACTCTATCCTCCGAAACAGTCATTCACAGAATCCATTATATCTCGCAGACGTTCCCGAATACAGTGGCAATAGAAGAAAATACAGGAAACATGACATATACAGAATTAATGAGACTGTCTTCATTTATCGCAACAACTTTGACCGCATCCGGAGTAGGAGTCGGGTCCAGAATCGCCACTCTTCAAGAGCCAACGGCCCGTTGGGTTGCATCTGCCCTAGCTATTATGAGAATCGGTGCAATTTATGTACCGCTCGACCTTTCCATTCCTTGGGCGAGGCTTGCTACGATTGTGAATGATTGCAATCCTGATATTGTCCTACTCGATGACGCCACGAAGCTTGGGTTTCACGAGCTGCAAAGGCCTGAGATGCTATTCATAAATGTATCAGAGTTACATCCTGCACAACAGCTATCACCAATTTCAGCAACCGCAAAGAGCCCTGCTATTATCCTGTATACAAGCGGTTCTTCGGGGACCCCAAAGGGCGTCACATTAACACATGAAGGCATACAAAACTGGATAGCGCCAGCGCAAGAGATCTATGGCATTAGCATTGGCGCTGAGACCATACTACAGCAGAGCGCATGCACGTTCGATATGTCCTTTGAGCAGATGTTTTTCGCACTCTACTTCGGGGGAAGGCTTCATCTCCTGCCAAGAAGTCTCCGCGGCGATGCTTGTGCCATAACTGACTTGATTGCTCGAAAGAATATCACCTTCACTATTGCCACTCCGACGGAATATTCCAGTTGGCTTACTCACAGGCATACTAGTACTCTTCCATCTTGCAAATGGAGGTTGGCTATAAGCGGGGGCGAAGCTGCCACCCATGGTTTGGTGGCGCAATTCCGAGATTTGCGCAAGACCGATCTCCGCTTGTTCAATTCTTACGGACCTACCGAAACGACTGTGATAGCGACGTCTATGGAACTAAAGTACGCAGATACCGAGTCACTATACGATAGCATTGCAGCAGGATTCACGCTACCGAATTATTCCGTTTATGTGGTTTCCGAGGATCTCAGTCTCGTTCCCCCTGAATTTCAGGGGGAGATATATATCGGTGGACCTGGTGTCGCGATTGGCTACCTCAATAACCCAATTCTAACCGCTGAAAAATTTGTTCCCGACGTGTTTGCGACAGATGAAGCGAAAGCGAAAGGTTGGACCACGATGCATCGTACCGGAGATCTGGGTCGTTGGACGAAAGATGGCGCCCTCATAATCGAGGGTCGCATATCTGGGGATACGCAAATCAAGATACGCGGGATCCGGATGGACCTTAAGGAGATTGAAAACGCAATACTTAAAGCAGCTTGTGGCTCCTTGACTGATGTAGTAGTGTCGGTTCGTCGGTCCACACCGGAATCGCCTCAATTCCTTGCCGCGCACGTCGTTTTCGATTCACAGCACCCTGAAGAAGAGCGCGAGGGCCTCCTACGATCTTTACCTGCTTTATTTCCATTGCCAAAGTATATGTGTCCGGCGGCCATCATTCCTATTCACCAAATGCCAAGAACTAGTTCCGGTAAGCTCGACAGGAAGGCCATCGGCACATTGCCTTTACAGGAAATAATTAAACGCGACGATGAGAGTTACGACGGTATGCTTACCGAAACCGAAATGCAGCTGAGAGATATCTGGGTCGCGATCATCCAAGAACAGTTCAAGAACTCGCAACTCATAACGCCAGACACGGATTTCTTCCACGTTGGGGGCACATCATTGCTCCTTCTTAGCCTCCGAGCGGCTATCCGCGAATCATTCGGCGTCAATTTGCCTGTAATTAACTTGCTTGAAGCGAGCACCCTGGAAACAATGGCCCAGTTGATAAATAACGGAGTAGTTCCCTCGGATACAATTGATTGGGATGAAGAAACCAGACCGAGCATAGCCACCACAGAAGTAGCACAAGCAAATGTTCAAAAAGCACCACGAGACAGCAGCGTAATCGTTCTTACAGGCTCAACAGGGTTCCTCGGCCGCGCCATCCTATCCGCTCTCCTCGCGGACGACAAAATTCACAAAGTCCACTGCATCGCAATCCGCGGCCTCCCCGACCGCAAAGACATCCCTCGGCACCCTAAACTCCACCTTCACGCCGGCGATCTCACACTCCCGCGCCTTGGCCTCGCCGCCGATACCGCGCGCGAAATCTTCGCCGAGGCAGACTGCGTCATCCACGCCGGAGCGCAGGTCTCGCACGCGCAATCGTATCGGTCACTCCGTGCGCCAAATCTGCAATCAACAAAAGAGCTGGCTCAGTTGTGTCTCCCGTGCCGCATCCCGCTACACTACATATCCACCGCCCAAGTCGGTGTGTACTATGCCTCAAACACGGGCTGCAGAGAGTTCCCCGAGGTTTCAGCCGCTGCAGCCAAACCCCCACGCATTGAATTTGAGGGGTACGCAGCGAGTAAATGGGCTAGTGAATGTTTCTTAGAGAGGGTGCAGGAGGAGTTGGGGGCTGGCAGTGGGTGGGGGTGGGAGGTTGTGGTACATAGGCCAACGATGATATCACGTAGCGGAGATGTGGATGAGGAGAGGGACATTATAGGGAGTATTCGCAAGTTTGCGGCGCTAATGGGCGCTGTGCCTGCGGTGCCGAATTATCGTGGCTTTCTAGAGACGGTAAGATTGGGGGACGTTGTGGCTGGAATTATGGGCGCGGTGAAGACGGGTGATTCGATGGTGTCAGGAGTAAGGTTCTGCCATTACGTCGGTGGAGAGTGTATTTCACTAGATGATCCAGCGAGTGCAGTTTTCCTTAAATTAGGTAGGGGTGAGAGAGAGACCGGTAAACCTGTCGAGGAGTTACCACCACCGGAGTGGGCGAAGAGGGCGGCTGAGCTGGGCTTGCATCCTCATGTTGTGAAGTGGGTTGAGAGTGCAGCGGTAGGGCGGGAACAGGTTTTCCCTAGGGTTGTGAAGGGAAATCAGGTAGTTGAGTAGATCAATTGATGTTTTGGGATGTATGGCGTTGTTGGCGTTAAGCCAGTTACGTGAGTCTTTTGAAGCCCCTTTTCTACGGCTATAGGGTATTACGGGAGCAGTTTCATGGCTTGATTTATATTAATTATTTTGAGAGAGGGCTGAAAATTATCACCGAGCTAGGTACACTTGGGTATCTGCTTAGGTACCTATCAAGCGTCTTACTCTAGGTGATCTTACAATTTACCTAAGACACCGAAGCCACGATCCCGCCCCCTCCTATCTGAAGTGATAATATTGGTGGTACATTGCTCGAAATAGTGACGGGAGCGTGCAGGCTGGGGAAGCACACCTTTGCAAAAGCAAACATTCACGCAACGGAGTTTCTCAGCTCCAGTCCTACCTAGGTAGATACCTCCAAGGCTATACATTCACGACACGAATAAATATACGACATCTCGATCCTCTCAGAAATAAACACATCCAAGTGTGCTTCGACATGATTCTTAAGATAGCTGGATTTTCCAATACACTACGCATCAGCCTCGCTTACATGGGTACCCATTGTAAATGATGCAGATACCCGAAGTATGTCTTCGATAATGTTTGAAGACATTACCTCCCTATCTCCAGACGAACAAGCCAGGTTCCTCAATGGACCTGCTCTCCAGCCACCTGCAGGCATAAGCTCCAATTTCGATCATCCGCCAAACGGTACGATTCCAAGCCAGGTTGCGCTTGCGATCTTTTTAATCTTGACCACAGTCTCGCTTTGTGGGCGGATATATGTCAGATTCTCGACGAGACAACTATTCATAGGAGATTGTATGGCCCATAGACCTCA
This sequence comes from Annulohypoxylon maeteangense, assembly GCF_022496945.1. NCBI lineage: Eukaryota > Fungi > Ascomycota > Sordariomycetes > Xylariales > Hypoxylaceae > Annulohypoxylon > Annulohypoxylon maeteangense. The sequence goes on along the minus strand of NW_025953249.1, from coordinate 436,016 downwards.
CCTCAATACAATGGTGTATTTACCCACCTGGACAGGGATTTCTAACGAGCACCAGATTTGTTGATAGTGATATATGTATGGTTTATCACTCGTGGCGTACTTGGCGTGTTTTCCCATCTAATCCTTCCGGACGCAGGCAACTAATACCGTCTCCTTTGCTTATTGCTACCGCATCTTCAGCTCCCCGGGAGCATTGGTTCACCAATGGGATGTCCGCATGTCAGCCATAACGCCATATCTCTGGGTAGGAAACAATGATGTATCATAATTTACGCATTGACTTACGCACCACAGAACCTCTTGATCGCGTCGACGACTCATACCTTCAGCATCACATTCACCAAGGTTGTGATCCTGCTGGAATGGATCCGCATCTTTGCTCCAAGGGGCACTCGTAACCTCGTTTTTTGGGCTAGCCACTCCTTGATATGGATCAATATCATGTTCTGCATATGTATTCTCGTGGCCTACAATTTGGCCTGCACGCCATACCGGTACCTGTGGGATAAGTTCATCAGTGGCAACTGCAACCGCTTCACTACAAGCACGGATAACCTGTTGATATCGGCCGTCAATTTAATAACAGATATATTAGCTTTTCTCATTCCCCAGAAGATGATCTGGAAACTACAGATGCCAACCAGCAGGAAAACTGCGGCCTCTGCCACATTCGCCGCCGGCATCCTGGCCATTACTGCTGCCTCTCTCCGCCTGGTGATGACCATCATTTCCAGCCACTCTCGCGATTTCACGTACAACGAAAGTTCGGTGATATTATGTAGCTTAGCTGAGTCGACTTGTGCTTTCTTGGTTGTATGCATACCGGTATTGCCCAAGGCTATCAAAAATGCGAAGGCTTCAAAAACGATTTCGGCAATGCACTCGTGGGTGCACATAGATAAACCACGAGGTTTACGCAGAAGGAGCATCAATAACATATGGCCACGCTCAAGACATAGTCAGTCTAAGAGTAGTGGTGGACAAGCATCGATGGAGGACAAAGAATACAGGATTTATCCATCCCCGTTATTACGCGGTGAGAGTTCGGTGGACTTGTCGATGTATGAGCATCTAGGATCGGGAATTCTCCGTACCACGCACTTTGAGGCAAGGGAGGATTATTATCCGAATGTCACACATACTGGATATCCTCGCCAGTATGGACTCAACGGGATCGTGTAGGATGTGTCGAGGTCGGTTTGATGCAGTTTCTTCCCTGCGATGGTTATGATAGGATAATTCATGTCAGTATTATTTTCCTTATATCTACGTAGATAGGGGGCAATTCAGAATGCTTCAAGATACCATTTAGACTCATACGTCGCGTTCTCGGGCTTAACCACCTGTATTTTTCGTCATCTATTATCGACTAACACGTAATTTGTATATATCTGAAGAGGTTCCGATATCTACAGCCGTTCGTCGGTCGGGACATTTTCTTCCCTCCGCCTGTATGGGACCGAGAACAAGTGTAGTTCCTAGGTTACAAATCTTGAGGTAAATGACGCAGAACTATAGACGTTCCGAGTTCATGGTTAAGATGATGAAAGCGGCAAAAACAAGGAGAAAATGTTAACCTTCTAGCATCCCCAGTTATGATACCCATAGATACCTAACCAAGCTTCCTTAGGCGGTTCTAGAAAACGACCGGCCATCCCTACTAAAATAGGTTGATGCTTAAATCCTACTACTGTACGCCAGCATGGTATGTACCAGCCCCTCATGAGATATGACATTTACAGTATATTAAGGAGGCTGGCTTTTAGGCCATAAACATTCATGCATCGTTATGGGCCTGGACTATTCATTGAGGCTTAGGCAATTATGCCCCTTTTACATTTAGGGGTGGGATGGGTTCAGTCACTCATAGATATAGGATCTTCAGAAAGAAGATAGATCCGCCGTTTTGGAACTGTGCTGTTTAGCTACTTGGGTAGTCTATCGTTAGCACGACCAAACAAGGGACAGACACGTGTCGCACGTGTCGTCTGAAGTTGAGCCATAAAATGGTGGATGGATAGCAACGCTATAGTTAGCGTGTATAGCTCGAGGTGGTGACATCACCGCATTGTTAGTTCGCCGGCACTCTCCCCGTTGATTTCAATTCAAAAATTCTCTCCATAATGTCTAATTCTCATGGGGAAGTTACTATGTCCGTTGGCAGGGGAAAAATATATGGGAAAATGATTCGTGTCTCCACGCAAGCAGAGGACGAAGAAGTCTAGAGTGGCAACGAGTTGCCAAGACTTATATTTAAATTGAAGAAAAAAGCACCGCCGAGATGATTTTATTTCAAACAGATCATTGCCGTTTTGGATCAGTCTGTACTCGTAAGAGATCCGTGATATCCTTTTTGATCCATAGTCTGGGGTAGTTCCACTAATCCGCCCCCCTTTTTTAGAGCCTCCTTAGTCGGAATATCAAATTTGCTTCAGTCGTTGCTAGTCGTTACATACTCGCAGATAAATGCAATTTTGATGAGAAGGATACATGTAAACGCGGCTTTATGTCACCATATTTCTTCTATGGATTCGTATCGAATACAGTCGTAGAATCCTACCTACCTAATGTATGAACATGATCCGAACCTCGGATGATTGCTCCCTGAACCGAGGAGTATAATCACACCACGGAATATAAAAACAAAAAAATGTTTACCTAATAGGACCAAATAAGATCCTAATCACAGGGAAACAAGCTATCATGCATAACAACTACCGGGAGGCGAATTGAAGGTATCAGTCCAAGTGGGTCTGATTCGTCAACCAGCACAGCTCGTTTCATGGAGTCTTGGCCAAAATGCCTACTTAGGCAACTTGTGAACGCTTGGCTCCTCGAATTGGCCGAGTACTTTGAAAATAAAATCTTCCTCATTGGCTGACATAACGGCTAGGGGATCTCTATTCCCAGTGAAGATCCATGACATGAGCAGGGCTCTCAGCCTTTCACCGATGCGCAATCTTGCTCTTCGTAAGTGACGCGTAATGAAATCTTCATAGAGACTAAATCTTAGCCTCTCCATCCCACCGACGACCCCAATTATCACGGAAGCAAGGCACTTTTTTACGAGTCATGGATATACATATGGGATGCCAAGACCTCTTTTTTCATGATAGGGGTCCACGGTGCATGACCGGTATTACGAATCGATATCTCCTTCATCGCCATTGGGTGTATGCGGGCGGGCCGACGCGATGGCAAGCCGCCTAGGAAGAGCCTCCGATGGTAACGGGTAGCAAGTTAAAAAGGATGCCGTGTCACCGTTTCTCGAAATGATCTTCACCCCAAGACATCTCGTCCTCTATCCAGTCGTTACTACATACCAGTCAGTCAGTCGCTCAGACAATCTTTATTCATCATGGTCGCTTTCACCAACTTCGCCATCGCGGCCCTCGCCGGCTACGCCGCCGCTCACCCCGGCGAGAAGCACGACGCGCACAAGATGAAGCGCGAACTCGTTGCACGTGACAACGCCGCACAACTCGGAGCTCGATCCCTAGCTTCGTGCTCGAACTCTGCCTCTTCCCAAGCGTTGAAGGCCCGATCCATCAAGCGCCGCGCTAACGCCGTCAAGAACATCCGACAGAAGCGCGGCATCAAGGCCCCTGCCAGGAAGGACAAGCGCACGCTCGAGGATCTCCAGAAATGGGAAGCTGTGAACCACAACATGTCCGGGACTTACAACTACGACATGTTCACCTCGATCGAGGAAGTCTTCAGCGGCAACACAAGCTGCATCCTAGCCCCCGAGATCACCAACGGGCCGTACTACGTTGTCGGCGAGAAGATGAGGTCGAACGTCAAGGAGGCGCTGTACTGCGACGGCATCGACCTGTTCCTCGAGGTCCAGTACATCGACACCAACACCTGCGAACCCATCCCCGCCGTCGCTGTCGATATCTGGAACTGCAACGCCACCGGCACCTACAGTGGTATTGCTACCGAGGGCAACTATGCTACGGGAGGGTATAACTCGACCTACCTCCGTGGCATCCAGCTCACCGATGGTGATGGAGTGGTTAGCTTCGAGACTATCTTCCCCGGCCACTATGGCGGCCGTGCCGTGCACACGCACTTGCTCTCGCATAACAATGCGCAAGTTATGCCGAACGGAACTATTTCCGTATGGTAAGTTATCGCCGCCCCACCCACTTATCCCACCCCTTCCCGCCCATCCCATGACCCAAAGCAGGTAACTAACGACCAAAAACAGGAACTCGCCCGTAAGCCACATCGGCCAACTCTTCTGGCCAGAGGACCTGCGCGCCGAAGTCGAGGCCACGTACCCGTACAACACGAACACGGTAGCTCTCACGACCAACGACGAGGACATGTGGTCGATCCTCTCGGCCGACGCCTCGTTCGATCCTATCCCGCAGTGGGTGTACCTCGGCGACGACATCTCCGATGGGTTATTCGCTTGGATCCAGATCGGTATTAACGGCTCCGCTGATTACACCGAGGATGAGTATTATGGTGTTGGTGAGTTTTATCCAATTCCCCCTTTAAGTGATGTGGTGGGGTGTCTTGCTGACTTGGGATTACAGCTGCGTACCTTGATGCTGAGGGCGGCCACTCGACTGGATACACTATTGGCGGTGGTGGAAACGGAACCGGAAACGGAACCACGCCCAGCGGAACCCCTAGCGGTTCTCTTAGCAGCGCGCTTCCTTCGAGCTCGAGCGCGTAATTAGGGGATGAGATGTTGGGGTTGGTCGCTAGGGATAGATGAGGTTTGGTTTTCAGGGCCTTGGTGTTTGCAAGGTTGGTTATTTATAGAATTGGTTTTTGATTCGGTCGTGTTGCGATATATATACCCTAAAATGGATTGTTCGATTTTTAAATATAGAAGGGTGGTTTTTTTTTGTGAATTTGTGATGACGGTGTGATATGAAACCCAGGTGTCTTGTATCCTACCTTGAAATTGTGGTGTTGCGCTGAAGCTAGTTCACCCTTATTGCCAATTCTTATAGTAACGATTCATAATCCAATGTAGAACTGTGAGTACAACTACCTAGTTTAACCATATTAGAGGGGAACTATGATGTTGAGAATGTTATTTAGCTGAGTGAATACAATAAACCTTAATTTCACGACGAGTTGTGAGAAGTGTTTAGATATTAATGAAAGCGCGACTGAAAAGTTCAGTCACGCGAATAAATTATGAGATGCAGAACTTGAATCTGGCTCTCTGCTCTTGAATTCTAGTTTTCTCTTAGTCAAGGCTATGTGACTTATATTACTATCTAACTCGAAGTTGAGTATCTCATTCTAAACCAAGCCCCTAGGTTAGAAAGAACAAAGTGTGAATTTACCCCTAACTTACATATAATTTAAGAACACTCATTCTACACGTCGTAGGGGTTTCGCCTGTGTTAGGGGTAGTAAGAAGCAATAGCATTTCTTGTGAGGTACCTACTTATTACAATTATCTTAATGTAAATCATCTATGAGGGTGAATTAAGTAGTAGTTGTCCTACCTTGAGTTTATGAGATATGAGAAGTCATTCAAATTTCACTGTTTAAGGGGCTACATACGTAATGAGTATCCAGGATAGGTAGCATTTGTGAACCTCAGGACTTTCAAGTCAATATAATTCTCATTACATTCAGTTGTCAGCTGAATGTGCCAAGATCCAAAAACACCATCTGTTCCCTTTCCATATATCTTACATAACACGACTGGAATATTCTGTAAGTATCTTTCACAAAATATCAGGATCTGATTACTTAGATGTCGTAAGTGTACCTAGTATCTTCTGTTTAATTACCTAGGGACGTAGTGAGAACCGGGTTTCATAACTGCTCCTGCAAGGGATATGCTTAAGTAATCAGGATAACAAACAGTATGGGTTTGACACCTCGTCAGTTTTACCATTAATATGATCTGTAAATATTACGAAAAAATGAGACTTACGGATTTACAAACCTCGAAAATGACAATGCGGATCAATTCCGTGATTGTACACGTGAGTAAAAGCTAGCTGAAGATGAGTTAGGTAGGTAGACATGGTGAAAGACCGCTTGATTTCTCGCCCCTTGATGGAATAAGACCGGCGAAAGGTTACACGCAACCGGCTTTACAGATACTGGAGGCGTTTTGGAAGGGCCAAGAGCGGAAAAGAAGAAAATATGCAGGCGAATACGAAAGGGCACAGGAACCATAGCTGGGCCCCGGTGTGAACACCAGAGAGGAGGTGTTGCATTCAAGCCTACATACCCTTAATATACTATAACGAACTACGTACTATAGCATAGTGGGGATCCTATCCTCGTTGTGATAGGAAGGTAGGCCGACGTACGGCCGCAATAGAAAACCAGCCTTTGCCACATATTGGATATTGCATCTCCCAACTGCTCGAGCTTGCCATTGATCATGTTTTGATGAAATCATCATTGACGTAGTCATATGCAAACTGCTCTTGGGCTGTTTATGCCGACACGGATCATTATGTAAAACTAACCGAATCGGAGAACTTTTGTGTAGCGACGTGTTCTCAACTCCTTTAATGCGGCTGCGATAAAACTCGAGATATGTTTACCAAAACCGTATAAAAATATGTATATAGGTAGATTCATACCTAGGCAGAGATATCATAAAGGGTCGAATTTAATTATATGACTATCCTATAATTGATAATTAACCGTAAATTCGTTGAGCGGTTTGCAACGGCAAGTGTAGGAGAATGGAATGTGTTATTGAAGCAACTCCACGAACCTGGTTTTCAATACAATATGAATAATTGTAACACGTTCTGAGGTTTGGAAACATATGATATTAGACGAACCAACCTATGATATCCAACATGGACGGCACAGAATCAGCCAAATGATACAGTAGATGCGGAACGATATTTCTTGGCTGAGACTCGGTCTATTGGATGAGTTCGGAAAGCTTAAAGCTGGACACCCAATGATGGAAAAGGTTTTGTAAAAACGCTTATGTCTCAAGATGGTTAGGCTAACACCGTTCAGGACGTTTCTGGTCGTGATTATATGATGAATGCTTCCTCGCAAACAGGTTTCGCAGGATACGACTTTTGAATAAATACCTAGGTACCTAGTAAATAGTTGAGTATTGAAACGTATTGAAACCGCAGTCCCAAAATATCGATGTTCTAGCCAGAAAAGATGATCATCCCCTCACTTTCCTCTTGTGTATAATTTATTTTTTTATGAAAATTAATCCGTGGCTGAATGGACAACGGCACTGTCGTACAGCATCGAAAGTGATTCGTTCATGCACCTTAACAAACTTCCAAGCTCTGGAACCGGATCAGGGATGTGTTGGCTGGCTGAATGGAGAGTTCACCGCTGCTGTTATGATAACTCTTTTTTGGTTTTATGACCGAGGATGCCGCGAGAAAAATCGAAATGGAAGAAAAAATGTCGGGAGTGTAGGTAAGCAGAAGATGAAGTTGTATGATGGATGATACTGAAGGCGCTTCGTGGCAAGGAGTTGAGGCAGTCCCCCCTTTTCAATTCCAGACCCCTAATTCGAGAGAGGTTCCTTCTCCCACGTTACTGAGAACGTATCTCGGTATTTTAGTATCCTAGTACTTCATAGGGGTGTCACGGGGAGTTACTTCCCCACAATTGACGTGCAGTTTGGGGGGTAGCATCCAGGCACTGTCCCACAATCAAAGGCGTGTATAAATATGCAATAGAATGTTCTAAATAATCAATACGATGTCCGGCAACGAATGCACGCCGCTGGGTTAGGCAATTACTATGAAGTTAGCAATTTATATCCCATGTAATATGTATCCCATGATCAACGGTAAGGTATCGGTTAGCGCCACAGGCAATAATTGCAAGTAATAAACCCATACTAGTAAATCTATCCATCGAGGAATCTTACCGAGTATAGAACCCTTCACGTACGATACTTGTTAGTTGTTTTTCTGATGCTTGCAACTGGCTGCGAGAGGCTCTTTACATTTTATGTATGTAGTTGAGGGGTAAAGTGGGGGTTTCGGTAAAGATCGTCAGGTCATGGTCACATACGAGTGACGTAGCTTACTTGGTAAGCTTGGGGGTTTCGGTCCGGGGGGTGTATTTCTATTATCGGCTTCCTAAAACCGTAACGAGAATTCCCCAGAGTCGGGGTTTTTGGAAGATAATTGGTACTAGGTATTAGGTATCTCTACCAGAGATCGATTGATAAGAAAGCTCTTACCTAATTTAAGTTTCGTTGATAAAAAAAAGAACCAAAGTTTATAACCATACGAACATTGGAAGGCATACCCCAAGCATTTTCTTAGGTACAATACCTGACGTATGCTATGCCAAATACTCGGTATATCATTGGCGAAGGTCTAGAACGACCTCGGGAGTACGTACACATCTAGGGCTATTCGCCAGGAACCAGGACAGGATCGGACCTGGGTAAGGGGCGTAGAGGGCTTGCAGCGTGGCTTGTCGCACAACAGACGGAAGGGCGATTACAAGTGATGGGCAACAAGGGTTAAGCGGCGTAAGCCAATACCTTCTCTACCCGTATTGATTATATGCAGTAAAGCGTGCAGAAGCGTGGCGGTTACACATCCATGAATGCACCTGGGCGCCGAACCACCTTTATTGCGGGGCCAAAAGACCCGGGGAAGCCGTAGCTCATATTCATCTTAGCTTTTCTGATCCTTGATTTGTTCTTCAACTTTGACATCCCACTCTCAAAGCCTTAGTCTAGTCCAACTTGCATCAACTTATGACAAAACTTTTCTAATTTCTCAAATCTCCGAGCTCTCTACCGTCCAGATGTTCCTTTAACCTCTTGATCGATTGCTTATTCCAACACTTGGCGAATCGAACTACCGCAACATGCTCCCGCCTGTGCATTAGGTACGCCGTACAGGCGCCCTTCATCCATTTCACCGTGACCTCTGCCGCCATCTTTTTCCCCGTTTTACCTGCCTCGGATCCCCATTTCCAGGATGGACACCGTGAATGCAGCTCGCCCGACCAATTTTAGGGCTGGCGTACCTGGTAGCTTGGTCATTTGCCCTACCGCTTCTGGTCTGGGACAGCCCCTTAGCCCGGACTGACATCACCATTATCGTACTGGTGCCTTTGTTCGGCGGATGAGGGCGCGGATTTGCAACTAGGTTTGCAAAAGCTTCTCAATCCCATAGTATACTTTGTACTAGGTCAAAGTAGGTAGGTAGGTACATTCTGAGTACCGTGACTATCCACGCCATCAGCTTTCGTGATCATCCCAGTTTCAGTTTAAACTCTTATTATATATCAAGTACGGCTATCTCACCCCCTGCCAAGTGGTTAATACTATTTTTCCTAAGCTTAACAAACACCTTTTTTTTTCCCTCCGTTTGTAGTAAGCAATTTAATATTCAACAGCTATGCCATCTGTTGTCGAATCCCCATATGAGCCTCAATTCCTTACTTTACAGTCTAAGCTGGAAAAGGGGGCTGGTAAGTCCGCGGAACGACTATCTAACGTTGATATTATCGACATCCGGCAGGTTGCCGTTGAAATAAACCTCAAAGAAGAGATCCACAGTTTACTTCGTCCCCAGGAAGGCCCTCGGAAACTGCCGACACTGCTTCTCTACGACAAAAAGGGCCTCCAGATATTCGAGGAGGTAAGGGAAACGCAACTCCCGCCTGTAAGTCATTATGCTGACCTATATCTCAGATCACATATTTAGATGAGTACTATTTGACCAATCATGAGATCCAAGTACTGCGCCGTTCGGCTGCGGGTATTGCTAAGGCAATCCCATCCGGATCCCTTGTCCTCGAGCTAGGTAGCGGGTGAGTGATAGCACCACCTCTTACAACTCAGGGGTAGTTGATTGACTCTCCCATCTCCCGGCTAGCAACTTGAGGAAGGTGTCTCTGTTGCTTCGAGCCCTTGAAGATGCCGGCAAGACGATCGACTACTATGCCCTTGATTTGTCAGAAGATGAGCTGTCAAGGACTCTAGCTCAGCTTCCGTCCTTTCGTCACGTCCGATGTCACGGGCTTCTGGGAACGTACGATGATGGCCGCGAATGGTTAAAGAGGCCGCAGATCGCTTCCAAGCGCAAGTGTGTCTTGTTCCTCGGGTCTAGCATCGGTACGGACTCGAACGTACGCTGATACCAAATCAGATTTATCGAATTGACCATCCTAAATAGGTAACTTCCACCGGGACGAAGCAGCCTCATTCTTGAAGGGGTTTGCCGATGTTCTCCAGCCTGCGGATAGCTTTCTGATTGGATTGGACTCCTGCACCGATCCTTCCAAGGTCTAGTAAGTGATGGAACGCCCCGTTGCGTCCTCCCTTAATGATATCAGGCTGCTAACGCCCAACTGCAGTCACGCATACAACGGTTTGTATTATCGAAGCTTGTGTTTAGTCAAACTCTGCTAAATTCTGTATGCCGCTTACAAGACAAGCACGGCGTCACACATAGGTTAGTTACCGATGACGCCATACATACGTCCATCCGGCTGTACATCGACGTACTAACTGGTCAAGGTTCATCCTGAATGGGCTCGTCCATGCAAATGAAATTCTTGGACGCGAGGCATTTGACCTGAACGAGTGGCAGGTCATCGGCGAATACGTATATGACAGCGAGGGGGGACGCCACCAAGCATTCTATTCGCCCCTCCACGATACTGTCGTGCTAGGTGAAACCATCAAAGCTCAGGAACGTGTTCAGGTTGAACAGAGCCTGAAGTACTCGAAAGCAGGCTGCGGCAATCTGTGGAGGTCGGCAGGCATGATCGAAGCTGATCGTTGGATGACTGATGATGAAGACTACGGTGAGTGGTCCACGAATGTTTGTCCAACCCGAGGATATGGAGTTTGTCCTACGCCCGCAGCGTCCCATCCCGCGAATAAACTAGGGGTCTTCTCCACGTTTATGAGACCCTGCAGAATGCGGCCCACGTGAGTCTAGTCAGGAGACCCTGACGTCTTTGAGGCGTGCCTGTAATATTCTTACGTCCATCAGCCATGGCTTTTAAATGCGGGGCGGCCCTATGCCCCCCGTGGGTTCTCGAGTGGATTGTCAAGCCGGGTACACTGACACTCTGCAGGACTTCATCTTTTAACCAAGCCAAACATGTCTTTCAGCCCCATCGCTTCGGAATATGCTCGCTCTCACATCCCATCCCTGAGCGACTTCGAAAGTCTATGGGTCGTGTGGGACATCGTCACTAGGCGAATGTTACCTAACGAGGAGCTGTTAGAGAAACCCATCAAACTTCGAAACGCTTGTGTTTTCTATCTGGGCCATATACCTACATTCCTAGACATACAGTTGACTAAAACGACCAAGAATCCCCTCACAGAGCCGGCATTCTACTCCTCGATATTCGAGAGGGGAATAGACCCAGACGTTGATAACCCCGAGCTCTGTCACCAACATTCGGAAATTCCAGAGGAATGGCCACCCCTAGAAGATATTCTGGAATACCAGGAGAGGGTAAGGGACAGGTTGAAGAGCCTTTACTCCGTAGGATTGGATAACATACCCAGAAATGTCGGAAGGGCTATCTGGGTTGGTTTTGAGCATGAGATCATGCATCTAGAGACCTTGCTCTACATGATGCTTCAGAGTGACAAAACTCTCCCACCACCTCTAACAAAACGCCCAAATTTCGAAGCTCTAGCCCAGGAAGCCTATGCTTCAAGGGTCAGCAATGAATGGTTTGACATACCTGAGCAAGACATTACGATAGGACTTGACGACCCAGATGAAGTACTGCATTCGAATAAGCAATTTGGATGGTTAGTCCACACCATGGTGTCAGACGTCTTGACTGAATGCTTACCGAGTAATACATAGGGACAACGAGAAGCCATCGAGGCGTGTACAGGTTCACAAATTTCAAGCCAAGGGAAGGCCCATTACCAACGAGGAGGTGAGCTTGATTGTTACCCCAAGATATGACAGCTCTAATCCTTTTTAGTATGCACTGTATATGTACAGTACCAAAACAACAAAGACTCCTGCTTCTTGGGCTACCGAGAACTTGGACCATGCTAATGGTAATGGACACGTAAACGGGAAGGTCAATGGCCATACAAACGGTCATACTAACGGAACCAATGGTCAACAAACCGTCCCTTACTCATTCCTAGAGGGTAAGGCAGTGCGTACTGTTTACGGATTAGTACCGCTGAAATATGCGCTCGACTGGCCAGTCTTTGCCTCATATGACGAACTTACAGGCTGTGCCGCATGGCTAGGAGGCCGGATCCCCACGTTCGAGGAAGCGCAGAGTATATACACTTATGTTGATAGTATGAAAAGGAAGGAGGAAGCAGAGCGCAAGCTAGGAAAAACAGTGCCAGCAGTTAATGCGTGAGTTTCTTCATAGCAGCCGAGCATGGGAACCAGGCTAATATTAGGGAATAACCAGCCATCTAGTTAACGACGGCGTGGAGGAGACCCCACCACCCAACGCTTCTCTTGTCGATGGTGGCTCGTCTCAAAATGACGAGCTATTCATCGACCTTACTAATGCCAATGTCGGCTTCCGCCATTGGCACCCCGTAGCTGTGACTGCTCAAGGCAATCGCCTAGCAGGCCAGGCTGAGATGGGAGGCGTGTGGGAATGGACTAGCACCACACTCAGGCCGCACGAAGGCTTCAAGCCCCTAGCATTATACCCAGGATATACTGGTATGAAGATTCATCTGCTCTCTTAAAGAAATGAATATGCTAAACATGGATACAACAGCCGATTTCTTCGATGAGAAACACAACATTGTTCTTGGCGGCTCCTGGGCCACGCACCCTCGAATTGCGGGGAGAAAGACCTTGTTCGTTACCCATTTCCTACCTCCCGAGTTTCACAATCAGTGAATGATGTATTCGATAAGTGCATGCTAACGAATATACCACCTAGTGTAAATTGGTACCAACGCAACTACCTATACGCATGGGTCGGCGCCAGACTTGTCCGTGATCTTTAGGAGCTACCAGACTAACCAACATAACCATCGCTCCATACATGTACTCATCAATCACAAGCTTTTCTTATCTAGGGCCCTCGTTCCAACGATATTGTAAGTTTCACCAATGCATTACCGGCGATGTATACATAACCCTAGGGTCCAAGTCCGGTTCTCAACAACTGGCAAATCGGTCGTGTACATCTACGCCGTTCCGGCTTGGCTTCAATGTCCAGAGCAAGTTCAACCTTCGCTCGGTCATGAGGCCGGCTCGCCGTCTTTCCACAAAAGCCCTCTCGTTTTAGGAATGTGGCAAAATCCCCATTTTAGGAGTACGGGAAAAGGGGATAGGCATCGTGGTGTGTTCTCACAAAATTTACCCTGTGCATTTATTGGTGTATCTAGAATGAGAAAAGCTGCTCGCTCGCTCGACGTCATGGATATGTTGATCGCAGTTACGATCTTAAAGCATTTATGAATATATTTATTCGTCCCATACGTGTGGGTATGCAAAAGTACTCCTTGTGTGACTTCTAGGCGATATTTATACCCATCGCCTATCTAAACTTCTACTATAGGTGTTTATCCGACACCTTTTATGACGCCAATTATCAGTTTTAGGCGCCGTAGTATATGCCAAGCTACAATTAGTTATGCTTATCCTCAAGATACCTTCCATTGCTTACTTCTTACGGCCAACTTATTACGGACACTATTTCTTCCAGTGCCTCTAGCCAGGATTCTACTAAGTCCCAAGCAACGCAGGTAATAATTCCCTCTTATTGCACTTGATGGGGTAGTCAGTATGACTTTTCACCGCCAAAGCTATGTAGAGAACTGTATCTCACCATACATGAACATGTATGGATGCATAAGGGGGGGTATAGAGCAGGTGTGGATGTGGTCCGAATACAAAACCACGGGGTATCATCTCGTCATCTTAGCGAGGCTTCAGTACATCAGATCAATAACCATTTTGGCTACATCCGAAGGTGTAAGAACGCCGTTATCCGAGAGGATGGACGAGATGAATTCGGGTGGCTGTGTCGAGATTGTTAGCAAAGTAGACCATGGAAATTATAGCTAAGTAGCCATGATTCATTGAATAAACATACCGTGTAATCCACCGGATCATCAATAGGCCGCGACGTGGTCTTATCCTCGCTCTCCTCCTGCTTGCGCGAGTGGAAGTCGAAGATATCCTGGTTGAATCCAAGATCGAACTGATCGATCGGAAACGTCTGGCCGAACTTGTGCTGCTCGGCAGCAACAAAGAACTCCTTTCTTCGCGCCTTGGCGATCAAAGCCAGCTGATACGTTCCCATGCGAGATATGATTCCACCGTTCGCGGTTACGGCTTCGGCGCCGACGAGCACGACGTTGACTTTGCTCATGGAGTACGCGGCTGCGGATTCGGGGATCGTAGCGACCTGGACGCCCTTTTCGCGAAGGGCAGCGACGACGCGGAGGCTCTCCGTGCGACGCGCCTCGTTGACAACATGGATAACCTTGAATCTTCTCTTCGCATCTCCCGGAATAGACTCCGCGGCACGAGCAAGCAGAGTACCAACGACACGTGAACCTCCATGAGTAAGGATCGTGCAGTCATCGCGGACATATTCGCGGCCAACGGTAGCGATCTGCTCGCGGGCCTGCTTGGCGCGGGAGGCGAAGAGGCGGCCGTTGCGCATGAGGTGCTGGCGCACGACCTCGAAGTTCTCGTGACTGCTAGTCTCCTTGCCGTCGGGGCCGGGCTGCTTAAGCGAGGTGACGAGGTATTGCTGGAACAGGTCCGTGCCGTGGGTCAACGCTACGGGGTTGCGCACCGCGGAACGCAGCTTCGCCGATTGCGTCTTGATGAGGTCCATAGTCTCAAAGACGGTCTTGGCGGAGGATTGGGAGAGGCATTCGATTAGCGCTTCGATTGCTGCGACGGGCATCGTGAGGTCTGGGTCGTCGTGCAGGAGCTTGGTGTATGCGCTGACGATGCTGTGGGGGGAGGTTAGCTTTTGTGGGAGGGGGATTGGAAGGGGCAAACGCGAAGAGGGAAATGAAATATTGCTTACTCGAAGGACTCGAGGTCCGGATTATCGCGGATGGGGAGCTCGCGCTCGTTTTGGTTGATGGCCGCCATGGTTGCGGTCTGTTTGGTGGTTGAAGGAGAAAGAAAAGAAAGCTCTCCGCAGAAAAGCTGGAGCTTGGGTTTATGTTCAAGTAGATGGACTCGGGCTTTTCGAAGTCGGGTTATCAATAGAAACGATAGTTTATCTCGTTTTGAAGTCGAAATCACTTGATATAAAAATAATAGATCTGAGGTAATCGTCGGTCAATAAAGCAGAAAGTTTCTATCATAAACGTTTTGCGCAAAAGTTAAGGTGGGTGAGTCAAATCGCGGGGCACGTCACTTACAGGTACCTCCATGTACCTCTTAGACGAAAATCGATCTGCAGGTGCGGCTAATTGCATGGGTCTTTTCTCCACTTTAACCTCTGAGCCCTAGAAGGTACATTCGATTTGTTCAGGGGTCTCTGGGGACTTCTCTTCAACATAATCGATCTTAACATCAATCTCGACCTCAGATCAAATCCAAATGAATCAAAGGTCATGTTAGTTTTCAAGTGAAATCGATTAACACATCCTTCTAATTAATACAAAAATCTATATATCATACTTGGCCATTTTATCATTGGTCCATCATTTTCTCCAATGGCAACCAGGCAAATAGAAACGATACTATTCTGCTATGTTACTGATGCTCCCTTAGGCGTTTGCAATATCGTCATATTGTGTTTGCGATTTCTACCTACCTACCTACCTACCTCGGTCACGATAGAGAAAAATCTCTCCATCACATCTAACAGCATCGAAAACGAGTCAAGGATGGAAAAGGGCATACACTTATTCAACCCGCTTCTACATTTGCCCAAGATTCGAAGGAAGAGGGGCACATATTCAATTAAACTTGTCACCATTCACACCTCGATTCTTACTTTTCGAATAGAATGTAGATTAATACACAGATACCATCTTCGCAATAATTTACATACAAATTATGTCAGACCTCGAGTGAGGTCCTGAGCTAGGTTTTCACGGTTTTATATTACCCCAAAAGCTCCGTAACTAGTTCTATTAAAAAAATATTGGCAGTGGCAGACCTGGGCATTAGCTATTCTTAGCACTCCTACAACGCCTCCTCTGCTCCCATAAAGCATTTCCCTCGTGCTCAGCATGAAGGAGCTTCACATAATGTCGCCAATATAACAGCCTAGACACTTGCCTATAGAGCCGTCATAGCACCCATTAATAACCTCCTGTGGAAGTTCATTTCCTCGATGATATGCGCTACCTACGATATACCAGGCGAGAAAGCCACCATATTTAGCTCTACCCTTTTCAACCCTTTGCATTAATGTGGCTACGTAACAGTTTATATCACACGCCGTCAGAGCTGCCAAGGCCGAGGATCCTAATCGTGCCGTAATTACGCTCAGCCACATATTCTAAGACAGCATTATGCGCCTGGATCAACCGGATCAATTTTGACTATGTGGAAAGCCGGGCAAATGTGTCGGCTATACCCAAAGAGGCCTTCCGCACGGCGATAGCCCGATTTTGCTGTTGAACAAGTCGTGTACGTTAGCCCGTCTCAGCGAAGAGCTATCACCTACCTAGCTGCCTAGGTAAGGAGGTAGTCCAAGTAAAAATATGAGAATATCGCTAAATGTAATGTAATGACCGTCTCGAACTTAACCCTTACCCATGGCATCCTAGTAACGACTCCGAGGAATCTGAAGAGAAAACGAAATAATGAGAGCCATTGGTTCTATGCCATAGATGATCTCTAGTTGTGTTCCTTGGGTAGGAACAGACGCATACGTGCATGCATCAGAGACAACCCCATCAGAGACATCTCAGTCCCAGAAGCAATTCTCAGATTGCGTAATGCGATCGACGAATCTTAAAACTTCTGATAGAAGGCAGTCCGTTTTCTACATCGAGAAGAGACCAATTTAGCGGTAAAGAGACTCGTATAACCTCGTAGGCTGGTAGGTAAACAGCTCCGTGAAGGCCGAATACCAAATGAAACTATCGTTTAACTCGCAAGCGTACACTTGCTACGGACGTCTGATGATCTACAAAGTCTCAGAATCAATGAACATAACTGGTCAAACTAGTGACGCGCAGGACGTATGACCCTGTTTTTAAGAAAGCCTCATGTAGCTACTATTGGTTTTCAGGGAAGTGTTGTTGACTTCCAGTCGAAGCAAAAAAGCAAAGGGATAATGTAAGGAAACCCGTAAGCGGTGAAGGCGTAGATTTCAGCAGACGTACATGTACTTAATAATTGACTACGATGAAGGCGGATTTCAATATTTATATCATTATTATTAAGCTGGCTTGTTTCAGCATTGTAATTATACCTAGAGCTTAGCATGTATGTATATTAGGCATAGGAGACAGCCATTCACCGCTCCCCCTATGCATGGTGTATGTGGTCGTGAAGTGAATGATCATGGTGCGTATGGTCATGGTGTATATGGTGTGTGACCTTCGACTTCAATACCAGAGGAGGCAAGACGGGTTGCTCGTAGAACTCCTCCTTCGTATCGCTGACGGTGTAGGTAGACCCGACCTCGTAGAAAAATGATTCCTTAACTTCGGAAAGTAGTCGGCAAAGAACCATGATGTCTCCTGTTGGATCGACTAGTCCTATATCCTCGTGGTCATCGTGATCTTCATAGATGTGCTCTTCCGCCGGGGCGTCTGCGTCCAGGACTAGATAGACCTCTTTCACCTTAGGGAAGCTGTGCATCAGGGCATATTTGTTGTATGTCTCCCATGGGCGTCTAATATCAGGATTGACATAGTCGATGGCGAGGTTGATAGTATCGTCGGTGTCCAGGACAAGTTCCGTAAAAGATCTTATGGCGTCGTCGTAGCCCATGTAAGGTGGTCGAGGTAGGTAGAGGGTGTCAATTTCTGGACAAAAGTATATCTTAGGTTCGTGGGAATTGGTGCCAAATGATTTTTTATATATCCTCAAGGCTTCGAACCGTGATTCTCGGCATGCATGCAGGGTGGGTGGTGGCACTGTAGATGACGCACACTCATCTGCTCGGTCGTCGTACAAGACCTCGACGACCCGAGGGTGGCAGGTGTGTCGCCATATCTGAAGCCTCAACTCTGTAGGCAACAGGGAGAAAAGAGTAAATGAATCCAGGTCTGACATTGTGGTCGCAAGGCTCATGAGACACACGGACGGGATAGGAGAGGACAACGGAATTGAAGACGATGACGGCTGCGACGACGGCACGAGAGGACGAAGAGACGACTACGAGATCGGGACTACCTACAGTACGGGATCCGAGAGAGTGAAGTTACTGAACTTGACCGAATGGGCAGGCTGAGTAAGGTATATGTATACGGATGGCTAAGGCCAAGGACCCTCGTGACAAGGAAGGCGGTCTCTCATCTAGGGAGAGAGCCCACTTACACGGGGCGGCGAACTGAAAGTAGTAAAGAAACTACAATGTACGTATAGAGGAGGGATGGTCCCTGTTTGCTCTTGTGTAGTACTTGGGATTTTTTCGCGAAGTATTTTCGCGGGTACGGTCGTGACACTTGATCTGGATTGGGCCACAAGGGCCACAAGGGCCATGTAGAACGCCAAGGATGAAGATCGTCCGGGCACTACACCTTTGGTCGCCAAGATTGAAGATCGAATGAATTCTCCTATCGGCCTGGAGACTAAGAGAAGCCACACACGTACCCCAAGACTCCAGACTTTGGAGTCTCCAAGGACCGGGTGGAATAGGATAGGTTCGACAGGCTGGATTAGGGTGAGACCGAGTGAGGCAGCTCACTTAAGCTCCATTTCTTCTTGGGGACACTTGGGGACGGCCTGTATCGTACCTGGGGGTGACGGGGTTGTATGGGGATTTCGGGATGACGCAAAAAATATAAGCGATTAGTGTATTCTCATCCAAGTAATTGCCGAATTGCGGATGCGGGTGCGGATGTGATGCGAATTAGAATAGGAATGAATATAACCGCGGCGAATCCTCGAAGTTCAAGTTGAGTGAAGCGAAACCACACGACACCACGAAGTTGTCGTCGTTAGATTGACGACGCCCAAGTAGTGACCAGATACGCGTCTCCAATGTCCCAATGCTCCAGTAGCTATATTGGTGTGAGTAGCTACATGAGGTACGTATTGTACGTATCTGAATAAAATACGTATTATGAATATACGTACCGGTGATGACAGTGGATATTATTGTATGGAGTTGATGAAGTTTTTTTTCCCTTCGGTGTTTTGAACTGTCATGAGATACCGATTTGAGAATGGGAAAAGAATAAAAAAGGCTAGAACCGTCTTATTTTACGCCGTAGCGTTTCATTATCCCATTCGACAGAAGAAAAGTCGGGTGGGCTCGACCCGAATCCCCTTCTATTAATGTAAGGAATCGTATGATTTTGGTATTTATGGATGAGTCTGGTGGCAGGTCGATGGAGGAGTTTTGCTAAACTCGATTTTTCAGAGCCTCGTCGTTGGATAGTTAATGCCCGAACGTTCCCGAATTCGGAACTGCTTACAGGGCTTGTCAGGCCACTTCCCACTGTTTTTTTTCTACTTTTTTTTTTTCCAGGTCGCACTTTACAGTAGGTAATTCCCCCGCGACTACCTATAAGTGGAGCGCAAGGCTTCTGGAAAGGGCTGAATGCCCTTTACTAAGGAGCCTATTACCGGCATTAAAATTTCAACCTTGGAAGTTGTTACTGCCCAATTGTTTCTTAGGTTTACGCTTGTGATAATAGAAGTCCAGATGTCAGATCCCAGTCCTGTGACACATGAAAACTTGAAATTTCAATTCTCCTTCCTTTCTTTTCCTTTCTTCTTAGACGAAGCGTACATGCTCAAGACTCAATCGTCGACGGTACATACATACATATCAGATCATGTTCAATTATATAATACATCATACATCATTTACCAAAGTATGTCTCATTTTGTCAACTAACAACTTGGTAATAGAAATCCGTAAAATCTCACAGGCTAGCAAACACACGGACCACTCATATTGATTACCTAGTCCAACTTCCACCGCCTAAAAACTTACCAGATCCCTCTCAGAAGTGGGCATCTAATGCATGAAAAATGAGAAAGAAGATTGAAAAAACTTCACCCAACAGTCTCGACATCTTAATTAACTTCCTTATGCAGCCTCATGCGCATAACTCCACCTAGGTACCAGGAGCAGCAGGAGCACTTGAGGCAGGGACCCGTAAACCTTGTCGCATTCCTAAAACCCTATGACGTAGAGATTCTCATCGGTACCTAATTCAGTAAATAATTTAATGTTGAGAAAGATGGCTACGATCGCCTCTCAATCTTCTCCAGCTCTCACCTTTGAGCTTCTTGCGAGATGTTCTGTGAGTTGAGAGAATCACATGTCCTACAGCTACATAGGATATTTGAAGGGGTTGTCTAATCACCGTATCAGACGACTCGAGCGCGAGCTTCCATCTTAACTCTCCCCCATGGACCGGTTCAACTTCCGATGTTCATGCCCGTGGCGACGCAGGCGTCGTTGAAAGGCTTAACACCTGAACAGTTAGAAGAAACAGGATGTCGTCTCTGTCTTAATAA
The DNA here is from genome assembly GCF_022496945.1 of Annulohypoxylon maeteangense. Classification (NCBI taxonomy): domain Eukaryota; kingdom Fungi; phylum Ascomycota; class Sordariomycetes; order Xylariales; family Hypoxylaceae; genus Annulohypoxylon; species Annulohypoxylon maeteangense. Next base: position 415,455 of record NW_025953249.1, on the reverse strand, counting down.
TACATATCACCTCGGACTAAAGCCAGGCCAAGATGTTCTCGCTGCGATAGGAGGAGCTCACAAGCTACAAGGATGGAACCACAACATCCTCACGGATAGCGGAGGGTACTATACCTCCAAACTATCGTCCTTTGAGATCGGAAGCGAACTGACAACCCGCAAAATAGCTTCCAGATGGTCAGCCTCCTCAAACTAGCCAACATCACCGAAGAAGGAGTCCGGTTCCTAAGCCCTCACGACGGCACGCCCATGCTTCTAACGCCAGAGCACTCGATCTCACTACAGAACACGATCGGCAGCGATATCATAATGCAACTCGACGACGTGCTCGTGACGACCTCCCCCGACGCGGCGCGCATGCGCGAGGCAATGGAGCGCAGCGTTCGATGGCTCGACCGATGCATTGCCGCGCACGCGAACCCCAGCACGCAGAACCTATTCTGTATCATTCAGGGAGGGTTGGACTTAGACATGCGCCGCGAGTGCTGTCGAGAGATGGTAGCGCGCGACACGCCCGGGATCGCGATCGGTGGACTCAGCGGCGGCGAGGCGAAAGCGGATTACTGCCGCGTCGTGGTCACCTGCACGCAGCTGCTACCTGAGCTGAAGCCGCGGTACGTGATGGGTATCGGATACCCCGAGGACCTGGTCGTTAGTGTGGCGCTGGGCGCTGACATGTTCGACTGCGTGTGGCCGACGCGAACGGCGCGCTTCGGAAACGCAGTAACACGGTACGGCATCCTAAACCTGCGGAACGCGAAATATACGAACGATTTCGGGCCCATTGAGGAGGGATGTGGGTGTATGTGCTGTCGGCAAGACGGGAAGGGGATGGGGATCACGAGAGCGTTTGTTCATCACAACACGGCTAAGGAGACGGTGGCGGCGCATCTGCTGACTATGCATAATGTGTGGTACCAGCTGCACTTGATGGGGGATGTTAGGCAGGCTATTATAGAGGATCGGTTCCCCAAGTTCCTAAGACGGTTCTTTGCGGATTTGTATACGGATAGCAGTAAATACCCTACTTGGGCGGTCGATGCGCTTAGAGGTGTGGGTGTAGATTTATATACGGAAGATACGGATTAAGGCACTTGCTTTTGTTCATGTGGCTTGTGAAAGGCTTTTTATGTGACGCTCATATGTCTCTGATAGGTACATGAAGCCAACTGATGATGTTGGGGTATACCTCTAGGTATACCTCTAGGGGAGTTCGCGTTGGAGTTGTATAATACAACCTTCTAGGAGAACTTATGAACCAAGTTGGATACATACCTATCTAGGTACCTACATAAGCCAGGAAGCATTTTTACTTACCTAGGTAGGTAGGTATCATGGCCACCTAACGGGTACTTGAGCTGAATACGAGGTCAAGATACTTCATCTTTTGATGGTCGGTTGAATTCCATTATCTACTTAGGCTTTGATGCTAATATAATAAGAAACATCAATAGCCTCCTGGTCCGACAATCAGCCTTATAATCTATGATTTTTAACAATCATCACAATGGTATGAATAGAGTCAATATAAGGAGATTTAATATAATAATAGCATTGCTCATTCATATACAAGATGGCTCAACCTTGAAGCCTCAGTGGCTTTGCGTTGGCTTTATCAGAGCTACTCCGGAGTCCGTTTTCAGAGCGTTCTAGAACATTTCCACCTACATATCGGCGACTAATACATGTCTATGAGAATAGACAAATCACAACGAAGTCAGACAAGCAGCAAGTGAAGACAAAGGCATATAAGATTAATATACTATTTCAAGAGTTATGAACAAGGAGTGAGGGTCAATGCGCTTCGGCTTGTAGACTTTGACTTTGCGGGGAAGTGGAGTGTGCATTGCCCCACCAAGACCTGAACTTTCGAGGACGACCCCTTCGCTCTCAAGGTCGGACTTGCATATTTACATACGTCAGCCCGGTCCTTCCACTGTACGGCAATCTGCAATTGCGACCCTCGATCTTGATTCTATAAGGTTCAATCGTTCTCGCCCGTTGAGATCCAGGTATTCGGGTATACTATAACATTTAAGATCGCCGATAACACAACTACTACACCATCTCACATTCTTTGTGCTCCGTTAGACCAATATCGGAGCTCACTCCTATTTCGGCTTCATACACCTACCCAACTCAGATACACCCCATTTCTAAACGAATCTCACATCACACAATAATCAAATCAACATGGCCACCCAAGCAATGTCAGACCTATCCCTCAACCCCCCAAAACCCAAATCCAAATCCAAGAAACCAGCAGCCCCAGTAGCCGACTCCTGGGAAGACGAAGACGTCTCCGACCCAGAACCAGAAGAGTCAATCACCCAATCCCTAGCAAAAAGCAACAGCAAAGTAAACGACTCCGGATTCGCTGCACCCCCACCAACGCCCGCCTCACCATCCTACAGCGGGACAGGAGTACCTCCATGGCAATCCACATCCACCCCCCTCTCCCCCTCCGGTCTCTCGCCCCCAGCCTCGCCCGCCAGCGGCGGCAGCATAAGCGACGGTGGTCCCGGAGAGCGGAGGAGGCCGGAGAAAACGGACGCGGTGGCGCGGCGGATGATCGCGAGCGCGCTGGGGGTGCGAGCGCCGCGGCCGACGGAGGAGCAGAGGGCGTACGATCGTGCGGTTAGGGAGAAGGAGAGGAAGAGGCGCGAGGAGGAGCGCGAGGCGGAGAAGAGGCGGAAGGAGGAGGAGGATAGGGCTAAGGCGGCGATTTGGGAGGATTAATCGATGGGATTGGGAATTTGGAAAGACGTGGTGCGGGTAGCTGTTATAGTGGCTGCTTTGGGATTTGAGGTACTAGGTATGCCTACCTGAACATGGGAGAGGATGTTGGCATTAATAAAGCGACGACGTGCCTGAATTGTATGGATTCAAAATGGAGCTGGTGAGAGGGATCGTAATTCAGGGGCTCAGTGGATATGATTTCTTACACGTACATATTTATACCAAGGGCAAAAGCTCACGCGACTCTGGGACGGAAGACTGACTTAAACGGGATAATAGATTTAAGAAAATACATATACCTATTTATCTTTTTGAGTTGAATGCAGTGTATATTGGCGTGACATTATTTATATAGGGTATGGTCTACTGTATAATATTTATCCTCATCATCGCGATTACCTGTTATTAGAAGTCTCCACGGAGAAACCCTCCGTCGTTTTCTCGTCCTATCCTCGTAGAGATCCAAGGCCTGGACCTAGACGGGATCACAAGGCCTCCCTCTCCAAGTCAAAACCAACCTCTGCTCCGATCTAACCCCATCCTCACCCTCACTAAACCGCACCCCAACACCCAACCCTTCAAGCCCCTCCTCCTCCGCCCGCCCATTCCACACCATCTGCTCTAACCTCCCGTCCGCCGTACACGACACGAAACCCATAGGCCATCGACTACGTCCCAACGCATCGCGCACACCCTTCGTCGCCGTCTTCTGCGCGACCAAGAAGCCCAAGATAGGCCCCCGGGAGCCGAGGAGGGAAGAGCGCCAGGCGGGCGGGGCACCAGCGAAGGCGCCCTCGAGCTCACGGATCTGGTGAGGGCCGATCCTGGTGCTTTGCGCGGAGGCGGCTTTGCATTGGATGAGGACGCGGAGGGGTGGTGGGGTTGGAGAAGCGCTGCTGGGGGTTATGGGCAACCGCCACGTCCCGAGTAAGTCGATCCCGCAGTCGTCGCGGCCGCCGATGCGTTGGAGGGCGAAGCCGAGGGGCGCGAGGGCCGCGGCTACGGTGTACTCGTACCGTGTGCCGACGTAGGTCTTGGATGTTAGGTCTAGACCGGTGCGCGCGGCGTAGGCGGCGTAGGAGGCGAGGTCGTGGTGCGAGCTGCCGTTGCCTGGGATTTCTGGGTAGAGGAGGGGGTGGGTTGAGGTGGAAGATGAGTGCGCATGGTGAGGTCGGTTGAGAGGGTGGTTATGGGTGTGAGTGGTGGGTGGGTAGTGCTGGCGCCATAGTGGGCGGTAGCGTATAATAGACCTCATTCCATTCCCGGCAAAATTCGCTGAGGTTTTCTGAAATGCTGGTGTGCATTGAAGGTGAATTATTTAGTACATGGTAACTTTGTAGGAGTTAAGTGGTGAATTTTGAGGTACCTCCCAAGGTAAATCTGTAGACGGGATTGATGTGTCTTTATCGATAAGACCTAGCACTCCACCATAATCCTTGTACTGTTAGCCCCACCGACCGTGCCCTGTAACTTCTAAGCTGAAGAGGCCGTGACTTAAAAGCTCAGCTCAGAGCTACAACCATTTGGATCATCATTTTGCGTCAAATCCATGAGCATGCATCATGGGAGACAGGCTTACCCAACTACAGGATGCTGTTGATCAGGTTAGCGACTATATCGCAACGGTCTTCTTAATAATAACTAACTTCCGGATCTCCAGCTCGCGCAGCAATTCGTCGCTAGCATCCATTATATCGATAGACACCACAACCTGGAGACATTAGGTCCAGGCGACCAAATCCGAGATGTAAAACAAGAGCCGGGACAAGAGGAGGGCAAGTCTATAAGCAAATGGCTTCAATATCTACCACATATACTAATACACCACACAGTAGACCCGCATCCCGAAGACGTCTTTAAGGCGTCGCAAGTCGAGCTTGCCCAAGACCTCATTACGAAAGAGCAACAGATCGAGCTTCTCATCTCAATATTACCCGGCCTCGATAACAGCGAAAAAGACCAAGAGAGGAACATCAAAGAGCTTGAAGAGGAACTCAAGGTCGCGGAGGCACAACGGCAAGAGGCGATCAAAGAGAAGGAAGAAACCATGGCGAAACTAGACGCCGTCATCCGAAGCATCAGACGCCCGTGATTATCGAATGATGGATAGAAAGATGTTTATATGATACCCGGTTAGATTAACCAAATTAGGCGTTCTGGACATTATTACTTCCTAGTAGGCTATGGAAAAGGCAAAAGTGGTCTATAATAGTCGTTTATACTATGCGATATGGGCTTTATTGCCCTTCTGATGCTAATGATCTCCTCTAAATGACTGGGCTATACCATGCGACCAACACTTCCCGAGCTCCATGCCTCGCGCCGTTTATGCCGGATTTGATGATTTGAAGAATTGCGGAAATACTCCTCGTAGCTCTTCCAGATGCCTTATCTGGTATTGAGATGCTTGGGTTTCTGGGACCGGTAGACCATCTTCGACTAAGTGAACTGCTGTCCATCCCAGCTGTTTCGCACCGACTGCGTTTGGATACGAATCATCTAGTAAAATCAGCTACCAAAAGTTCGGGTTTCGGGTCTTCGGTATTTAGTGATTAATACTATTTTACTTACCGACAAAATAGCAGTCCTCGGCTCTCTCTACTCCAGCCTCCCTCATCGCTTTGGCAAACATATCCTTATGCGGCTTGCATATGATGGGATCTTTCGAATAGTCGCAATACGTAAGGCCCTCAAATAAATCGTCGATGCCTAAGAGCTTGACAACTCTTTGGCCATGTGTGATGTAGGCGTTAGTCAAGAGCCATAGTTTTACTTTGGAGGTATCGATATCCTCAAGTAGCTTCCGCAGTTGTGGGTTCCGTTTGATGATGCCCTCTAGGGGTAAAGCGTCGTCAACCTTGGCGTTATAGTCCAAGGGGTCAATCTGGTGGTGGCGCACCAGCCCTTCGATCGCGAGACCGTAGTTCCTGTAATACTCCTTGTGCAACTTGATGGCTTCCTCTTCTGGAATATTGAGATGTGTCGCAAAGTACACATCGATGAGGTCGGCCATCAGGTCATGGACTTTAGTGCCTAGGCTAATAGTTAGCATGTGTCGTTTTCTTCATTTTCCCCCTCTACTTGTTCTTTATAATAGCTCAACGTACTTCTGGGATAGAGGCAATTGTCGATATCGCTGTTCAAGGTATTAGTATCCACCTAATAGTCCGAATACTGTAGTATGAGAGGAGCTCACAAGAATAAGACAGGTCTGGATGTTGTCGCCCCATTGGGCTTTGCCGTTTGCGATCCCATAGCTTAATATTTTGTATGTACTAGGTAGTAGGTATATAGAGACAGAGTTTGCAATAAATTTATATAAACGATGCAAACTGGTTATAAGTAATTTATAAACGAATCTCGGGGTAAGACTTCAAGTGAGTAAGAGCAATAAAGGGGTGACAATGAATAGAGTTGTTGGGAACTAAAGAGAATAACCACCCGCTGAGACGAATAGGAAGCGAAGTAATTGGGGAATTTAGTAGAATGGTTTAGAGACTAAGCAGTTATCACAATCATCCCCTCATGTGATATAATAGGTATTTACATTTCATTGTTTTAAATAATGTCTATTCTCAAAATTTATAAACACCTCATATTTAAGATAACTCTTCGTAGTTAGACTAGGTATATTGTAGTCAAGTCCGGGTTGAGTCACCGGCGAAACGAGACATCATGAGCGATGAAGTAATCTGAAAGCAGACGAGAATCAGACCCTTGGAAAAATCCACCTTTCCTAGCAGTACCCAAGAGCACTAACAAAACCGTATCCCTGATTGGCTTAACTCTGTTCTATTATACTATAACAGTTACTTTGTACTGGACTGTAATTCATTCCTTCCTCCCCTCCTACCTCCAAATAGACGTTACGCATGTGGCAGACTACTCGGCCACTAGTAAAAAACGGACTCGGTCAAACCTCGGATCCTAGTCAAAATTCCGGTTGAGTGCGTATATAGACGTAATTTTGTAACCGATTTTCAACGCAGTACACTGTCCCTTAGTTGGGTTCTGCTCTTTTGAGTCATCAAATTTGAGTTGGGTGGTGTAGTATAATGGTCAGTACAACACGTTGTGGACCAGATACTGCTCCCGTGTAAATCTGGGTTCGATTCCCAGCACCGCCAACATTTTTTGCCTGATACCCAAAATATACCTAATTATAATATGTTGATTTTTGACATAAACCCCCAACAATGACATATGAAACTATTTGTTCTTTGAAAGAAATAGCAAAATCGAATTAGATTGTACTATTAATATCGTAGTTACCTTGACTCCTACTCAATTCTAAAATGTGGAAGTTACAATGTCGATGTGTCGGAGGTACGTACACTTTTTAATGTGGGCCACCAATGCACGTTGCACTAAAGAAAAAAAATAACATTTGAAATTCCAACCAGAGCTTAACTCGTCATGCGACACGTCTTTTCGTTTTTTTTATTTCCTTCCTCATCAACTTTCCATCTTAAAACAACGCTCTTGATCATATCGTCATCTAGACGATATCTTCAATTCAAGTGATCTTCGCATCCATTCAACGAAAACAAAAACAGTCTCGTAATCGTATACAAATTTGTTGCTCTTGTTCATTCTTGCACGGTGGTAGTCCTTGATCTATGGATGGTTCTGTTGCCCAGCTGATTCCTCGTAATCATGGCACAAGTTAGCAACCCACAAGAACCCATCGCCATAGCTTCAGGCTATCAGCCGGGCGGTCAGAATGGAAGCTTAACAGCAGCTGATCTAGAAGGGATCCGCGAATATCAGAAGGTTATCAGTTTTCGAGATGCCATAGTATCTGGCAAGCATCCTCGTATCAAGGTTGTTACTGCTAAGCCTATTACTCCAGCTCAACAACCCCAAGCTACTTCTACTATGCCCGCGACAGAACGTACAGCACGTACAGAACGCGTTGCATCCTCATCATCATTCGCACAGCCCCAAGCCTTGCAAAACCCACATATACATGCACATGCACCTAATCTCAACTCTCACCAGGTGGACAATTATAATTCATTCATGGCCAACTTACAGCAATCAGCTGTCGCCTCAGCTGCGACTGGTATTTCAGAGCTATCTGTTGCATCTGCAGCATCTACTTTTATCCCAGGTGTCTCAGCACCTTTAGATGATAACAAGACCCTTCGAGACCCTAATGACAAGGCAAGGTATCTTGAGAAACAACGGGAAAAGCTCGAACAGGAACTCGAACAACAGCTTCATCAACGATCAGAATGGCGATCCTCATCTGAGCATATTGACTTAGATCTTGCAGATGTTTTGGCGAAGGCGTTAACTGTCGTACAAGCTACCGCTCCGATCTCTACCGGTACTCCTAACGCTGCCACCATTTCCGACTCGAGCGATTCTTTCGACGATAATACGTTTTATTCTAGTTCGTTTGAGACCCCTGTCTCGCGTGCCTCACCTCGAGTTCAGAAGGTAATAAGTCAAGATGTGCCAGTGCAAGGCCTCGTTACTCCCCTACATGGACCACATGCGACGCCAATGGTCAAGCCGCAGCCTAGGTATGTTTCTCAGCCGCCCACTTACTCCCCAACACCATCGTACCAACAACAGATAAGTCAGAGCGAGCAGCCGACCCAGACCGCGAGTAGTTCGCGCCCATTGCCGCCGAGCACCGGCATTCCACCCAAGCCCACCCAAGGTCCCGGATCATCGTTGGTAGCACAGTTCCACCAGTTACATTCTATGGAACCGCAGGTTATCAGTTCAGACAGCGGCCCTGCAAGTAGATCAGACAATGGTAATACAGATTCGGATCAGCCTGGTGACTACAGAGCTCGCCTCGCCGGCTTACTTCCTGCTCCTCCCTTAATACAACAGCAGCCTCAAGGCCTATTAGTTCGTGCCCACGACCTTTCGCCGTATGCCCCCCAACCTGCGCATATTTCGTCGTTGGCCACAGTTCGAGTACCGCCTGCGTCTGATCCAGAAATCAGCATCTTGCCGGGTGCGCCGGCACAGGTAACCGCACTGAGACAACAACATGGAGTTCTTACTAGTCCTGAGAGTTCCCCTCAAGGAGAGAAGAGAAGCAAGAAAAAGAACAACAAGAAGAACAAGAGAAAGGCTGAAGCGAGAACATCAGATGTCCCAGGATCTCCTTACATCAAACCCGAACCTCGATCGCCTTCACCTTTATCGGCACCGCAATTTGCCAGACCTCAGAAGCGATTACGATCTGACCCACACCAACAGCCGGAGATAGTGTATGAAGAGACGCGAATCGGACGACCAGTTTCTGTACTGCGTCGCGAACCGTTTACTACAACACATGCACCAGCCGCACAATCTCCCTACGGATTCGAGAGAGTGGATGATCCCTACGCGAGACAGGCACGCCAGTCTGTAGCTCCGGCGAGCCAGAGATTAGAGCGCACCGTGTACGAGGAGCGACGGCATGATGAAGCGGCTGTGCAGTATATTCAACGCGTCCAATCCCCCTACGACTACGCGCCCCCCTACAGTGTTGTTGAGTCGCGACCTTTACGCTCGGCCAGTTACTCATTAAACCCCCAGTATCGAGAGCTTTCTGCTTACCCGCGGGATGGCCGAATGAGTGTGCGGCCTTATGCTGATCGTGCTAGATCGCGATCGCCCATTACGATCGTTGAGAGACGCTCGCCTATCATGGCACCCCCTGCGCCCCCGCCTCGAATTCTAGTTGATCAATATGGTCGCGAGTACATCGAACCTCCTCGTGCTAGCACCGCATCTCGTCATTCGGCCGTACCAGGTCCGCGACCAAGTGAACGCGAGGTTATATACGAACGAGTCCCAGCGCGTGTTCCGTCTCGTATGTCTAGGGAGACATTTGAAGAAGATGGGATTATCTACCGACGTGCGTCGCCCACATATCCTCCTCGACGCGTAGTCACACAACCAGAATATGGAGTGGATTACAGAAGCTACCGCGAACGCGATTATCCGATACAACCTATTGGAGGAGCACCCAGTCCGGACTTTATGCCGATTCGAGGAGCAATTGGCGGTCGGGTGCCCGAAGATATGTCTCGGGGCTACCTCCCTAGAGCGACAACAGTACGGCCAGCGGAGGCTGTACCGTATTATCACAGGCCTGATACTGGACGACCGGATTTACCTCCTAGACACTATGCAGCCAGCGTCCATCCCGAGGTAAGACGAGACGCGGTGCCTCCGGTAGCTAGGGAGTTTAGCGTCAGACCGGTAGAACGTGATGCACACAGACGCGAATATAGCGTCCACCCAGGAGATCGTCTCTATAACAGACCACTCCATATAGACGACGACGTCACCTTCATTGAGCATCCTCAAGCAGCTCAGCCAGAGATTATTTACACAGAAAATGGTCGACGTCAACCTTATTAGTGAGCATATGCTGCCCAAGGATTTTATGCATGCGAATTGTACATTATGGCCGAGTCTGCGGAGGACTAATGGGAGATAATGCGCCTCATTGGTTTGCCTACATACCTATCTAGGTAGGTAGCCAATGTTGGCATAATTCGGACATGGCTAAGAGTTCGAGCCCTGCCATGGTTTCGATGTTGTACTATACTGCAATACAGTTGTAGCCGAGTGTGAGTCTGCTCGGCATTGGCATTGAGGTGGGGGTTCGTGGACTCAGGCATTGCTCTAAGTGCCCAGTGTGTTTCCTGTGGAATTTGGGCGGTGGTATGCAAGCTTCCCTATTCGACGAAGCTTGATACAGTCAGGTGCTCATGTACGCACTTGCACCGACTGTACATAATTTTAGGCTCCCTCAATCAACCACACATAGGACCCCAAATCATTCGGCATTCCTTGAGTGAAAGTGACACGGTACATGCTAATGATTTTTATTAATCTTAGATTATAGCAACTCTGATCTGCATAGACGAGGCCAATATGTGAACTAGACAAGGGATGGACGTATGAAGGCGTTCCTCTTGCATGTATTGTAACCATATTGTTACCGACATTTGATTGTGGTTGTAGGATGTCAGTAGGTATGTTAACCGAAGCGGTGGTCGGCAATACACGCATACACTCCGTCCACAATCCGGCTATCTAGAGGTATAGTGTCGAGGTGGAAGATGGCTGACTTTGCCTAATAAGAGTATGCAAGTATTCGGTAGATATTCAAGTCATTTGTCCATGATGTACGTATATAGTAGGTACTTCTATTAACAATTGGCCTTTGAAGAATCATCTTTCCTTTCTTCTCCGTTGATTTATGAATACCTGAATGCCTAATAAACATAAAATATAGTATCGTCCAGCTCGGCTCGGGATTCGGAACCGCATAGCTTACGATGGGGGCTACCAGCCCTACATGTATAAGCCGTCCCACCACCGGACCCTCGGCAGCCATCACACACGCACGACGCGCGGCCCCGGATGCCCCTTAAAGGTATGGGAATAGGGGTTACTAGGAGGCATTAGGAGGCATGAGAAGTATGTCAAGATCTTGAATTGGGACCAATATTTTAATATAGAAAGCTCCGTGGCATACTCGTAGTCGAAGATTGTTTACCTACTTTGGTGCTAAATATGTACGACATCAATGCTTAGTGAGGTAGTTGGTATTTGTTGGTATTGTTATGTGGCACTCTTTCAGGGGTTCGGGCTTGACTTGGTCGTATAATTTGTTATTACTCTTCTTATTCCTATTCCTTCCTTGGAAGCTTAAGTGAGATGGAGAGACGGAGGATAAAAAAAACTTGATGAGAATCGACAAGGGGAAATGCTCAGCTGAAGCTTCACGAGGCAAAGACGAGGGGGGACCCTAACTAACTTAGTTAATAGCTACATATGCTACATATATGTGTGCATTATTTTTGCTACGTGTTTTCTCCTGCTTTAATAATTCCCGGACGATTAATAAAGAAAGGGATGAGAGGAAGCGCGGGAGATCCGCCAACTCAGATCGATACATTAGATGTGTTACCTACAGGACCGTAGTATGCAGTAGTTTAGATATCTATATCTGAGTTACGCGCCGTAATCGATCTGATTGTCTGATTCTTTGATTCTTTGTCGGCTCGAGCTTCCAGTTTATCTGGTGTTTACGTAGATATTTTTGGTAGTTTCGGTATTTTCGCATAGTATTAGTCTTGCGATGTACATGTACGAATCCGTAGTGTAGAAGCTGTACCGTACTTGATCAACAGTGGTCCCGTGTACCGTGGCTATGTCTGTTTGGCATGCACCTCAAATAGGGTAGACTAGGTAGAACGGACCATAGATATGAAATTTGATAATTGACATCCCTGTATACCTTATAATCCTTGAGTTCGTGTTGCACTCATTCGACAAAGATTGACTTAGATGTTGCTTCCATGTCTTTTGCACGGACCAAAAACCCATCGAAGACAAGACCTATCACGACTATTAATCACAATTTCTTGTCTTCGATAACCTTGGAAGTGTTAGATATGAGACGTGTAACTGTGTCTATGTAGTAGAAGTCTCGAACGACTGAACCAAACATTGAACATCCGATAGAACTCGAGTAAGTAAGAAACCTAGCGTTAATCATGTCAACTGGCCCACGGGTACATGTATATGTACTACCCAGGTAGTAGTTAGCTGAATAATCATAGTCAAGATCCACATATACCTACCGATATAGTACAGTACAGTGCAATATCCATGTACTCTTTTTCCTCGTACTATGGATGTATATATTTTATGTACATTAAACTTCCAGGTTGAGGAAAAAGAGATCTTAGCATGAAGCCCGAACAAGGGCCAAGAGCCAAGGCAAGATTCAATTTCTATATATTATTTACTATATACAGTATATTTATACATATTTGCTATACCTGGTATCTATATCGACTGGTAATAATTAAGTTAGAACCGTTAAATATAGGTTATCTTCTACCTTATCTTTCCTGGAGTGCTCACATGTGTACGGGTCTGGCTTTTACCTGGTAGGCTGGCTGGCAGACAATAGGCAATAGGTAAGGAGGGCGGTTGGTAAAATCTCACAGCTAATGATGACGAGAGAAAAGAAATCACCTCTACCTTTTCGATACCGTGTACCTACGCTCTACATGATCGTCCATCTTATTCATGTAGACTCTAGGGTTCAACTGTTAGGTCCAACTCAAAATTGTTAGCAAATTCTTGTGCGTTTGCTCCTGCAAGTACCAAGCCGATGATAATCACGAGGTACATACTATATCAGGTGTTACGATACCTAGTACCAAGGTATACCAAGGTATCAAGGTCGGTAGTGTATGATAGAATTCGTGCTAGCGACCGCTACGGTTTATTCGCAGCAGCTGCAAGCCCGCAAGCCTGCAAGCCTGCAACAAGGGCTCTTAAGTGGAGCTGGATCCAGTATCCGGCGCCCCCACTACGACTTGACGAACTGGAAAGAGACTGGAATGAGGGAATGAGCGATGAGTAGAATGAGTTTGGACCATCGACCAACCGCGCTAAGCCCACACAAAGCATTCAAGGTTGCTTTAGCATTGCATCAATTACCTCTGAAGATATACCTGTGCAAGTACTTCTAGGGCTATTAACAGCCTACCGGGTACATCCATACCTTGTAAGAGGTAGATACGTACTACGTATTAGGTGGTAACTCGCGCACTGTTCAGGGCTTTCAAGGCTTTTCAAGGGCTTCTAACCTGTGCCATGTGCCATCCCAGGGCTTTTCCTTACCCAAGTTCCCCTACAATCTAGCGAGCTCATTCGTTGAAAACCAACCAGCTTACAGTACATATTATGCTGACTGCAGCAGCAACTGGCAAGCACAGCACAGCTTTCGATACACCCGACACTTCGGGCTTTTGGCTCGTTCCATCGATTCTTCCAGTCCACCACATCTCACGTTCCCAGTCCTGTTCCCAGTCCCAAGTCCCAAAAAACCATCCGTCCATCCATCCCGTCAATTCCACTTCTCCTCACCATTCATTCTCTCTAACCTCCCCACTAACAGTAGTAGAGGTTTTACAATCTCTTTTTTTTTACGAGAAGAGAGAAGAGAGGAGAGAGAGAGAAAGATAGAAAGGTAGAGAGAAAACCACCAAACGATACCTTCGGTTTTCTCCTCTTCCTTGTTCTTTTTTTCCTTTTTTTTTCTTAATTTAGTTATTTTCTCTTATTCCTTCCTTCTTTTTACTTCCACATCGAGATACCCCATTTTCTCCCTCTCCTCATCATACCACTTACTCCTCCATTCTCCAGACCCCTTCATCCCCCCTGCCCCAGGTTTCACCATGCAAAAGCTCGCCAATATGCGTCACTGGCCCGAGAGGATGAGTCCAAACTTCGGCATGTCGTCGAGACCGAATATGAACATGACCGCCATAAATCCCCATCAGAAAGCCGGAGCTCCGGGAGCTTCGTTAAGTCCCTCGCCTGCCGCCGATACCACCATCCACTTCGCCTTCAACGTCCCGTTCGCGTCCGATCTGGCCGGTCCCAATACGGAGGAAATATTACATGCGACTGGTGAGGCTGTATTCAAGTGGACGCATCCGGGAGACGCCCCCGATGATGTCCCTGTCTATGAATTGCCAGTTCATGCCCAGAATTTGGCCAATTTGCAGAATCTATGCAGGGAGCTTACGAAAGGTCCTTTACCAATCGAGGCTCATGTAATCTCGAGTGTGCCAAAGAACTGCAAGTCCCAAGTCACAACAGTGTGTCTTTCCGGTTCGCCAGAACTCGTTCACAAGAGCCGTGAAACTATATTGAGCGATACTCCTTTAGCGTTGGTATGCATATTATAGCCCTCCTTTAACAATATAACAAAGAAAGGGATGGCTAAACCAGATGTTGTAGAGGTGCACTACCGTCGACGTGAACTACGGATTGATTGTCGACGCCCAAGCCGGCGCATTACAGAAGAATGTCACCAATACTCTAGACGCCTTTGCTGTATTTTGCGGGGTAGATATTTTCATTCTGGGCCCAAAGCTCACGCCCACGGTCGACGGCCTCAATGGCGACGTAGAAGTCATCCGGGATCAAAGATGGAGAGTTGCCATCTATGGGGATAGCGAGTCTACTGAACATGCCAAGACCCAGGTTCTCATCTTCATTGATAAATTGGTATACATTCTAAATCTTGAGTTTTTATTACCAGTAAGTAAAGACGATGCTAATGCCTATTGTAGCTCAAACGCGAGTTCGATATGATGCGCTTCGAGACCACGTTGCACCCGATCGTTTGTGGCCGTTCACGAAAAAACATCAAGTTGATTGAGTCGATAACGAACACGGCCATCTACTTCCCTCCATTTGCTCAATTGCACCGATATTGCCCACCGAATGCGAATCGGCGAAACCCTGAAGAGATATTTATCACTGGCGAGAATCCCCAGGGCATAGAATTGGCTAAGCGCAAGATCCATGAGTTGGTCAATAGGACAAAGCTTTTCATCAAGGATTCCGTAGTTTCGGCCCCGAAGATAGACAGTATCTTGCTTGGGCGAATGGACAAAGTCCGCAAGATCATGGAGACGAACGGCACTTACATCATGTTCCCGCCGCTGGCCTCTCAGCGTAACATGATTAGGGTTCAAGGTGTTGAGGGACTCCACATTGAGCGAACTATGAAGGAAATCATGTCACTCGTATGTCTCCAGATATCATATCGATTTGGTATATGCTAACTGATATTTTAGGCCGGCCAATTCTACTTTGCGTCTTGGTGGATCCAGCAAACTGGCGTATCTCAACTGCCTGGTCCCGAAGAGATTCGCAGCATGCTCTGCGATATTTGTGCCAATTCCGATGCGGACATCTCCTTCGACAAGATGACATTTACAATTAATGGCTCCGATGACGCCGTGAAGCAGGCTTTGGGCGTGCTTTCGCAGATTAAGTTTGTAAACCAGACTCAACATCAAATTCGGGTCAAGATTGAACTCGCCAATGAACACAAGGAGTTTGTGTCGGGCAAGAAAAATGGCAAGATCAACAAGATCATGACGCAGAGTAGGTCATACCAGCATGGAATAAATATGTTTAGTCGAGCTAATGTGATACAGGCAATGTTCAAATCATATTCGACAGCTTCAGAGAATACAATTTTGATATCGACGTGATTGCGCCGTCTTACGATTCTATGAAACAGGGAATGACATTGGTTGAGCAGGAGATGCCTGCCTCTATTTCTTTCCATGTTCCCGACCAGTATCACAAGCGGATTATTGGCATCGGTGGTCAACACATCCAGCGTATCATGAAGAAGCATTCCGTCTTCGTTAAGTTCTCGAACGCCATGGATCGTGGTAAGAATCCCGCCGTAAGGAGTTTCGGGGCTCGAGGCTTATTAACAGGTGCGTTAGGCGGCATGGGTCGTGAAGATGATGATGTCAAGGTTGACAACGTCATCTGTCGAACCCCAGCTCGAAATGCCCAGAATCTTGAGTTAGTAAAGACCGAGATTCTGGACATGGTGGATAGAGCCGTAAGTTATATCCTATACCTCACTTGCAAGGACCAGGAGTCTAATGAACATCGATAGCACTCTGAATTTACTTCACAAATCGTGCACGTCGACCGCCTCTACCATAGACAACTCATTTCCCGTCTACAGGAGCTCGAGGAGCTTGAGAAGAAGTGGAACTGCAAGATTGTCTTCCCCAGTACTGAGCAAGCCAGCGATGAAGTGACCGTTACTGGACCAGAATGGCAGGTGCCTCTATGCGCTGATGAATTCTTGGTAAGCCCAACAGATCCTTACAACCTATAAAAACCTAATATTAACATTGATTTAAAGGGTATGGTCCCTGAAACCCACGAATTGGTCCTCACTCGCACTCCAGCCTTGGTCAAATTTCTCGAGTCTCCCGAATTTGTCAACGAGCTCGTGTCCAAGCTGAAGAACCAACATGAGGTAACCCTTGAAGTTCATGAGAACGCGGAAGAGAAAACCGATGATGGAGAACGAACCATGACTCTATTGTGGAGGCTCACTCGCAACAATACTGGCGGTCTTCGTGATGCTATCGACTTCCTCATGGAGCAGTTTGCAGCCGCAAGCGTTGATGCCACCATCGTTAAGGGTGCCATCCCCCGTCCCAAGTCGGACTCATTTGAAGATTCGCTACAGTACTTCGATTCCAAACTGCTCCAACATGCTCCTACTCCAGTAGGAACAGATTCGCCTACCAAGCCAGTGTTTGGTGAGGACATGGCGCAGCAGCGAACCACCACCATTTTTGACAAGCTCCGAAAGCCGTCTCAGCTGCTGTCTTCTCTCGATCGCAGAAAGAACAGCTCCCACTCGATGAACACATTCTTTAAAGGTTCAAACAATGTGTCTAAGTCGTCTCTTATCTCTATAGATTCGACTCGCAGCTTTAACGCTGACCGAAACCCCTGGAATGATAGCGGCGTCAATCTTCCAGATGATGACAACCACCCTTGGTCAACTCGTCACTTCAGTAACGGGTTCGACAACAAACTAACGCCCAACACGATCCCCCACGGCGGCGAAATCACACCACGCCACGGCACGCGTGCGTCTGGCGATAGTGGCCGACCGTCAACTTCTCATTCTACGAATTCAGGATACCCCGGTCCAATTGGACCATACCGTTAGATTCCGTCTTTTAGATGCTCTACGTGCAAGCAATACCCCCCGGCTGGATATACCCTGGCGTAAAAATACCCCGATCCTATGATCATGCATCGGTCGGCTCTGCGTTTCATATTTATTTTTCTATTTGCTTTATAGTTTCCTCTCTCTTCTCTCTATTCCTTATTATGGTTCCAAAGTCTATTGTTTGTTTGCTCGCTTGATTGCTTGCTTTTGTTTTTCTTCATTTTATTCCGCCTTGCGACGCAGCCAGGCGACGGCTGCAGATGATTCTATTTGACGCTTTATATCCACGAGTACATCTGGACATGATACCACGAGCTGCGCAAGACGGAATACGGCGTTGCAGATTGGAGCGGGAGGACGCCGTCGGATGATACCACAGAAAAGCACACAGAAAATTTGATACACACTTTCGGGCAGAAAAATACCAGAGTTGATGCGCTTCTATTTTTCGCTCGATCAAGCGGCGTTGGTTTTATAGGACTTGATTTTGATTTGGAGGCATCCATCGTATACCCTACATATCCTTACCATCCATTCGGAGGCGAACAGCATACGGGACGAACTCCGTATCGAGATGAGCGCAACCAAATTTGAAAGAATAGGGTGCAGATTGGAGGGAGAGACGGTTCGGGAGGTAGACTGCAATATGGGTTTGGGAGGATGGGCAGGCGGGATACCACGAACGAACGATTGATGGTGTAGCTAGCAGGCTACGTTTGTACGATATCACAGAGATGATAGGCAATGATACCCTCTGGTTCTGAACAAATTGATGCTTTCCCCATGTTTCCCATACACATTTGGTACTCACGAATGATATCGAATGATATATTCGAAGAAATACGGTATTATGTCTCACATTCACAGTCTTTCTTTACAGTATAGGTCGGTATAGGTCAGTATAGGTTGAGGTGGCTTGTTCCCTGCATACTAGGTAGTTCACATGGTGGCAACAGAACCCCAACAGAAACCCGTGTCGATTACTTAGACAGGCATTGATATGATGGTGAGAGGGCGAGGGAGACAAACGGGAAACGTCCCCGTAAACAAATTGATTGGGTACATATATGTCAATCTCTTGCCGTACTAGTTTTAGGGGAAAGTCACGCGGGCAAAAGAAACGTATTAAAAAGAAAGAAAGAGCTTCGATTCGTTTCTGATTATACTTCATTTGCCATATACCTACCTCTAGGTATAACGTTTTAAGGTAAGAGCATCCATGTAATTACTGCCTATCTGTGCTAGGTGCAAGCAGGGTAAACATATGATGATAGCTGTGCTTTCCCTTCTCAAATTCAAGCTATTTTATTCCCTCACTTTCCTCTTTCATTTCTCGTACATTCCAGCTTGTAACTGCTTATCACGCTTGCGGAAAGTCCCCTCTCAGGTCACGTTTGCCTTCAAAGTTTTCTTATTCCCGCCTTGCAATTACCTTACGTACAAAATTTGGTGTTACAGTTGACTTCATTCATCTCATATCACCGTATTTAATTTTCTTATTTGCAACTTTCACTTTCTCACAACACATGCACTCCTATCACATCTCATATCTCGTATCTTACATGC
Source organism: Annulohypoxylon maeteangense (assembly GCF_022496945.1). NCBI lineage: Eukaryota > Fungi > Ascomycota > Sordariomycetes > Xylariales > Hypoxylaceae > Annulohypoxylon > Annulohypoxylon maeteangense. Next base: position 396,584 of record NW_025953249.1, on the reverse strand, counting down.
AACCAACACATTAAGCCATATTCTATTGATTTTCATCATTAACCCGGTCACATAGTTGCATTTTTATCGCGCGAGCTTTCTCGGATCAAAAACTGAGCGAACGCGGGCCGATTCTATCAGGACCGATCTACGTATCTATCTGCACCCCGCCTTGAGTCCAACGCATCCGATATCACGTCAATACCTTCGACTGCTACCTTACCAAAGTACCCATTTGGTAAACAGGATCTTGTACAACCTTCCCATCTTAGACGAATCTAGCCAATCAGAGGGTTCCTACCTAAATAGATAGGGTTTCGGGTACCAAAACGAAGCGAAAACAGTGTTGAAGGTTGAAGGGAGGAAGGAAATAACTATGTCGCATACTCCCCCGGATTCACCTGCCCGAAAGGATGCAAAGCCCGTTGATGAAAGTCGGGAGGAATCCGACTCCGACTCCGACTCGGATGACCCGTTCAGACACACGAGACCCACGCTCGGGCTCGGAGGATTGATGTCGACGTTCTCACGAGGCAACCTGCACAGCTACAAGGAGGGTGCTCAAGTTGAGGAACGGGAGAACGCAGTGGACGATTCGGAGGACATGCCAGAATCCGATGCGGCAGAAGCAAAAGGAACTGGTAACTACGGACGACGGTCGCAACTTCATAGCAGGGGTGGTGATGGTGATCCTAAGCTTCGCCGGCTGAAAGAGATCATGCCGCTCCCATTTCACCCCAACGTTCGACCACTAACCGTATCGGATCTCGAGAGCTGTGTTGCGTTGGAGGAAGCGGCATTTGAGGACCCGAAACATCGATGCACGAGGGAGAAGTTTGAATATCGCCTCTCCGTATGCCCGGAGCTGTGCCTCGGGCTCTTCTGTACCATCGTCCCTGACAAGGCCCGCGCCGAGGGCTTCGAGATTAGCACGCTGCCTGTAGCGAAGCCCGTCGAGACGGGGAGGAGTGATGGAGCGAAGAGTGTACTGGTAGCACATATTGTTGCGACGAGAACGCAATCAATGGTTGTGACAGACGAGTCTATGGATTATCCCCGCGACTTCCGAACGAACAAGCAACATACACTTCCCATAGGTCATCAGGAGACAGGCCAGACCGTCTGCATTCATTCGCTTGCCATTCACCCTAAGTTTCAGGGGTGCCACTTGGGAAAGATGATCATGCTGGCCTACTTGCAACAGCTCAAGGGCTCGGAGACGGCTAGGTTCTGTTCACTTATCTGTCAAGACGTATGTTCAATTAAGTCCCTATCTTTCTTTCTCGCCCTGTATGGGCGAAGGGTAGGTTGTTAGGCATGGTAGGCTAACCTCATTCGATCTTAGTATCTAGTCCCCTTTTACAAGAGATTCGACTTTCGTCACATGGGACCAAGCGAAGCCCAGTTCGGTGGTGGAGGTTGGCAGGATATGGTGGTCTGCGTCGACGAGCTACCCATTTACGGAGGCAAACGGCCACAGAGATCAAAGTAGAGGGAGAAGCTAAGAGCTCACCGATGGGTTAACAAGAACGACTAAACGTAACGGAGATTTCGATATGAGCGAGGAGCGTGACGTGGCGGCTTTGAACGGCCGCGGCTAACGGCTAACGGCATATTTTGGAGTTCATGCGGACGACCATATGAGATTAGCTTTGCGCGTTTGCTTCTGCGCGTGAGCAATAGTTTGCGAATGAAGATACCCAATCATAAGAGGGCGGCCGGGAAAGAGGTCTCGGCATTTCTTTCAGTTCATCATGATAATTAGACGGAGATGGGGATAAGGAAAAATGCATGATAACGCGTTTGCGATGATTTTTACGACTTCTGACTTCTTCACACATACCTACATAGACACAGCCAAAAAATTACGGGAATAGATAGAGTTTTGGAAGACGGCCGGCGTGGATGAAAAAATACGGATGCCATGGCATGGCATGTCGTGGCTTGATCTTCCCTCTGATGATAGATAGATAGACTTTGCTAGATACTGCGAGACACGAGATACCTAGCGTATGAATTTTTTTCCACTCATGGCTCTTTTTTTCGCTGTTTATTGCTTGTTCGTGGATTGTGTGTAATGTTGTGTGCTGGATGTGGTGGTACTTGATTTCGTTATAATGGTTTTTGGGGGTTTGAGCTGTACTCCGATTAGAAGCCGGCTTACTTGTGTAGGTAGGTAGGTAGGTAAATACTATAAGGTAGTTGGTTATACGACAGGTTGGTATACCTATATATTCCTGGGTAAGGTAGCCCGCGTCTTGGCTGTATAAATAGGCACGTCAGATATCTTGCTGACGCTCTCCGGTGAGGACGGAGCGAGCGGGTGTTTCCTAGAGGGGTACTCCGGAGATGCTGGGTATAGATACTATATCAAAACATGCGATGTGCACTACTAGACTTACGTGGGAAAATGAATACAATGAAGTACCTACCTAGAAACTAGATCCTATCCATTGATATTGAGTATTTACTTTGGTAGTACATATTATGCCTTTTTCGTCCAAGCTGACCTGTTGTGTTATACACATCTGGGGTTCATACTAACCCGAAAGCCCGAAGGGGGTGAGGACGATATGACGAGATAGGTACGGCATGGTATGTGGGATATGTGGTGAGCAGGTACCTGGGTAGTCAGCGACAATGCATACATATGTAATTAAGTAGGTATGTAGGGGTACCTACTTTATCTAGATGCTTACATACATATGAGAAAGAAGTCAATATGTAGATATTGCCTGTATCGTTGGTCTGGGCCTTTATTCATTGTACAGGTAGTTAATGAAGTAGGTGTGTTGATCTGATAGTTCGGTAGTATACGTCCCTTTTTAGTTCGTATACTCTATGTGTAGGTAGTTAAGATGCATTATGTACAGAGACATCCAACTATATAGGTACCTACCTATCTTCCTAGTATATATTTCCGCATGGAACACCTCTTACGTACTAGGTGGTCCCAACAGTGTCGCCTACATGTATCTATCTTGGTGGTCTATTTAAGATTATGGGGTCTTTAGTAGAGAGGGTATGGCTATTGAGACCTGTCGGGTTGTAATGAGTATGAGCGTTTGGGGGCACCTACCATATCTACTAATTACCGTCAACACCGCGACAACCATGTACCTAAAATGACCAAGTCACGCATGAAACCCAAGCCAGATTGATTCTTAATAGATTTATGTATCCCCGTATCTGAACTAGTTGCATAGCATAAGCTCTCTAGCATCTAGCATTGAACTAATTCTCGTACCTCCCGCCTGAACGCCAGAAACCCGAAAATCATAAACCGGATATCCCATTCATCGTCGAATGCGTCATATACAGCAGCAAGAAAGCAAGTGTGCACATCTTAACGACTAGACGTCTTGCCCATGGTTCGTTTACCAGAGAACTATGATATTACTGTTAGCGTAGAACTATACGTAAGGATAGTAAAATAGGAGATAACGTACCAAATGCTTCGGCTTCGAAGCGCCGATGTGTCGATCAGCCTCACCCTGTCGGGCCATGCGGTTCATCTTCCTCTGGCCTAACTTAGCCTGTTTCTCGGCCTTTGTCCTCGTCAACTCATCTGTTACACCATCCTCGCGTCTGTTCGTCGCGGGCTGGCTTCTAGCTCGGCTCTTAGACCGTAGTCTCTCTCTCGGGGTGGAGTCGATGTCCATGGCGTTTGAGTCCTCGGTGCCAAGGCGGCTTCTTGTCATCGAACGGCCACGAGTGACCGTCTGTTGTCTTCCTCTGAGCTGTAGGTCCTCGGTATCAACACCCATCTTATCAATCGCGTCCTCAAGTTGAGATAATGGTCTCCTGAGGGCCTTGCGAGGTAGGACTGCGCGGTTCTTGATTCTCTTCATTCTCGACTCGTTGCGGATCAGCGCTTGCTTCTCACGGATTATTTCTGCCTTCACTCTGATATCTGCTTCTTCCGCATCGTCGATCTCTTCATCCGAGTCGTAGTATCCCTCAGCGTCAAGGCGCTCTTCCTCTTCCTCGAGCGCTTGTAGCTTAGCCTCGATATCGGGATCAATGTAGTCGTAGACATTCTTGCCATCGAAGATCTCGGGTATCCTATCGTGTTTCCACTCGGGGTTCTCGAGAATGTAGTCGGCCTTCAAATCAACGTTGTATACACCAGCACCACCATTCTCGGCCTCAACGTCACGAGCCAACCTGCGGCGTTCGGGGTCATCCTTGTCATATTTCTTCATGTCCTTTACAGCATCGGGGATGAAGGTTTCCTGCTTAACGCCACCCATAGGTTGAGCGACGTGGATTCTGGTCATAACGTCTGCCAATCTGCCACCGACAGTACCGCTGCTTGATGTGCCTGCCTTCAACTTCTGGGCAACTCTATCGGCTAGGAGACGCTCGCAAGCAGCGTTCTTGACTTCTTGCACGCCTTCTTGTGTGTTACAAGATAGTTGAAGTAGTTCTACATCGCCGGAAGAGAGTAACGATTGAAGTTCACCACCTGTCTTCTCGTCCAGCTCCTCGGGTCTTAAGATATCGATCTTATTAATGACGATGAAAACCAACTTATTCGAGAATAAGGGTCTGATGCTCTTGAAAAGTTGCATCTGTGCCGCGACTGAGTAGCCGCACTGTTCTGAAAGGTCCATGAAGTATAGAATAGCGGATCTCAAATGAGCGATGGCTGTGATAGACTGCATTTCGATCGTGTTCATCTCTTCTAGAGGATGATCTAAGATACCAGGACTATCTTATGTTAGCCGTACTCATTTCTAGGTAGGAGAGATTATAAAAACTTACGTATCAATGGCCTGGAAGCGGAGATATTTGTAGTCAAAGTGACCAACGAATAGACTCTTGGTGGTGAAGGCATACGGCTGGACATCGACGTCGGCTCGGGTGATGCTTCGTAAGAAACTTGATTTTCCAACATTGGGGTATCCGCAGATCAACAAAGTTCGTGTGGTGGGATCAATGGAGGGAAGACGACCAAGATGTTGGCGAACTTGGTCGAGATATACTAGAGGATCCTTCAATCGCTTGGTGATAGTAGCCATACGACCGAGGGCGGCTTTCTTGAGCTGCTTGCATTGGAACAAACTCTGGGCATATTTGATCAGGCGCACATAATCTCTAGATATGGTTTCAATGAGATGCTTTGCTGTGGAAAGATGGCCAAGCGCGATACGGAAATGGTCGGCATCGTAAAGTGTGTTAAGAAGATCCTTGTGAAACGGATGAATATCTTGTAGTCGCGGGAAGCTCTCGAGGATTAGAGCGAACTTTTCGGAGAAAGTCTCTTGAGTGAACTTGACCTTTCGAGTGTAGAATCCTGTCGTAAATGGTTAGCATCTATCAGTATCTAAAGCGCATCAGAGCGACGCGCGCACAGTCTGTGAAGACGAACCTCGAATACGACTGATCTTGAATCCTGATCTGATCTGTGTCGGTAATCGTCGCTGAGTTCTCGATAGAACAATGTCGAGGAACTCCTGCGACGTAGGGACCGGTGGGATATCCTTCCAAGTAGTCTTCATTTTGGGCGACAGGCGAAGCGACGATACTGTTGGAAACGTTGATTGAAGTTCGTCGGTTTCGACTATTTTGCCTCGAACTTTTTTTTATCAAATTGATAAAAATGGCGGGAGTGGAGGGACGGTGGAGTGGGTACTTGCGAAATCTTGGCAAGAAAATTTCTTATCGATTATCTTATCATATCCTATCTTATCGAAGATAACTCTAAATTTATGAAGAGGCCTAGAAGTGAATAATTACTCGCGACGACGGTGCTTATGAATATAGCGATTAGTTGAGCTAACCGACCAAATTTAAATCCCAATTCTATATTGAAGATCTATATATTGATATTGAAACCAAATAGTGCTTGAAATTACTTGAAAGTTGTAAGTAGTTTATCACAAGTTTCGCATTTGAACTCTCACCTTTACCCCGCCATGATGTTACACATCAACGTTCGGAATGAGCACAATTCAAGATCCATGGATATCAATGAATACCTAGCACCTACCTAACTTTCATAGTCGAAATTAGGTTATCCCGTGAACCTAATATTCTTGTTGTTACACATACCTAATAACGGTTGAAACGCATTTGAAAACATTCTCGTGGCTAATACTCAACTTAGTCTTCGAACAACCACAACTTTACTAAGAGGAACTACACAGGGGATATTGTACAGCCCAACGCCACAGTATACCTGCAGCAGCCATGAGTCTCCCCGAGTATAAGAAAGATTTCCTCAAGGCTGCCGTTGAGGGCGGCGCCCTGCGATTCGGTGCCTTCGAATTGAAGTCGAAGCGAATATCACCCTACTTTTTCAACGCTGGTGATTTCTACACGGGGGAGCTGCACGTGCCCATCATGGACGCATATGCTCAAACCATAGCCACCAGCGAACTTGCAGACGGCTTCGACGTCATCTTCGGACCTGCCTATAAAGGTATCCCGCTAGCCGCCACGGTCTTCTACGCCCTGGCCAAGACCGACCCGGCCAAGTATCGTAAGGTCGCTTACAGCTTCGACCGCAAGGAGGCCAAGGACCACGGGGAAGGCGGTAGCATCGTCGGGTCGCCTCTCAAGGGCAAGAGAGTCCTCATCATTGATGATGTGGTGTCGGCTGGCACGGCCAAGCGTCAAGCCATAGACATGATCCGAGCCAATGGCGGTACCGTCGTAGGTATTGTCGTCGCCCTCGATCGTCAAGAGACACTCCCAGAAGGCGACGGCAAAACTAGCGCCATCGGTCAGCTGCGAAAGGAGTACCAGATCCCGATCATCTCCATTGTGAAGCTAGACGATATTATCAACGGCATGCAAGATATCATCTCAGAAGCCAACATCAAGAACATCGAGGCGTACCGTACTAAATTCGGAGCAAGCGATTAGATTACAAAGTAAATAGAAGTAAATCAAGTCATCTGAATGACTCGGGACTATTATGTTAGACACAAACGGGTTTGGATGAGTACAAAAATCAAATAGACGAAAGATGACACGGGGTTGAATACATCAGGCAATTAAAAAAAAGGAATTCGGATTTTGAAATGAATACCTAGGTACTTCATAAGTCAGGCATAAATAGAATTGCTATCATCCACAGCCCTCACCGAGGCTGATGTTGAGCATACGATGACGCTGTCTTGGCCAAGAGCAAGTAGTATGGTTAAGTGCAAATTCACTACGCATTATTCGGGTAGACGGTATAATCACTAAGGAAGCTTACGGGAGAGATTGGAGTCGCGTTCTCCTTTTTCTTCGTTCAACCAACCATCCATTCAAGGATTACACCTCATACCTAGCACACCTCAAATCCCGAAACCATCGAAAAGACTCAATCAGTCGCATGACCGCCAATTGACCGCGTTTCGGACAGTTTACCCGCAGTGGAAACTTCGTGAGATTCCAAGAATAGCCTATTCTCCGTTTTACGGTGTACAACACAGTACAGTTGGTACAGCCAGGGGGGGTTGGAAAAAAAGGACGAAGGGAAATAAAAAAAAGTTGAGGAAAATTAAGGGAAAAATTAAAAAATTAAAAAAAAGGCCTTCACCGCCTTGGTCTGCCAAACTGCAACACAAGCGTCTCCCCAAGCTTACGTTATCGAAACACGTCTCGATAAGTCGCCTCTTTCGCTCTGCACACGACATATAGTTATCTCTTTTGCCTAGGGAAGTTGTCGGTGAAGAGCTTCGGGAAGGGAAGACGGTAACGGACATGTCGTTGCTACAGTAAGTTGCATCTAGTTGCATTTTTTTCGACATTGCATCATACAACACACACCTACATTCTAACCTATCACCTACCTTACCTAACCTCCCAATATGACCACTCACGTCTCACCGTCTCACCTCTCGGGCGTCACCGACATCTTAACGCCTACGCTAACCCCTAATGTCCCCCCCAATGTTCCCTAATGCTCCCTAATGCTCCTTAATGCTCATCGTCGTTACGCATAACACAACATAACCTACCTACACCTTCGTTACCCCATCACCACACACTATCTAATTCACACACCAAACGCACAATTGAAACAAAAAATAAACAAAAAACAATGTAAATAGAGCCTTCCGCAACCTATCCCGCCGCACCCGCATATGCGTCGGCGTGGGTCTGTTTGCCTGGGGCCTCGCCGGGCTGCGTCTGTCCGGCCGCGTCGAGGAGCAGTTCGGCCTCACGCCTACCGAGGAGGACAAGGCCGCGCTGGCCAAGTTTTTCCCTAGCATCACCGCCGTCGATGCCAATGTCGAGGACGCCAGTCCCATTAATCCCGATTTCAGGTCTAGTTCCGGTTCTGGGAATGGTGGCAATAAGCGGTGAATAAATCACCTACAGCACTATACCTGCGTGACCTGCCTGCCTAGGTCCCTTAGTGCAATGTACGTAAATCTTGCTGTTACCCGCCGCCCGCTACTAAGTATAGGAACTAGGAACTAGGGGCCTTGGTGGGCTACGTAGGAGGCTGGGAGAAGGCATAAGGAATGAAGGAGTAGAAACTAGGAAATTAGGAAGGAAGGAAGAGAAAAAAAAACTAGGAAACGCACTGGGTAACTAGGTAACCCGCTGGCGGAAACTGGGCTGGCCGGCTAGTTGGCAGGTTAGATAGGTAGGTAGACGAACCTATCGGATGGCTACCAAACCCACAGGACTGAACCAACTTATATGTATATGTATCTACTGTTCCATACGTTATGTATATGTGTATGTATGTACTCGCTGTACTCGACTATACCCTGCGTATACATACATACACACTACACTACACTACACTACATACAATATACGTACATACGTGCTTTCGAATCTGGCCCGTGTGGAGGATGAAAAAAAAAGAATTCGCCACCTAGGTTAGGGTAGGGTTTGGTCGGGTAAGTATGGAGGCTAGGGGGCGTATCTTTTTTTTGCTCGAAAAGGACGAACGGCTGGCTGTGTTAGGCAAATAGGGTTAGGTGTTGATGTTGTAGTTCGAAGCAGTTCGTGTGCCTAATCCATCATCCCAAGTGCTCATCACCATCATCATCACCCATAGTGTGCCATTGGAAGTTCGGCACACGTATACGTACGTATAGTAGTCTGGTCGTACAGCCTAGTCTATCACCTCATCCCATAGTCCTACCCCAAGCCCAGCTAGGCTGCTAGGAGCTGAGTAGGAAGGCAATCAAAGCCTAGATAGGGAGATCTTCCTCGTACGTAGAGAGAAAGGGTAAGGGATCACGCGGTTCCTGAACCCAGTAACGAACTTTTCCGCCCTCGGCTACTAATCGACCGCTCGCCACGTAGGACGTAGACTACGGCAATACACATACCACCATACTATGCCTAGTAGGCAAGAGGCCAAACCTCGAACCGGATCGGCGCTTCTCTCGTTCGTCGTGCTAGCTGTTCTAGCCCACGGACCATCGCCTAAACGACGATGCCAGCGAAACGATCCCCCTCCTTCGATCCCCTGGGGCCCCCTATCCGAAAAGCCGCGAGAGTAATAATACACGTTCACGTTTCTGTTTTTATCGCTCGATCCTCGCTGCTAGGGCGGCGAGAGACCGTCGACATGTAGGTAGGTACCTCGACAAGTACAGCGTGTAGCGTGGAAATATGTGCAAGTATGTGTCAGCAAGAGGTAAGTGTAGACAATGTAATATGTATAATGCGTAAGTAAGTCATAAGAAAGGGAAAAACTGGCGAACGTGTATCCCGAAAAACAAAAACGTGGCGGCCCTCTAACAGATCCATATCCATCCCATCTGCTTGCCGCCGCACCAACCACGCCATACCCAGCCCTTCCCGTTTCAGATCTGCCCTTTTTTTCTTGTCTCTCTCCCGGGGGTGGAATATGTATAGTTAAACTAAGAAAATAACCACGTCACAACGCTTAGGCCGGTTCTATATTCACGTTTCGGGATATCCTTCTTCGAACACGCATGTACGTGTAATGCGTAGTATGTATGGATGGATGTATGTATGTATGTCGAAAAAAACAACAACAACAACAACAACAAGAGACGAACAACACGGTCGATACGCCCCCCGAACCGTACCTTTCCACGGCCTGGTTCGGACGCCCCCCCTACCCCCCTAACCCAGGCTTGGGTAGGGGACCCAACTTTTGTGCGTAGGGTCCAACCAATGCCCAAGCGGCAGGACCAGGTACGAGGCGCGTCTAAGTGCGTCGTTCAAACAACATCCCTTCAACCCCGAACCAGAAAAAGCCCGACAACAACAATAACAACAACAGCAACGACCCTAGAACCGTGCTCGTTCCGCCGATATCTATCGAAAAAATAAAACGATAGTACCTCGAGCCCGCTACGTGGCGTCCCCCCGCCCTGCTCGCGGCATGACAGATGCGTTAGCCAAGATCGTGGTTCGCCTCGTCGCCAGATATCTCTGCTGTCCCTGCGCGGGAGCTTACCCCTTTCGTCGCTGCCGAAGGGGGACGACACGATCGTGCCGCTAGATCGCTAAACCCAAGTCCGCACCAGCAGCAGCCCAAGAGGAAACCGAACTTTGTGCGTGTATCGACCCAAGGGGGGGAAATATCGTCGATGTATAGCTACTTGTACCGCGAATCCGCGACCCTAACGGGGAGGGTCGAGGTGCGATATTGCTATATCCAATGTATCTCCACTGGCCACCCTATTGTCTTGTCAAGAGCCTTGGCAGTCGAAACAAAATAAAAATATTAAAAATATTAAAACAAAAATAAAATAGAAAAAAGAATATTCGAGTCGATAGGTAATCGACTCTGTTCATGCCATGCCATGCCATGCCATGCTGTCTCAATCTCCTCCCCCTCTTCCTCCCCTCCCCTCCCCTCTCCTCTCCCCGAAAAGTTCGGCGGTGGTCCGCTCGCGGCTAAGCAAGATGTGAACGACAGATGCGGCGTATGTCATGTCGAGCCACACTCTGCCATACCATGTCGTAGCAGCAGCAAGCAGCAGGAATCCCGCGACTATAGCCAGGGGGACCTTGGGTATATGTGATCGGGGGGTGGGAAGGGGTTGGTCCACTTCCCATGTGACAGGTCACATTTTTGCTTTTTCTTCTTTGTCTATACCTGGTCCAGAAAAAGCTTGTTGCTTGCTTGCTTATATCTGTCTGTGGTGGTATTATAGTCGGTCCACTTTTCAATTGACTTCAATTGAGGCTGGTTAGTCACATACTATATTCAATGTTCTGTGTTCGTGAAATACATAAATGCTTCATTTTAGGAGAGAAAAAATTTAAATGTGAGAAGTTCTTTTTGAGTCAATTGATCGAATGATGATTTATGGATTCGTAGATAGCTATTGAGGGGTAAAAAAAGAGGCTTGAAATTTATGCATGACTGATCTCATTGTAACACATAGATAAAGGATAATGCCTGTTGTAATTGTGTAATTGCCATCAGTATTTTTGGAGTGGGAAATCGGTATTGTAAAATTTGTAATGATTTATTGCGACTGTTGGCCTCGCAAATATACGAATCAAACTCGATATTAACTCATTCAAGACATGTTTCAAATCATATCCATGGATATATTGCAAACGCTGGCGTTGTACGACTTACATAATTGGCCCAACACTAGATCCATATCCAGGACCATAGAATAATTACGAATTTTACAACCTCAATTTCAACAGGAACCCGACACCAAATTTTAGGTTTAAAAAAACGGTGAAACATGTACTAATTTGTTCTGATCTGTGAATCTATCTCTCATACGTGACATAACGCGATGTAAAAGCATGCACAAACGACACCTGCCTCCCATTTCCCTCATACTCTGCTCGATGCTCCTCCTTTATGAAATAATGCGTACCACAAGAAACGAGACCACCTCCTGAATGTTGTTGACCGGGTAAAGTGTGTGTGAGTGTGTGTGTGTATTCGTAGACGTGAACATCATGATCACCTCCTATGAGGGGTTTGTAGGCCGGAATCTAATCATCGAGTCTAAATGCAGACGCCACAGCCAGTCTAGTAGTTTGTTGCGAGCCAACCCGGAAATGCAGAGAAATTGCCGCCGTCAACCCGATCCGATGCAGAGAAGAATCGAAACTTTTTTGAGAGGCCAGAGGGAAAAATGATGAAAAATGAGATGAAAGGAAAATAGAAACGAAACGCCCCACGTATGCTTTTTGTAATGTGTAAGTGGTCTTTAGTCGATTAACAATTGCCAAGATTAACCTTAGACTTCCGTCTTGACCGCAGGCATGCCGGGACATGAAACCACCGCTGGCAGAGGTCTGAACAGTTGCGCCATGTCGACAGTCAAGTTTGACACCCCGTAATCGCTGTCGATCTCAGATACCGATCCCAATTCCTCACCCCTAGAAGCCCCGTCCGACATAACCCATGCCTTGACAGATTTGAGTAGTTGCATGACCTGCCGGAAACGATTATCCGGCGCCATTTGCAAATCCGCCACCGAAGTATTCTTGAGCATCCATTTCGCAAGCCAAAAGAAGTGTATGCCATCACGGCAAAATCCGTACCGCCGAGGATTAGAAACAGATCGAAATTGCATCGCCATATCTATGTCCCAGTACGATTTGAACTTATCGAGCGCCGTACATATCGTCTTGTACGTCTGGGCCGACAAGCCAGCCACTGGCGTGCCAGCTGCGCTGTTATTGGTGCTCACGTTCCCACTCCCTGTATCCGACCCATTCGCAATAATCCAATCGTTTTGCGAGAGAGGTGTCGCAGTACCATCCAATGAAGGAATACGTCCCGAGATCTGAGCGCTTCTGATTTGAGCAAGAATCGCGTGAATCAAGATGAACTTGCCGTAGAGGTTTGTACTTCCGGGATGAATTTGATAGGACGGATGAAACAGCGCGGTGAGAGTCAAGTTCAACTCAGGCTGCTTGCTGCGCTGCGACCCATCCGGGTTTTTCTCTTTCGCTGACTCAGGACCGTATAAACTTAATGCCTGCGCACAATCCAATGCAGACTGTGCCTCCCACGCTGCGTCATCCGCAGGTAAGGGTATACGAATCTCGAAGCTGTCAAATTGAGGGTCACAGTTGAAATAAAGACCGCGTGCGATATCGAGGAGATACACCATATCCATCAAACGAATACGCGATTCCTGCTCAACCCACGCGCCCCAATCAAACCGTCCAGGATTGTACGCGTCCAAAGGAATTTTTGGCTGATGAAAAACACTGCATAGAGACGAATCGTTTTTGACCTGTAATAATTCAAATCTTCTCGAAATGTCCGCTACCAGAGGAAAGAGTCTCCTAGCACTTTCGCGCTGGATGGGCGTACCATGCCAAGTAAGAAGCGCCGACATAAGAATAAGTGCTTGTAACCGCTCAATATCCTTTTTGTCCTTGCCGTTGCTAAATTTGAATGAAGTCTGGGGCCCATTGGTGGCAAATAAATCGCAATCACGTTCGAGAGCTATCTTGAGGAAATTCATTATATCTCGGACGTTAGAAGCCGAAACGCGGTTAGAATAACAGGCGCCGATACAGCAGGTCGCGGCGATGAGACCAGTGTACGCCTCCATTATGCGAAATGTGGGAATGTGTAAGAAGGGGAAATGGGCATGAAAATGGATGTATGAATCAAGAAAATCTCTAATGTTGTTAGGGGAAAAGAAGTCGTTAAGGCCGGCGGTTTGGTTGGAGGCAACGGTGCCGGGAGGGTGAAAGAAAAGATGGATTTGAGAAGAGAGCTGGATGTACGGATCGATGGTCGACGGCTGCACGGCCGAGTTCGAAAAGAATAGCGATCGTTCGTTCATATCGCTCGGGGCCATGCCCGGTATGCCGTGGGGTCTCTCGGAAGTGAGGTTAGGCTCGGCTTTGATTGCGGTCTGATTCTGTCCAATATTAGGAGGGTACTGATTGACGTAGGCATGGTGCGCACCAGACTGTTGAAACATCTGGGACCAGTCAAGGCCAGATTGTTGGTTTGAGCCCGAAGCTCCATACATGGTAGGCATGCCGTTTTGGCCCGGAGGCATGTTAAAGTTGGCCAACTGAGGGTTGATATTCGAAGACATCGTGTTAGAAACGTCGCCGTTGTAGCCGCCGGTCATACTTCTGCGATCTCGGTTGCCGTTATCGTCCATCCGGCTCATGCTGCTTGATCTAGAAAGCTGGTTCTGGTCGTTGGCCATGTTTCCCATACCATCTTGGATCTGGACCATACCGAATGGGTGTACGACATTATCACCTGGCATGTTAGCCATGCCATTCATGTGGCCCATGTCGCCATCATTAGCTTTTTGCGCATTCTGCTGCTGCTTCTTAACGTGTGCTTGAGGATGAGACAAATGGCTCACTCCGGTCGGGTTTCCTCGTCGAATCGAGCATTTTTGGAAGTGACGCTTAAGGATATCACTTCGCGAAAACGTATCACGGCATAACACGCACATGTAAGGGCGGTCACCCGTGTCTAAAGACATGAGAAAGTTAGCATAGTGGGGAAGGGAATACCCGCAGTGGGCCGTTGGGACTTACGTCGGAGTAGATGGCGCTTGAGGTGCTTCGCGTGTAGGTAAGTCTTAGTACAGTGGGGGCAAGGGAATTTGCCGTCTGCGTCCTTCTGTGGGATTACCGTATTCTTAGAAGCACCACTACCTGTTTGGGCGGCCGGTCTACCGGGAGCACTAGGCAATATACCGCGTCGCCCTTGAGATCCTACCACGTGAGTAGGTTGTTCGGTGTCCTGAAGCAGAGACTGCTGGTGAGGCATCATGGGGCTTCCGCTATATGGGGAAGGCAACCCAGTCTGCGGCATAACTCCACCCGCGGGCATTGGGCGGAGGACTGGAGGTCGCGCGGCTGCAGGAGCCGGCGCGATAGGTTGGGGATGAGAGGCTGCGACCGAAGTCTGCGGCATCATCGACGAGGAAGTAGGGTAGCCCTGCGGTGGCTGTTGATACTGATTAGGCATCATACCGTAAGATCCACGAGTCGGGCCCGAGTTCGGCGGAGGATACTGGCTCATAGTCGGAGGCTGGGGGGTATTAGGAGTACCTGGCGTCCTGGGGGTGTGAGGGTGGCTGCCGTAAATAGATTGCATAGTCTGGGCGTTGTGCTGCAGAGGCGGCAGAGTATGCTGGAGAGAGGCGGCGTGTTGTAGTTGGTTAGGAGAGATGGCGGCTGGTGATGGATACGATGACCCTGATGTGCCTATGCTGTTAGACGAGTATGGGTTTGAAGGGCCACTGTCCATATCCTACGAGAATATTGTTTGCGTGGCAATTGCAGTTGAGGCCACGATTGCTCTGATTGAACAATTCTAGGTCTCCGAATATTGCAATTGTATTAATTGCCCCGTCTTGTCTTTATTATTGTCCGATTCTCAATTGGGAGTCGACGCGAAAAACTTTTTCTTTTGTGCAGATGCAACGAAGTTTGACGATGCGCGCGATGTGGGTTGTGTGAGGGGCAAGGCGACGGAACGCGTTGGCTAGACTTTTTTTTTCTTGGTTGCTTGTCAATTGGTGGAAATCAGTGGTTTGATAAGAGGTGACCCGGTGATCCTGATAAATTCCTCCACGCCTGTTACCCGACTTGAGGTTGTAGATGTTGACGCCAGTGCGGATAGTGGATTTATCGCGCAATGGCAGACTCGACGATGTGATGCCTCAAAGGCGGGAACGGGAAGACGTGAATAATAAAAAATTTAACGGTGATGAGGGGAAGGTTGTTTTTGGGGTAGAATTGGGGATTGAATGGAGCAGGTGGACGGAAAGTCGTTCGTGAGGCTCCAAAACCCAGAAGTAGAAGATGGGACTGATGGGGTCCAAATGGTGTTTGTAAAGTGGAGAAGTTGGGTCCACGTTCCTCGAGGTGAGAGGTGTGGTGGTCGCGACTTCTTATTTCAACCGAATCAAATTACTATTAACCCTCCTTCTTCCTTAAGCGGGAAAAGAACCGTGGGAATAATAAATAATTTTTTTTGTTTCGGTCGGTTTTATTATTTTGGTTCGCCTGAAGTTACTAGTCCCTTGTCAGAAATCAACTTGCGTGTCTCGTCTAGGTCATGTACTGTAGTTCAGAGACCATGTAGCGAAGTTCAGGTACAAATCCAAATCCAAGCCTGAAAAGGAAAAGTGGGCTTGGAATGCCGAAAAGAACCGTTTAATCGTTGGTGGGTGGACGTAATGAATTTGGCGCGGCGGACAAGTGGATGCGATTGATGAGGGATGGATGACGGTGACTCGTCGAGATTTTTTGATGCATGCAAAATGCAAGTCAAATTTCAAAGTGGGTGGGTGTGTCAAGTTTGGGTTTGGGGGCTTTTGCTTTGGTGGGAAGTGGCAGAGTGGGAAGGTTGTAAAAGGGAAAAATAGAAAATAAAAGAGGAAACGCGGTGGATGTGGATTGCTTAAGGCGGGTAGATATGAGATTTGGGAGGGTACCTTGAGCGGACACTGTATTTGTATGGTAACGGCAAGTCCAGGAAAACTTTAAATTGTAAAAAATTCAAATTCGTGGCAACGGGATAAGATTTTTTTTATTAGGGTACTTTTTCCCCTGTACTTCAAGAAGGAGGTGGTGCGTGCTTTGGTGCTTGTCTTCGACTTGCCGTTCAACGCGTCGAACGATGATAAGAAATTATGAGGAAGGCGGGAAAAAAAAAACAAGAAAAAAATATGAAGGGAAAGAGACACTTACATCAAACCCGAGGTCCACCAAGCAAGGTACCGGAATTTCAGAATTTATTGATTTCGCCCCTCTTCAAGGTTTGGCTGCACGTGGACACGAATCGTTTTATTATTATTTTTTTTCTCCTTCCTACAAAGCGGTCAGGAACTAAAACGGGCGAGATTTCGTAGATATTCGCGTCGATGGGTGAGAATCCACTATTGCCAAATATTGATGGGGGTCCTCTTCGTCGATAAGAAGCGGGAAAACGCGCGGGTCAAATTGATGGAGTGAAAGGGAAGGAAGAGAGAAGAGGGAGAAATGTGAAAATATGTTCGAGTTACTCAAGAGCGAGGTTGGTAAAGTAAATACCAAGTTTAGAAAGCGGGAGAGGAAAGTAATTCAACGATCAAATCACCAATTCCTAGGCAGTAAGTAGGTAGGTATCAGTTGAATCGTCGCGAGTCGGAAACCTTGACCACGCAGGAGTCAGGATAAAAAATAAGTGAACAAGTACAGGTACAACGAGGACGGATGAGAGGCTATGCTCCAAATGAGGTAAACGCATGGAAATATGCAGGAATATGCTTATAAGCAGAACTATATGGACAGGGATTCTCGATGTGGGTACTAGGGATTAGTACCACAAACGGTTAGAAGGACCCGATAGATTTAGCTGGTCTAGCCGAATTTGGCTTAGGTAGGCCGCGCTGTTGGCTACATATTACATACCACATAATACATGAATACTTAATACATCTAGTACTAATTGACACTAGAGGGAGGCTAGCTAGCAGCAGCGACGCAGCGCGCACGGACCTTGCAGGGTCTGCCGCGAACGAATATTTTGTGGCAGGCACACAGACAGAGGAGTAGCTGCACTGGCTGCACTGACTACACTGCAGCAGTAGAGGCAGGCACAATAGACTACCAAGTTACCAAGTCACAAAGTCACAGTAAAGTATCCACACTAGCTACGTAGTTGTATCTTAGGTATTGACCTTGGCTGCACGTCTACCTTACGTAGCTATTTTTTACTCTTTTTTCTTCCCAAGGTTGACTTAGATCTACGACGTGTACGGACGGTGCTGTATACCCTAACACATGCCTACATCCTACATACTTCCTTCTACATATTACATACTACATACAGTCGGCATGACTACTAGGTACGGGCCGGAATCATGACTACTGTGTAGTATGTAATATGTAAGTTACGAGGCCTACATACTTTTCATCTCCTACATCTACATCTACATCTACGTCCTACTTCTTATATCCTACATGCGTGCCTACATAATACATCGGTAGGTTTTACATCCCTTATGCTTTCATGTACGAATGGAAGAATAAATGGCTAGATGAATGGTCGACGCTATGTATGTGCCTACATATATGTTATATGTAGCACTTGAGCTATGCATATTTCAGATGCGTCGATGTAAGGTGAGGTTATGTGTACTATATATGTGCGTTCTATGTGTGTTCTATGCGAAGTGTATGTACTCAAAATGTAGGTAGAATCAATGCAAGGTATGCGCTCAATCGGATTCGCCATTCTCACCACCCTCGCAGACATCTTCAACTAACGCTGTACAGTCTTGGTTCGGAGAAGCCTGGCCAATTGGTTCCCCTTTCAGCCAGAGATGGTCGCTCTAATAGGACCGCCTATGTCGCCGCCTTAAGCCACATCACACCTGACATCGCTCAATTATCATCTTGAATCATCGATCGCCTCCTCTGACCTACTTTGGATAATCAGATGCGAAAAGGATATCTATCTCTCGTGTTGAGAAGATATATGTATGTGTGTGTGTAGGAGTGTGTGTGTGTGCATAGTCGCACGACACGACCGTGGTGTGTTTGCTACTGTACGTAGTAAGGGGACTTTATACTATTTAAATAGAGACGGGCGAGTATG
This sequence comes from Annulohypoxylon maeteangense, assembly GCF_022496945.1. Taxonomy (NCBI): domain Eukaryota; kingdom Fungi; phylum Ascomycota; class Sordariomycetes; order Xylariales; family Hypoxylaceae; genus Annulohypoxylon; species Annulohypoxylon maeteangense. The sequence goes on along the minus strand of NW_025953249.1, from coordinate 378,103 downwards.
GGGAATGGATGGAAGGTGGAGAATGGAGAAAAGAGGATGGAGACTGCATCTTGATTGCATATAGCAATTACCTAAGTAAAGGCGTACAATTGTTAGCCCTAGAGACTGTAGTTTCCATTCTGTACTGCTCAACTGCTAAGTCAACTCTAAAAAATGATACTTTTCCAGCTGCGTGGAATCTGGATGCTCTACCTACATGCACTTTGGTTTGATATTCTTACATATATTGTGGTACATGTTACATACCTACGACCTAGGTACCTACAGCATATAGTGATTAAGCCAAACACAATTCATCCGGCAGTCTTTTTTTTCCTAAGAGACCAGGGCTAACCACATCTAAAAATTCCCCCCCATTGGCACTTTGTTAGCTTTTGATCCATGAACCTCGAACCATGGAAGCGCGAACACCACTACCTATTACTACCGTTACAGTACCATATTTCGACGATAGACCTTCTTTGTCCAATTCATGCATATTACATGTACATACGTACTGGTAGTATACTTACATACATACCTACATACCTACGCAATAATAGTATATATCAAGAAGAGAGGACCCGAAACAGGTATGTAATTGCAATCACACCTGATGCGCAAACCATGCACGTTCTTGGAACACAAGACGGTTAGTTCCGATAGCATCGTCCTTCTTTCATGGTCACTTGACAGTTCTACTACAACGACTTATTAGTTACCGTTCTTCATAATCATACGATGAAATATCATAATTCGAGAAAAAATGCGTGTACAGATACGTTTCTATTATTTAATAGTCCAATTGGACACGAGCCTCAATATCAGCCGTCAATGCGTTTACTGATTTGTTGGCATACATGCACCTAGTCGGTACCCTATCCCTATTATCCATTGGATGATCTTCTACGGTGGCAGAAGGAAAACAGCCAATCGAATGATACGGGCTCTTTTTCCGGCTGGGATACGTGAGCTTCCCCGATGATCCATTCTACCGTGCTCGTAACCGATACATATTCAAAATAGTAGTAAACGAAACAATACTTGGATGGCTCGTGATAGTTGCATTAGATACTTCCTAACTACCTACCTATCTACCTACTTGTTTTTTGTCGACGTCAGTCCTTACGTTGGTTCCGCCACCAAAGTTCCTCTTCCTTGTCTTGACGAGAAACATAATTCTTTTATTAGGGGTTTCAGATACGGGAAAGATAATATTAGTAATATTACCTGGCAATTATCTCCAACACAGATACATATTACCTATCTTGCCGTGCTATATCCGCGGTGCGCGACTCGAGCGGACTGTGTATGAATGCGTATGAATCAGGCGAAGCTGCCCAGGAAGTTGGGCTTCAAAAAACTGCAATGCATGATTGCGTCGAACACAGGTTGATGCATGAGTACGTGCAGTTCAAGGTTACCGCGTTCTTCCCTATAGGGTACCATGTTGTCTTTCAATAGTTGTAGCCATAGTAAACGTCTATATAACAATTCATACGATTTTATAGACTGACAAACGACCCAAAATGTATGGATTTACGGTGCTTGATGCATTGTCAAATTTCTCGAACAATCTCTCGAATTTCTAGCTTGTTTTGTCCTTCCAAAAATTTGGCTCGTGATAATCCTCTTCCCCGGTTGAAGGGTCTATGCTGTTAAGTGCTAGGTATGAAGTTAAGTAATATCAAAGAGTGACGAGCGTAGCAGATTCGTCATCTTGCTCAAGTGCGACAGCGGCTCTCAGAAAATACTCGAGATCTCTTCATCCCTCCTAGAAGCGGTAGGTAGTTTGAAGGGGCAAGGAAAAGTTCTACTAGACCGTATTTCATTGCCGGACGCTAACCAGAATGACGAGGCGGTGGAGTCCTTTCTCAACCTCGCTCACGCGCGACTAGGATCTAAGATGTAACAGCCAGTGTAGATCCACGGCTGTTACAGACTTATGAATGTTTAGATAATCAAGGTGCATTTCAAAGTTGGTTAGGGCTAAAACCGTTATGGCATTAGGAGGATCATCGTCGTAGGCGATACCGAGAAATCTCACGAGCTTGTCAGGAAAACATGCTTGGGCAGCTATGGCCGAGAGAGAGCGTAGTAGTAGGAAGTCAGGAAGTCTCATCAGCTACTACACAAAATGAAACTTTTCAACTAGATAGGTACGCGAAAGTAGAGCCAGAGGCCAACGAGTCAAGCGAAACGCTCCTAGGATTATTAAATAGCTTCTTAGTTTGCCCCCCTAGTCCCGCCAAGATTGCCGGTAATTGTTTCTTGGATCTGGGAAGACAGTGGGAAAAGATGCCGAGATCACTGCTGTAGAATTGAAGTTGCTCCTTAATAATAAGGGGTACTTACTCTACCTATGTACATACTTCCTAGCCAAAAGGATATGATAGATCTCGTGCTCGAGTCTGATCTATTTTTCTAAATAGATCTACCAAGGTTAGCACGGGTATGTATTGTTTGTATTTCACCAAAGCTGTACGGCGGGAGAATCTTATTCCCTCAAGCTTTGTAGGTATTCTGACTAGGTAGGTAGACAGACACGGTAGACACAGTGTTGTTGAGCACAGCTTAAATATGTGGTACGCAGGTTACGAGTGTCACAAACAAGGCAAGGCGTGCCGTCGGTCTACCATCTGGGAATGCCTGCTTGCCGAAGCTCCTTGTCCCTGTTTAGATTTCTGTTCGTCTAGGAGTAGTTAGTCAAGTACTAGTCGTCAATAATATTTAATATTACGTTACAATTTTCAAAAGACATTTGTCAAGAAACTTATCATACGAAATGATGTATAATATAGGTATGTCGGTATGTATTATATTTTGGAGAGAATTACATACACCGTCTCGTCGGTAAAGTCTTTCCTCATTCGCGTCGTCGCGTCTTAAGTGCAGAAGTTCGGAACATAAGCGATCGGCTAACACTGGTCCTGAGTGGATAACACAGGCATAACCAGGCTAACTGTGTGCTCCCATCTGTACCGAACCAGAGAGGTTGAGAGGAGTGGAGTTCGTGGGAGTCTGATGTCGTAGTTGGGACTTCGGAGTCGATCCTAAGAAATCTCCAGCTAGGAGTAGCCCCATATAATCATCCACCATCCTTCTTCGACCATAGCTGCGGGTTTTGTGCTACACAAGGTGGACACCTCAGCTTTCAGCCTCCAAAGGTGGGCGGTGGGCAGATCTGAGTAAAAAAATATGCGCGACATGGCCCCCCGAATCTCGCTGTCGAATTAATCAAGACGGCATGTCGTTCGGGGACCCAGCTTGTGTAACCATCAAGCTCCATATTAAAAGGGCCAAATACGTCTCCAATTCTTCTACGAATCTTCTATAACTAGGATCTTGATGACAATATTTTTTTTTAGGGGAGAGAAAAAAAAAGTGAGTGATAAAGGTATGGGATTTTCCCCTAACCACCAAAACCAAAATTGCTAAAACCACCTAGGCAGTCAGCAAAGCCGAGGTCATATGTATGTAAAGGAGAAAAAGGAAAAAAGACTTATCTTTCATCGAGATGTCGTAAGTTTACCCTAAGCGGCGGGAGTCCCACCTTCCACATGGCATTCTGTCATCTGGCATCATCCATTATTATCTAGTCTCCATAAGCGTATACTTCGTTGATATTGCGAATGTCTAATGTCAGCCAGCCACGATTCATTCAATAGTCAAGTCAAGACAAGACAATTCAAACCAAAACAATGCAATACACCTGGGCACATTATAATGCGAGTTGTTACGCGTGTCATTAACTGTGGCATCGATTTATGCTGCAATTGATATTTCTTTGTTTGTTTCTATTTTGACACTTCAAACTTCCCAGTTTCGAATTGCTCATCAATGTCGAGTTGAGCGCTTTTATCTTCTTGGCGACCGAGTTTGGAAACCTGCCGCGCAGTAGTGCAGGATCGAAGTGTACTATGTAGTTTGATGATTGTGTGACAGGGATGATCACTACAAAAGATTTACCGTCGATAATGAGATGAGTAGATGACCTCGGAGTCGCATCTCGTAGAACGCAAGTAAGCAGTCAAGTATCGTGGATTACCTAGCCTAGTGCTACGAATTTCCTCTTACTACTTCATAGGATATTTCGGTTGATTTGATTCCATACAACTTGCTTCGAGCTGTGTACGACTTTGTGCATACATACCTACATATATACATACATATGAGGTACAAATACCTACATACATAATAAGCACGTCGACATATGCAAACCTACCATAGCACGGCACAGAAATTGTTGCTCGTGAAGATGACCAAATTTCGAAAGCAGGTTATGAGTAGCAAACCATTTCAAGACGTCGTTGTCACTGTCACCTCTTACCCTCCTAAACTTACGATAATTAGAGCCGTATTCGGATATCGATAGTCACGATAATAAGCAGTGTTGGGAAGTAACTGTCTCAGAGACGTAACGTTCGAAAGTGCAGATGATCTTGATCCCATTTGGCCATTCGCGGATTCCCGTGCCCTCAATGCCATCTTGCTAATATGCGGCAGTCTGGTATCAGAGTCTACGGTCGAGGATCCTATGCAATTTCAGTATCAAGTAGCGGTACTGACGAGAAGTACATGCGATGCGCATGTTATACTCGCTCATCAAGGACAGGGGGTGTCGGAGTACATGTAGAAGTACGTATCTTTGCCGTCTTTTGCTGCCTTTTGCTGTCTTCCAATCAATCCATTGGTGGCTTTTGGCGTAACCCTGTTACAAGGAGGTCCCTGCACAGAACCGGGTATCCGCCGGACCAGTGAAGCCTCAAGAGTTGACGAGGAATCCTCTCCCGCGAAGAGATGAAAAAAAATCAAAGACGGGCCGTGAGAGCTTCAAAAAACGCCTCTTCCGGTCAGCATGAAGCAAAAGCCGAACTGGACACAAATTGTTATTTTTAAATAAAAAAATAAAAATAAGAATAAGAAAGGTGTATGTACGTACCCCTTAAGCCATGTCTTGTATATACAAAGGAACTTGCCCAGTCTGGCAGTATCGTATTCTATGATTATTCATACACATGTGCCTTGACAGGTGCTGATCTTACACGATACAAGGTAGGCAGGTAATTCTTATTTAGATTCTCATCATCATTTATTGTCATTCATCGTCTACCTTATCGACCACTCATACTTCGTATATACGCAAGGTGAAAAAGGTACATAATAGAGGTGACAACCTTGAAGTACCTAAATACATTTAGGATCGTCTTTGCAATTATCCAGCAAAGCCGTCGCGCATCATGCATCAATGCGACCGTGCCAAGGAACTACCGTGGCTGGCGTCAGGGTATTAGGGTATTACTTCCCTTTCTGGTTTAACGCGAGATGTTGTTCGCTCCCGAAGGTCCTTGCTGTTTTCTCCTGTTTTAGCGGTCAGTGCCTTGTCAAGTTTATTAGCATGATTCTTGCATCATCGCAGCCGCCCTGGCCGAGCTTGCACCGAAGTCTTATCCTATCATAACTAAATTCAGGGTCCCTCCCCCCATCTTTGCATACCACTTTTTTTTTCATCGCCGTGTGACTATGCACACTTTCTCAATAAATGCGGTAATCATGTCAACACAACACGATACTTCAAATGCCGATACCGCCGCCGTTTTACGGATGCAAATTTGAAGTGTTCGTGAAAAGATTAGGTGATAGGGGAGGATAAGAAAGGATAAGGAGGATAAGAAGGATAAGGGGGCAAGGGGGTTGGAGGAAGAAGAAGAAACGAAACGAACTCCTAAGTATTCTCTTTTCGGTGACTAACGTGACGAAGGACGTGGCACGGTGGCAGAAACATTTCAAGGAATATTATAATTTACGGGCATTATTTTAGGAGAATTTCGTTTCATTATGGCTATTACTACTACTACGACGTATGGTACAATACGTATGGTGGTTATGCCATATGGCCATAGCCATGGTCATGGTCATGGTTATGGTCATGGTTTCTACTTACGTACTTCGTACAAAGAAAAAAAAACATAGAATATCTCGAGTGACGCGGTTGTGGAAATATTGCTTAGCCACCATTGCTACCAATACCACTACAGCTACTACGGCTTACCACACCAAGGGGAAAAAGTTCCCCGGCAGACAGGCTGCTGGATACGTGTACATTCGTCCGCGCCGCCGGCAATGATCCCCCCACTTGGCCGGAGCCAACGACTATTATATAAAGACTCTGGATGGCGCGCTTGCGGCCGAGGCGCGCACTGACTGCTTCCGGAATACTGTAGAGGGCGCTGATTATTCATAGAACAGGATTCGAATGCCAGTTCTCTCTCCTATTCTATCCTATCAACCGAGCACACACTCTTTAGTGCTTCGTGCTTCGTACTCTATTCTCTAGTACTTCTTCTACGGGAATCCCCCTTCTTCTACTCCTGCATCGGTAATCTCTTCAGACAAAAGTGCCTATTACCTAATCTGACACGAGAAGGACCAGAAACCAGAAACAACTTTGAAGCATTGATGATTGCACGATTGTACGATTGTACATACATACATACATACGATTGTATTGTACAGCGTACCTTCGTACGCATGGTTCAACTATTGACCCTCGACATGGACGGTTACACCAGTTGCGACAACAGGGCAAGCATCAGCTGGTTTCGCCCTAGGGTCTCATGGGATTGTCCGGGGATGGCCTGTCTGAGCCCTGAAGAAAAATACCCGGGCTTCCGATATTGGCAATCCGCAGGGAACGACAGGCGAAGATCTTATGAGCTACGGTTTTGATAGGTCTTCTATCAGCCGAACTTTCTTACCGGCCAAGGTTGTATGTTTATTACATCCCGTGCATTAAAATTTATGCATTTCCCGGCATAGAAACGATCGTGGTCTAGATATTACTGCGTAGCCGTCATATCGCATCGTCTCGACTTCTACGAAGTAGAAGTCTTACACGATGTTGTGCCAACGTAGTGCGGCCTCGATCTTTTTTTCTTCTCTTTTTTTCATTTTCAAATTCTTCGCAATTCTTTACAATTTCTATGGTATTGACGTTAACGACGTCGTCAAACTAGTTTCCCATCAATTCGAGGCTAGCGGACTAGACCATACATTAGTTAAGTCGCTTATTTCTGCATTTTGATGCTTACTGGTACAGTACCTACTATACATCGTGCTTTTTGGGAGTATTCCCAACAACATCTATTGCATCCTCATGTTTGTTTCTTTCGAAAGAGTCTAGTGCTTAGGATCTTGCTTCCCCGCAACTCGCTTTCCAGCAGGATACTCAAGTTATCGACTCCTATTGGTACACGATGCAATCAAGAAATTTCCTGGGAGTGAATAAGAGAATAAGAGAGGCTCGGCAGTGAGTATGAATTCCGAAATTCTCGGGATCTACCTGAGTCATGCTCCTTGTGACTACTACAGATTGGAGGACCGGTAGTGCGGAAAGAGACAAATTTCTGCAGCATCTAGACTTGCCTAGATCCGGGAACGGTTACGCTGGTTATACCTACATAATTAGTCTCCGATACCGATGAGTGAAGTCATCGCGCATTTCGTATTTGAGGTAAACCACGATTGTGTGTGGTGATCACGGGTTATCCGGGTATCAGTTCCAAGCGGTGGCAAACTCTTTACACATAGTAGCCGAGCGACGGGAAACAAATCCGTTCGACGGTGTTCCGGGACATATCAGGTTCCACAAAACATCAAGAACGGTATCGGATGCCATCCGATGTGAAGTCTTCGGTAAGCTTGGCAGATCGATCCCGCTGGGCTCCGCTGGGAGGAATCTGGTGCATATCTCTTAGAGTAGACTACGGTTTGTATAGATTCAGTATCGCCAACTATACGAGATACATCAGTAGGTATTTACAAGAGTATACATGTCGGCGCTAACTACGTCGAGGTTCAGCTTTAGCTCTACTCCTCTACCAACCTAGGTAGATTATATTAAAATATTACATATCACAAATCTCAAGAGTCTGTTTTGGGCACGCCTTTACAATATCGCCGAATTGAACCTATTACGATATGTGCATAAGAAATTACTCATCTACACGTCACAGGCTAACCCGGCGTCGACCAACGATAACACATAACATATTGAAATATATAAAGTATACTGCAATAAGAGGCCATCGTATTATTGAACCTGTTGTCATGTGAAGAGTAAATTAACAACCGCGTAACAACCGGAATAAACTCCTAGTGCTTGTTGTAGATCGAAATAGGACTATTTCGTCATGACGATAGCACACATTTTGGAATGGTGTTCTGCCTAAGGCGTTGCCAATACTTCACCTTGCATAAGATACTCACGATCTACTAGGCGCCTAGGCATGCTACCAAGACAGACCGGTAATGCTTCTTGGGAAGGATTTTCGATGATGTCGACCGGAGAGAAAGAAAGATTCGCGATGCCTAAATCCTTGTTTTTCGTCGTGTATTTTTGCAGCCATACTACATAGTATGTAACCGCGTCGCCTATCCCGACCCCAAATCTGGGCATCATCCACTATGACCTGCAGTCTGCGCTACTACGTAGCATAGTAGTACTATTGGAACTGAGGCGTCGTGGCCGGGCTAATGGCTAACCGAAATCGCTAGGTTATCTCCGTTTTCTATCTAGGTATCTATCAAAGGAATTTGTCTAGTTCGGCCTAGTCCTAGCGCTCCTGGCATCGCCTAGGTTAAGATACTTAGTTCTCTGGCATCACTTCCTCGGCTTACGTACTGGCAAGTTTGGTCGAGTTTGATGATTGGATAGGGAGCATTTGTGACGCGCGATAGCTTCGTTCTTGTTAGGCAATGTTAGGCGTTGATTACGGCTAGACTTATTTGTTATTTCACCGAGCCTATAGCAAGAATGCCTCGTGAAACTCGGTGAAGATTGGGATGTTGAGGTTCAGACGATGGTGGGTCTCCGTCTCGAGTACGAGACTACTGTTGCGGGTGCGCATGGAATATCCTCGTCACAGTACATCGGTGGCTATTCACGGGACTTCGATTTCTTCGTTCGGGTACGCTTAGTGGTCATAATACGCGGAAACAGTGTAGATACGTGGTGAACTAAGTTATTGGTTACAGAAAACTCACCGATATCGTCTCCTTTTTATATCCTATGCAGTAATTGCGAAGGGTAATTTCTGTATGTATGTGTCTAGTAAGTATTTACAAAGAAGAAGCGCTATCTAAATATAGGATGGCGTCCTAGTAAGAGCACGTCCTTGCGGTAATTGCAAGTTCAGGGGTTTTGTTCCCTCTTAAAAGATTATACGGGAAAATTCATTGTTGGGGGATAATAGAAACGCCCAGATGAAGCACGAAATCCGGTTAAAGAATTTGGGTAAGGGTTGTTATTGTTGTGATAGTCCTCGTCGGCGACCCCTATCTTTATCTGGACAAGTTTTCAGCAGCAACTAGAATCTCCCCACATGAAGCCTTGAATATGGAGTCAATTCTGTTCCCCAGAGGCTGAATATAGCCAAAACAATAGCATCTCCATAACTTCCATGCCCCATTACCCACCATGGGCTTGAGATTCGGAGCAAGCGGGATCTAGATGCAGAGCCTCAAATTGTTGCCGGGTCTGTATCCACTGAAGTCAGCATCCTATAACTACTAGATACTAACAACAGGATTCTCATTGTCTTCATCAAATTCCCTCATTCTAGAACTACGAAAAATACGACACCTAAATTCTTATCGATTTCTCTGCTTCGAACCTTTCAAGTACTTACTCGATAGTATAAGCCTCTCCTTCACGACAACGACGATTTAGACGACCGAATTGCCTCCTGACAATACCTATACCGTCGATACGCGTCCATAGAAAAAAAAACTTAGCTACAACAAACATAATATTTGTCCTATTCAAAGTGCAAAGATACTGAAACACTACATCAATAATATCGCTCCTCTAACTTGATGAGAAGGTTTTCAGCAAACAACAATAAAAACAAACCACGAAATATCCTAGGATATATACCTACTTCGAGCGTGTCTCCAAACCGACCCCTAATTAACCAAACCGAACTCCATTACCTAACATCAACTCAAACTCGACAGATCTATTGCCATAACTATTCCTAGAGTCGTACGATTCCAATGCTCGACCAACTTGCATCAGGTGCTTATACTGTTCGTATTGAATTAATAAATCAACATAAAACGATACAAACAATTCCAAGTGCCTGTACAAAGAACAAGATCAATACCCTCTTAGAGAACCATTGAAAATAACAACAAGCCTTGCTCGATATCCCTAATACAATACACTGCTTCGAGCACTGCTACCATGGAAATCTAACTATATACAATAGCTAATAGAAGAAACTCGACAACCCCAAGCCCCAACTAAACTCGGTCCAATGCCACCTAGAAGACAACTCTGAGCTACGAAGGAAATCTCAAGCAAACCATACCTAGTTCTGGGCCATACTATACTCTCCACTTTGCATTTTTCAAGAATAACATTCGATGGACAAGTTATCCCATCACTACCTATACTATGGGCCCCTAAACAAGACGGGAAGGTTTGCCTGCAACTCGGCATCAAACACTACCACACTATACCATTACCTATCCAGAGTTTGTCATTTGCCGAACATTTGCTTGTTACCGATTCTCTATGAGCAAACATTGACTTGCCCATAGTTTTCTTCTAAAATAGCGCCGTGTCTTCTCGCCAATGGTGTTTGGTCTTATTACCTGCCTTTGTCAGAGGTTTCGTCGCACTGGAGTCCATTCCGTAGGAGGTCTGCTGGTGGTAGATTATGGGGTAGTGTATGTCGTCGAAGGACGTTGTCATACTGAGATGATAGAGAAAGAAAGCATTGTACTCTTTCGCGTCAATGTTGTTGTTTTCCTACCTGCTAGGTCTGCACCACAATGGCCCTCCTACGAAGTCTCTTCTCCCTTGCGAGGTAGCGCACTTATTACCTTCAAAGTACTCTAGCCATCCTCATCTCATACACTAATTATATACCTAGGTAAGTACCTAGTCTACATTGCCTTTTGGATGTTGACGATGTCATCATCATCATTGCAGAGATGGTATATTGATTACGTGATCACATATTTATGCAACAATGCAGATATATGATGTTATAAAGTAGTGTAGTCAGCCTTAGTAAGATTATGTAATGAGTTTGAAAGTGGCGTAAATTGTGGCTGTTTCAATTACATAATTGATTACATAAGAATTTTCGATTAGTAAAGTCTTATCTAATCGGATTATTTTAGAAGATGCAGTAGTGATCTCGGATTAACCCAAAAATTCAATTGCGCCCACGATCATATTGATATCTAGCATAAACTCATTGGCGCATCAACGCCGAGGTTCCTATACGGTGCTGCTGAGGTAGTGCGTCAATGGCGATGGCTTCCTCGATTCGGCCTTCAATTGGCCGAATATTAAACCCCGCCGTGGGCCAGCATACCGCAAACCCATCCTCCTTCCTCGCCTTATTCTCGAGGGTTACAGCTCAAAGCTGCCCCTTCTCCACGACACCAGAGCTCAATGAGCGGCGGCCTCGTCGCGACAACAATCGATTACGTGGGTTGAGCAGTTTATATCGTTCCGGACCACGAGCCCGGATGAACATCGAGCCAAGCGAACTTCCCAAACCCTCGAATTACAAGAAGGTAATTGAGGTCGATCCAAACCATGGACTGTGGGATTTCTTTTTCAGCAAGGAGAAGCTTCTGCCGACACCCGAAGAGATCGAGGAATACGGACGCGCATGGACTGCTGAGGAGCTACGACATAAGAGCTGGGAGGACCTACATGCGCTCTGGTGGGTATGCGTGAAGGAGCAGAACCGCATTATTACGGCTGTGCGAATGTTCAAGACATTTAGGTTCAAAGATAAGACAAGTCTTTTACGTAGACTGGGAGAGGTAAGAAAACCACGCCTAGCATTGCTTGATATCTGACTAGCCATGCTAATATTTGTGCGATACATAGGTCAAGAATACCATGATGAGGATTAGGCACGTGCTGACGGAACGATTCTACCTATGGGAGGATGCGAGGGCCCTGGCTGTGTCGGATCCGGAGATCGATTTAACCAACATAAAGAACCCTTACACACCGAGCTCACATGTCGAGGAAGAATACAGTGAGGACCCATATGTAGAAGAAGACGCGGGGAAGGAGACAGCGACGGCGGAAGGAAAACAAGAAGGAGCAGAGAAGTCGGCCGCTGAAAAAGTCGAGCCGTCTACGATCCCGGCTGATGCTCCGGAGGCTCAGCAACCGTCGACGAAGATATAGCCGTTTGTACGTACGTATTGATACAAAATAGAAGCTCTGAGAAGTGAGCGTGTAAATATGTACATTAAGCCAATGACACGCATGATACCACCAGTTTACAGCTCGGAAATAGCAACAATTGGTTAGTTTGGCTGGTTGACTTATCGGTGCACTGTACAAATGAAGCTCAAGAGCAAAAACACCTCTGGTCTAATATCAAATGTATCACGATGCATGGTTCTTTGGTCTTCATCTAAAGAAGTCAATCATGTGACAGTCAATTGCCCCTCTTTTAGATAAAAAGCTCGAGCTCAAGCTACAAGAGATGGAAACAATCTAACTCTACCTGGGTAAGTATTTGAAGTATTTGTTGAGAGGAGATTAAGCTTATTTAATGAGTAATAGTGTATCCGTAGTCTATGATAGACCGAAAAGTACCTGGTAAAATACCTGGTAGATGATGATAATGAGATCGTAATGAGATGATATCAGAAGGCAGAAAGGGGAAAGGAGGGAGAGAAAAGGGAAAGAAAAGGGGGGGTACGTAGCCAAGCGCGGGGTCGACATTGATTGGCTTTAGCTCTATTTTGGGGGGGCACTTTGGGGCACTTTGGGGCATCAAGTAGCATTGGTAGTAATTGGTAGAGTAAATTGTACCAATGGTACGAAGTGGTACCGTTGAATTTCGAGCTTCAGAACCATAAACAGAAGCCAAAACCAAGTTGCTTTGTATCCACCTCAAACCACAAATCAACTTGGAACCCAAATCAACCTCTCTCACCGATACTTTATACTTTTTATTTTATCTTTTTTTTTATCGTTTACCGTTCTATGTTTCTACTAAACATCCTTCCTTGACGTTTGACGTTTGGCCTGGTGTCAACAAACAAATAAACAATTCATCCATCTATCCATCTCTGGTCATTCTCCATTTGCCATTTGCCATTCCGAAACTATTTGGACTAATTGCTTTTTTTAATACCTGCACACTTATTCTCTCCCCCCTCACTAAGGAATACCGAGAACCCGTAGCCGTAGTCCGCAATCCGCAGTCCGTCGCCCACCATGGATGAGATTGCTAAAGAGTACGATGTCATCGTTTTGGGCACCGGTGAGTTTCAATTTCGAGCCCCGCATTCTCAACTTCGTGTCTCTGGACCTTTGGTGGGGTTATGAGAGCTTTCGCGATAGAGGAGATACAGGATCTAACATTGGTATTTCTATAGGTCTGACCGAGTGTATTCTTTCTGGGTACGGATTACATCATATATAATACGCATGCAACATGCATCATATGCTGACAAAGTAAAAAAAAAGTGTCTTGAGTGTCAAAGGTAGAAAGGTGCTACATATCGATCGCAATGATCACTATGGAGGGTAAGTACTGACACTACATAAACATCCATATCATTTGATTGAATCATCAACTAACATCTATCATTATAGAGAGGCCGCATCGGTGAACCTCGAAACGGTACCTTACCCCTCCTCGCTATAGTGTCTATTAATCCGACAAAGCTAACCCATATACCCCACACGATAGCTATTCAAGAAGTATGGCAACTTCGCAGCAGGCGAGGAACCATGGAAGAAGTACGGCCGAGCCAACGATTGGAATATCGACCTCGTTCCTAAGCTTCTCATGTCCTCTGGAGAGCTGACCAACATCCTTGTCTCCACCGACGTCACCCGTTACCTCGAGTTCAAGCAGGTCGCCGGTAGCTTTGTCCAGCAAGGTGCCGGTACCAAAGCCGCCGTCGCCAAGGTTCCCTCTGATGCCGCCGAAGCTCTACGATCTCCTTTGATGGGTATCTTCGAAAAGCGACGGATGAAGACCTTCATAGAGTGGGTTGGTACCTTCGACTCTAGCGACCCGGCTACACACAAGGGTGAGTAATAGACAAACATAGAAATTATTGGGATGATAAAACAAACCCCTAACGATACTTGCGGTCAGGTCTTGACTTGAGCACATGCACGATGAAGGATGTTTATGACAAGTTCGGTCTTGAGGTCGGCACCCGGGACTTTGTTGGTCACGCCATGGCCCTTTACTTGAACGATAACTACCTCGATGAGGCTGGCAAGGCACCCGAGACCATCGAGCGTATTAGGATGTACGGTAACTCGGTGGCAAGGTACGGCAAGTCGCCTTACATCTACCCTCTATACGGACTCGGCGAGCTGCCCCAAGGTTTCGCACGTCTGTCTGCCATCTACGGTGGTACATACATGCTTAACACTTCCGTCGACGAGATCCTGTATGAGGGTAGCAAGGCAACCGGTATCAAGGCTACCATGACCGGCATCGAGCCCGAGATGAAGTTCGAGACCAAGGCCAAGCTGATCCTCGGTGACCCTTCATACTTCCCCCAGAAGGTTAAGGTTGTCGGTCACGTCCTGAAGGCAATCTGCGTCCTGAAGCACCCCTTAGCCGGCACTTCCGAGTGTGACTCCTGCCAGCTGATCATCCCCCAGTCCCAAGTCGGTCGCAAGAACGGTAAGTCCTGATTCGACAATATGGGTGGGAAATATTATAACTAAACGTTGCCCAGATATCTACATCGCCTGCGTCTCGTCGGCACACAACGTCTGCCCCAAGGGCTACTACATCGCCATCGTATCCACGATCGCTGAGACATCTGCCAACCACCATCTAGAGCTACAACCTGGTCTAGAACGCCTCGGCCAGATTGAGGAACAATTTATGGTAAGTCAACACTTTGTCCCACTTTTCCCTTTTACTATTCTACCCACCTTATACACCGATACTTACTATCCATCTAGGGCCCACCCATCCCTCTCTACGAGCCTCTCGAGGACGGAAAGAAGGACAACATCTTCATCTCCAAGAGCTACGACGCGACGTCGCACTTCGAGACGACCACCGACGACGTCAAGGACATCTACGCGCGCGCCGCCGGCGAGGAGTTGAAGGTCGAGGGTCTCCGGGAGGGCCTCCAGGTCACCGAGGAGTAAAGAGTAGATGTCGTGGCGGTTTTTTACCTTAGGTCAGGCGATGCGGGTTAGGGGGTTGGTAGTACAGTCAGTGTATCCAGAGTCAGTCAGAGTCAGAGTCAGTTTCAAGTAGCAGTGATCCAAACCGAGCAGAACAGAACAAGAACAGACTAAGTTAGTTGTCGTCGGAGAGATTCTTACATACATACACACACACATGCATGGGCATCGCAGAGGGCTGCCGCGTATTATCATATCGGATGAGATGAGTTGAGAACAGATGTTGATAAAAGTGATTAGGTAGTTGAGTAATTGTAGCTTGCTTTTTTTAATCACCTTGGAACTTAATTGTATGTAATACTTTTTTGAGGGAAGGAAGAGGAAGTATGGGAAGGGGAAGGGGAAGGGATGGTAAGGGTGACTGTCTACGAGCCTGCTTTTGTTATGTTGATTACTTCACTGTCTCTAGTATATAGATACCTATGCCCCTGTTCTTCTGTACTGAGTTGGTAGTGGTGCGTCTTTGTTTTGTGTGAACCTTATGTAGCGTGTATGTTGTAGGTTTGATGTGGAGATGTGGAAGTATAGGCTATACGTTTAGAGACGAGATATCTACTCTATATACTTCTCAATAGCGCAACTTCCAACAACGATTACATACATAGGTAGGCAAGTACCTAGGTAGGTAGGTATTCTTAAACTTCTGTTTAATGATTGAACTTACTACCTATATGTACATTGTAGGTAGGGCTTCAAGGCTTTATGTGGTGCGTACTCGAGTATCAACAGATGCGGTGCCCCTTTCCTTACCTATATATGGAAGTTGGTCTGAGACTAAAGATTTCTAGGTACGTGAGAGTCGACTTGAGTTTTTATGATGTCCTGGTGTAATTGTTGTATACTTCCACATATCCTACTTTCTAAGAGGGGCGACAAGAGTGAGCTCCTAAGGCAGTAATACATATTATGGAAGAAGTCTTTTGGACTGTACTTGGTACAGTCTACGGTGGATTTGCCGGGTGAAAATGGCAGAATGGTAATCAGAGGTGGAATATAGCAGGTGTTTTGGTGAATGAAGGCATATATATCCTTCTCTATACCCCTTAACTGGAATAAAGATTGAGAAAGAAGCCACATGTCCAACTAGGTAAAATCTCTTGAGACTATACGTAGCTGGACATGATAGTTGTAGGAGATGGTTTATCTTCCTAGGAGCTTCGAATACTACAATTAACACCCTCTACCCTTTGTCCTGAACCTAAAAGCATGGTCACCTTATCCAATAGATCGTCTCATCTTGAGAATGAGGTTGTTGGGTCATCAAGTTGTGTTTAGGATGGAAAACTACTTCGAGGGAAATTCACAATGGAGAGCTCAGATGAAAGTTGGTGGTACATTCTTATGAGCTTGGAGTTCCGAAGTCTTGGATATATTGAAGCAAGCAGTCCTGTAGGTAGTTGAAGACAGCACCGTTCATAGCATGGCAAGTGACGAGTCCCCCCAACAAGATGGTCAAGAGTCGTCCAGGCGGCACTTTATTGGACCATCTGATAAAGCCTTATATATTATAATAAGTGTGCGATTTTTCAAGCCGACCCAGCTAGGTACGAATGGGTATCCCCTGGTGACTAGAGGCCAGAACAAACCTCCACGAGAAATCCTCCATGGTGGATTGGCAATGGCCATAACTTGACACTAAAGATTTCCAATGAAGGTTTTTCATAGGTTCAGGATTCGATTCTGAGCTGAACTTTTTTTTTCATTCCATTTCTTTTTTTCATATCATTTTTGAGTTATATATTTTTTTATCGTACACTTGCAGACTCGTACTTCTTGCCCATTCCCATTTCTACTTTCAGTACATCCTAACTCTTACTATATTCATAATATCTCTACCATTACAACCATTATTCACACACATTTTAATGAAGGCCAACCCCTATTCCTTCCCAGTCACGTGATTCACGTCGACAGCGAGCTCCTGGATAGTTGGAATGCAATGAGCAAAACAATATATATTCCTTCGCACCTAGATTATGGAATGGGGGCCAGAAGGCGCTGAAAGAAGTATGTATTCCTATATCATCTACATGATTTTCCATATTGAACAAAATGCCATCACACCATGGGGCATTCCCTATGTCAAACCACTTTCTCCTGTCCACATTTCTGTCATTTGAAAATATTAGACGACGACTAACTTACTAGAAATTTGATGCGCTTACAACAAGATAGCCACCATGTACCTTGTTTTTCCCAAATACACATAAATGGTTAGTCCTCCAAGTTCCATAGGCCACTGCAGATGAGATAGTTATGGGATATACCCATATCAACCCCCTATGACTTAGGATGTTAGAACTTGGGATCGTCCTAGACCTCTGACATTACCTGGGTACTGTGAGCGCTTGTTAAACCATATTTAGACCGCTAAGCCCAGATCCGATAGATATATGTCGTGTGATAGAAAATGTGCTAACCTAGCGCACTTACAAGAATGGTGTAACATTACAGTGAGCATTTATTAAATTGACTATTCATTGAATTCACGTATTTGGGTAGATTATTGCGTGTGCTTTATTTTAAGGGATACATCCGTGAATAAAGCGGATAGGTTGATCTTGACGCTTCCTTGAGAATTACCCCTATATTTAGGCTTGATTGGAAGCATGAATAGGAGAACATAGTGTAATCTAAGGTACAGAATGCTCTAGAGGTTACTAATAAGCCTTAAATCTACAAAGGAGTGTCTGACACGAGTACCATGTTAATATATACACAGGTATAGGGGCACAGAATCATGATCAACTTACCTAGTAGGTAGAGAGTGTCGTGAACTAATTCTATTATTCATCAAGACATGTTCGTATCTAGGTAGGTATGGATTCCGTCAAGATTACACAGCAAAAATAGATAATTGAAATGGGCTAGCAGAGCAAAGATGATGTACCGTACAAAAGAGGTGTCGGTCCATAAACCACAGGGTATCTTGAGGACTGCTATGACCTAAACTTGACGGCAAAGTCACCATGGGGATGGAATCAAGAGCCTGATACTCTTTATGATTGACTACGGTACCTAGGTAGACAATCAAACCCATGAAAATACGTGTTTTTAGCTTTAGATAGAACTTCTACCGCGTCCCATTCAAATTCTAGCTCCCAGCCATGTCAGGGGCTGTCGAGGAGTACTGAAGAAAGGGATACAAAAATCTATTCGCGTCTAAGAATACTGCTGACAGCAGCAACCAATATCCGATAAATTGACATGTCTGACTTCATGAGCCGAAGACAGAGCCTATGATTCCTCATCCCCCTTTCGATGACTTTGACGTCTTGAGCGGGCTCTGGCGTGACACTCACTGAAACATCTACTGACGGATCCCTTTCGCCTAGAACTACATGATACCAAGCAGGAATGCTTCACCCATTCATGATCACAACAAACCACAAAACCACAAGGCACACACCTATCTACCTATTTACCTACCCACCCACCAGGAACGCCGTATAAGCGCACAACACCAAGTCTACACGAATAGCTCACAACGTAACCATCTCCAACTTACACAACGTCAGCTTATAACAGGGCGACCAATGAACCCCGGGATAACGAGAAATGGATCCCCCAAAGTTCCAATTCAAGAGCGCGCCTACCGTATGTTCCTAAACCCGAGGCTTATGCTAGCGCGACGTTCTTGAAATAGCCACAGCTACCCCCAAGCCAAGCCCAGCCTAGCCCGGGCTCAGCTGAACCGTCTTCGCACGCGACTGGATAGGTAGGTATAGAATTTTTCCACTTCCAGTCGCATTCTCGCACTTCGCGATTCGCAATCTCGCGGTTCGCAGACGCAAGAATACTACTCCCTCCCTCCGTCGCAGAGAAAAATAACGAAAAATAATAAAAGAAAACGCGTGGCACCGCTTGGCATAGCCGCCAGTAAGAGGCGCGAAATGAGGTGATACCTATATCTAGGTCTAATCTACCTACCAGACCCATCCGGTCCAACTTACCTACGCACTTACCTATTTACATGCCTCTTCCGTACAATCTCGCGAGATAACACGCGACCCCCGGACCCGACGAACGTGGTTAAACGCGCTGATCGACGCCGTAAGCCGGCTGACAATAGCTACGTATGGACGTCTGCAGAGTAAGTAAGTAAATAGATGACCAGACACGCAGTAAGATGCCACGAGGACGTACCATGTCGTCGTCGCGGAAAGATGACTAAGGTGAGCAGCAGCAAGGACGGCTCCTTGAGTAACAACTGCCGTGCGAGCGAGCTGAGGGCCTTGGGTTTTTCGAGCAGTCTTACGTTGGACGCACGTGGCGCGGAGAGAGGGACGAAGGCATAAACCGTATAGGGCTGACCACATACCTACAACACGCCCTATACTGCCTAGTGCGTGAATGGGTACTAGGCAGGTAGGTAAGCAGCTAAACCCCTAGCGCGACATGTTTCCGATCTTTTTTCCCCCCGTCATTTTCTTCTTTCCCTCCGTGCTCCCATGACTCGCGCGTATTTAGGAAGCGTAAGGTTCTTAGTATAGTATCAGACGGAGTGATATGTGCAACAGCGGGGTGTGTGTTTGTCGCGGGCGGGGCAGGCGGGCGGAGATAATGGTTCACTGCCCTGTGGCGACGACATGGTTCGGATCTAGGCAGCGAGATTGAAGTTATCGTGATTGGGTCGCGGATATAGAAAATGGTTTCTATAGTTAGACGGCCCCGGCTAGCCCTGTTAGACAATTAGTCGCTGTAGTAAGAAGGTCGCTAACAAGGGCCGGACTGAGTGCGTCCACATACACACATACATACAGTACATACCTAGTAGGTACGCTTAAGTATTATCCATGACAAGAAAAGTTCCGCCGTATCGTCGACCAAGAACGGGTGTTAGGTCAGCTACGAGCTAGTAGCCGACCGCGGTTCCGAAGAGGATCGGCCCTTGTTTTTCGAAACATGCAAGGTACAAGGTGAGTTTTGACAGGGACGATATGTACAAGAGCCCCATAACGGAACGGTAATGGGGAGTGAGCGCGGAATTACCTTATCTGTCGTGCCGTGAGTATGGTTATGATGTTATCGTGGAGAAAAGCGAGAGCGAGGTATCGTGAAAACGTAAGAGAGACGGGACTCTGCCACCCAACAGTCATAAAATCGTAGCGAAACGAGTACATTGCCCGACGTAAAATGGGTCTCCGTATTACCCGCACGGCACCTCATTAGATTCTGGACCAACACCGAGAATGTTCATCTCGGTACTCTTGGTACTGCATGTTAAAACGCGCGTTGTCCTTTTGATAACGGCGTCGTCCAACTACACTACTAGGTAGTTAGTTTCTTGCATACGGATATGAGGCACAGAGAGACTAGATGCTAGGTAGGTAGGTAGGTAGGTTAGGTACAGAATAGACAAGCAGCGGATAGAGCACAGCTAGGGTTAGGTAGCTCGGAAGCTACAAAACAAAACAAGCGCGCCACAGGCATATGTGATTGGACAGATATTATGTTTCGACAAGGGTGATCATCTTGACGAGAAAAATGACATAATAAACGTCATGTCTACAAGACCGGGGAGAGAGAGATAGAGGAAGAAATGACGATGACAAGGTTAAAGGTTCGAAACATTTACCTTAGAGCTAAAGTTCTAACAATAACTAGTACATCGTTGTATCGATCGATGATGTTCCAGTTTCGAATCTTCGCCTTGCCGATTCCTGCCGTGTTTAGAAGAAGAGGAATCCAAATATAGAACAGAGTATGCGGGTAGTTTTTCTAGTGGCAACGCTGAGGCAGTGCTACCCCCGGCCCTGGACAGTGGACAGGCCTTACTACCCACGAGGGGTTCGACAGCAGAGTCGAGCTTCCCAGCCGCACGCTTTTTTGCCGACGTCTGTGCAGAAGAGAAGCCTTGAAACAAAGTTTATTTTGTTTCGTTGGAACGTTCCTGGTCTTCCCTCTTTCTTGGGACCCATGATGTATGGTGGAGCCCCTTACTTCGGGTCCCGCGATCAACAGCATCGTAACGCAGTAAGCGTACATTATGGCATGTCACCGGAGCAGTTGGCGGGGACTCGGTCGATGTATTTCTTGACAAGGTCTCTTCCTATCTGCTTTTTGTGTCGCAACCGAGTCGAAAGT
This sequence comes from Annulohypoxylon maeteangense, assembly GCF_022496945.1. Taxonomy (NCBI): domain Eukaryota; kingdom Fungi; phylum Ascomycota; class Sordariomycetes; order Xylariales; family Hypoxylaceae; genus Annulohypoxylon; species Annulohypoxylon maeteangense. The sequence goes on along the minus strand of NW_025953249.1, from coordinate 356,814 downwards.
GCGGTTTCTGCGACAGGTAGATTAGAAATTGCAATGATATGCACATGCGTACATACCATACCATACACGCCACCCACCCTCGCGATGTCCGGTGAGGAGGTAGCTACCTACCTATGCCAGACTACAAAGTATCTGCTACACAACGAGGGTTGTTCATGCGGGTAATTCTGTACCTACTAGTCTAGATTGAAACCACCCCGGTGAAAATCTCCAGCCGTCATCCACGTTTCAAGTTTCAAAAGCGAGATCTTATGGAGGGACAGCGATGCAGGCAGGGTTTCCATTTTAAGTTCTGATAAGTCGACAGGTCCAGCCACTGGCCATGGGGCATTTCTTGCAAGAGTACGATGAGCTTCTTTACGGGGCAAAGTCCGATGGAGAGCCGTTTCTCCGCAAAACATCTGTCTCATTGGCTCTGGGAGAGAAGGCGTAATGTTTTATGTCTGTTTACGGGACCATTATGCGTGTCCATGTGGTGTGGCGCTTTCTTTCATGATCTGATGGACCAGGGTTATGATCACACCTCATACTACTACATTCACGGCCAGCATTTTAGGAAGTGACCTGCTTCGTTACGTCGAGTACCTACTAGCTACTGGTTCCAGAAATGATGAATGTGAGGCTCGTAATAAGATATGTTGAGAAAATTCATGATAGAACTCATCGGTACGATCGTAATCGTAAAGTTTGGCTCTCGAATAGGTAAGATCTCGCTTTCCTTGCCTTGTATGGTCGAAGATGCAGACGCTAAGGCTGAGATCGCGGTATCTCTAGCAGCTCAAACGTGGCCCTCAGAAGCGAACCGAGGATACCTAGGTAAGGATCGCTTTATGATTCCTTCTATGCAAATCCCGAGCGTATGTATGTATAGGCCTAGAGGTGCGGGAGGAATTAACGGCACGGCAAACTAGGAACTGTATTGCGATGAAGCTGACTAGGAGGGGAGCATCGGCATGTCGACGAGATGAGCCTTAGCTCTATGAGTGAGTCCCTATTCTACCTATGGAAGCGGTATGCTAAATTTGTTTCTGGATAAACTAGGTACCATAGATTGGACGTCCTTCTGAGTTATTGGTTGCATCTACACCACACCAGGTAGGTAGCTTCGAAGTCATCTGATGGTCAACATAAGGGTGGCCGGTCGTTAGCATGATCTTCAGTAGGTATATGTCGTCTACGAAGCATCGTTTTACAAGAATACCTTGTATTCCAAATACAATAATAGGCTTATCTGATCTATCATTGGTGCTGTCGCCTTGTTTGATGTTCCCGTTTCCCGTGGTTTTCATGTTAGAGCTAAACGACAGCGACATGCGTTTTCAAATGCTAACAGAGTTGATTAGGTGTCAAGTTTATCAGGTCTAGATACTTTGTCGCAACCTTCGTGTTGTTTATCAGTGGGTGTGCACAGAGCCCGTATTGTTGCTTCACCTTACCCCTGAGCTGATGATCACAGGCGGTGGTCGTTGGATGGAAAGTCTCGTAGATGTAGGTCAAGAAGCTCGGAATCTGCCTAATGAGATGAACTTAAGTTATAGGTAGAGTTCTCCGGAGAGTTTCACTGCGACTAGATGATTTGTGAGCTATCATAGGGCAACGTGGTGTAACGACCTCGTCATCATGCTGGGATGAATATATTTACCACCATCCACAACAAGCCCCCGGCGACCCTCAATTGGTCGATTAACGTTAATAGACCAAAAGATCTAGACAACCATGCCATGAATACAAGAGGGTCATCAGACACATGAATTTATCGTTGGCTAGGACAAGAAATAGTTGGTGGCCTTGTCGAAGTGCCTGTCGAGGGGCGGTTAGCATCACTCAGCCCAAGAGGCCCGGCTCAGGGGGGAAGGATATAGCGATTTCCAAATTACTCACTGAAGCTAATGAATGAGCCATGTCAGAACCCCCAACCTATTCCACCAACTGCGGCTCATTGCCGCCAAGACACATTCTTGTGGGTGTATTCTAACGCGTCCCCGCCACACGGATTACCCGTTGCAGCACCAGCGCCGTAGGAATAGTTACTAGTTCATCTCATTTTCCTGAGTGGAAGTTACAACGTCTTCTACAGATAGTAGGTCATGTATAGTGTAATATCAGCGCTGGGAAGCCCTAGTGAAGCATAGCTAAAAGCTGATCTAGCTAACCGCCCATGCAGGATAGCGGCTCAGCAAGAGATGGTGGTAGAAGCAGACCATGACCATACCTAGGTACCTTGGTAGGCAACGGCTCCGCTCGTCGAACTTTTCTCGATCAAATAAATCTCACTAAATCGAGTGAGGCCGATTGGTCGGTCGAGGCCATGTGGAATTACTAACTGTCTCGTGCCTGGGAAATATCCTAGAGCTTGACTCCAAGTAGGATCGCAGTCTATCCGCGTCGAGCTGTTTTAACTGTGGCGATCTACCCCCAGAAAGACACACTTAAGCAAAGTCCTTTTACCTCAAGCATGACCTTTGTGGTTATGCACGTTTTCTTATCTTGTAATTTCGACGCGTTGATCTAGGTAATGTTACTTGAGTGCCTTGAAAGGGGCTAGTTGGTTGAGTAAGTCGTTAGGTTGTTCATGATATTGGAACGTTCTTGGTGGTCTAGCCCTCTATTGGCAGAAATTACCCAAGATCCTCCCCAAAGACATATAGGAGGGTCCCTATCCTCCAAATCTGCAATCTGCTGGATGTAAGTCACGAACTAGGTTATGATAATAATATACTGCGGGAAGATGAACTAGGGTTTTGCTCAAAGTCGACATTGCACGGATGGGGAATCTGATCAAATACCTAGGACCTAGGTACTTGACGATCTGATTTGCGATGAGTACCATGGTCCCATTTGACAGGCCATATTCTTTTCTTATGGATACTTATCTTTGTCATTAACCACGGAGACCAACCAGGGGCCGGCCAGGGGTGTATCACCCTGCTAGATTGACACCATCCGCTGACCTAAACAGAACAGCTTATGGTCTATAAGCCTGGGGTAAGTACATACTAATAACGGTAAGTACTGGCGTACATACATACGTACTTGTGTACTGGTGATCGAGAAGCCCGCCTAAGAGGGTAATGTACCTTCGCGACGCGCAAAAAAGCGAAGCGAAGGTGTGGATCTTGGTGCTTAGGTCAGGTTAGCCATTATCTAGCTTCTACGGCGAAGCAGCAATCAATTCGCGATATCTTTCTTTACCGGGTCGGTGAATTGAGGTGTCTGTGGAGCTTGTCCGGCCATGTGTCCTCTAATGTTAAGAGCCCAGAATATTTTGGAATATCTTGCTTATCGTGCTGGCTGCGAAATTCCGATTTAGGAACAATAAAGTAAGCAGATGGGGTGGTACAATGCGCATTGCTGAGATCAACAGCAGCTATGGCGACGGAAGCTAGCTCTGCCGAAAGCTCGCACGCGTATCTTAAAAGTCCTAGGTCCTAGGTCCTAGGAATCTTCTATTGCCTCTAGGTAGGTCTTGATGATGATGTCAATGTGGGTAGATGTAACACTCTTCAACTTAAGTTGATTGTGGTACTCGGTTGGCCTCGGTCATTTTCGATCTGAACTTTGTCCGCTACTTCGATCATGATAGCTCTCGTAGAAAGAGTTCGTGCGTCCAACTCAGTTTCTTGGCAATAGGATACGTACTAAGACATCGTGGATCTCCAGAGAGAATTATGGAGCTTGAGCTATGTTTAGCAGAGCGGCCTTAGGTCGCCTTGCCTCTTAGCCTCGACAACCGTTGGTTGTACTTCGTACTACGCAATAAGTTGCAGGGCTGAGTTGAGACAGGTATTGCCTGTTGTTGACAACGAAGCTCGAGCCATATTTTTACCAAGTCGTTATAGGCACTTTGCCGGCGGGGTGACCGGTATTGATATTTACGCCGTATGCGCAGAAACGACTCCAGGGCTATCTTACCAAGCTAGGGAGTAATTCGCCTTCGGCGGGTTTAATGGAAAAAAGACTCCGGCACAGAATGGATACACGAAGAGCGGGTGGGGACTGAGAACCATTTAGGAATAGGGAAAGGCACAATGATCAGGACCCTCATGTAAGAACCTAGATTGTGAAGCTCGACCCCTTCATCATGACTTAGACCCTTGTTACGTAGTTGCACTATGCAGGAATGCAAATCTGGTCATCCCAGATTTGATTTTGCGGTTTGCTTACAAGCCGTATTCAGCTTCCGAGGTTCCGAAAAAAGTTATATGATGGGGTCTACGCGTCGAGAACCCATTTCATGTATGACGCCCGACCTTTCAAAGACGTAATGTGGACGAAGACGCGGCTGGTGTTGCAACTGACGATTAACAAAACAGGGCCCCTCTTAAACGATGGCTTCTTGCGATGCTAGAGGTCGCACATTATTGGTCCTGTATCTCCTAAGGTAACGGCAGAGCATTTCTGCAGGGCGGTCCTTCTCACGGTGAAACTCTGTGACTTCGTACTATGCGAGAATTTGAAAGATGTCCGCCGGTTTCTTATGAGAAAGAAAGGCGGGCAGCAGAATAAAGGCGGCAGTGGGTGTGTTACTTTGTGTTGTGAGGTCGGCGAGCATTAGAGTCAAAATGAGTGTGTTTGGGTTTCCGACAGTTCGTGAAGACAATGTCTTTGACAAGCAAATAGAAAGTCGGTGTGCATATGATTTTTTGAACTCGGGAGCTCCAGGGGGTCGATGTGACGGTAGGGTGTCAACCGAGAAATTGTCTCACGTGTTTGATACGGCGTCTATCGGACCAGTCAAGACGATAGCGCAAGCGAATTGACGGACGGCTCTGATTCGTTGGAGCACATATTGATTTGGTGTGCTCATACGAAAGGTGTCTGCCTATTACATTAATGCAACAGAGTAGACGAAGAACGTCTATCGAACAGCCAAGGGCACCGACGTTGCAATTCAGGTAAACTGAATTCATCCGGACCCAGGGTCCCGCGGAGGGTTTGTGATCCACCCGAAGAAGTCTTGGTCCATGACCCATACAAGCTAATATAGTATTGTTATCGTGGTTGAAGAATTGCCTGCACATTTCGAGGTTTTCCATTGCTAGTAGGAATGAGCTTAAATCGGATCTCTTGAAGGGGCATACGATAGATCGATTAGTAACCAATCCCGACCCAGCAAATGTATTTCGACGAATTAAAATCAGTTTGTTCGTTTGTCCATTGTTCGTTGTTCATATCCGGTTGAGCAAATGCTGGGCGTAACCTCAAGGCATGACCGAAGATTACAGTAGTAGCCAATGTAGCTTGCATTGCTAGATGGCAAAGATCGTCGGTATTCTAATCAACTCGCTAAAACTCGCCACTCGTGATGTTCTCCAATGAGGCTGCGATTGCTCGCAGGTGGCCATCATCTCCAGCCCTATCAGCTGCTTAGCTGAAACAAGCAGCTGCATTTATTCCGCATGCAAGTTAGATTGAGCTGGAGGGTTACCCAAACAATCTGCCAGCAGAGTCGTAATCTCAACCACACATACATTGGAGGAATGCATATTAATACTTATGTAATCTCTGAGCTGCTTAAAATTAACTCACGTCGTCGCAGAAGGAGAAGTATGCTGTCGAATTATTACTGTGATAATTTAACGGACTTGATAGCCTGATGCTAATATGATTGTATGAATGGATGAGAATAAATAGAAAACGGATAGACACTAGAGCCAATGCGATTATGGTGCTTATAATGATGACGATGAGGGGATTGAATCATCAAAAAAGGAAGAAAAGAAAAGAAAAGATCGGCACATCTCCATCTCCCCACTTACAAAGTAGGTGTGGATCCCTGATGAGATGTGGCTGGTCATTTTGGAAATGATGTTTCAGAAAGTGTACCTATGTACCTATATCTGGCGCTGACATAATAACCCCATCATATATATGTGGAGAACGCACACCATCATACTTTTCTAGACCTATTCTTATTGGTAGGAACCTTACGTAAAGTTCCTGGAAGCCTCGTGGCTTTAGGCAATGGCAATTGGCTCATGTAATCAGGAACCTTGAAAAAATCCCGAATCCAATCGGGAAGGATTTAAAGAACAAAAACTCCAACGTGGGGCGTAGAAAAGTCGAGGTATCATCTTTCTCCAATCAATTGTTTCACCAGAATATTGGCTATGATTTATTTTCCCAATACCGCCATTCTGGAACACTAACAACAGAATGTATCCCTTCCCAAGCATTCGGAAATGTTCTAGCCAACGACTGCGAAAAGCCAAACTCTTCACAATAATCAATGAACAACAGCAATCCGCCTTTCTCAACAGCCTCATCGCGAAATATTGAAAGCATTATCATCATGAGAGTTTCGCGACAATATACATACCTATCTAGGTATACTGCCAGCTTAGGAAGGAGATGACTTATGAGGTGGGTGTCAGAGAAAGATGATTGACCAGCCTAATAACATACCTAGTATGTAGGCGCGCCTCACCCCCAACCTTGCATCGAGTGGCATTCTCTATTCAGCTGCTACCATTTCAGAACGATTAAACGCTTGCCTATTCACCCCAGCCTATTCTCATTGGTTTGATCGGCCAACGCCTCGTCCCACGTACCCTCAGACGAGGATATGCTTCTAGAATTATGCCAGAACGTTTCTGCATATCCGTTTAGTTTCCGATATGCGGGTTTCGAAAGCAGGCAATCTTGTCTGCCACCTCTCAACGATCAGTAGCTGATGTCAATATACTAGGTACCTGCAGGTTAGTCGTGGCTGTCACACTAACTTAAATGCAGTAAATTAAATAATGACTTTCAACGAAGCCTAGGTACCTGGACATTGAAGTGGGAAATTATTCGCGAAGGTGGCATGCTCGTAAGTTTCAGGCGCGGCAAGTGTAACAACCGCGGCGTTGAGATACTGTCGTGATATGACCTGTTGGCCTCAAGATTGAATCCAGCTCTAGCTCGTACTATGAAACAAGCGACATGATTAGCAGCTGTGAAATTACTAAATATGGCAGGAGTCAAAGATACTCATGCCATTCATAGCACAACATATTGCTCAGGCGAGATACGCTTTCCGCTTTCAGAATCGAGTCTCCATACCAATATCTGAAAATATTCATCGCTTCCTCCTGTCCGCCGTGTAAGTATTAGCGTTGCGGCGCCGATCGGATAGTATGCCTTAGGTTGGCAGGTTAAGGAGGTGGTGGGGGACGAGTTGTGCTTTCATAGGCTCTTGCTATAGCGTCGACGCCGTCGCTCTGAGCGGGCCGCTGTGAAAGGATTCACAAGTTCCATGACGTACAGGGCACCACTACCCGCTAACAAATTCGAATGGCGGCAAATGATGCTTGCTCGTGGGTGCTATGCCCATAACATCATCATAGCCTTGCTAACTAGTGCCTACTATGATGGGCTTGCCGAGGGCGGGTCTAAATAGACGCGCTCACATACGCTTTTTAGGAGGCTATACCATTATGCCCTATACACTGCCCGGCGGTGTACAAAAGTTATTGACTTCACCAACTAGATGAGTTGGCACAGGTGATATACAGAAAATTATCGTCTGCGACGGTGTTATTCGCCAAGCGTTGGGAACCCGAATCGAGTAAGATGCCGAGTCCGAAGAACTCCGGAGATAGAGTGACTTTTAGATCACTCAATATTAAGCAGAGGTAAGGCCGGAACTATGGGACTTCCGTGTGCCGCCCGAGTGGATGTCTAAGATGTGGCGTTGCTAGATTCAGTATCGAGCAACTCGAATGACTTGTCTACCCACATATAGGACCGAAAATAGAACACAATATTCTGACCTTGATATGTGGGCTTCGGATAAAGCATTAGCCACTGCTGAGCTTGGATACTAGGTAGTATGTTTCGGCTACATGACGCAGGAGGTTCAAGGTTGCATTGAATTAGGCATACTTTTAGAATGTCGATATTTCAAACTGAATTAGCCTTACCCAGCTGCCCAGGAACACATACCTGCCTTTAACATACGAATTATGAATGTTTAATTGCTTGAATTATCTTCTAACCTTCTCTTATTCGGGTGTTTTTCTTAGAACAAACCTAATAGAGGGCTAGCAACTGGCAACTACCTGGCAACTTAGCGGCTTGGATACCTACTAGCTTGAGCGGCACAGTTAGTCGATGAACGTGCGCAAACTATACGGACACTGTCAAAGGTCCGTATATCCGCTACTTTGAAGCCTGATACGGTAACTGCATTTCTCCAGGTATTTCGGGTACCTATTAGAACCCTAGTATTTTCAAGTTTGGTTCGAATACTCGAAAGAGGAAAGGGAATATGTCGACATGATTTGATCTTTCTCAACCAAACTTCTTACATAACGCCAATCTCAAATGACAAGATACTACATACCACATACCACACCACTTATACAACTAATATCAGCTACATACCCATACATATGTATGAATCATCCCATAAGAATGACCTTGGAACCGTTAGGAATAGATTTACTACCGCATAACGTTCATATACAAAGAAGTTTAAATCCTCTTCTAACTGCCGATTTTAGCATTACACGGACGCTACATGGGGGACTATGGGAAAACTCTTCTAGTACTTACATATGAGACTTATTTAGCTATCATCAACTACTAAATACTACTAAATAGTTAAGGGTAAGCAAAGAGTAACAATAGAAACTGTGCCTCTAATACTATCAACTAGGTACATTAGTAGTATATTATTATGAATGTACATAAAAGTAAAGATTCTAAAATCACTCCTAGAATAATTGGGGTATGTTTAATAATAGGTACTACGTATGGAGTTAAGCGACTAATTAAACGCCAGCGCTTGCCAATAAACCCCTGCTCGCAAGCTCGAAGCTAAGAGATACGGTTATTTTGACAGTAACATGGTAACATTCAGAAGTACCAAGTTGCCAAAGCTGGTTCGTGCGCCCCTGCTTCTGCGTTCATCGACTAATCAGGTAAGGGAGATACAGTCGCACTTGCAAGGATTGCGATCCTATGTACCTCTTCTCTCAATTAAAGAGCCATTTCTACTTTTCGCAACTTGCAAATCTACCCAACTAGTGGCTGTCTTCGATGCAACTCGACCTCCTCCATCGAACATTTCTACCATTCTTCTTCTCTTATTCCAAATCCGTCACACAGTCATACGCTCTGTTTCATTTTAGATTCCTGCAACGACCTTGACCTGCTTGGCCTAACAGAAACTAGTAGTTAGTTGACGCGCTGCGGACATCGCCATGCTCTGTCATCCATGGGGTGCTTCACAATGCCTGCTGTTGCCATGCGGCCGGCCGCATTTCGCGGTCGAGGAGAAGTCGAATGAAGAATAACCAAGGTTATCTGAATTATTTTGAGATGGCCCTAAATCCTTCATCGCCGTTGACGAAAGAAGAATGCTCCGTTCATTCAGGTCGGTCCCGGATGATGCAGCCTCAACAAACGGCCTCAGACTCCGAGTAAATCATGACTTTCGGATTTACGGTCATGTACTACCTCGCTAGAATTCAGACGTCATTCTACCTGCTCTCAGCGACATGAGGACTTTTTACTTGCGCGATCACACTGTACCCTTGACTGTGGGCTCTCGCATTCTCTTAATGCCTCGACTACCTTTCAGTCATGTTCATGACACCTTAGCTCGCCTCTCCTGATGCTTCTACATAGTACCTAAGCATACTACTCTTGCACGAGAAGACCCTTGCAGGCGTATGCATGGCGTGCCGTATTATACGCGGAATACAGTAGTATGTACGGTTTTATTTTATTCTACTCTATTCTATTTTATTTTATTTTAATGAGCTACACGTTATGTGGGCGAGATTTGTAGGTATGGATAAGGCAGGTCGACTAAGAAACAAGTCGCAGAATTAGCACTGCCCGCTTACTCTCTCCGCGAAGAAACGCAAAAGCCACCCTACCCCGTGCTAGAGGCTTGTCGCGCTTGAGACCTAGCTGCACACCACGGCTCCGAAAATCTTATCCCAGTACCCAAGTCTCGGACTGCAGATTCTCTACACGCCTTTGACGCAACACACACGAACCACGCGCATGCCGCCTTATCACTCCGCCTACCCCCCGTTCGAAAGCTACTTTTATTATAGATGATGCCAGGTACCAAGCAACCAAAGCCTCCCCTGTCAGCAAAGCACCCACGGCTTGCCATGGGCAGTATGGGGCATCTCTAACCCTGCCAGAATTGCCTGGGATCAATTGCTAGGCTGCTACCATGTTGAACCGAACATGATCAAGCCATCGATCGCCGGGGACCCCTACACGCGAGAAGAGAAATAGAGAGAGACCTTTAAACTGCTATCGTCTTGTACAGGTATTGTATTGTATTGTACAATCAATACATACCATTAGTACATACGTACCTTTCGATGCTGTATCCATCTGACCCCCGCTCTCCCACCAACCCTGCCAGTCTATCTTGTCCCGTCCTCCCGTCTATGTATGGACCTATCTTACCCATGTCCACTCATTATACATACATACATAGTAGTACTATCGAGGGAGATCCACAGGCGAGGTACTTCTACTAATGTATGTGTATGTGTATGTAGAGTAGGACCTTCGTTGGTTCCACCCCACACCCACACCCACACCCACTTCTTCACCCTACCATGCCCTACCTACATTCACGTCGTACCCGCCTTTTGACCTGTTGACCCATGTAAGAGGTACTAGCATACTCCTCACTACGGAGTCGAATGTAAGATGTACTCCACGGTACACATCTTTCGTCGTTACAGGGAAGGTCGTTTCCCACGCAGAGGCATACATACGTAAGGTCAAGAAGCCGGTTGTGCTCCACCAGGTGATAATTTATAAGCACTTGATGTTCCTCTTGTCCTGCCATCGCGACCATTGAGGCTGAGATATTCTCAAATACAAAACAGCTTACCATACTCGACTGTACAAGATCTTCCTTCACGACTATCTCTTACTCACTCTCATATCTGCCAAACCAGCTACGCCTTTGGTCTTTATATTATAAGTCCTACAGATCGCCTCCCCATCTTGCTTCCCAACCAACAACACTTGTCATACACCAACATAAGACAAGAACTATAGACAGTATATATCGTACGTGTTTTCTTATAAGTTATATATCTGGATGAGACACATTTCCGCGCCATGATGGACCATCGCTCTGGATTAGAACGAGATTCCGAGGACTCTTACTCACACCTACCTAGATCAAGAGCTAGTAGCACGAATTCGACGACAAGTGGATTTCGCAACTTAAATCTTATCGATTCGGTTCATAGATCTCAACCGCCGTCTTATATCAACCGCCTCCCACATCGCCCTGCGACTTATCTCCAAGAGCCTACTTCTTATCCTTCTCAGAGTATTTTGGAAAACGAGTGGAACGAGGGTCAATCACAATCTCAAGGCACACCTTTACTACGTGTCGAATCAGCGCGAGATAGCTCTTCTTCTTCTTCTTCTTTACCACCTCCAGTAACATCAACTATGAGGTGAGCTTCCTTGCGCGCATTGATCAGTATAGGACGAAATAGCTCACGATGAACAGTACCGTAGCTGTAGCATTCGACCCAAGGTTAGAGATGGGCATTCCCCGCTCCTCCTTCACTTGGCCAGCAAGTCTCGATTCGGGCTCGGATTTATTAGGTCACGATATGGGCTCCATTGGCCATGGATCTGATGCCAGCATGACCCCTCCAAGTGGATCTCGATCTTTAACTTCCAGCCCACCTCGATTTACCTTGACACCGGAGCAACGAGAGCTTAAGAGGCAACGGGACCAAGCCCGACGGGATTCAAAGACGACAGCACGCGCGCGCCGAGCTATGAGCACATACTCTTCCGCTTCTCAGTCGCCACCAGTTTCGCTACACGAATTTTCCTCAGCATCACCCGTGCCAGTGTATACGACCGCTCCGTCGCAAATATCACTCCTTGCAGAGCCCGCGACATCTATTGCTCCGCAATATATGTCATCTTATTCCACGTCGCCTCTCCCCGACCACGGTAGCCCGATGTTCACACATCAATTTACCCAATTGTGAGTTAGGTGATGACGCTATATATTTTTACAATGCTGACAATCGGCATAATAGGCCGCCTAGCGATTACCTGGGCTTGAATTACTCACCGGGATACCCTCCGCCACCACCATCCGCTCACAGCCTATCTTCTCAATACAGGTTAGTAAAATGACGATCACTCGTATGAATTTCAGCTCTAATGACCGAAGCAGCCGACATTCACCACCGATGCACGAGGCACAAATCATGTATCCTGTTCAGCCCCCACAAGTCCTTTCTTCCGGAGGCTCAGCACACGATGCTGGTCACGTTCGAGTTGTTCAAAGCCGACCTAAGCCGCAATGTTGGGAGCATGGGTGCAACGGACGGCAATTTTCGACCTTCAGCAATCTTTTAAGACATCAACGCGAGAAGTCGGGACAGGCAGCTAAAGCTACATGCCCTAACTGCGGCGCCGAGTTCACGAGGACTACTGTAAGTTGCTAATTTATGGGTCACTTTCGAATAAGCCACTAATCCATCACTTAGGCCCGCAATGGACATTTATTACACGACAAGTGCAAGCAAAGACGAAACTCGTAAAACATTTCAAAATTAAGACGACACTTTCGACAGTTCTGTATGGATGGATGATTGTAGGATGTCAATGTGAAAATATGGGAGCTACGAGAACTTGGGAAGCGGGATATGGTTTTAGACGACGGCTCGACCGACATTCAAAACATTCGGATATATTTTTACATGGAGTATATATGGGACCATGGAATTTTGGGTAACTGATGAGCTTTGGAATATGGCGTGGAAGATTTAAGCATATACCCCTATTTTTCTTTTCGACCTTCTTCGTTCGATCTTCGATCTTTGGCGATCTTAGATGATCTTTTAACCTTGTATAAATTTTGGCATCATCGGAAATGAAATTTTACCTTTCTCATCATCAAAAGACTTATCTGAGGCTCGTGAACAATCTGTGAAGCGCGCGTGCGGTTGCGGTTGCGGTAACAATCCATTTTTCTTCTAAGCGAAGCTATTCCAACGTTACTGGCGCCGTCTTTAGTGTCTTGCTAGCGATAGACTATCTCTACGGACCTTGTCGGGACCGAAAGGTTATCTTGATTCAAGATTCAAAGTCGGTAAAACACACGGGACATGGGTTGGCCCCGCTAACGTAAATTTGATACCACCTTTCTACGTGTGCGTGCACGCATTTATTCGACGCTTAAGTAGGTACCATATTAAAGATTCACGTGGGGTTGAACCTTTTAGTTGGCTACGGTAGCATCGTTCTCTAACTAGACGTCTATCACGACTGATCGGGTCGAGCCAAGGAGGCGACTTGTGCTTTCGTTCTTGCTTGCCCACATTCCTACATAATATACCTAGATATGCTAGGTAGGTATGTAGGTATGTATGTACGTGCAACGTGCGATGCGACCATGGTCTCTTCGGTGGAGCACTGAAAAGGTGGGAAAGATCATAGATGATCTCGAAAGCAGCGCGAGGGAAGACGTGGACGACATGGATTCGGACCCCTATTCGGGAATAGCCTAGCTGCAGTAGACCTGCTTCAGCTAGCTATAGACGCAGCAGCATATAATACAGGTGCAGAAGTGCAGCCAGCCCGCCCGTTAGCCAGGTGGCAAGCAGGGGATGGCGTTACAATACATGAATGGCTACTACTATAACTTACTGATGCTAGGTACGGTTAGGTAGCATGTGTGCGCCAGGACCAAAACCAACTTCCGCATTAGGTTATGCTTAACCTTGGATCGTAACCTGTTCTGTACAATAGTGCCTGGTTATAGAAGCTGTAACTGGTAGCTGTTTAGTACTGCATAGCACCTTGAGTGCTTTCGTCAGGGTCCAGTTAGAAGAGCAGCAGAGAGCGAGTGGCCCCCCCCTCTTCAAACCGGTCATCTGGAAATGGTTATGTCACGACGAACACAACCTATACCAAGACCAAGCCAAGGTCGCAATGGAACGATGGGAACAATTCCGCGCTCTTATGCTTTTACCAATCCTAACCCGCGTATTGGTGTATTGTGCATACACAATTTCCTGATCTTCAAGCCCCCTCGCGTTCTCGCTACGAAACCATTCGGCCGAAACTGGGGCCTTTTTCCTGCCTCTCTCCCACGTGAGGGGTCCAGTTTGTGGCTCTCAAGGTAGATTTTATGCATAATCTGTGTTTCAATATTCATTCCCTCGGCATCGTATCTTATCGCCAATATAGTTAGGTCGCCTGCAACATCTGAAATACATACATAATAATAGCAGCTACTATTAAGTCTTAGGCTTAAAGCTAACTGGTCGGCTTTCCGCCAATCATCGTTTGCGCCATTAGGTCATATCCAGTTAGATCGCTTGGTTTTTTCGTACAGGTAGCGAATGAACATTCAACACCCGTCGGAACCACTTAGGGCATCGTGTTAGCATGTAAAAATGACCTAAAGAAAAAAAGAGGAAAAAAACTAGGTGGACTTGCTAGTCGGCCGCGCAATTATTCTCTCGAAGCAAGCTTCGGCAATGGGATGGAGGGGGTTGGTTGGCCAGCTAACGTGATACAAGAAATGCGCCTTCGTTCTGCAGCATGAGGTTCCATACAGGACCCAGATCTTAAAGGCATAGCTTTTTTACTTTTTACTTGATGATGGTGGTGGTGAGATCGGCCGAATCGTATGTGGTATATGCAGTGTCGTATGTGTCAAGTACGTCAAGTACGTCAAACACAAGACCGCGACCAATTGTCGTTCTCGAAACTGTTCAGGTAGATTACAATGTACTACCCGACCCCCCCGAGCGTCCGTCGGAACGTGGAGATTGTGTTGGAGAAGACTGAGAAGAGTGCGAGCATAGCCTTCCAGAAGTTCAGAGCTGGACATGGTTAGACTGGGGACCAGGGGCATATACAGGGGGGGAAGCCATGTGCCATATCGTCTGTGTGCCAAATGCTGCCGGAAATAGAAGCAGGCTGCGAAGCTACGGCATTGGTTTTCAGATTGATTGAGGGTGACGATCTTCCTACCTTTTCGAACATAACATGTGCACCGATCGTGTGGATAGTTCCTTGCATCTATGTCAGAGGTTTGAGTATTTTTTTCTTGTCTTCAAGGTTCTTAGCTCGTATCGTCATTGGCTTCTAAGATAGGTATAGATAAAATTATTAGACGCGAGGAACTATTTGATTCCATATAGGAAGATGGGCATCCATTACATGCTTTGTTTTTCGTAGCATTTGTTGGCGGGGACTTGCAGAGACTTGCATCTTTGGAAATGATTTAAAGACAGTTTCAGTTAGTGGAAATAAAATATACTTTGGTACAAATGTAGATCCGACCCGTTAATCCTTACATAATCCACATCGTTGATATGCAGGGCTTAGTGTCTAAACCTAAAGGCTCCTTCCGTGGACGGAGACCAAAAAATGCCATGTGGATCGACGTGATAGAGTTGAAGCTTGAATCCATCGTGGATAATATAAATAAGTCCCTGTCTCTACATAGCAGGTACATTACATGGGTTAGTTCAGTGTTTATGCTGGATTATCCTTAGTAGAGTTACGTAAGACAAGGGTCCAAAAGATACTTTACATAAGCGTGAAACGGCTTTAGATAGTTTATCTCTCTTTCCCTCCCCCACAAAATCCTTAACCTTAGATGCCCACGTTTTCAATTCTTAAATGAGTCGAGGTAGGTACATCCACTCTTAGGTACCGAGTAAAAGTACCGACGCAGTTTATTTACCGACGATCATGTTGAACGGGAGTTTGCAGCATCGTCATCACGGGGTTTGAGTAGGACGTGCGATTCGCTTGCTCGGTATCCATATCCGAAAATGGGTACGCGGATTGCGGATTGGCGCGAGTGGGAAATCAAACAATAGTCTTCGTTTGCGCGTGAACTACTGCGTAACAACACACAAACTGATGTTACACTTGTGCTATCAAGCATCAAGGTTGTACAATTCAAGGTTGCAGCGTACAATACGTTTCTGCGTCTATCGTAAGAGCCAAGCAGGTACGGAGCGGGTAAACCCTCCAAAGTTTAATTCCTTATTTCTTAGGCTAGCAGACTAGCAGACTGGCAAACTAGAGAAACCTTGAATCACTGCGGGTCATGAACCTTGGATCCCTTTAAGCGACCTCGAAAGTACCTCGGGAACTCTTCAAAAAAATATCCACTCTGCCACTACGGACTCAAAGCGGACTTATTGACAACCGCTATCCCTTGCATCACTTACGATCCGAAGTCCAGACTGACCCATCCGCAACCGACTATCCGATCTATTATCAATGGCGATATTTGATATTAATCGGTTATTACTAGAGTATATTTGCTATTTAGCATCGGCACGTTTTTACAGCCTACGTTGCGTAGCGACGGGACAGACTTCCGATCAGCTTAATAGAACAATTATCATAAACAATGAACCTTGAAACTAACAAGGCGTTGAAGTCCGTATGTGACTAGGTCCTAGGTAGGTATGTATATTGCAATCTTCAGTATTCTTAGAGATAACATCTCTCGGATTTTAGGATAGCTAAATCGTCGAAGCCCGTGAAGCCCGCGCAATCTTGTGGGTCGGAGCATAGCTTCCAGTGGTCCTTAACATCGAACGATCACTCGCTGTAGAAAATGTATTTTCCTAAACTCCGACGATGGATATTGCGTCGAATCACGTAACACGCTTACATACTCCGTCCGACGCGGCATTCGATGTTTTGCTCGGTGTATAAGGAATTAAAGTATGCCGAAAGACACGAGACAACGTGGCTACCTAGGAGCTAGAGCTATGGCTGCTTACCTTCAACTTACCTTCCGTACCCGAGGAAGAACATTGGAAGCCCTTATGGTGTAGTACAACATCTTAGTCTATCAAAAGTCAACGCCTCGGAGAATTTATCAGACATTCTATAACCGCGCAACATCTTGTAATAAAGGGAAATAGAAGCAACAGACACAACACTATACTAATCTTGGAGTTAGAGGCAAGTTCGTTGCTAAGTGACCAGTTTGGCAACCCACCATGTTACAATTACACAGCGTCGGACACTCCGCAATACCACAGAACTCTGGCGCCGTTTCACAAAAGACGTTGGGGGCCGTGGGGTAATCGTGGTTACGAGCCTCAACTGATGCTGATGCTGATGCTGATGATGCCGCGCGTTCAGCGGAAAAATGGCTGACTCTTTGCCGAGAAGAGCAAGAATGGGTCATAGGCCATTAACGGTCAGCATATTCATGATAAGGCGAGGGGTACTATTGCGACAACGGCGATCTCTCATTTCCCCCACGGAGACATCTTAAGACATTTTAGGCGAAAGAAACTCGCGATCATTTGAAAATCGTTCTAAATTTGCACCTCTAAATAGAAGGCACCTCAAGGGTTTCGATCGAAACCCTTGTGTCGCAAGAAACATATGTATTACATATTACAGAATGATCAAGATTGTTTCGATCGGTCCCGAAGCCACAGTGACCACGGCCAAGAATAGGAACTAACATGGAGTAATGGACGGACCTTTCGAAGAAAGAAGGAGACCGGCAGAACGATGTTACCCGTCCATCGAGCAATCTCAGGCCGGCGTCGATCTCACTCGATACGTCGTGAGCTGGAGATTCCGACATTCTGCTGCGCCGTACGCATACAGCACCAGCTGGTGTCTTAGTGGTCCAGTGGCCCGCTAATTCGAACAATCGAAGGTGGTCTCCCTTGCAGATATTTAATTTCAAGGCCATTTTTGGTAACATTGTTCGATAGACCCTTACGCTTAACATCAACCATAACCATGACTGCGTAATAACATGCTCTTGTCCGTGCCGCACCGCTCGGCGGAGGAAAGTTCGGATGCTGGCTTCGGGACGTAAATGGCCATAGCTTGGCCGGATATGCCCTAACCAAGTACCAAACTCACGGAGTAGCCGTTGGCGACCAACCACGCGAACTTGCGACCGACTCGCACTAGAGCCGGTCCGGTTGCAGTGCATGTCTTGAAACGATGCTTGGAGGGTGGTGATTACTACGCTGCAAGGACCTGTCAGGTTTAAAGCGTACATATAACCCCAGTTCAGTCTTCCCCAAACCACCTGACCTACACGTGTGAAAGCTGCAGGCTCAACGTGGGAGGCGAGTGCTAATTCAACCCCGAATGTAACCAAAAACATGAAGCTCGCCCAGTAAACTCGCGTCTTCTGCGCTTACTATACATATTTGATCTGAAAGTATGGTAGAGCAGCTGTTGATCAACTGTACGAGAGCGAAACCAGGCTCGCGCAGCTGTCATAAACTTCATGATTCTTGACTAGTGTCATTGTTCAATACATCGGAAGTTCCCCGTATGAGGAACAGAAAGCAACACAACACTCACACACACACACACACACACTCAACGCATATCTACCCACGTAACGAGCATCATCGTGCGCTTGACGTGACACAGGCTTGGCGACTGCTTGGTGTTAGCTGCAGTACCTGGCCAAGATATAACTGACCAAAATTATTGATTATGTCTTCCGACTTGTTACCTTACCGGTGACGTGACTCGAAACGGAGAGTCGACTTCCGTACATAGAGTACCTACATACAGATGCTAGTGTCAGCCCTAAATCATCTCACTTACTTCAGCCGTCCTCACCGTGTAGCCTAGTTTTTACGCAGTAAGGCCATACGGCTCGAGTCTGACAGATCGACAGTGTCGGACCCAGTTCCATGCTGCGAGTGGGGGAGTCGACGCATAGCTAGAGAAATGATATGTGATACATTGTTAGATACCCTAATACCTTAATACTCTAATACCCTGATGCCCTGATACCCTCCCTGACAGCCTGAGTGGACTAAATGCTTTGATACTTTGCGGTACCTTGAGAAGCATCTATCGTAAAAGATGCGTGGCCACGCTGACCGGTCGCCTTCGATTCGTCGTTTCTATTCGCGTGTGCCCCCGCCGCACGTTGCTTGCCCACATGCCACTTGCATGCAGACCAAGGCAAGCTTCTTATTCGCCAGCGCCGCAATCGACAAAAAAATTTCCCTCTCGCTGATCCGGGATAATTGGAAGGGGGCCGACAACTCTGGACGAGTTTAATTACACCCAGAATTCTCCGTCGTCCTGGCCGTCCAGATGTGCATCGAATAATAGTAAAAATGGCATAGTCTGATATGTATTGTCAGTAAAAGATGGTGTCAGAGATTCCGACATTCTAAAATTGATCGTGTACATATTTTTAAGATTAAGATTAACGAGCGAAACTGGAAAGTCGATCCCCAGCACCTTATCGTTAGTGCATCTTAATTAACATCCTGGACTTGGTCAGTGCAATCGGCCTTCATGCCAAGTGCTCAGTGCTCATGAATGTCCTGCATACAAACTACCTAGCAGGTACATATGTACATACATCCATGGATACATGGTACATGTAGATACATTCGATATTACATACGAATGCGACATCCGTATCAGTGGAGGAAATTAAGCTAAGGCTGTCCGGGGTTAGATCGAGAAGCATGGAATCTTGTATAGACACGGCCGGAGTGCATATCGAATATGTACCCGTCTCTATAGGTACTGTGGTACATATCTAGATCATAGCCCCACATTTAAAAGAGGATGTTGCGACAAACGCTTCAGCCGCGCGAGGCTTTCCTACGTTGGCTGTGTCGCACTAGTATAACGTAATCAATGCACACGGACCAGTTCTTAGCCGCGCAGCATAAAGTCCGGGACCCACAATGGGCGCAACAGCCACAACTGCCACGAGATTTGGAGGTAAGCGCTGTTCACCGCCTACCTAAATGGCCCCAATCTCCAAATCAACAAACCAAAAACATCCATTTTTGCTAATTTTGCCTTGACAACTCCAAGATGCTAGCCATTCTAACCAACCTTGTCGTCTCCTAGCTTAATTTGATACACACTTCACAACTCAGCTGCCTAAATTATACGACAGGACAGGAAGCTAAGAGATGATACCTCACTAAAAATAATCTCTGACAATTTCAATCAACTGACAGATTTTTTTTAATCTCGTCAGTCCAGGGGGTTGATAATATATTGTCGATGGATGAATGGGGCATCTTTATCTGCTACGGACGACAATAGCAACATGATGACTATGGATACGAAGTGGAATGCGCGGAGAAGACGCGCTATCCAGTCCGTTTTCCAAACAGACATATCACAGCCTACGCCGTATTCGACGCCATCCATACGGTTTCCCGAGCATGGCCAGGCTTTTGGGGGGCCATTGGCTCAGACACCCCGGAAAGGAGGCGTTGAGGCACAGCTTTTCCTTTCGCCAAACAATGACTATGCCACACAACAAACCCGCTTTGACCGGTCGTGGCACGTGGTCACGTCCCGCATAGCACTTCCAGCCTCCGTGACGGCGGAGGATTCCTTCGGGTCGCTACCGAACTCGCAGGATCTCGAGGATGAAGCATTCCGGGAGGCTCTCCGTGATGTGATAGACCCGGCTAGACGTCTTCCGCTTGCAACTCATACCGATGATATCTTAGAATGGCATACCCAGCAGGTCCGGTTGCACTTTGTTACCAATGTCCTACCATTACTCGCAGTCTGCGATGGCTACTCGGACCAGACACAATCCTTATTAGGCAGCATACGAACTCTAGAAGCTGCATATAGACAATACGTATTCGGTCTCCGGTTGATCTTCCGTGTTATGGACGAAGACGAGGGAGATCGTGCTCTAATGAAATTCCAGCGTGATATACATGCTCTCGTAGGGAACTCGATGTCTAATGCCCTGATGGATGCTCTAAAGTCGGTCCTCGGCAGTTTAATGAAGACATTGCTTGGTGTTAAGGGGCCAGAGGATGCACTTAAACATGGGGAAAAGATGATAATAGAATCCGACAAGGTGGAAAAAGCAAAAAGGGAATTGCATGAGTTACTTGACTCACTTAATAAGGTCGGCCTGGCTGGAGAACGGTTTCAAATTCTATTTGCAGAACTTCTCGACGACATAATGATCACCTATATTCAAGAGACCTTTGCCGGGATATGGGAACCTAATGACGACCTAAAAATGAGATCACGTCTTACTACTCATCTTCGAGTACAACCGACATGCATAAAAGAGCTCCTGGACTGGGTCGAAGACATGTATGCAAGACTGGCCGCAGAGGTGATTGGCACTCTTGGTGCCGACGTAGATGTTGCCTGGGCAGATGTAACGAAATGGAAGGAGATCGCCACTGGGCGGCTTGCGGCACTCCGCATCGACGAGCTGTTCGATATTGTCATCAACTGGCCGAATAGCGAAGGAGGAATCGATGACCTCCGCTACGCGGTCACGACACCTCAACGACGCTTACAACTGACAGACGCATTCTCGTCCACCTTACAAAAGCGCTTACTGCATGCTGGACGTTCGACGCTAGATATACTCCGCACATATATTTCTATGATCCGAACATTCCACAAGCTTGATCATACGAGGGTGCTTTTAGACCGAGTAGCCTATTCTCTCCAGATGTACCTATGTACCCGGGAGGATACCGTACGGATTATCGTTACGGGGTTATTAGCCGGTCGAGAGGAGGTTAACACCGAAGCTCGGAATACGAAGTTGGTTGAGCTTGTCGAGTTATTACTGCAAGATTCTAACGACTACCGTAATGAACGGCAAGACGAGGACTTCGATGACTTGGATTGGGCCCCTGCACCCGTAGATGCGGGCTCCAATTATAGACGGCGGAAGTCTGAGGATGTCATCGGTACGCTTATAGGCGCCTTGGGATCACCAGAGGTGTTCATTAAGGAATTCCAGAGTATTATTGGGGAGCGGCTATTATCTGAGCAGTCAGGGTTCAAACAAGAAGTGGGCGTACTCGAATTACTAAAGAAACGGTTTGGCGAGTCTTCGTTGCAGGCTTGCGATGTGATGATCAAAGATATCCAAGACTCGGCTCGACTTGACGGCGTCATCCACCGCGGGGCTGTTAATCACCCAGAAAAAGTAGACCGAGACTGGACAATCCACGCGAGAATCCTATCTCGACTTTACTGGCCCGAAGTGGGAGAAGAACGTTTCCACTTACCTCCTAGCATTACTGAAATGCAAAAGATGTACGAGACCATATTCGAACATCTCAAACCATCACGCAAGATCAAATGGCTTAATCATCTCGGCCAAGCCACAGTGGAGCTCGAGCTCGAAGACAGAACGATCTCGGAGCAGGTTCATACATACGAAGCGGCTGTAATTTATGCCTTTAGCGAGGAGAACTCGTCCAGCTGGACTTTTGAGGATCTGTGGATGAAGCTTGAAATGGACGAAGATCTTCTCACGGCGGCGCTGGAATTTTGGGTGAAGAAGCATGTGCTCCGCAGACATGCTGATAACACCTATGTCGTTATTGAACGCCTCTCAGATGCTGAACAACCGTCATCGCTCCAATCAGCCCAGCCGTCGACCGCCGCCGCCGTCGACGCAACGTCAGGAACGCCGCGAAAAGCCAAATCGGGTATGAGTGAAAAGGAGAAGGAGAAGCGACAGGTGTATTGGCAGTTCATCGTCGGCATGCTTACCAACGCAAGCTCCACCATGCCTCTCGGCCAAATTTCAATGATGATGAAAATGTTGATCGCTGACGGTTTCCCCTGGAGCAACGAAGAGCTGCAGGAGTTCCTGGGCGAGAAGATAGCTGATGGTGAACTCGAAATTGTGGGGGGTAAATATAAGCTCATCAAAAAGTGAGATCTCAACCCGCTTATCTCAGCCCCGGCTTCGCTACAGATACATACCTACCTCCCTAGTATACCTACCTACATACCTACATACTTGGTAGCCCAGTAGGTAATTTATGACACGCTGGTGAGAGAGAGAAAACCTCGTACACTAAGCCGTGATGAGCTGTTGTGGCTTACTGGCGTCAGCACGTTTCTGAAACATCCGTCATTAGCGGCGATCTCTGTTTTTTTCTTTTTGATGATGTACATATATCTACATACACGAGTTCACGACTACTACGTATTAAGGCCAGTGCGAGGTTCTCGTCTTAGCGTCGTTCGATCGCGGGAGTGCGACATCAGATGAATGAATGAATGAAGAAATGAAGAAATGCTCGGTTACGTAGGGTGTGCGTCGAGCAACGTTGACGCCATCCCGCCTTTTTCTTCCCGCCCGTCTACCTAGTATGTAGCTATCTGGCGCCAGTCAGCTCGGTTATTGAGCTCGGCAAGCATGTATCTTTTGTTGAAGATTTGTTGAAGGCCCCATAACTAATTATCGATGTTGCGAGAACAGGGACGGGATTACGTATGTTGTACGGAGCTATCGCCGGAAAAAGTAAACACGATAGGCGCCTAGGATAAGTAGGTACGCGATGATGAGGAGCTTTTCTATAGGTAGCTACACCTAGGTAGGTAGGTAATACAACAATCGCCAACCGAGGAAAATAGTCAATAGTAGAATGGATGTATCCATCTGGTCACACCGGTCGCGGAGAATGCGGGCGGAGACGTGGTAGGACAGGGGTTCGTGAGCTTTTTCGAAGAGGGAGTGGAGGCACTGTAGGGCTCCACGAGCTTATCTGCGTAGGAATGCAATACCTGCGCGAATCACGCCGCGCAGGCCATGTGCGCATACACACTGTCGATAGCCTTGCGAGCCAGAGCTAGAACTGGGGTGGATAGGTAGGTGAGTAGGTGGGTAAGTACCTAGGTAAGTAGGGAGGTAAGTAAGCGGCACACCCCCCCCTTTATTCGCGGGGAATACGACAATGGTGGTGATGGCTTATGGTTGCTCCGTGTCTTACTTACGTTCGGGTGACATTACATACGCTGTCATCGTCATGTATGATGTTATGTTATGTATGTAGGGTATGTAGCTATGTAGGTATGCGTGGTACTTTGGTGTACTTCCGTCTATCGCCTCTTCTCTTTTTTACCGGTCTGACGGGGAGAGGAGAAGAGACGGGTTGGAAAATGATAAAATACTTTTTATGGCCCAGGTAGTGTTTTATCTTCATCCCGTCTCATATCTATCGGCCGGGTAAGTACATACAGCGACTGAATGGATGGGAAATGGGAAGGGGGAGACAAGGAGGGACAAGGACTAGGTTAGTGGTAGGTAAGGAGTAATCGTGCAGATGAGCAGCCCATTGGTCGTGAGCACGTGGAAGGCCTGCGCCGTCAGCAGAACCTCTTCATGTACTATACTGTACTGTACCAGCCTCTACCAAAAAAATAAAAAACAAAAACCCTAGGTACATAAGATATCATGTAGGTTACGTAGTATGTACATATAGCCATCTTTCTAGGTGTCGCTTCGTCTCTCGCGGCTTATATCCCGATTCGGCTCGGTGCCCCGGTGTGGGCTTTTCGGCTTTTTTCCTTCTTTCTTTTTTTCGTTTTCTTGTTTCGGAGAGCTGTACCTGGTCAGAGCTTAGAGGGGTCGACGATGCACGTGTGCAGTTCGCGGAACGCAATTAGGTGTCGTGACGTTTTTGCGATATTGCATGGGGACCAGTTGACCAGTTTATACGAGGCTTGGTCCTCGGTTTCGTTTGGCTCACGCCGCTCACCTAGGTATGGATGTGTAGGTGTATTGTGGGTAGGTCAGAGGCGGGTATACGATGCGATCGCGCTATTTGCTGTGCGACACTGTCAGGTTACCTAAGGTCGGCATGTAAACAACTAGTAGCTGTAGGACTATCAGGGATAGGGGCGACGGATGGCCGGGAGAGAAGAGACGTAGGTGTGCGAAGGCGAGACGAGGCGGGATGTGATAAGCCGAATCGGACTCGGTCGGACGCCACTCTACGTTAGCTATGTAGGTCTTAGATGCGCGTACCCGATCACTGTCTACCTGCCTCCAGGCTGCCTACAGGTACTTAACTTGATACTCTGGGCTTTTACTAGGCAGCTAGGTCAAGCGGGCTTGGACCTAGACCGAGCTTGTTCGGGCTTTTTGTCAATATTCCTGTTTAAAAGTTGTTAGGCGAACTGGGACATTTGAAAAGACGAAAGAGAAAAAAAAACGTGGGATTTTCCTCTTATTCTTTTTCGGTTCCTTCCCGCGATTTCTTCATGCACGGCACATTCGTTCCTAACGCCCGCCTTTCCTAGCAACGGCCAAGTGCCCGAGACTAAAAGCTAAGGATTTTGAGGCGGGCTGGGCGGACTAGGCCGGACGGGGCTAAAAATGTGATATCGATGTATCCACGTGCGTGCGGATGTGATGGGATCAATAGGCGACGGGGCGACGGGGGTAGGGGGTAGGTAGGGGGTAGGGAGCTGAGGAAGGGGATGAATCCTTCGCATGATAAGATAAGACGTCAGGGGTCTTATATACATACAAGGTGACAGGTAATATTCGAGGTGTTCGCGAATATGTACCTAGGTAGGACTGAAAGAAGATGGTCGGATGGATGGATGGATTAATGTACACCGGTATCTTCTCCCGTGCTGGTCACTTCAACCCACGCGGAGTTTCTGCCGCATCCGCACCGCCGGTGTCTATTCCGCGCGTCTGGGGAGGAGGAGGGGACTACTCGGCTCGGTGCTTGTGTATCCAGGTTCGACGGAAACTTTGGTCAGCGGTGGGGTCTATATTGGACTACACTTCATGTCTTTGGGGGTCTAGATGGGGTATGACACGAGATGATATTCTCTTCTTGAAGTGTCCTTTCAAGAAGGGCTTGAGATTATACATGTTTGAGGAAAGGAGTTATTAGACATCTACCCCCGAAAGTTCATGTAACTTGTTTTAAAGGCTTAAGAGCGACCCAGTGATGGCCCCTGGATCATGGGATTAGCTCATTCCCAGAGATTACTCGAACGTCGAGGACGATTTGCCCGGGTATGCCAACATATGATATATATCTAGCCAAGTCGATGGTCGGTAACGAGTTGAGAGATGTCGATAGCTTCGCTATTCATATATGTTCTTACAGGAGGATAATGAATACTTATCAGATATCTACTATGAATAGAAATAAATCTTCGTTCATAGGCATTGGTTTCATTGCGTCGCCGTAATGTAGGTAAATACCATACGCGATCCAAGCAGTGACTGGATGCAACTTCGTAACATGATCGTAAAAAGAAGAAACAATAAAAGAATATAAAAAAACAGGCGCAGCCTTAGGATCTGGGTATCGGCTCTAAGCTACTGCGCCCCCGCTATTAGGTATTTCTTTGCCAACCTCTTTCAAGGTCTCGAAGGATGTGCAATCTTCGAGCATCGAACCCTAGACCACCCATTTCAGAGTGGTCGTTAAAGCAGACTCGATGAGGTTTCTGTGACACTGACCATTCAACCAACCCTAGGGCCCTTAGGGTATGTTCAAGGTTGCGGAGTTGGTGTCGCCGGTCGAGAATTTGGGACTGTATTGTGCTATTTAACCTTCACTCCGGAGCTGGTGCCTCGTGGATTGACCACCTACTGGACAGTAACCACAGTGACAATAGTACCTACTCATAGTTTTCAATGAGTCATACTTGATGCTCCATTCGAAGTTCCTAATAGACCCTTCATCCACTGTATAGCTAATATACCAATATGCCTTGATACGTCGTGGTTGCGATCGAATGATGGATGATTTCCCGTCTCATCATAGCGTGGCCTTTATGATACGGAATCCATAAGAGGGCCTTTATGGAGGCTCATCTGTACATCTCATGCCCATAGCTGCCACAGGAGATATCTTCTTTGGTCATTCGTACATGTCATAGATAACCAATTTAAGGGGTTTCTCCTATCTTGCACTCATATGAAATGTAGCTCATTGATAGCAATAACTAGCAAGAGGTTTTTTCATTCATTCAACTAGCTAATCCATTCTAATAGCAAGAGATAAATATCGACTGTGTCATAATAATCCCTAAGCTTGTTGTCCATATATCATCCTGCTGCCTACAAGGCCGCATGGGATCTCGTTGGCTTAGTTTGCGCGTAACTTATATGATATCAAACGTCCCTAGGTAGCCCTATACTCCTTGCTAACATGCTTACCAATCGGTTATTTCTTGAATTAGAAGATGTTCTTAAAGGCCAGTGCCAATGAGGTAGCTAATTTGAAGGAGATGAAGGCTCGTAGTCTAAGGGTCGAAAAGCTGGTATCAGATTCCATTACACAAAACCCCTTGCAGCCTTGCTTGAAGGTTGAGGCGAGATATTCGGTTCGATAAGGGGCTATGTGGAGCAAAAAATAGGGGAAAAACAATACACTCCTAACATAAGACTTGCTAGCCGACAAGTTACCTGCCTAGGTACTCAACACCTACCTATATAACGCCCGTGTCACCATGGTACATTCTCTCAATCTCTCGGACCCGGAGTCAGGGCTCCTATGACTCCGTCCGTGGTTATGGACCTTGAGTAACTAGTAAGCATGTTGGAGGCATTCATCGAAGTGTCAAACCAATATCGTTTTATACCTTTTCCTGGTATGTCTAATGGGTCCCAACTACCTAAGGAAACTAACGACTATTACATTTTGGCTGTCTAGATATAGACAGCAAGCAGTAAGAGCGTGGACACGACGACATTAGGTGAAGCAGTTCGGGATATGCTTAACTGCCGATGTTGAACTAGCCCCGTACCCCTAAGATCATCACAAGAGAACTACCACCGGTATATCTTTCGGGAACTTCGAAGAATGTACATTAAACAGCAAAATACCTGAAGTACTATCGAGCCCCTCTCGAAGGACAACATAGTAAGTGGATCAACGATATTATCACAACACCCCAACTTGTTTTGTTGGGAGATAATTCAGATCACTTGACTTGACCGACTACACGTGTTAACAATGAATGCGGGTGCGACTTCATGTAGCTAAAGAGCGAATATTGATAATCCTGTAAAACTTTATTGAACTAGATGATCTGTCCTGATAATATGATACACTTGTATTCCAAGAGGATGAGGAAAACAGTCTTATGATGAGTCATATATCTTAGAAGAGCGAGTATGTGTCCTGAGAAAGCATCTCACCTAGGAAACTGACTTACGTTTGTTCAATAAGATGAGATGGCGTAGATCACTTACTTCGTGGATATGTGCCTTCTGTGAGATCTGACACTAGAGTTTAAAAGATTGTTGAAGATGATAAAGCGAAAGGTCACCCTATCCAAGCCCTCCTAGCCTAGAATTGACGCATCCAAGGAGACGATTCTATCATACGGCAAGCGCATCATCCTTCAGTCGCAAATTGATTCCGCTTCCAGACATTCATGATATAAGATATCAAATGCCCGCCCTTGGTCGATCCTAATCATAGCTCGTAAAGTCTTGAAGGCGTAGTCTAAGAACCTACCTAGGTAGGTATCTAGTTAGGAGACTCGCCACTTGAAAAAGGCTTTTCTTAAGCGAAGGCCGCCATTGAGATTGTGGCCTTAAATGTTTGGAAGCTGTGGCGTTTATTCGTCCTGCACTGGTGTTTACATGTCCTAAATATTGACCATAATTAGGTAGGTAATTCGTGAAGATTAAACTCTGCATTCGTTTCTTCGAAATATCCAAAGCGGAGTCGCAAGCGAGCGCCACCGGTGAGAAGCAGGCTTTAAAGGTGTTCCAACATAATCACCACCGGTCCCGACAAACTCCAAGCGAGGTATGCTGCAGGACCAGCTTAGTCTCCAGGTCGTTAGGTCCTCTTATGCATGGCGTCTTGATACCATGCGTGATGCATAGGTAGGTAAGTACTAGCTGCAAGTTTAGTAACTGCGAATGATTCTATTTATGCCAGACGCGCGGTAAAAATCAATCCAATATAAGAAACAGTTGAATGTTGGTATCCGTGGGCTTGAGATACCTAAATTAAGCCAGCATGAAGTGAGGCTGTGCCTCAGTGATATGTTCTTAGTATTGCTGCTTATACCACAGCGATACGCCTGCCAGAAGCTGGATAGTCGCATAAATTGATGCGAATGCGAATGCGCCAGTGAGTGACGGCTATAGGCTGCTATCCACCTGCCTCGAAGGAAGCGATCACTGGGCCATTCGTCGATGGATATCTCGATACGAAAGAGTCGCGAATGAATTTGATCAGTCTCACATGTTTATCAGTTAATCCGGCGAGGTGTGGTAAGATCGCCGTATCGTTAAACCGATTATTTGAAACATCCTACCCAAGTTGACTATATTTCCGCATTTCCAAATTGTGGTCCTATGCGGTAGGGAAAATCCAAGCTCGCCAACGACAAAACAGGTTGTGGTTAGATATTCGGGATGCTTGGGTCCGCGGAAGTAAGCCGTTAACTGGAAGGCGACTGTGTCCGTAAATGAGCCTTTGCAAAGCTTCTGCCGTTCAGGGTCTCGGTATTTCCTATCCGGCAAGGGGACGTTTCAGTATTTTGCCCTACTCATTTTTTGGGGGCGCAAAAATGAGTGTATTTGTGATCTGTGCTTCGTGGCCGAGGCTGTGGAATGACTTGGAATGGGATATACATCGATATTGATGTGACCGGGAACGCTGTTTAAAAGGCGCGGCGAGTTGGCTGATAAAAAGCGCTCACTCATAATATGACACACTATTTGTGATGGCTCGGCCGAGAAAAGAAAATTGATCCCATGCGTCTGATGTGAGAATGAGAATTAAGCGAATTCTACCATTGGATATCATGAATTCTAATTAAGACGTGATTGGTCCTGCAACTCCTGCATGAGCCTATGCAACAGTCTGGACCACTTACGCCCTATTCTAGAGCTCTCGAAAGGCGAACGAAGAGACCGGGAGGATCTAATCAGCGTAAGCCTAGAAACCACTTACACGGGAATGCACAGGAGGCGGCGGCACGCGATGCTAGGCTCCGAAAGAGTTGGAGACCATAATTGCGAGACAGAAAAATCATTGATCTGGCGAAATGTGAGCTGACAGCTGATCGCTAATCCATGGCGAGGTGGCCGCGTATTTTTAACACAATCGGGACAATCGAGCCATCGAGCCATCGAGCCATCGAGCCTAGGGAATGGTGTCAATGGTGTCGCAGTAGCGTAAGCGCTTTCTTAGGAAATAATAACAAGTGACATTTTTGCTTTTTTCTTCTTCTTCTTCTTCATCTTTCTTTTGCACCATACGACGTATCACGGAAGACGCTAGCTAGATAGGAGTTAATTATTATAGAACGGTAACCTGCTCCAGACAGTGCAGATATTTCGGTGGTGGTGTTTCAGCGAAATTAGTTTGCTCTCGGACCAACATTGCCGTGTGAGGCAAGCTGGCGTAGGCGAAGTTATGTGTTATGTGTTATGTAGGTATTAATCATCGGAATGTGAGGTTTCCTTAGTACCCATCGTTCCGAAGTGGCGCCTGTCATGACTGAATATAGGCGAATACTGCCCGTGTTGGACAGCGCACTCGGAACCTAGAGATAGAGCGCGTAGGGAGTTTGCTTGTGGTTTGAATGCCGAAGGGCAGGGTTCTCTTGGAGGCGCGGCCAGGCGGAGACTTGAGATGCGGTGAGAGGAGCCAACAATCATATGACCCAAGATGGCGTTGGAGGAAGAGATCGCGCCTAGTAACTTAATATATTAATAGTTTTTTTTTTTGATATAAAACACTGTTTTCGTATCAGTGACAAGGCCGACTGAGCTAGTAATCAGAATGCCTGTCCCGCTTTGATAGGTGCCTAGAAAACTCGAAACTCCTAGACAAGTTAATAAACAGCACGGGCAGCATGGGCAGTATGGGTATTAGGTAAAGATGAGCGGAATAAACAGGCTGAGTGCTATGATCCGGACCGTACGGTTGGGCTTCCTAATCGCGAACTAAATAGCAAGCCTCGTTCTCGCCAGCGTTCTCGCCAGCATTCTCGCCAGCATTCGTATCTTACGAATAGATGGCACCGAAGCATTGGCTGCATATCGACGGTAGGACGGGGCAAAAGTCCGAAAGCCTCCGAGGAATACTTTGCGTAAGTTTCGGCCAGCTGACCACGCATCATATTTGAATCCATGTCGTGTCCGTCCACGTTAGCATCGAAATACAGTAATAATATGTAAGTGAACAGGCAGAGAGATTCCATGATCCATGGATGAATCCGTGAAGTACTCCCAGTATTATGATGAGTAAGTTTGCAAGTTCCAGGTTGCGAGTTGTAAGTTGCAAGGCGAACCGAATACATACTAGGCAGGCGAACCCTGAGTCGATCCTTTTATGGTTTGACCAATCATAGAGCTTGGTGTTTTCACCCGCTTACCAAGAATGACAAGAGGAATAGGATGAGTCGGTAAGTTGATACGGAGATAGCTCAATGTATAAATATTAGCACTTAAATACTTAACTTTCGTCATCCCTAGGACTAAATTTATGTACGTAGAAGGAATATAAATGCTTAACGTAATGAATTTAACTGTATGTGACTTGGAGGTGTTCCACAAAGTGTTCAAGCTTATCGTTTAATTGCAACGCTTATCTAACGATTCCCTGCTATTACGGTACTCGCTAATACCTAGCTGCATATGCAACCACTTTAAGTAGCCCCTCTCATGTACATATAGGTAAGTTCGAACTTATATTGCCTATCTACCTTCAGATGCCCTTTCCTCGACTGTTACGAGTCCATAGAAGATTCATTTCGTATATATATCCGCATAGCTACCTAGACGTTTCCTTAAAGTTCAGAGATGCCTTCTATTGGCCACTACCTAGTGGTAGGTAAACTAAC
Source organism: Annulohypoxylon maeteangense (assembly GCF_022496945.1). Taxonomy (NCBI): domain Eukaryota; kingdom Fungi; phylum Ascomycota; class Sordariomycetes; order Xylariales; family Hypoxylaceae; genus Annulohypoxylon; species Annulohypoxylon maeteangense. The sequence continues at coordinate 325,209 of NW_025953249.1, read as the reverse complement.
AACAGGGTTGCTAGTCCCAAGCTATTTCTATCTATGAAGGAAGCCTTCTTCTTGTTATCAACCCCTTGCAATCAAAGGGTCCGTCCGTAAATGAGTATGATGCATCACAAGTAAGTAATTTTGGGTAGGACAGCATATGATTAATTGTTTCCCTGATGTAAGTTTTCAACAAGATTACGAGGAATATACTACCCACAGGGTCCTTTTTCAACATGACCGCGTCAGAGGCGGGGCATGATATCGGATAGGCTGCTACATAAGTAAGTAATACGTAGAGAAGGCAAGCGAACATAGGCGATGCAAGCCAAGCGGCTCTACATTGGCCGTAGCGGGCTTGCGATTGATATCCAACGGCCGTAGACAAGAACTTGGCTACCCGTGCGTTGAATCGGGTCATCTGATGAAACCTACCTACCTACCTCCTAGAGCCTCGGAAGATATCGACAAAGGAACACTGACTTCATACGTGGTAAAAGACTGAAATATTCCCGGCTAGACCGCTACCAGTGGCTAATCTGCACGTAGTAATTCATCGTCGCTCTTAGGTACTGGGTCGTCAACATGGCCTAACATGATGGTAAATCGTCCACCATTTCAGTACACAGGTATCTATTGCTCCGTGGGGTGCTTGGTAGCGAGCTTAATGGATAGCGGTCCGATATATATGTGTGTACCCGCAGAACAGTTAGGTATGCAGGTGCGTGATCTGCGTAAATGGAGTTCGTTTGGTACGAAACAGTGTCAAATACTCCGTAAATCGGTACATCCGTGGATATTTTCGTTTTTTTTTCTTTTCCTCTTTTTCCTCTTCTAATGCACTGTTTCCTGAGAAAGATATTGGTGGTGACGTTACCATCCCTGAAAACCCTACTTATTACTATCCGCGCACACGGCATAGTCGAAAATCGGGGAGTCCGTCTCAGAATTTTCTTGACTCTGTTGACTTCCTTGGGTCGGTCCGTGGGTCGGACACTTCTTTGTTGCGACGTATGTTTGTCTGTAACATGTAAAAAAAGTAAAAAAAACAAAACAAAAAGCAGCGAAATGCTTGGGCGCGTAACAATCTATATCCGCGCACAGACAGGATTGTAAGAGGCGATGAATCATGGTAAGATACTTCTAGGGCTACCTACCTCCGACTTACCTACTAGGTACGTCGGTGGGTTATACCACATATTATGTAGAGTGGAAAAGTCGCAGCATTGGCGGCCAAGGCTACAGGTAAGTCAATATTGTATGTACTTACGAAGCACTGGGATGATTCATCGGAATCGAACTCCAAGGACCAAGGGTAGGGTGACCTGGCGAGTACCTAGTGAGTAGCATTATGATATTATTATGGTATCGTGTAGCCGTTCACAAGACCTTCTGTATGGCCGGCTGATATATAGTTACGGGCTACTCACTGGTGCAGCAATCCTTTGGTTGGTTAGCAAAAAGTGAAAAAGGCATGCTAGCTGCAGCGAGGCGCCGGGCTCTTCGGTTGTCTCGCTCTTATTACCATGTTCTAAGTAATGGAGCGAGGACAGGCCAGGGCATGACAAGGCATTGGAGGTGGAGATGGAGGGGGAGGGGGGGATTTAAGGGATTGAAGAGGGGGGAATTTGGGGGGGTATTGGGGGGGCATTGGGGGGGTTTAATGACAACAAGATGAATATGGATGAGTGATCAACAAAAGACTTCATCCCTATAGTTTCCGGTTGGGCTTGATAGGCTTGATAGGTTTGATCAAGGCATTGATTTTTATCATGTGGCATGTGGATGAGAGAGCGAGTCATTCAGGTGTCGATTATTGTACATGGTAAAAACGGGGTTGGGGTTGACTTGTATTTAACTTCCAAGTTTCTAATGGCTGGAACCGCTCGATTTCCTAGTGGGATGTTACGACCTTCAAGAAAAGTGATTCAACAGTTCATTAACTTTGTGCGACATTCGTAAGTGGATACATCCATTAAGAAGGAGGGGCGACCTGCTTGATAGAGGGGTTATTATCCATCATTTTTGTCTTTTTGCAGCCAGCCAGCCCACCGTATTTTACGGCAATAGACTAGCCGGGATGGGTTTCCGCTATTCGGTCTAAGAATTACTTAATGAGGAAAAACAGTGTTAAGGTGCCGGAAGTTTGAGTAACCGTTGTTTGCAGCGCTTGTATAACAAGATGTAATCAGACCTTCAAAAGGTTCAGCTATTCAAAATTGAAACAAGTCCAAAGCACTGAACAGAAAATACTGTGTAAGTAAGCAACAAATAAAACTTCAGATCATTTTATGTTTTTTTTTTCTCATTATTATATTAGACTCGTTTATATGAATCCTAACCGTATCCTTTCGTATTGCTTAGGTGTGATTTGATATGACGGAATTATGGAGTTTAGACGGATCAAGGCAACATCAAAGAATGATAAGGGATTGAAGGAATTATGTATGTACATATATTAGACAGCATTGAGATTAGTGTGCGCACTTAGCCACTGCAATTCGTACAAATACCTAAATCACAATGTGAAACCAATTCTGAAATCTATCGACCCAGTCAGGATACATGATAGAACGGCATCATCCTAGCACTCACTGCCAACGTCGATAGTTCCGAGCCGCCGAATCAATGCAGCAAGGAGCACCGGTTGCACCGCACCTACATATATGGGTACGACACATGTTCACGAGTCGACTTGTTTTGATTCCTGACGCCAAACAACAACCAGTTACAAAACAAAGCTCTAATGGCTCATTCTCTTTCGAGTGCCCGGACGCAGGCACCAGCTGGCAGCGTCTAAAAGCCTGCTTGCTCGAGCTGCTGAAGCTGCTTAAGCCGCTCAAAGGAGCCAGGGACCCTTCAGAGAAGAAAAAGCCAAGCAAGCCAGCTAGGCTGGCCTGTATGTAATCGGTAATCCATCTGTCTTGGACCGCCCGCTTTCAGACCCCAGCCAGACCAGCCAACCCAGCCAGTCCCAGCTCAGCTTAGACCAGGATCAAAGGTAGTCAGCCAGAAAGGTCCTTTTTGTGAATGAAAATCCAACTCCGTCATTTTTACCATTCCCATTCCCGCAGGCAATGATTCCTTGATTCGATCCACAACTCCAATAGTAACATACTATTGCATACAAATACATCTGTATGATATGTATGTGCCCAGTTGTCCCTGCTGTCCCAGTACGTACTCAGTCGATTGATGATGGTACTGATGGTACTAATGAGACTAATGGTACTAAACTAATGGTACCTGTTCTGCCTGTATGTGCATGGGTCAGCGAGTGATTCTGATTCGGTTGATTCGGTTGTTTTTGAAGAGCCACCAAGAACCATCCGTCGATAAAACCTACCTGGGCAGAATGGGCAGAATGGGTAATCCCTTGAATAACGCAAACTACCTAGACCACCTAAAACTTGCACTCACGCATGTTAAGCATGTTAGCTTATGCTAGGTAGGTCGGTCCAGATGTCATGGTAGGTCATGGATGTAAGGTGGATTAGGCCTTGTCTCTCTTCGTCCGGTCTAAGTACTTACCCACCTCCCACTTCTCACTCTATCGCAATTGGATGCATGTAGATACCTCGTCCAGTCGTATCGTACAGTGCACTATTTTGTATGCTGTATGCTGTATGGATGGTAGGTGGAAGGGAGTAGGCGAGGTAGGTATGTATGCTGCATCGCACTCACTGCCTCGGTGCTCTTTGGGGTTGTTCTTGCCTCTTACCTCTTTAACTTCTTACCTTGATAGCCTTCTTTAGTTTCTTTTCCGTCTCCTTCCTACCTTCTTCCTACCATCCGACTTCTCCTACCTCTCCTAACCTTTCCTGCTCTTCCTTTTTTCTCTTCTTTCTTCCGTTCGCCTGAGACCAACCTTCCTTCCGGAGGTAGACGATTCTATATTCCACAGGTAGGTCCGAATAAACTCGGACGCTGGTCTATGAACATTTAACCCAAACCTCCACTTATCGCTAAAACCGTATCTTTACAATCTCATCATCTTACTTACATAGCGACAATATTTCCCCAACACCTTACCACCTCTCACAACCCTACAGCCTAACCACCTATAATCCAAAGGCCGTGATACTACTTATACGCACCAAGAATCTAATCCTTTAAATCTCGTTGTCAAATATTTCCATATTGAAGTATCGTCAAAGGCAAGCGTTTGCCCATTCAATTACCACATCTACCCGATATCCCGGTGGATAGTTAAGAAGCGTTAGGAGAAAGAGGTAGTCTTCGTATGGAAGGTAAAAGAAAAAAGAGTTCAAGGTTATAAAGGGTCGAATATTCAATCAAACTTCCAATCCCCAGCGACAATATCGATATTTCCCAGTATACCCGAAACCCTACCTAGGCATATCCCCAGGTAGATAACTCCAGGGCTATCTACCTAACCTATTAGTATCTCAAAGAGTCACACCGCTAGGGTATCGAGACACCAGAACTGCAGAACATCAAAACAGAACAGAACAGAACAGAACATCGGCGCATCGTAGGCAGACAAAACTCCCATACAGTAACCCTGGCTTCCTTGGACCTTGGTCAAACTTGGTCTCATACAGTTGGATCTTCGTCACCATACTTTTTTCTCTCGTCACCCCGCACATGCTTCAGTGCCTGTACAGGGCGAACAGTGTCGAGTACGAAGTACGTGAACGTACAATACCTTGACGCCTTGACACGCACTGTACCTTAAAGCAACGGCATCTGGGATGCACGATACCTAGGTATTTTTCACTGCCGGTGTTAAATATTTACTCACGGCTACCACCACCGCCCGCCGTTAAACACTTACCTACATCTTACATATTTCCGGGCATGATCTTAGTCCTTCCAACACTGATCAATTTCTTGACAATCAACCATTTCCCATTACGTTCTATCTTTCTAAGTACTAAGTAGCCGAGAAACCCATATCCTTCGTTAAACGCCAAGAACATCGACCCGATCACCTTGACGACCATAAGTCCGATCACCGTCGAGACATAGGAGCGGGAGTGACGGCCTCTTTAGCAAGGCTGCCACTCTCCAAAATTCTCCAGCATGGATCCTTCAGCGATGGACTTCATGATGCATCAAGACATGCACTCGTCTAACAACGCCTCATCTCCTACCACGTCGCCCAATATAGACCACACTGCCCGCTCGGCTTGTCCGGCCTTGCGTGCTGCCGCCGAACGGAACCAACAATCTCCGATGTTCGCAGCATCCCGCCCTGAGTATCGTAATGACCCAACCAATCCTCCGGCGTTTTGGAGCATGCCTTCTCCCTATGGTCGATGGCCGCCCTCCGAATTCCACCAACCTACCATGCTAAGCATGGGCATGCCGCCGACAATGAATGCGGGTCAAGGCAGCCCACCTCATTATCCGCCGAGGGGTCCCGAACAATACAACCCCCACATGTCACCCCGATCCTATTACCATACACCGATAATGAGCTTGACGAGAATTGGAGGCACGGCTCCGACCCAACATAGCCAAGGAAATTTCTCAGGCACCAACCAAGGTCAATCTCAGGGTGGAATTAGAAGTGGAACTGCGAATGGCCTGAGTGGTCCGGGCAGCCAAGGTGGTCAAGGTGGCCCAGGAACTCTAATGATTAACTCTGGAATACCTGGCAGACAGAGTGGGCTAACTAATGGTCGCCTCCCATCTATGAACTCGGTTCCTCCGCCTCTCACAAACAACAATTTGCAAACGCAAACGCAAACATATCCCCAGAATTCTCGTGCGGCTCAACAATCTGGTCGAATCACACCACCTCCTCTCCCTCAGTATAGTACACCAGCAATATCACTTTCAATGTCGGAAACTAGTGCGTCGTCACCTGGTGTAGGAGCTGAGCAGGCCCCTGCCCAAAACGGTATGTCATTCTCGATTATTAGTTATTTGTTTAAAAATTTCATGTTTTTTTTCTCAAAAAAAATCAGTTACTGATGGTATTTTAGATTCATCGTCTTCGCCTTCCCGCCGCGCACCTATCACCGCCGTGTCTCCTAGATATGCCGAGATACCTGATAGCGGTATCAATGAACCACGTCGAGTGAATACGAACCGGGATAGACGAGGCCTTACGCGATTGCCGTCTTCCGAATCTGGTTGGTCTAGTGACGACGATTCTGATCCTGATGCAGTTGCAATGTCGCTTCTTGAGGCCGCAGTGACCGGACCTGCTGCAGAAGGTGCAGCGGAGGGACGCCTCAGAGCACAGCAGGTTATGCGAGGTAGTATTTCGACTAAGAGAGTGGCATCTAAGAAGGCGCTCACATCCCTAGAGTCTGTGGCTGTCTCGAGCCTACCAGAGAGCGAGAGAAGTAAGTTTGGCCGTAGATGAACGAATATATTCTTAGCTAACAAGGCGTAGCTTGCGTTATCTGCTATAATGAGTATGGAGCCGAGACTCCGGAAGGCATTAGCGAGAAGCCGCTACGATTACCACGATGCAAGCACGTCTTCGGAGATCACTGCATCAGGAAGTGGTTTGAGGAGTCGGACAGCTGCCCTTATTGTAGAGACAGAGTCCCTTCTGAGCCCCAGTATCGCCAGGCAATGAACGCACATAATGTGTACCGGTTCCTGCGCCAACATCACCAGATGCAGGTACAGATGCAGACGATGCGACCTGGTCGAGAACATGATCGAGGCGATTCGGATGCGGGTGTTCGACTTGAGTCTATGGCAAGTGGATTCGGTTCTCTGGCATCAAGGTATTTATTTATCTTCACTTACAAGATAATATCCATATATTGACGTATTGTATAGCCCGTTCGCGGAGTATGAGTACGGAGCCGCTGGAGTCCCTCCGTCAAGAAGAGCAGATGGCATGTCGATGTACGGTTCTCGAACTCCGGCTTGGCATGGAAATTCGGGAGAGCGCCATTCTCCCCTCCCGTTCAACGAGATTGGCGAGAACAGACGTAGAGTGCGTCCTCGTCATGGCAGCTTACGAGGATTCACCCCGGGACGTCCGCATTTTTCACAGGCCCCGACGAACAACGTCCCTCAGCCTCAGGTTAGTTTTGCTAATCAATTCCATTTTGTATTGCCCTCCACTTTTCGAAGCGACCAAGGCACGACTAACAAATCACCATAGCAATATTCGAGTTGGATGCACCGGACAACCCCGCCTCATTCACTCAACCGACAGAATTCAGTGTCCGGACAGAACGCGGCTAGTCGAACTTTATTTCAGGCGAACAGCCCCCCCGCCTTCCCATTCCAGTCCGCGATGGGTGCGCACCCTCACGAGCCTTACCCGATGAACGTAGAGGGTTCGACTGAGTATACCTCTTTGCCTCACATGCGCACACAGCACAATGCGCCGCTCTCCCCAACATATGCGGGCCCGGAGGTTTACATGTCGAACGCAGATGAGACCATGTATGGCGGTTCAGGTTCACACGGTCAGTTGTAGGGATACGGTGCCGTGAGAAACCGAGAGCAACCTAGAAGCTCTCCATTCCAGAGAACACGCCCCGCCTCCGCGCTCTCTCCTCGGGAGCAAGCACGACGAGTCAGACGCAACCGCCGAGGCAACCATTAAACGACAGCCACAACCCTTAACGACTCCCATGGGATATGGATCTCATCCCCTCTTTTCTTTTTTACGCATGTGACGTTTAATGGAATAGGTGATTCACATAGAAATTTGCATCGTCTTCATTTTCGTATTACGGCATTTCGATGGTTCGGTAAACGCAAAGGCAGATTTGATGGGCGGTTTTTTCTCATTTTTCCACTTCTACGCAACTCCACGAACATCTCTGCTCGGCGTTAGGGGAGTTTCTACGGCACGGCCAGGGTGGCCATGAAACGCACGATACGCACTAGGTTTTCGACGATTGTTTTCTTCTTTTACGTACGGCCGGTTTCGTCCTTTGCGGACCGAGCTTCATTTGACGACAAGGCATGAGTTCATATTTTCTGCAGGAGACAAGTTGCTAGACTGGGATAGTCTCCTCCCTCGCAAACAAAATCCCTATGTGGGTACTTTTCCGCCTCAGGGCGAAGACAGATCGATAGGTCAACCCATCCACTGTACATACATTGCCCCCTTCTCTCCCCAATTCCCCCAAATTCCCGATCACCCCCGAAGTTTCCACGCTAAATAATTTGACGCGATGGATCATACTGCCTTAATTCAGCTAGGTAAATAGGCTCTTAATAGAGCGCTATGCTTCGGCAATTCCTAGTCTGAGTGCCTTCTTAGGTGATATGATGTGATTTGTGTTGCTGTTTAGGTTGTGAGGTGGAAGGAGACTATAAAACGTTGAGATGAGTGGTCTAGGAGGGGACTAAAAAAGCTTGTATACCGCACCGATTCGCTTGTAGAAGATGTAAAATTAAAACGGCCGCTATCCATGTGTCTTGATTTAAGGTCCATTAGTAGAGTTTCCACTAGCACGTAAGCCTCAACATAAACCTTCTTCGATATCGCCGTTAGACCTTCCTCTCAACTAATCCTCCTACATAAACCCACATAAAAGTTACCCAGATTGTCCATATACGCACCTATCGTTCGCCTAAACTCACAACTTCGCACCCGCACCCGCACCCCTCGCCTTCTCCTGCTCCCGCCTAACTAATTCCCAGGCAAACTCGCCCAGCAAAGGCATGGCGGCGGCGTGCTTCTGAGCTTCGGCGCTGCTGGCCTGGCGCCGCGCCACCCGCGCCGCTATCCCCTGGCATATGGCCGCGAGCCGGAACACGCTGAACGCGCACGCCCAGGCTACGTCTTCGGCGGACGGCGTCCACCCGGCTGCCGCGGAGTACCAGGTTAGGATTTGCGCGGGGGTGGGAAGGCCGGGGGTTGCGTTGGGGAGGAAGGAGGGATGGGATACTACTGATGCTACGGCGGTTTTGTCGGAAGAGGAAGAGGAAGAAGTGGAGATACGGGAGGACATGGAAGCGCTGACGAAGGGATGGAGGAAATTCGCTAGGTCACTTAGCGGGTGTCCGATCGTGCTCATTTCCCAGTCCAAGATCCCCGCTACCCGCGCTTCGTTCGTCGCGAATACCACGTTGTCGATCTTGTAGTCGCCGTGGACGAGCGTGGCTTTGTCTTTTGGCCGCAGCGAGGCGTTGCTGAAGAAGGACATCAAGGCGCTCATGTGTGGGATCTCGCCGACTGGGACGCCGGTTTCGATGTCGGTTGTTGCGGCTTGTAGGGCGCAGATTTGCGTCCAGGTTGCGAGTTGGCGGTCGTAGAAGCCGGTTTTTTTGCCGTAGGTGCTTAGGCCGACGGAGTCCGGGTCGACGCGGTGGAGGGAGGCGAGGGCTTCGACGGCGGCTTTCCAGAGCTCGGTGCGTTGGGTTGGGGTCGCGGTTGGCATGGCTGCGTCTTCGAAGATGCGCCCGGTTATGAAGGACATTATGTAGAATGGCGTGCCGAGGACGGATGAGTCGGTGCAGAGGGTGTAGGCCTGCGGCACGGGGACCGAGGTGTTACGGAGGGCGTGGATTATCCGGTGCTCGCGCTCGACTTTATGGGCGGCTTGAGAGACCAGCTTGCCGGCGGGTTTTTTGCGGAGGACATATTTGGAGCCTGAGGGGGAGGTGAGTTGGTATGTTGGGTTGGATTGACCGAAGCCGAACTGTGAGGGTTTGGTAAGTTTGTTGCTATATTTATATCATGCTCTCTCCCTTTTTCGCCCCCGTAGCCCAGAAAACCGAATTGGGTAATCGGTATAGAATGGATTAGGTAAACTTAGAATGTCGACGAACCTGCTTCACATCCAACGGGACCTTGATCTCTGGCACATGCTCGGTAATGTAGCGTTCTAGCGCCGCAGTATCAATCGGATGCCTTACTTTCCCAGCCATCGTTTCAGCTGCACGCTCTCAAGGTGGATAAAAGTAAAGTAATAATTCGCGATCAATCAAACCTGAAGTATCATCGCATGCTGTGGCGTCGGGGTATAGCCAATCGTCGAGAACAGAAACGAAGATAGGGAAATGAGGCTTGGGATTGACCGTCCATCTCGCATTTACGGAGTACGATTGCAAGCCACAGTCTGACAAAAAAGCAAAGAGCTGACGTCGAAATCGATGCCGAGGTAACTTACGGACCTGGAAGGCGGTAACCGCTAGCTCCACTTGATTGGTCGCTATCCCTCGTCGAAGTGCGGAAAAATATGCGGGGGAGGGGTATAGGGTTACATTTAGCAAGCTCTAGTCTCCTGCCAAGACCTTTAAACCCTTTCGGCTTTCCGTCTAGTCGGAGCTAAATACCTCGGGATCATGATATCATTGGTTGAAGCTCGAATTGAGTTTGCTCGTATATACCGGTTTCTATTTTTGTAGAATATTTACTGTGCTGTATTCAACACCTAGTATCGTCTAACCCTATCATGACACATGTACGAATGCTCGTTTCTTAACGTTTTGAGCATCAGATCCGTCATCCCAGTTCTCGTCCACATACTCCTTGATTCCCTTATCCTGGATTTGCATCCCCGCTATCTTAAGGGCAGCTATGTTGTATCCCATCTCATCTTTCTGTTTTTGAAGAGCTCTCCGTAGGTTTGACCTGATGCCATCCAGCATAACTCGCATCGTCCTGCTCGCTACTATTTGGCGGTGGTGAGTTTTTAACATGAAGAATAGAATCTTACATGTTAAAGGAATGTTCATCGATCTCATAGCAAAGAGGTTGAGGAAGGTGAAGAGCATGGGGACCGAGGCGAATGGAAGGACAAGAAGCGCATCGTTCAGCGCCGAGGCTGCCGGCTTTTGGAGGATCTTCATCACGTACTCCTCAGCACTGATTCCACCATGCGCTAAGAACATCGTGTCGCGCTGAGGTGGAGCAATATTTGGGTTGGATGCCTTGGCTTCTTCCCATTCCCGCATGACATGCAAATCAGCCATGCCCAATTCTAAGGCTTCCGCTATTCGCTCTCCATGGTTCAGTGTTTCCGAGGTTTGCTTTGTCGCAGCCCCGATCTCTCCGTTTTCGCCGTCCTCGTCGGCATCTTGCTCTAGGGACTGCGTTAATGTGCTTTCATACAATTCTTCGATCTCCTTTTCCCTTTCTTCCTCAAGGAAGATTTGCTCATCTGTCTCCTCCCAGATTCGTATGCTTTTGTCGTGACTAGCGCTAACGATAAAGGGAGGTTCGCTACTTTGACTGATCGCAAGAGCCCATATTTCCCCGTGGTGACCATCAAGCCGTTGTATTTGCTCAAATTTGTCACCGTCCCAATACTTGATCGTCCGATCTTTGCTGGCGCTGAAGAAATGGTGGCCGTTGCCTTCTCGGTTATTTGGGAGGAATTTGACTTGGAGGATACTGTCTTGGTGCCCTAGTAAGGATTTGTGGCAATCACCAAAATCCAGACCCCATATCTTAACGTTCTTGTCTGCTGAACATGTCACGATCAGCTTACTATCGTATGAGATATCCATATCTAATACGGGTAGCTTATGACCATAGAGGTTGAGATAGAGCTTAAGCGAGTCCACGAAGAAAACCTTGACCGTGCTGTCTAATAAAGCAACAGCCAAGAGCTTCGCATCGGGCGAGAACTTGAGACTCAAAATATCGTCGGCGACTTTGAGTGTTCGCGAATGCGACAATTTTAGACGCTGTGTAGTCCGAGTTGTGCCGAGAACTTCCTCTTGGACAACCTGAACCTTCCAGAATTTGGCTGATTTGTCTGCGCTTCCAGACACTATCGACCTGCCATCAGGGTGAACCTGTAATGACCAGATAGCGCCTTCGTGAGCGCTTACACTATCGAGCAGAGCGCCCGTGGCCACTTCAAACAACTCGATTTCACCACTTTTTGTACCGATGACAACAAGCTTATCTCCAGGTAAGAACGCACAGCATAGCGCATAGCCACACTCCAGAGTTTTGCCGCATTTCTGTGTTAGCATTGACCATATCTTCAGACTTCCATTGGAGGCTGAAGCTAGCCACTTGTCGTCCGAACTCAGGGCTAATGATCGAATATCCGCTCGATGACCTGGAATTTCGACGGATAAGGATCTCTCGTAATCGGGGACGTCTTCTTGCTTTGACTTCTTCTCCTTCAATGGTATACTGAATAGTTCTAGCTGGTTGTTCGTCGCACTAACCAGCAGCTCAAGTTTCTTTTTACTGCGGGTATCGGTCCAATCTACCGATTTGACTTTTCCACCTGTCCGGATGATTAGATGCTGAGCGAAAGCATCATTTACATCTGCACTGCTAGGATCTTCGTCTTGCTCATCCTCTTCGTCTAGATTAGTGTCGCCGTTTTTATTTCCTTTCTTTTGCGCAAGCTTCTCCCGTCTTCTCTTCTTCTTTCTAGCTAAGCTCTTCTTAATTTCAGCTTCACTACGTATTCTCCATATTTCGACAGACTTCTCTGATCCGTGTACGGCGAAGTAATCTCGGCGAGGGTGGAAGACGACTTCGGTAGCCTTGTCTTTTCCATGTCGAAATAAAGTTCCTCGGTCTTGTAAATATTGTATGTTGGCAGGTATGTCGACTTGTCGCCTTGACGCGGCTAGTGTCGTAGCATCGAGGCCCCAGACCTTGAGTTCGCCAGCATTTCCCGCGGTTATACATCCGGTGTAATCTGGTGAGAGCCCCAGTGCCCAACATTCACCGTTCGTTTGCGCGATATGTGTTTCGATGCAATGTCTCGATCCCAGATCCCAGAGTTTGATCAACGCATCCTTTCCTGTAGTAAGCAGGAAACCCTCTGACGAAGAATCACCTGTGCCATCGAGAACCATCGCTTGGGAATCTTCCTCTTCCGCAATCTCCTCCTGAGGTTCCACGAACTGTAGCCCTGTGATTTGGTCCTTGTGTCCCCTTAACTTGAATTGGCCTACTTCTGCCACTAGATCCCAAACGATGACGTTGGTGTCTTTCGAGCCGCTCGCGAGTCGGACGCCGGATCGGTCGAATGCTAAGACTGTAATGGCTGATCGATGTCCATTGAAGGTGATGAAAGGGCTCGGGTCTTTGCTCCGCCATAATCGGACACTACCATCCTCATAGCCGGCTGCAAATAGATCGTCATTGAGCTTACTCTGCGCAATGGCAGTTACTTGGGCGGATGACTTTTCATCTTTCCACCGTTCAAGAATATCTCCAGTTTTTATATCCCAGCATAAGAGCTCTTCATTTGCTGCGACAACTGCTTGGCCAGCACCGGTGCTAGAGTGATTCTGCTGGGTCCAAAGAATATTCGATGTACTGGAAGTTACTAGACCAAAGGAATTGGAATGCTCATACTTTCTAAATAGGGTTGTAATTAGCCTAGGTTGTATGCGACAATATACCGATGAATTGAAACTCACAAGTATGACTTAACCATCGTTGCGACCGGTTTGATCTCTTGAAAGCTTCGATTGCTTCTGCTTAAGAAACTCGATCCATAACTTTTTTTTCTGTAGAAGAATAAGGGACTGTCGATAAGAAATTCTTATCTCTTATCGCTTATCGCAGAATATCGTGCACAGACCTCATCCCCCTACGTAACTGCGTATGTAAGCAGAATCAGCCCCACCAAAGGCATCCTTAAACACGATTCAACATTCAAGTCCAGCTCCATACAACACCAACACAGCCTAGAAGCAAGTGTATCTGCCAATCTCGCCCATCATGCTTCTTTTAGATTACCAGAACGTTTTAATAGAGTCCATACTCAAGGAGAGACTCTATGGGTCAGTTAGAAAATGAGTCCTTTGCGTCTTACAGCTTAAAGACTAACGGTGTGATTTAGAGCCCCCCCTACTTCTATCGATCAGACAGTGTCCGACTTCGACGGCGTAATCTTCCATATATCGACCCCCGAGGCTAAGTCAAGAATCCAAGTATCTATCCAAATCCGATGCTTTAAGGAACTTGTCAAGTACGGCGCCGAGCAGGTCCTTCAACGCGAATATGGTCAATACGTCGTAGCTCCAGAGCCCAGCTATGACTTCTCTATTCAAATTGATCTAGATAATCTCCCGGCAGAAAAGGGTAATAACATACAGACTGCATTTAATATAGGTAGAAATGATGTTAACCAACGTTGCAGAAGAACGAGACGAGCTAGTGAAGAAGGTCTCCTTATTGAAACGAAATGCAATGGCCGCCCCATTCGAACACGCCTACGCCGAACACTACAAGCTCAAGGAAGCCGCCTCGAAGTTTACGTCGGAAGAAGCACCACAGGGTGTCCAAGAGGGCGGTGAGATTATGGCCATCCACTACCGCGACGAGGAAGCCATCTACGTTAAAGCAAGCCACGACCGTGTAACTGTTATCTTCAGCACCATTTTCCGTGAAGAGACAGACCGAGTATTTGGAAAGGTCTTCATCCAAGAATTCGTCGATGCCCGAAGGAGAGCTATCCAAAATGCACCTCAAGTCCTGTTCAGGAATGATCCACCGTTAGAATTGCAAGGGGTTCCTGGTGTACAGGCTGGTTCCAATGGAGAGGTTGGATATGTTACCTTCGGTAAGTTCTATTATTGACTGGCTCTAAAGGATTTCTACTAACTTGAAAAGTTCTGTTCCCGCGACACTTGACTCCCCAACGAATGCCCGACTGCATCTCCCATATCCAGACCTTCCGAGACTACTTCCATTACCACATCAAAGCGTCCAAGGTACGAGGATCCCGACCGAAATTATTCTTATTTACACTAACGAAATGCATAGGCATACATTCATTCTCGTATGAGAAGGCGGACAGCAGACTTCCTCCAAGGTAAGATCACTCGTCGACATTGCCGGCATCAAATACTAACTATGACTGTAGTACTCCGAAGAGCGAGACCAGAGAACGAAGAGAAGGAGAGAAAGACAGCAAGTGGAAGAACATTCAAGGTTCAGGCTTAGGACAGCAATGCCTAAAACAAAGATTTTGAGATATATTGGCGGTAGGGGGCTCATAACCCCCCACATATGCGAATCACGAACAATACCAAGACGAATTGACCGAAAATGCCTCCAAAACAGTATACCATTCAATAGATGGTCACCTGTACGAATTACGTAACGATTAAAGTACTAAGATTAATACGTTCAGCCCTGTTTAGATCCGAGGCCAAATCCTTTGCTAGTAACCAAACATATACTACTCCAACCCAGATCGAAACGCAATGTTTCTTCCCCTCACCCATATACCATTTTACATCAAGTCAAACTACGACGGGTTTCCCTAAATCTTTTCACAGTTAGAACATGTTTCTAATTGCGTTTCATAATAGCCTATGCAGTATGCATGATACCTGCCTTTGTGGTTCATTTGCGTATCGCAGGTTTTCATACCATAATCTTCAATATTATATATATTTGACTTCTGCATTGCTGACATAGCCAGGGAATAAAGAAACAGTTATTGTATAGCCATATAAACGACCGTACCATAAGAAACGTGACCAGATGGTAGAAAATCTGCAGGTCCAGGTTGTTGCGATAGTCTGATAGGTCTACGTAGTCTCGTATGCCTTCCATTTTTGATGATCTCGTTGGGGAATATATATTTTATATGTCGGACTGATTTAACAAATGTTAGATCTATATAGGGAGGTGGGATATAAATGCATTGATTGTTGTTTGAATTCTATTTCGCGAGAAGGTACACGAAACATATGTCTAGGTAATATATGTTCAAGAAGACGGGAGCTACATTCACAAGCGTCTAGCATTTTCCAAATGATTTTCATAAGGTCTTTTGAATCGGAATAGTAAGTTGTTTGGGTGCGGCTATCATTCAATTTCTAGTCAATAAAATGCATCTCTCCCATGGTATGGTTGAGCACTGCTAAATTGAAAGTTACCCCTGAAAATCGGGATTCATAAAATGTTCACAAAAAGGACCATCTACACAATTAATTTGGTAAGGTATTTCCCAAGGGAATATATTATTAAGTTAAGTACTCTTCATAACTAGACTATGAAGTAAATGATACGTAAGAGCGATATGCGCTTGACTTACCTGTAATCCCACAGCATCATCATATGGGCATGCTCTTCTTCCATCTTCATCTTCAGGAACTCCTCAAGTGAAGTAAGGCCATCAATGCACGATTCGATCGATGAAGGCGAAATTGACGGTTCACCCTCCTCGGAATCTACTCCCGCCTCATCTAAATGTTCCTTGCATAAGTCGTGCTTCGCCTTGAGCAGGTCCTTCATGATTCCTAGACGCTCTTTGATCGACTGAAACTGCCTATCGGTAGTTTCCTTGCGTTCATGGCAAGCATCACATAGTTGTGGAATTCTGACATTAATTCGTGCGTGGGTCTCTACGATAGTGCACGCTTCCGACCTCTGGCCTGACTCGTAGTCTTTCTGCTCCTGGCAGAGTTCTTGAGGCGAAGGGGAGGTCGTGGAATGGTTGCATTGGTAGAGAACCTTACGATATTGACACATCTTGTATATGTGATAAAAGGTAGATACCTAGGGAAGTAGATAATCTGGTAGAGAGTTGAACAAGAATTAAGAACTAGGACTTACCTGTTTTGTTGGCGTTGATGCTAGATACTGCACGGGTGGCATAGACACGTAGATGGAAAAAATAAGAAGATATTATTCGTATTATATGGACACAATTTCACGATACGATTGTGTCGTGTTTCATTCAACGCTGTTTGTCCTTGAGTTACGAGTTCTTTGTAATCTTGCCTTGTTCCGATTTTCATAACAGTCCACGAAGACTAGCTTACCGTGGGCTCACAATATATTGTTTCTCTAAAAGACATTGTTTAGGTAGAGAAGTACGGAAAACGGAATCTGAACACATAGTGCTCTTTATGTTTGTCTCCGTACTGCCATGAAGAAGTCAGTCCCGCGCTTCATTGTAGGACGTAACTCCTAGTTTTCAAGACACATCACGTATAGCAACCACTCCAATCAAAAACATGTTTAAGGCAATCGAACAGCATTATAATTGTACATCAATGCGTGCCATCGATACTAAAACAAGCACCGAAAACTAAAAGGGGGTAGCCCGCTCCCCCCTATTCCCACACACCCTCCAACCCTCACGCCCCTATACCCCTAATCCTCAAAACCACTATAAATACTCAGGATTAGCAACCCAAGGCCCATACGCATTCCTCCTCCTAACATCCGCCCACATCTCATCCACAAGCGCCGCCTGATCATCCTCACTCGTATCGCCATAATCATGAAACCCATCCACCTCCTCGACCGCCTCCTCCGAGACCTCAATAAACAGAGCGCGATACACCCCCTCGCTCCGAAAAAACTTATAAACGCACATCGGCGGGACCCAAAACCTCTTCCTCACTTCCCCCTCCCCTAGAACCGCGGAGCGCGAGATTCGGAACACGTACCCGGCCTGCCGGTACCACGCGTTCGGATAGTCCGCTAGAATCTCCTTCAGCGCATCGCTAACCTCCTGTAACCTCTCCTCACTAACCCCCGCGTGAGGCAGCGTGACGCAGTACACAGGCGCGCGCGACAGCGTCCGCCAGCGGATCGCGGGGGAACGCCCTTGCTCGTCCACTTGCACGGGGTATAAATCGAACTTCACATGCGGCTGCTCGGCGAGCCCTAGGCGTTCTTGCACCTGTCTCCCTAAAACGCCGACCATGGGTCTGAAGACCGAGGTTAGACGTATACGCAGCTCCGGCTCGCTGTGGAAGGTCATGGTTTCTGGACGCAGCATGAGGGGGATTGGATCTGGGTTTAGAGGCGCGGAGGGCGGGTGCGTGTTTGTGCGTGCGGAGATGGGGATCTCGTTTGGTGGCCAGTGGGGGAGGTGTGGGAAGGGGCGGAGGGTTTGGCGCGATGTGGGACGGGTGTAAGGGGGGTATGGGGGGGTTCGCTCTTGTTCTTGGTGTGTTTGGTGGTGGGTGTAGCCTGGGGGTGGTGGTGGTGGTGGCCCGTATTGAGCGTAGCTTTGGTGTGGTTGCTGTGGTGGTTGATATTGAGGATGTCCTGGATACTGAGTGTGTCCAGCGGACGGATTGACGTGGTAATAGCCGTGGCCGTAGTAAGGAGGTGGATTAGGTACGGGGTTGTTGGGTGTCGGGATATAGCCACCACTTGTCGGCACAAAGCCGGGAGTAGGTCGAGGAGGACGTGGTGGGCCATATGCCGGAGCATAGGCTGGTCCGTATGCTGTCATATATGGATATAGATATGGTTGCCCATGTGGCTGTCCATGCGGTTGTCGATATGATTGTCCGTGTGATTGCCCGTATGGGGGATTAGGAGCTTGAGGTGGTGGAGGAGGGCGATCAAAGTACGAGGTCTGAAATGAAGTCATTCCTGGAGGATGATGAGCTTCAGCTCCAGGAGGGAAAGGAGGAGGAGCATATTGGCCTGGGTTCGGCGGTGTTGGTATCCACGTACGCCTTTCGTTGTGGCTAAATCTCTCCCAGCTCTTCATATTGAAGTTATCGGCTCGGTGTCAGATTTTTGATATTCTGAATACAAGGTGATTTACAGACATTAAAATGTTGGTTATGTTTCTTTATCACAGGCGAGGAACCTGGCAAGTGGAGAATATCAATACCATTTGCAGTGGTATTGAAAGGCCTTTTAATGTCTTTGTATGGTGTCTAGTTGTGGTCGAGGTTTTCTTCTCCATTGTAGTCCAGCTCATTATTAATGCCAGGTGGACGTGAGCCACCACCGACAAGAAATCAGAATGCGTGTATGAGAACTGGGAGCTACGGTCATTATACCACGGTCAAAAGACCACGGCAACTTGTGCTACCGCTGTTTGACGTATCGCCAAAATTGTACGACCAGGTTTGAATAGAGTATATGGAAACCGTTCAGGGGTAAAACATGAATGGGAATAGGTTGGGCAAATACTCAGCCATACAGTTAAATGTACATTCACAACGAACCTGTCGAGGATATGATATCCTTAATACTGGAGCCAGGAAATTAAGAAATGACTGTATGAGTTTCTCGGCTTTCGTCCAGTCTAACCCCTGACTCGATATGTCGCCTCCTTGTTCATTTACATGACATTTATTGAACAAAAATACTATGAGATGACGATTATATCCCTGTTCCGCTCTATGGAAAGACATTCACGGTAACTATATTTAAAGTGAGTCTTGAAAGTATGAAAGTGAATTCGATATTACTTGGAGAGTAACGTACCTATAATACCCGTCATATTCATTACACCTAATACTTGGAACGGGTATAAAGAGAAGGATACCCTACTCAACTCAAACGTCAATAAATGCATTATCGTATGTGACCATGAAGCTTAGGGAATGATACCATTGGATCTAGGGGTTTGATTCTCTCAATATTTGGTTTCCGTTCTTTCTTTTTTCTGCGTCGTTCATAGGAAAGTAAGTATATATTGAAGCTATCGCAAAATGGATTCGTAGGATGGGAAAGCTATATCTTCATAATTTGAAGTCCACGCCAGCTTACCCGCTGTGCTCTGGTCGCGATCTCGTACGTGAGGCACCTCCTTGCCTATCCTCCTAAGCGTCTCTAATAACGAGGAATCATCCTTATCCGAGATGACATATCCCCTATCTGCAGCGAGCAGACACTCCAGATCCGTAGTCGAATCGCCGAAGTATACCGATGGTTTCGTGGATAGCCCTTCAGCCGCAAGAACAGCCTCCATAGCATCCAACTTATCGCGAGAGTTTGTCAAATTCCTCTGCTCCCCAACAACAGCACAACTCCTCACATCCTCCAGATGAGTATTCAAAACCCCAGGCCCAGCAATCGACCCATCCTCCCTCACATCATTCGAAATAACCTCCACGCCTTCCAACCCGCCACAAGCGCCCTCAATAAACGCGGAACTCCAATTAACACTCAACACCCAAACCCTCCACCCCTCCGCCCGTCTCTTCGCCACAAACTCCGCAAACCCATCCCTCAGCCTCACCGTCCCCTCCTCCACCAACCTCCTCCCAGCATCCCTAAACGCCTCATCGCCAATCCCTCGAAAAAGCGCACACGCATTAATCCTCACCAACGAGCGCTTCTCCACCGTCTTCAAGTCCCTCAAAAACGCAACCTCATGCTCGGGCAAGCTCCGCGCGTCCTCGTGCGGGACATACGAGGAGACGTGGTTGCCGTGGTCGTCGACGTACGATTTGACGACCTGGCTCCACTGCTGTTTTAGATCCTGGCCTTCCGATGCGCGGATTCCGAGCGCGAAGTTCGAGAGGTGGGTTATGGTGTCTTGCGCTGTGATGGTGCCGTCGAAGTCCAGGAAGATGCTCATTTTGGTGGTGTTACGTAAGCTGGTGACGGGTTGGTGTGTTGTACAGGAATAGGATGATGGATGATTGGAGTGGGGGGAGGAGGAGGAAAGGGATATTTGCGGGGATTAGTTGGGAGATTTAGTGACGAGGACCATGTGACTGGCTTAATGGTAAAGAAGCTACTACGTCAATGGCGAGTTTGTTAAATGGAAGGAGCTGTAGGCGTCTAGGCGGTTTATTATGTACCTTATATTCAGTCGCCAAGACCTGGAGAGGCAGACACATACGTCAGGATGAATAAGTCTATCAAAAGCAATTTCAGAAACTCGTTTTATAAATATCTATGGAGTCCCTTATGCAGAGGCGATCATGCTAGCTTAAACTTCTGCAGGCAATGGCCAATAAACCTCAGTCCTGGTTGTCACGCCGAGGGTATCATTTGTGTGGTATAAGGCAAATCGCATCATCATCGATGCAATTGTAAAAGACGCCGTAACTCCTTTTCTGTGTAATTCCGGGTACTTCCGTTTACTTCCCCGTACTGAGGCATACAACTATCGTTGCCTTCAACAAATACTCCTCTCGCTCTTAAATTAAGCTGGAATAACGTCTTCCATTCTGACGTCCTCCATTTCTGCATCTGACTCCGATACATCTCCTTCACCTTCACCTTCAGGAGCAGTATCGGGTGCCACGCCGTCGGCCTTGAGAATGTTGAGAGCTCCTCTGTGATCCGCGTTAAGCTCCCACTGGTTGGCAAATGGTCCGGTCTTGTGCAAGATAGCGATCTCGTCCAGATTCTCTCGGAGCCACGCCTCGGGCTGGCGTAGTTCGTTCCTGA
Organism: Annulohypoxylon maeteangense; assembly: GCF_022496945.1. Classification (NCBI taxonomy): domain Eukaryota; kingdom Fungi; phylum Ascomycota; class Sordariomycetes; order Xylariales; family Hypoxylaceae; genus Annulohypoxylon; species Annulohypoxylon maeteangense. The sequence goes on along the minus strand of NW_025953249.1, from coordinate 304,226 downwards.
AGGCTCGCATGGACCAGTAATTGTACCGCTCGAAGCACTCGAAGATTCTGTCGCGTAGGTCGCTCTTGGGTAGACGGGCGGCCTTCTCCTCCTTCTGCTTCTTGCCTCCCTTCTTAGTCTCGGGTCCTGTACGCTACAGATAATGTTAGAGTACTACAAATTTGACACCAGGATGAATGTAATCCTTACAACAAAGTTACTGAATCTATCGTTAGAAACGTGCGCGCCGGCCTGGATGAGATTGGTAGGTCTGGCAGAAGAAGTAAGCGTGGTTGTCGCCTTGGGCTTCATGGCATCGGTGTTGCGAATGCTCAGCCAATGTCTCGTTTCTGCCGTCCAAACGGGCTGGCAATTCAATTCATGACGGAATCGGCCTCGGAGAACGGTTTTCTCTGTGGTTTGTCAGCAATGTTTAATGCTGTAGCAGGAGACAAAGAGGTCACTGACTAGGTATAGCCTTTCGGTAGTAAGGCGTATAACGGCCTTTGCGACCGCGTTTGTTGTCGCCTTCTTGCTGCGCATTGTCGCGACGCTCTGGCTTCGGGCGGAGAAAGGCAGGGATATCACTGTTGCCCTGTGACTTGGACTTGAATCCCGGGAGATCTTGTTCGGTGAATAGAAAGGTATTGGTTAGGGCCATATCCTTGATGTCTAGATTGTACTCCTTGGGTAGCTGTTGGTGAGGAGCAAGGTTATGGTCCAGCAAGACTGCCATGCGTTGCTACGATAGATTCGTTAGTATGATTGGAACTATACCTAATACCTACATATTGCGCGGTAGTTGTTGGTGATTCACCTTGATCTCGCCATTGGGACCTCGCTCGTCCCATCGACGAACTGTACCGACACAAATCTCGGCATCATCATCCAAGCCTTTCCAAGCATCATATAGATATTTGGGTACGTGAGTTAGATACGCGGATGCATCGCTGATGTTATTCGGATCGTAGAATTCGAGGTCCCCGGCATCCTCATAGATGTCATCCTCCGACATAGCGGCAGGAGAGCGACCGAGTTCATCTTGTTCTAACTTAAGGCCGGGTTCGGGTTTGATTACCGGCTCGGCCTTGACCCTAGGGGTGGCCATCTTGATAGACGAGACGCGACTGATAATATTCGACGTTAGAGGATTTCGGGATCTGAGGATTTATAATTTTTCGATCGGTGTTGGGTTTACAAGTCGGTAGATCACTGTGAGGTGAAAGGTAAAAAGCTGAAAAGACAGACGGCAGAAGGCGGCTTGTGTTGAAAGTCCAAGTGTTGGAGATCAAAGAATGATGTAAATTGGTTCGCCCTAAATCAACTGCTAGGTACTAAGCAACCTTGAAGCTGCGAACAGGCAGTGGATTACTTAAGATGGTGGATCCAGGTACAATTGGAGGCGTCAGGAAGGATGTCTTTTGATTGGTAGGAAGTAAATAGAGTTTAGATTAGATAAGGATCATGCCCCACCATTGGAACTGTCAGTGGAATGACCTGCAATGGATCATTCATTCAGTTTCGTCACTTATCAACTTCACCTATCACCTATCTTCAGAATATCACAACTTGGAAACATCAACAATTATTTAAGAAAGTATCGTGATACTGGTGTCTGTAACCACTACGGTACCGTCAGTTATTTTCATACCAAATACTTTCTGAAGGTTTGTTCCTCTCAAGAATCAAGAATTGTCCGTCATAATCATCATCGAAACCATTGTCGTCGCTTTTACTTAAATGCCAACCTTCCCATGACCGCGCACCAGGGTAACGAGTACTGGTATTCGCGTATTCCTGGTATCTCCTTTGTTCATCATAGACGCGTGAGCCACAAGACTAATCGCTATACGACTGATCTTGTTCAAAAATCAAAAACCAAAAGCCAAAAACCCCGCTACACATATTCTCGTTCGCCACCCTCCAACTTAACTTACCTTTTGTCTTCTTTCTATTCCGCGACCGTCTCCCACAAAAAACATTCATCTTTCACTCTGACGATTGACCTTCTATCAGCTTACATTATCATATTTAGTTGCCATAATGTCGTCTCCCGAAGATGAAGAGTTAATCACTAAGATTTCCAACCTCGCTAGTGCGTTCAAGAAACTATCAGCACCCTGCTAGATCTTCTACTCATCTTTATCTAGGTCGAATCAATAGATTCAAGGCCCAACGCGACGGCCAGCCGCAATCAGGTTTGAAGTCCCTTAAAATTGCATACATTCGGCAATCCAAATAGCAATGCTAACAATTCAAGAATCTTACCGCCCTTCTCGCACCTCTGTCTACCGTGCTTCCCCGTATCCTTCTCCCTCAACTTACCGTGGTGGACGCGGCGGCCGAGGTGGATTCCGACCAACCTATCGCAACAAGACCTTGGTCCTCAATGGCCAGAATCAACCCGCTTCCGACTCGGGTGAAGGCACCAATGACACTTCCGACCCTCCCACGCCTACTACGTCTTTTGTCACCAGAAACGATCGCCATTTGCAGCTGATCAAGACCGATGTTTACAAGAAGGAATCGCAGAATCGTGTGGATGCGATGAAACAGACTCTTCGTCAGAAGCTACATCAGAGGGATCAGATGGAGAAGGCTGCTTTCATGAGCAGCGTGGTTCAAAGTGGTGCTGGTGTTGCCCCAATTGATGGCCCTAGCACGCCACAGTCAGCTTCTCCATTCGAGGTTGTCGTAGATGGCATTCGTTTTCGGGTTATTCAGCAAGGTAGCAAGCTCGTCAAGGATCGCGGTAAATATTTCTTTCTAAGATAAGGTACATAATTCTAGTCACTGACCAGCTTGCAGACGACGTTAATCCCCCTTCCGCGACCCCTAAGATGACTACCATCGGTGGAGTCAAGTTTTATCGAACTAAAAACGGCAACCTTATCCGACATGGTGTCGTTAAAGCTCAGCGGTATGCATGTCTATATCAATTTTGAACTTGATACTTGATACTGATAATATGGCATTGCTAGATTCGCTGGAGGAATAATGAAGGTCAACGAACTTTGCAAGACCTTCGCATGGACCGGTATCGTCTTCCTTAAATAACTACGGAAATGCCCATTTCGCGAATCACGGAGGATTGCGGCGTGGTAAGATCCCCTGTACAGATACTAATTATTTTTTCTCAGGATCATGTCCCAAAGGTCCCTCATGCCGCTATGTCCACGACGCGTCCAAGACGGCTATATGCCGAGACTACTTAGTCAAGGGTAAATGCCTTCAAGGTTCCCATTGTGATCTTTCACATGACATTACAGAGCAGCGTACCCCCCTCTGCGTGCATTTCGCCAAGGGTAATTGCCATAACGCATCGTGCTCGTATGTGCACGCGGAGCACTCTTCGGCAGACCCGGTGTGCCGCTCGTTTGGTACGTACGGATACTGCGAGCAGGGAGCGCAATGTCCCGATCGCCACGTATTCGAGTGTCCCGAGTTTAGCAACACGGGTACTTGTAAGAACAAGGGTTGTAAGCGTCCCCATATCGAAAGGGCGAGTGTCCTACGCAAGAAGAACAATCAGCTATCTTCTGGTGACCTAGAGGACTTGTCAAGCGATGACGAGGACGCTGCTGCCGATAGCGACGACATCGACTCCGTCGTGGTCGAGGAGTTCATCAAGAAAGAAGATGACGACGATCTTGATTTTGCTCAGCAGAAGGACTACATCGGATTCTAAGGAGTCCCGCCGCGACTCTTACTAACGCATCTAGGTCATCTCAACATTCGTCTTTTTGACTCGTGTTCAATATGCTAAAGGACAGTGTTCTGGTTTTCTACGATGCGGCTTCTAGTCTTTTTAGGCTAGTATCTAGACGGCGCACATATGCCATGGCCTTTAGTTTGGCGTTTGAGGAATGCCCTTTGTACAACGGACTTGATACCCCTTTCTGCGATGATGCGCCTTCGGACGAGGCGTTCGTTAGGGAGTTGATACCCCTGACGTGGAAGAAATAGAGAAAAGTGAAAATAACGAGAGAGGTAGATAATTGCTGCAGTCAATAAAATGAATTGCTTTGTAACTGTCTCGACGAGTTTGCTATATTGAATAGTACCTAGTATGTATGTGGTGTTGTATGCCTCTATCTGTACCTACCTAGTACCTATGTCTCAGACTGCATAGGTACACGTACTACTAGGTAGGCACTGTATATCTGCTATATTGGAGTACCTACTAGCAAATAACACGCTACACATGTGCGGTTACACTGCTATAAACTTTAAGGGGCTTATAATTAGGGGAAAGAGGGAGGTCCGGGTGGTTGCCCAGGTGCTTTGCGACCAACAGGTAGGTGTCACCCACCTCGCCCACCTCGCCCACCTACCTGGTCAGCTGTCCACCCCACTAGAAGACTCCAAAGATCCATCCTGCGACCCGAAAAAGTGTCTCCGAAACAGGTACGGTCAATCTTGGACCAATCTTGGCACACCAGTTCTCTGGAAAGAGGCTAACCCGTGCCTCGTACCGAATGGATTGAAACAAAGGGTTATGTGTCTTGTCTTGTCTTGTCTATTACTCGAAGGGGGCTGCGAATTGGGAAGCTGAAAATCACAGCCCCTTTCTGTCCCTTTTTTTGCCCTTTTTTACAGGCATTTTGGTCGTTCAAAAGCGCAGCGAAGAACTCGACTCGGCGCGTAAGATCCGGCCCTGAAATGAATAGGCTAGCTTGAATAATGAACGCCTATTAAAGAACCGAGGGACGACTATCCGCTGCTGTTGCTACTGCTCCTGCTTCTACTGCGACTAATACCGCTCGAACGAATTCAATTTCTATAATTACTTACTTTACAGTGTTTTGCGATTAAGATCAACGATCATTGGACTATTGGATTTGCGTGAATATTGGAATTAGAATCGGGAAGAAGAAAAGAGAAGAAACGAAAAGAAAAGAAAAAATACAGACGAGCCAATTGCGAACCGCGACCAATCATACGAAACGTACATCCTGCGTGAACCGATCTTACGATGGGGCTCCGCGACCTGATCAAGAAGAAGGACCACCTAGACGGCGGCGTCGATCGCGAGACCCTCGACAGGCTTGCCGGGCCCGAGTTCACCTTCATCCGCTCCGACACACATACCCAGGAGATCATCCACCCACCTACAAATAAGACATACCTCTCCACCACCGCGGCCAGAGATAATAATAGTAATAATGCGAGCGGAGGAGGAAGCGGGTCGCGGACGCGCCGAAGTCTCGACGTGTTCAGACCCCGTTCGCGAGGCTCTAGTACTTCGTCCGTTCTGAGCGATGGTCAAAACCAGCAGCAGCAGTTATCCACTCCCGCGCCTATGTCCACCCACCGCCGCCTCTCCCAGCGCCTGCACCTTTCCAAGGCCCCGTCTACGTCCGAGTTCGTGCCCGAGAACCTGCCGCAGATCAACGTGTACGCGGCGGACGGGAAGACGACGGGGGGTGGGAAGGGAGGGGTAGGTTTAGGACCCGGGGGAGTAAGAGCTGTTGGAGGAGGGGTGGGAGGGGCGGCGGTGGATAAAGACGCGAACGAGAGCCAGTGGGAGAAGAGAGCGACGATACTGGCGGAGGCGAACGAGAGGGGCCAGCGCCGGAGCAGATCACCTAGCGTGAACGTCTCGCCGTCGCCGTCGTCGCGTAATTCGCCGTACCCTTCCTCGGCGGACTTGGCCGGATTGAGACTGTACGATGATGACGTCGTCGGAAACGGAGGCGGAAACGGAAACGGAGGGAATGGGAGATCGGACGGAGTTGTCTCGTCCAAGGTGATCGACGAACAGATCCAGGAGGCTATCCGATTGCACGAGGGCGGCCAGCTCGACCAGTCTACGCGCCTGTTCGGTCGTCTGGCTGATCCCCAGGGGGCGAATAATCCCCTGAGCCAGGTCCTTTACGGGCTTGCTTTGAGGTTAGTACCTACATCTACCTACCTACTTACCTACCTACCTTAAGCTATTCTTATTTTGGTGTTTGGATCGCCACCATCTGCATCTTGCTTTTTTTTGTTATTTTTTTCCTTTCGGGTTTGGTTTATGCGATGCGATGCGATGCGATGTGTTACTATTTATGGAAGCATTGCAGATTGCAGTTTGCATTGCGCATCTCACTCGTGTCTATCTGTCATGCGCACGTTTCCCCTTGCGGGTCTAGAAGCGCCTTTTCTCTCGCTCTATCTTTCCTGGGAAGTGGAAGACGGGAAAACGGGACGGACGAAGGAGAGTTACGGCTTCTGGGTAGCAAACATCATGGATGGGTGAAACTTGCGAATAGTCCGACGGTGGCAAAGTTGTCTACCAACCTACTTACTTACTGGCGGATATACGAATACGAAGTATTGCAGCAGCACATGAAAGATCGAAGAGCATATCTCATGTAAAAAGATCAAAGAAAGCGAAGCTAACGGCCGGTTTTGGCGGACCTCTCAGGCACGGCTGGGGTTGCGAACCAGATCCCGAGAGAGCTGTCACATACCTCTCGGCGGCGGCGTCGAACGCGGCAGCGGTAGAGAGCATGGCGCTACAGGCGGGCCTCAAGAAAGGCGGCGCCGCCAAGGGCGAGCTCGTCCTGGCCATCTTCGAATTGGCGAATTGCTTCCGCCACGGTTGGGGCATCCCCCGAGATCCAGTCGCCGCCAAGCAGGTGGGTCATGTCCAATCCAATATCTACGTTACTGTCACCGTCACCGTTTCATTATTGAAGCACCCGGCCGGAATAGGGGTAGCGGGAGTTGTGTCAAGTGGATGATTAATGAATATCGAGAAAAGTGTGTGTGTATGTGCGTGTATGTGTGTCTGAAAAAAGACAGAAAGAGGAAAAGTGAAAAAGAGCGAAAGATCGAAAGGGATGATTACGACACTTTACGCCTGCCTACCTACTTTACCCGGCCAGAGAGATATGTCGCTGTCGTTGAGAGTCCCGCAGTTTATGTGATGATCGTATCGGCTAATGTCTAACATCGGGCAGTATTACGAAACGGCCGCAAACCTTGGAGATACCGGTAAGTGATGTGGACCGACCAAGCTGTCGAGAACATGACAGACGGCCACCTGTGCAATAGGCTAACGTACGGGGAATTCCCCTCGGTCTACGCAGATGCCATGAACGAGGTCGGATGGTGCTATCTTGAGGGCTTCGGGTGCAAGAAAGACAAGGTACGTCTGTTGAGCTTAGGTCTTAGGTTAGGCGTCGAAAGCGAGATGCCCAGTCTCACTTCTCCTGTTCTGTCTCTCTCCCTCGCCGCTCATCTATTTCCTCTCTCCGTCACATATCACTTCCAAATCGGTCGCCTCACGTCCCTGCCCAAAGCTCTCAAACAGCACATAGCACATAACACGCCATGCACCGATGAGCGACAGCTAGACATCGATGAGGTGTCAGCCTCATGTGGTTTAGATTGTGGCTTGTTCATGATCAGCTTCGGCTCGCTTAGCGTTCGCGGTTAGATCAAGATGTCTTGTCTGCCGTCTAGTGCTCTGCAAAGGGAGAAGCGGCGAGCTAAAGTAGGCGTGTTGGCTGTTCGTGAATCGCGATCGGTCTCCCGTTGGGCAGCAATGAGGCTTAAGCTCGGCCGCAAATCAGGGCCACTCGGGGACATATACCTGAACTGAGCGGCTTACGTACCTAACATGCCCTTTCTGTATAGCCGTATAGCCATATACCCATATACTTACATACATATTACATATCGCACTACCTAAGTAAGGAAAGGGGGAAGGGAGATCACATGAGACTAACCGTATGCTTGCTCTATAGTACGCTGCTGCGAGGTACTACCGGCTGGCGGAGGAGAATGGCAACAAGACCCTGGGAAATACATGGTAAGTTCGACGATTCATTACTCACTTTCGTCCAGTCTCGTAAGGTTTCCCTCGTATGACGGACCCATCTCCATCCCCCCCCCCTTCGCTGCTTCGCTACCTCACCACCCCGTGCGTCGGCGGCGCAGCAACAGGAGAAATGCTGCAGGACCCCGGCCGTCGCGGGTGAGTGGCCCCCCCTTAGGTAGACGACAGGCTCTCCGTGCTCCCGGCACCACTAGCGAAAGTGTTCGCCTTACTTTTTGTCTTCCCCTTTTTGATTCTTACTCTACTATATCGGGGTCTAGAACCAAGTCTCCTCTTTTTTTGATATTGTTTCTTGGTTATTGTTTTTTATTTGGGTTTCGACGACGATGATTCTTCCTCTTCTTCTCCAACGACGGACGGGCCGCGGAAACGGGTCTCGCGGGTTGGGGTCAGGCGAATCAGAGCCTCATCTTTCACCGAACCCGGGAATTGTCGCCTTTTGGCTTCTGTGCCAGCTTTTTCTTGGGTTCTTCCACTTGTTTCGTCCCTAGGTAGCTAGGTTACCTGGTCTCGTCTTCGGCCGCTCGATCGCCTTGGCCAATGTAAATGCCTCAGTTGCAGTCACGGAGCTGGCCGGCGCTTGGGTCGATGATGATTACATTTTTCTTTCTGGCTGTTCTTTTTGTCTTTTACGCTATCGACTTGTCTATCTGGCCAACCATTCTGCTTACCTGCTACCTACTCTGCGCTGTTCCTTTTTTTTATTCCTAGCTGTTTTTTGTTTTTGTTTTTTGCCGAACTTGTCCGGATCTAGCATACACCTACCTACATCGTCTATACTTCTCATATTGCAACGCTCGTCTTTGTTCCCTCTTACTAACCAATGACGCGCCGCGCTTAGGATTTGGAAGGACAAGTATAATCCTACGAACTCCAAGAACTCCAAGAAATAAGCTGCATCCCGCGCGAGATCGGGGTTGCTTGCTTATAGGGTAAGAGAGTATATTGGGATAGGTGCAAAAAAAGATGGCCATTTGTCAATTGAGGGCTTGGTTTGGGTCATGCGGTGCTCCGGCCTTTCTAGGTACTTTACTTCGATTATTACGGCATCTTAGGTAGCACAGCGCAATTGATACGGGGTCTTTGACTACCTATGCACAGCTTGTAGCACCGGTGTGTGTATGTGATATATTTCTTGGTATGTTGGAAAAAAGGCAGGGCAGATTCCTTTTTGTACTTTGCAGATTTTGAGGGTTGACCGATGGAGTGAATAGCGGGTATGGGGTGGCGGGATGGGGGGAGCACGAAAGTTGGACTTTTCGGGCTGGTTGCTTTTTTTTCTTTTTTCTTATTCGTGGGGTTTATGTCGGAGGAGGGTCAGTGAGGTTGTAGTAGCGAGTAGATACCTAGATATGCTTCTGTACATCATCTCTGCATATGTATGCATCGACGATTGTGGGGGAATGCTGCATGTTTCTAAGGTAAGGTTGTTTTCCCTCTCATTCATTCACTCACTTAACTCGATTCCCTTCGTCGGACTTTGGCTCTGGGGGGCGTGTTTTTGGGGATCGGGAAAGGGGGGGTGGGTAAGCGGGAGGATAGGTTGGATACTAGGTTGGATAGATAGAATGGTTAGAGGAGATAGGTGGCTTGCTCACGCACGCCGTAGATCCCGTTGAGTATGGGACGCCGAGTGGATTGTCGGATTCCCTTGGCTTACGGCTTTTACCTGGCTATTCGATGCGACGGATGTGCACTTTGGGGTATCTCGGCAGCGCGCCTCTCGCTTGTTTCGCCGTGCGCGGATTTGTCAATGCTAGGGAGTAGGTATTGAAGGCAGCAGGGTGATGATGAATTGGTTCAATTGGGGTGCTTGGTTGGTTGGTCGCTGGCGCTGCTTTCTCTCGGCGGTCTTGGGCGAGGCAGATTCCTTTTATTGCTATGGCTATGATTTGGGATCGACTGGATACTGTTGTCTCGTGCCATATGTCCATCCCGTCCTATCCCTCCATACATCGACTTAGCTTCGCTTCCCCGTGTGGAGAATACATGCGGCTGACTGAGCCTGCTTCTGTTTCATATATCTTTAATATACCGGATGGACCGGTAAGGAGTTGAGTTTTTGCACTTTGACCCTGTAGGTTAGGGACCTCGGGAGACATGTGCTATTGTTTTTACTTGCGTAGATTACGACGGCTTAGATTAGGTCTAGGCTTAGAATATAGCAGTTGCATCGTTATGAACATAGGTAAGCTGCTAGGTAGTTTAGATGTTTTATTTCCTATGTCGTGCATGAAATACAGTCAGCTCAGCATCAGCATTGGATACGATACAATACATATGTTCTCATGGAGAATGTCGACGATCAACCATCCGATGTCATCCGTTCCTTCGCCTAGCGATGTTACCTACTTCGCTCTACTACTCCTTGCCTCAAGCATTGTCTCCTAATCTGTATAACCCGAAGACCCCCAGTCCGTATCTACGACGGGTTGGTGTAACGCGCCGCGAATAACGGTTTCTCTTTACGATAGGATGGAGATAGAAGAGGCAGAGATGAAGAATGAAGAATGAAGAAAGCCTTACATACGTCGTCGCTTTCTTACGTCTCATCGCGCGCAGCGATCAGCAACGCTCCCTGACTTGTGGCGCCGGGGCAGACGCCGCACGTCCCGGATGGGCGTAAGCCGTGTAAGCGTGGTGTATACGAAGGAGAAATAGAAACAGTAGAAACATGATGCTGCGAAACCATGCGCATCCTTTTTTTCTCCGCCGGTGTCTGCCATTGTCCTACCTTCGCTCTCGGATATCTCGATCAATCTTCTTCCTCTTCCGCCATCGCCCCGTGTTATATTCGTGCGTAGACGTCCTGTTTTCCTAGCACCACTCCTCCACTGCTGTCGTCTTATCGTCAGGGTTGTCGGCCTCTCTCTCGTATGTATGGTGCGAAATGTGTGTTTCTGTAAGACGTGTTCGGTGCGCTGTGAGTGGGCGCGCGAAACTTACCTTACCTAGGGGACGTCTGGCAAGGCGAATAAGGCAAATAAGGTCTGTGGCGATTTGGCGATCCCGTAGAACGCCGGTGCTGCGTGATGCGCCGTTGTGTATAACGTACCTAAATACTACATCGCACGTGGGCGACGTAGTATATCTAGACCCTTGTGGGATCATATGCTTGATCAACCCCTATATGACGAAAAGGAGTCATAGGAAGTAGGTAAAGGGATGCCAATCGTAGAAAAGTCGATACAACACATACACGGACCGGGCAATGAATGTGGTGATACATTTTTTTTGTTTAATCTTTGCGTCGTTGCCCCCCAGTGGATCTGGGTAATATGTGAGATGATATATGCTTAGATGGTATAGCTACAAATCACACCTGGGCGGGCGCCGTTTAGCCCCTGTATCACCTTAACCATCTCCCCAGACGTGCCACGAAAAGTAAACTCCGAGCCCGTAAATCAGCTTTGGGTATTGTATCATGACTTGCCATTCCATCTCATAGCGAATGAATCTCAACATTCTTCAAAACCGCACTCTACTCGAGACAACCCACAAGCCACCATCGTATCACATCCATAGAACTTAGGCCAGGTCCGTGACACCATCCTCTCCTCCTGCTTGAAACCACGCCTTCCCCATTCCCCGTGGGGAAAGAAAAGCAGAAACAGAAGGACATGCACATTAAAAAAGAAGGGAATTAAAAGTGCCGAGTGTGCGACAAACCGCCCAGAGGAAACCTGACACGTACCACGCGAATGTGGGCGATGGCATGACGCCCGCCGAAACGGAAACTTAAGGGACGCACGCACGTACGCAGCTGCGCAGGACGGGAAGCAAGCAGCAGAGGCAAAGGCAGCTACCCGCGCACGCAACTTAGCTCCCTCGCAGCAGTGGCAGCAGCAGTAGCAGCACCCCCGGCGCTGGCTCCGGGGCGTGCCGGGTTCCCGGCTGCCTGGTCGTTGGTTTGTGGAGGGCGTTGGACGAGGTGGTTTGGTTTAACGGTTTGGGGATGGGTGAAGTTGCCTAGATAGATACCTAGTAGACAGATAGATAGATGGTAGGTTATAGGTTATGGTGGTATGTAACGGCGATGGTGCATTGGTGATTTTGAAGACATACAGGTGCTTGTGTTTCTTAGTCACTGTTGCTTGGGTTGGGGGTCTAGACCTTTTGGCATAGCGATGATGATGCAACGCTTTTTGTGCCTTTCCGTTTACGTGCTTAAGATAGATACCTACTTTAGCATAGAGTTGGTAACTATGCCTGCTCTACTAGGTATGTTTACATAATATAGCTATATCGTCATCGTGAGGTTTGCGATGATCGATGGAGGTTAGTTACCTAGGGAGTCGTGGTTACCTACCAAGGCAGAGCAGGCAGACCTAAAAGCTAAGGTCCTACCTATACCGGTAGTAGATGCGCAGATGCGAACATCCGTATTCCGATCTCACTTGTGATCTTAAATACATACGTTCATACCTACCGTACCAACCTTCGAGGTCAGTCTGGCCAGGCTTTGGCTTGGTTAGGTAAGGTACTTTGCGCTACTGTAGGGAGAAGCTTGTGTGTGCATATCTACCCTAGGTAGGTATACGGACGGGATTCTGAATGGACGGATTGGGGAAAGAGATGGGGGAATGGGAATGGGGAAGATGCCAGCTGTCAACCACGAGATCAACCAACCCCTCGTAATCTACCACCCCTTTCTGCTCGACCGGACCGTAAACCTGTCTCGCGTGAACACCACCCACCCAAACTGCATGCTTCCCCCGGAGTCCCGTGTTTGAGACAGCATGTGGGCGCGTCGGTGCTGTTAGTAGTAGATGATGATCATGATGAAGGGGGTGAGGTCATGCCTGAGCTTGCTAATCTGATCTTGTTCTTTTCGGGGATATTTTTATCTATTTATCTCTTTTTTCATCTAGATTTGGATATCTTAAAAAGAAGTGAGACATGGGAGACATGGGATACACGACATACAGACGAACACACGAACGCTTTGTCATACCTGACTACTAGTCCGTATTGTTACCCATCCACCGTTACCTCTTGTCTTGGAATATTCATATAATATGCGCCGTGACGGCCACTTTCACAGGCCTCGAACCATATATCAGCCATAGATATACCAACTATGACTAATAGGTAGGTAGGTAGTCTCATAAGACATTGAATATTCGGGAATACGTGGAAAACTCGATGCGCGTATTCTCTCGAAGACTCAAAAAAATAAAGAGCGTAATCCGTAACGTCCAAAGCAGTCGAAGAAAAAGAATAGGAACGCGCAAGCAATAGCCCATGTGAGCTCAGCTGCATAGAAAATGTCTTGGCGGAGAAGAAGCTTACAGGATCATTCTTCCAATAAGCGCGCAAAGTCGGCTTTTTTCTTTTTTTTCTTTCTTTCTTCCTTTCTTTAGGTATTATTATTAGTTCGATTGAGGGGAGAAGGGGGGGTAGGGAATGGATAGTATGGATACTAGATATATCCCGGACATCTCATTGGCTCATACCCACCTACGGTCTACCGTAAAGGTAAGAAAAAGTCAGCGAATCGGGATCGGGCATTGTTGAGGGTGCGACTTCTATTACTATTTCTCTGTCATGCTACTGGTGCACGCCGGGTCGGGGCGCAGCGAACTACTCCAAGAAAACAAATTAATTAGCCTACATGATGTATGTAGGTACTTGGATGTACGCTGTATATCTACCGTGGGCGGCATAGGGAGGGATAGGACCCGTATGTACCTGTAACATACCTACCTAGGTACTCTGTATGTGGTATTAGATAAGAATGACACTAGGTAGTAGCTAGTCAAAAAGGAAGGGACAGTAGAGGTACGCATACTGTACAAAGATTCGCAGGGTGCAATTAACCGTTAATTCATCATCAATTGATGGTTTGCAAGATCAAACGTTTGAAAAAAAAGAAACCGTCGACTGCGCGTTTTTTTATTTAAACGTTTATATTTTATATTAGTGTTTACTTCCTTTCGAAACGTTTGGAAATTTTAAACATTTAATAAATCTTCAAGCGTTAGATATGAAGCCTTCGATGTACTTAGACGGGAAGCTACAGGAGCTAGCGGATAAGTGTTTCACTTTGGAACCAACAACCAAACGGGCCAGATCAGGTTGAATCATCTAGCCTTCTACGAGGCCTCCTACGTATGTAGGAGGCTATCTACGATTTCTACGATTTCTACAATTGCAGGATTACCTACCTACCTACCTACCTGCAAGAGCCGCAGTTGAGTTGAGCCTCAAGTCACTGGCAAATCGGATAGGCTGGAGATCCTGGAGGCGATCCTGGTGTATATGGGGTGGGTAGACTTCTTCAAAGACTTGGAGGTTTTGAAGATGAAGAAGAAGAAGAAGGATTGAAGGTAGGTGGGTGGGATCAAGGTCTTATATAGACTTAAGGTAGGTGGATTAGATCAAAACAACAAGATCAAAGTACTGAAAGGGTTACACACACCAGATCAGGGACTTCGAATAGTTCGAGCTATCGCCAAACATTTATTTGAAAGAAACGTTGAACTTTTTTCCAACGTTTGAAAATATATAACGTTTAAATGCGAGTAATCGTTTAATTTTATAAATGTTTTAATAATTAAATGTTTATGAAATCAAACCATATATTGATGGTTTTAAAAAACACTATGCGTTAATTAAGATGGGCTAGTTTAGCGAAGTAGTATAACTGGTTTAGGAAAGTGGAAGCACCCCATCTGATCTCACATTTCTAACCTAATGTATCCGTATCGTGCATATGCTCCTTCGGCATAAGTCGACTCACAATCTACTCGCTACAAAATACATACAATGCTACAGACTACAGTGCTTAGGCGACGGTCGTTTATTTGATTGGAATTTATTTTCATTTACTTGTAACTAGGCTAAGGGCGAGTAGCGAGTAACGAGAAGCGAGGACAGAAGAAAGAGAACGAGAAGAGAAGAGGCGCATCATCCACTAAAGTCGAGATCATAAGACAAGGAGAAGAAGAGCGAGAGTAAATAGTTGGGTCTTTTTTGGGGGATCATTGTAGTTTTCATATTTGTTTGGTTTTTGCTTTGCTTTGCTTGCTTTGCTGGGTTTTTCATGTTCGTCTTAGACGTTTCGCTAATAAAACTGACTGATGAGCTGAACTGAGCTGAACTAATAAGACGAACAAAACAACCGCAATGGGTGATGATGATGGGTTGGCCTCTAAATGTGCTTTGCCCTCTCTTCTCTCTCTTGCCTTGCTTGCTGTTCCCAATAATAAAGTAGTAATAGTAGTAGTAGTAGTGTCCCTTTTCAGCTACTTGGGTTAAAAGCTGCCTGTCTCTTGACTGCCCTTCCTGTGTGCTGTTCGTCCGTGACATGTCTTCGTCATTCTCGTATGATGATGGATGATTCTCACTCCAACCAATAAACCAAACCGCCCTCGCCCCAGGCCTAAATAATCGCTGCCGCTTGAATCGAAACGAGGGGAAAACAATGTAAGAAAGGGTGAGTAAACAGTCCCACGACTTCGATCGCTCTCGTAAGCCTACTAAGTCTCAACCCTGTCGGGGAGTTCCAAGTAGGGCAAACTACAAATCAACCCTATTATGTCGTGAGACGTTATCCCGATCCGATTTCCCCCCAAGAGACGAGTAAGCCGGCTATGAAACCCCGCCCACCTTCGTGAGAGCCTACCGACTTGGCGGAGACATGTCGACGAAGATTGGGACGGCGGTAACATGAATAGAAGTGTGTAAGAAAGGAGGAAAGAAGAAGTAGAAAAAAGATAATAACCAAAGAAAATAAAAAATCAATCAGCTGTCCCCCGATAAAAAAGAGAAAAGGCCTCCATCGCAGATGCCGCACTGGCTCTGCCCCAAGTTCCCAATGATCCCATTTGAACGTTGTACAATGAAAAATGTGTAGCCTCGACGAATCCCCAGGGCTTACAGCATGCCAATTTCCACCCTCCCCCCCCCTTGTTCCGGGCCACCGCCCACCCCCCCTTCCCCTTTCCCACCCCCATCCCAATGACCGACCCATTTTCGCCATGCAAAAATAACGTTAAGTGGTGCCGATGAACAAAATATCGGGCTTGTTTTTTTCTTGGAAGAATAAACAACAAGAGCAATTTCCATACTCGTGGTGAGTGAAGGAAGAGTCGTTTGATTGTTGATTTTTCCAAGAAATAAATGGGACAGACGAAGGTTAAGATTAAAAAATCAGATCGGAAAAAATGACGATGAATGCTGGCTTCGCTTGCTAAAGTGTCGACAAATAAATGATTGCGCGGATAGATAGATGATGGGAGAGAGACAAAATAGATGATGACGGATGATGATAATAGAAAATAGTCATAGTTCGTTTCGGTATGCGTGAGCATCGTCGGATCTGTTGATTTTGGGTTTCGTGCGCGCGAGAGCACCAAGTCGTAAAAGACGAAAAAAGTGTAGTTGTAGTGTATGAACAAAAAGTAGTAGTAGTAGTCGTAGGGTTGGTTGATACGCCGCGTAGTGAGGCATAAAAAACCGATGAACGAATAAAAATGTAAAAATACCAACAAGAGAAAAATAGATACGGATTGGGGGGAACCAAAAAAATGAATATAGGAATGAAGTTGTGTGTTGCTGTCGCTGTCGTTCTTGTTGTTGTTCGGTCTCTCGTGTGATTCATAAACGTGTGCCAGTTGTGGAAAGTGATTTCGTCACCAACTGCATGAAATTTTCTTGTTGTTGTGATGTCGCGTCTCGTTCTTTTTTCGTCGTGGGTCTTCGTAAAATTCGTCATGAGTTGGCATCGCCGCCGCCGCCTGCTGTTTGACCGGCGCTATTGCACTCGGCCACCATCTTGGCGAAGTTGCGGACGACGTCGCCGGGTATCTGGTCCCAGAGCAAGGACCGTGTGTACACCTCTGCCGCGCCTTGTTGCTTCTCTGTGCCGCCGCTGCGCATGTTGCTTAGCGCCTCGGCAAGGTTGCGACGTCCTTGGCTCGTCGACCGCTGCGGGGGCGGCGAGCGTAGGAAGTCTTGCGACGTCACGCCGTTGTATTGCGCCGGCGTCAGCGAGAAGATCTGCTCGTTCGTCTGCTCTTGCGTCGGCTGCGTCAGCGAGTCTGCTAGGTCGCCGAGCATCGAAGGCGCAACGCCCTCCATGTTTCCGCTGGCCATCGGCACTGACGCGCTAGACGTCCAGTCAGCGGCGCCAGAGGGTTGAGGGCCTGCGGGTACGATGGCGTTCTCGGCGCCGTTGGGGAGGCCGGCATCCTTGAAGATGTTGTTGAGAAGGGTGGCTGAGGCCTCGCGCACGTCTTCGGAAACGCGCGGGATGGTTGGCGTCGACCTGTTGGAGAGGACGAAGGCGCCGACGAGGAAGAGCATGAACAACAGGCCGCCTTGGGTGCTGGACTTCTCGACGTCGGAAGGTAGCGACACCTCGGGCTTCTTCTGGGATACGATCTGCAGCTCCTGCTTGACGTCGGTCTCCATGGGGAACTCGTTCATGAATCCCATGCCGTCCCAGGATGTGTCCATGGTCAGGCTGTCCATGTCGTTGAAGCCGTTGCCGTAGCCAGTGTTGCTGGGCATGGCGGCGTGCTCGAGCCTCTGGACGTGGTCGGTGAGGACGCTGATCTTCTTGCGCAGGTCGCCGGTCTCGATCGTGTGATTCCGGATCGACTCTTCCTTCTCCAAGGTCAAGTTCTCGACGTGCGCCACCAGGTACTCCCTCTCGCGTCTTTCTTGCTCCAGCTTCATGTGAAGCTCGTTCATCTCCTCTTCCATCGAGCTGATGACGGTCGTGAAGTGCTTCTTCTCGTCCTCCAGCCTCTCCGTGTGCATCTTTTTCCTCTGCCGGGAGTCGAGCGCCGCTTGTCGGTTGCGCAGCAACCGCTTCTGCTGCTTCAGCTCCTTGATCTCCTGCTCGTCCGTCGTCGACGCGATGAGCTGATCTATGTTGCCGAGGTTGCGCTCCGCCGGTATGTCGAATCGCGCGTTCTTCTTACGGATGCCGTCGCCGCGCCGAAGCTCGTTATGCGATCTGATCGTCGGCGTATCCGGCCGCATGCGCTTGGCGAGAGACTGGTTTTTTAAGTCCTGACCCATCCAGTCCTTGTCTGATGAGGCTTGGATGGACGAGTTGTTGGGGCCGACGGTGGAGAAGAGAGGTACTTGGTGTCCGGGGTTGCTGAAGGGGGTTTGCATCTGAAGAGGTCGTTGGAAGATAGACTGGTTGTTGTCGAACGCAGTCTCGAGGCCGTCATACTGTAGCGGTGTGCAGGTTCCAGAGGTCTGTCCCATCCATTGCTGGTTTTGCGAGCCGTATGCGGCCTGCGGGTCAGCTCTCGTGAACGGGTTGTTGTTCTGGGGCTCTAGGAAGGGGTTATTAGAAGGCACCGACTGCATGTCGACGGATTGCCAATCCCCCACTTCCGTCTTGGGCGAGAATATCGATCCCGGCACGGCGAACGAATCTCTTCGGCTCCCGGCCATGGGCGGCGACAACTCTAACCCCGAGTCCATCCCACTGCTGTCAAGTATGTTGTCGTCGAGGATCTGGTCCTCTTCCTCAAAGTACTTCTGTGCATGGTTGGTGTCGACCGATAGGTGATTCGGCCGGTAGAAGGCCTGCATCTGAAATGTTGAGACCATTGCTGGTCTTGTGTGTGTGGTGTGGAGGGTAAAAGTGTGTATGAAAATGTCTTGGGAGAAGAGAAATGAGAGTCAGGAGCTCTGCAGGTTGTGTACAATATAGTCGAAAGAAGTCCGTCTTGCTCTGCAGGGTTGATTCTTGTTAGTGCATCGAGCGGTGAATAATTATAGAATACGACTAGTGCCGGGTAGTTGGTCGTTGGTATTAAGCGGTATAAGCCTCTTTTTTTTTCTTGCTTTTTCTCTCCTCTTGTTCCGTTATGTAAAATCGAGTCCTAACTCGGAATTATAGCCAAGTTTTGAGACGATGATTAAAGAACAATGTTGTGTTATGAGTGTGTATATGAAGAGGATATGCGTTTGTGTGTGTATGTATGCGGGAAGGATGTATGTGTAAGTGCTAATGGAGAGACAATGGGGAGGGGAATGTTGCAGTCATGTATGTACGGGAAGCCGATAAGAGGTTGGTCGGATTTGGAGGTGTAATGGTAAGATGGTAGTAGGTAGTAGTAGTAGTATTGGCGGCGTGTGTGGCGGCGGGGAGACTTGCAGGGTGGGATGGGAAGAGGAGAGAGCCGGCAATCTTTTTTTTCTTTTTTCTTTTTTTCTCTTTCTTTTTTTTCTTCCTTTTCTCTTTTCTAAAGAAATTGAAAAAAAAAAAGAATTATATGAAAATAGAAAAGGTGAAGGAGAATGTGTGTGTTTTACTACACAATGAAACAATCTTTCTTTACTTACAACTTCTTCCAGCTATATGAGATAATTCGGAAATAGTAGGTAGTAATAGTATAAAGTATAATGTATGTTCGCGGTCTGGATCCGTCTTACAAAGATGTGTTTATGTAAAACAGAAGGGTCGTAGAGAAAGAAGGGATGAGATGTGGTTGTAATAGATGTCGCTGGTTATCGCGTGATTAAACGATCTCAACAGCAATCCAGATGTTTTTCTTATAAGTTATTCCTTATGGTCGGGGGGGCGATATTGATGGGGGGTGGAGGGATGGCAGTCGTACTTAAAGAAAGAGATGTCAGGTTTCTTGACTCCTATGGAAATCTGTGTGGGTTCTTGTGGGCTAAGGAGACCGGGGGGTTCACAGAAATACTGTCATTCAGAGCGCGGTGGGGAAAAGGAAGAGCCCATGAGACTTAGTACTTACCAACTGACGAACGGCATCTTTTCTATGCTTGGGTTCGCTCGTGGAATGGTGTGGGAGGGACGTGGGTATGGTCCCTGTAGGTACGGTACGGGGGTGTGTGGCAGCGAGATGGAAGTTGTTCCGGTTCACTGGTGATCCTCAGCCAAGGAAGAGCTAATCGCCCATCGTCCATCCATCGGTCCACCGTTTTTTTCCCTTTCGCACCGTTTCTTTTTTTTCTCTTGTCTTTTTGTATTTTTGTATGTATTTTTCTCTTTTTTTTGCCCTCTTCTTCCTATCTTCTCCCCGAATAGTCTTGTGCGACGGATAAACTTGGCCCTCTAAGACGACACGGCGAGAGAGAAGATAGATAGCCTAGCTATAACGGTTGGAGTGGATTCTCTTGCGTGCTAGGTACGCGGGAAGCTTACAAGTCCCTTGACTAAGGAGATAGTACGATAGTATAGCTTGTTCTTCCAGCCACTGGGATACGTGCCACCAAACTTGCAGCTACTATGTATGGGATGTATGGGCTCTTGTTACGGTAGGGCAGCGGATCATTGTAATGTTCTGTGTGTGTATGTAGGTGTATGTATGTAGGTGTATGTAGGTATGTACCTACTATGGTGTCTGTCTGTCTGTCTGTATGTCTGTAGGTAGGTATTTGTGTACATACTCTGCGTAGAGGTATGATCTGTAGAACGGTAGAAATCTGTATTCGTATGTAGAACGACGCCCGCATGGACCCCATCCGCACTCCCACTTCCCCCGACTGGACAAGCTCGGAGCAAATAGAGTGGTGAAAGATCTTCCCTATGCGGACGGGATGGAGTAGATCGACGGAGAAGCTACCTTGGTACTAAACCAAAACGGAGGATTATTGATGCTTGGAAAGGGAAAACGGTGTTTACGAAAGAGCTAAAGGCTTATAGGTCAAAATTGTTAGCCCTGCCGAGGTTGGGCATCGACGGCCTTGGGTTCAGTCGGTTCAATTGCTACCTAAAGCCCTGAACCATGCACCCAGAACGCCCACGAGCACCCATCTAATGTCCACTAACAGCCTCTGGATGGCTTCTTGGGCATCCTATTGCTCAGCAGAGGACGTGGTGGGGTGATGAAAGATCGTTTTTGCTAGGCACTCTCGCTCTTACGAGTCCACCGGATCGGTCGATACAATAGACAGACTAGTTAGTTTCTTGCTTTCAATGGCGACGGTCGCTTCCCGAGCCGTACATAGACAAGACTGTCTCTGGAGTACTAGGTAGTTTAGCTTAACCCAAGAAATTGTTAAGTGGTCGAGGTGATGGGCGCTGTTCGATGACGAATATCCGTCTAGCTATAATTCGAGACGCACGGGAGGAGCTGCGCCATACAAAAACGCGATGGGCTTCCCCGAGATCCTACTGGAGACACTCGAGACCCAGGATGTTCAAAGATAACTCACACGGATACTCAGATACTCAGTACTCAGATACCCAAGATACCCTGATACCCTTGACATCCTGACATCCTGATACCCTGATACCCTGATACTCTGATACTCAGACACTCAGACGCTCAAGATACCCAGATCAGATATTGATGCCCTCTTTGCTACGACCGGTGTCACCTGACCATGACCAACCAGGACTGCTGCTAACCTGATAACCATGCTGTTGTTTGTACTGAAGGCGTATAGTATACCGCGCCTGAGCTCTTTTAAGACATAAAAACATAAAAAAAAGATTGCAGCCTGAACAGCAGCGACTTGTGCATCCGCGGCTCTTACAGCCATGACATGGCCGCCTGTTACGTCTCGATGTGAAAGCAAACACCGACTACAGCATATCCCTAGAACCGCGGAGAAGCGATGCGGCGTCCGTCTCCATCATGTCCCGGGTCGAGAGGTTTGACATTTGAATATTTGACATTTGACAATGACAGTGACAAGTAGATCACGAGGTAGTTACGACAGCGGCGACCGGAATTGATGATGATTGCATCGGCGCGGCCGTCCAAAGATTACTTGCTACAGCATACAACCCTTTCCCCTCCATACGGTACCATGTCATTCCACGTTCAGATCTCGGAACGGGACGACGGGTGTACGATACCCAAGTGTCAGGTTAAAGCGAAACCGGGAGCCTGGGGTCGATCTTTTCCTTGGTCCATGCTTTGGGCGCGACTCTTTTTTTGCTACGAAACCTTGGAACCTTGGAACCCTGGAAGCCTTGGAACTTGTCGGCATCTCGTCGGTTACTTTGTATGGAGATTATAGGTAGGGATTTGGGGATTGGAGATTGGCAGATTGGCAGATTGACAGATTCAACCGATTTTTGGAATATCCTCTTTCCCGTTCGGCGTCGCCTATATGAAATCCTTCAACCCTTTTTCCCCTTCTCACCCTTTTTTCGCAATTCATATGACTCAGTCTGATAAAAGGATTTCAATTCTAGTTTGATATATGTGGATGGTTGGTTCAATCGCGAAGCCTTCTTGCGGTGAAGACGATCTTTTGTCAAATATCGTTAAAAATAGTCAAGGCTCAGAGAATAATAAGGGCTAAGTTATGGAAGATTGAGCACAGACGATGGGTCCAACTCCTCGATTTCCACGTAACGGGTTTGACGCGACGGGTCCCCTTCCCTGCTGACAGGCGGGTCTTCCGGGACTAGGGTCTGACGGTTTAATGGTCTAATGGGCGCTATTGACGATTTCGGGAGGGGAGGATGGATCGCTGTTGTTCAAGAGAGGAAAGAAAAATAATAATAATATACAATTGCACTTTTGGGGAAAGAATTGTCTGCATATCTTGGTCATCGAAGTTGGTATTGACTCGTGCGTCGTTGACTCTCTCGGTCTTTGGGCAAGACGACGCGAATGCACCAACATCCATTAACCATTAATCCGAGAAACGTACTCAGCCACCCCGTATTAAGTCGAAGGGATGGAAATGGGGGCCAACAAGAAAATTTCCGGTTCGAACGATGGCGCGCAGCTGTCGATCCCGACGACGCTTAGTTAATGAACGCCTCATGGAGGATCCGTTCGAGGCTTTACTAGGGGGAAAAATGGCATCACGGGGACGGTTAATCGGATGAAAGCCAAGGACTTCTGTTTATAAGTAGATGTCCGAAAGGAAATAGGTTGTAAACATTGAATATCCTCTAATCACTAATCGCAGCCCTGTCAGCACTTAGGACCAGTAACCAGTATTTTTTCCATTTTTCCCCGAGCCACCGCGACCATAGTTTGAATGATCATGGGCTCTAGACTGGATGTTCGCAGGTGTGAGCAGCCAACCGGAGAAATAGCGAAAGAAAGTTGTCATCGGCGACAGTAGGTAATCCGGTTGACGCCTGAACGATACGAATAGAATCTTGGTGATCAGCTCTTAATTCGTTTCAATCCGAGGCAAGGAGCTCGAGGGAATGCTTTAACCGCACGTGCTATTCAATTGCTACTGCTACTGTTCCTAATGTTCGTTCGCCTCGCCTGAGTGATTGGCTGTGAGTTATGCATCCTCTTGCGGGTCGGCTGAAAAAGAAGCCCATGAACCAGGCCACGCTTGTCGCGGCGCGTGTTTTCTGCTTGTCTGCCTGTCTACTTCCCCTACCCGCGATATACGCAACGTCGAGTATCGAGTATCGAGTATCAATGTACAATAAACCGGGTTGAGCATGAATGAATTGGACGATTCTAGATCAAAACAAGCAGTAGCAGCAGTAGTAGTAGCAGGCGGGTAGCTATGTACTGTAGCTTTGGGCGTTACGTCCAACGCCCTGCTCCATGACGCAGACGCACCAGCGAGCTCACCACCCTTCAGTGGGTGCGACGCGGTGTGGACGAAACAGGTCGTCCCTGTTGCAGCAAGGAGCTCAACCAATCGTGCGACCTACACCGACTATGGCCGCGGCCAGCATGGTTCCTTATTCCGAGATACCGACCACACACATCCTGAATACTGCACCTGAACTGCACAAAAAAAAGAACCGAAGAAAAAAAAAACCTTGAGCACTTGCCCGGATTGGAACAGCTCCTCGTTAGGCACGAACTGCACACATGCAGCACCGTGACACCTAGCGGGCCGGCTTTTATGCGGCCACTCGCACATAAGATTGATCACATCCCCCTTCTGGTACGATCTGATGGTGATGAGAGGACGGATTCGGGGCTGATGGAGAACACTAAACTTCAACAGCTCTTCTCTGGCTCGTCTGAGCCTGCCGAGTGCAAGACATGTGCGCCAGCTCGGGACTCCCAAGGCCGAAAAGGGATAGTTCGTAATCGGCGGTGAGTGGCATTTTTTTCTTTGCCGACCAACCAGCTTCCGGATTTCGATCCTGGTATGGAGTACTACGACTGATAGTCAAATACGAAACCTTCGTTTCTGCCCAAAGGGATAGGAAATCAGGGCGAGATGGAGAATTCGTCATGAAAATGTCGATTTTTTAGATGATCCCTAGGCTTGCCTGCCCTGGCGTACCTATCCAAGGAGCAGCTTGCTCGATGCAATTGCATTTGCATTTTGTTGATGTGGACGGCTTCGGACGAAGCAAATGGTCTTAATGCTTCTACCTATCGGCCTACTTCGAGCCTACTTCGAGTGCCTGTTTCTCAGATCTAAACTTTCATCGGACACCTGCAGCTTCAATGGCAGCTAAGCTGTTAAGGTACCGTCTGGCTCCACCGGCCACATGCGACATTACGTTCGAACCACCAGGAACCCCGATACTTGCTTGTAACTTCTTGTAACATGCCTAAATCGGGGATTGGGGGAGTGAGTCATATCTAAATCTGCTGTCACACAATGGGAAAAAGCGATATCGAAGTTTTTTTTTTCTTCTTCGTCTGCCTTCGTCGTCTTTGTTGCAATTGTCAATTCCGTGTCTGCCAAGCCGAATCTGAGATTCGTATTTTTCCCACTAAGTTAAATTCAGGGTTAGGCGTCAGCCATTATGGCGGTGTAGCCCCGATAGTCCGAGAAAAACCATGTACTTAGGTGCGGCTTGTCTTCAGAACAGGCAAGTTCTTAAAAGGATAATATACTCGACATGTTGGTTGAATCCTTCCTGGCATTTTCGGCCACTCATCTCGTCGGAACGTGAGCATTCTGAAACGTATTTCTCGCCCAACGTGAACACCTGAAATAGTGCTTTCCCCACTTTCGCGTTACGTAGGGCAAGATGGAAGTTTGAGGCTGCGCGTCGAAGCATATTCCAAATCGAACGATGCGCAGCAGATTGTCATTCCGTACCTTGCGTTGGTGTACCTAAGTAATATGGCCGTGGTAGCACGGAGTCGCGTGAAGCCGTTGAGGGCCCTAAAAAAAGAACCCAACGGTACAGAGTACATACTTCGAGAATTCGACCTTAAAAAACAGGGCTCGGCGACGGTGGCGACGCAGCCAGTCGGAGCGGTGAGGGTGGCTTCGTAACCAGACGATCTCGTTCTTTTCCCTTTCGGCATCGACCCCGAAGGACTATCTGACTATCCATCGAATCCATTGAAAAAGATGGCGTAATCAATATCGGGTCCGATAGCTATAGTGTGTAGACTTAACAGTGTTGATTATGAAGCCTTCTGCCAAGAATCTCAAGCTATCCTGATGGTTATCCTGACGTGGTCCCCATAGCTCTAGGCTATACGAAACGTCTGACCGGCGATCACTGGAAGTCCCAGAGCTTGGCTAGAAGGCTGTCCTCCGTCCCCGAGGCTGGATCCTGTGGGAGGAATACTCTCTTTGGTATCATGAACTCCACAACAGGAGCCTTTTTTACTTGCTTGGAAAGTTCCGCATCGAGTAACTAGAGATTCGTAAGCGAAAAGGGAACTGATGGGCGAGCCGGCGGCATGATTAACTTACGCTACTGTACGAGTGGTCTAAGAAATCCTCAATATTGTATGACTGCTTAGTGAACTGCTCCGATATTATTTTCGCGATGGTCGCAACGTTCGGGTGATAGTGCGACTGTAGTTGAACCACTTCCCACAGGCAGCTATCAATGGCGCGCGTCTCCATTGGGTCTTCTTCGTCGGCGATGAACGGATCTGCCATCCCTTCATTTTCCAAGATCTCTTTCTCTTCCGGAGTCCTTGGTACGCGATGCATCATGAACGTGCAAAGCGGATGCTTCTTGAATAGATTATAAATCCAGGGTATGACTACGACGATGGCGGCAGGGGGCGCATTGAGGCACAACCTAGTGATCCGTTTGATAAAACTTGCGACAAGGACGGCGGGAAGATGCGTAGAAGACAGGAACGTGTCCAACAATCGGAAAAACCTTGACCGATGCTTTGAGTGAAGGATGTTTGCATCCAGCAGCGAGTATAATTTCCGATAGAACAACGGATAATCTAGATTTCGTTCTTGTATCAGATAGAATACTCCCGAAAGTGCCAAGAGTGAAGTTGCGCCTCCTGAGTTATACGAGTCTGTCAAGAAGTCCATCAAAAGCTCGGGTTTGGTAAACCATGGGGCTATAGATTTGGTTATGATCTGAAGCACGTTCTTCCTTTGCTCCCGATTAGGGTCTAGAGCGAACAATGCTAGCCATGCCTCTTGGGCTTGCCTCTTATGTTGATTAAGGGACTTGACGGGATCAGACTTTTTCTTAGGCGCGTCAACGTAGAACTGGCTCATATCTTCTGCAGAATCCGGGATATCTTCGAAGAAGGAGAGCAAGTCAAATGCATTATCAAACAAGTCCTCGTCGGACGATTCAGAAGAGTCAACGGACAGGATATCTCTGCAAGGACGTTAGCAAAATCATCGAGATTTCGACGGAAGCCAACCACCTACTTCAGCGTTTTAAAAGTATAGAACCGTATATCCGCATATTCAGCCAAGAACTTCTCACAAAATTCTTGTCTAATATCCTCAGAGCCGTCCCGAACAAGTGCACCTACTATTTCTCTTAAGAAAGCCTTGGGAAAGTTGGATTCGTCCTTGTCATTCGTGTACTTGCCCTCGGCTTGTAAGATGCGCATAGCTAAAGTTAGAGCAGTCGATGCGGATTCCTCTTGGTCGAAATTAGAGAGAAGAATCTTTTTATAATCTCCAAGTCTCTTCTTGAGCCATTGAATGACTACGATGTCCTTATCCGATTGTCCATCCCGTCTAGACATATTTCCCGATGCAAGTAGGCGCAGAAATACTCGACACAATGAAACCATTGCAAGCTGGATGGATTCGTCATCGCCTTCGTTGTCGCCATCATTTTGTGCGAGTTCAAGTAGTGATGTTATGTTATTGTAATTCTTCTTCGACTCTAGAATTGCATTTTCGAGTAGGAGAATCTCGGCCTGGGGGTCGGAATCATCTTCACTGCCATTATCCTCTGCCTTAGATCGTTTCTTGGATTCTACTGGGGCTTTCGATCGTTTCCTCTTCAGAGACTCCTCACCAAATTTTCCAGACATTTTCGCGAAATTGGTCGGAGTAGTGATGAAGTAGAAGTTGTAATAAGAAAAGAGAGAAAAAAAGTTTAAATTGTCAACAGCCTCGAGAAATGAACCATGCAAGGCTGACCACGTAGGTACCGTACCTAAACCTAGAAAATTGAGTTTGAGGTGGGGCACAATCGGCTAATCACGTGCATTGACAGCCAATCAAAGAAGCTTGTTGCCCGTTGAACCTAGCAGACCGGGAAAGTGCGAGTTCCGTTAAAACCTCATCGACATCAATTCCGAAGCTCCTCTTTAATATTGAAATAAAGAATTACATCTCCCCTCACCCGAAGCCGCCTTCTCTCGTTATATCCTCACAATGGCCTCCCGTTTGGCTACCCGTGCCGTCGGTAAGTTAGAACATACTACTCATGAATTCAATTGAGTGTTTAAAAGCTCATCCCTAATTGCAGGGGCCGCCCGTCTGCGACCGTCGATTGTTTCGCGAGCTCTTCCCGCAGTCACAATTTCCTCAACTACTACCCGACCTGCTTCCAACGTCCCCGAGCCTAAGGTGAAGGCGCAATCAATCATCGATGCTCTACCCGGCAACTCGCTCGTCTCCAAGACCGCCATCTTGTCCTCCGCTGCCGGTCTCTCTATCTACGCCATCAGCAACGAGTACTATGTCGTGAACGAGGAATCCGTGGTCGCCTTCTGTCTGCTCAGCGTCTGGGCCGCTCTCATCAAGTACGGTGGTCCCATGTACAAGGAGTGGGCGGAGGCTCAGAACGCGAAGATAAAGAACATCCTGAACTCCGCGCGTGCCGACCACACCCGAGCCGTTAAGAACCGCATCGAGAACGTCCAGCAGATGGGTGGCGTCGTCGACATCACCAAGTCTCTCTTCGAGGTTTCCAAGGAGACCGCCAAGCTCGAGGCTCAGGCCTACGAGCTCGAGCAGACCACCGCTCTGGCGCACGAGGCTAAGGCCGTTTTGGATTCGTGGGTGAGGTACGAGGGCCAGGTCAAGCAGCGCCAGCAAAGGGAATTGGCCGAGAGCATCATTGCCAAGGTCAAGAAGGAGCTCGAGAGCCCCAAGTCTCTTGCGCAGATTCTGCAACAGAGCGTCGCTGACGTAGAGAGTAAGTTTCGCGGTTCCGTCCATATCAATCAACTATTACATTAGAGTTATGCTAACCATTTTCTAGGAATTGTGTCTACCAAGACTCAATAGACAAGACGGTTTAGACAGATACTCCATGGCGCATGAGAAATATTTCCTTTGGGCCCTCTACCCGTGTTTATAAACACCCTGTGCATTAGTCAAAAGAAACCTATTTCCAAAATACCAGCCTTGCAATCCATTGTGATTTCAGACTTTACTGCTTTGAGAGCAACTCTTGCTATTTTATGAACTTGCATGGCGGCATGGTGATGGACATAGGGGGTGGATAGGAGAAATTAATACAACCAAGGTGTAACAACATCATTAGTGAACTTCCACTTGAGTGACTTTTGAACACAATTTTACATGTAAATCTACCTAGGTATCACGTAAGCAGTCTTATTTCATAAACTGCCGCAGTTGAAATTTACAGATTGGTTTCTGTACATCTTTCTAGATCGTTTAATATACCTACGAAGAGATTAAGGGACCTTTTCCATCCCACTTCTCTAAGAGACCAACTTTCCATTCCTTGAGCTGACGATCATTCGGAGGTAACAAGCCATTGCTGTTGCTCAGAATATCAATGACCTTTTCGATAGCATCAGTTGGCAGAGTGATATCTTGTACATCCGATATCATAGAATCTAGCAGTTTGTCTGCTTCATCCTGACTAACCATACGGTAAAATACCTTGACTGCTTTAATGGGCGATCTTATCTCCTCGGTCGAAGAGAAGGTAATATTACTATTAAAAACCCAAACGTTTAGCAGTGACTGGTGTTTTTCATCGCTTTGTGGCTTGTCCCGGGTTAGCTGCTCTTGTGATTTCATCGGCAGTATAATGGATTTAGAACAGCCCGAGCGGGCCATCGTTGCCAGGAGCATTGCACTGATGCAGTGAGAAAGACTCGGAGAGTTATTTATATCTCGTTGAATCTGCTCATTTGCATGGATTTGCCATTTGAACAAGGAGACAGATGAATCTTGGTTGTTTAGTACTCCCAGTTGACTCTTACAATATTTGCAGAAAACTGGTAAACTTTCGACTTGTGAATGATGCGATTGTCCATTCTTAGCCAATTCAACTTGATTTTCAGGTCCCTTGTGTAACTCTAATGGAGATGGGCCTTTTATTATCTATAGAAATTTGCATTAGCAAAACTTCTAAGACAACAGACCCGGGAAATTCCTTCAAACCAGAGGACCGGCGACTACAAGAAATGTACCTCTGGATAATCCCAAAATTTCCACGTCCAAGGAAACTCTTATTGAAAAACAGAGGAATATTCCAGCACGCAAATGTCGATCCCATAGCTTAAGCTTAGGGTCCAACGCCTACGTACTGGAATAGAAGATGATATCAGTCTAGGGTAAGAGTATCGGTGACCATACCACTGAAAGCTAAAAAGCAGGTTTGGCCACCTTCTATATACCCATTGGAAGAGGTATTGAGTAATGCACTTACATTAGATGCAGAAAGATCCGTCTCCGATAGCAAGAATGAAGTGAGATCCACAAACCCGACACCGGGTTGAGCTGAGATTCTAGAACTCGCACCATACCCTTTTGAAGTGAGGCCATCGTTGTCGTGTTCATGTCCGTGTCCATGGTCGTGAGGTTTATGGCAGTGCCAGAATTCCATCATTTCGGCCCAATTCTCACTTGGGAGGTCTTTCCATACTTTTATGGTACCAGATTCGACAATTGGAGCACGACATGTTCTGCATGTAACAGATGACTCAGGTTGGAGATCATTCGCAGACCATGGAACGGTCTGGTCCTCTAACGCAGATACGGCATAGTGTCCTGGGGTAGTTGCTAGAGGTAACCTCCAGGGAAGGTATCTCGATCCTAACTTCTGTTGTGGCAGTATTTGCTCTCGGGGCGGGCTGTATACATTGAGTTTTCCTGGAAGACGGACAGATGTCTCTATATCATCGTGGTGAATTGTGAACACTAAGCTATCAGATGAGATAATAGCACTAGTTGACTCCCGACTTGGTGTAGGCAATAGGCATACAACGGAGACTTGGCGTATATTGGCTAGAAGTTCGGCGTAGATTAAGATTGGTTGCGACGCACTCATATTGCAGATTAGAAATTAGAAATTTGTTGAGGACGTCTCGGCAGTTCTGGCGTGATTGATAATATAGTGTAAGTATTTTCGAATATGCACAGACCAAAGTGGAGAGTTTCTATTTTATTTACTTAGCAAATACATGCTTGTATCGCAGTGTTCCCCAGTCTCGGAATTGACTTCGGCTTTGAGGAATTCTTTATGCTGTCATTCGGTAGCGAGTTTTTGTTTTACTTGAAGAATATAATATTAAGAGTTTGGTTTTAGATATTTCATCATTGTCTTCTAATGAGCTCTTAAACTCTATTGGTTATCATTACATAATCACAAAGATTCAGTACAACGATATTCCCATTTCGAGGTCCTCGATTAAATGCATACCTCTAATAAGTAGCCTTTTACAAATCATACTTCGTATAGATTCCTATTAATACTACGTCATTTCCATTCCGCCACCTCCTCTTCAAGATAGCAGAAAAGTTGTGATGTTTTAATGTGAAGCTCAATATGGCCTCAATACTGTCTTACGTTCCCATCGTGAACCGAATGGTTCCAAACAACGGCCAAACCCAGACGATTGACATCCCACCTGTTGAGGTTTACAGTGTGGAGACGGCGCCTGAGAAACGACCGAGAACACTGAAGCATTTACTGAGGGCAAACCATGTGAACCACTCTATCCTCTATCACGGCTTAGAGTTTCATAATCACATGCCGCATATTCTTGCCTCTGCTTATATTCTCGGCGCAGATGTTGACCATTTGCACAAAATTTACGATGCAGAAGCTCAAGAACTCGAGCCGTGGACACCATCCCCGGCCGAAATAACCCAGGATGACTGGAAAGACTTCCTCGGAGATCCCAACTACCAACGTGCCTACGTTGACTTCTTCGAAGATGCTCTGGTATTGAGACACAACTATCAGTGGAAAGGCGTCGTGGAGGAATATTTGTATGAAGGAAAGGAACCGCTAGTGAACGGTCTTTTCGGAGGCCGTACGTTTAACCTATAAACCATGAACTGTAATCACTTATAAGAGTGAACTAACTGCATTAGTTGGCCATTCTCTCCTCCACCTAGCGTATGCTTTTGAGGTGGATAGCCGCGAAATTGCCATGGAGGCTCTCGGTATGACCGCCACGCAGTATAATTTCCTTCATAAATACATTGACAACCCCTCGTATTCGAAACCCTCTTCGATCAAGGCATCTTCGCCACTGGAACTATTGCACAAATTGGCAGACGACAATCGTCTAAACGGAGTCTTCAAGAGCTCTGGAGCTGAGAATATAGAGCCATTATTCAACAACCATGAGGACATTGTACTGGAGTACTGGAACGCGTGGAGTCTCGATGACCCGGTGAAAGATTTCCAACTGTCTCAGGAGGCAGCGGTTGCCGTCGTGATTGCGACAGTCCCAAACGGCACTCACTCGTACAATTTCTTCCTGTGCCATATACTTACGACGAGTCACGCTGTCAGAATTCTGCTCCCACTCATCCCACACGAGCATCGTATCAACCTAGTTAGACAATGGTGGCTATTTGCGATAGCTGTCTACATCGCTATACTTCGTCCGAAAATCGATCCTGACTATATCGGAGACGGTGGCCAGACGCAATGGGATTATGTGGAAGAGAAGGCATTGAATGGTTCATTTGCCACCGACTCTCACTTCGTCAAAGGTAAAGCTGCTTTTTAGGCCCCTAGAGTAAATTGATCATGTACTAACTTACTATATAGTTGTCCGTGCTATCAAGGAAGCAGCCATGACTTGGGGAGACGTACATAATCGGTACCTGAATTCCGCGATACGATTTGTTGACGATTTCCAAGGCTGGGTGTTTACTTAAAAAGAAACAGACGGTCAATGCCTCCAAAAGTTGTAGTTTCCGACTTTATGAATTATGACATAAGGTAACTCACAAGTGAACGATCTCTTGAAGAATGGATGCGATGGGTGCGATGTATACTAATTCGGAGTTTTCATATGTGGCGCTTGAGGATTGTGTGACAGAATGACAAAATGACTGGGAAAAGGATAAGAATGGAAAATTGTAAATTGCTGGATTGAACATCAATAACAAAACAATAACTATCAACTATTGCTTTGATATAATCGACGCATATAATAATAAACTGAGATAAATACTTCAGTACATGAATTCGATACTCGACATGTAAGTTTAATTGATCACATGATGTCGCATCCTAACCTTGGAAGTTATGGTGGGTTGGATCCCTAAAGACGCGCCTACCCCAGAAACTCCAGGGCTCTGCCGCGACGAAGGTTCCATTAGATTGGATATGACGGAAAGCACGTACAAAGTAAATTCGAATTATCAGCCGCACTATCCTTTTCTCTCTGGCGAATAGCAAACACTTTCCTCTCTATAACCAATTTTAATTTATACTTCTCAATGTCAATGCCGATATCAATGTCAACTTCAATCTGACAAAAACGGCAAGATTGGTTGAAAATACATGTCGCTTCTCCATTCAATGTGAGCAATTCCACTAAATACCATAATCGCTAGCAGATGCCGTGCCCCCGTTACCTCTCTTACCGTCATGGCGCCGCCTACGAAGCGTCGGAGACGAAATATCGTGCAAGCTTCTTCGGACGATGAAGAGGAACCGAAACCAAAGACAAACGTTCTTAGCCAATACCTATTCTCTTCACCTGAACAACGAAACACCACCGCAGGGATCTCTCGAGCTACACCCACCTCACCCAGCCCAGTGAGAAAGACGTCACGTACCCTAGCCTCACAACCTTCGAAACCGAAACAAACGTCAAAGTCTCTTCAATCGAGTAATAATGGACTCAAGAGCGCTAGTACCAGCCCTGAAAAACCTAAGACTCGGTCCTTCACGAAGGGCAAACGGGCAGAAAAAGATAAGAGTGCAGATCTAGTAACTATGTTTTCTAGACAAGCACAACGGGCGCCGACAATATCACCAACTAAGAGAGATGATATCATCAGCGATCCAATTTCAGAGGATGACGACGTGGGGGAGCATAGAGCCGCAAGCAGTAGTCGAGTCGGACAGAACGCTCGTAAACGTTTCCGAGATGCCTCTCAATCCAGTCAACCGACTAGTGTCCCGATCGTTATATCAAGCCAGAAGTTCCTGAAACCACCTCGCCCTCAACAAGGTCTTGTGGCAAGCGACGAACAGCGACCGTGGTTCGAACGATTTGCTCCTGTGAACTTGGATGAACTTGTAGTCCATAAGAAAAAAGTGTCTGATGTTCGCCGGTGGCTTGAAGATGTCATAGCTGGTCGAATGCGTCAAAGGCTACTTATACTAAAAGGTGCTGCGGGAACGGGGAAAACAACTACGGTTCAGCTCCTTGCTAAGGACATGCACTGCGAACTTCTTGAATGGAGGAATCCGGTTGGTTCTCTGGGGGCGAACCAAGGGTTCCTATCAGCATCGGCACAATTTGAAGAGTTTATGGGAAGAGGTGGAAAATTTGGGCAGTTAGATATTGATCTGGACTCAACTCCTTCGAGTCTCCCCAAGAACGATGTTAATGATAATACGAAGAAGATCATCCTCATTGAAGAATTTCCAAACACCTTTACTCGCTCATCTACGGCTTTAGCGGCCTTTCGGAATACTATACTACGATACCTGGCTTCAAATACGCCATCGCTTGCTACATTTGGCCGCCAAACGTCCTCAGAACCTATAACCCCTGTCGTTATGGTCATATCAGAAACTCTCCTCACTACTACTTCGGCATCTGCAGACAGCTTTACTGCCCATCGGCTATTAGGTCCTGAAATTACGCGACATCCAGGCTGTTGCGTTATAGAGTTCAATGCCATTGCACCCACTCTCCTCTCGAGCGCGCTGGAGTTGATCGTCCAGAAAGAAGCCCGGAAATCAGGTCGACGCCGAACTCCAGGTCCACAAGTTTTAAAAAGATTAGGAGAAATAGGAGACATAAGAAGCGCAGTCTCATCGCTCGAATTTCTCTGTCTCAAAGGAGACACAGCGGATTGGGGTTCTAAAGTTACATTTACAAAACCTAAGCGCGGATCGAAAAACGAAGTCTCACTAACTCAAAGCGAAGTAGAAACTCTGCAGCTTGTCTCACAACGAGAAGCTAGTTTGGGTATATTCCATGCCGTTGGAAAGGTGGTATATAACAAGAGAGATGAGCGACCAATGAGTCAACAAACGCCCGAAGGCCAAGCTGAAATACTCCCTGATTTCATGTCTCACCTTTCTAGGCCAAAACGGTCTGAGGTTTCTGTCGATAGCCTTATCGATGAGACTGGCACCGATACCCACACTTTCATTTCAGCTCTCCATGAAAACTACGTGCTATCATGCGAAGCTACCGGGCCGTCTGATCCAAATTCCTCGCTTGACTATATTAGTAATTGCATCGAATATTTATCCGATAGTGATCTGCTTTCGCCGTCATGGGATTCATTCTTCCGCGGCCAAGGGTCCAGCATGTCCACATTTTCGGGTCGAGATTCGGCAAGTCACGTATTAAGGCAGGATGAAATTACTTTTCAAGTCGCAACAAGGGGACTTCTGTTCTCACTTCCGAATCCCGTGAAACGGATGTCGAAAACATCCGGAAGAGGCGGCGGCGATGCTTATAAAATGTTCTACCCCACAAGCCTTAAGTTGTGGCGGGAGAAAGAGGAGTTGGAAGGTGTTGTGGATCACTGGGCCTCAAAGTTGCTTAAAGGGGACGAAACGGGCCAGAATCTCACCCAAGGCGCTTCTGCATTCAGACGGCCGAAGTCAGCAACTGGCAATGGGGAATGGATAAACAAGCACCAAGCTCCATGGCGTAATAATAGTCAACCTAAGCAAACCGAGCCAGCTCAGGACCAACAACCAGCGCCACTGCTCTTCCTAGGAAGTTCGGCTCGCAGGGAATTGCTCCTCGAACGCTTACCTTACATGGCGCACATAGCCCGCGGACGTAGAAACGTAGTAGGCGCAGCCCGGATGCGGGATATCGAAAAAGTCACCTCATTCTCCGGGATCGGGGACGCGGCCGCTGACGAGGATGCGCTTGACGGCGACGATAATGCGGAGCTGAACGCTGAGGCGTGGGCTACGGATAAACCGACTGAAGAGGGCTCGCCTAGGAAGAAAAGGGTTGTGGGTATTGGTTTCCGCCAAAAGAGTGATTCAACCGCGCCGGCACCGGCTTTTCAGAAGCTGGTGCTTAGTGATGACGATATTGAGGATTGATCTGTCGCTTACTTGCCCTAGGTACTGGGCTGTGTGTTGTACAATAAGAATAAACGAGATTATGTTATTTGTCAAGGCAACCGCAAATTACGGTCTTCGTAGGAGGGAATGGTAGGGTGCCTTTGTGGATTGAACGGGATGGCGTTCTGTGTCTTGGGAGGGATTATGTGCGAGAAAACTTGTAGGCTTAGTTAGGTACAGTACATAGAGCGGATATGGGTTAATACTGCCTAGGTGCTGTTACCGACGGTGTAAAATGTGGCTGGAGTGTGGAGTGATATGAATGTTTTGCCAGTTATGATATCTGATCGATCCGGCTTCACAGGAGACTCGAAACGAATCTAACGCATGAGTATGTGCATCGGGAATTTAGTAAGTACGCCGCTAAAGGAGAGGTGATTATGCCCGGCAGTGAAGATTTCCCGTGAACCCGAATAACGGGATCCTGGAGGGATGATGTGGTATTTGCGGCGTTCTTGTACCTAGAGTACATGCCTAGATCTGTACAATGGCTGGCCCTAACATCTCCAATATTGTATGTCCCTGGGTAAGGTACCGTAGGCTGCGTAGGGAGGCTCTATTGAAATGGTACTAATGGCAATATATAACGTCGATCTCCCGACGGAAAAGCCTACTCAATGCGGACGGCGGTCCGCAGTTAAACGAGGCGGCTTTTATTGGTGGTACGCCCGGATCGGTCGTATTTCGTATTGCTCGTTTTCCAGCCCGGCCCCCCTTTTTTTTGCGTCTAAGCGCGTCAACGCCGCGCCATCTTACATAACCTACCAACCTATCGGAACCGAATGAACCGACGTATTGCGGATAGGGGTTACCGCGAAAGGGAGTTTTGATATATGCTGTACGATTGATGTGTTGACTTCTAAATAGTATTGGGAATTAGTGTTGTATTAGGGCGGGTTGGCTTTATCATTCCTTTGTCTCGGTTCTAGCGAGGGTAGTTCTAGAACCAAGGAGGCCCTGTTGAGATGGATATCCGTAGTCCTGGATATCAACTCGGATGGTAATTCGGGACGTGACCCGTAGGACTAAGCCGTGTCATTGCGGCGCTAGTACTGGCTCTTATTCCGTGTTGAGCAAGATATAGACTGGCTAACGAGTATACGCGATGACTCTGTTGGCTTGGGCGAGCCATAGACTACCTATCTTTCCCTCTTGCCACTTTACCGCAAGATTACGCAGGGCCAAGACGTGGTGTTTTGCATACGTGGATGTCTTTGTGTTTCCTGCATACGACTCAGCCATATCATTTGTGATGCCTTACACAAACGAAACGATATAGTAACGGGTCATATTCAGCCTTTCACATGGCGCCATTGAGCTCATAATCGCCTGAATAGTCCCCGAGTCAGGTTCGGGATTTGAAATCTGTTGGAGAGCGAGTTCAGGATGACGACCATACAAATCCTATCTGGACTTTTACTAGAGGGCAAGTTTCTGTCGTGATATCAAATTTGACTATGTATATTTAGGTCATGTTGTCTCTACCATGTTTACGATGTCCCTTTGTGGGCTCTTCAATCGACCTAAACACGTCTATATACCTCTCTTCTCCATAATTTGCAAATATTGCCGAGGTCCACTGCCGTAATTATCTTCCTCTAGTTCAAGTCCAAGGCCGCCCCTAAGAAACTGAAGTTGAGAGATAAAGAGACCGAGTGCCCTCGCCATCTAGAGAGACTATACATCTACTAGCCCTATCACTGCAAGGGCCATTATATCTACATACGCCAGATATAAAAGCCAACAGACCAAGAATCTTCCCAAGACACTTCTTATGTAATAGGTAGTCACAGGGGAAGGGGACAAGAAACTAAGCGGCGACGGCAATGCCACCTAGCCCGTCTACCCCTAAAGAAAGATCACAAGAAAGAGCAACAGAAGATACAGGACAACGAAATACGTCACAATACAACCACAGTCGGACCTCGCGTCCAGATTCTCCCAGCTCCAACCCTCCTTCTTTATCATCATCCCCTATCTCCCGTTCTTCGACCAACACCTCCACACCTACCGTCATGACTACAACCAGCACCGACAACAACGACTTCAACAACGAAGATAACACCGACGACATCCCACAACGTATGTCTCCCCCACCATTACCCCATCTTATAGGTCACTAACCCCTGACAGCCCCCGGAACACCACGAACCCGACTCTTCCAAGCAAACTTCCTAACCCTCCTAACCTTATTACCGGCGCAACGATATCCCCCATCGCCGACATCAGCCGGACCATCACGTCGTTCTTCCATCTCTACTTCTGCCCCGAACATCCCCGATCCGGACGACGAACCGAGAGAGCCGAATACCGATGAATCCTCCGACCGGGATCGGAACCGGGGTGGAGCCAAGGGCAACAGAGGCAACAACAACAACAACGACAGGTAACAGACTCAGTGCCGCGACGCGAGTACCCAAATATGTGGAGGTTAAAATGTAAATACACGTCAGCACGCACAGTGTAGTTAGCGAGATCTCGATGTTGGTAAACGAGAAGAAAAGAAAACGAGTACCTGGATGGGTTTGATTAGTTTACTCGGGGTCGCTCGGGGTCAGACGGGAAGGATTAAGGTTAAGGGGTCATAGCTTTGAATTGATTTTGGACATTCCGCAATCAGCATCGAAGATATCGTCCGTTCTATAATGTTCATGCGTACCTACCTAGGTACCTATGCAGTACCTAGGTAGCTTAAGATGAAATAGAATCTAGGATAGATGTCTATACCTTAGTAATAAGATGAAGCATGATTAGCTAAGGTCAGGTGGCCTAATTGAAACAACAACAACAATTACATCACGCAAAATTGACACAGGTAGGTTACGACAAAGTGGTATCATATTTTTGTCCTGATCGCTGT
This sequence comes from Annulohypoxylon maeteangense, assembly GCF_022496945.1. Classification (NCBI taxonomy): domain Eukaryota; kingdom Fungi; phylum Ascomycota; class Sordariomycetes; order Xylariales; family Hypoxylaceae; genus Annulohypoxylon; species Annulohypoxylon maeteangense. The sequence continues at coordinate 265,967 of NW_025953249.1, read as the reverse complement.
TCGACATAGGATATTGCCGTGTTGAAAAATGCAATGCGGATATTTATCTATCCGTCGCCTTTATAAAGGCCCCGGTGACCCCGTAGATGCCACCTTTATCTGTGCCTTTGCCCAAACCAGGTATGTTGAAACCGTACGCCATGCTGCCATGCCCGTTAAATTTTCATGACATTTTCCGATGAGGGAATCCTATGTCTTCTAGATAACACACCCAACAACGCCGATCGCAATGCAGAAAGAAGTTGATTCTTCCGCTACTTTATAAATCTGAAAAGTCCCCTCAGCGGAAATCTACAACACGTTAACAGACTTAAAACTTAAGGGTCTTAGGCTGCTCCCAGGTGAATTCCTGGTTGGTGCCGAAGTGGCCGAACTTGGCTGTTTGGTTGTAGATGGGGCGCATCAAGTTAAGTTCCTTGGCAATAGCGCCAGGTCGGAGGTCAAAGTTAGCCTTGACAATCTCGACCAATTCTTCGGCAGTCTTGTCAGAGGTGCCGTATGAGTCTACGTAGATAGAGCAGGGCTCAGCTACACCAATGGCGTAAGAGAGCTGGACCAGCGCTCGCCTAGCGAGGCCGGCAGCGACGAGTGACTTGGCAACCCATCGAGCAAGGTAGGCTGCGGATCGGTCGACCTTGGAGAAATCCTTGCCGGAGAAAGCACCACCACCGTGAGCACCCCAGCCACCGTAGGTGTCGACGATGATCTTTCGGCCAGTGACACCGGCATCACCCTGAGGACCGCCGATGATGAAGAGACCGGAAGGCTGGAGGTGGAGGATAGTGTGCTCATCGATGTACTGCTTGGGGATGACGGCGTCGATGATCTTAGACTTCAACTCCTTTCGTACCTGTTCAGTCGTAACCTGCTCGCTATGTTGAGTAGAGATAACGATGGTGTGGACTCTCAGGGGAACGACGGCACCGCCATCGTGCTTGTACTCCATGGTGATTTGGGTCTTGGTGTCAGGTCGGAGCCAGGGGAGAGTTCCGTCCCGGCGAGCCTTGGACAGAGCCTGGTTAAGTCTGTGGGCGAGAAGGTGAGAGAGAGGGTGAAGTTCAGGGGTCTCGTCAGTGGCATAGCCGAACATGAGACCTTGGTCACCGGCACCTAGCTCTTCCAAAGCCTTCTCGTAGTGAAGACCTTGAGCGATATCGGCGGATTGCTGCTCAATGGCAACCATGACGTTGCAGGTCTTGTAGTCGAAACCCTTGTCTGAGGAGTCGTATCCGATCTCCTTGATGGCATTTCGGATGACATTCTGGTAGTCAATGGAGCCCTTGGTGGTGATCTCACCGAAGACCATGATCATACCGGTCTTGGTAGCAGACTCGCAAGCGACCTTGGAGAGGGGGTCCTGAGCAAGGCAGGCATCGAGGATGGCATCGGAAACCTGATCACAGATCTTGTCGGGGTGACCTTCACCGACGGATTCAGACTGAAACATCAAGTTAATAAGAGACTAGAGGGAAGTATTGTTAAGTTAAGACACGCAATCCATACTTACGGTGAAGAGGAAAGCCCCGGCGTTCCGAGGGGTGCTCAAGGAGCTGGCAAAGCCGTTGGTAGCAGGCATCTTGAAGATGTGGATAGCGAGAGATAAAATAGAAGTCTAGTTCAAACAAGCTGCTATGTAATTAATTCTAAGCAACCAAAGGAATGCAAAGCCCAAGAGTGTCTCCTGTAGGATAAAAAGAAAAATGAATTCGGAGAGGGGGATGTGAAGTTTAAGAAGAAAAGAATTGGAAGCGGGAGTTTTTCCTCTAGCTTTTCTATTGGCGAAAAAGAGAAAAAATCGGAGGGGCAGGAACTAAAGGACTAGGTAGGTAGGTACTCTGTACTAGGAACTGAAAAGAATACCCAGGATGGCGCAATTTCCGTCACACAATATACCGACTTTAAGCTAAGAGCTATTATCTAACGAATTAACGAATAAAGCTGACGCTAGTTTTACCTAGGTAACTGCCCGTTCCCCTTTCGCAGCCCTTCGTTCCTTCCTTTGCTGTGACCTGTCCTGCCTGTCCCTGAGCCGTGGGTCCTAAACTTTGGGTTGGTTTTGTTGGTGGTAGATCGCTTGAATTGCTGGCATTGGTACAGAGTACACATGGGAAGGCGAAGTGGGGCAAGCCCAAAGGAATTTTTCTCCAAAGGAAGCAAGAGGGGCGTAGATTCTCTCTAGATTCAGTGGAAAAGTTCGGAGTATCTCCGCTGATTGATGTTCCATGTTTGATAATAAAGTAACTCCATACGGTTAGTTGTATTACATAACGTATAGAACGATCACTCTATCGGGGTGAAGCATTTCCCATCCCGACGTCTGCTTATCTTGCTGTTTCTCCTCTTCAGGGTCTCTCAAGGTTCCGAATAGTTCATTGGTAGCGTTGTACATGTGTGAGAGAGGGTAAGATGGCGTGCTAGCTGCCTGGCTTCTCGCATCCTGTCAGCAAGAGTGCATGGGTCAAACATGATTCTCAGGTTATGTACTTTTATTTCTATGTCGCCGATGATTCCTTTTCATATTCGGAGTGTTTCGGTAGGCAAGTACCATGATAGTGGAAATGGTATGTCACTGGTACTCAACAATTGACCGTTCCAATTTACTACTCGAGCCAACCTCACCTTTTTCCGACTTCCGGTCTATTTTTCAGTTACTTCACATGCAATACAATAAGTACCCTCAGAGAATATTATGTAAAATACCAGGTATATCTATCAATTGAAACTCACCTCATAGTCGTCCATTCAATGGACCCTATTGAATGCTACGATGATCCATACATAGATCCATAGATCCCTGATTGCCACGGCTGCCCCTCTCCAAAACGTGCACCAAGCGTGTAAATTGACAGGGTCTCAACTTCGGCATGTGTCTTCGAGTCTTAAATGGCCGCCTAAGACAACGAGTCTATGATTTATAAAGTGATGTTGGTGCCAGACCAGCCCAAGAATTGCAGAGTTGCAGATAACAGTCAGCTCGACTTATCAAATCATTAACTCATCCAGCCACTCTCCTTGTCAGATAGGTCGATCGGTTAAGCGTCTTTCCCGAGCGAAGGATCTCGGGGTGCCTTCAGTTTTATCTCTCATGCCTCGAATTCCAGAGACAAAGTCCGTAACCGGTAGACCACCCGCTTACATAGACATTGTATGGGACCTAAGATGCGGCTATGGGTGAAAGGTTCTGCCGGAAATTCCGTCCGTAGGTAGCGGAGCGGGCCATCTGCTAAACTTGCAGAGAGATTCAGGGATGAAACGCAATCGTAGGCTGGGTATTAGTTTATCCATTCGGGCGGTGAGAGAAAGTAAGGGCTAAGTCGTATGTTGTATCTGTTCATTTCTATTGTCAATTATCATGTGTATGCGTTTGTCGAAGTGACTTAGCTGCTTAAGTAACAAAACAGAAGAGGTTCAACCTTGAATTTTTGTAGCTTACGAGATAACTTCGTCAGCCGAGACCCATATTTCTAGTACCAAGTTACTAGGTACTTCGTACCACTCCACCACTTTAGACCCCTGCTCGTCTTCTCGATCCTTGACCCCTCTACTTTCTGCCCCTCCATGAAAAAAAATCCTCGACTGGCCGCTGAGCGACAACCGTCTAACCGAATCACGTCACAGCACGAGGCTGAAGCTCGAATATCCCTTTTTGTACATTCATCCCTAGTCGCCTTTAGATTCAGCAGACAAGATAACCAATCTATTTGTCTTGAGAGGATTTAATCATACATCATGAGTAAGTTTGGGGTTATGGTGATGGGCCCCGCTGGGGCTGGCAAGGTATGCAATTATCTTTTTTTTCTGTCATTATTCAACCTTTCGGAATATTATTTCCATATTGGGTATACTAGGTATACTGTTGATGATACACATCTAATGTACTAATCTACCTCTCTCAAGTCTACTTTCTGCGCTGCCCTCATTACTCATCTACAACTTAATCGTCGCTCATGCTTCTACGTTAACCTCGATCCCGCCGCCGAGTCCTTCGAACATGCCCCGGACCTAGACATCAAAGACCTCATCTCTCTCGAAGATGTAATGGAGGATATGAGCCTAGGACCGAACGGTGGTCTCATCTACTGCTTCGAGTTCCTCATGGAAAACCTCGACTTCCTCACAGAAGCCCTAGACTCTCTTACGGAGGAATATCTAATCATCTTCGATATGCCTGGCCAGATCGAACTCTACACACACGTCCCTATATTGCCGGCCCTCACAAAATTCCTAACCCGATCCGGTTCCCTTGACATCCGACTCTGTGCCGCCTATCTCCTAGAAGCTACTTTCGTAGTGGAGAGAGCCAAATTCTTCGCTGGCACACTGAGTGCTATGAGTGCTATGATCATGCTAGAGATTCCACATATCAATATCCTATCCAAGATGGACCTCGTGAAGGACCAAATTCGCAAGAAGGACCTCAAGAGATTCCTCACCCCGGATACTGGATTACTCGACGATGACCCAGCAGAAATTGCTCGGCAGAAGGCAGAGGGCACCACGGAAGAGGAACTCGAGGCCGCAGATCCCTTAGATAAGGATGCTGTGATGAAGGGTGCCAGCTTTCGGCGGTTGAACCGAGCAGTTGCGAGTTTAATCGAGAACTTCAGTATGGTTAGCTACCTGAAGTTAGACGTGCAAGATGAAGACAGTGTTGGGTCCATTCTCAGCTACATCGATGACTGCATCCAATACCACGAGGCACAGGAGCCCAAGGAGTTGAAGGATGAAGAATTCGATGACATGGATGACATGGACGGTTGATATCCGGAGGCTCTTAATGGCTGCTAGAATTAGCAAAGGATGACAAGTAACGACGAAAAAGGCACGGGAATATGGAGATTGATACCCGGGGAACATGAAGACAACATTCTGGGGTTTGTACAATTGCATAGCAATGGCGTTACGGATTTGAGACAACTTGGCTGATACCAAAAAAATCGATCACATTTGACATATCACATTTACTCATTACTAAGTATATTTGGCATCGTGTTTATTCATTCTCTGTAAAGAGCATCCTTAGTCATCACTCATGTCCTAAACGAAGAACGTAATATTTACTCAAAGAGGAACCTGCCAAATGGACATCCCTTCCAATCCTTCGTCATTAGAAATTCATCCATTCATCCAGGGCCGTATTCGCAGTTATAGTCCGCACTCTCCGCCTTATCTGATCCCATCAAACCAACCAACCAAACTTAACTACCAACCGTTATTCCTAGAACGAGTGTATCCTCCGGAAGGGGCGCGGGGGCCGGTGCTAAAGTCGCCGCCTCGCTTGGTCTGCGCATCGAACTTCTTATACTCGCTGAGCCAGATATCCTTCACCAGCGCGGCGTATCCGGCCATCTTTCCGACGAATACCACGACGTCTCGGATCGTCGCCTCAGGGCCTCGACGCCATACTACGGCCACCAGGGCAAAGACGAGAGCCCAGCCCATCATGCGGAAGGCTAGACGCGTCATGTACATCATCGTGCGGTGCACCCAGACTACGATCTGTAGCATCAGAACGATGGTGCCGAGGACGAAGCCGAGGACTACGACGTCGGGAGAGTCGTGTAGGGCTTGCAGGGCTCGGGCGAGGATGGGGCCGAAGAGGGGGGAGAGAACGGTGCCGAGTTTGTTAGCGATGGCGCTCGAGTGACGCCATACGGCTTGGAGGGTCGTGGACGGGTTCTGGAGATGGGCTTGTAGAAGTTCGAGGGTCTGCTCGGGCACGATGCCTGGTGGGTGTTAGTGGATACTGTTCCTTGTTCATTGGGTAGCAAGAGAAAGGGAGTTGGGAGTTGGGAGTTGGGAGGATGGGAGATGGTGATGAGCGACGGTTGTAGATTGGATATAGGGTACGACATGATGAATGAGGCTCTTGAACATACCTTGCAAGACGTCGATGATGACGGAATCGCCTCGATCCATAGTTGCGAGTGTCAGGCTTTTTTCTCTTGGTAGGTGGTCAAGAATGGTAGGTGGCTGCGTGATAGCCCAACTTTGTAGAGAAATGCTTTGTTGGTAGAGAAATTTCTGTCGCCGCTATGCGAAATGTTTCCGGAGAATTTTTTGATTGAATTGATCAGATTAGATAGACAGGTTCCGCCAAGATTTCAGCCCTGAGGCGATGGACGGTGAGCGAAAGGTCTCTGGAGGTGAGGAGGTTGCAGATTGCAGGTTGCAGGTTGCAGCGTATCTAACCAAATGAATGCAGTCATGCAGTAGGTCGTTGCCATATACGATTATGCTTATTGAGATAATGGAGTTGACTGGTTGACTGGTTGATGATTGTTGATGGATGGCCGGATGGCTGGATGGGTAAGGTTAGGTTGTGATGAAAGGGTGTGTGTGATATTTTTTATTTATTGACAAGTCGATCGAGTCGATTTTAACGCGATTGTGTAATGGCGGTGATGACGATAATTACTGGGTACTGGGTACTAGGTACTATGATTGGAGGGGGTCTGTCACTGTCAAATGTAATCATATGATTGGCCTGTCATGTGTGATGTGGTCTGCTAGATAGTGTAGAGACCCATTTTAATACTGCGATCACTTTGATAATAGGGGGCACTTACCCTTTCAGCCTTTAAACTTTTCCATTGACACGTGCTTCAAAGGTGCTTCGCAAGAGCTTTATTCTTCAATCTTGACAGTATTTCATAAATAATCTAGCTCCTTTTAAGGCACAACTTCTCTTTTGTTCGGCCTACTCGGATTGATAGATTGAAAATGGACATCAGATTATGTACTAACCTTGGCAATTATCCCTTACTTTTAGATCCGTGAATTCCGAGAGCAGAAGCAGATATTCATTCTTCTCCCCCAATTTAAAGGAATCCAAAAGTTTCAACAGACGCTTCAAGTCATCTTAATATTTCTCTAAGTTGGCCTATTTATGAAACTGTACACTGAAATAATTTCAACTTACCATTTACCCTTTACTATTATTCACAGTTATATATATCTTACTAGGAACTACCTATGCATCATTACCACCGTAACATCTTTAGGGGGTTTGCACGCTATATCTAAACTCGCCCACAGGCAAAAATGTAATCATTTATAGAATGAGGTGAAACCAATAGATAATCTTAGATAACCATTGTTTCTCTTACCATGACAGGAAAAGAATATGAGCCATTGTTCCGAGTCTGATACTTTCTTCCTTCTTCAAGGACGGAAAATAAGACCACCCCATTGTCGTGTACCTAGTATGGACAGACATGATCATATATGAGATCCGCTATCATGCAGGTACGACAAAGCCCTCTCAGTTGTTCTAGAAAGGAACTTGTTACTTTAGCGAGTGTAACAGGAATTACCACGAAAATCCCTTATTATTTGCAGATGAGTTCTAATATGGGAACTTGATTACTTGAAGAGTAACGACTTGAAGGACTATAAGCTGATTAAAGTTGCTTAGGAATTGACGAAGTTCGGATTAACTTGATCAATCAATGGTCCTTTGTCTTGGTACCCAGTCTGAATGTATCAGGCCTATAACTATATAAAATGCGATCTATTGGTTATGTACCTAGGTACCTAAGATATATCCGTTAACCTTAAAAGCTATAACATCATTCTTTACTATCATTATATCTTTTTAGGTATATTCAAGTCAAATGACGTCAAAAAAGTCTTGTATGGGATGATGGGCTAAGCTATTATTCAAGGTTCTCTTGCGTTACACAGCTAACCTCATGTAGCACGTGTAAGCTACCTAGTACGGGCTGCCACCTACGTAGCAGGTACTTACATGTACTGAATATGGGATTTTTGGAGTACAGTCCAATACAAGTACAGAGTAACATCAGTACATGACATTTACTAGGAGTAGGTATATTGACGTCGTTCTGTACATTTGATTGGCTTCGCCAATAACCCCAACGCGCCTGCCTTGGAAGAGAGGGGTTGGGCAGTGACCCAGACTGCCATACTCTGGAGCGGACTTGCTGCTTCTTCTTGGTTATCCTTTCCTCGACTGGTTATTGCTCCTCAGCCTTAACCAGTTACTAAGCTCCTTAGGAACAAAATGTCACTCTCAGGGTCGCCCCCAAGGCCACTATCAGCTGGTAACGACATTTCTACAAAGGCACACCAAGGGTCTGTGTCTTCGAATCAAGCAGAGTATGTGGATGTGACGCCTCTTTACCCCTCGAGCGTGTCACACTGATGTAGTTCCTCTGCAGACAAAAGCAACCCGAAAGACTAGTGGAAGTGCGCATTTCATTGTTCCTGCGAGACAAGACTGAATACCAAATAATCCCATTCGACGAGGATAGGGAGAAGAAAATCAGATATGAAATCGATGAATTTAGTCGACATTTCTTCGGACCACCACGTACCGCCCCTCCGAGTCTTTCTCCTGAGCCGAAATCCTTAGCCACCGTCAACTGCGCACGCTACTACGAAGATCTAGTTGCAGATCCTACCGAGTTTGCTTATCACTGGGAGAATAAAGTTGTCCCCCACCTAATACAATCCATCTTGAAGCACTCAGATGTATTGTCTGTGGATGTGGTTCGGGCATCGACGGAGGATAAGACAAATGTTATTTTCCTAACCCGGTCGAAGTTAGCCGATTCTCGAAAGAATGCTCTGCGGGCTATCGTCCAGGAAGCATTACCGGAATCCCTTGGGAATACCCTCAACTTCTATTTCCCTCAAGGAACCATCATGGCTGCCCAAAGGCCACCTGATGACCTCTTCTGCGAAGCCAAGAACCCCTTCTGGCATCAAAAGCCAATGATGGGAGATTCCGTAGGTGTCAGCTGTGAAGGCAGTGACTACGAAGAGGCTGGTGGAACTCTAGGTCTGCTTCTCCAGATTGACGAGAAAGGGTATTGGGTAGTGAACTGTCACATCCTTCCTGATACTGTTGGTAGTTTGGATCCTGATAAGATCAAACTTCGTCAGCCATCGGTTCCAGATTATACGGATTATATGGATACCTACGAGCCACAGCATAGGCCAGGCTTCAACTTTCTTGGGACCCCTACGTCTCGGTCTGGGGAGCCGTATATGACAACACGAAAATCCCTACACCCATTCAGCGAGAAAGATGTACATTACGTTGTCACAGACTGGGCCGCATTTGAAGCCCAAGGTATACATAATAATCAGATGAGGATTACCGATAGGGAAGATGCCGAGAATAATTACATCCGCAGCAGCTCCCGTGTTGTTCCAGGGGCGAGAGTGAAGGTTTCTGGTAGGACTAGTGGTTCGACTAAAGCCTCCATCTCCCTTGTCCCCTCCATCGTCCTCTCTGGATCGGAGAACTTCATGCAACGAGATGACGGTTTTTTTCTCGTCAAGCATGGCAATGGTACCGAGATGGTGACACGAGAATGGGCGATATGTCACGCGTATGAGCGGAGCTACGAGACTTTCGTTACGGATGGTGCTGGTGCTCCGGGAGACTCTGGCTCTCCCATCATCGATGCCGGCAACCAAAAATACTACGGCCTTTTGTGGGGCAGAAACGAGTACTCTAACTGCGAAATCATCGACGGTGCCAACCAGCTGCAAGGGACTGAGCACATCCCTCGCATCTCCTATTTTACTGCGTGTGACGATCTCTTCGACGACATCCAAGAGAAAATGGGCTCTCAGCAACGTCCGAAGCTCCCGAATATCGCAGAAATCCGCCGTCCATCTGGCCCTCGACGCTCGAGTGCGGCGATTCATTCTAAGCCCAAGCGGTCGATACCGGAGTCGATCCGGAATATGCTCTCCGTTGCTTCCTCGCCAACAAACACTGTGCTTCACGCACCCACAGCACTCCCCGTTCGTGCCGTCTAGTGTATGGTTGATGGAAGAGGATTTCAGCGTTGTTAGTTTCGTCAATACCCAAGTGCATTTAGGTTGGTTAAGGAAGGTAGTTTGAATACCCATTTGATTTCAGTTGACAACCCTAAGAATCAAATCAGTCCCCTCGCCGTGACTTGATAAATTTGTAAAGCATTCATGGTTACATAAAACGTGATAATCTCTTCATAATCTCCCTATACCTACCCATTACCGACCTCCGTACCTAACACCAGTATCTTTAAAACCTTCCCACGAGATAACCGCCTTCTAATTCCATAAAACATATCCCTACCTACCTAATATCCACGTACCTGAGCCCCTGATATACAAAAGTACATACTTAAGATCCCTCAAAGCCCCAAAGCTCCGTCCGACATCCAATGCGTCCCCCCCGCACACCTATACCCTCCCGCCTGCTTAATCCACTCAAACCCTACAACACAGCGTCCCAAAGCCCTCAACTTCGCCTGCGCCTGCTTCTCCCGCATCTCCGCCTCCTCTTTCTCTTTCCTCTTCCTCTCCTCGACATCCCGCCGCATGCGCAGGATCTCTAACCTACGTAATTGCTCCCGTCGCTTTGCTTCGTCTTGTTGTCGTTTTAGCGCTTCCTCTTCTTCCCGCACTTTGCGCTCGAGTTCGGCGGCTTTGCGCTGGGTTTCGAGGAGGGCGTTTTGTCGCTGGATGCTGATGAGACGGTCGCGTTGGAGTTGCTCCCATACCTCGTCGGAAACGCCGGCGTCGCGGGTTGAGGTGGCGTTGGTGGCGGCGGGGTTTTCTGGGCTGGGTTTTTCTTTTTCGGGTTGTTGTTCTTGTTTTTCTTCTGGAGGGGCTGTTGCGGTTTCGATTGCGGTTGATACCTGGGGAGGTGGTGGGGGTTCTTGGAAGGCTTGTTGTAGTTGCATTGGTAATGGGATGTTTAGCATGGAGTTGGGCTGGGTGGCTGTGGCGCGGTCTGTCCGTTCTTTGATCATGGCTTTGATTACATCTACGACTAGGTCCTCGGGTACGATTCTGTTTGGATCGGGTGTCTTCGACTTCATGATCTTCGAGAAGATAGATTTTGCGAGAGTCTGCACATCGCGAGCGCTACCCCATGATGGAGTCTGCGAAAGTGTGCCGAATAAATCTAAGAGCTTGCTGTCTAAGGTAGGTGAGTCTTCAAGGCCTTTGATGTCGAGTTTCTTCTTTTGGAGACATTGGAAAAGAAGTTCGCGGCAGTGGCGCGGTGGAAGGCTGGAGAATACCACCGTCTCTGGGAATCTACTTGTTAAGCCGGGGTTCTGGTTCATCAATCGATTGATGTCATTGTCATAACCAGCGAGAACTAGATCACTTCATGTCAGTAGCTATTATAATAAAAAACCGTCTGGAAAGAGCCGGAGATAGGTCTTCGAATACTTACTAACGACCAGCTTGTTCTGATACCTCTCCTTGGTGAGGCAGTCGACGATCTCATCCATAGCCTCTTTAGCGAAGTGACCTTCTGCAAGCCTATACGCCTCGTCGATGAAGAGAACTCTTCCAAGAGCATCGTCGAACTTCTTCTGCACCATAGGACCGGTGTGTCCTACATACTGGCCAATTATGTCGGTCGCGGAGCACTCGAGGACGGTAGCTTCCGAGAGAAATCCCATATCGTAATAAACCTTGCCCATCTTCTTAGCTGTCGTCGTCTTTCCGGTTCCTAGGAGGAGTATTATTAGTGCGGGCTCAGAGATTTATTAACGAATTATACTTGCCTGGCGGGCCACGGAAGAGAAATCCGAAGGGGATCTGTGTAATGGGATCCATGCCCATGGCTTTCATATTTTTGGCAACCTGTTGGTATCCTTCCAACTGTTCTACGATGTCATCGCACCCGATAACGTCCTTGAATAGCATGCGGATATTAGTGCCTGCGTGCTCGCTTCGGTTGAAGTCGGGGTCGATATCCTCAGGCTCCATCAAGTCCGTGTTTCGATTTCCAGAGAATTTCGATAACCGTCTCTGTTGCCGTTCCTTGGCTTGATCGAGAATGATGTCTACTTCACCTGCGTTGCCGAAGTGGGGCTTGTTGCGGGCGCGGCGGAGTACTTCGATGACAACCTTCTTCGTAGTTTCACCAGCTTTGAATCCTTGTTGCTTGAGCTTCAAGTCAAGGATCTGGCGAAGTTCGCTGTCGTCATAGTCTTCGAAGGTAAACCCAGACGAAATAGGGAACCGCCTCGTCAGGCCTGGGTTGACCTTCTGGAACATATCTTCCATCTGTTCCTTATAACCCAGTAGTAACACGCATCGGTCTTCAAGCGCTGTACTTTGAACTTCCGCGACGATTGTGTCGACGACAGCTGTTTTATACGGGTCGCCCGTACCTCCAGAATTCGATCCTCCACTCGCAAGCATGTAAGCTTCATCGATTATGAGAACCTTGCCTTTAGTAGAGTCAAGGATGGATTTGGTGTTCTTCTCAGATTGTCCAAGCGCGGCGCCGACGAAATCCGCTGGGTTCTTGAGAACTACCTCGCCATTGGATAGAAGTCCCAAAGCCTTGAGAATCCCACCATACAGCTTCGCTACCGTCGTCTTTCCCGTTCCAGGATTCCCAACGAATACCTTATTTAATGAACACTCAACTAAAGGCTGCTCTTTCAATTCGCGATCATAGTTTGTCTGGAGTCGGCTCACGAGGGCTTTGACTGCTTGCTTCACAGACTCCAATCCGATCATACTGTTAAGCTTCAACCAGTCTTTGTTTTTGGAGAACGTCTGGCTTGGTTCTGGTCCAATAATGTCGATCTTCTGGAGTAGCAAGTCATCCGGCACGCTGCCCGTTCGTCGTTCTTGGTGAAGACGATCGGCCTGTCTTCCGAGTACGATTGATAGAACATTCTCGACCTCGCGAGCGTTGCCGAACCCTTCTTTTCCACGACCGCGACCAATACGACGTGTTAGAATTCGCATATAGAGTCCCCAGGATCCGCGCTCAACATTCATGCGACCGTTGAATTTCTTCTCAAGTTGGTAATTGAGAATCTTCAAAAGCTCTCTATCTTCATAATCTTGGAAATCTAGTTGGATAGGAATCCGACTAGGAATACCTGGATTATGCGCGAAGAATGCTTCCATCTGCTTTCGATAGCCGGCAAACACAAAGACGACCTTTCCCCTGAGATTCTCGATCTCCGCTAGGAGGAAGTCAAGTACCTGAGTGCCTCCGAAAGAACCGCTCGACACGATCTGGTATGCCTCATCGAGGAAGAAAACACCGCCACCCTTGTTGAGTATCTCATCTATCAGAGCTTTACAGCCTTGCACACCATCATTAGCCAATCGCGAGCCAGTCGTTTCTTCGAAGTGGTCACCGGGGATTGCCCCAACGGAAGAGAGGAACTTGGCATATAGTCTAGCCACGGTAGTTTTCCCTATACATTTATTAGTACCCATATAAAATCAGATATACTAAGAGTCTGCGTAGTTACCTGTTCCCGGGTTGCCAAGCAAGGCGGCTCCGAATCTCTCATCCTTGATATCTGTTCCTTGGCGGAGGGAGGTATCAATCCTAGCCTTTATGACGAGAAACTCTTTCTTTATGCTCTCCAAACCAATCATTTTACAGAGGGAATCGAGAGCTGGGTTCGAGGCATTTTCGAATTCTTTTTGGTGTTGCCAGTCTGCTTCAGCAGGCGATGGTTCTTCCACGGGAGGCGTCTGGTCGCTTTCGTGACTAGCTTCGGATACATTGTCGTCATTAGTCTGGTCCGGTTCTTCTGCCTTCCCGGTCGCGCACTGGCCAGGAGTTTCGTCTGAGGGCGAGGCTTTAGAAGGACTACTCTTATCACGGCTGGCTTTGGGCTTCTTGACTGGTTGTGGTGCCGGTTTTGCCTGTTGTTTCGGATTGAGAATGCTGCTAAGAGGCTCGTTGGCCTGTTCTTTCAACTGGGCGAGTTCAATCCGGTGCTGCATGATCGTTTGCACTCTTCTCCTCTCCTCCAAGACGTCTTGCATTCTCTTCCTCTGTTCAGCAATATCATCTTGAATGGCTCTCAGCTGCTTGGCGTATGCTAATTGTTTCGCCTGCCGTTCGTTCTCGAGATCCTTGTCCCGACGAGCCTTTCGGTCCTGTTCCTCCTTCTCCCAGCGACATGTTTGGCAGGCGGGTGGATTCTTATCTGAGCAGTACCATTCCAACTTGTGTTTTTGGGGACACACATCTTTCATAAGCTGGTAGCAGGGCACCTTGGAGTGATCTACTCGAATATGACATCTCATTGTACACATGTGTATGCCGCAGGATAGTATCTCATTGCACGGCAGTGTACACCCCCCATCCGGACATAAAAGATCGAATTCTTCGGCTGAACGAACGATATGTTTTGTGTCCGGGTGTTTCTCGCACCTAAGCGGAAATCCGCCATGTATTCTCCCACCGGCCTTCAACTGATCGAAGAGGCGAGTCCATTCTTCGCTCCCCTTCTTGGCATTAATAAAGGTATTCGCATTGCCAATCATGATTAACGAATTTCGAGCTCGCGAAATTAGAACATTCAATCGTTCTGGTGCACACATAAACCCGATATCGCCGTTATCGTTGCCGCGCGTTAAAGATACAACAACGATGTCGCTCTCTTCCCCCTGATAATTGTCAATGGTGGAGAGGCGAATGGGGCTCTTATTGACCCTTGCACTTTCTGGGGGTATAATTCCAGCCTGGACTAGATCGTGAGAGTCGAAATCGCTCAAGATCGGATCATGGTCCTTGCTAAGCTCATCCCGCAACAATAACAGTTGTCCCTATTGAAAATTAGTGACTTGTAGATATGCACTTGCTCGGTTTGGAAGCGGCGCTTACAAGGTAAGGGGTGAGTATCACCAGATCCGTAGTCTTGTAATTCTGCTGGCCTAGGTAGCGAACACATTTCAAAACCATGTCCGCCTCGAACCTGTTCTGTTTGCTAGACGGAGTGTTTTCATCGAGTTTATCGACAAGAGTACTATGTTTGACTTCTGGGTAGTTGTGGTTGACAAAAACGACGTCGTCTTGAAAGCCCAGTAGATGTGGTCTATTATCAGTGCTCGTAGCATCTTCTAGCTCGGGGTAATTGTGTCGTATCAATGCTGATATCTCCGGCCTCATTCTATGCTGATTTAGTAACGTGCAATGAGGCCGTCCCTGAAGTATGAGCCTTTCAAACAACGAACGGTTGAGATCATATCCATGCCCGGCTTCTACAGTAAGCTTGTAATTCTTCACCTTTGGTCGTAGCTGCTTGTGATCCCCGATCTGAATCAGCTGTTTGGTACTAGGGCCCATAGCAGCAAGAATGTCTACGATATGTAAAGTTAGTGGTTGACACCAATGTGCATAGGATTCAAAAGAAAAAGGGGGGAGGGTTAGGATAGCATCCCCTAATAGGATTCGGAGTGATGGGAATCAATTGAAGGGTGAGAATGAACTGTTTTGAAATATACATACGACTTTCTAAAATCTCTCCTGCCTCCTCGATGATGATAATACCAGGAGCGGCAGCCTGGATCTCTTGGGCATACATCGAAGCAGCCGTTGTGGTGCAACAGATAATGCGCTTGCTCTTGAGAATTTGCTCCGTTTTTTCCTTTTGTAGACTTCGTAGAACTTTCTGGGTTTTGTTGAAGTCGGTGATCTTTTCTACAAGGTTGGAAATATTTTCTTGGTGGATTTGTTGTTCCCACTGCTGGATTTTTGTACGTCGATCTTTGTGAGCCATGCGCCATACTTCGCCGTACATAGGTCCTGACTTTTCTTTTCCAAAAGGACCAGGCCCCTTTCCAATTGCCCAGCGATAAAACAAATAGTCTGGTTTCATTGGTGCACCCTTTCTTCCGACTCGAATTTCATCTCCCGCTGCTTTGGGTACCGATAGCATGTCGTAGAAGTGGTCATCAGTCTCGGAAAACTCTAGATACTCCAGCAATTGAAGATACGAGATCTTGCCTTGTTGGTAGACATCAAAGCTTTTCTCTATGCTCTTCACCAAGGAGTCCAAATGGCCTTTCTGGAATTCGATCAACTCTCGCCGGGTTTTCGTTTTCCTTGCATAGTCGGTCGTTTGGAATCCTAGTGTGAGATGCCTAGTTCTGATGGTGTACTTTGATCCTAGCCTTACGATATCACTGTCGCTAATTCCGATATCCAGCAAATCTTCGATGAACTGGTCCAGTGCGTGGTTTGTATATGACAAAACGAGCATCGTCTCTTCCGTGTTATCGTGTAGAATCTTGGCTAAGAGACTACCAACCAGAGATTTTCCGGTTCCTGTATAAGTTTAGAACCTGCCAGCATCATGGCGCCTCTATCATTCGTCCACTTACCTGGGGGACCTTGAATCTGATATGTTTGGTATCTCAACCCGTATATTAGTGCCTTGACCTGTGAAGGGTCCAGGTTGATCTGTTTGGTCGTATTTAGCAACGGCTGCAAGTCGTCTTTAGTGATAAGGGATGCTTCGAGGGCGTCGATGACAGCATGTGGTTGAATAGGTGACTCCATCGGATCCTCCGAATGAATAAGAATGTCACGACTTAGCTCGACATCAGTTTTTCGCTTCAGCCTCTCCAATATTGGTTCGTAGGCGAATATAGGGGCGGATGTCAGTAAAAAGTCCACCGTCCCATCTCGAAGGGCTAGTAGTACATCGCTCAACCTCTCGCCACCTATAACTTGCAAGCATAGGCGTGGCGTGATTAGAGCAAGTCTGTCTTCATTCCTATCTAGTGTTGCAAATGCTAGGAGAGTGTCGTTTTTCATCAGGCATCCGAAACTCTGGTGCTTCAGGAATGCCGGCTTCTTTTTCAATGCATCCTTTCGTTTTTCGACCTTTGTGCCGAGTGATTTCAAGACATCTTCCTTGCATCTGAGCACCAGAGTACACGGTCGCCCATTCTTCATGGCTTGCTCATCGAGGGTTTCCAAGGATAGATCTTTGAAGATCATATTTCTCCAATTAGCCTTTTTACTTCTCGCACGATCGAGGTCTTCGCGTATCTCGGCGAGCATGTCTTCTCTAAGAAGACGAAATTGATTATCGAGGTGGTTGAATGATCGATCTTCATTTGTCCAATCAAATATCCTAGAGGCCTGTAGATAGAAAGGTCTCTCGGTACACTGCAGCTCGGCGCACGTAGGAAGAATTGATATGTCATGGTAATTGACAAAGTCATTATCATGGCGTCCACCAGGACTGAAATCACTGACATGATCTGGTGTCTCGGTTTGCGAGTGCGATGTCAAAGCTCGGATCTGTTGGAACAGGCTTGCCGCTCCTGGGGAGCTCGACCCCTCCAGAGAACCGTCTTGTAGAAGTGACCCTGCCGTCTCTCGAAACGTTGAGGATTGTGACTGTGGCAGCAGCACCAGCTGCAACAACAGCCAGGCGAAACCTTCGATCGCTTGGTCCCCAAGTTGTTTTGTGTTTACATGTTGAACCAGAGTATTCCAGAACGACGGTGGGTCGACCATACGCCAGATTATTTGCTTTATGAGCTCCCCATCGCCGACGCTTTTTAGAGTGGGGTCTCTAAGAAGTTCTAAAAACCTTGAGGTAAATGTGTTTATGAAGTCGAACGAGTTTCCGAGGGTAAGGGATTTGTGAAGGGCATCTTGGCCAGATTTTGACGTAGCTAGTCTCTCAATGCAGTCCGCCTTATCGACTCTGTTTGCGATGGACTCGAGAAACTTTTCGGCATCTTGAAGCTTGCCGACAGTTCTTTTTCCCTCGAGGATATCGTAGAAGAGTTTATTGAGCGCTCGAGACCGGTAATCTGACTGGTTGTCTGACATTGTGAAGTGTGCGACATCGAAAGGCTTCGATGATTGAAGCCTGGTGAACAGCCTAGTGAGCAGCCTAGGGAATAAAAGTAATGTGAGTACAGGTAATAAAATAATTATCCCACATGCGTGTGACCGTCTGGACGTGGAGAAATGACACCCAACGGATAGCAGAGAGATTTCACTGGCCAGAGTGCTAGGCATCTATGTACGTGGGTGGCTGTCATGAACTGATACTGGAACGTGAATATGTAGGTCTTGGCTTTACATATGTATGTAGATGTAGCCGATGTAGCAGTACTTACCCAGGCAGCCTTGGAAGCAAGTCGCCGACAAATATAAATGCGGGCCGTGTTATCTCATGCAGGCAGACGAGTGCAAACGGAACTTTCTAGTCCTACTTGACACCAACACAACCACTAACCACAGTGACCACAATATCCGCAATCCAGGCCGCAAGCCGTGTAGTCTACTGAGTAATTATCATCGTCCTCAGAACTATCCGATTCGCTAGACCTGTTATTCCGAGACGAGAAGCTTGGATAACTTTCGTCGTCATCATTATCATCATCATCATCACCATTACCATCACCCAGATGAGACGTACCATCTCTGTCTTTATCCTTAGGTTCCTTAGCCCACATATCCTTCCAACCATTAGGAAGTACTTCTCGAGGTGTTCCAATTTGTTCTCTCAGTTCCAGGGGTCCCAAACCCGTTCGACAAATCTCGAGCTTGAGATTACCTGCTCGTTTGACCGCAACAATCAGCTGCTGTAGAATCGAAGCAAATTTCCGGAGTTCGGTCTCATGCGCGGATTCCCACTCGTATAAGTCTTGTTGGACGTTTTTGTTCTGGACGTCTTCGAAGCTGCCTTTGATGTGATATGCTACGATGAAATTGGGAATCTGTCTGAGCCACAGTCTTGGGTAGTGTTCATTCATTTCAATCTCCTGCCCTTGCCTCTGGGACCTCGTCTTGATCTCAATGATCGAATTCTGTGGTACGGCCACTCCAGCAGCCTCGACAGCGATTGAATCGGGTACCGGGGTTTGTGAGACATTCAAGCCATCGGTCGCAGTAGATGTATCCTTAGAATCTCCTAAATGTCCATCACACTCAAAACGAACAAGAAACTTCAGTCCACCGAATGAATATGAGATTATACGTTGGTGGGATTTAGATTCTTTTAAATCGGCTGGATAAGTGGTGAAATTCTCGAGGAAGGTCATGCCATGTCCGTGAACACCGGGTATGACTTGGTCTCGGGAGTTGCTGATGAGAAACAATGTATTTCCAATCATTTCAACATCGAACCGGAATGTTGCGTCAACTGACCGAATGAAGCGGAGGATGTTTCCTAAGGAGCTAGCACAGCACATGATGTCGACATTTTCCGAGTCGAACCCCTCATTAAGAGCAAAAATAGACTGTACGGAGGGTTGCATGGGATACTCGGGGAATCGTGCTCCATTCTGATCACGAAAGTACTTATCAGAGTCCCTTGGAAGTTGAGAGGGCAGCGATGGTGGCTCCCAAAATGCCGGTTGCCCTGATCGCAAGATTTAGTATTGAAATTATGACCGTTTGTGACAACTAACCTGGAAGAATGATTCTGGGAGAACTAGAGTCGACTAAAGAGTAAGATGCAACATATTTGCAATCAGTAATTTTTGCATCGTTCTTGTGAATACCATAACCTGAGATGTTGCCCAAAGTCATCGTCATCACGAGGCGACCGAGGGGATAATTTACTACATCTTCCTTTTTCTCGGGTACACTTGGATCTCGCCAATTATTTGACCTGAAAGCATGACCGCGTCCTCTGCCGCGACCTCGAGAATATCCTGGAGCTCTTCCGCGATACATTGCGTTTATGTTGAGATGGCGCAGTTCGAGAATGTGAATTGAAGAGTATCTCGTATGAGGGGTCTCTACGACGCATAAAGTATCATGTACTTGACTTCCTTAGGCAGCAAGATGCAAGATAAGCCACCTAAGACGATTCAAGGCCATTGGCCATGGTTGCCTATCCAATGCATTGTTGGCGATATGCATCTTTCCGTTGCACCGGTTGGAGATGACCATCACGTATGTACGGCTGAGGAGTTGTACGGTTTCACTCTTGCCTCGACAAGGCGGGGAATTAATCTCGATATCATCATTGCCATGCAAATTACTCTTATGGTAGATCTAGATGTGAGTGAGAAACCAGCTCGAATATTAGAGCTTTTTGGAGCTTTTGAATTGAATCTGAGTAGGTAGGTACTTGTAGTATGTACGTATAGAGGTCAAGAAATTGATGAGAATGAGATAGATGGGAACGTTAAAGATTGAACACAAAAGTGGATGACAGCCTGTAGGAAAGCAAGCTGTAGGTATCCTGTATCGCCCCCACTTCAAGGTTTCTTACTAGCATAGTATCGGTACCTACTAGGTAGCTGTGCTTGCAACCGATCTGAGTGGCTCTATCCGTGAATGGGATAGAGCCAATCGGCAGCTTGCCGCAATAACATAATCGGACATGTCATTAGTGTGTACCAAAGTATACAGTGTTGCTCAGTTTAACAATTCATTCTTCACAGTGCGATCAGACTTTTCTTTCCCAACTAAACGATTTCTCTGAAGATTATTAACTGTTACTTTAATAAGCTTGGCGAGAAACTTGGTTGAAGAAGAGTTCATGAAGAATTATTTTAATATATCGCATCATTTATTCCCCTATCAAAATATCCGAGTTAAGTAAACCGACCTCCTGGAACTAAAGTAAGGGAAGGGAAGCCGAGACGAAGAGGCTGGATAATCCTTGATGCAAGTCATATATGCAGGCCCCTCATAGCTAAAGACATGATCTAGCACCAGCCAGCCCTTGGAATTTACAGTGAAGAAGGTGGGGGAGGACGGGAACCCCAGACTCCCAAAGGGATGGCCGGAAGTGGAACCATACCTCACAATGGAATATCCCTTACATCCAGCCTCTTCGTAACGATGGTCTCTTTTCCCACAGAAGCCAGCTAGAAGTAAACGTAACCTCAGCCGCCAAAAACCTGGCGAGCCTATGGGAACTATGATAGTTAGGTAGGCCAGCGCTAGCCAGTGAGGTCCATCATCGAAGCGAGAAAAAAAGACCCCGAAAGATAATCCTGGAGATCATAAGCGATGAGCTCTATTGACATTGGGGAGCACCCGTTTGGCTATTTAAGAACCTATGAGAACAGACTGGCTAGGGGTAGGCACGTAAAAAGAGGCTGTAGTTCAGCCATCCCTAGGATTTCTTTGGGGCTCGCAGGGCGGGTCTAAGTGGTTCACCTCGTAGATCGAAGAGCACAACTGTTTAGACATTTGGACCTACCGCGTACCGCGCAATGGGCGTCAGTCGCCTGCCCACGAGCGACGTGATCGCCCCCTCGTATCGAAGACGTCGTACTGATCGATAGTGGTCTTAGATAGCGAATACAGACCACAGAACACAAAACACCAAAAAAAGATCGTAGTTTCAACTGTTGTAGATATTCAAATGCTGGTAAACATTACCACCGCCCTAACTATGTATCAAGCGCATTGTGCGCGATATGGGATATCACATCCAATAGATCCGTCCTCTCGTGCGCCTAACCCTTCCTATTCCCCCATAACTAATGCTGTTCAAAGTACAACTAGAACTCGACAACGAGATCCTTAAAAATAGATAGAAAAGAAATATGTGTGTGAATGAATGACTAGAGCACGCGGACTTCACCTCCAGGTGCTGTGTATCTTGCTTCGTCGACTTCTCGTCGACTTGAGGCCGACATCCCCATTTATCATCAGGCTCCTCCACCGTCGCCCTATACTACTTCTGTCTTTGCCGAGACTCCGCGCGCAGTCTTGCCAGTCTGTCTTAGAAAGTTTGAGTTTCTCCAACACGAGCTCGACCAATATCCGGTCGTCTTCTTTGCTCCACCGTTCGCCGTCAGTCTCTACCTCCACTTCCGTGCCTTCCACTGCAGTCTCCCTTCCCCCATTGGTGGTATGTAAGGTGTGAAAGTCATTTCGGTCTAGGCCGAGCGGGATCACTTCCGGCGCGATGCGAGCGCGCTTTGGCGTGGCGGGTCGAAAAGTTGATAGTTCCTCAGTTTGCTGATTCTGGCTTTTGTTATGCGGGCTGCCGATCTCAAGATCGCTGTCAATATCATCGTCGCGACCCATATCGTCTTCAATGGCGCGACTTCGTTTGTTAATGCCCCGAGGAGGAGCCGCAGATCGCTTCACGACCTTCTTGCGCGGAATGGCCTCCCCGTTTGTGTCCGCTTTGCGCGATCGAAGACGCAGTTTTAGTGGTGGAAGGGCAGTGTGGGCCATTGGCGGTGTAGGTAGTGGATCTCGATGCGTGTCGACGTGTTCGTTTGACGGTGTTGTCGGGGGCACTGTAAGCATTGACTGGAGCGCTCTGCATGAGCTGAAAATGTTCCCGAGCGTGCTGCTGTGCGAGCTTGTTGGGGGGCTGGCGGGAGGCGACGCGAAAAGAGCAGATTGTAGCCTGGTGACAGGCGGGTGCGACGAGTCGCACGAAAGTGCCGAAGGCATTAACATCTTGACGGGTTATCCAAAATATTCCTTCGGAAATTTGTGTTTGTATGTGTCGTGCGATCGCGCGCTGTAAAATAATCTAAGGCGAAATGTCGTGGAGTTGCGATTGCGACCGCAGTAATAGAATCAATGCGATGCGCGCGCGACAACTGAGAAGGAACTGGAGGCGAAAGTAGTTGCGCAGTTTAATTTGAGTGGCTTTGAATACTCTTAGGTGTACAGTAGAATATTTATGATATCAGTATAGTATCAGGCGACTTGGTATTGTAACGCGACGGATGTTGTTGGCGATCAACGGTTGCTATGGAAGAAAATGTGTGTAAGTGTGTAAGGTGTAAGTGGGAGGGTGAGAGCTTTGAGACGGAATGGCTGGAATAATGCGCCTAATAAGACCAGCAGGAAAGAGCAAATCCCCCAAGTCCCCCAAGGAAGCCCACCAAAAATGGTCTACCTGTCTTGCCTAACAGGGTTGCACGAACGGGCCACATGATGGGTACTTTGTACCGTTTTCGGTCTAGAGGTGTAGGAACCAATAGTGGATCGCAGCACCGACCGCCATTACCTCGATATGTCTCCATAGTATCTGGGTACGTATTGTACATTCTGCTCATAGTGAAGAATTACAAGGGAGTTACAATTTACAAGGGAGTAGCTAGACGAACCAGGGGGGAAAGAATACTTCCACTTGCACCTTTTTAGACTTTGACACAACCCTTACACCATCACTCTACCATCTGAGTAATTTTTATCTCTCTGCACTCTTTAGTTCTCTTTAACTCTTTGCGAAGATGGTGTGCCACGAGGCCACTTTTGCAAGGCAGTTAGAGAACCACTAAACCTGATCTACCCGTCTTGCCCGTCAAGGTCCACTGCCCTTCGTCTACGTTGGGGATAGTTTCACAAGATAGTCTCATTCAGAGATCCTCTTTCGTGCTGGTGTAGGGTTACTATCTTCTCTTATCTGCCTGCCTAGGTACCTAGGTGTAGACATTGAAGACGAGACTACTCCGAGTTCGACTCTGCAACCGCCCTTTGCGCCCTCATTCCTAAGGGCGCTTTCTCGAGCCTTCGGGTTCGCTTTGGTCTATCAATACGCGACCATGACGACTGACCGATCAAGGATGCTAGATAGGCGTTGCGCCTCATAAACGCCCATGCGGTGAAACCATCCATTGATCGATCTTTTTATGTAGAAGCTGAAAAGCGCAGGAACCATTGTGTGAACATGGCTTTCCGCTAGGCTTAAACACCGGTCATCCTACAGAGTGTACAGTTCTATCACCGTCGGGCAGCTGCAGAGAAGGATTCGAAACAAGATCTCGAGTGTATCACTAGGTTTCCCAATATTAACGGACTACCGCAGATCCTTTCGCACGGCATAATATTTTCATTTATGATGATAGGCTTTTATATCGCAAGGCTCTCCCTCTGTATTTCCTATATTCGTCTCATCGAGTCGCAATAGAAACAGCACGAGGCCTCAGACCTCCCACACCAAATTTGGACCACCCCTCCTTCACGGGTTTCCCCTTGCATATTGATAATGCATACAGGGCATACAGGGCACTGAACATTGAAGAAAATGATTCACATCGTAATCGATAATCTATTCGTCAGCTGGTCATATTTCGGATAGTTTTTCCTGCTTTTCCTCACTTTTAAAAAATACCATAACGGGAACCCCCGTATTGCAAGAATGATTTTAAACCCCGTAAAAGCATTACATGTATAAAATCGATAAAAATTAAAAAAAACCATTTTTAATTTAAGAATCGTTACATTTTTATAAATTATTTTTTAACTTAAAATAATTTTTTTTAATTTTTATTAATTTTATATATATAATGTTTTTATAAAATTTAGAATTATTTTTTAATTTAAAATAATTTTTTTTAATTTTTATCGATTTTATATATATAATGTTTTTATAAAATTTAAAATTATTTTTTAATTTAAAATAATTTTTTTTAATTTTTATCGATTTTATATATGTAATTATTTTATAATATTTAAAATTATTTTTTAATTTAAAATGATTTTTTTTAATTTTTATTAATTTTATACGTGTAATGTTTTTATAAAGTTTAAAATTATTTTTTAAATTAAAATAATTTTTTTTAATTTTTATTAATTTTATATATATAATTATTTTTTATATTATAAAATTATTATTAATAATATAAAATTATTTTTTATTTTATAAAAGTAATTTTTATATTATAAAATAAATGTAAAATAAAATTATTTTTAAATAAATAAAATTATTTTTAAATAAATAAAATCATTTTTTAAAAAATAAAATTATTTTTAAATAAATTAAATATTTATTAAAAATAAAATTATTTTTTAGTAAATAAAATATTCTTAAAAAAATAAAATTATTTTTATATAAATAAATTATTTTCGAAAAAATAGAATTATTTTTTTATAAATTTTATTAAATATTTTTTAAAAAATAAAATTATTTTTTCGCGATTAAAATATTTTTTAAGAAATAAAATTATTTTTTTATAAATAAATTATTTTTTAAAAAATAAAATTATTTTTAAATATTTAAATAAATAAGTATTTAAGTAAATTTATTTTATTAAATTTAAAATCGATTTTAATTTTATTATTTAATTAAAAACTTTAAAATTATTTTAATTTAAATATTTATTAACATTAAATTAAAAATATTTTTATAATAAATATTTATTTTTTATTTAAATAAATATTTAAATAAATATTTAAATAAATATTTAAATAAATATTTATTAAAAAAAGTTTTAAAAATATTAATAACGTTTTAAAAAACGTTAAAATTAATCGATAAATACCGTAAATAAATATTTACTTAAATAAATACGTATTTTAAATATTTAATTTTTTTAAATTTAAAATTCGTTTTAACATGTTTTTAATATTTATATATAAACCGTTATAAAATATTTAAAATTAAAATTTTAATTAAATTTTATAAATTATTAATTAAAATTATATATTTTACGATATTATAATATTAAATTATAATTTATTTTAATTTTAAATTAAACTTAAATTTTAAATTATAATAATACGTTAATTATATTTATTATTTAAACATTGAAAATATTATATATAAATTTAATAACTTTTAAAATTTAAAAAAAACTTTAAAAAATATAAATTATAATAAATTAATATTATAATATATTAAATATAATAAATAAAACCGTATTTTTAAATATTTATTTAAATTAATAACTTAATTTTTTTAATAACGATATTAAATATTTATTTAAATATAAATTATATTAATAAAAATACTTTAAATAAATAAATAAATAACATTAAATAATATTTAATATTAAATATTATTTATTTATTATAAAGTTTAAAAAGTATTTACATTTTAAATAAATAAATAAATGTTTAAATATTTAAATATAAAAAATATTCGAAATATATAATTTTAAACCGGTAAATAAATAAGTATTTATTTAAGTATTTAATAAATATCATAAATAATAAAACGTTTATTTAAAAATTTATTTATTTCGTTTAATATTTATAATTATTTTATTATTTAATTTATTAATACGGTTTTAACGTGTTTTATAATAATTATATATAACTTTAATAACGTAATAATTATAATTTTAATAATATTTAATTTTTTATTAAACTTTTTTAAAATTTTTAATATTATTTAATAATTTTATAAATTAATTCGTCGTAAAAAAATAATAATAATAAATATATATTATTTTTTATATACGTTAAATATAAAAATATAATCGATACGCGTAAATTTATCGTCGTAACGTTAAATATAATTATTTTAATTAAAAACGAACCGAGTATTAATTTTTTTAATGTTTAATACGTTTAATTTTAAAATTAATATTATTTTAAATTAATATTAAATTATAAACATTTAAATATATACGAATTTTTAAACGTAAATTTACGAAATTATTAAAATATTTTTTTATATTTTTAAGTTATAAAATAATAATTCGAAAACCCGTAATTTTATAAGTATACATATTATAAATTAATAATAAAATTAATCGAAAAATTTTATATAATTAAAAAAGATTTTTTATTTTTTAAATAAATTAAATGTTTTTACCGTTATATTTTTTTATTAAAAATACGATTAATAATAAACGTATTAATTTACGTTTCGTTAATAAATATATTAATTTTTAATTTTAAATTAATTAATTCCACTTTTATATTTATTAAATTATTTTAATTAAATCGTGAAAATATTTTTTTAAATAAATTAAAATAAAGTTTATATAATTTTTATAAATTTTTTATAAATTTCGAATTATTATAAAAAAAAACATTTCGAATAATAAAATAAATTATAAATTAAATATTATATTTTTTTAAAAAAATATATTTAACGTTATAAAAATTTATTTTTAAAATTTTACGTTTAAAATATTTATTTTATATTAATATATTTATTAAATAATTATTTATTTATTTAATTTTAATATTATTTAAATAAATATTAAACGAATAAATATATATCGATATAAATTTTCGTTAATTAACGTATTATAATTTATTATTAAAATATATTTTTTTATAAATATAAAATAATAAATAACGATATAAATATTTAATTAACGTAACGGTAAATTCGTTTAAAAAATTAATAATAAAAATATTTATTATAATAAATTAATTTAATATAAATATTTATTTACGAAATTTTCCGTAAAGTTTTTCGTAAAATTTTAATGTCGTTTTTATCGTTTAAACTTAAACTTATATTTTCGTTTTTTTTTAAAATGTCGTTAAATTAACTACGATTATATATAATTAATTAAATAATTTTTTTCTTTTATAAATTATTAACTTAAAATTAATTTAATTAATTTTTACCGTATTATTTTTTATTAAAACCGTATTATTCTTTATAATAACCACGTATATCGAAATAATAAAAATTATTAAATTATTAAATTTTTTAATTTTATTAAAAAAGCGTTTTTTAATATAATAAAACTTTAATTAATTTTAAAAAAACGTTAAAATAATAATTAATTAAAAAACGTAAAACGATATATTATAATTAATTAAATAATATTTCGAGGATTATAATTAACGTAAATTAAATAAAAACGGTTATATACGTAATTTTCGTATATATAAAATTAATGTATTAAATTTTAATATTATATTATATAATAATAAATGTATTAAATTTAATAATTTATTATATTTTAAATGTATTAAATTAAATAAATGCGTAAATATTAAGTTTAAATAAAACGAAATAAATTAAAACGCCGGAAATAAATTAATTATATTTTATTACGCATTATATATAATTTTTATACTTAATTTTATATATTTATTAATTATTATTTTTTATATTTATTTTATTTAATAATAAAATTAATTATATTTAATAATATCGAAATTAAATATAAATACGAAATTTTTAATATTTCGACCGAACGTAATATAATAATAACGATAAAATTTTTACGTTTATAATTTTTTAAAATTATAATTTTTTATTTATTACGGAATATTTTTTATAAAATAAATCGTAAATTCGCATATTAAAACGTTTTTATTATTAATATTTATTTTAATAACTTTATTAAAATTAATAAACGTATTAAACGTTTTTACGATATTATCGAAATTAAATTTATATAAATCGAATAAAATAATAAATATATTTTTTAAACGAAAATAATCCGGTTCGAATAATTTAATAAAAATTATATAAAATTTTATTAACGACCGGTATAAATTACGAAATATATTAAATTTATTAATAAAAAAAAAACGGAAATAATATAATTAATTTATTATTTAAATGTCGTTAATTTTATAAAATTTCGAATATATTTTTACCGTATTAATTAATTTTTAATTCGGCACGAATTAAATAAATATAATATAATAAAACGATTTTTAATATAAAAATTAATTCGTTATTAATAATATTTTTATTAAATATAATTATATAATAAATTTAATAACGTTCGTTTATAAAATCTTTAAATTTTAAACTTTTTTAATTTATATATTTTTTTAACGGTTTATTTTTTTTAAGTTATTATTTATTAAAAGTAAAAAAAAATAATAAATATATTATAATAAGTTTTTTTTTAATTATAATTAAAAAATACGAAAAATTAACTTTTAACGTTTATTTCGAAAATATATATTATAATTAATAATAAAATTATTTTTATTAAAAATTATTTTAATTTAATGTTTATATTTCGAATTTAAAAGTTATTACGATTAAAAATAATATATTTTTAAACTTATAAAGTTAAAATTTTTTTATTTTAATTTATATAAAAATTTATACGTTTATTTTAATTAAAACCGTATATATATTTAATATAAAAATTTATTATATTATTAAAATTATTATTAATATTATAATAAAAATAATTAAATATATTATATTAATAATAAATAAAATTATTAAAAAATATAACGATTTTAAACGAAAAATATAAATAACGATTATTATTAATACGTATTAATTTAAATTATATATATAATTAATATATTTTTTTCGGAATATTAATAAATTTAATTAAATTTATATATAATTTTTTATCGATATTAAACGATAAATAATTTTTAATTAAAATAATTAAATCGAAAAATGTTAATTTTATAAAAATTAACGAAAATATTTTTAATTTAATTTTTCGTTTTATTTATTTCGATATAATTTTAAAAAAATAAAATTTAAATTATTTACGGGTATTAATTTTATAAATATAAATTTTAATCGATATTTTTTTAATTTTAAAAAAAATATTTACTTTACGTATATTTATAATAAGTAATCGTTTTTTAAACCGATTAATTAATGTTAATAATTATTTAAAAAAATATATAATATTTTTAAGTAATTTTTTATTATTATTACGAAATAAAAAAAATATTTCGCGAAAAAATATTTAATTTTTATAACTTAATCCGGTAAAGTCCGTAAATGCGGTTAATGTTATTTCGAATTTAAAAATTTCGATAAATTTATTTTATTTTATTTTTATTAAACGCGATATATCCGGTATTTTAAATTCGTTAATTTTAAAATTATTAAAATTTTTTTTAAACTTACGCGAAAAAATTATATTAAATAATTTCGTATTTATTATACGTTTTTAATTATTATTAAACTTAAATAAAATGAAATTTAATAATATTTCGTCGTTTATTATTTTATTATATTTTATAATAACGATAATATTATTTAAATTTATAACGATATAATTAACGTATTTAATATTAATTTAATTATTATTAAATCGAATATTATTTAAATTAATAATATTTATTATAATAGTTAAATATTCGAAATTAATAAATTAAATAATTAAATAATTTAAAATTATTAATAAAATTATATAACCGGAATAATTATAAATAATTATAAATATTTATTTATTATTATCGTTATTTTTTTATTTATTTTTAATTTCGTTTTCGTTTTTTTCCTTTTCGAAGTTTTTAACGAAATCCTCGTTTTTATTATTTTCCACGTTAATTATAAACGATTTATTAAATAAATTATTTAATAAATTATTTTTTTCGTAATTATTAAAAACGATGTTAATTATAATATTTTCGTTATAATTTTTTAAATTATTTTTATTATAATCGTTTTTAATTAAATTATTACGCACGTTTATATTATTATAACGTCGTTTTAAAAAATATTAATAATATTATAAAAATTTACCTTTTATTTTATACTTACGTTTAAACTTAACCATTATAATTTAAATTAAATAAAATAAATAAAATAAATAAATAAATATTTATTAAAATAAATATTTAAATAAGAAAATAAATAAAAAAATAAATAAAAAAATAAGTAAAAAAATATATAAAAAAATAAATAAAAAAATATATAAAAAAAAAAATAAAAAAATATATACGAAAATATATACGAAAATATATATAAAAGTAAATAAAAAATTAAATAAAAAAATAAATAAAAAAACACGAAGAAAAATATATACGAAAATATATATAAAAATATATATAAAAATAAATAAGAAAATATAAAAAAAAATATATACGAAAATATGTAAAAAAAAAAGTAAGAAATTATATAAAAAAGTAAGTAAAAAATAAGTAAAAAAATAAATAAAAAAATAAGTAAAAAAATAAATAAAAAAAAAAGTAAAAAATTAAATAAGAAAATATATAAAAAAAGAAATAAGAAATTAAATAAAAAAAAAAGTAAAAAATTAAATAAAAAAATACGTAAAAAAATAAATAAAAAAATATCGAAATAAAAAAATAAATAAAAAAATATTAAATTAAATAAATAAATAAATACTTATTTAAAAAAATACCTAAGTTAAATTTTTAAGAAAATAAATAAATAATTAAGTATTAATAAATAATAAATAAATATTTATATAAAAAAAATATAATATAATTTAAAATATTTATTTAAATAAAATAAATAAATAAATAAATAAATAAATAAAAAAAGTAAATAAATATATAAATAAATAAGTATTTACTTATTTATTTAAATAAAAAAATAAGTTAAATTATCGAATAAATAAATATTTACTTAAATAAAATATACCGTTTATATAAAAAAAATATGGAAAAAATATAATTTAAAATATTTATAAAATAAATAAATAACTTTAAAAAGTAAATTAAATTTTTAAATATATTAAATAATTTTAATATATTAAAAGGGAAATAATAAATAAATATAAAATAAAAAATTAAATATTTAAAATACGTAAATTAAAATTATTAAATGTTTAAATACTTAAATAAATAAATAAATAAAAAGTAAATAAATAATATTTTTAATGTAAAAAAAACCATAAAAAAAATAAATGTAATTTAAAATTTATATAAATAAATATTAAATAAATAAATAAATATTAAATAAAGTAAATACTTAAATAAATAAATAAATAAAAATAAATAACGGTTTATAAAAATTTACGATAATTAATTTAATAATAATTTTAAAACTTATTTAAGCTTTTTAAACTTTATTATTTATTATTATTACGTGTTTATTTATTTATAAAATTTATTTTAAAAAAACATTACATTTATACGTAACTTTAAAAATAAATCTTATAAATTTTTTATTATAAAAATTTTTATTTTTTTTATTTTTACATTATTTTAATATATTATTATTTAGTAATATTTTAAACTTTTTTTTTTTAATATACTTAAAAATATTTTAAATATTTATATAATTACTTTATAAGTAAATAATTAAATAAGTAATTATTTATTATTATATTAAATAAGTAAAAAAATATTTAAATACCGTTAAATTTATATTAAATTCGAAATTTTATTTTATATTTTTTATTTTTTTTAAAATATTACTTTTTTAATATTTATTTATTTATTTTTTATTATTTATAACTTTTATTTTATTATATATATACTTAAATATTTAATTAACACTTTCATTTAAAATTATATAATTTTAATATTTATATTATTTATAAATTATTTAAATATTTTAACTTTTCGTGTTTATTAAAATTACGTTATTAAAAACATTTTTAAAATAATATAACGAGTTTATAACGTTATAATTTATTTTTAACTTTAAAAACGAGTTAATATAAAAAAATATTTTAACTTTTATTAATATATTTATATTTAAATATTTATTTAAATATTTAATGTTAATATATTTTATATATAATTAAATTTTATTAAACGTAATATATAAAATTAATATAATTAAAATCGAAAAGAAAAAATTTTTATTAATAATAATAAATAATTTAATTTAAATAATAATAAATTAAGTTAATTAAATAATAATCCGTTATTTAATAATAATTAAATTAATAATAATAATCCGTTAAATAATGAAAATTTTTTAATAAAAATTAGTTAAAAAAGTTTAAATATATATAATTTATCGAACGAAAATAATTAATTTTTTAATAATTAAATTAATAATAATAATAATAAAAATAATAATAAAAATCATTAATTTCGTAAAAATATTATTTTTAAAAATAAAAATATTATTTTAAAATAAAACGGAAAAAATTAAAACGTTAACGCGGTTTAACCTTAAAATCTTTTAACCTTTAAAATATCCAATAAAATTAAAGTAAATAATAACTATAATAATATTAAAAATAAATATTTTTAATTATTTTTATTTTTAAATAAAATAAATATATTTAAACTTTTAAAAAAAAACGATTATATATTATTCGAATAAATAAAAAACTTTAATAAAAGATTTAAATTAAACGAAAAAAAAATTAAATTTTTAAAAGGAAAATTAATTTACGAAATGCGAAAATATTTCTTAATTTTTAATATTTATAAAGCTATTTCGTAAATAATAAAAAACGTGGCTTAAAATATTAACGTATTTTCGTTTTTTTTTAATATTTTTCGTATATATATTAATAAAAAATTTATTAATTTAAAACACGAAGTTTTATACGAGTAATTATGTATAAATAATTTATATATTTTAACTTTAATTTTAATAATTTTATATTATTTAAATATATTAAATATTTAAATACTTAAATATTAATTTTTTTATTTATTTATTTATTTATTTAATTTTATTTATTTAATTTTTTATTTATATTTTTATTAAAAATTACCTCGTAAAAATTAATTAAAATTTAATTATTTAAAAAAACCGGAAAGAATTCCGCACTTAAATTAAAGTTAAAATCGATTCGAATACGTTTAACGTTATTTACGGTTCGAATATTTTTTAAATATTTAATTAAAATAATACTTTTAATAATAAAAACGTATTATTATTTTAATTTATTAAGTAAATAATAATTATGTTTATAATTATTATAATATTTATAATAAAAACGGAAAAAACTTTAAATTTCGATATTAAATAAATATTAAAAATAAATAAAAAATTATAAAAAATAAATATAATAAAACGTGAAAATTTTAATAAAATTTTCATGGCTTTAAATATAACGAATAATTATAAGAAAATTAATTTTAATTTATTTAAATAAATTAATTTTTAAATAAAAAATCCGAATAAGTTATTTAAAACGAAAAAAAAATTAAAAAAAAAAAAAAGTGGTTTAAAAATATTATACGTTATTTTAAAAATTAATAAAAATAACGTTTTATTTTTTCGAAGTTTATTATTTTTTTTATTTAACGTAAATTATATAATAAATAAACGTAAAAAACCGATATTTTTTAATTTATTTTATATAAATATATTATTACCGTTCGAATAAGTATAAAAACGGTGTAAAAAATATAAAAATACGATAAATATTTTACACTTATAAAATATTTAACTTTTAATAAATAAAAAAACATAATAATAAAAACTTAAAAAGTAAAAGCTTTTACTTTTTTATTAAAAATAAAACGCGTGGGGTTTCGAAAAAACATTAAAAAAAACGTAAAAAACTTTAATGTTAATATTAAAACTTACTTTAAATATTTTCGAAAAATAAAATAAAATTAATTATTTTTTACCGTTAATATTAAATAACCGAAAAAAAAACGTCGATAATTAATAAAGTTAATAAATAACATAAAAATTTTATATATAACGTAGTTTAAATTTATAACGAAATTTTTAATTACGAAATAATTTTTAAACTTTAAAAAATTTTTAATTTTTTTAAATTACATAAAAATTAAGATTAAAAAAATAATCCCGCGCGTTATAAAATTTAAAAAAACCGATAATTATTATTATTCGTAAAAGTTTTAAATAACTTAAAAAAGCTTTTAATAATTAAATTAATAAAAAAAAAAATAAATAAAATAATATTAATAATTATATAATTAATATTAATTTTAAATATAATAATAAAAAAGTAAATAAAAACTTTAAAATTAACTTTAAATAAATACTTTTAAATAATAATTAATTATAAATAATTTATATTATTAAAAAATAACTTTAAATATTTAATTAATAATTTTTATTATTAAAAAATGATTTTTAATGTTTAATTAATAATTTTTATTATTAAAAAATAATTTTTAATACCGTTTAAAAAAAATTCTTAATAATAAATTAATAATTTTTATTATTATAAAATAATTCCTTTTAATAAAAAATAAATTTTAATACTTTATTAATAATTTTTATTATTAAAAAATGTTTTTTTAAACTTTTTAAAAAAGGTTTTTATATTTAAAAAATAATTTTTAATATTTAATTAATACTTTTTATAACTAAAAAATAATTTTTATACTTATAAATTAATTTTTAATATTATTTAAAAATAATTTTTTTTCGTAAAAAATAATTTTTAATACTTAATTAATACTTTTTATTATTAAAAAATAATTTTTATTAATATAAAATAATTTTTATTATTTTTTAAAAAAAATTCTTATTATTATAAAATGATTTTTAATGTTTAATTAATATTTTTTATTACTAAAAAATGATTTTTATTAATATAAAATAGTTTTTATTACTTTTTAAAAATGATTTTTTATACTTAATTAATATTTTTTATTACTAAAAAAATAATTATTATTAATATAAAATAATTTTTATTAATATAAAATAATTTTTAATACCTTTTAAAAAAAATTCTTATTATTATAAAATAATTTTAATTTATATAAAATAATTTTTAATACTTTTAAAAAAAAATTTTTACTATTATAAAATAATTTTAATTAATATAAAATGGTTTTTAATACTTTTAAAAAAAAATTCTTATTATTATAAAATAATTTTAATTTATATAAAATAATTTTTAACACCCTTAAAAAAAATTCTTATTATTATAAAATAATTTTAATTAATATAAAATAATTCTTAATACTTTTAAAAAAAAATTTTTATTATTATAAAATAATTTTAATTAATATAAAATAATTTTTAATATTTTTAAAAAAAAATTCTTATAATTAAAAAATAATTCTAAACGAAATATTTAATTCTAAAAAAATAAATATAAATATTTATTATAAAAAATAAATAAAATAATTATTTCCGGAAAAAATTATTTATATAAAAAAAATTATTCCTTAAATTTTTTAAAAATAAAAAATATTTATAAAATAATTAACAAGTTTAAAAATAATTTTACGGCATAATAAATTCCACGAAAATACTTTACCACTAAATTTATATAAAAAAGTATATAAAAAGAAGAAAAATATTCTCCGTAAAGAAATATTTCTTTTTTAAGAATCATTCTTAAAAACCCCCTTTTCCCGCTACGGTACACATGATGCACTTTGAACTATTAACCCTAGAATCTAATCATATCTCAAGGGAGATGTTTAAGGATTCTAATTATTGATGGGACGGCTAGATACAATAAACGACAAGTAATACCTCTTCTCCCCACTTGCGAGTCCTCGTTGCGAGTCATTCGCAGAGCAAAATCCTTAGCAAAGGCATGCAGACATGGTTGTAAATGATTGGTTTCTTCAGGTGACTTTGCATAAGCTCTGCACGCACTTTACAGAAAGAAAATCCCCGGTTGGATTCAACCGGTATTTGGCGCGATCGGTGGACATCCCGCTCATCTCGTTATCTTCAACTGGAAGGTATCGGCACAATGGAGAGAGTCTGAGCGAATGTGGCAGAGCGGGTGTGGGCGAGGAGAGGGGAAGGGCGGGACTGCGCTGGGAGTGACACGAAAACGCGTCGTGACGCGTCAAAGTCGAAGCGCGTTTAATTGAACTCAAGGAATTGGCCAATTAGAAAGCTTAATGCTACAGCCATGTTCGCCATGCAGCCTCTGATTGGTCTTACGAATTCTAGCGCGTTCTGGTCCTCAACGTCTCTGATCGGTTTTTTTTTTTTCTTTTTTCCCATTTTTTTCTCTGCTTAGCTCATACGTACCTACGCTTCAAGACGAGATACTAGGTACATACGTCTCTCAAATTGGTCACATTTTCATTGCACGTGTTACTCTTTGCCACTATTCTGGAAAATATTGCTGACTTTCTGACCGATGCAGCCGATGATGACTGTGTGATGGGTTGGATGACATCTCAAACTACCTAGTACGGAAGATAATTATATTCCTACACTGCCACCTACACAACATGAAGATCGATCTAAGGCTGCCAAGATGCCATCCATTATGTGAACTCCCTAAGCACATGTGAAGTTTCATCGCTCAAGCATGTTTGATCTACCTGTCACTATTTGGTGACCAATCAGTCTGAAGAAATGTTTAAGCCTCTAGAGATTGAAGGTTGCCAATTCGTCATCATTTCCATGCGATTCATATTTTTGCGCCTACAGTGCCTAAGGAACTTTACACTGTACAGTTTATTTTACTGTGTCTCATACTGTACCAAGCTTTCTCCAATGATCATGGCCTTTTCAGCTATGATTCTATGAAGGCTAATAACTTTCAAGGAACCTTTCAAAATTTATTTGGAATCTATTTTGAAGTTATCAGCTACTAGATATGAGTTGTATTGCTTTATTCATTACCTCCTAGATAAATGGTTGGATTTAACCTATTATTTTCAAGGTTCTTATTCATATATTCCTCTCTTCTCGTAATCGAGGGTCTGGTGAACCCTTGATACGGAATCGTGTGCTATATAGGTGTCCAGGAACTTCAATGCCTATCCTTTTTTGCTTCGTCCTCACGATTGTCTGCCATTTCTGTCTCAGGTCCATCGGGGTATCGCGTAGTCGTGACGGCCGGGAATTTGGATATTCTGAAAGAGAGGCGACAATTTTCTCGTTCTTTTCCTTCGCATACTCGATTTCACCTGGCTTATCCAAATTCAAGTGCTCCTCGCCCCATTCTTCAGATAGGTCCATCCCATCGATGAGATTGGTGAGGTCGAGATAACGCTGCGTATCAAGAAGACTCTGCGCAAAGCATTCAAGCTTGGGGAAGGGAATTTCTCGTTCGCTCTTTTCAAAATTTGAGGGCTCGCATCGAATAAAATATTCGAATGCGGGGATAATAAAGAACGAGAAGTTCACCCCTTTTAGTCTAAATTGAGGATATGTGTGTTTCAAAGACCCAACCTGTGGTTGGATCTTTACCCAAGGTTCATAGGTTTCACTCAATGGTGTCACTATGAACATGGCTGACGCCCTCTCAAAAGAATCTGTCGGGACGCAGATCTCCCAGTTCTATTTAAACTCAGTCCCAATAATTGACTGTTTTGATAAGCTCAAGTACTTACGTTAGGAACCATGCGAGCGCCGTAATACACCAAAGCATAACCTCCTACAACGCAGCATGGTATATTTGCGGTCTCGAGTATTTGAATGACATCACGCACTTCTACGATGCCACGGCCACCATAGCTAGCAGCTTTAGCACCAGGCTTTGGAAGTTGGATAGCACCCGTAGTCAAAAGGGGGTCTGAGGAACTCATGAAAAGAAAGTCGAAATACGATCAATCGATGACCAGGAAGAAACGTAAAATATCCAAGTTATTATGTAACTATCTACCTGGAGATAGAGATTCTAAGAATAGGTCGGATCGGGGGGATTTTTGCAAGGAGGAACGATGTTGGTTTAGGTCTGGGGGCGGGGCAAGGGCTACTGGATACTTACCACTAATAGCCCCACCTCCTCTCCAGGGCTGCCGGTTTAGGGCTGTTTCTGCTCCGGCTTAGGGGGCTTAGTGCCCGTGCCCCGGGTCTGCAGCTGTGCCGCTCTCCGTTCTTGTCCGGCGAAACTCTCTATTGCCAAACCCATATCAGGTCAATATTCATACTATTTATAACCACGACCAGGAAGAAAATGGTATGTCCATGGAGAATATTCGTGGTATACCTAACTGAGGACTAATCTAAAGACCGCTGTCGATCTGCTTACTACCTATGATTTGATTGTCACAACTTCAAAAGCACAGCCTCATGATGCTTGATATATCAGGGACGGTTGCCCAGATGGGATTTCCACTATTGCTGGATCTATACCCATTGCATCGATCATTTGCTTGGATTGCATAATATGGCGGCATCGACTAACACTGGGTTCACCCCTATAACCATGGAATATACAATTGATCAGCTTTTTGAGCTCGAGGAAGAAAGTGGGAAAGCAAGTCAAGACCACCTATTCTATGCGCTGGAATATATTGTTCGGCAGCTAGAGGCAGCAGGGACTGAGTACGCTGTAATGGGTGGCCTAAGCATGCAACTTCGTGGCTTCGACTCACGCACCACTACCGATGTCGATTTGGCGATTGATATGAAACCGCGCTCTTTGAACACTCTTCTGGCCTCGGATGATAGGTATCCAACTTCAATGCGTCCATGAAATTATACTTAAAGATATCGCAGGATTTATCGACCACGTCCTACCGCAGCTTCTACCGGAATTGCACGTGTCTTTGTGTTAACTGGACCCTCGTATGGCGAGCAGGTTGAACCCCTTCCAGTCTTAGTGGACTTGATACTAGCCGGTAGGTACCTAATCCGCCACACACTTGTCTCAAATACATATAATATAGAGGGCTAATTAGGTGTTCAAGGTAATCTCGGCGCCCCTCGAAATATCGCAGAAGCTTCTACCCAGGCCACTGCTACTACTCCGTGGGGTACCCGAGTTTACAAAATCCTGGATCTGCAACACATCTTGAAAGCAAAATTGAGATCCTACGCCAGCAGATTTGCAGAAAATGACTATAACGATATCATATGGATGTGGCTAAACCTCGAAGAACAAGTCCGCCAGTTTTCAGGTCGCCTGGATTGGGAAGAGAGGGACGGGTTTTACAACGCCGTAGTGGAATCCGGGAGTTACACACAACATGATCTCAACGATTTACGTGCCACTCTTCAGCTGGACTATAGTGAATAAGAAGGGAAACTAGTGGGCATAGAGTCTTCGCGAGTTGCATGACAACGCTCGACTATTACCAAAACTACAGACGGGAGTTTAATCCAAATTAACTATTTCCACAGGATTTCAGTTAGATGTGACCTAGCCTCTAACTCCCCTTCCGCCATAGCAAGCTTCACCTATCGCTGGAGCTGTCGTTTCGGTTATGTTCCTGTCTTCGCAATCGCTAAAACTTTGCCTCTTCGGTTATTTGGTATATGTAATACCCAGGATTGGACGTTAGGTCCCACTCAGTCTGCGACAGACCATCACCCGACTAGAAGAAGCGATTGCCTTTATACTTAATCCCTCGAACCTGGATCTAGGGCTCATATAGAGCTTCACAGAAATGCAGCATAGAGCTTGGCCTCGTCGTAAAAACGCGATCGTCGATTGGATGAGTATGTACCTATCATGCAAGACACTGAACCGCCGCACTGGTCTAGCTGATCACCCGCCCCATAGCAGGCGCAGCGTGTTTCTCAAATTCCTGTAATTTTTTTTAAACCGAAAGAGCAGATATATGTATTGGTATCCATCTAAAAAGATGTTAGGTAGGTAACAATGTTATTGAGAGACACCTAATATTAAACAGTATGTGCAACTTACCTACCTGGTATGGTCCAGTTCGGGGAACCCATGAAGATGAGATCCATTAGGTAGATGCGGCGCTGAAATTTACTCGATCTCGTTTGGCGAGGAGTTGTTGAAATATACCTAAACTTGACTGAATGCGTCGTGGCATACCCCTAAGAGCCCTGGGGGGCTTAAAGGCTCATTCATTAGGTACCTGGTATAGAAGGGTGATCACTATAAGCTTACTACGGATACAGCAGGTTGTAGCTTGAATGGCACTATAATTCCATTGCTCTAGTGGGATCAATAATGCTTAACAAAAGGGGGCGGGGGGCATCCTCATTGTTCTGGAGCACCGACTGTAGGCTTTCTCACGAGCTCTCCAAGTTTATCTCACATAAAACCTACCATTTGACATAATTGCAGAGTATCTCTTTATCTACCTATGAATCTGGGTGCCTTAGGAAACATCGCAACTTCTCTACCTATAGAAACTCCGCAAAGTCATAATTGGCTAGAGATGACTATACCTCGCCGATCAGTTTCTATTCACATGCTCTCCTCTAAACTAAACACGGTAAAATTAAGCGAATTTCATAACTCGCACCTAGAGTCAGCAAGTCCATAAGTCTTCTTGCATGAATTGGAATTCGTACGAAGTTTCGTGCAGTACTATCCACCGTAACATCGGTCCTGAGGTCTGAGAGTCTGGGTTTATGTGTAGATGGACATTAAAATGAGCTCCAAGGGACAAATCTTCACTGTCTTGACTTCTAAGCCTGCAGATATCCACAGGCTAAAGGTTACGCACCTACATGAAGATACCCACTTGTTATCCCTGTATACGTCGATCATATCGTGTCCACGAGTCCGCAGGCATGCCTTTTACGTTTGCAATAGTCCATTACTAATCTAAGGAACTTCATACCAACCAATTTCTTGTCTAGTGAGTTTTCTCTTCTTCGGGAATGCCATAAACATGTTTCCCTATCTTTAATATCCTACCTAGAGATCTTATTAGGAACTCTGTTGTGGTGTATGCCTGATGAACTTCCCTTCTTGCGGATTGGCATACGAGACAACTCTTAACGCGCCCCCGGCCTCTATCGAGCAGGCTACGCGAGTATGACGGCCTCGGCTAGAACGTATAGCTTCATCGGTACTAACCGAGAGTTAGTGTGGGGGATTCGCAGAAGTTCAAGGGGTCCTATTATCTTTAGCGCAGGCAACTTACAAGATTGCGTTAAAAGCGTCGGCATAAGAAGGCGTTGGCAACGATGGGCCAAGGCGCGCGGAAGGAGCCTGTTCCCGCCCGGGACATCCGATCTTCCTTTTTGCAGCCCCTCCATGCTTGATCCCCTGGGCGTTCATAAATTTGCTCACGGACGTTATGACCTGCGCGTCAGTGCGTGCATAATGCTGGACAGGCATGTAGATCTTCGTTTTTGGCGCTTTATCCCCCAG
The DNA here is from genome assembly GCF_022496945.1 of Annulohypoxylon maeteangense. Lineage (NCBI taxonomy): Eukaryota > Fungi > Ascomycota > Sordariomycetes > Xylariales > Hypoxylaceae > Annulohypoxylon > Annulohypoxylon maeteangense. Next base: position 224,972 of record NW_025953249.1, on the reverse strand, counting down.
GCGAAATTCAACATCGTACAAGATTCCTGCTGTCTGATGGCTTGTTGAGCTAAGGGGTGTATCCGGCGATACGCCTTCTTGGTCAAAAAGGGATTCCCAGAGACACCTTAGCCGACTGAGGCCCCTATCCATATCTGGCCCTGCGATACGCCCTCTAAGTGTCATATTTTCGCAGACAGATCTGAAATCTGTCCGGCGACTATAGAAGTAGATCTTGAGGCGAGCGCTAGAGGATTCCACCATATCGACAGCTAGCATGTCAAGCCTCAAGGGCGACCGTCCCATCCGTTCGTGTTCATGCACGAACTTAGAAAACATGGTCAACGCATCTAGTCTTTCAGGGGTACATGATGGCGCCGAAATGATAGCTTCGCTAATGACTTGCAGGTTGCTCCTGTTCATGGCACGGGCCCTGTACCCCGGAAAGAAATAAGCTTTGCTTGTGATGTCCTTTTCGCCCAGGTCAAAGGTCCAGAACACCTTTGATGCATGACATTCGGCTAAGTCACACTTCTTTCTGGACTCAAGACCAATGAAAGTACTCTCCGTCTCGCCGCGGAAGAATGTTTCAAAATGATTGAACCAACTCATGTCAATATTTGGTAACGCCTGCAATATTGACTCTTTGGATTTGGCTGTGGCCATCCCATTGCGTGGGTCGCTAGTCATTCCGGCACCCATGCCGATGGGGTCGATAGAAAATCGCACGGCCGGCTTCTCGATGCCCGTGTGCCAATCCCAGCTCAGTTCTATGTTGTTGCCATCGGTCATGTAGCTTTTCCAGCATTCACCTAGATTGTTGACGACACCTAAGTTGTCTGAGACTGTGCGTGCGAAAAGGTCAAGAATATTGACTTGCGCTGCGTAATCATAATCGGTATTCTGTAATAACATCGCCAGGGCATAACCGGACTTTTCCCAGCGATATCTCTCGTGACGACCGAGTCTATGTTGAAATCCAGAAGTGATATATTCCCAGGCGGTCTCATCCTCGTCGTGAGGGGGCTCCAAGCTTTGAATAACAAGCTCTATATTGAGTTTCGTAAAGCATGGTATTGGGGAAGAGAATAGAACGGAGGAATGGGAGGCCATCTCCTGACCTTCCCTTGTACGACATACCATTTTCGCTAGTATTATGAGAGTGAGATATAATGTGTAATAGTATATACCTAGGTAGGTAAGTACTTGCATGAAGATGAGTTGTAGGCTCCATGATAACTAGACGATTTTATATAACTACGAACTTCTCTAATGATGAATCATATGTTGAATATTTACACCATGGTGACGGCTACCTCCCTGGGCTCGGTATAGCTTAGTAACACGGCAATAAGACTATGTTAGGGGGTTAAATGGGTACCTTAGAATTACCTTAAAATGCCGTCATGTGTTGGGTGTGCAGTATGGACAATACGTCTAGACTGGTCTCATGCCGAGAAATTTATGGCATCTAGGGCTACTCCTAGGTATAGTTGGCCCACTCTCTACCTTGTGGGTATTGAGCGTTCCACTGCTTTTCTGTTTGGCAAAAACTCTTGATACTTAACAGCGACATTAAATTTTCTCAGCGGATCTCTCGGGCTGAAGAATTTATTTCAATTATTGTTGAGTATGCTAGTGGTGATCATCCTGAGCTACCGCTCCTAGTTAGATAATTTCTTGCCTCGGCTGTGACTGTTTCGTCGTCACCTTTGGAACCACAACCTCCTTTTTCTCCTTATCCACGCCCAGCCATAAAAGGTCAGGTCTGCTATAGTGACCAACGATATCCAGGAAGCCGCGGTTTCCAACTACTTTGGTTAGATCTAGGTCTCCATACACGATTCCCTGAGTGTCGGGGCTACCATCACCAAGCGGCGGGGTCAAGCGTCTTCCATCAGGGCCAATTATGCAACTATGACCACCGCCTGGCTTTGCACAAGTAAGTCCGTTTTGGGTACCCATGGCATCGATTCCATCCTGAGAGCACACAGCTGTAGCATGCAAGACGTAAGTACCACTCTCGATAGCATATGTTTGAGACAGATTCTGGCATCCATCGGCTGTCATACTCCATAAACCTGGATGGTCGACACCGGTTGATGGGTCTATCGGTGGCCACATGGAAATGTGAATCACTTCGCCCTGCGTGATGCTATGATACTTGAGTAGTGGCTGAGTATGTTCCCAGCAGGCAAAAGTTCCGACCTTGATCTTGCCAAGTGGAGCGCCGAAGTCGAGCTCGGCCACATTGGTCAAATCGCCTCCGGAGCCATCGCCGAAGATAGTACGTTCCATATGGGTTGGCTTAACCTTACGTCTATGCAAGACAAGCTCACCCTGTGGTGATATTATGGCCTGTGCAATATAGACACTGTTCGAAGGACTTCGCTCCGAGAACCCTAGTACCACGGCGATGGAGTATTTTTTGGCGGTTTCTTTAATTTGCTCCATCTCATCTGACTCGATGGCCAACGAGTTGTAGATGTATTTAGTCTGGAGTTCGAAGTCTACGGGACGAGCCCTATCACAATGATTTGTATGTTAGCCGGTTCTCTCGGATAATCGTGAAACTTAGGGTTGAATACGGACCATATCCATGCAGGATACCCAGGTATCCAGGACTCCGCGAAGGCGACGATCCTAGCACCACCCTTCGCGGCCTCTTCAATAAGCCCTACGGCTTTCTTGACCGACCCCGCAAGGTCAAGCCAGACGGGTTCGGACTGGATGACTGCAACTCGGATCGTAGCCATGGCAGGGGATTTAGTACTTCTTGCTTAATATATGAAGTAGGATGACTGTTGAAAAGAGATAGTTTACCCTCGATTGATATTTTGAAGCATGGTGTTATTCTTATCTAGATATGTTTTATGTATTCAACATGGATGGAAAGGATCGATCTCATGCGGACCCATTAGAGTAAGGCTATTCGACTCGAATACGGCGTGTCAGGAAACCCCCTGTCGAATGTTCCTTGTATTATACGGGACTGTCCCACATTACCTAGCTAAGCTTCATATAGTTACGCTGACAGGCTGAATAGGCAAGGAATCATAAGATTCTCGTCTGCTACTCGGGTAGAAGATGCTAGGCAAATATTCATATAAAAGAGGATTGGCAATAAATATTCCGTATATGATCATATGCATTTTTCGGTTTATCTTACGGATATTTCCCCTTTATCCCGAGGCCCTAACTGCCTGAGCGGCCATGTGGATGTTGGTGGACGGTGGTGGATGAATAGGTACCTACCTAGTAAGCAGGTAAGTTCCTTGAATGAATTTTGTAGATGATTTCAAGTTGCGCGTACCAACCTTGGAAGTTATAAGACCATTGCATACATTCTTTACCTTATTGCGTCACCCTGTATCGTGAGCCATGTCCGTACGAGTTCGGGGTCCGAATAACACCTGCTGTAGATCAATATCGATGACATCCGTCGGTTTCAGGGGTTAGCTGAATGACACCGGAACCCACGCTATAAGTTCTTGTTAGCTTTAGCAAGACCCATTATCCCGCATTTACTTTTACTGAAAATCTCCTATACAGATGTTGTCGACCTATCTAGGAAACCTATCAGGGATATCTTCTAGGAGGTAGGCACACGCCCATGAGGTGATTGTTGATCATATGTACTTAGAAGTTTGATGTATGCGGACAGCATGGACTCACTTAACTCCGTTATACCTTGCTCTAAGCCCTATCTGTTAGTGCTCGGCGCACCATCCAAGTCTATTAATTGAGGCTACCTCCATGTCAGCTATTACTCATAGACCTACTCGCTAAGAGTTTCCTTTCCATTTGTTGTTGGCGCTATGGAAAAGCGATTCACCAGATATATCGTAGAAATATGGCTTCTCTACTTCTTCGGGGCTCTAGCAATCGCTGCCCGGATCTATTGTCGAACCAAATTTGTCGGGACCAGGGGCTATCAATTAGATGACTATATCATCGTCGCTGTGTTTGTAAGTTGCGGTGGTGTATGGCCATAACTATGATGTCTACCCAATCCCCTTCTGTCTTACCAACCACCTAACCAACAGCCTTTTAGTGCATGTGGACAGCAGCACCTGTGATAGGTCATATATTCCTTGCCGTCTGCGAAGGTCGGCATACCTCCCAATTGACACACGAACAACGACAAAATATGCCGCCTGAACAATACCATGATTGGGAATATGGCTCCCAGATATTTTTATTTGGCCTTTCCAATTATTTCATAATAATATGGACGTTGAAGTTCAACATGTTGTTGTTCTATGAGCGTATCGTCAGGGGATTATGGGTCGAGAATTTCATCAAACCAGTGATGGGACTGGTGCTACTTTCCGCAGTCGTTATAGTATTGACACTCAGCCTCTACTGCCACCCCTTTCATGCGCTGTGGCAAGTCTGGCCCGATCCTGGATGTTCGTATTATCCGTCTTGGTTCCAGTATAAAATGCTCCTGCTGATACTATTACCAACAGCTCATTGTGTGCCGCAGAACGAGGTTTTCTTTACCATTATTTTGGCATTCAACTTACTCACTGACATTTGCATCATGCTCATCCCGGCGCCGGTATATATACATACATACTCTACTTGATCTGTCACATCCTGTATGGCTAACTTTCCCAAAGGTTATCATCGGGTTACACACAAGTCGGCTCCAGAAGGTCGGACTTGTCTTTCTCTTTAGCCTCGGGTTCTTCTGCATGTTTGCAGCGATTCTTCGCTATGTGCTAGTATTCCACGTACGTTTAAACCCACAGTATAGGTAGGTCCATACCTGTAGGCCGTTTACCTACTTACAAAGCAGTTTTAGTTGACCGAAATGGGCGTTTCAGCTCTGTGGTCTATGCGTGAAGACTTCGTGGGGATAGTGGCGGGCCAATTACCCCTCATTACGCCAATGCTTAAACGGAAGTTCTGGATTAATCGTGATCGTGCATCGGATAGATATCGTCACACACATGGCCATCACCATGATGGTAGAAATGGTGGCTATGAACTAGACTTGGGTCCATATGTTCATGCTGGTAAAAGAAAGACTCGTGATCCGTATAGCTTAACTCATATCGGCGTGAGTCGGTTGGCACCTGGCAGCGAGGAAGAAATCGTTATAGTGGAAGGAAAGTTGGATACAATGGGCAAATACAGCCCTCCTGACGGAAGCATGATCGAGCATACAGCACACATCGAGGAGTCCCCATAGGGCGGGAAATACGGCTGATCTGATCCCCAAGTTGGAAGGCAACTCGTTCCCGACAGATAAACTGGAATTGCGGAAATGTCCTAGACAATGGTAAAATCAGTGTTGTGTCACGACATAAGCCATTTCGTTCGCTGCGAACGCCATACATCCAATATGATGGATACATATTCCGCGACAACCCGCAAATGTACCAGGTACCTGTGCTCCCCTAGCATAGACGCAAGTTATCCCTTGCAGCTGATGGCTACATACCTAGTGCAATATCATCATAGGTATCGCTTCAAAGTTTTAATGGTGTATGGTGCACTTCGATATAGATTAATAGTACGAGTTATCATAAATTGTAGTTGTAAAAATGAAGGAAATTGAACCTTAGCTGCTTGGTCAGAGTTTGGTTCTGGCTCCTTTCTCCCCAGCTTAATAAGAAACGTGGGGTAAGCCGATGTTTATCCAGCTACGGACCACCGACATTAAGCCGGCGGAACTACCGTAATTGGAGGCACCGTCTCCAGACTTTCTTACTTTTTTCTCACTTTCTCCAACATCCTCGTTCTTAGCTTCTCAGCCCTGCATGCGGAACCACAAACAGGTTTATGATCTACCCAATAGGATTCTCCACATACAACACATAGCTCTTGACATGACAGACATGAACTCTTGAGCTCATGAGATTGTGAGCTTATAAGCTTTACGACCGCGTGAGTAGCAACGCCGTGCCACGCTAACCCCGCTCGCGACTAGACTCCCTTCCTCTTCCCCTTCCACTTCCCATTCAGCCCTCCCCCAGTCTCCGGTCATCGCAGTGGAGTTCCTAGAGCTAGGTGAAAGAATCATTTTCCTTCTGTCCACGATCTGCTATGATTGGCAGATAAGACCCTGGATACCCAATCCCGAGCCTTCTCGATTACGAATGAGGAGATGCCATGGCTGGTTGGCTCGCAGAGCAAACTCACCGATAGGATCGCGAACTCTTTACTCGAGCGTCATTTTATGGGTTCGGTAGGTATATTTCCCATGTCGTGTGCTAGATAGGTAATCGTATTTTTGGGTATTAGAGGGTTTCCCACACTACCAATGTTGAAAATTTTGATAATCAGCAGCTAAAAACCCAATTTTCCTCTCTTTTAATCCTCTCGTCTTTCCCTTCTCCCTTCTCTATCTCTAGTAGTTTCTCTCACCAAACCTTACCTTGCCATCAAGGTTTCCAATCAGGTTATGAGATAAGTTTTCAAAATGGAGGCATCACTATTCGCGACTCTTGTCCAAGTCGAATCAAACTCGCTCACGCGCGAGCATACTCTCCCAGCGGCTCCGCAGAGAGTAGTATCTAGGACTTATCCTGCCGTCCCTCAGCAAGACCCTATTGAGCTTACATCTCTCCGATACGCCCGCAATGACAACAATTCCTCTACTGCTACAACCCCCCGGGAGGAGATTGACCTTGAAATGACTGCTCCAGGAACACCAATCGAGTCAGCCGAACCGGTAGATGCTGTCGATGCTTTACCAGGTTTGAACGATCCGCCTATGAATAAATTTCGTTTGGCAGCTTGTTGCCTCCAAAACTTCATGGCGGGATTGACTGATTCCGCCCCTGGTGCTCTTATTCCGTACATGGAAGCGTGAGTACAGTTCCGTTAACGCATGCTCATCACGGAGCGCGTATAAAGATTAGGCATAGTCTGACAATGGTAAATTTATTAGCGACTATAACATCGGATATGCCGTAGTATCTCTCATTTTCATCGGAAATGCTATGGGCTTTATCATGGCGGCGCCTTTCGTCGACCAGATTCGGCAACGCTTTGGGAGGGCCAAGGCTATTGCCCTTTCTCAAATTTGCATGGGAATCGGGTATATCCCCTTTATCTGTACAGCGCCATTTCCTCTAGTCGCCATATCTTATTTTCTACTCGGCTTTGGATGCGCTATTCAGCTGGCTATTGGTAACGTGTTCTGTGCAAACTTACGCAATAACACAACGATGTTAGGGGCTATGCATGGTAGCTATGGCGCTGGTGGTATCGTCGGCCCCCTCGTCGCAACGGCCATTGTGTCTTCTGGTGCCGCCTGGAGCCGGTACTATTTCTTGACTCTCGGTTTTGCCATCTTCAACACCTGCTTCTCGACCTGGTCATTCTGGAACTACGAGAAGGAACTCGGTGGCGTCGAATCGAATATACTGGCTGAGACCAGCTCCCGCGGCGATATGTCTATGATGCTTTTCGCCTTTAAGTCCAGGGTCGTTATCCTAGGAGCCATCTTCATCTTCGCATACCAAGGAGCCGAAGTATCGATCTCTGGATGGGTTATCTCCTTTTTGATATCTGCACGCAACGGAGAACCTTCATCCGTCGGATACGTGACTTCTGGTTTTTGGGCTGGTATCACTATCGGCCGGTTCTGTCTCTCACCTATTAGCTCCAGAATTGGCGAGAAGCTATTCGTGTATTTCCTCGTTGTTGGCGCCGCCGTCTTTCAACTGCTGGTCTGGTTAGTTCCCAACATCGTCGGTGAGGCCGTATCGTTGGCTATCGTCGGACTACTTCTCGGTCCTGTTTATCCTTGCGCTGCTGCTATATTTACGCGAAACTTATCGCGCCGCGAGCAGGTTAGCGGCATGGGAATTATCAGTGCTTTTGGTAGTTCTGGTGGTGCTATGGCCCCGTTCACTACCGGTCTCCTCGCTCAGGCTGTTGGGACATTCGTTATGCATCCCGTTGCCATTGGCTTGTTTGCGGCTATGTTGGTGTGTTGGTTCGTGTTGCCTGACGTGAGGAAGAGAACGGAGTAACGAGTATGATAATTCATAATATTGAATTGGGTCTCGATTACCTAGGTATTGATGGAATGACAAGGGAATTGTTTTTGGACGCATAGGTAGGGTTGCGTAAGTAGGCATTCATATGGATGACGGAAAACTTTCTTCAGGGGGCTAAGATGATATCCTTGGGAAAAGGTGATGGCTGTCATGGGTAGTTGAGGTACCTAGGTAGGTAATTATTTATACGGCAAGGTGGTTGGTGATATTACAGATTACGATACCTACTCTCTGCACGTTAAAAGCATATGCCATAATACTAATCCATTCCTTCGTATGCGTAGGGTGACCCCGTGCTTTATTGACTTGCCATTATTTCTAGTACCTCCTAACCCCACTCTTAATCAGACTACATGATAAGTCTAAAAGGAGAGAATCACTCAGTTCATATTCAACTCATACTAATAGACATCCGTTCAATTGATCGCGATGACTGTCTAAAGCTCTAAAAAATGCATGCTTAGTAATACCGGAAGCTAGGTCCTTGATGGACACTGGCTCAACTTCGAGGTAATATGAGATCACTACCCATCTACCTATCTATCCGCCCGTCTATGGGTAATGTCTATCATGCCAACCGGAATTTGCCTAGACGATGCTGTCTAGCCTGAATGGTACCTAGAGATGATGCAGGCTTTTCTTCTCTAAAGTTTGAAGAGAAAGGGGTAAATGTTCACCCTTCTAGATCTAAGATGTCCGAATCTATAGTCTTCCTTTCGCTGCGTCCCTAACGCTGATCTTTCCCTCGACTACATCCGCGACAACCTTGTGGATGTCGGAGAAATCGTTGAAAGTGACGAAGGGCACCTTCTCGTTTTCACAGTATGTGACGAGGTCTAATTAGTTGGTTAATTTACTGCTTCCTATTTTCACTGGATAGGTATTTAAGAACATAGAAAGGGGTTCTCACCTCGCCCCGCCTTAGCGAATAGCAGGTCAGTCTCTTTCGCCGCGGAAAGATCAGATACACCGTCTCCGGCGTAGAACATAATAGGCCGTTCTGGTAGAGCAGCATACGGTTTAATCTCGAGGGACTTGTCATGTCCAAAGTCACTGTATATAATGAAAAATAAATGTATTAGTTACACATTGAGACCTATCTTACACTATTTATTTTTACGCATTCCGTATTGATTGTGTTACCAACCCGGGAATAATTGATAAAGAAAACCGGTAAATGATAATCATTTTGCCGAAGTGAGAAAAAAGGGTTAAGAGTAAGGGGTCTATGAGAACTCACCTGCCATCGTGGTACTTAATATTCCAACCATCCTCGTCGTTGATAGTCTTACCCGGTCGGGCTTCAACATCATTGCTAACAATCTGCATATGCTGAACAGCATCCTCTCCAACAAGATGAGCGAGCAAAGCACGGATGATAGGTTGCATACCACCGCTCAACACAACGACTGGAACATTATTCTCACGGGTCCACTTGAAGAACTCGGCAAAGCAGGGGTCGAGTTGAACATTCTTGAGAAGTGTGGCAATGCATTGGTCGTAAGGGGTCTTGACGCTGTCCATCATCTCTTGGAAGCTATCACGGAATGTACGCTTCCCGAATAGTACGTCATGGTTCCCCTTTTTCCGGAGTTCCACGCCAAATCCCAGGTTATCAGTCATGAAGTCGTTGCTGTCCTGTAACGTGATGGTGCCGTCGAAGTCGGTGAAGAAAATGGCTTTAGGTTGCGTGCGCAGCGCGGGAAGCGTCCCGTTAACGCCATTTGTGCCATTGGTTCCGTTTTGCTGAGCCATGTCGTTCTTCGTGTATCTAGTAATATTAAGATGACAATGATGGTGATACTCCCGAGGTTTTGATGGTGACACCTCAATAATTCCGGCTGTTCTCCTCTATTTTATATCATATATCCCTGTATCTTATGAGGGACTTTGATCTAACTTCCGCGGAAAAAAGAGTGACGTCACACACTAAACGACTGGTTGATTTTCTTGTAGGCTGCCTTGCGTTATCTTGCGTCTAGCAAACTTGGAGAAGAGACGGGAAGATGCACGAACAACACAGACCGGTAGGTATATATATCGTACCGGTAAGATAGGAAAAGGAGGGATGAGCGAAAAATAAAGAAAGGTAAAAATGTTTCGCAGAATGCAGAGAATGTAAGGTTCAGGGTCCGACCCACGCCAATACTAACACCGATACCAAACACATGCGTCAAACAAGAGCGATCCGCGGGGCACTTTCCAACCATATTGACCCCTCCATCTCCCCCTCCATCAAATTTGTTGACGATCGGCGATGCTTTTCTGCTAAAATGGAAACCCCCACTGAGGCTTATTAGCGCTTCTTGGCAAGAACATCCTGGCAGCTGGCCGGGTAGCATCGTGCCTTATCCAGCTTATGGCGACAGGGCGGTGGCCGGGTATTCCCCGGCCTCTTTCTTTTTTTTCCTTCCTACGATCGAAGTAACCTTGCCCTTTCTTTCCGGTCCGACTAAGCAGCGTCATATCTAATCCTGATTCTGTACTACTACGAATCTCACCTGTCCAGATTTCGCGCAATTCGAGGAAAAAGGGCATTCCCCCCCCTCCCTTCCAGCCCGCCTCCTCACCGCCTCGATGTCGACTTCTCGGGCCCTGAAGCCCATATTCGGGCCTAGTCGTCGGCTCCTTTTCGATCAATTGGCTCCTCAATCGAGAAGGAACTTCGTCCCGAGCCGGCCGTCCACCTCCGCATGCTCGAGTTGCCGGCACGGTCATGTCCTAGGCCTGAACCGAACGCAACGCCGGTTCTTCTCCTCTGACCCTCCGAAACCTCCCAATGGCGAAAGCCGGAGCGAGAAAAATGCTGCCCCCGAACAACGTGAACCTCTCATCTTCCACTTCCCCCCTCCGGCCTCTCCCCCAGAACCCCCACAACCAGAACCGGCAAAAACACCACCACCACCAAACCCGGAACCGACGCCTCAACCACCTCAACCACCACCCCCCTCTCCGCAACCGCCCCCGGATTCCTCAACCGCAGCCCCTAACCCCGACCTCCCTTCCACTCAAAACTCCCGGCGCTCGGATATAAACCGGCAACTATCCGCCTTCATGGACCGCGCCCAAACGACCCTCTTCGCCGCCTCCCAACGCATCAACGACCTAACAGGGTACTCCGGGATCGAAGTCCTAAAATCGCAAATCTCCGCCCTAGAATCCTCCCTCGCATCCGCACAAGCGAACCTCCACGGCGCCCGCTCCGCCTACAAAACAGCCGTATCCTCGCGTTCCGCCACGCAGCGCGAAGTAACCACTCTTTTGGCCCGACAAAAGACCTGGACGCCTGCCGACTTCGAGAGGTTCACGGCGCTGTATAGACAAGACTACGACCTAGAGGCCAGCGTGCAGGACCGTGCAAACGAGCTCGAAGATGCGGAGCGTGAGGCTGAGAGGTTGGGTCGAGAACTGAATACTGGCATCCTGTCGCGGTATCACGAGGAGCAAATATGGAGTGACAAGATTCGCCGTATGAGTACGTGGGGCACGTGGGGTTTGATGGGTGTTAATATTTTGCTGTTTTTGGTCTTGCAGTTTGGTGCTGAGCCCTGGCGCAGGCGGAGGTTGGTTAAGGGGTTTGAGGAGAAGGTTCGCGAGGCGATGGAGGAGGAGAGGATGTTGGAGCGGGAGATCAGGAGGAAGGAGGTTGAGCTTGAGAATATGCGGAGGAGGGAGGAAGTAGCTGCTGCTACTGCTGCTGCCGCCGCCGCTGTTCCGGTTACGGTTGAGGCGGGTGTTGGCGGGGAGCAGGGTAAGACGAAGACGACGACGAAAGAACCGGAAGAGCAACCGAGCGAGAGCTTTATACGAATAGACACGCCGCCGAAAGTCCCGTGGAGGGAAGCCCTCTCCGACCCGGATTATTGGAAAGCCATATACGCCGAGCTATCGAGTGATAGGAAGGTGTTCATCAAGGTACGAGACGTATCCGTATTAGCGCTCGAGAGCGCCGCCGCCGGTGCCGCGGTTGTAGGCACCATAGCCACTATCCTGTTTATCCGAAGGACATAAGCGTGAGCATAGAATACATAGAAGATCATCATCATCATCATTATCATCTATGATCCGTTAGGGATCTGTACGTATTGTTAAAAAAGAAACTCTTAGGACTAGGTACTAGGTACATTGTATAATACAAAAAAAACACTACGATACCCAATCTTCTTATATGGATCATTTCACTTAAGTAACGTGACGCGATCTAATGTGTGGTATGGTAGAGTACGGCCCGTCTAACGTGGAAAAGAAGGGTGATGGTTGCATTATCAACTGGTCTAATTAACAAGGCAAATTATTATATGCCGGGGTAAACTGCGCGATAGCATCTTGTTTGCCACTCCTCGACGAATTCTAGAAAATGTGCTGAACGGGTTGTCTGCTTGCTTTTTTGGAAAGATTCGCCCAGCGAATGACAATTTCACACGAAACGCCTCTTGTGTAATGTGTCCCGTGGCCCGAAGACCGTTCGTGGTATTTTCGGTCACATCGAGCCCGCAACAGCTTCTCTTTTTGTTCAATGCGCCTCGAACTAGCAGAACACCTCGCCTCCGTTTCGCGATACCTATAGCTTAACAACAGAACGATTGAAAATCTCTCTACTTCATTTCCTGGTTCTTTTGTTACCACTCTCCGATGAATTCTTAGATCCTTCGGCTGAGGACGACTAATCAAAATCCGCCGTATACGAGAATCCGCGGAATTCTTCTTGCATCGATTGGGACAGAACTATGACCATGTTAGCATCTTCGGAGTGTTCGTGTTGACGATGTCTAGGGATAGAGATATCCTTACCTGATTGCACCGGCGTTAGAACTGGTGTGACGCTAGTAAACTCAGAATCAAAGTTGCTAGTATCCGTTGCATTCTTGATGGTGGGCATGAATGGAGGTGCAACCCTCTTGTGATAGATGTCGTCCCATACAATGTTCCTAAAGAATGGCTGACTCATAACCTCCTGAGCATCAGTTGGTCCGCTACCAAGTCTTTGGTCAGGATCTCTTGTAAGAAGCTTTTGTAGGATCGAAACTGATTCCCTAGGCATGTGGATGGGATAAAGCGGCTCGTCCGCGAGGATAGCGTCGTAGATCTCATCTTCATCTTCACCTCGGAAGGGAGACTGCTGTAAAAGCATCTGGTAAATCAGAACTCCAAAAGCCCACCAATCAACTGCTCTCCCATATTTTTTATCTAATAAGATCTGGAACCGAGTTAGCACTCTGGGTAAAGCGACTGAAACTAGTAAAACTAGGAGTGGAACACATACCTCAGGGGCCATGAATTCTGGCGTACCGCAGAAGGTACTCGTGGTCGAACCATACCACATGTCTTCTTTGCACAAACCGTAATCTGCGATCTTGATGTGACCGTCTAAGGTGAGAAGGATGTTGTCAAGCTTGAGATCACGATAGATGACGCCATTCTCGTGGAAGTACTTCAAAGCCAAGCAGACTTCGGAAGCGTAAAATCTACCAACATTGTTAGCACATATTTCGTTTCATATCGTCTCTCAAAACACTCACTGGGCACGTTTGGTGCCAAATTGACCACGTTGAATGTGCAACATCAGATCGCCACCACTAATGTACTCCATGACAAAGTATACCCTCGTCTCGGTTTGGAAACATGCGTGTAAGTTCGTCAAGAAGGGATGACGTTCCCTGTTCGCAATCAAGAATACCCTCTTCTCTGATCGAATGCTTTCAACCTCGTCGTTTTCGATGATGAACTCCTTCTTCAGCACTTTTATGGCATAAAGACGGCGGGACTTCTTCGTCTCTGCCAACATAACTTTACCAAAATTACCCTTTCCAAGGACTGCTAAGAAGTTGAAGTGGTCCAACCCGATACGCTGGCCTGTGCCCGGATCCGTTGCAGAAGGTAAGGGTTTTCTCGAAGGAGGCGGTAACGTCGAACCAGATATTAGGGAAGGGGTCTCCTGTAGCGGCTGAGGCTTAGACACAGGCGCTGTAGGAGTATACATCTGCTGCTGTTGTATTTGCGGCGCGGGTGATTGGGTTTGGATTGGACGTGGCTGTTGCTGTTGCTGCTGCTGCTGCTGCTGCTGAGCTATTTGCGGTTGGCTTGGAGGATAGTTGGAAACATTCGCGTATGCTGCTGGGTTATATTTAGGTTGCGTAGGCATATTGTATCCTTGGCCGGCAGCATACGGATCCTCTTGAGCATCTAAAGCTCCCCCATAACCTCCTACTCTGCCAGAAGAGTAATCCAAAATTTGTCCCGGACGACTCGATTGGGATGCCATAGTGCCGCTCATGGCAGCTGTAGCAGCAGCAGCTGCGGCGGCGCTCGAACCAGACGAAGTGCGATCAGGATGAACCGGTCTCGAGGGTGATGTCTGACTAGCGTACATGGCCTTAGCGGCGTCGGTTGCCTCTTGAGAAGCGATACTCGGTTGGTACGAAGGCCCTCCCTGAGTGCTGCCATAAGGCGACATAGGACCCGATGAACTCGTAGGGCTCATCTTGCCTTGTCTTAGGGTCTTTTCACTCAAGGAAGTGACCTTTTGTTGTCGCTGTTTTTGTGTTCTGATGCCTTCCAAGATTTGGTTAGCAACAGCCATACTCATACCGCAGAAGTCCGGAACGAGGTGAACGCATTGCGCGTGTGCGGTGAGTCCACATTCTGTTGAGACGTTAGCTAAATGCATGAGGTAGACTGAGGGAAAGTTTGGTTATCATACCGGTACACTTTCTGCAGTTTTTCTTGCCAAAGGGCAGAATGTAACCACAGTGACAACACCAATTGGCTGTAACATTCGAAAATGGGGCAAACCTGTGAGGGATGCGATGATTGATTTTCTCTTCTTCCGGGTCCGTTTCGGCGTTGCTTTTACTGATACACTTCGTAACCACACTCGAATAACATTTCGTATGGCAAGTGTATTTGCAATCCTCGCACTGCATCCCTGCCGAATATTTGAGGAAATCTCCGCACAGCGCGCAACGCATGATGTTGTAGAATTGGTGCTGCACGAACTTGTGTCCGTACATCTCGTGAACTTCCTCCTTGCGTTGACGGATAGCGCCCTTTCGTCCCAACCCCAAGTCCACAGGCCTACGGTCCTTGTTCTGCTTTATAAAGTTGAGGGAGAGGTGGATGGCACCTGTAGGCTCCAAGTTAAACCATGCGTCGATCGGTTGGGACGTAACTTGCGGCACGGCTTGGGGACCGAACGGCTGCTGGCTCGGACCTGCACCAGTCGGAGACGTAGGGCCGGCACCACCAAATTGAGGCTGCGCCGGATCCATTGGGAACTGAGGCGGAGGTGCACCCGGTCCTCCCATCCTATCGGCGGACACCCAGCCAGAATTATTGACCTCGGCCTCGATCCTCTTTCGTCGCATCTCCTCCACGATATCTGATATTCGTACCCACAGCATAGCTATAGGCAAAGCATGCTCGCCCGGCTTATCGTATACTGTAAGTTCTATCTCGTTCGCCTTATCCACCTCGATGTTGTGGTATTCGGCTTCCCACCGATCCGTCCGTGACACCTTCGTCCGCGCGACAACGTTATCCTCAACCTTAACAGCGACAAAGGTTTCCGGACCTCGCGAGAACCGCCCAGTACTAGCATGATCGACGTCCCTTACCTGAACGACGCGAATCGAAAGCTGTCCGGTTAATGGTTTGCGCAAGTTCGGCATATTAATACTGTCATCTGGATAAAGTAACATGGTTAGCCGTAAGTACGAGGTGGATATTCTAGGTACTGAGGGGACAGCAGACCATCGGGGGAATCGGCCGAATCCAAATCGTCTATATGGAGCTCTTCATATCTCTTGAGTGCCTGTTTCAAGAGATGAATCTTCTGTTTGCTCTCAACCTTCCTAGCGGCGGCGTCCGCTTTGCTCTTGCGGTCACCCTCCATGCCGTAGAGCTGTACCATCTTTTCTATTCCCTTGAGATATTGATCCTCAACCTTGAGCTTGAACTCGATCTGGGAGAGCATGAGTTGGATTCGTGGACCGAGGTACGGAGTGTCATATTTTATTAGATCTATAAAGATTTGGTCAAGAGATTAGCCTGAGTGATAACCAACTGGGAGGCGAGAATATTGAAGCTACTAGGTAAAGATAGACAATATTACGGTGTGTGGAAGGGTAGAAGGGTAGAAGGGTAAAAAAAGGTGTGACAAACCTAACTTCGTAAAATTCGGTCTCAGTTTGGGGATGGAGGAGGTCGGGCCTGGAGGGGTGAATGGATGTCGTGGCGGCATTAAATCTCCGTGGCCACCTATCTGACTATATGGCAACGAGCCATAGGATGCCCTATCTCCGCCTGACCAGTCGCCGGCATCCTTGGGGGGAGGCATAGGTGGCCCTTGACCATCGCTTCGCACATCACCACTAGGAGGACGACCCGAACCGGTGGCAGTAGAGCTGGATCCAATACTCATGCTGTCGACTCCTTGTCCAATACGCTTCATCTGTAAATCGCGAAGCTTTTCTTCGAAGAATTGGAGGTTCCGACGACCTTCTCGCATCTGACTGTCGAGACGGGATCTGACATCATCGTTGTTGGTCTGCTGTCGCATAGAATTGGCAGCATTGATCAGAGCCTTTTCGCGCTCGATCTTTTTGTATATATTGGCCATGGCATCTTCGTCGTTCATGATGGACGATAGGTTGCGCGTCGTCACGCGCGGGACGGGAGGTGGTGAGACTTTTTGTTGTGTGTTATTGTATGTTATTGGTGTGTGTTATTGGTGTGGAGGAGAAGAAAGGACACAGAAATGCGGAGCGACCCAAGATAAAGCTAGACGATAGACCGTGGACGGTAGACTGTGGACGGTAGACGTAGACGGGTAGAACAGCTATCTCTCTCAAAACAAAAAAAAATAAGTCTAACAACTACTTATTATTTACTGCTCTCTTCTCTCTCTCACTTCAACTCAACTCAACTCGATGCATAACACCCCTTTAGCAAGAAACGTTAGCCCGCGACGGGTAAGATAGATAACGGTATAGAGAAGCGCGGGTGCGGGTGCGGGATTGGCAGGTTGAAATGTGCAAGTTGCAAGTTGCAAGTTGCGGGTTGCACGTTGTAAGTTGTAAGTTGCAAGTTATCGGAGTGCGGGTAAGTTGGGTAAGATCGGTAAGGTGCTTGATGCTTGGTGCTTGGTGAAAGTTTGGCCGAGAAAGATGATTAAATGAATAGCGCGATGTCGTCAGTGTCGAGAAAAATGCGGTACGACGAAGCTTGGAGGAGCAACTTCCAACTTGAGTTCACCTGGACACGCTACAAGTTTGCACTTGTGCCTTGTGCCTTTGTATCTTTTTTGTACGGATGTATCAGTCAGTGAAGGTAAGCTGGAGGTACGGTAACTTTTTCTATCAATGGCGGGGTTTTGTGTCTCGCATGGATGATGCGGGCGGGCGCAACTTTGCTACCTTTTGCAAGCCCGAATAAAGTTGAGTTGGGTGGTCTGTGTTTATACCCCACTCTGGCCTGCTCAATGCCCAGGCTGCTAGGACCCAGGTAGGACGTGGGTTGCGACCTAGTCCTTGCCGATAACCTGACGGCTCCTTCTTTGGTATTAGTTGAATTACTGTTCGGTAATCTTAAGGGATAACGGCCTGGTCCGGGGTAAGAGCGACGTTTATATAACGGTTATTACTTCCAAATCTGTACTGACAGAAATGGGTATAATTATTATGTTATCTGTATCTTCTTTCTTCGTTCTCCCCTCTTCTCTCTAGAAATCGAAGTTTCAATAATGAAAAGGTCCCAGAAAAGTGAGTTCCGATAAGACAATTCGATCGAAAAGGTAGTGCACACCTCACACATCAAGCATGAAATAGTCAGTTTACTGTTTTGTTGGTGTCAGCCGTCTGTGTGTCATCGGTTGGCGGTTTAACAGGTAGGTAACCCAAGATACCTGCTTTAACATACCGGACCAGACCGCATGTGATAGAGAACACAAGAAACAACCAGGTAACTTGTCATACCTGTCCTAAGTCAAGGTTGTTTGTCAGAGAGTGATGCTGTATACATACCAGAGGTGAGATGGCAAGACGGCGATACTTAGGTAATAGGCAATAGGCAATAGGCAATATCAGACGAGGTCGCATCAATCGATTTCCAAAACAGCCCATGTTCCATTTGAGTTGGAGCCAACTCCGTTTCTTTCGATCATTCAATATCGATACTTCGATACATGTCTAGTACATAGGTAGGTACTAGGGAGGTATGGTTCGCAGTCCATTTACTCAGCTTTTAATCACCTATCTATATAACTCACAAACAACTTCTAGGTACCTATCAAGGAATACACTTACGTAGGTAACATCTAATACATATAAAAGCTCGAGGCTGGGGATCAATAGGACTGCAATACCAAACAAGATCGGAAAGGATCGCTGCGTGTATGCATCAAAATGCAGGATACAAAGCTCCGGCTCGCATAGAACCGTATCAACCATGTTTGATATTGTCATTCTTTCCCTACGACATAAACAGCTTGGATATCGGAGGCTCGGGCACGTAATCCATTGGGCATCACGAAAACGAGTAAACACTCTTCATTCGTCAGCTAGGAAATACCGTTGCGCGTCACCGGAAGTTTGACAACTCAAACCACGCATCTACTTGAGAGGTACCTTTAAAAGAGGCGCTTCCAAAAGGGGTCGACCTGTCAACTCAAAGTTCCAGCCATTCCAATCATTCCAATCATTCGAGGCGGGGAAGAAAACAATAAAAAACCTACAGAGTAACCCCACGTCAGGGGCACCTATCGAATCGTCATTGTCCATTGTCAGCATCAGAAATACATATATTGCGACCATTATGCAATGCACGATTGCATCGAGCATAACACAGATTTCATTTTTTCACACGTGACAGCCAATATCCAATATCGCTCGATCACATACATTCCGTCGACTCCATAAAGCGGAAGGAATTCCCGAATTGATAATAAAACCCTTGATGCCCAAGGTTGTACATTAACCTAATAAGTTCTGTAGACTCAACTCCTAGTCCTCCCACGCAACGAATCAGGGGTATCTCCGACAACATCAACATCAACATTAACATCCAAAACAGCCAATGCCTATATCGATATCAATAGACACATATCGTCTCGTCGAACCACGCAAGAACGCTAAACACAAATGCAGAATGCCTTCAGCTAGCCCACCACAATATCGCTATCACAATGCTTGCTAATCCGCTTTTACGCCACAATATTTATCCAACCTATGCCGAGGTAACGGGCACAACCTTCTCATTATTCGGGCCTGCTGCAGCCTGCGCCGGGGCGTAAGTTGGCTGCGGTGGCGCTGGTGCATAAAAGCCGGCGAAGTTCTGGTAATTCTGCGCTGTCTCCTGTCCCACAGCACTAGGTACGTTAGGCTGGCCAGCGAAAGCTGGCTGTTGCTGGGGCGCCATAGGGGGGTAGTAAGGCGCGACGCCTGGTTGCGGGGGAGAGTAATACATGCCGCCCTGAGGAGGAACGACCATACCGGCGGGCTTCAGCATATTGCGCTTATGCGTGTCGATGCAGGCGAAGACGAACAGGATAAAGTGGCCGAGCAGCATGAGGCAGAAGAAGGCGGCCACTGCGCGCAGCATCGGGAGGTAACTACCGTTCATGTCGATCTTAGAGTACTCGCGGCAGTAGCTATAATACGAGTACCTCCTGCTCCGCGACTCTTGGCATTCCCTTAGGTTGGACTGCACGATGATGACCTCGGTGACGGAGAGCAGCACGGCGAACACGGAAGCGATCCAGAGACACAAGTGCAGGCCTACGTGAGCACCGGGGTGGATGCCGCGCTTTTCGTCCTTGTGCGAGCGCACGAAAAAGGTGATGAGTTCTGCGCCGTTCCACAAGATCGAAGCGATGGCGATAGGTAAGGCGTACACGGCGATCCATTGTGCCTCGCCGTCTATGTTGAGGAAGACGCATGCTAAGGCTATGATTATAATGGCGACGATGATGAGGGAGAGCGTGAGGATGAGTTTGGTAAATGTCCAGGATTTCGAGTACCGTGGGAGAAGGCGAACAGGTTGAGTATAGTACGGCTGCGGTGGGTATTGGTACGGTCCATAAGGGGGTTGAGATTGAGGTTGCGGTTGCTGGCGCGTAGCAGACGGTGGTTGAATGGTCGCGTCCCCATTCACTGATTCTCGGGGGACGCTCCCGCGATCTGCTCTCGTCGCATCGTCCACAGGAGAAATCCCATGCTCGTCCCTCGTCTCATTCACCGGTTGCGATGTCTCGTTCGAAGCCATTTTTCGCAACAGTATAATAGTATATATTTGTAGTTGTCACTCGCCTTGTTGACTAAAACAAGGCTAGACGGTGAGTAAGGTTAAATTTATTGTATATTAGATATTAAATATATTGTGTAGAAACGAAAGACTTGAAGGTGAAGAGATATGGTCGGTATTAATAACGAGTGACGACCCGGTGAGAACAACACGGGAAAGGATCGACTAAAAAGAGAGGAAAATCAAAAGGGGAGTCTATCGTCTTGATTTTATGGAAAATAAATGAGAGCCAAGCCTTTTGTTTTTACCCCGGTCTTCAGCAGAACGTCCTTCCCGCCAACGGGGCAACTTGCCATTAGCGGATCTAACTTCCATCATGACTCGAGATTAGGCAGTGCGGCGCAGTTTTTTTTTCTTTCCTTTTTGCCCTTGTCCTTTTCCTCTCTAAAATCCAAGGCCAAGGTCCAGGTTAGGTTCAAGAATAAGACGTACATCGTATTTGCATCAAATGATTGATCTCATGATCAGAATAAACTCATCGATGGCTCGACTCGATATATGTACTTCCGCAGAATTTCGATTCTAGAGGCGGCTTAGCAGCCTAGATACCTCCTTCGCTCTCTACACTAGCAAAAGGCCGGTCCTATTGTTGCCTAATTTTAGTACGGCCGAGAAATCTCGCCTCTCATGTTCGGCACCCATGTTGGCCCTAAGCGATGTTCCAGGCTGCATAGGGCTTAGCAACTTAGGTGTTAGTTCTAGACCAGCCCTAAATAACTGAGTAGCATCTATAACAGGCCCCCTATAATATCACGGTACCTATTTTCGAAGATTTTTAGTGTTCATTCCTTCAACAAAGCCACCCATTTCGATGATACATAAGTCGATCTCGGCATGCAGCTTCTGACGCGACAGAACGAGAATAAGGACAATAGCTACCTATTGACGTTGTTCTTCGTCTGGAGTGATAGATCAAGCTATTGGTTGGATCTCTGATGTATTGCAGTCAGTGCGTCAGCATCCATGAATGTTGCCGTTTCCCAGAGCTGTGGGCTGACAATCCAAGTCGCCTTCGGGAGGGATATGTTTCTAGGACATCTTGAACACTTAAGAATCGCAAAGTCAAGGTCGATATGGCAGCTTCGGCCAAGAGACTCGCATGTGTTATTCGTCTAGGTATACGGCGACAAGGTTGAAGAGTTCCAAGTTAAGATGAAGGGACGCAGCTGCATATGAGATAGGTACGGTACCTTGTAAGTAGGACATGGTGGGGTAAATTGCAAGCGCTTACGGCAGGTACCAAACGCCTTATGTCATCCATCACGTGATACACTTTGAATTCTTCTCGATATGATAAAGCAATAAAGTGTCTTGGCAGTGAAATGCCAAATCCAACATCAATTGCCAAGATATAGACAGGAATCGCTTGACACCATGATATCCAAGACGATGTTATCACCGTCTATTACTTCTTCGCCAACTTCGACCAGGATCGAATTCGTGGCCCAAAAAAGTACAAGACATATACCAATGCCACAAGGCTAAATGAGACGAATCCTAGGATAGCCATCGCCCATTTAGTACTTAAGTTGTCAAACATGACGATTCCTAAATTCACTGAAGTTAGAATCAAGTCTAGCAGTGCTTTTGAACGGATCTACTCACCAATATGACAGCAACCAGCCGCGATTAGAAAAGATGGTATCAAAAAAGCTGCTATTGCCGACCCGGCAACGTTGGTGTACGAATCGGCAATGTAGTTTAACATCGCGAGCCATAGAAGCGGATCACAGAATCCTAGCACGCCACCAGCTACCACCGGAGACCAGTACGAAACGCTTCCATCACTAGTAAAGGCGAACCATAGAAGAGATATCGGAAATCCCCAGACGAAAAACAGCGAGGTCAAGAATCTCGCTTCCGGTCGGCCAACGCCACCGTTTCTCTTTCGGTCGCGCTTGTAAAACCAAGTCTGAACTGGAATAAAGGCGAACATGATGGTAACGCTGACGACAAAGTTCAGATACGTGAGGTCGGCATCGATATACCTAGTCTTATTAGATCCAGCCCCATGAGGAAGATAAGCAGCACTTACGATAATCCGTTATTGACAGCAAATACGTCGAATACTCCATCCAAGTACAAGAAGAGCAGCCCATAGGCGAATCCGTTGTAGATGCCCAAGAATGTGACGATCGGTTCAGTCAGCATAATACGAAAAGCCATCGAGGTAACGAATCGCATCTCTTTCAGGACATCTACACGTTCCTCTATCACAGCTAGTTCGGTTGGGTCCGATGACTTATTTTTCCTTGCCGAGTTGCTGATAATAATCCGCGGGAGTGTTTCTGGAATGAAACACATGATGATGGCAAATGCGCCACCAATGATAACGCTACTCAAGGTTAAGAAAAAGCCCTTGTATAACTTAGAACGCAGACTCACTTGATCCAGAAAATCCAAGGCAATCCCAACCTTTCATTTTCCGCGATCAGTTCTCCTATCGGAGAGCCTATACTTGGCCCATAATTGGCAGACATGACGAATAGCGCCATTGGCTGGCCAGCCCCATCCATGTCACCAAATAGATCAGCGATGGTGCCAGCCACGTTTGACAGAGCCGTGCTTCCAGCAGCTCCGCAGAGGAATTGAAAAATTATGAGCATCGGCAAGTTGCGTGCCAGCGCGGTGCCGATGTTCAAAATCGCATAGATCCCGATAGAACCCACATAAACCCATTTTCGCCCTCCTATATCACTATAAGACAATCATTTAGCTTTGGCAGGTTCAAGGGTCATAAAAACCGACTATGTCCGGGATTACGTACGATAAAGGACCTAGAAAGGCCGGTCCGACTGCTGTCCCGACGATAAAAAGAGACTGACCAAGTGCTACGACTTGTGATGATCCTCCATATTTTTCTTTGACGAGAAACTCAGCACTGACATATGTGGTCGTTGAGAGAGCGATGAAGGTTTGTAGCAAGCAGTAGACGCTGATGACTGCCCATTTTTTCACCGGATTCCAGTGAATGGGGTGAGATGCGGTACCGACCTCAACTTTCTGAAGCGCAGTCAGAGCTTGGTCTGCTCCTGTGTTAGATTCGCTCATTGTCGACTGCGGCTGGCCCTTCTCCATGCCCGTTGGGGGGACAGCGTGGGAGTCGTTCAACATCCCGTTTGAGTGTACGGAAAGAGTTTTCGAATGCTATCCTGAGGCTCAGCGCAATGCGCGAGATTGGGGACCTACATATATCCCACATATCCTGCACTAGCATCTAGTCCGAATAAACGAGTCCGCAAATCTTACTGGTTCCTGAATAGTGCTATACCATCGAGATAATGGAAAATTTTGTGGCTCGATGGAACGTTCCTTAATCCGCCACAGCGGATCCAATCAGATATCTCGTATGCTTATCATTAGAATGGAACACCCTGCAGAATGGGAACTCAATTAGGAACGCGGGTGAGGCGTCGGATGACGTTCACGTTAGCAAAATCAGGCCAATCATTTTTAGTTTGGTTTAGTCTAACAAGTTTTCCGATATTATTCCCATCGGATTGTCCGGGCATCCGGGTGTCCTGACTCAACCATGCCATAGAACCCCTGGACTAGTAAAGCTATCTGCTAGGAGATCTTTCTTTCTATATCCCAAAACTTTTATCATGGGCGGACAAAGTTTAAACAGTCACTCTAGAATGGTCCACACCAATATCGCAGCATATTATAAGGTGAAGAGAGTCTAGACTTCAGCCCGATAGCATACATTCATCAATATACCGCCTTGATTAACATGCCTGGAAGTTATGGGTTCACATTATTGCCCCCCCAAACTTAAGAGACCAGGTATTACCTAAAGGTTAGGAGATAATCCCCTCGACCAGATTACGTAATGATCCAATAGAGATTCCCCCAACAACATTGGTATCAAACTCGATCATAGGTATTCACAAACAAGACAAGTATTATACCTAGGTACCTAAATATGAGCACACATGCATTATAACTATTTTCTCATTAATCTAAGACACGCCACTGAGTGCGCGCTGGGGCACATCTTTTGATATGGCTCAATTTAGCTCCGATGGCAATTAAATTCCAAGATTAACTAGGGATCGTACCAAGAAACATCTCAAGTTATATGAATATGCTTTTGACTTCCGAATCGCTTATGCTAAGAACTACTGATAAAATAGAAAAGAATGAGTCCTTAAGTTTGAGTTGTAGCTTAGAGTGAGAAGCGCATTTGTTATCCTGTGTAACCTTCTAGGGAAAATAAGGGGCTTAGTCACCAACGGAACTTGGATGAAGGGTTGGTGTTAATCCTATATAAACAGAAGTTGGAGAGAGCGACCCGTTACTATCACTTACTAGGTAACTACATACCTAGGTAGGTAACACGGTCTTCAACTATAAGGTGCTTTTACACGTTACTGGGTATCTGTAAAGTGTATTAAGCCGTCCTATTGGTTAGGCTAGGTAGCATGAGAGTGACTACCTAGGCGATAATTAATTCTACCAACAATGCTAAAGTTTAGTATATGGTAAAATAACCGTAATTAGTTACTGGCAGTTATGACAGGTCAAGTGATCGTCGGTGATCTATTGGGTTGAATCTGTGGAGTTGACCTCTCCATGGACATATGTGAAATGGGAGCTGATCCCCTGAAATACCAAATTGAGGTGAGGTAAACCCGGACGTGAACAAGCTCATTATCATAGGATGTAGGTAGCTAACTCGTATTTTAGCTGGTATGGAACGCGCATTAGGTACTAGGGGGATAGTCATTTCACAGTGCTTTACAGTACTATTAACACTAATTCGCACATAGTCCATTTGCTCAGACGCTATTCTGGTCCATTGCGGCACAGATGGTGGCACAGATGGTCTTGGTATAGAATCACATGCGGAGATATCGGATTCCACCCACATCGGAACCAAGTCCCCTCTCACGGCCGATTCCCGTACTATTGTTGTCGGAATTAAAATTCTGGAAATAATAAACCCGATCGTGACCAGAGAGCGACTCCATGAGCTCACGATGTATTATTAAAATAGAAGATTCTATAGAAATGTATAGGTAGTATAAAATAGAAGATGTTGCTGAGTCGATTTTTTTTAAAAATGTTTGGTCACACAAGACAACACTCATCAAACCAGCAACGGTATCAATCATTGCTGGAAGACTAACCCCTTTTTTCTAAATAAAATTTACAGGAACTCCCAATTCACACCAATCACACGACGAAGATGCCTCAGATTATTGGCAAGGAAGTAGGCCCTATCGGCTTTGGCCTTATGGGATTTACCTGGAGGGCAAACCCGTGCTCGCAGGGCCAGGCCTTTGAAGCCATGCGCGCTGCGCTCAAAAATGGAAGTATGTTGACGAACTCCATATCATTATTGTTCCCTTCCAAAGAGGCCTATGTACACATATTAGACTATTCACCAACGAGTACTTACCGAGTTGCTAACCATTTCGCTAGTGAACTTCTGGAACGGAGGCGAAATGTACGGAACACCGGAGTACAACAGCCTAGTACTTCTAGAGAAATACTTGGAGAAGTATCCCGAGGACGCCGATAAGTTCGTCCTTTCCATCAAAGGTGGTGCTACCAAAGACGGAGGGGCGCTAGACGGTTCTCCTGAGAACACCCGTCGTAGTCTTGACGATTCCATTGCACAGCTCAAGGGCCGCAAGAAGATCGACATGTTCGAATTCGCGCGCAGGGACCCAAAGTGGCCTCTGGAAACTACCTTCGGCATTATCCAAAAGGAGTATGTTGAGACAGGGAAGATTGGCGGCATCTCGTTGTCGGAGGTACGAGCTGAGACGATCCACGAAGCCGTCAAAATCGTCAAGGTTGTCGCCGTAGAGGCCGAGCTCTCGCTGTAAGTCATGCCAATAGAAATAATCGGATGATTTTTAGGCTAACAGTGGTAGATTCTCCACCGAAATCCTCGAAAATGGCGTTGTGGCTGCATGTGCGCAATACGATATCCCGATCGTCGCCTACTCGCCAATTGGAAGAGGTATGTTGACCGGCCAGATAAAGAAGCACTCCGACATTCCGAAGGACTCGATGCTTCAATACTTCCCTCGATTCTCGCCCGAGAACTTCGACATCAACCTGCAGCTCGTCAAGCAGGTCGAGGAGTTAGCCAAGAAGAAGGGTGTTACACCAGGCCAGCTTGCTATCAACTGGACAAGGATGGTAGCGAAACGTCCTGGCATGCCCACGATCATCCCAATCCCAGGTGCGACGACGGCGGCGCGAGTGGAAGAGAATAGCAAGTTGATTGACCTTACGGACGAGGAGATGGCGCAGATCGACGCTACTTTGGCTAAATTTACCACTGCTGGCGAGCGCTACCCTCCGACCGTTTCAATGAACTCTTGAGCGAGGGGAGTACTGTCATGGACCATGGTCATGTATAGAAGATACTGTGAAGAAAAACGCCGTACACTAGATTAGATTAGGTTACTGTCGTAAAGCTTTCCTAATAAATACAATTGCTACGGAGATATCGGTGTTGTCGGATATATCGTTGTAAGATCTCCTATCTTTGCAGCTAAATCTAACCTAGACCTGATAGTGATCGATGCGCTAAACTTTAGTGGATAATCGCTATAACTTAGTGCTTAGGTCTCTTAGCCACTGAAGAAAAACGCGACACGGCAGCACGGTAAGAATTTACACACGCCATCTACGTCGCTAAGTGGAATAAGATTTCCGCAACGTTTTCGATAGCCCGTAACTGGTCACCTTGTAAGTTTTCAATCTCAGATACCAGGTTCTTGTTCTCTGGATCGTCCTCCAACTGTTCCTTCTTTTCCTTGATGTCGAAGTCGAGCTTCTTCAATGTTTCGGATGCGGATCCGAACGTGGACCATACGTGAATATACTTGTTGCTCTCGCCTTGGCTGGCCATCTTGGTGAAGATATCCTTCATGGCATCGGTACCGCGAAACTTCGTCACCCACGGTTTGATTATTTCGAAATCTTTTTTATCCCGTTTATACCTAGAGATCGCTCCAATGCGTAGACAGGTCAGGATCAGCGCGGCCAGTCCTGCCGCCAGGGAAGTAGATATCGATGAGCCCGTTTTGAGATCCTCTTTCTCTAACCGAATCTGGGAGCTTGTGTGTTTGTCAACCTCGTGGCCTGGCAAGCTGAATTCGGTGTTGGTTAAACCAGACATGAACCAGGTACTCCCATCAGCCTTGGAGGCACCGATTTTAAAGATCTTCGTACCAGCCACTACACAGCCTACCGGGAGGAATTGTTTGATTTCTTCTGCAGCCTTGTCGCCACTGTCCGGAACAGCGCAAAACATGAGTTTCCCCTTCTTCCCGGCTTTGCCTAGAGATTCAGATAATCTATCTGTATCCCTTTTATTCTTCGAGTCGATCTTAACCGTCCATGACATAGAGATAATATCGAAGTCGCCATTGGCAGCTTTCTCAACCGCCTATACCTAGTATTAGTGTAACCCGGCATTTTCAAGAGAAGCGGGATTTGATGTTTGTTTGTTTACGTACCTCCGCCGCACTTTTCGCGGTGAAATGCGCCCTCTTACCCTCGTCGGAGGTGACTTCGAGTCTGAAGACGAAGATCTTAGCCCTCGGACATACCCTACGGATCATCGAGGCCATTAGGGTGCCATGTTGTGTGGTCGAGTTCCCGTAAGACCGCTTGATTCCGTAGTAGTCATTACCTTCGTAATCCATATTACAACTCCATCCGTCGTAAATACAACCAGTCAGCATCCGATCCGTCAATTCTACGCCGTCGTCGATTAATGCTATCTTGACGTCGCCGCGAAGCTCCATCGGGATGCTTTTGTCATTTGTATCTAGAGCGATACCCTTCATACCGCCGACGAAACGGTCCATGGTCTTGAGCCAATCATGTCCCGCTGAGGGCGTCGGGTTCACTAAATTCGGCGGGAAAGCCGTATTTGAGCTTACTTCCGTTGACCTGTTCGCCCTGAAATCCGGAACATGGACTGTGATAGCTGGCCACTCCTTAAACTTGATCCGCTCGGTTTCTAACGCATCCTTGAATGCTTTAATATTTGCATCTACCCTGTCTGGCGAGTCGAGAAACTTATTATCGGGATCACGGATATGTCAGCATAAAACAATAAGTTAAGCGAGGTCGAGTTTGGAAACTTACGTCGGATTGGCTACTGCGAATGTAGACGTCCTTAAGATTCTCCAGCTTGGCAAGACCATCAGGCGCACTCCATGCCCTGAGGATCCCGTTATTTCCACTCCACCACACATGGAGCTCCGTGACTCCGGGGCAAGCGATTCGAATTGTACCCGGGCATAAGTCCGTCTTACGCCAATCTAGGACCTCAATGTTAAAATCTTTCAAGGCCAACTCAATGGATTCGTCGCTATGGGCCGGGAATTCCTGGTCGAGAACAATAACTTTGATAATATGACGAACGCCTTTTCCGCGAAGCCAATTGAATAGGAATTCCATATCCCTCCTACCGGTTTTTGTAACCTTTTTATCCGCATCTTTACCTCCGAATACAAGTCGACGAACGGCAACCGATTGCAGAGCGGTGTCAAAAACCCAATCGTCGTACGTCGCTTTAAATACATCGCGCGAAAGAGTTGGTGGTCCCTCACGAAAGGGGAAGGAAATATGCTTGTGGTCTACGGTATGTAGTGGTCAGCAATTATCTATACTAGAAATATCCTTAAGTTACAAGATCAGGACGTCACCTTTCTCGTTCGGACCGTAAAGGAATTTCTTCGCATCGTCATGAGTTCTACCGCTATCGTGCCTTAAGGTCGTACGAAGATAGTGTAGCTTCACTTCTAGAGCAGCCTTTTCCAGATACTTCGTCTGTGCGCTATTTTGCGGGGCGATCTCAAATGAATTCGAGTTTTTCGGGACGTCAACCCGTCGCCCTTCGTTTGGTTGGTATTGGGCTGATGTCTGAGAGTCGAAGGTCGACACACGATTGGGGGATGATGGCTGGAAGTCATTTTCCCTGTAAATCTTTCTCCCCGATGCCTTCCTGCTCATCTCCTTCTGAGCTTGGCTTTTGTTCCTTTCCTTTTCGTCCTTACTTTCATCTTGGCCGTACTTCGTACTTGTGTCCTGGCTGGGCCAGCTTTCGATATCGTTTTCTACTTTTCCCGAGGCAAGCTCATTCTGATTCTCATATTTATTCCTCTTATTTAATGATTCCTGAAAGCGCTGGTATACTGAGCCATATCCTCCTGCCTTTCTATATCGATCGAGTGCTTTATCACCATACTTCAAGAATGTTCTCACTGTATCAAGTTGATTTCCCTTTGAGCTACTACTTATCTCGGCAGCCATGTGAAGGGGAGTCGCGCCATCCACATCTTGGGCCGCAAGCGTATCTTCACTCGCCTTCTCTATGAGTTGTTGGGAAATTTCGGCTGGAATGTTTTTCTTGAATATATAGTGGATACAGTTACGTCGATTTTCAACGTAATCCCCTAGAACATCGCCAAGCTCGGCCGTTTTGCTCTTGAGGATGGCTTTAATGAATGTGATATTCTTATTCTTGATCGCCGACGTCAGTGGCTTCGCTTCCGCGTCACTGCCGTCTCTTAGTAACTGATTCAAGTACTTCTTATCATCCAGATAGCCAATCATCCATTGAATCATGGGATGGAATCGGCGGGACTTTTTTGATGCCAGTATGTGTAATATATTCTTCTTCTGATCCTCATCCTCCGGCGAGGGCTTGCCTACGATGGAACCGAATTCCATGATGAATTTTCGTTTCATCTCGTCATGATTGTCATCGGCCCAGGAATCATCTCCAAGCATTTTTTCCATTCTATCAAGTTGTTTGCGGTACTCGGATTCTTCTTCGCTGGAACTATCGGAATCTCCATTCTGGCGTCGACTGTTAGAACTAGTCATTTTTACCGTAGTCTATTGAACGAATGGTCTTGGTATTGCGAACCAAAAAACCGAATCGTAGGTACCTAGTTTTTTATGATGGTTAAGTATTGGCGAAAAACAGAATTGACAATTCATACGGCGAGTCGGAGGTAATTAGACGTAACACGGCAGGACGCGGCGTGGGTAGGCAGGTAGGTACTGGGTACTAGGTAGGTACCTACCTAAACGCCGTAAGGTGTGTAGATAAACTAGAGCGTTGGTGTAGTTATCACAGTAGTGTTGGTAGGTAGGAGGCCTATATACCTAGTAACTAGGTACCTACCTACCTAAGGTATATAAATTAGTCGACGTTCCTGATGCGCAGAAGCTCTGCTCATTGTCTACCTCCTACCTACCTAGGTACCTAGGTAGTTATTGCTTCAGGATTTGCCAGTTCTGTTAAATATGTCTGATTCGTGGCACGACAACGATCTTCCCGGTTGGTCCTTGGTTCTTACTGATGAGACCAATGTCGGGGCTAACTTCCGATTCGAGAACGATCCGCAGAACCCGTGGCAGAGAGACAGAGTCTTAGAACAGAGAGACTTAGTCCACATCCGCTGTGACATCCGAGACATTGTTCATGGCCATCTTACAGGTGCCGACAGCGACGAAGGTAGCCTCATCATCTTTCGCTTCCGTTTCGAAGAGGATGACTTGTCTAGGCGGATTAAACTAGCCCGCATCAAGGTCAAATTCTCCGCCTTAGATGAAGCTGACCCTGACCCTTGCGTCTTGAAAATTCATCCAGAAGGCCGATATAGCATCCAACCTACCACAAGAAAGGAAAGGACCACGACGAGCTTTAGTGGGATTGTCGACGCCAATATCCCTGTCCCTACAATTTCAGCAGAACTTCGGCGGGATAAGACGGTGGAGGCGGATGTAACTAGTACGACAGCAGTACGGGGTTCTATTGATAGTGAAGGCGATAACTACGGCATTGCTAACAGTGCATCATGGACACTGATGGAAAATACGACCGACAAGACCGGTGTGCCTACCTGCATGCAATGTGCAGTTTTAATCAAGCGCGACGGCCTATCAAAATTCGCAGTCTCGGTGAACATAAGTGTTCAAGCAGATAGGATGACTGCCTTTCGTCAATGGGCTTCTGCATTGTTCAAACAGCCTCGACGTGTTGACCCCGTGTGGTTCGATCCAGCAAAGAAACCCACCAACCGCTTGCGCGAGTACGATGAAAGTATTGTCTCCAACTTGGACGCCGTGCCATTAGATGACCCGGTGCTGACAGAAGTCACACTGTGGAAAAGTCTGTAAGAAGGGGGGGTGAATGTCACCCTTCATAACTTGATCCGGCTGTCCGGTCACTTTTTCCTAGCTGAACAATTATAATGTGTAATAATTCATGTGCAGGTCCATATTGGGACATGGCTTGCAGCCAGCTGAAAGTTACAGAGTTAGGCGTGAACGAAGGAACCGGGGGCGTATTCGAATCAACAGATAGGGGGATGACATGATTTCTATCGTAGTGGTTTTGTCTACCATTTACCTACTACCTACATACTTTTCTTAACATAATTCTTGGAAGAACTTCCCACAATAGTCATGCCAATTCACTAAACCCGGAACTGCCCGTGGTGAATGCCACAGAAACCACACTATGTCTAGCCTGAACACCTTGTGGAAAGGAGACTATCCTATCCAAGCCGAGTACGTTACTGTATTCAATATTCGTCGCTGTTATCATGTTTCGCTGTTCGAGAGGTAATTGCTAAGGAATATTGTTACTCATAGTGTGGTTGTAATATGCCCATGCGATGCCTGTCCGGATCAAGTCTCTTGGTGGAAAAATGAATTCGCTAGTAAATTTCCTAACTGTCGCGTCTCGTTATATATGCTCGAACTATGGGACAGACTTCCTGGTGTCTTCGTAGCCGGCAAGATGCAACACGAAGCAACTCGTCTTCTCGATTCTCTGGACACACTTAGAAAAGATGACAGCAAAGTAAGTTTGATGTCACAAGCCTCTCACCACACAGATTTCCGCATCATGCTAACTAATAAATTTAATTCAAGCTGCCCATAATGTTCATTGCACAGGATATTGCAGGTATCTTTCTAAAGGAGGTAAGAGTTAATTTAACAACACCATAGGCAAGTTATCACTTTGGCGAGGGGAGCTAACCTCTACCTACTTGAAGTCTCTCGTGATAGGTTCTCGATACTCTGAATCGTCTAAGAACATATGTCGCCGCACAAAAGCTATAGTAAGTATAAACCCAGCACCAGCGGGAGAAATATAATGGAAGAACAGGATATGGAGGTTCATCCATCTCTGATACGTCTAGGTTTTCATTTGCTCCCCTCACAGAACTGGATCTATAAAAGAGCTGGATCTAGCTCTAGTCCGTCTTGTTCTCGCCAAAAAGAAGATTCCAGAAAGAGAGGCGTGGAAAAGCGCCTCAGACCTTAGGGATTGGGTGATTTCAACTAATGATGACTTCCTTGCAACCAAAATCCCTCTCTCGTCTCTCATTCTTAGTACTATGTCAACAAGCTCAGATCCAGATCTAAGGGTACGTGAGACTTCCTTCACTGCATTTCAATGTACCATATTCAATCAAACTTACCTTTCCAATGTGTGCTAATACAAAGCCGTACATTTCAGATCTTTGATCAATTCACAAGCTCAATGTTGACACCATTAGAATGGCTGTGGGGAACGGGAGTCTCGTATGATCAGGTCGCAAAGGCCATTCCCTGGGCAGAGTTGAACTTGGAGGGAATCATACATGAAAATGGTGAGATGACATTCCAGTATTGTGAGAACGATACCTACGTACTGTAGATCAGGGGTTCTAACGTTAGCTACAAGGCGAAAAATTGGCGTATGAATTACGCAACCTCTTGTCGGTGGCAGTCCCACAGTATCCAGCCCAAGAATTATTTCCTGGCCAAGGACTCTCAGGCCTCGACAAATTTGAACAATGGAAACTGAGTCAAGGATTCAGAGTTCTACTACTTGACCTCCCTCATAACGGCATGGATATAACAAGCAACGTCCTAGCCAACCTCATAGAACCCGTCGCCGGGCCATTCTCTGGACGTCGTTTACTATACTTCGTGTTCAAGGCGACAGATACCCATTTAAACTCTATAGAGTCGATGTTGGTGACGTTGCTGTGTCAGCTTATCAATTATTCCCAGCAATTGGGACGGGAAAAATTAATCGATGAAATTCGAGCAACTATTTCAACTTTACCCCCAAGCGAATTTTGGAAGATAGACGACCTTTACTTTCTCTTCATTGATATCCTCCTTGAGATACAGGCATCTGGAGCACAGGTACCCGTTGCTATCCTAATTGGTAGCCTTGACAAGGCGCCCACATCCTGTATTTGGCTATTTCGGAAATTGCAGCTAGTGGCCAAGGACTGTGAACTAGACATCAAAGTAGTCGGCACAGTTTCAGATTCTAGTTGGCTACCTTCCAAAGATGAAATCGATGTTCCCATCTTGAAAGTAGTGGACACACCCATGGACTGCGATAATACCTCCCAAGAACTGAACTTGAAGTGCCTGACAGGAACTGGATCGCACTTTGCACACTGTACAGACAATAATCTAAATACCACTGGCGTATATATCAGCGAGGTTGATGGCTGGTCCTCACTTATCCGAGAGAGGCCACAACTTTATGCCTGTCGGAAACTTTTAGTTGAATTACATCAATCATGCATCCATGATTGGGATTTATGCCAACTAATTATCTCGTGGCTCAGAGTAGCAGATCTGCCCCTATCCCAGAGCTCCGTGGAAAAATATCTGTCAGAACTTCTTCCAGCATCTGTGCAGAAGATTCTCGACAGTGTTTCGTTGTCAATTACCTCCGCCGATCGCGAATGGGCCTCATCAATCCTAGAAGTATTGTTATACTCATTCAGGCCATTGACCCTCTCGGAATTGAGTATGATTAATTCTCCAACCAAAACAAAACGGGATTCTGTGCGGTCGTTATCACAGAGATTGAGCTACGTATTTAAAGGGCTGGTCACTATCCAGAGCGGAAAAGTCCACCTAGCTCACCATGATCTTCGTGACCTTCTCCTTAAGAGGAATAATGCAAACTCGGAATATCATATCGCGATACACGAAGAGAAACAAGTACACCAGCGTCTGGCCAAGTCATGTCTCGCGTATCTTTCGTCTTCTGAGGGCGAGGCCGCGATGTCAGAAGGACTTGTTTCCCCGGGACCGCCGTTCCTCGATGACCGAGACAACCTTTTATATTATGCAGTTAGATACTGGCCGATGCATGGAATTGCAGCTGACTTTAATGAAGCGACAAGTAGCAAACTCTTGCGGGATTTTATGGAAAATGATGGAAAGCGCATCGGTCTTTGGGCTATGACATATAGGTCTCTTGATCCCTTGGGGTTGCCGAACCCCCTTTACCCCGAACCAGCCGACCCTAACGACGCCCTCTTAATATTTTCCAAGTACAACCTTGGAAGTTTTATTTCGCCAGTTATGACCAGATTTCAGAGCCTTCCCTCTTCTAAGGTGAAGAGGTCGTACGCTCTTTCAATAGCTTTAGGAAGCGACAACACCGGACTCGCCACTAGATTAGGAATGGATACGTCTAAAGAGGTAGCTGATATACCAATCCTGGCAGCGATAGAGATTGGACACGCAAAATCTATTTCATCTTTTACCTCAGGGGTGAATGATGGGACGGTCCCCATGAAAAGTATCCATCCCATTCTCTCTCGCGCGGCAACTCTTGATATGGCGGATTTCATTCGGCAGCTTATTAAAGCCACGGAAAATAACACCATGGACTGGGATACGGAGGTCCCGCATACAGATGGTGTATCTATATCACCTATGTATTATGCTGCTCAAAGGAACAGCCTCGGTGTAGTAGATGCTCTGCTGCTTTCCGAGAAAGTCCGAGTTCGCTCTATCATTTGGGCGTTGCTAGAAGATCAAGACATGGAGATTATATGGATCTCGACTTGTAAATTTGGTTACTCAGAAATCCTTACCAAACTCCTCCAATTTAGTTTCTCCAACGAGCATATCTCTGATGAGACCAAATTTAAGTGCCACCAACAAGCTGTTCAGTCTGCCATAAAATATGGCCAGCACAAGATACTAGAGCTATTACTACAGTCGAAGCCGCAGGTCGACGAGCAAGACCGAGTCAATAGAGACAAGATGGCACTTCGCTCGGCGATTTCGTCTAACAGAACCATGTGCTGTTTGAGTTTGATAGCGCATTTGAAGAGCCAGCTAGGATCGGACGATACATTGATCATCCAAGCTATCGAGATGCAAAATATCCAGGTCTGTAACGAGCTTCTACGCCATACTCAAAGGTCAACCATGGAAGATAAGATTGGAAGCTTCTTAAGCAAAGCGATTTCAACCAATTCACTTCCCATAGTTCAGGCCGTTTACAACCGCGCAGAAGCACTTGGGATGGAAGATATAACTCCTATGACCGAAGCTCTAGGGCATACGGTGAAAGAACTCATACGCTTAAAGGACGACTTCCACGATGTTCTCTTGTGGATCTATCCAAGAGCTGTGCGCAATAACAATCCTAAACACCTCATGGTGTACGATCGGACGCCTTTGTTCAATGCAGCTTTTCAAGGTACAGCATGGCTGTGTCGTGCTCTTATTGAGGCGAATGTTGATGTAAACGGAGTTGGGGATAGCGATATGTGGTATCCCATACACGCTGCAGCTGATAACGTGCTCATTACGCGGATGTTGATTGCGGCTGGCGCCGATATCGACAAGAAGAACTCAAAGGGGTCCACGGCACTAAAATTGGCTCTCCAATGGAGTTGCTTAGATGTTGTTGAAGCTCTGCTCGAGGCGAACCCATCTCAGCAGACCCTAAGCACGGGTTTCGTAGAAGCTATCCAGCAGGGCAAGACGGAAATAGCAGAACGAATTATCCAAGCCAATATAAGGCTCTCCTATCCAATGCCGGGTGCGAATGTAGACAGTATTCTCCATCGTATAGTACTTAGCGGGCATCTATCGCTCGTCAAGTTGATATTGGAGTACAATGTCAACATAGACCAGGCTACCGGTCGTCAAAAGATAACTCCACTATGTTGCATTAGAGAAACAACCGATGAGGGTATCGTTCGAATGCTTGTCAATCGTGGAGCAGATATCGAAGGCGCTGAAACTAACTCTCCAACACCTTTATCTATGGCGGCTTTCTCTAATAATATACCCGCTGCCAAGTTTCTCATAAATCGGGGTGCTAAGGTTGACGCTGAAAATCTAAAGTCGGGGCCGTTTCATACAGCCTGTCGCCATGGATCCATTGACATGGTTAAGCTACTTCGAAAAAGGGCAAATGTGAATAAACCACTACAGACAACGTCGGGGACTCCATTGCAAGCCGCCTTACTCCGAAAAAACAAGCAATGGAAAAACGATATCATATCTTATCTTCTGGAAGATCCAGACATCGATTTGGGACAGAAATCTGCATTTTGGGGGGATAATGTTGTTGGTCTGGCCTGTTTGACTTCTGACATATCCCTGGTACAAAAGCTTATAAACCATAAGGCTCAAACTACCAGTGGAGACCATTTAGCTAGGAAACCCATCCATTTCGCCCTCTACCGGACGCGAGAACATGTCGAACTTCTCTTGGAACATGGAGGGAGTCTAGATAGCGTTGACATCATGAAAAGACACGCCTTGCACTTCGCAGCTGCTAGTGGACAATTAGACACGGTCAAGTTCGTGTTGGAGAGAAGGAGTGACCTTGTGAATTGTGGAGATTGTGACAACTGGACCCCTTTATTATGGGCCCTGAGAGCAAGCCACTTCTGGGAAGTCAACCAAGATACGCTCCTAGAAATAATAAGGGTTCTTATAAGAGAAGGAGCGGAAAAGGTGATTGAAGGGGATGGCCTGGACCGGAGCTGGACACCTTTAAGGCTTGCCGTGTACTACGATCTCCGAAAAGATATCATTGATATACTCACCCCCAATGAGAGCGAGCTCAAGGGCGTAGAGGATCCGCAGGCCTGGCGCGTTGGTGGGCGCAAAAAAGGAGTCCCAAGTAGAGGTGGTTATTGCGATGCCTGTCTTCTTGTAAGTCTACAGCCATTACGTATGGGCGGGTTTAACATTCATTATAGATGCTCTGGGGAGTGTACCATGAGTGTATAGAATGTGCGGATGTCTCGTATTGCCTATGTTTCAAGTGTTACGTGTCTCGAGATGTCGTACATCCCGATCATACGTTCTTTAGTAAGGGCAGCGAGGAAGAAATCGAGGAAGAAATCGAGGAAGAAAATCGGGATGAAGAAGAGGAGGAGGATGACGAGGATATGGATTCCCAAGAGGACGATGATGAGGATACGGATTCTGATGGAGATTCCGACGGAGACATGGATATAGATGAGTAGTAAGACTAGAACTGTAGGTACCTAATCAAGTCAGTAAGGAGGACTTAAACGGTGAAAACTGATATAAAAATGATAGAATCATGAGTAGGTAGGAAAGGGTTCACATTCGATATTAGAGTATCATACCTAAATAGGAAGTACATCTACTTAGTAGGTAGTAGGTTAGTATAACCATATAGGTACCTAGGTAGGTACCTATGTAGGCGCATAAGTTATATGTATGCGGTTAACATAGAGATTGCTGACATGGTACAGTT
Source organism: Annulohypoxylon maeteangense (assembly GCF_022496945.1). NCBI lineage: Eukaryota > Fungi > Ascomycota > Sordariomycetes > Xylariales > Hypoxylaceae > Annulohypoxylon > Annulohypoxylon maeteangense. The sequence goes on along the minus strand of NW_025953249.1, from coordinate 187,115 downwards.
GCAAAGTTCGGACTACCAATTAGCGCATTGCCAAAAGCGTCAACTTGAGTTGAAATTCTTCGCGATGATTGGATGGAGAGTAAGACCCTGTAAACTCTGATGGTAAGTTTGCTCTGGTTGTACAGCCCGGAATCTAGATAGTAGTCAGTGGGTAAGAGGTCAAGATACAGCTCTCATAGTTCTTGTTAACTAATTGTCACTTCTGAGGTTAGTAGGCGGATGACAGAATCGGATAAAGAGAATGCACTCACCACACCATACAACGACAAACATTTCTCAACAATGACTCAAGTCAATGTTCACTTTTCTTGTAAAATACCTACTGGGTAGGTAGATAGGTACATATTCTCATAATTGATGTGCATACCTGCCTAGTAAAATACGACAAAGTAGGAATTCTCGTCAAATGCATAATGAATTCGTATAGATGCTCAACCTGCCAAAATAATGGCCCCGTAGCAATAGATAACAAGGAACTCCTGAGCTCATAAGTTATGCCATGAAGATGCGACCGTTCCAATTAATATCTTCCTTTTCAACGCCAATCTTGATGAATGCATGCTCCAACTATCCTCTCCAATCTTATTGTATTATACCGAAATGTCTCAGCGCGTGGACTGTGATCTCGTTTGTCGTTTCACTAGTTGTCTCGCTCGTTGTTGCGTGACCGGCAGCTTCGTGAGGGTTCGGGAAGTAGAAAGCGGCGACGGCGATAGCGACATAAACGATAACACATAAGAATCCTTCCAAATAATCGCTCTTCTGATCTCTTAGGACGTTTCCAACGGTAATGATAGCGAGGATCAACATGACGATATCAAAAATCTCAAACTCGAGGGCCATTTGACGCCGAGCGATCCATCCTACGATGACAACCAGTGGGGCATTGAGCATCGCAGTCTGGATGGTAGCGCCGATGCAGTGAGATAAAGCAAAGTTGATCTGATTATCCCACGCCTCGTCGATGGCTGTCAAGTGCTCGGCAGCCTTCTCAACCAGAGGAACTAGGATCAAACCCATGAACGGGTCGGAAATACTATGCCTCTCCACTATATTGGGGATCTCTCCCACCAGAGCGATGGCGATGAATGTCACGAGGGCTACGGCAAGCGTCAAGGCGAAGATGCACTCGATAAAAGTGTACTTATCCTTCGTCCGATCCTTGTGACCATCGGCATCTCGCTCTTCATCCATCTCATAAAGCTCATCGTAGATGCCGTGATGCGTGTGCATCTGAAAGAAAATGAAAACTCCATAGGCGATGATCAATAGGATTGCTATGATACGAGAAATATTGAGCACTCTGTTGCTGATTTCTTCCGTAGTTAGGTTGAACCCCGAATTCGTGACTGAACGTTCGAAGACTGTGGGGATTGCTAGGCCAAGTCCACTGCAAGCCGTTAGTTCCCAGAATTTTGCGATAATATAGGAGAGTAGGGTTAGGGGGTAAGTCATAACGTACGCGATGAGCAAGAGATTTGAGCCGACTTCGCTGACGGCGGCGTGGAATGTGGCTTCCTCTCGTCGAAGACCAGCAGCAAAGAAGCAGAGTCCCAAGCATAACAGCATGTTTGCCAAGATCGATCCCAGAATAGCGGCTTGGATGACATAATATTCGTCGTGGAAAAGTAGAATCATGAATAAGATGATTTCGACTATAGAGGCAATAGTGATTTCGGTGAGAACCCCAAGCATGTGTGGCAACTTCCTCGCCAGCTCCTGGCCAGCAAAGCCGATGAGGTTTGCGCATGGTACCATCGCGACATAGGCCAAGCTAAACTTCAACACTGCGTGTTCTTCGATAGCATAGTGGGCGGCGATGGCAGCTGGTACGAAAGGCCAAAGGATATTGACCATTCGCGATACCCAATTGCTAGAACGCCAAGTGATGGCTAAGAATTGGAGGGGATGTATGCCGCTTCGCCCAGACTCTCCGGCCGACTTGACTCGGAAAAGACCCTTCTTTTTCTCACTAGGGCCGTTCACGATCTCTTGTCGGGTCTTAGGGAGCGACGGTTCGCGTTCGCGTTCGCCGTTGCGGGAGGATCGTGGGGCCTTTTCGCGGTCCCTAAGGACGCTGCTACCGCGCGATGCCATTGCCAAGATTCAGCCCTCGTCTGTAGGTATCAATGGAATAACAGAAAGAGAACCGAAATAGTAGAAACGGAGAAGAAGACTGAAGACGAACGAACTGGCGTCCCGGAGGTTATTATTTCAACGCATTAACCCCAATCGACTCCAGTGCAACGAAATAGACAGGAAAGATGCAAGACCAAATACATTTTCAATTGGGGAAGAAATTTGAATAAGCAATTTGTACCGTTGAAGCAGCCAAGAAGCTTATGGACCAGGGCTATTCTTGATTCATCCACTCGGAAACTTGTGAGTTGTCATCGCCAAGACAAAGCTACGGGGACGAAATAATCAAACGGCTTATCCCTTTTGGTAAATGCGGTCATCCAATAGAGGCGTAGAATATTATTATGTATCGGGTTTCAGAGTGACAGCAAGGCAGTCAGAAGGTCTAAATTTCATAAACTTCTGAATGAATTGGCAGCTGAAGGCATTCATCTGTTGGTTAGTGTACTCCTATCGAGACGAAACCTAGGTGTGACTGACCTACCACTTTCGTCCAAGATAGATTTCTAGGGGACCGCTGATCTGCAGGACTGGGCGAGTGAGGCTGGCTGGGGTTCTGGGCTAAGCGCTTTAGCGAGTGTGAACGTCAGCCCGCATGTCGCAGTATCTGAACCATTCCAGTTAGAACCCCTGCTCCCCGTGGGGGCAGGCGGCCTCAGGTCTGATTTAAGCATCCGTTCAAGCTTGAATAGGTAATTGCCTATCGGTACCTATTCGATATCAGGGACATCTTGTCATTTCATACATACAAAGTCAACATTTTTATTAAATTATTTTAAAAATATTTAATTATAGTGCCAAGGTATAGTCCTATCATGATAGATGGTCTGTTAATCACGAATAATTCAACACTGCAAAGTCACAAACCAGCCCTACGATCGACATGAGACGATCATTCGGTAAGACTCATGTCTTGTATATCAATACCCACATGAACTGTGAACATTGCGATAGGTACCTGGTATGTACCCCTGAAATTATTCAAAACTCTGAACCATATAAAGGTCTTGGTTGGAAATATATTGTCGATTCGTTGGAAAAGCCGCGATAGCCTCATCCTTATTCCCCCATCGAGATGTTTTTCGTGTCTGCAAAATGTATCTTCGCGCTAAGATCAGTTATGGGATCAGTTATGGGGCGAGATTCAGCTGCTCAGGCTTCTTTGCGTGATTCCCGCTTTCCAAAAATGAAGTGAAAAAAATGTTAGACGCCTCAATTGACCGCTTATGATGATCAATGCATATACCGTATAATGTTGCTATTTACATCTTCAACTGCCGTATGCAATCTCCTAGGAAGACGGGCCAACATCAGGAGGTTATGAGAGATCGTTGCGAACAGCTTTACTCTTGAGGTGGATCTATTCGAAAGTTACCTACTCTATGTTGAGTCAAAGTTCGACCAGCATGAGTCGTAGAGAGAAGAGGCATTTGCTTCGAAGTTGGCTACTTTGAAAGCATTCTTTTTCTGAGATTGAGCCTTGTTCCAGAGATATATCTAAGAGAGCAAGTTGTCTATCATCCATACTGATCCACAGATAGATGGTTGCCCGTCTTGTTGTAGCCATTTTTTGAGAATCCTGAAGGATCCGTGTCGTTTGGAATAATTGTAGACATACTTGACATACCTCAACATAGATCATTTACATTTGTGTTCGATGAGTTTGATTTTGAATTTCCTTCGTCTCTAGACGATCTGATGATGTTATGGTAGCTCCCTTATGGCCCTTATGGGTCAAATTAGCAGCTATCGAAATCTCAATGGGGACAGATCCTAGCGTCCGGCCTTTGGCTGGATGGCGGATCTCCTACTGTAGCTGGTTTGGTGGTCTAGTGGTATGATTCTCGCTTAGGGAAAACCTATGCAAATATGCGAGAGGTCCCGGGTTCAATCCCCGGCCAAACCCTGAATTTTTGCAATTTCTATTGCTGTTTATATTGATTATTTTTGTTCCTATGTGTCTGTTGTGTTGTGAAGTGATATTTAATTGTGTTAGATTCAGAATAGGAATTTTTACTTTTTAGATGTGCGGGCACTTTCAGCCACAAAAGTCATGGCCCACAATTTGACCGGGGTGTTCCTAAAGGTTATTAGCCTTCATCAACATCTCTCACTATTTTGCTTCTAACAAAATATTAAACTCTACAAAGTTACAGCTAACGAAACTACTTGGTATCTATCCTTTTCATCCTCACATACCTATACATTATGTTTAATCAAAGTCACCCTTACATCAATTTATCACGTAATATTGCCACGGGTCCGAGTTAATATGTCACCTTACCAGTACCCTGGGTCCTTCTATGGCAAGGGTCTTCCCCGCACTATGGAGATGCATCTGGGGACGGATATCACAAAGATTCGGACTGTTCAGTAGGACCTCTTTGTTCCTCGGCCTGGAGTATAACAATCGACATGAGAACACCTAGGTATCATAGAGTGGCTTAAGTGAAGATAATAATGTACTCTATGGCTTCATATCTTATTTTTAGTCTCTGGACCCTTTACGCCTCGGCCTATTCTAGCCCGACAGGCCAAATAGAGACAACATCGAATTCTCAAGGAAAACGCACATCGGGTTACCACGCCAACTCAGGCGTACTTCAATATGTCAATCCGAAGATAGGAACGTACGGAATCTCGGCCGATGATAATGGTGGTATGATCCCGTCGGTGTCGGTACCGTTCGGCATGACGCGATGGACACCACAAACACGCGAGAACTACATATCACAGGTACCATACCACGACACAGATGCCTTCATTCATGGATTCCAAGCTACACATCAACCGGCAATCTGGATGGGCGAGCTAGGTCAAGTGGTACTAACCCCCGGATGGACACCGGAAGTGAAACCGACATTTGAACATCGCGGCTTAGCATTCCGCAAGGAAGACGAAAATAGTACACCATATGTCTACGAAGTCCTTCTAGATGCGGACACGCAAGGGGAGCACGATTGGGACTTGACAGAAGAAGCCGCAGGAGGAGGGCCCGTGCCTGGCGGTGCTGGTTCGGTCCCTGACAATGTCCGTAGAGGGGCGAATGGACGTATCAGAAAACGAAGTGACGACGTAGGGAACTACACTCGTCAAATTCAAGTTGCAATGACCGCATCTGCTCATACAAGTCATTTGCGACTTGACTTCAACATCGCGGACGACTATCAGACTGATCAGCCAGTTAAGCCTTATGTTTCTATCCAAGTAACTCGTCGGAATTGGACTGGACAGGTTCAGATTGACCCGGAAAAGAATGAGATTTCTGGCAGTAATCCACAACGCCAAGACTATCGATTGGGACCTGACAAGCCTGCCAGTTTCAGGGGTTATTTCGTCTCCCGCTTCTCGGAGCCATTTGAATCATACGGTACTTCTCATCGAGCCAACATATCTGAGGGGACCAAAAGCGCATCGGGCGAATTACTCGGCGCATACGTGAGTTTTCATCAGAATACAAAGCGAGTTGAAGTACGGACCGCGGTATCCTTCGTTAGCATCGACCAAGCTCGGAGAAATCTGGAAATTGAGAATCCTGATAGTACTACTTTTGAAGAGACGGTCAACAATGCGAAGACAGCTTGGTTAGAAAAATTCGGCCGAGTAACAATCGAAGGAATCAGCTCGACGGATAAAGAACATGATCCACGCACTATCTGGTATACAGGTCTGTTTCACGCTCTTCAGTACCCGAGCGACTTCTCCGAACCTACCAGCAGAGACCCTCAATGTAGCCGTACTTTCTACAGCGGGTATACGGATAGCGTCCACGAAACAAATGACTCGTACTATCAATCGTGGTCTATCTGGGATACCTTCAGAGCAGAGCACTCCCTCTTGACAATATTTGCTCCTGAGCGCGTAAACAATATGATGCGAAGCCTACTTCAAATATTTGATTGGAGCGGAAGACTGCCGATGTGGGCGAATATGGTCGAAACTAATATTATGATCGCAACCAACGCCGATGCCGTGTTGGCGAACGCAATTTCTCGCGGATTTTGTTCTTTTGATTTGCAGAAAGCCTGGACCGCCGTGCGCAAGGATGCCTATGAACCTCCTGAGAATGATACGCAATTACTATACTATGACCGTGAACCGGACACGCCATATGAGGCGCGGGCAGGGCTGACAAGTTATATGGACCACGGCTGGGTCGATAATGATAGATGGTCAGAATCGGCCTCTCGAACACTAGACTACTCATTTAACGATGCCGCATGCGCTGTCGTCGCGCGAGCAGTCGGCAAGGTAGACGAGGCCGTGGCCCTCGAGAAGCGAGCCAAGAATTACGCGAATATCTGGGACGCAGAGACGCAGTTCATGCGAGCGCGAAACGAGAACGGCGCGTGGGCACACGGAAGTTGGGGCTGGACCGAGGGCGACAAATGGGTTTACACATTTGACGTCATGCACGACACAGACGGGCTAGCTAACTTATTCGCGGGTGGTCGTCAGGGTATGAAGGCGAAATTAGACAAACATTTTGATGGGGGGCATAATATGCATAGCAACGAGCCGTCCCACCATGTGCCGTACCTATACTCGCTAATTGGATACGCGAGCGCGGCCGCTGAGCGCATTCGAAGAATCGCGTTGGATAACTACAATGCGACGAGTGCAGGACTAAGCGGGAATGAGGACCTTGGCCAGATGAGTGCATGGTACGTCTTCTCGGCACTCGGCTTTTACCCCGTCAATCCGGCTAGCGACGAATACGTAGTCGGGTCGCCATTCTTCGAGAAGGTTACCTTGAGATTACCTGCCGGGGTGGCTACCGGGGGTGAGGCGAATCGCATTGGCGGCCAGGAGAGAACTCTAGTCATCGAAGCTCCTGGCGCACCGACAAAACCGTACGTGAAAAGCTTGTGCGTGGATGGCAGGTCGATAGATAGACCTGTACTTCGACATAGCGATATTGTTGGCGCTAGCTTGATAAGATTTGAGATGAGCAAGACCCCGACAGGATGGGGTGAGGATGGCGAGTTGTAGCTATGTTGGGAAACGTAAGTAACGTAGGATATCAAGCTTGATATGTATAAAAGTCGTTGCTACAATGCATGTAAAAATTTCCGGGATTCAAAGCTGCCACGTGAAAGGGAGAAATCCAAAGAACGGTGGTTGAAATAGGGGCAAGGAATACGTACTGGTTGCAGGATTGGCCCGCAATTTTAAGGTTTGATGCTACCCAGAGCTTATTTATTTATAGAACAGTAGACGACATGCTGTTCCTGGAGTAAGGGATAATACAATTCATCCATGTATTTGGGGGCGCTTAATTCGAATATTTCATATCTGGGTACCTACCGAGGTGGATGTACATAGGTACTTTGGAACCTTTGAGCCGCCCCTTACACTGGCTACTGTGGTATTTTGATCTTGAGGGTAAGAAATGTTACCAAGCATCTATCTAGTACCTACCTAGGACCTAGGTATTCAATCTAGCATTGCAGGAGCCCCCTTTCAATATTCCCTCACATATTAGGGTACTAATTCACTCTATTCCCAGTAATTCACGGGGACAGCCATCATGGTAGAGATGCAAATTTATATTCTCCTGTATTTTGACGACCTGACAATGTACCCCACCGTCCAGCTAACGAAAGTAGATAGGAAAGCCACCATTTAGGTAGTATCTCTGGTTGCCCATGTTTTATGCCAATGCCCATCTACCCACATGATCGGAGAGGATAAGAAGAAGAAGGTAAGACTATGTACAGTGTGATAAAGTCTAACGAGTTGATAACGAGAGTGAAGCTTTATACATGAATAGATGAATGGATGAACGAGTGATTCCATCTATGCTCCAATCTAAGCGTATTCCCAGGTGATCTGGACGCGTCCGGCATCGAGGGAAGCAAGCTGCTGGAAGACGGCAGGGGAGGCGTCGATGCTAGTGGCAGAGCAGCCGGGGCATTTGTCCACAACTGTAGCAGTAACGGTCTTGCCACCGTAGCTGATGCTGACGGTCTGGCCGCAGTGTCCATCCTGGTCTGGGGATGACATAGCGACGACAGCGTCACTGGCGGTGTTGGTCTGACCGCAAGCACCGAGTCCGGGCTGGTACCAGGTCATCTCGCCAGAGAAGGCGAGAGATGGGGCGACGAGGGCGCCGAGAGTGATGATGGTCTTGGTGATGGAGTACATTTTGACTGGAAGTTTGGTTTTGTTGTTTGCTTCTTGGGTTAGTTGCTAGTCATGCTGGATATATGGGAATGCAGACTTACAGTGGTGGGAATTGTCGAATACGATGTGTGTCTTGGTAGGTTTGTTTTGATGTGATGGAGACTAGAAGACTGGTTATGATTGTGAGGATGATATCGAGGAGTCATAAGAGAAAGAAGAGGACGTCGAGGGTTTATATAGATATTCGAACGAGTCGTCACCTTCCCTTTTTCCTCTACAAGCCACCCTTTTCAGACGTATTTCACGAGGTACACGGTGACTCCATCTGATGTTCTACATTACTTGCATCCGTCCCTGCATCAGATCAATGTACATTATACCCACGTGCGACACTACAAGGTCGTTGGGTTGTTGGAAGAGTGCAGCTTTGGAAACCCATGCTCCCACGTACTAGAGAGCCGCAGACAAGGATTATGAAGTACCGAACATGGAAGGTTGCCTATCCAAAGTGAGAATATCTCATCTAACATCAGTTCCGGTTGGCTTGGCCCCATATCCAACTTACGTGAGGCTGTGTGACACCCGAGGGATAGAATAGGGATGGAAGAACCTCATTCAGGGGTGTCGACCCACTGCCCTTCAAACATACCTCCAGCGCCGCATAAAGTGAGTATCCGCGAGTATAGACATTGAGGCGCCCCCAAAATGCATGCTTTACTTCCGATGTGCCTGGGTAGGCAAGTCGGGATAATGCAACTTAAAGCCGGGACTACGGATACTTGCTTTAACCACTCAAGTTCTGCCGTCTAGGAGATAGAATCGTGAAGATCAATGCAAGTTTCCCCCAAGCTCTTCAGATCCATAAACTCTATCGATGGATGCGAAAGCAAATATCTTTGAGTAGGTTAGTTCCAAGATAGTTGCCCTAACTACCAGTTAATTTCGTCGATCTTAACTATACTCCCGAGTATCTTACAGCTTATATTGCCAACAGGGTCCAATAAAGAAAGTCAGCTCGACTGCCATAAATGCAGGAACGCGTCAGCGGAATTTGTGCCGGTAATCATCGAAAGTATACCTACCTAGTAGGTTCCGCTGATAATGTATATGTAGGTGAGAGAACGTTCCATCTTGTCTCGCCATAAAGCCCTCAGAAGCTGCGCAGGATGCAAAAGGTCAAAATCCTTCTTGGCTTTGGAGGCATAAGCCACTTATACAAGCATTCTGGTGTAACTACCTAGGTAATTTGCATCCTCTGGCCGGTTTAAGAAGTTAGCTATTACCAATTGCAAGGGCCAAGGGTTTGCAACATTTTGTTGGCAACGAGAAGGAAATAACTTGGACATATTCCTTTTTAGTCTGTCACCTTAACTGGCAGCTGTCTGCAACTCTCTTACGATCTGATAGAATAAAAATATTTTACACTGGTCTCATCAGCCAACAGGACATGTCATGAGTTTAATTTGGTGCAACATGAGCTAACAAGGTTATTCCCCAGACATTCCATGTATCGAGTTTCGCACATGTGTTCGCATATAACTGCCAGGTATGGGGATTCCTAACAAACACTACCTCGAAACGTTACACAGCGATTATGGCTTTTGCGCATCAATATAATGTTGGGACAGATTGACGAACTAGTTTCACTTATACAGAAACTGACACATTGAGGAACTTTGAGCCTTACGTGCATGGCATTTAGTCGAGTCGCCGAGCCGGATTAACACAGTAAAATGTACCCAGAAGGTCCGGATCGGACCCGGAGTTCTGCACATGGATACGCCACGGTGCTGTACGACCTCGTCTCCCTTGGTCATTGCAGCGGAAACCGCCACTAAATGGCAGGTCTCACATTTGATGCATCAGCAAAGCTCAAGGTGGCAGGAAATGATAAGTTCAAAACTAGCCAGTATATCATGTGTGATCTGTACGGTATGGCTTCTACTACAATGTATAACCATGCTTTAATATGTACTATGCACTATGTCATCATCAATTGGGTTCTCGATGGGTAGGCTAGATAGATATTTGGAGTTTTGTTTCGGTGATCTCAAGCTTATCAAGCTCTATAATTCTTTAAGGCTGATGACACATCAAGCCGATGTAACTATGAAAAAGGTACCGGTACCATCAGCCGCAGATATAACCTATGACAAGGGCTAATATATAGGCTTGGAATAGTATTTTAAAATTAATATAATAATTCTTTAAGGTCTTAAAGTTTATAGTTCCTTTCTTTTTTTTTCGAAAAGGAATTTACGATTTTATTTAATAATAATTTATTTAATAAATATTAAAGTTATATTAAATTTTAAACGTTTAATAATCTCGTATTAATTTTAATATATAACTTTTTCATATATTAACATATTTTTTTAATTAATTATGTTTTTAATAATATAATATATAATTATTTAATAATATTTATTTTAATATTAATAATATTTAATATTAATTTTCGTATAATATTAATTTTTTTTTTTTTAATATTCGTTTTTAAATAATTTTATATAACCGAAATTTAAAAGTTTCGAAATTTTTCGAAATTTTATTAATAAAATTATAAAATAATAATTTTAATTTTTTCGTTAAATATATATTTATAAAATTTTTAAGTTTAATATTTTTTAACTGATTAATTTTTTTATTTAATTAAATATTTTACTTTTTTTTAAACTTTTAAAAAATTTATAACTTTATTTATTTAATAATTTTTTATTTTTATTAAAATTACTTTTTATAAAACTTAATTAAAATTAAAAATTATTTAATTATTAACGCGATAAAATTCGATAAATAAAATATAAAATAAATTATAAATTTTTTAATTTTTAAATAAAGTTAATTTAATAATAATAAAGAAAATTATTTTTTAAATTATAAAAAGTTTTAACATTTTTTTATTTAATTTTTTAACCGGTTATTTAATTTTAATGTTTCGTATATTTAACATTATTAATTATCGTTTTTTATAAACGAACGTATTTTTTCGACATTTATTAATTTATTTTTTTATTTTTTACCGGTTTTTTTTAAAATATTATTACGTTTTTTAATATATTTATATTATTTAATATACGTAAAATCGATTAAATAAATTACGAAAAACATTAAAAAAAAAGTTATAAATAATAAAATAATAATTATAATTAATATAAAAAAACGTAAAATATATAAATAAAAAAATTATATTATTATAAATAAATTTAATAGTAAATAAAAAATTTTCTTAATTTATTATTTCGTAATTAACGAATATTTAAAAATAAATTTTAAAAGTTTAATTAAATTATTCGGTTTAATTATCGGTTTAAAAATAAAACGTAATATTTATACGTAACTTAATATTTATTAATTTAAAAAAGTTTTTTTAAATATAAATTATAAATTTAAAATTTTAATTAAAAATAATATTAAAAAAAACTTTATATAATTTTTAATATTTTTTAATAAAAATTTTAATTAAATTTTTAGTTTTTTTTTTATTTATTTTTAATAAAATAAAATAACTTATTTTAATAAATAAATTAATAATAATTTAAATAAAATTATATTTATTTAATAAAAAAAAGTTTATAATAAAGTTTATTATAATAATATATTAAAATTTATAATAAAGTTTTATAAATTATAAAAAACCGTAAAATATATATTTAAAAATTTTATTTTATTAATATTTATAATAATTTTTAACGAAATTTTTTATCGTAATTTTAATATTAAATTATTAAAAGTTTTATATAATTAATTTTAAAGTTTTATTTATATTTATATATTTTATAATTTTAATATTATATTTAAAATTAATAATTTTTTATTATAAAAATGTTAAAACGTAAAAATAATATTTATAATAAAATAATTTATTTCGTATTTTTATATTTTTTAAAAAATAAATAAAAAAATTAAAATATTTAAAGTTTTTAAAAATTATTTATTTAATTTTATTTATAAATTTTAAAGTTTAATTTAAAATAATAAAATTATATAATTTTTTAAATATATATAAAACCATTATAAAAATTAAAAATAAAAAGTTAATAAAATATAAAAAATATTTTTCTTATAAAATCGAAATAATCGGTTAATTTTTAGCTTTTTTTTTAAACCGATATTATAATAATTAAGAAAAAATATTAATTTTATCGTTTTATTTTTTAAAATAATAATTAATAATAAATACGAAAATAAATAATTTTTATATTCATTTAATTTGTCATTTATTTAATATTTTAACGATAATAAAATAAAATAAGTTTTAATAATTAAAATATATTTTAATATAATATTTAACATTTTTAAAATATTAATATTAACGTTAAAATACGTTAATAATAATAAATAGTTTTTTATCGTAAATTTTATAATTTATTTTTATTAAAAATAATTTATAAAAATAAAAAATAACGGGACGGAATTTATTATTTTCGTTTTTTTATAATAAAATTATATTAATAACGAAATTAAATATATTAATTTTAATAAACGTTATTTTATTGAAGTTAAAATAAATTATTATTAAAACGATAATAAAACGTTTTTTAAGTTTTTTAAAAAATTTTTACATTTCGTTCGTTTATTTTTAATTTTTTTTATTTTTTTTATTTACGTTTATAATAAATTTAATTATATATAAAAACGATTTAATAAACCGTTAATAAAAATTCGTAAATTTAATAAATTATTATAATTTTTTTAAGTTTTAAAAAACTTTTTATTTTTAAATATATTTAATTTTATTTTAAAATATAAAAACGCCGTAAGTTTTTATAATATAATTAAAAAATTTAATTTCGTAAATAATTTAATAATATTTACGAAAATTAATTATAAAATTATAAATAATAAATTATTTAAAAATTTCTTTAATTAAAATATTATATTTTTCGCATATATTAACGTAAATTAAAAAATTATTTAAATATATTAAAAAATTAACGTTAATTAAATTACGAAAAATATTATTTATATATATTTAAAAAATAATAAAAACGTTTATAAAATTAAAAAATATTATTAAATATTTAAAAAAATCGTATTTATATTAAAAAATTATTTTTTATTTATTATTTTTTCGAATATAAATTAAATTAAAGTTTATTTTAAAATTAATTTTAATAAATTATTTTATTATATAAAATTATATTTATAATTCGAAAATAAAAAATAAAAAATAATAAATAAATATAATAATAACGTTAAATTTTCGATAATTAATTATAAATCGAAAAAAGTTTTTTAAATTAAGTTTATTTATAAATATTAAAAAAACGTTATAAATAAAAATAAACTTTTAAATTTTACCGGAATTTAACATTTTTTTTAATTAAAGTTTTAATATATTAAGTTTTTTTTCGTTTATAACGTATAAAAATCCTTAAAAAAATATTACGTTTTTTTTAAAATTAATAACGTAATTTTATAATTAATAATTAAAAAATTATTACCCGGCTTTTTAAATTATAATCGGGATAAAATTATAAAATTTTTTCGAAATTAAAAATAATATTTTTTAAATATTTTCTTATAAAATTAAAGAAACCCTGGCCGCGCAGTATAGGTACATCGTCAGATCCGCGCAGTAGCGCTAATTCGAAAGAGGTATAGCTTCAGGGTACCTCCGTCGCCATACAAACTAATATATGGGAAGATGTATCTTTTCGCGTAATGTATCTTTTTGGAACACCTAAGTCTCCGACCAGTTTCAATCAATTGTTTCTCCTCCAATACCACGTCAAAAGCTTAATAATTACAATCAATTGAAAGCTCTCAATCGCATCTACAATCTGGTTTGTTTGCATCCTTTCAATCCTTGGTGACGTCACAAAAGGTCAGTTTGAACCTAGAGGCGCTACAAGACTGCGAGCGGAAGTCTTAGAATTCTATCCCTCTGCCCGAATCTTTTCAACCTTGAATAGCTCATTCAGACCGAAGGCGCAAAGCCTGCAAATGGGGTACCAAATAGAGCTGATTGAGAGCTTTTAAATGATTGTAATTATATTAGGTTTGCAGGCGTTTTGAAGGAGAAACAATTGATCAAAGTGGATTGAAAGGAATGAGGGCGTTCTGGGTACCTTTCGAATGCGCTAGCGCGGAATTTAGCGTTACTGCGCGGATCAGCCGATGTACCCATACTGCGCGGCCAGGGTTTCTTTAAAATTATAACGATTAATTTAATAACGCGATTTAAATTATATATAATTTAATTAATATAATTATAACGATAATAATTAAAAATAAACTAAATTTTTTTAAAATAATTAAAAAAATATAAAAATTAATATTTTTTTAATTATTATTACGAAAAAAAAATATTATAATTAAAATTTAAAACATTAATTTCGAAATTTAAATAAATAAAGTAATTTTTTTAATAACGTAAAATTAAAGTTTTAAAATAATAACGTTTATTTTTTTATATTAAAATATTATTAAAAATTATTATAAAACGTAAAATTAATTATTTAATTAAAAGTAATTTTTATATTTTAATTTTAAATATAAAAAATATAAAAATTAAGTTTTTAATATTAAATAAAATATAAATAAAATATTTTTCGTTATTATAAAATAAAATTATTATTACGATAAGTTTTTATTTTAATTTAAGTTTTTTATAAAATCGTTTAAATATTTAATTATTTAAATCGTTAAAAAAACGTTTAATAACGTTAATATAAAAAATATTATTTAATTTTAACCGTGAATTTTTATAAAATATAATATAAAAGTTATTTAAAAATTCGATTTATTATTAAAATTATTAAGTTTAAAAATTTTAAAATAAAAAGTTTTTATTATTACCGTATTAATTTTAACCTTTTTTTAAAACGGCGATATAATTTTTTTTACATTATCCCGAAATTATTTAACGAAAAAAGTTTTTTCCGGGCTTAATAATAATTTTTTACCATTAATATTTTTTTTAACGAAATAAATAAAAATTTAATAATTATTTTTATTATATTTTTAATAAATTTTTTTATTTTTTTTACGTTAATTAATATTTAATTATTTAATTTTTTTAAAAGTTTTTTTATTATTAAGTTATTTTTTATTTTTAAAATCGAGTTTAAGTTTTTTATCGTTTTTATTTTAACCGGGATTTTTTAAAAATTAATTTTAACTTAAATTAAAACGGTTTTTTTTTTCGCGGTTAAATTAATTTAATTTCGAAAGTTTTAAAATTAAAATAAACTTACTTTTTATTAACGAAAAACTTAAATTAATTAATATATTCTCGTATATTTAATTAATTTTTTAAATAATAATAATAAAATTATTATCGATTTTCGGGATTATATTTTAATAAAAATATATTAATTTAATAATTTTATTAAAGAAAATTTTCGTAATATAATTTTAAAACGTAATTTTTAATTATTAAATTATTTTATTAAAGTTTATTAACTTCGTAATATATTAAGTTATATTTTTTTAATATTTAAGTTTATATATTTTTTTAAAATTACGATATTTTTTAAAAAATTTTTTAAAACGTTTTTTAAAAGTTTTATAATAATTTTTTTAAATATTTATAATTTTTAATCGTTTAATTTAATTAATTCGTTATTAATATTATAATTAAGTTTTATTAATAAATAACGATTTAATTTAATTAATATAATAAAAATAATTAAAAAAATTAATTATATAAATTTTTAAATATATTTTTACTTTTATAAATTAAAGTTTAAATTTAATTAAGTTTTTATTATTATAAATAATAAGTTTATTAAAATAAATAAAATTAATTATAATTATAATTAATATTTTAATAATATATTCGATAATTTAAAAAAAACGATTTTTATTTTTTCGATCGTAATTATTATTATTTTTTAATTTATTATTATTATAAAAAAATAAAAATAAACGGGGCGGTTTTTTTAAAAAATTAAATGGATATTTAAAAATTTAAAGTTTTTAAAAGTTATTATTATTCGAATTATTTAAATTAAAATTTAAATTTTTTAAAGTTTTAAATATATAATAAAATAAAAAAAGTATTTTACTTTTATTAATTTTAATTATAAAAAGTTTTATTCGAATAAAATTAAATTACACGTAAGCATTAATTAATTAACGGTATATTTAATTTCGTTAAAAAATTTTTAAAATAAACGTAGTTTTTATTCGGGTTTTAAAGTTAAAATATTTAAATAATATTTTAAAAAAAATTAAACCTTAAATAATTAAAAGTTTAAAAATAAAAAATAATAATAAAATCGAAATTATACGTTTTTAAATATTATTAAATATAAATTTCGTATTAACGTTTTTATTATAAATAAATTATATGCGAAATTTATTAATAACGGTTTAAATATAAGTTCGTAAATTTTTAAGTTATTTATAAATAATTTTATTAAAATAAAAAAAATTAATAAAATTTTTAATTAAAAATTTATTAATTTATAAATTTTTAATAATAATTTAAAAGATTATTTTTTATTAAAATATTTTTTATTTTTTAAAATTAATATATAAAAAATAAAAAGCTTATTTATAATATTTCGTTACGTAAATAAATTAATTAATAATTTTTTAATAAATTTAATTATTTTAAATATATTTAATAATAATAATTTAAATATATCGTAAAAATTTATCGTTAACGTTATAAATTTATTATTTAAATTAAATAATTTAATTTTTTAATATCGTTATATTTATATATATTAAATATATAATCGTGTTATAAATAATACGCGTAATATTATATTATCGGTATATTTCGTTTTAATTTAAATAATAAAAAACGTCGATAAAAAAATTAAAATTTAAATAACATAATATATATTAATTATTTATTAATAAACTTTACGTAATTATATAAAAAAATTAAAAATTTAAAATTTAATAATTTTTATATTAAAAATATTATATATTACGATTTCGAAATTTTAAAATTAATAAACAATTAAAACGTTTTCGAATATAAAATCGAAAATATTTATATTAAAAAAAGTTTTAATAAATAATTTTTTAATATTTAATAATTTAATAAAAAATCGTTTTTTAAAGAAAAAAAAAACGTAAAGTTAAAAATTACTTTAAAATTATTTAATAAACGGATTAATATGTTTATAAAAATATGAAAATTTATTAATAATTTTAAATTTTTTAATAATTTAAAAAATCGAAATAATTATTAACGAAATATAAATTAAACGAATAAAAAAATATTAAAGTAATATATTTTTTTAAGTAACGATATAAAAAGAAAAAATAATAATATTTATTAAAAAAAATTATAAAAAAAGTTTAAAAATTAATTATAAATTTATAAAAAAATATTTTTAAATAAATTAAATAAAACTTATAATAATTTTTAAATTAAAATGTTAATTAATAATGGGAAAAAGTTTATTCGATAATACGTGTAAGTTTTAAATATAGATTTTTTTTTAAAAAAAAAAAATTATTTATAATAAAAGTTAATATATAAATTTAAAATAATATTTTAAAATTAATATAATAATTTTTTAAAGTTTTAAAGTTTATAATTTTTTTTTTTTTCGAAAAAAAGTTTACGATTTTATTTAATAATAATTTATTTAATAAATATTAAAGTTATATTAAGTTTTAAACGTTTAATAATTTCGTATTAATTTTAATATATAACTTTTTTATATATTAATATATTTTTTTAATTAATTATATTTTTAATAATATAATATATAATTATTTAATAATATTTATTTTAATATTAATAATATTTAACATTAATCCTCGTGTAATATAACCATATAAAATATTATAAGTTAATTTTAAGCATAATCGATAATACTTGTATTTACTTATAAAGCTATTAGGTGCATATAGTTTAAGATTAGATCCATTTCATAATATTCACTACGTATAGCTGTTTAGATGCTCTCATAAGAATTGACCGAAAGTGCCGTATTATCTTTAGTGAACGTGTGCGTGTGGCTTTCAAGCCAGAAAATGATATGGGAAACGGTAATGATTGACAAGACTCAAAATTTTCATAACATAAAGGGAAGGGAGTGCAATTTCGTCTAAGATCTTGCCTTACTTCATAAGCGTAATATCCATTTTAGGATCCCAGATTGCTTAGCAATCTCCCATTTCGAGCGCCTTGCTTACATGACTCCTTAGATATACCAGCTGCCGAAAATAAATTATAGTATCTCTGTTCAGATTCAGACCCCAACGCCGGGAGAGATAGATACGCACTCCAGAAGCTGCTGTCACGGAACAAAGACCACTTCTTGCAGACATTCTCACGCTCATACACTCTTTGTAATTTTCATTTCATTACTTACTATAACTCAACACATGAGTAAGTACTCGGTTATATAATGAGATTGTACTTGTTGGCATTACCTATCTATGGCAAACATGGGCAAATAAAGGGATTGGGATATCATGATTGTCTTATAGAAGCTTGTAGTTTAATAATTAGGTATTCAAAGAAATAGCATGTCATTCTACCTCAAGTGCCATTCCTTGGAAGTCTACACCTCAAACATCACCTAACTATACACAAACCAATATAATGGCAAGTCAATTGAGGTAGATTTATAATATTGTAGAAAGTCGATTTGTGAGGTTTTATCATGATTTCGAACCAGGGTTAGTGCTTGGGACGCGCTGGAGTGTATTGATTGGTATTGGTTACACCGTACTCGGTAGCGCTGTTAACTATCAGCACAGTGGGGTTGCTTGCTAAAGAATGGCTAGTGCATTGAATACAGGACATGAGCCCTGTATTTCAACAGCTTGCAGAGGTTCAGAGGTTAACCTTGGAACTTATCAGTTCCGATATTTGAGTGAAATCGGTGACTTGAACAATCAACATAATTTCAACACATATTTCAATAAACCTCGATAAAAATGGGTTATCTCTTGAATACCTAGTAGATATTGGTTAGAAGTATGTATGTTGGTTAGAGTTATGTTGGTTGATTGGCATTGGCATTAGGCAACGATAGACCCCCTCATTATTTGGGAATAATCATTGTATGTAATTTTCAGCGCATACATCATTCGCACCTAGCATCTTCAAACTATAACACCGCTAATCAATAGACTTGTTTACCTGATTATCTCGCATTGTCGTGTTATCAACGCATTAAACAGCAAAATGGAATCCCTAGGTCTTCAGGAGTCTAACCTCACAATTCCCACTACGCATAATCGAGTCGAGAATTTCGATCCGGAAGTCATCCGAGCCGATGCACAAGCAACTCGAATTATCGTCCACCAAGACTATCCGGCTCTTGTTGATAGGTTCCTAGCTCTCAAACGCGGGACGGCCGCGACTAGCAACGAACAAAAGCTGTTTGCTCATCCATTTACTTGGCAACAGCAAGTCAGAAGACTTATTGAGAAGCGCCCCCTGTCTTTCCTCACTTCTCGTGATACCACGCTCTTCCGCGATGGTACTTTTCTACCAGATGGAAGGGACTTCTGGGATGCGATAGGTAAGGAAGGCTCGGATTATTCGACATTCCAAGATTATCTGTCTTACGATGAGATAATGTTGGGAAGCTTAATAGGGGTTAGCGGTCCAAGCTACTTCATCAACGATGGTGACCGATACAATAAGGGCCGACAAGGAGCCCCGGGAACGTTCGAACCCAGAGGCATCATCGTCGGTTTAGTTGGTCCACGCTTCGAGAGGGTAGACCAGATGGACTCCAATATAATTCTGAGTGGTGTGGCGCCTGGTCAAATGCATCCCTCCATTGTGGGTGCGTTTACTGAGTGCTTCAAGTTAGAAAAGTCCCCGGATAAGGGATTCGATCTTCCTATGTACAGAGCACGCATAAGAATGACCCTTGAGACTCTACTTCTTGAAGCAAACAAACGTGCAAATGAGGCAGGCCAGAAGGCGTTCGTACATGTCGTCGGCCTTGGTTTAGGAGTCTGGATGTGTGACACTCGTCAACCCGACTCCTATGTTGTAGCCCTCGGCGAAACCTTGACGGCGCTGAAAGGGAAATTGGGACAGATAGGGACAATCTATGTGTCATGGATCAAAACAACGAAGCAAAATCAGGACATACTCACCAATATTGCCCTGGAACAAGGCATCAAAATCATGTTTGGGAAACGTAGACCCGCCGAAAAGTTGACCGGCGACGAAGCTGACCAGCTGCTTGTGGTATCTTACGCATGGGACGGAAACTCATTCCCAGGCAACGAATACTGGCATGGCAGTCTAGCTGCAAGCGGAGACCCAGCTGCGGCTTGCATGAGCACCATCCCCGAACTACACAATCCGATGGTCAACCCTGAGTTTCTGGATCGAATTCACGTCCACGCGGGTCAATGATTTTAGTAGATATAGAAGGAATGGGTACCTATACAGACCAGGATCCATGGACAGCTTGATGTTCATCTTGTCTACCCATAATGATGATAATCCCGACCAAAATATACCCAGCTCGACGAATACTTGGTATCTAGTTAAATCATGCACATGCTTCGTAAAACCCTGTGATATTTGCTAAACGCTTGGGAACTTATGTCTCCCTTATTAATCTTAAGATTCCCTTCCGAGGTTACGTGTGATCTAATATCGCGAATTGTAGCTTGAAAAGGACATTCGTCGACATGGATTGTTAGAAGCATGACATATCACAGAAAGAATGGGGTCGAATCAGATCAGGATAGAAACTCTTACTCGCCAAGTAGGCCGAATAAAGTGTGTCGATCGAAGTCGAGTGCAAGTGATCGAAGATACCAAGTAGATAGCTAGCGCGGTATAGTAACCTGACTGCGGTACCTCATGGAAGGGGATCTGCTAGTTTGCATATGGCTTGCCAACTTGCGTGATAGCGGCTGGTGCAAGTTCCTGGCAGCCTGGGTCCCAAGGTTACCACTGGTGCTTATCCGATGCATGCTATGTAATAACAACGCCAAGATGCATCCGTTACTCAGCTACCTTTTCGTTGTCATATTGGCAATATGGACATCAGACGGAAATGTGTTACAAAGTTGGCAACTCGTCACGTCGTTACTAGATATCTTCGACCGTAAATGTGACCCTTTGGTGTCTGTAGCTTACTATGTACATGCATTGGAGGGTAGGGTATAATTCATATCGTCCCATCTATAACAAGATACCAACGGTCTGGAATGGAGACGACCCCGCAGAAGACCCCAGGTTACCAATGAAGTTATCATCGTTGTCATTCGGCGAGCGTCGGGGATTGGAAACATTCGATTCAGTTTATCAATCTCGCTGTTTCAGGCTGACAGGCGGGGGAACGGTAAGAATCTGGGGAAGCCTGGCAGCTTGGTAGGTCCCGAAAGAGAGAAATGTGTTTGAAGGATGTAATATAAATACGGATCGACGATTCGATCGAATGTTTTTTCCTATCATTTGTTGGTTAGGTCGAGTGGGTAACGGACTAGAAACGCAGTAGGCCGGAGGTATTGTACCGTAGCGGATGCTAGTGGATGTTAGGGGAAGTTAGTGGATGCGAGCGTTAAAGTTCAATTGGCAGTTGCACATGCTCGCTGTAGCTAACCGAACCTTAGAAGCTACTATGCGTAACAACCAATTAGAGCCCCTCCATTTCCAAAATGATCCATTATGGATAACCCCACCACCCACCTCCAGCGCTTTCCTAGGGTAACCGGTCGCGGGGGAAGGGGAAGGGCGGATCGATAACACAACTCATGTTACCCGGGATTGGCCGAGGGAAGTTCCTTCCCTGCTCCTTGAAGTATGTATGTGCCTCTACGTCAGGATTATTTTTTAACTCGCACGCACATTTGATCTACTACAACGCATTACAACCCTTTTGACCTACGCCATGCACACATCTCAATACCGCGAATCAAAATTCATCGTCAGTTTCGCTCTGCCTTGAATAAGTTTCTTTCTGAAGGCGAGTCACGTTAATCCCGCCCGATGTCCATATCTCCCATCATTTTAACGCGAGTCATCAAAGCAGCTTGCGTTCATTTCTCCTAATCACCACTCCTCCGATCCGTCGCCGTACTGATCACTTCGTTTGCGACCATTTTATTCCACGCGATTTCACCTTTGGGACCTTGGCAATAGAGGGAATTCGACGCAGCCATTTATGATAGGACCAAAAGCATAAATAAGCAGACTCCCGGCTACCGACTATCTACGTCCGGGCTCTACTCTTCCAAACACCGCATATCCTCAATCCGTTAGTGATTGGGCCTATTCACTCTATTCGACTAGGATTTTCCGACAATAAATACCTTCGAATCCTCGTTTCCTGTTTTCTAGGCCTGGTGTATACTGCCATCCTTCTACACCCGTAATCGAAGTCACCATTCAACCTCTTACCTTCTACACCGCAAAGGATCATTAAGATGCCTTCGTCTCAACGCCCGTTCTTCCTCTCTTCCTTCCTCGCCGCCTTCCGCCAACAGACGCCCCCAGCACTCTCGGCAGCATCCCAGACGAATAAACATACCACTCAACCTTCATCTAGCCCTTCCACGTCAGGAGCGCGATCCATCTCATCTTCCTCCCAAAGCCAGTCTCCATCACAACAACCGCAACAGCGGACAGGAGGAGTAATGAATCAACTACAATCTCCACCCCATAGGCACCACCAACCACATCACTCTCCACAACCACACCGTCCCGGTATGCCCATTCCGGGATCCGGTCGACGGCGAGGTAGCGATAGCAGTAGTGAGGGCTTCCGGGATGTATTAGGTGCGGATAAGTGGTACATCGGAGGCCGGACAGCTGGTGGCGATGAGCGGTTCTTTAAACTGGGTGTCGTGAAACGAGTACGGAGCCAAGATCGCTTGAGCTTGGATCGGTTAAGTTTGTGATCTGTCTCACGAACTCGTCTATCTATCCAAAACTCGGATAGAATATCTTACTAGGTCGGATATTGATAGAGAAAATGAACAAGACAAAAAATGTCTTCTCCCCAGCGGATATGGTGAGAAACGGCGAATAAAAATACATGGGATAGTTTGCCCTCATACTAAGGCTTCCCAAGAAAGGATGGAATGGGACGGGGCCTTGGACTTACACTATCGGAATCGGTTGGATAGCTGTACATGGCGCGGCGTTACAGTTTACTATTTGGGGAACGGCGTTCGCGGGATTCTGGGTATCTGGACTGGAAGACGAAATATATTTATTCGAGATCACTAGCTCAATATTGAGCTGGTGAGTCTCAACATCTCACCTCAACACACACGACGACACCTACACATTATCGATATCGGCATTCACATCAACATTGCATATGACGCGCGACACGATAAAAACGTGGAAGATATTACCTTACATTCACTGCATATTATTTTGCGAGCCTTTGTACATGGGGAATAGATTATCCTATCCTACATACTTGCATTCAAAACCTTACCTGCTTACCTTCCTCATCGGTTCGGGTAGAATTCCCAGGGTTCACTATTTAGAGGATGAATACTAAGACTAAAAGTTGAAGACCAAAATTGATTGTATTTCCGTTATGGTGGTTTGTGACTTGTTTTGAGTTTTATTAAAAAACGTCGCGTGAGCTATGAGAATTGGGCGATTGTTCGCCAATTTACTTGGGTACTTATCTAACCGCGTGCTAATTCGCGGGGTAGATAACAGGACCAACAAATCACCACATAAATCTCTGTACCCTCCCGCTATCAAGTAGCTCTCCATCCGGTGTCTTCCAAAAGAATGGACGTGTGACGAATATAAACATCGTCGCCGCGTTAATGAGCAGGAACCAGATTGTCTCAAGAGCGGGCATGAATTTCCACCCGATCGATCCAGGAACAAATGGCACAACGAGATGGGACGGGACGAGGAGTCGCCAAAATACCCACGGTATAATGAAGTAGCGCGGTTCGACTAACGGTGCGGTAACAAGCGAAAGGATAGTAGCGAGGAGGAGGATGAGGGCGGAGGAGGTAGGTGGTGGTAAGGATGCTAATACGTCTGGTAGCTGAGGTGGTTGAGAGGGTCTCGGTCGCATTACCACGATGGGTGGAGGCCCATCAAATGGCGTCTGTGTCCACTCAGGGCTCCCGTGGTACCTAGAGAAAGGCTCTCCCTGTAGAGCACCCCAGCATAGATAGCCGCAGAGGACGTAGACGGGGACGAGAGCGTATCTAACCCACCATGCTTTGAGAATGGTGTACCGGAAGATGTAGAACATGTAGTGCCGGTTGTCTGCTAAAGTGAAAGGGTGAATGATGGTATTGAACCCCACAATAAAAGTTGCGGCCACCAGAGCGCCGGCAAGGACGAGGATTGAGTGGATGGTGTGACTAGATCCAACTCGATTGAATATCTTTAGTTCGGCTGATCGCTTAGGTTCATTTGCCTCTTTAGAGAAAGGTCCTGTCTTTGGCCGCAAATCGATCACCTCTTGGGGTTTGGGGGGGATGAAGGCGTGCAAAACACGGTTTAGAACTTGTGGAATAAATAGAGGTGCAGAGAAAAAGGCGAAGAGGGGCCAGATGTAGAGCATCTGCGCCAGGTGGAGAGTTGCTACATGATTGGATTTATCCCCTAATATCAATTAACGATTGTACATAGGGAAAGAGACGACTGAGTGAGCTTACCAAGAACAACGCCGCCGTTCCACACGACAAAGCTCACGAAAGATCCCAGGACTATTAATTGTGGCCATATACGCTGAATGACGCTCGGAAGATTGCAGATTACGGCGATTCCAATGCTTGCGACGCAAATAACGAGGTCTATTTTATTAGCGTGTGCGATATTAAATGTCGAGGACGATACGTACCAATAGGGGATGCTGCGTATACGTGGGGATCATGAATATCACCAAGTGAATATCGCCAAGCATAGAAGCCGATTTGCTGTGAGAGCGTGTTGAAAGTCGGGATATCCACAGATTTGGGGCGTAATCGCTTGATGCCATGGACGACTTCTAAGCCACCCATATATATCACAACCCAAAAGATGTTGGTTTGTCTCATACACAGAGCTAGAAGTCCGAGGAAGAGAGTATAAACATCGTTTATCAAGGAGGGTCTGTCTTGACTAACCCGGCCTAGATGGTTGGTATAAGAAAGTAATACGACAAATGTCGAAACAACATCTGTATAGTATAAGCCGGAGAAGAATAATATGACTGGGAACAGAGCAATGTTGATTCCCGTCCAGATAGCATAAGCCGAGTACTGAACTGGAACCTGAGGGTTCTCTCTTGATCTCAATTGTTCAAGGCGAACTCTGGAAGTTACCGCGGCTATGGCGAGATAGGAGGTGACCTCTACATTGAACAATCGAAGATAGTAAACTGAACATGGGAACCCAGCCAATCTATTTGCTATGAGAGTCAAGGCGTAGCTATTCTAGTGTAAGTGAGCTGAACTTGGCAGAAATTGTGTCAAAATAACTAACAGTCCAGGTGGTGTGGTGATCTTGTTATCCCACACACTATATTTCCCATCACAGTAGACCTGAGCTTGGGGAATATGAAATATTTCGTCCTAGTTCTAGTTAGCTATATGAGATTTGGTGACATTATTTTATGATTCACATACAAGGTAAGGCTCCGGGGCATATGTTGTGACGAGTGATAACCATTGTCGTGCTAGTATTGTAATAATTGTGAGAGAGGTGAATATGGCCGATCCAGCGTGTAGAGGTCCTATTTTACGTTTTGTGTAAATGTGGAGGACTGCAGATATGAGACCGTAGCGTATGAGCTGGAGGACCAAAGACTGGTCTAACCCCAACCAAGGAGCCATTTTCATGTAATCCAATTTGACATGTAAAGTCGTCTTAGACAAGAAGTTGTAGATCAAACCATCTTTGTATCGTTGTACTATGAAATATTCGTTAAAGACTTCAAGGTTAAGGTTCAATGTTTGTAGCTACATATTATGACACGCAATTGCCTTATTGGAATATTGGAACACCTGTATTCAAACGATGCGCAGGGGTATTTAGCGGGTCATGTGGGTAACCCACCAATCGGAAGGTCTCAGATTAATGGGAATTTCTTAGCTTCAACGATCAACAGATCCCGTTAACTTTATCTCTCATAGATTAATATTAGATTAATTGTTCACGTTTGTATCATAGCTCTTATTACAACCGCATGCCATTGAGGGCTACTATGCCCATCTCAACCCCATCAAAATGGCATCTTCTCATCGATTAGCCTGGCGTTTTCTCTCCTCGCCAGCTAACCCACTCTCCGCCTCCAAACGAATTCCTTCCTACCTTCGTCCTCGAATCGCCACACGCCATGCTTCTACGTCGACAGACTCTCAGCCGATATCCCGTTTAAGACCATGGCTGTACGCAACTACCATCGCGGCAACCGGTTACGTAGTGTACGTGTATACTACCGACACGCGCGCTTTCGTCCATCGCTATGTTGTGCCTCCGATGCTCCGTTTCGTGTTCCCAGATGCCGAGGAAGCCCACAACGCAGCCGTCTCCTCCATGAAGAACCTATATAACCTAGGGCTACACCCACGAGAACGTGCTTCCGCCAAAGGGACGCCTGAGCTTGCTATTCCCGTATTCGGCACGCAGCTAGCAAATCCGGTGGGCATATCCGCGGGGCTCGACAAGCATGGTGAAATCCCGGACGCACTGTTCGCATTGGGAGCTGCTGTGGTCGAAATCGGCGGGTGCACGCCCCGGCCCCAGGAGGGGAACCCTAAGCCACGCATGTTCCGCATCCCCACTCTCGATGGACTGATTAATCGATACGGACTGAACTCCCGCGGTGCCGACGACATGGCTATGCGGCTGCGGAACCGGGTTAGGCGATTCGCCAAACAAGTCGGACTGGACGAGGCGAGCGTTCTAAACGGTGAGGCCAACGTACCACCGGGAAGCTTGCTCTCGGGTCGCATGCTGTTGGTGCAGATCGCCAAGAACAAGGAGACGGACGAGCGGGACGTGGATGCTGTGAAGAGAGATTACGTATACTGCGTGCAGCGGCTGGCACCATATGCGGACGTGCTTGTAGTCAATGTGAGCAGCCCAAACACACCGGGCTTGCGGGACTTGCAGGCCGTGGAGCCCTTGACGCGGATACTGAGCGCTGTGGTCGACGAGGCGAAGAAGACGGTTCGGAAAGAGAAACCTAAGGTGATGGTCAAGGTCTCGCCGGACGAGGACGAAGATACTCAGATGGAAGGTATCGTACAGGCGGTTTGGTCAAGTGGCGTCGATGGAGTTATCGTAGGGAACACGACGAAACGTCGAACTGGCATAATCCCGTCGAAGGTGAACATTACGCCGAGGGAACATGTCACGTTGACGGAGACTGGTGGGTACTCCGGCCCGATGATGTTCGACCGCACCGTGGATTTGGTCAAGCGATACCGGAAGATGCTAGATGGCCAATCGTTGCAATCTACCGTGGCCAAGGTAACGGCTGATGAGGCTGCCGATGCTAGCATAACAGCTATCGAAGGAACTATCACCGGATTCTCCGAGAACGAACCCAAGACTAGCTCTAACCAGCACCCGGAGCAGAAGGTCATTTTTGCTACCGGTGGAATCTCTAACGGACGTGGGGCGTTAGAGATGTTGAATGCCGGCGCAAGCGTTGCCATGATCTACACAAGTCTCGTATACGGAGGTGCTGGAACCGTCACGCGTATGAAGAGGGAAATGAAAGAGGAAGTGGCGGCTGAAAAGTAAGCATAGGTAAATAAAAAGGGGCTATCATATGGGATGTATGAAAAACATCCACTGTACTATTATCACCATACATGCATAATAGACGATAGATGGGTGGTCCAAATCAAGATGGACCTAGCTTGGAACTTAATCCTGCCGATGTTTGTTTCTTTACAACGGTACTGTGAGTTTTAAGAGATCTATTCGGATGTCATGTTTGTACAGAGGTTCGCCATAGACGCTCTACCCCAGCCGGCATTGCGCTCTCCTTTTCACATCTAGTAGAAGCCACCAGCCCAGACCAATTTAAAAGGGCTACATGATCAGGTTAGTGAAAGTTAGGAATGGAGTTTGTCCGAGCTTACGTTGTCCGAAGCGGGGGTCTCCTTGATGAAGTGACCTCCGATGAAGGGGACCTTTTGTAGGATGTCGCGCTTTACTCTGGGGATACCGGATGCGTAGAATATGACGGCGAAGAGGGCTACACCTCCGAAGGCACCAGCCTTAAAGCCACTGTACGTTGTTGTATTAGTCTGTTGTTATTGCTAGAGTTGGAACGAGACTCGGCTCGTGTGGTGTAGATAGAGCTCGAGTGTTGTGTCTATATAAGGCGAAGGGAATGGTCGAGGTGCTTACAGGCTGCCAAGTTGCTTGAATGTCCAACCCGCAACGTTCGGTTGGAGGTGGTACCTGTTGGATCGTCCGAGGTTAGCCATTTGTCCGCAGATGGTTGATATTCCAAACTGTGCGCTTCTTCTAATCTCTGCACATTTTGCACTACAAGCTCTCGATTTTCGATCTGGGAAATAGGTAGGGTCGATTCGGTTTCGGGGCGCACTCACTTAGGCCCATAGGGGCTCTTGTAGGACTGTCGTAGAATGGGAGACTGCGGTTATTTCGGGTTAGCAGGGTT
Source organism: Annulohypoxylon maeteangense (assembly GCF_022496945.1). Taxonomy (NCBI): domain Eukaryota; kingdom Fungi; phylum Ascomycota; class Sordariomycetes; order Xylariales; family Hypoxylaceae; genus Annulohypoxylon; species Annulohypoxylon maeteangense. The sequence continues at coordinate 158,331 of NW_025953249.1, read as the reverse complement.
TCTCGCACAATAATAATCCAAGCTCGTAATTCGTGTGAATGCAGTAAGTCTATATGATATAAATGTAAAGAAGCGACACTATACGTACCTGGAATACCATCTTGACTTCTGGTGGAAGGGAGTCGGTTCAATGGAAGGTAAACGTCAAGGGTTTATTAGGAATTTTGGTGACAGCTTCAATTCCGGTTTTCAATGGATTGGATCTCATTGGAGCTTGCGCGACATTCTTTGACATCGGAGGAAGCCGGGATCCTCAGCCACAAACGCCACAGACCTATAAGGATCGCATAACTACATATTGATTACATAATTATGTAAAAAGACATATTTCGCATGTATAAAGTGGAATTCACTAATTGAAGCTGAAACATTTAACTCTTCCTTGTACGTACCTGTGCAGCTCTCTTCATTGAAGCTAATCACGAACAACATTCAAACCTCGCCATAACCTTCTCTACACGCCCTAAATATTCGCACAACACACCATCTTCCGGAAAAATGGACAAGCAGCTTGATCTCTGCTTCGATCGCGTCGAAAAAGCGTTAGGCACTCTTGTCGACTCGATCTCGAAGTACCATCCATCTGTGCATCAAGTTAATGACCTAGGTCTCGCTGACATCGAGCTGAACAAGGGCCTGGAAGACCGTATGTTCAATGCTTCTCCTCTACAACCTTCTACGATTATCATCGATTCTTACCCGGGTATTACTTAATAATACTAATCACAGCACCATCTAGTACAAACCCACCAATCCAACTACCGCCGCATACAAGACCTGCGCACAGCAACCGCCAGCTTCGACGCCCAGATCAAGGACACCTTACGCCTATTAGCCAACACGCGAAAAGAGCTCGTCGGCGCGCCCGCCACCGTGTTTCCGTCCGACATTCCTAGCTATGACATCAACTACGATGAGCTACTCGCTTACGCGCGGCGCATTAGTAAGACTACCATGCCTCCCGCCGGTATCATGTCCGCAGACATCACACAAGCAAACTCAGGAGCCGAGACCGGTGTCGCAACCCCCGCCGACGGGATAACCCCCAACGGCGCCCCAGCACTACAAACCAACGGCATCTCGCAACCCGCAGATCCCTCCGCGCAGCCCAACCCCGCCGTAACAACCACAACAGGCGACGCCAACCCCGCCGCGCTCCCGGAAGAGCTGCAATGGCGTCTAAACCCCTACAACGGCTTCGCCTTCTTCCCGTGGCCCTCAGAAGAGCAAGTTCGCCAGGGTTCCCTCGTTTCTCTCGCCTTCCTCTCCGAGCAAGGCATCGACCCGGAGGACTACGACCCGGAGCTCGAGAAGCAGCGCAAGAGGCAAGAAGAGGAAGAAGCGAAGGCGGCGCAGGAGCGGGAACGACTGGAGAGGGAAGAGCGGGAGCGCAGGGCGCGGGAGGAGCAGGCGCGTGTGCGGGCCGAGCGCGAGAGGGAGCAGAGGGAGGCTTGGCGGCGCGCGAGCATTTCCGGCGGAGGCGCCGGCGCGGGTGGCGGGCCTGGGTTGGCGAGTTCGCCTGTCGGGGGCGAGAAGAAGCAGTTTCAGTTTATGGCGGATGATGACGAGGATGATGATGAGTAGGGGGGTGCTGCTAGCTAGCTATATGCCGATTGTAAGAATCGGTCACTGCTACGTATGCCTGGTAGTGGTATTAAGGGGGTCTGGCGATCTTTCGGCATTTGAGTAGAAGGCATTGCTCATATGTGATAGGTCCTCGCTGGTTAGGAAGTACGAATTAAAATTAATTCAAAAATTCCAGATGATTTGTGATGTTTTACAAAACATGATGAGTACCTATCTATCTCTGCAACGGCCGCATTACCACAGTCATTTCTGAATTAGACAGTGTTGAAAAAGATCTATCCACTTAGATCGGATAACTGGAATCCATTTGATCTTCGGAGTAGGCGGCCCCACTCTCAAATTCCGGCATCTCTAGCTCCTGCCGGAGTGTACGATCCCGCAGGTATCCATATTAACTACTACCTGTACATAAATCGCATTCCACTACCACTTAGTAATTTAAACTCCTAAAGATAGTAGGTAGTCACCGGAAGACAAATAACAGCACGGTCGACAGCAAATTTACGGCATACAAATAACAAGTCCGGCAATTATGAAGTTTATTGATATTCCCGAGTACGTAGGATGGAGGATAACCAGGCCGATGCCCACCCCAGCTCCGCCGGGGCCGGAACTGACTTTTCCTCCCGTTCTATTCATGACATGTGAGAGCCCTCCTAAACCTGGAAGAACGCCTCCTAGAAACGCCGGGATCTTTTGGTACCCGTAGACCACTTATGCAACTCGTCAAAATCTCGTCTCGCCCCATGTTCGAATGTCGCAAAGACGGCGTACGAAAAATGACGCCGATTGTACATTTATATAGTACAGTGTCCGAGTTCGTCCCCATGTCACCTACCTCGGACGGTGAACCATCATCACTTTCCTCTCTCTCGCTACCCCCTAAGTAGTAACTTAGTCGATTTTGATAGATGCATAAATCTTCTGCGTAAACCACCAACTAGAGAAGAATCCAATAGATCCTATCATGATGTTAGCATACTAGACGGTGATCGTGGAAATAGTAACACATACCTGTCAATATGAAGAAGAGGAATGAAAGCAGAGCGCTATATCCGATATACAGTACTGTACCAGATAAGCCGCCCAGGGATAACTTGCTGATCAAGTATATCAGGGCGTTCGCAAAGATGTAGCCGGCGCTCATACCGGCTGCTAGGAAAGATCGCCATTGCCAATGGTAGTTCTCGGCGCATAGCAAGAAATACACCATAAGAACAGTGACTGCGGCGCACGTGATGATCATAAGACCATAGCATAAGAAGAGGAAGCCGAACATGTAATAGATCTTGCTAAACCAGATCGAGCTCATGATGAAGTAGAGCTCAACGAAGATCGCGCCGAAAGGTAGAATGCCTACAAGCAACATGCTGGGGAGTGGCTTTAGGTAAGTCGTAGCGGGAGGAATCTGTCGGGGAATCTGGTTGGTCCGAACGGGGGGTTCGACTCCAGGTGCGCGGAATCCGAGCCACGAACCACTGACTGAAAGAGGTATCGAGATAACGAACCAAATGCCGATGATGACTAGCATCGTGGTGAACGGAACAGCGCCGGCGGCCCCGTTAGCCCAGAGGAAGAGATTCAGGAAGAAGAATGTCGAAAAGACGATCCCGGGAACGAGAAGAGGGGTCAACCCGATGTTCAACTTCCACTTCTCGCCGTTCATCGACTTGTAGACTCTCGCAGAGACATAGCCGCCAACGAAACTGAGAAGTGTGTATAGGATAATCATGATCGTCCCGAGAGAGCCGCGGTTCGATGGAGACAAGAAACCTAACAGAGCGAAGCAGATGGTGAAGCCGGTCATAACAAATAGCTGAGCACCATTACCAAGGAACACTGACAGGAGAAGAGGATGCGAGGGAGTTCGGAAAACATCTCCATGAACCAGCTTCCAGCCAGAATCCTCCTGGACACCATCTTCTAGAGCTGAGGTACCAGAGAGATCTTCCAGGTTGATCTGGTCTAGTCGGTTGTATCTTGCAATATCCTTCTTCAGGGCCCGGAATAGGACGGAGGTTACGGTGACGGTTAGGAAGATAACCACAACTGCGGAGTTAACTAGAGAGAACCAATGAATCTTCGGGTCAAACACATGCAAGTATTTATCCCATCGCGTAGCCCAGGCGGTTGGCGATTCCGTCCAGTATACACTGTAGGTAAAGGTAACTTCGGTCTCGGCGCCAGCGTCTTCCACGAGGACCACGGGTGGTGTTTGATTGTCGTTGCATTCCAGATTGTCACCCTTGTACGCCTTCGAGGCGGGTTGGACAATGACACCAACAACTCTCAACTGATCCTCCTTTCCATTCACTTTATGATACTCGACAACAATATCATAGTGATTATTGAAAAATGTCGGGCCGTCCGGGTCGGTCGTCGAGATAGTGCCCATAGCAAAACCTGGACTGTAAAACGTCGTTCCGGTAAGGTCATCAAGGAGATGTTGGCCCGCGGGTAAGCCATCCACGAGCCAGTTCAGGGCGTAACCTTGCATGATTCGTTTGTTGACAAAATGTGCTGACGGCATGTCATATTTCGCGCCACATAACTTCTTACAAGTCTCATTCTTCATCATATTTAACTCGAATGGCGAAGTCATGATTCGGTCACCGAATAGGATACTTCCAAGGCTTTCGGATACGTAGGACGGACCTCCTTCGGGCTGGCAAAACTGAAACCTCTCATTGTAATAATCGTACGACATGACAGAGTGAAGGAGCGCATCTTGGGCGGCCACGGGCTTGATGCTGTTGACATAGAGAGGGACCTTGTCGCCCTGCTTGTATGATGTTGGCGCGACACCGGGAAGGTAGAAAGAGGTCGCAAGTTGAGGGAGGGCCAGCAGCGCAGAGCAGAACGCCCAGGACGGCGCAAACGTTCTCGACTTCATCGTGGACTATTTAGGACATGGAGTCTTAATTAAGAGTTAACAGACAAGCTCATAACAAGCGATTCTTCGAAACAAATCGGTTGTAGTAATGCAATGAGTGGATAGGTAGTAGTGGATAGTCGAATAGGTAGGTAGGGAGGTAGGCAACAAGTTTGTTGTCGTGAACTTACGTATTACCAAACGCCGTAAGAAAAGGATTCAAGACCAATCACAGAGCACAAAGGCTCGTTTGGTAAGGTGGTATAAGGAGACTCAACTTAGAAGAGGTGTTGAGATTCAATGAAGAATAATTAAGACAAATACAAATACAGTATCATGTCAAATGACGACTAGCGCGAGAACGGCTCCGGTAGAGAAAGTTTCGACGATGGTTTCAAGTTTCAAGTGGTAAGGTCTAGCAGCTCCAAAATATTTATTATGTTAGGTTGCGTATGCCGTATGCTGTACGATTCATAAAATTTCGGAGCTCATTACATATGAAATTATGATGTGGATACTTCCGAGCCAGCTGTCCCCAAGCAGCTGCCAAGAGATTTTCTTAGTCATTAAAGGTGGGGCGAAAGCGTAGGCCTTTTGACGGTACCTGTACGTATTCAGCAGGGTACAGTAAATCCAGCCAATCAAGAAATATCCATGAACAAGGATCTCTTATCTTTATCGCGGACCCGAAACTTTTTTTATTCGTTTCTGAACCATGAATAAAATCGAATTAGAGATTTCTACGATCCGTCTAAAACACCACCAACAAGGTTTTGCCTTACCTGTCGCAATAATGGCGGCGCCCGCGTCCTTACCAGTCTTGCTAGACTCACTGACGAATTCATTAACTTCCGCATTCGAAGCGGCTCCTAAAATATCCGGCATTGAGCCAACCAAAGATGGAGTGTCCCTCCTAGACGTCAAAAACGAGCTTCTTCTTTCCTACTTACAAAACCTCGTCTTCCTAATTCTAATCAAAATTCGAAATGCTAAGAATGCCGGATCGGAAAGCTCAGAGGAAGAAGATAAGACAGACCTCTCGGACGTGGTAGTAAAAAAACTAGTCGAATTGCGACTATACTTGGATAAGGGAGTTAGACCCCTCGAGGAGAAATTGCAATTCCAGCTCGATAAGATTCTGCGCGCCGTCGAAGATGCAGATCGCATTGCTTCTCAACCCGTGAACGAGGCCGAATCGGAGTCTGAATCAGAGTCAGACGATGGGTTAGAGGATAGCGACGCTTCTGGGAACGAAGGCCCAACCAAACCTGCGCTGGATATCTCAGCTAAGCGATTTGCCCCAAGTTTCGCCAACTTCGTCACACCTTCGAACCCTGTCGGTATGGCAGCTACCACGACGCAAGATAAGACAGGCGCATATCGCCCGCCTAAGATAACGCCAACCGTGATGCCCACGACCGAGCGAAGAGAGCGAAGCGAGCGCCGACCCATGAAATCCGCGACTATGGACGAGTACATCTCGAACGAGTTGTCCTCAATGCCCGTCGCAGAACCCAGTGTCGGAACCACTATCATGTCGGGCGGTCGAAAGATGAAGACGGCTTCAGAGCGACAGGAGGAAGAGCATAGACGGAACTACGAAGAGTCTAACTTCGTGCGATTGCCGAAAGAGAGCAAGAAGGAGCGCACTCAGCGCAACAAGATCGAGGGCCGCAGTTCCAGGATGCAATTTGGTGGTGAAGAATGGCGAGATCTTGGTGAAGGTGTCGACCGAATCAATCGGTTAACTAGGCAGAAAGAAGGCGGCAGAGGTACGAAGGCCCTGCTGGAAAAGAGTAGAAAACGAACAAGGGATACGGGTGATAGTGCTCGCGGAAGTGGCCACAGCATCAGCACCAAGGAAATAGGGGAGCGATTCAACAAGCGTGTTAAGGTCATGGAAGGGGGACGTAGGGATCGCGGCAAACGCTAAAACTACATTTCAAGCCATTCGTGGACATACTAGGTGGCTCTATGGTTGAGCGTAAGTGCAATAGCAGTACTTGGTAGAATTTCACTACTGACTGTCGCGATCAAACAGATATTAGCCCTGTTTCCTAGCACAATCATGATAAAAATATTTTGTCCTTCATATCCATCTATTCGCGTATCCCACCAGCCAAAGATTTTAACCGAACACTATGAAATGTATTACACCATGAATCAGGTTTCCCCCTTAACTTACACTCCTAAAAGGGCGTCGCCCCGGATTATCGCGATTATCGGGTCGCCCGCGAGCTTTTATCAATGGGTAAAGATTGTGATCAGATCCATCTGACGAGGTCCTTTTCCCTCTCATAATTCTCTTGCGAAATCTCTCACGAACTTGTTGTTCTTGATCAATGAGAAGAGAATCCCCATTGAGGCTCAAACCATGTGGGGATAAGGTTGGTGGGCTACCGGAACCTGATGTCGCGGGCTCATTAGGTTTATGACACCATTCGCCAGAATCCATCCAAAACGCTTCCTCGTCTACCTCACGAATCCCACCATCATCCATAACCGCGGTTGACAAATAGGGTTCTTCTCGTCGTGGACGCTTTCGACTCGAGCTCGCCTAGAAACTTCTACCGATGTCTCTACTTTCCTCGTCGGCATCTGCGAATCCTAAGCCATTTCGGATTTGATCCTCGGCGAGGACCACCCGCTTAGGTAACGCAAACCCTAAGCCGAAGAATACGAATGTGGCCCACTTCCAGCGGAATGGGTTGATGGTGACACAAAAGGAGAACCACCAAAGAAGCTCGAGATAAGTGAAGAAGTCGAAAGCACCAGTTGGGGATGAGGCCTTGAGGAATTTGGTCATGTCGATCCACCGTTCCATCCAGAACGTAGACGGTCGCGTTAGAGGGTCAACTAGGAACATGAGAAGGATCCGCGTGTAGATGCCAATATGCCAATTACCGACCGTTCCGATGGCTGACAGATAGGTGCAGTTAATGGCCGAGACAGAAGGATGTTCAGGAGGGAAAGTTTGGAGATACCAATTCGGCGGTCCGTACGATCCGCTGAAACATTCGTTGGGAAGGAAATTCAATGATGGTCTCTTGAATCCGGTTGCCATTACCACTATATCGCCTTCAATGTCAGTCTTTAGACCGGGGCCTCCTTTTGGTACTCCCTTCTCTCTCTTGTTGACGAGGACGCCTGTTTTAGTGAAGTTCTCGATGTCGCATCGAATCCATTCGGCTTTGCCAGAGCGGAGCTTGTCCATGACATCCGAATTGACCATAGGCGTATCCATGAAAATACCCTTCTCTTTCGGCGCTAGATCCTGCAAATCTCGGTAGAAGAATTTCCTGAGCAATGCTTCTGGAATGGCAGATAACATGGTCTCCTGACCCCATATGTTTAGAGAAAGGAGAACATCAACTACCCAGTTACGAGGGATGATCCACTTGTCGCTACGTGATAAGATATAGATCTTCGAAGCCCCTTCTTCCTATAGCGTCCATCGTCAGCGTCAAGTGATGGATGCTAAGCATGTTTCAAGGACCATCACGAAAAATATACGTACGGCAGCAAACTCCAGAGCCTCCACTGCGGACGCCCCACCGCCAATGATGATCATTGATTTACCCTTAGCATCAACACTACGCTTTTATTAGCAATGGCATCCAGATATAGTATAATGCTGTTTCAATGCGTACCCGGTCAACTTGCTCGAATGGTAGATTCTTCCCTTGAATCGCTCCATGCCGTCCATTCGAGGCATCTTCGGGTCTCCGCAAGTTCCTACGGCTGCGATAACACCTTCGAATTGACCATTGTCCGGGCCATTGATGATCCAGCGGCCCTTCTCATTTTGGTACACTTTGTCGACATTGACGTTGAATTTCGTCTTCGTGTCTAGGCCGTATCGCTTCCACAGTTGCTTAACCTGGCTTATGATCTGCTGTCTATCTGGATAACCACCTTGCCATTTGACCGACGGGTGAAACCTGTACATGAGAGAATGGATCTGTAGGCCAGACGTATTGTTTACTTTCTGACGTTTATAATAGTGTCAGTATTTAGGGACCAGACTGAACCAATTCTCGCTTTGGAAGTGGGCTGCATACACTCCATATACCTCCTATACTGTTTTTGTCCCCGGCTTCGAAGATGGTAACATCAAATCCGTGACCAATGCAATGTGCAGCAGATGTTACACCGGTTATACCAGCCCCGATGATGGCGATTTTCGGTCTTCTTAACCGGGTACTCGGTCCAGGAGGTGTCGGGGAGAATATCTTATCGGCGAACCATTGGAACACCCCGAAAACAAATAAGAATTGCCATTGAAATACTTCAGAGAGGAAACGAATTGGGTGACGAATAGGATTGTCTAAGCTCTTGATAGCACTATGGACTGCAGCTTGAAGTTGGGATAAAGCATCGAATACTATATCCTGGGGTGCCATGACGTCGTGTAATTGTATACTCAGTTAACTTCCAAGGTTAACACAGCACAGCACAACACAACAGTATCGGACGAAGTAGGATTCGAGATTGCGTGAGAAGGGAGAATGGTTGATCTTCAGTAAATAAATTAGACCTATTCGAATTGTTTACAATCCGACCTTTGGTTTTTATGGAATGGAATGTCTATCTCTACATTTTTGCACGCCATGTACGTCTCAATGATTTCAATTGAGTAACCTTGTCAATTACGTCATGAGATGCACTTTGACAGCATCGAAGGCACGGAAGAAGCTCCCATCTGGCATGTGAAGGAAACCACCCATGTATGCACGGACCGCGAATCTTGTGCCTGCATTAGGTAAATCTTATCTTTTCCTCATCAATCATCATCCTCCTTTTGTGTTTTGTATAACATGTAAGGTACAGGTACATCATACACCAAACCGTATCTGTACGTGTAAATGAAGAAAAAAAGAAAAAGAAAAAACTACAAGATCGAATCGAATCCACTCATCACCAGCCATTACCCCTCATACCGATACAATTAACCACAGTCTTACCAAGGATATCTCGGTCCTAGTAAGTGACCATTAGTTCCCTCGCCAAAGGCCGACACCTCCACTTCATTATCCTCGTTCATCCCGACCTTGAACTTGGTTTCAGCTTGATCTTCGCTGAAGTCGTCGCCTTCTTCCAAATACCGACTTATTACTTGGTTTGCAATGGTCGCATCAACACCGTGAGATATGCTCTTAGCTCCGAGCTCGGGCAGATAGCTTTCCCGTGCGATTATAGAGCAGACGTTGGCGTTGTTCTTGATCTGCAATCGAACATTGCCAACCAGTTTGTCCTCATCCGGGTCTGCTGACTGACTGACCGGCCCCGCAATTTCTGTCTCAAGCTCCATGATATACTTATCCGCGATGAGAGCTTGCTCTTCCAAGTCGAATGTCAGGAACGGGACGATTTCGGTAATCCGACTAGCCAACGGAGCTCCGAAGCTGCTTATGCACTCGTCGCGAAGACGACGGTGAAGCTGTCTCCTGAGGTTGTACTGCTCCGATCGCATGTCAGAGTCGTATAAGAGCTTGCTATTGGCCTGACAGAAATCCGAGATAGTGTTGTCGAACTTGTTTGTTGCCAGAACCCAGATTGTCTGGGAACAGTCGACTTTCTGCCCGCTCCGATCTGTGTACTCTCCTATTGGGCATTAGTTTCGATTCACCTCCACTCTGGTTTATAGGTTGACATACCTTGGTCAAAGGGAGATAGAAGCGCTTTGTGGATCTCCCCAGTTGTCTTCCCAAACTCGTTGAGGTAAACAATACTTCGTTGCTTGGTTTTCCTGGCGAGGAAGTTATTCAAAGGTGATCCCAGGTCGCTGTTCTCGTCCGATTTGAGACCACTATAGTCGATCTCTCCGAGTTCTACCGATAAAAGGTCTCCTAGTCGGTTCGCAAGAGTATGTTTGCCATGTCCTTTAGGTCCTGCAAAAAGAAGGACCAGCGGCTTCTTGCGCGGCATAGCGAGGTGTCTGTCGGGAGTTAGATTGAGGAACGGAAATCGCTAAATGTCACTTACACAAGAAAGCTCTTCCTCAAGGTCCATGTCGCCAGTCTCTGCCCGATAATGGTTTGTTGCAGCCCTAGTATTTCTACGGCATCCTTTCGGATAGCTAGAGTTCGTTCACGGCCGGATGCCAATCCCGTTTCAGATGCTTGCCAGAGTCGATAACGCTGAGTTAGGCTCAACGCGGCAACGAGCCGTGGTCGAACTTCTGGTGTGTGCCATAGCTTGTCACCATCCGCGATGACGTACAAATCTTCATCATCGGGCCCGGAGTCTGGAAGATCACGATCGAACTGCTTATAATACGCTGTCGGGATAGCGTGAGGCGATGCGCCGAGTCTGAGAAGCGTCTCGGTGGTTTTCGTCGCTTGCGATCGTGAGCGGGTGCCGCGGATGATGGCAAAGGCTAGTAAGGGAAAGCTAAGAGGTCCGTGGGTGGCATTCGGATCACCACCATACTTGATCCAATATCGAATAAGTTCCGCATCGTTGGTCTCGGCGACAAAGAATGTTGCCGGGAATCCCTTGATCTCCGCGTTAAGATGTTCTTTCAGGAGACTTGTCTCTGCCTTATGGTAGTAGCTCAGATAATCTCGCAACTGTGTCGCCGGATAACCGCTTTGAATAGCGCCGATAACTTTTTCGACATCAAATTGATCTCCTATTTTGAGAGGTTCGGTAGGGGGTGGGATTCGAGGCAATTGATCATACTGCGAGAAGTCTGGGGATCGCTCTGGAAGCTCCGGGGGGTCTATAGGCTCTATCGTCTCTGTAGGCTCTGCAAGGTCTGTAGGTTCTGCAGGCTCCACGGGCTCTGTGGGACTGATATTTCCATAGCCCTCATCAGCTGATTGTGTCGAGCCAGCGTTGAAATCGGTAGCTAGTACCTCGGAAGTGTTACGCTCGCTGTCCTCGAAAGATAGCCGCGTAAGGCTCGAGTCGAAAAAATGGACTTGACTTTCTTTGTCATCAGTGCCATAGGGCTACAGTTTTATGAGTTATCTGGATATTACGACAGCTTCAACGATTCTAGAGTTAAACATACCCAGTCTTTGACAGTTTCTTCTGCGACATCGTCGACATTGTTCTCGTCTGTAACCTCCTAAGAGATATTTGTCAGTCGGACGTATCTGAACATCGCAATCATGAGTCTACTTTACCTTTGACCAATCCTCTGGTACGTCGACCGGTGGACTCGGCAGTCGTTCTTCGTCTCTAAAATTATGGAACGGGCCAACCGAGCTGACCGCCGGACTAGGTGGCTTGATCACGCTGGGAACTGGACTGGGGGATTTCACCGGATCGAAAGGCTTTACCGGCTCGACGGGCTTGACAGGCTCGACAGGCCTCACGGGTTCGACTGGCTTCACAGGCTCGACTGTGCTGGCTGGGGTAGACGGACGAACTTGATTGCTAAGCTGGTTCGGGTCGGGAGGTTGGCGCAATTGTCCCCTCTTCTTCTTCTTTGCCATCTTCGGAACCATTGGTTTTACTTCTCGTGAGTTAGAGCCAGGTTATATGTGAATGGGTTGAGGTCGGATGGGGTTTATCGGATATATAAACCGCTCTAGACGCTTCGGATTCGAGTTGGAGGTTGGAAACTAATACGTACTGATTGCGTCTCCCAACAGGCTCGAGACACGCTTTAACATATCTAGTTTTCTGGCTCGTGTAGCGTCAGTTCAAATTGGTCACGACGGGCTACTTGAACGAATTAATCAATAACCGCCAAATAGCGGCACATAAGCAGGGCGAGACACGTCGATCCAGATCGAGTCTTAAGGGGGTATGCACGCTACACGTAAAATTGGGTTAAGGGCATATTCGCAGACGACTCCAACTTGACCCAAAGGCCGGAGTGGCCTAAAGGCCAAAGTAGAGGCCGAAGTAGAAGGCGGTCAAGTAGGTATCCAGTCGCTACACGTGTTGCGAAAAATCCATCCAAAAATCTCCGTACGGGTGGCCGGCCTCAGTCTAAACAAATTAGTTGCCTAAAGACTCAGAACATCAGGCCTTAAAACGAGACTACAGGTTCTCCATCCTCCTGCGTGTCGCCCGTCGGCGAATGTGATCGGCCTGTGTTACTATATAAGACTATAAATATTTACAGCCCCCGATATTTCCAGATGAATTCATGCACGTGCGCAGCTGCCATAGGTAGAAAATTATGTTGGGAATCAATCCATCGATCTTACCTTGACGCCCCCCGGGCGCGGGCTATCCGCTTCTCAGCCTGTCAGCCCGCACCGTCGCGCTGGAACACACTACAGCACAGAACCGAATTTTGGAAAATTCCATAGGACCCACGACAACTGGAGAGGAAATGACGTGGTTGCTGAGTTGGGAGAGCGAACGGTCGAGGTTAGGCGCAATCCCCAACAACACTTATTGGCCTTTCGCTGGTAGCTCGCTCTGATGGGCTCGGGTATATATGCATGATGGCGGTACTCCACAACCTCGACCAGGCTTCGGCAGCGAGCTAATAAAGGAGTGACAAGCGTGATTTCCGCCACTTCGGGAGCGGCCCGTCGAAAATAGTTAGATTTTTTCTTCTTCTGTATGTCAACAGAGGTCATCGACGACTCACATACATACCTACCTACATAGTATGTGTGGGATGAGATCGTAGAGGTCCAGACGCGAGCGCCCAATCTTGGTTTATTGAACAGCTAATATCGATACATACGGGACCGACAATCAAATGTCGTCAAAACGCGGGGTTGAGCAAGAAATGGAGAAGGAATATGCGAAACATGATGTTGAGAGTAGGTCGAATGAGACACTTTCTCGACTAACACGAATCTGGTGATTGTTTTTCACGAAGGCCAACCCTTGTTTCGAATTAGAGCTATCTATTCCGTTTTCATCACCGCCAAGTCAATATCGTGAACAACATGTGGGTATGTAAAAAAACAGCATTATTCTAACCTAAGAACACGATGGTATCTTTGAATGCCCCGTGATTCATCGACAGGGGCCAACTTTCCAGGTAGGTAAAACCCACATACGATGTCAATATCCACCCTCGAACTCCTGACCATAGCAGACTCCAAAATTCTAATTACTATTAAAGTAATTAAAAGCCAACAACGGTCCTAACTTGATCTCTTTTCCCCATGCGTCCAAGTCATACCGCATACGTCCCTTGACGCCCATTTCCTTACCACCGGGCGGCGCGTACTTCTTCCCATCGAGGCCCTCGGGCTGCTCGTACAGAAAGAAACTGTACCGATGTGGTGAACTGATTCCGGGAGGCGCAGGGCCGATGTAATTAGCTACGAACGGTTCTGTGGACTTGAGACTGAATCCGCCGCCCTCCTTAGGTTCTGCCTTGAAGCCGGGCTGGATCCAGTGCAGGATCGGGCCAAGCACGCCGAAGGACGGGAACGGAGCGTCTAGGTCTAATCCCACTACTAGGTAGGTTTTCTCGGGCGACAGATCCGCAAAGCTCAGCTCTGGTGCAGATTGTGCATCTGGAAAAGATTAAAAGATTCGGGTTAGTATAGTAGATTGTAGGTATCTTCCTGAATTATTTCCTTCCCTTCTTGGCTTACCAGCTTTTGCGATGTACTGTCCGGGTTGGACGTCGGCATGTTTACCGACCGCCAAGCCCAGAATCTTGGACTTGTCGTTCTCGATTAGCGACAGTCCCGCCTTGACGCTGTTGTTCGAAGGCATATTGTATGCAGGTGTTATTATATCCGGGGGTAGAATCACTAACTCCTATAAGGACCGGGAGAAATATATATGGCGGGTTAAGCCAATTCTTATAAGGCTGATAAGATGACTCTGACGTACTATAGACTCATCATAGGGAAACTAGAGAAAGCAATGTCTTAGTCTATGGGTTTTTATTTGTTTCCAACCCCAATTGCTAAAGTCCTCAATTCCATCCCTAACCCCTCTATTCCGACAACTCAGTATTTCTAAGGATTCGGGATAATAATTTAAACCAAAATCGATAGCCGGAGATTAGTGACAAAGTCCGCCAAGATTGACATTGAAGGAGAGAGGTTATTGGATAAAATGGAAGCTCAGAAGCCGAACTAGCATTTCAACTGCCGTCTTTAGCTGCTTGAGCCGCCGGCAGCGTAGCGTGGCTGTAGCGTGACTGTCGATATCCTTACCATCTGCAACGTACCCTTGACACTTACACCACTTCGGATCACGGTGAACAGAGTGGGGCACCGTAACTTCTACCAATACATATGATGCGATCACCAGAATTGTTGAATGGTTCAGACAACTTGGGCTCTTCGGGTTTCGTTGATTCTAATGAGTCTTTAAATTTATTGATATTACCTCCGATACCTCCTTTATTCCGGACTCCATGAGACGTTGAGGTATTCGAGGACTAGGTCTTTGCCACGTACCTGTAACGACTCAAGCCTGATATTCAGCAAGCCTTAGTGAGCGCAATCACCGGTCCATAATCACACCATCAGAATATAATGGTTAGCTTCCAGCTGGCTAGATTTAAAGATGACCTGGTAGCCGTTTCGGAGCCGAAGTGATGGATGCGTAGCGGCTATAAACTTAGGTAAGCATACGTTTCGCTTATATAACATCTTCACTAGAATGATGACTGAATTCTGAGTCAGAATTTGGCGATGACTAAAGGTGGCTTGCTGAATAATGGTGGGCATTGCTTAGGGTTAGTAATCCCCTTAATAAGGGATACCGGATCTTGGTGTTGGCGCATCATCGCGTTTTCACTTAAATCAACAATACTCTATTCCATACGTGATACCAAGTTTGAAGCGCCCGCTAAACATGACATAACTTGTGTGCAGCCCTGAGGATAGTAACGGAAGCCCCAGATAGACGAGATTGTATGTGACATGTCTATTTCGAAGATCAAACAATGCCTAGTGGTCACCATTGCTTAGGTGAGGAGAGGAAATGAGAGTAGGACAAGTTTCGAAAAGGAGATTGTCATTGTGTGATCCTTGAGTTCGCAAGCCCTTTGTATGTAGCTGGTAGGTCCCCCGGTATTGGAAATGAAACAATTCCGGGCGCGATAGTGAAGAGCAAGTCGACGGCTGTGTCGCGTCTGAAATAGATAATCTACCATTTAGGAGATGGTGAACAAGGCGGACGGCACTGGTGTTGATTCAATCAATGATGTAATAATTCAGCTACCCAGACAACTAGGATCTAGGTGAACCGCCAAGTCAAGATCAGCCTTCGTAAGGATTCAGAGGATCCCTTGCTAATATTAAATCGATACGGGCTTCCCTTTGCTCGACAGCCAAGAATGTGATATGGAAGGTGTCGCATGTATTTCGGCGCTGGGCGTAGGATTAAAAGAATTAATCGAATAGAGGAACTTTGAGTGAAGAATGAAGAAATGTATTATGTAAATGGATGATTAAGCAGAAATAAACCTTGAACCGAAGAATTAGTCAGAGAGTAAGTTATGCAGCTATGGAAGCGAACAGCCGGATAACTGGATAGATACATCAATAAAGGCATATCCCCATATCTAATAGAGCAGGTAGATACTTCGGTACCAAAGTAGCTATATTAAATTCATAGAAAATACAAGATATAGGTATTTGATACGGTTCCCGTCTGTTTGTATATCTGCTCAAGACTGAAATACCCATAGTAAAGGGATGGTGTTGTGATTTAAACGTTCGTTGTTTGTTTGTTTCAAGTTGTTGATATGTATCTACACAGGTACTTACGTAAACGCCCTTTAAATTTTAAAGTCGGAAGTCAAAAAATAATAATAGTGTACCTATACCCGTCAACATTTACATATTCGAGTTCCCATGTGAACCAGTCTGTTATAGATTGACTACATAGGAAGCTTAGGTGACCTAGCAGTTAAGATGGTGTGGAGCAATTGACCCCTATTATTAGACGACCCTAGATCCTTCACCCAGTACTCTTTCTTGACACTTGCCTTTTATGGACCGTTGGTCTCGTTGAAACATGTTTATACCATGTTAGGGCCATACGTAGAGACCGAGCGACATAGAAATAGGATTGAGGCTGCGAGTTTGACGATGTCTCTGAGAGATCCGACGGTATCGCCAATATCATCCGTCAATTACCTAGGTATGTATTTAAGGCACGGTGAGAATTCCCCTTCATTCCAACCCATTTCCTTCATCTGATAGTCCATCTGGCATGCCAAGTTGCAAGTCAACCCAATTTTTGTTTCACTTCAATCATTACTATCGTTGACTTTCTCATTCAATTTGATCACTTCTTCTCAAAATGCCTTCTTTCTCTACTATCATCTTGGCTCTGGCAGCCGCAGGCGAGGTCCTGGGACATGGCCATGTTCGCAGAATAATCGCCAACGGAGTAACATATAAGGGTTTCGAGCGTTGGTCAAACGATGACCAGAGCCAAGTCGTATCCTGGCATTTCACGACCGAAGACGAAGGCCCCGTTACAGCATCCAACGTCAACAACCCTGACATCATATGCCATCGAGGCGCAACCAATGCTAAGGGATCGATTCCAGTGGCTGCCGGATCTCAGTTGCAAATCGTGCGATTTAACACGATAGGCGGGTTTGAGCATCCTGGCCCTGAGATGCACTATCTTGCCTCATGTGGCGATGCTGGCTGCGACAAAGTTGACAAGAACAACCTTCGATTCTTCAAGTTCTACGAGAAAGGTCTTACCCAACCTGGCATGGCAGATAGCCCGACTTGGAACACTCAGAAGTGGGCTACTACGGAAGTCCACAAGAAGGTCCAGAAAGAGGGAGATGGGTTCATCGATACCTTTACCGTCAAAATCCCCTCCAACATTAAACCAGGCTCTTACGTCCTTCGGCACGAAGTTCTTGGGCTGCATAAGGCTCATGAAGGCCAGGCCGAGTTCTATCCTCAGGTTAGTATAAGTTGAATTTTTGAAGAGAATTTCTAGTTGCTTGGTTCTGACTGAAGTAGTGCATCAACCTTAAAATCTCTGGCTCGGGTAACCAGCAACCCGCAGGAGTGCCGGCTACTCAGATGTATAAGAGCAGCGATCCCGGTGTCGCCCTTAATATTTGGACAAACCTCCAGTCATACAAAATTCCCGGCCCGGCTCGTTCTAGTGCTTTCTCCAAAAGGGACTTAGAGACTGAAAGTGTTTCTAAGCGACACCCACGAGACCTCAAGCTACATGATATTTAGATTCGTTTTTTCATTCGGGATTTTCACGGTTCCGTTGTTGATGGGATGATTTGGATGTGTATGATGTGTTGGGATTGGTATTTGACGAGATAACGAGGGGCGACCAGGACCGGTTCAAGATGCTTACATCCCCTACTTCCACATACATTCAATTCTTATTGTATATATTAAATGCAGTGTCAATATGCTCAAAATATTTTGATGTTTCTCTTCTAACAATTATTGCTGTTGATGACCAGGAACCACTTCTCTAAGCTACGAGCTTCAGAACAGTCTACAAAGCACCATGGCTTCATCTACCTTTGATTCAAACTATATGACCTTAGGTACGTACTCACCGCCAAACTCATCCTTTGTGCCCTGGAATAAAGAAGCCATAATTAGGTACGCCCGTATGATTGGTATGCATAACATTGGCAGCGGAACTTATGACAGGATGCAAATTTCTTTGTCGATAATTCTTCTATTGTATTAAAGTGATGTGATGTATCAGTTCAGCTTTGCCAACAAAGATCTTGTAAGGATTAGGATTAGGATTGGAATATTTATTTCGTTTAGAAATAACTACCTAAGTAGGTAGATATGAAAACAACTTTTCAAATTAACAAGAACCCCTTCAATGCAGCATTAGAACGTCTCATACCTACTACCTACATACTTACTCTTTGAATATTTCGAAGTAGCCTAAGTGGAAATGAGTTCAGCAAGTCGTCAACAGCCTCGTCGTGCTGTTCGAGATAACAAAGATGAATCGCCCACTCCGCCAACACACCTAATCAAGAAGCGCAAGTCCAGAGATAGTGTTAGGAAGCTGTCAGCGGGTAAACAAGGCGTGAAGCAAGGGAAAAAAGGAGGGAGATTTCCACCCGGCGCGCGAGCGAGGGCGACGAAAGCCCTAGAGAGAAGGGTTACTGCAATGGAGTCCGAGGTAGCCTTGCTAGAGCAGCGCGAACTTCTCGGTATTGCTGGGGAGTCAGAAGATGTCGCCCCCGATAACCGAAATGTAGCGCCACCGAAGTCTACCAAGCGCAAGCGAGCTCACAAGAGGAAGCAATCGGTAGATATGTACATGGATTACTTCCTGAAATCGGACGAAGATGGAGAGGAGGATACGAAAGGAGGAAAGGGGACTGAACAGCTTCGGAGAGGCGACCGTTGGATCCCGGATATCGAGCACCGGGGTCGTCCGTCCCGCAAGCCAGAGGCTGTACCCTATCAAATCTGGATGGCGTATTCTCTCATGGATGACTACATCTACCGACACTCGATAACAAGGGAAGAGGTCCTAACTCACCCTCTTATGGATGACGTGTATTCATTCCAAAACGGGGGACCGCAGCCAGTGACGCCGGCCGGCTTTCGGTGGGACGAATGGAAGAATTTGGTACCAGTCCAGGTTAAGGGGGTAGAAGGTTGAGAACCAAAAGGGTTACATGTTAGAAATAATATGTCAAAAAATTTCGGGTTGGTAATTAGGTAGATAAGAAAACCATTCAAATCAGGATTGACCCATTTCGATACTATTCGTGAGTCCTCTCGCAGAGAGCGGCTTTCGTCGTAACGTTCGCTGTCCTGCCCGATCGTTTTATGGTATGTGGGTAACGGGCGAGAGGTGTTGTAGATAGAGGATGAACCCCGCACCCCGTTGAAGCATCTATGGACCTATAGGTGGGGAGCTGTATCCGCTAAATCTATTAAATTGTTAGGGTACATTCCCCTGAATCCTTTCCAGGTTATGGGTGCTTATCACTATATCTGGAAGATGGCACAGATGGTTAGTGGCAGATAGATGCAAACACTTAAATGAATAGAGAATGAGGTCTATGTTCAACATAGCAGAATTAGAATTCCCGTCATTTGAACATATTCGATGAATCATGATTTGGAGAGATGGAGGATAGGAGAAGTTGAAGTTATCGTTTAGTGCAGGTAAGGACATACCATGAATGAAGTTTGCTCTGGGAGACTTGACCACCAGACCTGGCTGAGCGTAGCCCAAACGACATATAGCCAAATACTCGGCTGCCGCTTCAACTTTCCCATGGCTTCGCTATCATACTCGTCGCCCATCACCATTTTCTCCAACCATGACTCCATCTCATTCATTCGCAAATCTAAATCATCGTGTTCGGAGAGACCTATACGTGGATGCTCAACAGACCAGTGAGTGGCCCACTCTATGTGGACGAAGAAGCTTCTCATAGATCGAAGCGGCTTCAGGCAGTTGAGTAATTGAACGAAGGCCTGAAAAACCTGGGCCTTGTCACGCCTTTGGTTGACTAGCTCCTCATAGAACCATTCCCGGTCACCGTTGGTTATAGAAGGGACCGAATTTACGTTTACGATAATTGTTAATATGGGCATGTCTGCATGCGCTTTGAGGTGATCAATAGCAAAGCATAAGTCGAGGTAAAACAACTCGTTGCGCACCGTGCTGCATGTAGGGCTGATGGCTGGTAATACGAATTCTATGCTGCGGATATCATGAAGGACATCCGGCCACATGTGTCTTGTGAGGAATCTCGATGCATCTAATCGCGTCGCCGTACCATCTAGCCGTAAGTATGACCTGAGTCCTTCGGAGGGAACGACGATGATGCGGTTACATGAGTAAAGAACCTGTAGCGCCTCTCGATACAAAGAATGGCATGTTAAAAATAAACTCTTCGGAGGTAACCAACATTGGCAGCGAGATGAATAGCCGCTCTGACGTCGATAGTAGACATATTCCGTCGTTACGGGATAGGGTGGCGCGCAATACAGAAAGCGACAACCCTGATGAAGATGCGCGTTGCAGTTGTCGCCTTCACATCTACGTAAAGGAGACGCAATGCGAAAACCTCGAACTGCACACCAATATACATCTCTATATGGTGTCACGAGATCGGTAAATTCGAGAATATGCCTTCGGATCTCAGGTGGGAGATCAAGAAAACTACGCGCATGTCGCTGTATATTCGGGGGTGTATTCATTCCGTAGTTTTGGGGAGCAGGAGGTTGGGAATTATCCGTTCGATTGTTAAAACACCAATGGAGATGGATTTATGATGTTCTAAATGTAAGGGCCTTAGGGGTTAGGTGCCCTATAATTAGACAGGAATTAGTTGGGTTGATACCTAGTAGTTTATTAATCTATCCACTCTAGGTAGATATGGATAGGTACCCGTTACTTGCACACTAGGTACTGACCTCCTTGTAGAATGAAGGTTAACGGAAGACTATCTCATTTTCATATTCTATGGACAGTCATGACAATAGATATAGATAGCAACGACACTAACTATGAGAAACGTTTCATATAAACTGTCATTACAGAAGAATACTACTCTATAGTCTATAACTGATCCACGTCGACGTGGGTAAATATGCTAAATACCTAGAGGTAGCTAAGAAGAGAAATGGGTGCTAATTGCCCCACCACTGGCGCCCGCCTTCATCAACTGAATTGCGTGATTGATCGACTCCGCTTCAACTTCCCTTCAACATCATTTTTCAGAACAGCATTGATCAATTGATCTATCTGCTTCTGCGAAATGACATCGACATTAGAACCAGAAGATGGAGCCTCGAGGCCTCTTCTAGCCGATCAGCGAGAGGCGCGGGACGCCAGCTTAACCGATGATGTCGCCCCGCCGTCCGCCCCGGACCGGGAAAGCGGCACGTTCACTAAGAATCTCGGTGCTCTCGAGGCTTTTGCCATCGTCATCAGCATCGTCATCGGGAGTGGTATATTCACTTCTCCAGGCTCTATAGACACCAATGTACCGTCTCCTGGCTCTGCTCTAGTTGTCTGGTTGATCGGTGGCGTGCTCGCATGGACTGGTGCTTCTACTATGGCAGAATTGGGAACTGCTATTCCCGGAGAGGGTGAGTGAAACTCATCTGTTAACTCTAGCTCTATTCGCCAACGCGGATGAGAGATGAGATGGTATCTAATCTACACCATAGGCGGGGTACAGCCGTACCTACAGTACATCTTTGGCGATGTCTTCGGCTTTTTAGCCGCCTGGACATGGATCGTGGCTGTGATGCCAGCTACCCTCGCTATTCTAAGCATCGTATTCGTCGAGAGTATCTACTCTTCGCTAGGCGTCACCGACCAAGCTGGAAGAATTGAGCACAAGCTCTTCTCTATCCTCATCTTGGTCGTCATCAGTGTTGCAAATTCCATCAGCACGAAAGCTAGTACTCGTCTGAACAACTTTTTTGTAGTGACGAAATTCATCACCATTGCAGCTATCGTGATTGCGGGCATAGTAGTCGCTATCCTTCAGGCTACCGACCCCGAGAGGGATATTGGTGGAAGAGATTGGTTTAAGAGGTCCTGGTTTAGTGATCGTGTAGTTACTAATCCAGACGGGAGCAAGACGGACTGGACTCAGTTAGGCGAGTGGGAGATTCTCGGTCACTATTCCGCGGCGTTGTACGGGGCGTTGTGGGCATATTCCGGGTGGGATAAGGTGAGTTTATATTTCACTGACATTGTTCATTCTCAGGTATCTAGTACTTACCTAGATGACTTCTCAGGCAATCTATATTTCAGCCGAGTTGCAATCGCCAGCTTGCCAACTACCGCTTTCTATCAATACTGCAGTTCCCACCATCATACTTTGCTTTATCACCGCAAATGCCGCCTACTACATCTTACTTCCTTGGAACGTCGTCTCGACTACTGATAGCGTAGCCGTGGTAAGTGGCATCCTGATTATTTAGAGGGCTATTTCTTAACATTACTTGACCAGACTGCGATAACCCGTCTTCTTGGCCGTGGATTTGGTATCGTTGCTGCGATTCTTATATGCCTAGTTGTAGCTGGCTCCCTTCTTGGTAACTCATTTGTCGCTGGCCGTATGGCGGTCGCTGCCGCTAGGTTGAATTGGTTTCCCCGTATATTTGCGTTAGTCGGTCATATCGGGTTGAAGCCTCGGTCAGAAGACGAGCCCACACCCCCCCGCGACGAGCAGACAACTCCGCCTACGGTCCGCTCAGATGCTCCCATCAACGCCATTATACTTTCAGCCGTCCTCTCGGCCCTCTACATCCTCCTAGGCAATTTCCGCGCTCTCTTGACTTTCAATGGTCTAGGCGAGTACTCGTTTTTCTTTTTGACGGTTCTAGGTGCAATCGTTCTAAGGTTCAAGGAACCCGACTTACGACGACCATACAAACCTTTTATTCTAGTTCCCATAGTATTCGCCGTAGTTAGCGGGTTTGTGGTAATTAGGGGGGCATTCTTCGCACCGGTACTGGCGCTGGTGGTTATCGTCGTTTGGATAATCGGGTTAGGATTTTACTGGGTTAGGAAACGCTTGGCAGCAAGGCAGATAGAATGATCGTGGGTGACTGGTAATTGCGATTGAGATTGTGTTCGAATAATAAGCAATAAGATGAAAGCTAGAGGTGTATGTAGCGGTAGCTGACTGTAAGCTGAGACTGCCTAGGTGGTGTTGTCTAGTGGTTACCCCGCAAAACAACCCCACACTGGAACACCTATAACCCTTATAATAATTGGATATCATATACCTAGGTCGCTGCTGAAGGCTGAAGCATTGCTCCAAGAGGACTAAGGGAACTCCAATTTCTACATATGTAGTTCTAATGCCTATGGGAATGTTCCGTCGCCTTGTTACCAACGTAACGCAACCCATTGCGATCAGCCGCCGACTGGATCTGGCCTTGGTCATATGGTATACCTAGTATAGTAGTGGGTATAAGAAATATTAGGCTATTCGATATCGGACCGCCAGCTTCCAACTTCGCGATCAATCGAGTACCTTATGCGCGCAATCAAACGATCTTGGGAAAGGATCTTGAGAAAGCCGCGGTACGTAGGCTAATGCAACAAACACTAACCCGACAGTTTGGTACGATCCGTGATTGGTGCTGTTTGCTGACATCAGCGTCATGTTGGTGGTTCAGAAAGGGGCAATAACCTTTAAAAGGAGCCCTGGAGGTAACTATCAGGGCGGGCCTGTGCGCTATTTGTACCGACTTCTAGGTACCTTGTACACTACGTAGGCGTCGCCTCGTGCCCGAACGAGTGCTGCGCTATTAGTAGCAAAGCAGCAACTGGTAATTGACTTTAGCTAGGGATTAACTAAGAGGCAAAACGCAATTTTATAGGACCTAGTAGACTAGACATTTATACATATCTTGTTCTGTATTAATATTACTAAAAGGACAGGTGTCAAAGGTTATTAAGGCTCTCACGTAAAGTCGACATTACGGATAAAATTAGTGACGGTCATAAAGCAGAGTGCTTCTTTGCAGTGCCCCTCCTTTTCACAGCTAACCCATGAGTCTCAGTACTCTTCGACGAGGACATCTCGCCTATTTTATCATTATTCTCTATCCGAGGTTCCTTGGTGTCATGTTCTGGCTCTTCATCCTCAGACCGATCGTCTTTCGCGATACCCAGAAAGATGAAGCGGTAGGCGTTCCGTAACAAGCAGTAAAGCCAAAACAGGTTGAGGAGCTGAAGCGCTGCTAGTAGCACGAACGTGATGGTCTGGGAAATTAAGCCTTTGTACTGCTGCGTTTCCCAATCTATTCCGTACGGCCCAACGGTGCTGAACTCGGTAAGAATGGAGTAGAGGATGCGTAGATTTATATAATGGCGAAGGTAAGTCCACATAACTATGCAAAACCCGAATGATGGGCCTTGTAAGGGGCTACCAATGTAGTTTAATGACTTTGACATCTGTGAGAAGGTAAAGACATGTCAGCAGTGCCTCTGCAGCTATCATTTGGCGACCGCAAATAGGTACCTAGTAGGTATGTATGAAATGAACTTACAGCGAGGAAGAAGTCACTAATGTCATGACTAATGTAGACGGCGATACCCATATACGTAAAATGAAACCGATAGCTGAGGCCAATAAGAGCTATGGTCACGAAGTGATGCGCCACAAGTTCCTGATAGTCTTTACGCTTCTCCTCCATACCTAGCAACATGACTAGGGCTTGTTGCGACCAAAAAGCAGCCTGGAATAGGTAGTAGAACTTCAATTCCGCGTCATGCGTCCTGTGCGGAAAGAACTCGTACATGCCCCGAGTGTTGAAGTACCATACCGGTGTCTGTTTCATACAGTACAGCCCAAAGGGTCCCATGAAAGCAACGTAGACAACCACGTACATCTGCTCTAGGAAACGGGACTGCTTGCTTCGTGATTTGATACCACAAAAACGGGCAAGAGGGCGCAATATCTCTTGCATAAGAAACTCGCGCGCAAAGGTTAAGACAACCGTGTAGAAGCATACAAAAGCGAAGTCCCAGGGACCTTTGCCATATTGCATGGTGCTCACATCATCCTCTAACCTATATGAAAGGAAGAGAAAATGGTGGAAGATATTGGACTCGGTTGGGCTAATCATGTATAAGAGGAGGACTATGAGTACAAGGCCAAACGGCAAAGTCCATGTACGTCGTAGAAGAGATCTATTTCTCTTGCGTTTAGAAAATATTTTCTTATGAGTTCGCTTAGACGCGCGAGTGATATCGTGACTCGGTTTCCTTCGGGGATGCGAATGCGATATTCCATTTTCCACAGGTATGTGCAACCGGTCGTCGAGTATATTTAAGAGCGAAGAATCCTTAGAGGTCGCCATCGTATGGGATGCTTAAAAGGTGGAGATGTATGGGGTTGTCGATGTCTTAGGTACCTAGCTATGTCGGTAGCTCTGGACTGGACAGTAAGACAGCTAGAGAAACACCAAGGTGTTCCTAGAACCAATTGAAATAGATTCTTAGGTTCTTAGCAGCTACTTATTTGAATGTTCCAATCGTTCAAAACCTATTAACAATATTAACTTCTTCAGGAAATCCCATATCTTCGAATCCGAACCGAGGCCGGATCGGTGTCCGCGGAGAGCGTCCTTGTGTTCCATCCTTTCCGATTGGCTTCCCCTAGTCAATTCATTCTTAACTTTTCATTGCTGGAGAGATGACGGGTTTCCAATTTAATCCGCTGTGCCGCATCGTCTATCTGTATTCTAGGATTCTTATTTCGAAATTACCTGATGAAATAGGCGGTGATGCGCTTCTATGGACCTCCATATCATAGTTCCTATATTGTCTCAAGTTGTCAATGGTTCACCCGGTAAGATCTACACAGAACCCTAGCAAGTACGTCACTAGAAATCAGAGACGCCAAAGCTCGTCGGACACGGAGTCGAAGAAGTTGAGGCTACGTAGAGCGAGAATGGCTTGAGACTTTCGCATCACAACTGTAAGTAAGCTTTTTGATTAGACCTTAGAAAGTTCTTAGGAGAGGACAGTTGCTTTTCAATTTACCTAGGTACCTTACAGGCTCTCATTAACCAGTGTACCCTAATGCAACCGCGTCCACTCCGTTCGCCCTACCAGTCTCCATGTACAAATGTGATATCCGTGAATAAAATCGAGCCTCGCCAAACATTATGGCTTCGGTACAGGCGGAATGACTGATAAGCCATAGATTCCGGTAACCCAGGGATAATACCACCTAAAACGTGGCTTAGTCGATTTGTTTTTCGCATCCAACCCGATTTAATAACTCCTTCCGATCGCTATGCCCAGGCAAACTCAGACCGCTCGAATGTGAAACTTCCTTGACTCCGGCACGGCGCTTCCACACTTCAAAGTTGATAGACTCGACGCCGACTTCCTCTTCGAGAACTTGCGGCCCATCATATCCGGTTTCTTCTTCTTCTTCTTCCTCCTCATCGCCTTCTTCGTCGCTCCTCACATCCTCGGCGCTGGCTCCCCTGAGAACGCGAACGATAACTTGAATGATAAATGCAAACCATACCATCATCACAACCTGCAACAGGAGGAGGAATGATAGGAAGCCAAGTCTTATGTTATCATTCATGCAGACGGTACCCTCGGGGTTGTAAAATGGTTCCAGTAGATGCGCCCAGTCATCCGGTACCGGAAACGGACCTTCGAGATCGCCCGTGGTGCCCCGGTAACAGCCTGTTGGCATTACTTTGGGCATATCGAAGTAGACACTCCAGCAAGCCCTCAAGTAAACCACATGGCGTGTAAGAAGCCACGTAACGGCAAACACTCCAAAGATAACATCGCAAATGGTAGTATAGCCAAGGCTCTTAAGGCATTTAGCAAGCTATTGAAATGTTAGCAGAAGATCGTTTCGACTGTCTGAGTAGATAATCTTACAGGGAAAATTAACTCGATCACGTCCATAAGAACTAGGATCAAGTTAGCGACTTGGTAATGATGATAGGCGTAAGCCGAAGCAATCAAGGCGATGGTGGCGAAATGATGGACTATCATCTGCCAGTAATCCTTTCTGCGAGCTTCGATGTTCACAACAAGAAGCTGTTGCATCCAGTAAGACCACTGGGCAAGTATATACCCCTTTACGAGCCCTGGAAGCTCCCTCTGGGGCCAATTCGTCCACAATTCCGTCATGTCGAGGAGATATGACGAATTGCAGTAGATATACTAGGAGCAGTCAGTCACCTATGACCTATTGTGAGATACATATGATTAGAGGGGTGAAATACCATGCCCAAGGACCAGAATATGGTGTTGTACATCAACATCCATCCCTGCTCGGCGAATCGAGTGGCGTCCTTCTTCTTGGTGACCCCCCAGTGCTTGGCCAGAGGGGCGAGAACGTGTTGCATCAGAGCCGCGCGGATTCCGGTGAAGAGCACGACGCAAAAAGTAAGAAAATAGAGGTCTCCATGGCCGGAGGCGTATTTTCCGGTGGCGGGGTTATAGTAAGATAGAGTAAAGAACTGAGACGTGAACGGTCTTACCCTAGGCACAGAACTATGCGAGAGGAAGAGAGATGTGATTAGTGTGAAAGATACGGCTGTTCGGCAAGCCGTGTTGGTTAGCGACGGCTCGATGTCTCGTATAAGATGCCTTTGCCTGGGCGTAGAAGAGAGGACGAGCACTGCCCGGGCAGCACTGGGCAGCACCGGGCAACGACGGCAGCTTCTTATTATGACGTACCGGTCTGATTATTGAACAGCCAACTCGAAAAGCTGTTTGGTTTGTCATCGCCTTTCCTCGCTACCTTCATAGCAACGGCCTTCATGTTGATGACCGATGACCGATGACCTTTTTTTTTTTCTTCTTCCTGACCTTGGACCTTGGGCTGGGACCTGTATGTTTAGCAGTGCATTTGCCTGCAAAATATGTCGTTATATTGGCGGTCAGGAAAACGTGGGGAAGAAGGTTAAAATTGATAAGGGGTTTTTCTAA
Source organism: Annulohypoxylon maeteangense (assembly GCF_022496945.1). Classification (NCBI taxonomy): domain Eukaryota; kingdom Fungi; phylum Ascomycota; class Sordariomycetes; order Xylariales; family Hypoxylaceae; genus Annulohypoxylon; species Annulohypoxylon maeteangense. The sequence continues at coordinate 130,538 of NW_025953249.1, read as the reverse complement.
TTAAACCCGGCACTAGATCTGCTGCGCCACCCATGTGCGTTCCATCAAAACTCAACATATTTGACGCCTTGGCACACCGATGGCCAATAAGATCATGTATAATAATGTACCATTTCATTACTTTATACCTTACATAATTATATTATTTAATCTTGTATAATATTTTATTCTCATGATATTCTTCGAAAAGTGAGTATCGTTTCATTTTCTCTAACTATATCCTCTTTAGACCGTCTTGAAGCAACCTCACAATCGTTTATTCTTACAACAAATGTAATCACATCATATGGTCGCATCATACGTCGACTCTCAACAAATACTTATCATGACATTCAAAACTTCCAGGATCATGAACATCTCATTTCACTAGTATGATGAAGCCAAAGCGCATCTCATAATACATTCTGTTAATCCTTAGTACGCCGAGAAAAAAAACACTAACAATAGAATACAACTTTGATTGATTTTACGGTGGCGACAACTAAAATGGACACTCATCACGAATGTTTATCCCCCTTTCAAGATGTCATTTATGGCTTTTATGTGAAAGTCATTGAAGACTCCTCAATCACGCATATGACAATTGTTCACGAGAAACGCTATGAGATACCTGTGGTACCGACATGTCGTTTTTCGGTAAGTCCGACTTAAACAAGTCATCTATAGATACCTAGGCATTTACAATTACTAGGTAGAGCTTGAAAGGGAGTCAACTTGCATCAGGTAAAACGAGATCTCCTACCTAGCACTTTGTAGTTACCATTTAACCAACACTTTACGTGAAGGAGAGGAATTTGACCAGCGTTAGAGCTATCCATGCATATTAAAGGTGAATGATATGAGTCGTCACCGCCTCAATGAAGAATCTGTCTCTATGATATGCGCTTCGGCCCCATACACCGATGACGTGACTAGGTAGTTTGACTAGTATCGTTATGCTTCCTCATAACTACCATTTAAACTAGTTGTGCTTCAAAAAATACGGAATGTGTAAATTAAATAGCTTACTTAGACCACTAGAATCGGTAGTGTTTAGGTAGACAAGAAAATATCGACCAATGAGAGTTTATAATTGGTCATCCTTGCTCATCGTGGGGTCGAATTGGAAGTTTTCAAGGTACTGGTATAATGTCATGACAGAAATTTAGAAATCGTACCCTTCATTTGTAGTTTTGACGTTTCTGCTAAATAGTTCATATTCATAGTCAATCAACCTCTCCATTAAGTAGAAATACAATCCATGATGCATAAGCTACCTAGTACCTCACAATAATTTGAGGAGTTTGATGGGTATCCCGCAAACGAAAACTACGCTTTTGGGTCTCTCATGCTTCAACAGTCTCTTAAGTGTCTTACTATGGATTCCTCTACCGGCATGACGAGCCCTAACCAGCTTTCAGCACAAATGATTCACTCGCCTAAAATCCACGATTGGCGAAGACGACGGTGAATGAGACATGCATACGCCTAGATAATCACCAGTGTACCTAATAGGTCTTACAGGGAGACTCACATATGTATGTGCTGTAATTGACTAATAATTTAGGCGGGTCACAGGTATCTGAGTACCTATAGTGAGGGGTCTAAATGCCTCCAGGGCTGTAAGGGATCCATCGCTTTCAACCAGATTTGGTTCAAATCGTTATGGCTTCAAATCTTGGAGCCCCATTCCAATATCCTTCTCTTGAAATCCATAACCGCGCTTCACGTAAATATCCATTTGATCCTAGGTTTACCTCCTATCAAATTAGCTTCTTAAGCCGCTACCCCTATATCGCATCTCATTATACTGCGTATACCCCTAATACTTAGCACATAGCTTATCCTACTCACATTTGCCATACTAGGTAGATCAGCCTTGAATAATTTCAAGTTGCGTTCTAGATCAGCGCGATGGATCTCGCCCCGCCTAATCTCTCCACAGACGGAAAAGCCTTCTATGCTCAGCACGTGTTACCCCTAAAGCTCTACTGCCGCAGTGAGCAGAGCCTGTTAGAAAGGCCACTCGGTGTCGATCTCGATATTATAGGTTGATTTAACGTTGAATTCATATAAAACGACCCGGAATCTTCTCTCGTCCTTTGCCTCCACAGAGCAATTGGAACGATAGATCCAAATGGCGACCTCCAAGTTATCGCGCGATTTCCTCTAGGGCACAAGGTGCTAAGCAGTGTGTATATCGCCATACGTCGTTATATTGGCGGATAGAGTGATGAAGCTACCAGTTAATATTCCTACCTCACGGATAATTCTATTCGATCAATCTTCGGGGACCGCAGTTCGCAAACTTCTGGCGAACCAGCGGTTGAACGGCTGGACCTAACGTAATTATCTGGAACATTGTCTATTGCATTGTTCCCTGACGTCGAAATATCAACTGGGGAATATGAAAAAGGAATAACCCGGGACTGTTCTCCTGCTGCCACAAAAACAATATATCCGGTTGGTAGGTAGTTTTAGCTACCTATTGATCGGACCTTTACGGACCAAATATGAGACAACCATTTATCCTCGTTCTAATGAGTCAAACATGGCGACAGGATGCCGTAATTATTCTCTAGGCGAGATGGACTTCTTAAATCATAGGTAGGTGTCTTGGTACAACTCGAAAACCTGACGCGTGACAAATTCGGGATATTCCTCCCGAGTGCTGGTTAACTCGCTACGCGGTGCCCCGCTGTACTTTATTTAAAAGTGATGCGATCAGATCTTGAGATGCGAAGATGTGTGAACTTGTAAATTCATACGTGGTACAATTATCATCCATAGATCTAAAAGGGGGGTCAATTAGCACTATTTATTAGGGAGTACCTAGGTACCTATCTCACTACAGGTACGTACTCCAGGGCTAATAGATGACCCAAAGCACTGGGGAGACCCACTCCTAGCGCTATGTTTGGGCTTAATATAGCGCGGGAAGGTGTGATACGTTCCTGACATCTAATCCCTACCAGATTTATACAGGGCAGGTACATAAGCGCCGATACCCGATCTCGTTTTATGGCCGATTTCTCGAAGGTTCGCCTGACAAATGGCGCCTAAACCGGAACCACATTATCATCTTCTGACATTAACAACGGCAGCAACAGCAAACAATAAATTCGGCCGAATTGCGAAATGCGAATGGGTCTGGATGCTGAATCCCTCAAAACCCATCGAATCATGGACTGAATCACCTACAATCATTACCCGGCCTATATGATACCAACTCCGGTCCTTTAATACCTATCTGAATCCGCACTTCGATGTCAGACCACTTCACAGTCAGGCTGCACTGTTCCTCAATCCAATGAACCTATTTTCTCAATGATATATGCTGGATCCTTCTAGTACCTCTCTGCTTTGTTGTTCTATATCACTTAGCCACCTAAAGACAAAGAGATTGTTACACTAATACCGTTGATCCCGCTCTATCCATTCAACTATCACCGAAGACATTCGAATCCGAATAAGACGATCGAACTACCAGGCTCTCCCTACCTACGACTAGTCTATACAAACAGCGATGGCGAAGGATGCAGAGAAGTCTGCTAAGCTGAAGGAAGATGGAAACCATCATTACCAGGCTGGCGACTTTCCAGGCGCCGAGGCTCTCTACTCGAAGGCGTGAGTAACTGACAAAATACTAGGTATATATGTGACTATCTGCACCGATGAACTAATTAGTATTTTACATCTCAGCATCATTGCAGACGAAACGAACCCTTCCTTATATACGAACCGTGCCATGGCAAGAGTCCAATTGGGTTGCTACGACTCTGCTATATCGGACTGCAACGACTGTCTTAAGTTGAGCAAAGGCGAAAATCTCAAGGCGCACTTCATCCTATCCAAGTGCCAACTAGCCATCAAGGACTGCGAAGCCGCGCTAGAGAGCGCGCTTCAAGCCCACCGGTTGTGTGTCAAGACCAACGACAAATCCCTGGGTCCCGTCACCGATCAGGTCCTACGTTGCAAGAAGGATCGCTGGGACGAGATGGAGAAGAAGAGGATCCGCGAAGGCCAGGAGCTCGAGGAAGAAATGATTGCTCTCATGGAACGCGAACGTGACGACATGGTCAATTCGTGTACCAACGATTTCGATAGGGTGCAGGTTGGAGAGGAGTGGCACCACAAGATGGCCATGTTACGGGACACATTCGACAGGTCTAGACCCGCGTCAGACCAGAAGCGCGAGGTGCCAGATTGGGCCATCGATGAAATAAGTTTTGCGATTATGGTCGATCCGGTTATGGTAAGTTATCCGTTATTAGATAGGGAAACAAGAAAGGCTAGGTCGAGAGGAATGGACAACTAACTAGGCCTGCAGACCAAGACTGGCAAATCATACGATAGATCATCTATCATGGAACATCTCCGACGACATCCTATCGACCCCTTAACGAGAGAACCGCTACACCCGAGCGAATTACGCCCGAATATTCAACTGAGAGAAGCCTGTCAAGATTTCTTAGAGAAGAACGGATGGGCTGCAGATTGGTAGACGAGGGTATCGAGGGAGTATTAGGTACTAGGTAGAGAACGTGATATGGTCACAGTCGAATCCATCGATAAAAGGACCCGACGGAAGATAATACATCCCAAGGATTGGCATATTTGATTTAAGCAGGTTTTGCATCACACGGCGTTTTTAGGCTAAGTCCGGTCTCGCTCCGGTAGGATATCCGATTTAGCGTATGGTGAACAGGAATTTAGGGAAACGGTTACGAGTGATGAAGCGGTCTCCTTTTCCTTCTCCCCTATATCAATAGTAGTATGTTTTTTTGACGCGCTACTACTTTTTCTGTAGAATACCTAGTATATATCTACTAGTTTTCAGGATAGTTAATATAAGATAACTGGAATAGGTTGTGCTATGATAATCCACCCTTTTCAATAAGCGATATTTTATTAAATCCATCAAGGTCTTGGTATGTCTTTCACGATATCTGCAGAATACTACATTATACTCCTACCTATTCCCGATACAAGCCGATACAGGCGGGTGGGGATACCCCAACGGCCGGGATCAATACCTGCATATAGTCCGCCATAGGGGAATGAATACTTCATCCTACAAGTGTCAACCTGGACTAGTCCGAGAGCAGTCCGAATTTCGTATAGAAGACTCATAATTACCTATATCTCCCTTTAACCGCCAGATAATTGTGACTCACTTGTCTCTTGGTATACATATAAGTACCCGGTTGAATTCTTCACCATGACAATCATATACCAGTCCGACAATGAAGGTAAGCGCAAGCTCAACCTTAAGCCCGCAATGACATCCTCAACCCAAACACCCTTCGGCGCAGCCTTCCGCAAGGCGCATTTCTCTTTCAGCCCTTCTTACACACCGCTGAACCACGGCTCTTACGGCGCCATCCCGGCACCTGTAAGGGCCGCACACACGACCCTGCGCGCTGTGGTCGACGAAGCGCCGGACCCGTTCATTGCGCTGGAGTTTCACGATCGGCTTCTGCCGCATCGGAGGCTAGCTGCTGAATTATTAAATTGTGAGGACGTGGATGAATTGGTGTTCGTGTCGAATGCGACGACGGGATCGGATACGGTGTTGAAGAATTTGAGGTGGGTGGAGGGTGATGTGGTGTTGTGCTACGAGCTGGTTTATGAGAGCTTGGGACATGGGTTGCAGTGGCTTGAGGAGGAGAGGGGAGTCGATGTGCATGTTGTTAAGGTGGCATGGCCGGTGAGTGATGAGGTGTTGGTTAAGGCGATGGTGGATGCGGCACGGGCTATTAATAGTGAGCCTGGGAGAAGGGTTAAGTTGGCGATCGTAGATACGATTGTGAGTATGCCCGGCGTGCGCGTGCCGTTTGAGAAATTGGTTCCGGCGCTACAGGCCGAGGGGGCGTTAGTTTTGGTCGATGGCGCACATGGCATCGGTCAGATCGATATCGATCTTGCGGTGCTCAAACCCGACTTCTTCGTTACGAACTTGCATAAGTGGTTCTTTGTGCCAAGGGGATGCGCTGCGTTCTACGTTCCGAAGAAACATCAGCACTTAATCCGAACGACATTGCCGACCGGGCATAGATATCGATCTAGGAAGAAGTTGGGCCAGGAGGACGAAGTTGGGTTTGTGGAGATGTTTGACTTCGTAGGCACTGATGACACGACGGCTTGGTTGTGTGTTGAAGGTGAGTCTCCTTTAGTCGCCTATAATAATATCTAGGAGGTGTGCTAAACAGCTGTCTATAGCTGCGCGCGATTTCCGTCGCAATATTTGTGGTGGTGAGGCCGCCATCCAGACATATTGCCATACAGTAGCGCAAGAAAGCGCTGTGGTGGCAGCTAAGATCCTAGGTACCTCTATCATGGACTGTCCTGGCTCATGTCTACGAGACTGCGCCTTCGCCAATGTGCGACTACCGCTGGAGCTAGGTACTGATGGTCCCGGTAAAATCGACCCGGCGCACGCCCACAAAGTGTCGGACTGGTTCAAAGCGACAGGATATCGTGAGAATGGTACATACTTCCAGACCGTATTTTATAGGGGTATCTGGTGGTGGCGCATTAGCGGTATGATTTATGTCGATGTGGAAGATTTTAGGAGAGGCGCTGAGATACTAAAGGTGCTCTGTGAGAGGGTTAGGAATGGCGAGCATATTAAGGGGTAGAGTCGGCCATGCACCTATTGTGGCTCTCTCCTGAGTTTACCTAGGTACAGTAAAGGTCCAAATTAATCCGGCCCACCCCCCATTTTACACCAAAACTTACCCTTTTAACTTTATAATATCTTAATTAATAAAAATGATAGAAGGTATTGGTTAATTAAATCTAATAGAACTTTATTATATCTTTATTATATATATATAATATTTTTGGAGAAATCTTAAAATGAAGAAGTTATCGCAAGCCAAAGTTGACTGAATGTGAAATTTAGCAAGTCTCCATACAAAAAATCTCGATTTGTATGGGAGAGTTGACAATTCTACATTGACCTCTACTTTAACTTGCAACAACTTCTTCATTTTAAGATTTCCCCAAAAATATTATATATATAAAATGAAGCCTAAGTAAATTTCTATTAAGTAAAATCAATTCTCTATTTTTACTATTTTTATTGGTGGAGATATCGCAAAGTGAAAAGGTAGCAAAACGGCGTTTTTTGGTGTGATTTTGGAGGTGGGCCGGATAAATTTGGACCTTTACTGTAGTTATAGAGCGAACTAGTGGGCAACATAGGTACCTAGGTAGTTAGCCTGTGTCTCATGAATTATCTAACAGGAATGAGGCTACCTAGGTCTCTAAGACTATACTTGAACCTCGCTGTATTGCGTACTTCAATACCCCTCCATAGTCGCCGCGCTTCTTAATTTACGCTCCCAGAGCGTTGCAGCGAATATCCAAACAACGGCACTAAAATACATCATGACTCGCAATTGAGAGCTGTAACCATCTGCAAAAACTTGTCTTACGGCATCCCGAGTAGCATCAGGAAGTGTGTTAATGTATTGTACTGAATCTGAGATCTGTTGGATATCTGTTGGGCTGAGTAGAGTTGGCAAGTCTGAAGACAAATGGTTATTGAGGATGGTTGAGCTGTTCATGTTAGTCAACACCTTTGTTGAAGTTGATATAGATTTGAACATACCTGATAGCCAGTCCTATTGTTCCTCCAAGTACCCTTATTTGAGTGATTGCGCCCATGGCAACGGCTGTTGTATCACACGTTAGGCTTCAAAATCTTATCATTCCAAGGGGGCGATCATATCTTACCCATATCAGATCGTTTCACCACCATCGGTGTGAAAATCAATAGGGAAACAAGGCTCATACCAAAGCCAAAGCCCATTATGACCTCATAGCCGTACATAGCTTTCCCGCTTGTAAATGAGATCGAACTAGCAAGACCAATTCCAAGCAATTGCATAGATGCTCCAAATAGGAGAATGTAAAAGGGGGGAACCTTGAATTTTCCAGCAAATTGTCCAGCTACAACTGTGGCCACCGGAGAAGCAAGTAGAAGTGGTAGGAGATGGATACCCGCTTCAAATGCGCTGGCTCCGTCGACAGCTTGGAAGCGTTGTGGGAGATTGATTAGAACGGTCATGAAAGGGGGTCCCGTACATAGTCCAATCCTATTACGATTTAGCAATTTGGATCCGATGGGGTTTAAGAAATATCACTCACAGTATAAGGGCACTAAACATACGATCCTTCATTAACCGAAGGGGAAATATGGGCTCTTGTGCTGCTCTCGGTCCATCGACGACCTTTTCCCACGCAATAAACCCAATGAAAAGGACTCCGCCGATTATGATCGTACTTAAAATAGCTGGGCTTTTCCAACTGTATCGAGACCCAGCTTCCTCAAAGGCAAAGACAATTAGAGCAGATGAAAAGAGTAGCAGGATCGCTCCGAGAACATCAAGTCGGCGGAGTGAGGCCCGCGTTATTTTGGTTCGAAATGTCAATCGAACAGTCGGGTTGTCGAGGTTTGGAAAGTGAGTTGGCATGACAAAGGCTATTAAAGCAGTGGCCGCTACACCGGCAGGGGCACTATAATTCTATTAGCCTTCCCTTCAATATGAGGTCAACAGCAAATAGTGTGAGTTAACTTTAGGAGGAAAACCCATCGCCATGAAGAATGGTCGTTAATTGCACCGCCAAGTATGGGACCGAGGACCGAACTAAGAACAGAAACTAAGGAGACGACGGCGATGTAGTTGCCCCATTTCTCAGGGGGTACCAATTCGGGCTGGATGACTGTCACCATCGCATATATTCCCGATGCTCCTACACCTTGCAAAGACCGAAACACAATCCTGCATTGAATTTAGTTAGTATAAAGCATCACTGCAATATCATAGATCGACATACAGCTGAATCATATTTGAGATCGAGCCGCATACGATTGAGAATATAGTGAAGAACGCGATGGCAACCAATATCAATAACTTGCGTCCTAGGATGTCACTGAATTTTGCATACACGACTAAGAAACCTGAGTGTCACGTATCCAGTTAATATTACAACTCAACATTTTCATATTCGTTATCTTGCCTGTATATGTGATGAGATAGGCGGTGACGACCCAATCTCGCTGCTCAAAGTCTCCTAAAGCATTCGTGATAGATATTAAAGATGTGCTGACTATTGTTGTTTCTAACGTCGATAAGAATAGGGATAGGCATAATCTATCCGCGGTTAGGCGAAGGCTCTTAGATGCACGTGGATAATGCAATAGGGGTAGTACGCGAAAGTTAGGACGTATAATCTCCATCCTTTAAGATATTCGCGCGGTGGCTCAGCGATGATATCTTGAGTAGTTTGGCTATCATGCTGATCGTGTTTAGATTGAGGTCGTTTGGAATCGATATGTTCAAGCACGATGCTCTCACCATTGTTGTTCTCTGTGGCCCTAGATGATGCCTCATGCTCTTGAATCTCGGGAGACGGCGCCATAGCGATAATCTATCGTCATTGGCCTTTAGGAATAAACTAAGCTAATGAGACTAGCTCTGAGACATGGTGTTAAAGAATCAATATAGTCCCGAGTTAAAGGAGAGGACAGGTTTGTGGAAGATGCGAATGTTGCGGCGCAGCATATTAACCCTCGAAACAGGGGTGACTATCGCGTATCTCTAGACGTAGCATTCTGAATTCCCAATCGGCTGATTGTGTCTTACTTTGAAACTGTTCTTTATAACTTCACCGAACACAACTTTGAATGAGTGATTTCATGGAGAATCGCAGTCCAAGGCCAGTCTAGTTGTCGAGAAGCTGACATGGTACTTGATCTAAGATTTAATACAGTAAGATCCAAACTTTAGTCGTAGAAATATCTACCTACTATATAGTTAATATGGCCGAGAGTGAGATGATTATGTAGGTAGGTACTTGGTATGCTGGAAGAAGGTAATACATATGTTCGCAAGAGTATAGGTAGGTATTGAGATAACAAGAAATCGAAGGTGTCCCCGACATATGTAGGTACCTAGGTACGTATGTAGATTGTTATTTGCGTTTGATGCATAAATCTGTTATCTAATAATCATAACGTATCTGCATATATACATAAATGGCTTTTCAGCCACATCTTCATCGGTGCCGCCGTGAAGAAACACGTTAGGCTTGCGCGTTTTCCTTCTTAGCAATTACCAAATCTTCGTATTCTCCACAGGCATAGCCGCAACTTTTGAACTACTGCATAGTATTTGCACTTTGGAAATGATCGCTACTAGTTCTAGAATAAAAAACGAAGCTTATAGCCTACATGATTTCCAAGTGCGTATCTAAATATATCTATGTATACTTCGTACTACTTAGGTATCTTTGGGATGGTAGGTTACACGGAATTATGACCGAACAAGAACATCCCTTGAGATAGGTGACAGAATGTAAATGGCAGAGCGCAAGTGAGAGAGTGACTAGTTGATAAAGTTCTTATTCATTGCTTACATTCGAATTTGGTAATCAACTCTAAAGTTTTATTATTCCAGCGGTGGGTTTCTTTATGATTGACCGACTCATGAGAATAAGATGCTATATTATGAACTAGACCAAATAGCGCCTACAGATCTGTACCTGATTTTCGATAAATTCAATCGGTTCGACGCGATCACACGTACAAGACATTATGCCATTATAATTGTCGATGAGGACCATACACTTTAGGTCATGATAGTGGGTCGTTATTAACTCCCTGGAAGACAAGAATAAATAGTGTCGTCTGCAAATTGTAATTACATAGATGACGGACCTGAGATAATTTACTTTGAATCAGCCCCTGAGTTGCTCCGCCACGATCCGCTATCAGAGGTAATTGGATTGAACATGTGGATTGGCTGAGATATTACCCATGTATTACAATAACCGACTTGGTTCTTTGTCCTCTTCAATATCTCCTCGTGTCTTCTCGTATGTCTGTGCTACTTCGCCTCGAAATTTCTAGAGGCGCTATGTAGGTAAGTTCGTATTTGGATGGCATTTAGCATCTTTGTAACTTGGAAGTTTAAAAAGTTGACGACATCTGAACTTGGCTGCTTGGAAACTCACTACGCATACTAGTATGTATGTACATATGTATATATGTACATAAGAAGAACATAAAATACATTGAATCGACGTGACCCACAACGGGTTGGGCGGAAGTGTCTTAATTCTGGAAACCGCGCATGTGCTACCCCGCCTTTGCACGTACTTGGAATCTTTATCGTTTTATCGTACCTAGCTGCGTACCTAAAAAAAGGGAAAATAGGGGGTTCAAACTTCGATAAGAGCCCAGTAAGACGCACCCCTAACTTTCGTCCCGGTAGGGGATTTACACGTCGTATCAGCCGCCTGTGATACACTACCTAGCCCGGGTACACTTACCTAAGAGTCGCTACGCTTAAGGAACGCTTAGAGATCCGCCCCCCGATAGTCCGCGCTCGTCAAAATACACCCCCCCATGAACATTCGAACCCATTTGAACCGAAACATTGACCTTGCAACTTCAGGTCTTTGACCTTTTTTTCTCTAATTGATTCGATGATCAACCCAACTCAATCCTATCCTAGGTAGAAAATCGACATCATTGCTTCTTCGTCCTCAGCCACCTTCTTCGCGTCCTTCCTTTTTTCTTTTTCTTCTTTCCTTATTCCAGTTCCCGTCCGCCCACACCTAACTTTTAGAAGTATCGTGACACCGATAAGAGACGCCCACCTTGATACCAACCAACTTATCGTCTCCTCTTTTTAGAATCCCTTGGTCGTGTTTACCAGCCTTGCCATTTTGCGACCTTCACCGACTTCCGAACAACATACACAATCTTCAACCAGTCGTTTTAGGGGCATTGTTGGAAAATGTCGTGGAAGCTCACTAAGAGTAAGTATTAAACTTTCTATTGATGCACATGTACCTAGTAGTTCTGTGCTCCTCTCCTCGTCTCCCCCCCTAGGAAGGTGGGAGGTAGCTAAATTAACTATCACGATCCAATTATTATGTACTTCACAATCGTGAATGGTTTTACTAACGCGCTGTTTTGATAGAGTTAAAGGACACCCATTTGGGTCCCCTTACCAATACATTTTCACGAAATCCTTCGACGTCTACCATTACAGAAAAGGACGAGAAGTCTCCCATTCCTACCTCTGCCACGCCTACTCCCAGCGATAACGCAATCGGTTCGTATTCCCTATACGTATCCCCCACAATACAATAATTCGTAGAAAGCTCTTATTTACACTCTGTCGTCTACAGCTGCCTCGGAACATATGGTCCAAGAGCCCGTCGTGAAGCCCCCGAAACCCGGTATCCTCGTGGTTACGCTCCACGAAGGTCAGAACTTCGCACTTCCCGAGCAACATCGGAATGCCTTCTCCCAACATGGACAGGGCTCCATGTCGACGGGGAATGCCCTGACTGTCGGATCCGTGCGACCAGGATCTTCCCAACGAACAGTAGCGGGTTCGTTTATGAATGGTAGACCTCAGACTTCAGCAGGTGGTTTTACTGGCATACCCTCCAACCACGGTCGAATTTCTAGCAAATATCTACCGTATGCACTCCTAGATTTCGATAAGGTACAGGTTTTTGTCAACTCGGTCTCGGGCAACCCAGAGAACCCTCTATGGGCCGGCGATAACACCCAGTACAAGTTCGATGTGTCTCGAGTGACAGAGTTGAATGTACATTTATATATGCGCAATCCCCTAGCACCTCCAGGGTCGGGACGAAGCCAAGATATCTTTTTAGGCGTAGTTCGAATTAACCCTAGGTTCGAGGAGAAGCATACTTTCGTCGAGGATCCTAAGGCTAGCAAGAAAGATCGCGAGAAGGCTGCCGCGGAGTTCCAGAGCCGAGAGCGGGAGTTGGGCCACAGCGGCGTTGACTGGGTCGAAGTGCAATACGGCGCTGGTAAACTCAAGATCGGTGTGGAGTACGTCGAAAACCGTGCCGGCAAGCTTAAGATTGAGGATTTCGAGTTGCTCAAGGTGGTCGGCAAGGGTAGTTTCGGAAAGGTTATGCAGGTTCGCAAGAAAGATACCAGCCGAATCTACGCCCTCAAGACGATTCGCAAGGCACACATCATCTCCAGATCCGAGGTCGCCCACACGTTGGCCGAGAGATCTGTGCTGGCACAGATTAACAACCCCTTCATCGTGCCTCTAAAGTTTACATTCCAGTCTCCGGAGAAGCTCTACTTCGTGCTGGCTTTCGTCAACGGCGGCGAGTTATTCCACCACCTTCAAAAAGAGCAGCGATTCGACGTCAATCGAGCGCGATTCTACACCGCTGAACTTCTCTGTGCGCTGGAATGTTTACACGGTTTCAACGTCATCTACCGAGATCTGAAGCCCGAGAACATCCTTCTCGATTACCAAGGCCACATCGCCCTCTGCGATTTCGGTCTGTGCAAATTGGACATGAAGGACGAAGACCGGACGAATACCTTCTGCGGAACCCCCGAATATCTAGCTCCCGAACTTCTTATGGGCAAAGGCTATAACAAGACGGTCGACTGGTGGACCTTGGGAGTTCTCCTCTATGAAATGCTTACGGGTCTCCCACCTTTCTACGATGAGAATACGAACGAGATGTATCGGAAGATTTTGTCCGAGCCGCTACACTTCCCTAGCGCGGACGTCGTTCCCCCGGCAGCCAAGGATCTTCTCTCGAAACTGTTGAACCGCAATCCCGAGGAGCGATTGGGAGCTGCAGGCAGCGCCGAGATCAAGGCCCACCCGTTCTTCCACGCCATAGATTGGCGCAAGCTGTTGCAGCGGAAGTATGAGCCTACCTTCAAGCCCAGCGTGGTAAGTGTTCCAATTATCCATATTTTCGGTCTTTAGTCACCTCTAACCAATGTTTAGGCCGATGCTCTCGATACCAAGAATTTCGACCCGGAGTTTACGTCAGAAGCCCCACAGGACTCGTACGTCGAGGGGCCAGTATTGTCGGAGACGATGCAAAACCAATTTGCGGGTTTCAGTTACAACAGACCAATTGCCGGATTAGGTGACGCCGGTGGCAGCGTTAAGGACCCTTCATTCGTAGGCAGCATCCAGGATCGGCGATAAACAAAGGGATAGGAACATGCAAACAGAGAGACATGTAAAGGGGGTTCACGATTACAAGATTGGAAGACTTAAAGATAGGTGGATGCGAAGTAGGGCTGGGTAGAATAGGGGGTACACCATATGGTGTGGCTGGAGAGTTCACACCACTTACTAGGCTACGAAGTACAACTACGGTGTGTTCTGTTGTGTTGCTTTGCTTTGCGTTGCGGTTGCGACTCGTTTGCCGGACTTTGGACCACACAGGAAGCACTTTCATATGGAGTTTGGCATGAATTGTTGACGATGCCTCCGAGCTTGCGCCTTCTGGGACCTCAAAAGGGGAGACAACCACTCTGTAGATAAAGAAGACGGAGGTTAAGAAAAGAGAAAGATGCCGTTGCTGAGCTGAATGTTTTGGTGTCCATTTTAAGTGAAACTTGTTATTTGAGAAATTCGGTTGTTTCTTTTGCAACCGAGGCTTACTGTAGATTGTATTTGTCTTCGGCGATGATGGCTACCAGGTACCTAATAGGTAGGGGGGTAAGTGAATAATCTCGTCAGCAGATTAAGCAGAAATAGATAAGTCACTTATCGGGAATATATAGTTACATCGGACGCCACCTGGAGCTAAGTTGCATGCTGCATGGTTACATGGATTAGGGGTTGGGTTGGGTTGGGAGTATCAATACACATGCGCACACGATATGGAGGTACATGCTAATGTACACATGCACCCGGACATAAAGCATCACGTCACTAGCGCGGGGTAGGCGGGATGAGATGAAATTTGGGAGCTGATCTAGGTAGTATCTAGGTAGCAAACCGCGCATCCAGGCAGCTTAAACTGCTTGGAAGGAGGGAGCTGGAAATGGCGCTCACTCATCCCGGATGCTTCCCACTATCACCCCACCTTGTCTCCTTCCTGAGACATAAAACATAAAGAAGCAAAAACTTCCACTCGAGTTGTTAGATTGACTTTTATATCTCCAGCCTCACATCCTTCAGCTTCGACATAAAACGATACTGTCAATACATCCTCAAACAGCATAATCCTTCTTCGTCTTTGCTTGAGGTAAGTGAAACGCAGTTGTGACATCCAATATGATTTCCGCCCCGCCGTCCGCATTACGCATTGTTCGGTTTCCTACTGCGGCCATTATGACGATGCTATAACTTATAATACACGCATGTCATACATGCATCTCATACACCTTGCTTCACTATTCTTTTTTTTTCATATATCGTCTAGTAACTTATTCTAACTGTAAATCTGCTTGACGCAGTACTAGCTTTGTTTAGTTTCTTTCTCGCTTCTGCGAAACCTCCGAAGTCAAGATGCCTCAAGCAGCTTCTCTGCCCGCCTGGGCCACCTTGGAAGACCACTACAAGACCGTTGGTAAGACCTTCGTCTTGAAGGAAGCCTTCGCCTCCGACCCAGCCCGTTTCGGAAAGTTCAGCAAGACTTTTAAGAACACCCCCTCCGGTACCGATATACTGTTCGACTTCAGTAAAAACCTCGTTACCGAAGAAACAATCAACCTCCTGTTAAAGCTCGCGGAAGAGGCCGGCCTCGAGAAGAAGCGCGATGCTATGTTTGCAGGAGAAAAGATCAACTTCACCGAGCACCGTGCTGTATACCACACCGCGTTGCGTAATGTAGGCGGCTGGGAGATGAAGGTGGAGGGCCAGGATGTCATGAACGCCAAGGGTGGTGTCAATGAAGTCTTGCAACACATGAAGGAGTTTTCCGAGCAGGTCCGGAGTGGCGAGTGGAAGGGATTTACCGGAAAGAAGTTAACCACCATCATCAACATCGGTATCGGTGGTTCGGATCTGTAAGCGTCCTTTTTAACGCAACGTATCTATCCGGCATCTGGCGTCTGCCTGCTAACCACGCAATAGGGGTCCGGTCATGGTTACCGAGGCTTTAAAGCACTATGGCGCAAAAGACATGACCTTGCATTTCGTTTCAAATATCGACGGTACCCATATGGCCGAGGCCCTTGCCAACTCTGATCCCGAGACAACTCTCTTTCTCGTTGCCTCCAAGACTTTCACTACGGCAGAGACTACAACGAACGCCAACACTGCCAAGTCGTGGTTCCTTGAGAAGACCGGTGGAAAGGGAGAAATCGCCAAACACTTCGTTGCGTTATCTACAAACGAGGTCGAGGTAACCAAATTCGGCATCGACAGCAAGAACATGTTCGGCTTCGAGAGCTGGGTTGGAGGCCGATACTCAGTTTGGAGTGCCATTGGCCTCAGCGTCGCTCTATACGTCGGCTACGAAAACTTCCACAAATTCTTGGCCGGTGCACATGCGATGGACAAGCACTTCCGCGAAACCCCCCTAAAAGACAACATCCCTGTTTTGGGTGGTCTACTAAGTGTATGGTACAGCGACTTCTTTGCTGCGCAAACACATCTAGTTGCACCGTAAGCCTTCCAATTTAATACGCCTAATATGTAGTTGGAGGTGGATTGAAAGTTTTATGTTTTGTTAACATATAACAGCTTTGACCAATATCTGCACCGTTTCCCCGCCTACCTTCAACAATTGTCGATGGAGTCCAACGGTAAGACAATCACATCTGACGGCTCACCTGCTAAATACACGACCGGGCCCATCCTCTTCGGCGAACCTTGCACCAATGCTCAGCACTCCTTCTTCCAGCTCGTGCACCAAGGTACCAAGCTGATCCCCACCGATTTTATCCTCGCCGCGAAGTCCCAAAACCCCATCTCCGGCAACCTGCACCAGAAGATGTTGGCATCCAACTACTTTGCCCAGGCCGAAGCTCTTATGATCGGAAAGACGGCCGATCAAGTCAAGAGCGAGGGCACTCCCGACGAGCTCGTACCCCATAAGGTCTTCTTAGGTAACCGACCGACAACGAGCATCCTAGTTGGTGATGTCATCGGTCCTGCCGAGCTAGGCGCTTTGATCGTCTACTACGAGCACCTAACATTCACCGAGGGCGCAATCTGGGACATCAACTCGTTTGACCAGTGGGGTGTCGAGTTAGGTAAGGTGCTCGCCAAGAAGATTCTAAAGGAATTAGATGAACCAGGGAACGGCGATGGTCACGATGCCAGCACAGGCAGCCTCATCGGCGCTTTCAAAAAATTTGCTGGCAACTGAAGGTTAGAAACGACTCGGCAGTCCGGGAAGCAGTCGAGGCTCTGAGTTGTAACTACTAGGTAGTATACATGTGGCATGCTATGACGTGTTTAGGTAACTTGCAGAGACGGGTCTGAGACTACTTTGTACGTTCTCTGCTATTTGAAGTGAGACTGGTAAAAGTAATAAGAAATAAATTAGGCTTACAAGACTAAGGAGTTCAACCCAACCCTACTGCATAGAGCACGCCCGACTATAGTTATAATCTACCTATACAATCAAAATCTACACACCCTTAGATCCAACGACATAAGTTTTGGTTGGTATGTTGCTAGTTGATGTATCCATTGATTCCATTCTAAGCCACCTCTAGTGTTTTTCTCCTCTCTAGTGTCAGGTTTTCAATTGGAATAGGAGAGATGTGGCTACTAGTGTTCTTTGCCATAAAGGGTCTATTTAAGAGTCTATCTAGATGTGTTGAATTGTTCGTTCCCCCTTGCGTTGTCATACCTTTCTCAGATTTAAGTTAGGGTTAGGGTCAATTAACATTAGTTCACTTTCTCAACATTGTCTTCATACCTATCAATCAAAAAAAATTTCATTTGTCTAGGTAATTTAGGTAGGCATTATATGTGAAGCATCACGGATTGAACCATGAGCGATCCAGTCCCGGCCAAACCTCCCACGCCACCACCTCTCCCTCCACAATCCAAGGCACAACATATGGATCAAAGACCCTCACAATATCTTGCAAACTTAGAGGCAGCTGGCGACAATGTCTGGATAACAACAACGACTGACTTGGCATCGCCAACAAGGTATACGCCTACGGTTTACTTTTTCTACGGTACCCTCACGCGTCCCGATATTCTAAAGCGAATCCTTGACTTGGACCATGACCCTGTCATGCGACCGGCCAAGATCATTGGATACTCACTCGCGAAATGGGGGGATTACAAGGCCCTTATAGATGGTGAGACGGGTGAAGAAGTCGCGGGAACGGCCTACGAGGTTAGGTCATCCGAACATGCGTATAAGCTAGCGTACTACGAGACAAATGCGTACGAAGTCATGCCTTGTCTTATCGACTACACCGACGGACAGGAGCCAATTCAGAGTTCAGGTAGTACTTTCAAGTATGCCGGCGATGCTGCGGCGTTGAAGGAGGGGAGATTTGATAAGAAATTATGGGAGTTTCGTATGGGCTCTAAATTACCAGAGAAATGGAATGGAAAGGGAGGGGGTTAGGAAGAGTTCCGTGTTCTCTCCTATTTATGTCAATACCTAAGTACCCATCATGGGAATGTATATTCTAGCACCCCACAACAGTCGTTTACTCCCTAGTAGCTTTCTCATCATATCGCGCACTCAAGGAGGAATTAGGTCGGTTGTACTAACTATTTCAAATGTAGTGGTTGTAGAAATATCCTTAACGTCTATATAATATCGGAAGAGTAAAGTTTATACTAGAATATGAAGATAATAGCAATGGGGTAGCATGGGATTTCTTGACTCGTTTAGTTACGACATGCCCACCACCCTTAACAAGACCCCGTCCAGGGCCAGCAAGCACCACAGCTGATTTGATCGTTTTGGGCATCACCGACATAGCTGATAGAGCCTGTTCCCGTCACAATAAGAGAGCTACCATAACACTTCGATCCATCGTAGTCGTTGTACTAGAAGAAGCCTAGAGTTAGCTCGCCGTTCCTATCAGTCGAAGGTTCAATTCAAGCTTACCCATCTGCAGCATAAGGCTCCAGTCCCCGAGGGGTACCCCTGAGAGAGACTAGAAATTCTGTCATTCCAGCCGTCGCCAACATAGTATCCGGTAGCAAAGTTAGGCATGCCCCACGTCTTAGAGGCTCCCCCAAAGTTCTTGTTCTCCCAGAACCTGCCCTGGAAGAAGATGTTTTCACGGGCTCCAAGAGTAGCGTTAGAGATATCAATGGCCTGCTTAGGCGTTAGAAGACTTGATTCTCAATAACAATATTACCTACTGAGTAGGTAGCAGGACTTACCTCGATGCCTTGCTCTATGGGGACATAGTCGAGCTTCATTTGGATCCCAGCATCATGGACAAAGTCCTCTGGGCGAGGGATAGCCACAGCAGATCCCAGAAGAGAGATGATGGCGGTTGCAAGGACGCGGGTAAACATTGTGTCTTTTGGATTGAGACTTGGGGGAGTTTAGAAGTCAACGAAGGTGGTGAGTGATGCTGGTTATGTACTTTCGAACTTGATGAGAACTGTGATGGTTGAATCAATATGAAGAGACGTGGGCGCTCAGCCTATTTTATATCTCATCTTTCATCTAATTTTTCCTACCTAGGCATGTTCTGACCTACAAGCCGACCTAGTACATATCCAGGAGCTTCAACCTATACCAATTTCTGCACAGGCCTAGAATCAACCACTTCCATGATATCGAGAATATCGCCAAGGCTAAACGAACCTTCTGCTCTGCAATGACTAAGGCTCTCGTACGAACAGCTATTTGCGTACCTACCTTGTAGCTACCGCCTTGCAATTCAGCTGTTAACCTTGTGGTATGTTTCCAGACCAGTTGACAATTGCCTTGGACTATGCAAAGTCCTATAATCTGTGCGCACAGTGACATAAAGGTACCTAGAGGTTCCAGAACGTGATATCTGATCAGACTATAGATGCCAAGGTGAAGGTAACTTCTTGTGTGCTGAAAGGACTTATTGTTCAAATCGTTTAGACCTCATTCGGTGCTTACCAAAGAATGTCACATATTAAATTCTGTCCAGGTCCTGACCTGAATCGTTCTTTGTAAGAAGCTATTCCAATCGGCCGATTTCCTTGACGATAGTTATCGCGACTTAGAACCACTAGCGATGTAACATGAGAGACCTAGAAATAGACACATAGACCAGGGATCGGTGAAGAAATCTCAGCCGGTAACGCGCCAAGGCACTATAGCGATGGAGACTTACATAATTCAGAAGCTGTATCGACGATGCCCGGTTTTTAGTGGTTGGATCGCTCCAAGGTTGTAAGTTTACCATTCCGATGCTGACGCCATAGCGAACTTCATCGCATAGCAACGATCATGGGGTAGAAGAAATATTCTTTGTCACATATCCGCTAGATTAGTAGGTAGGTACCTTTGTATGATTTAAGTCATGTCATCTCGTATATACTATAGTGTTCTAACATGATTGGACTGGGGAATGATTTGATGCCGAATTAAGGTAGATACCGCACCCCCTAGTAGTCCACCTACCTAGCAACTTATGTCATAGCTGATAGTAATTAGAGCCGCATTATACTTATTCTATAGCCAAGCCTGTAGATATCATATCAAGCATAACCGAGGTCATTTTTCTGATCACTAACTCAAATATTTCTTCAGCAGCTAGGTTAGTCATTATCCAGGGATGTAAGAATATTCACGATCTAGGCCAGGCTAGATTTTATACCCCTTTTTAGAAATAGCTGTGTGACTAGTTACGCTGATGATCAGGTAAGGAACCTTTACGTCCCAATGCCTACTAGGAACCTACCTACCCAGTAAGAGGTATGTTTGATTTAAAAGTCAAGAGACCCTTCGACCTGTTCACAGCAAAACTTCCGAGGTCTACATTCCATGCTGTGATGATTTCTGGCTGCTTCATTTCTCCCTTAGCCGTGTGTCGCAGTCGCAATGGTCTCTGTTAAACTTATTGCACTGATATATCTGCCTATATTTGCTTATGGGCAGATAGCAGCACCATCATATCTTTACCCAGGATGTGTTCAGACGGGCTGCGGTACTGGGTCTTGTCCATCGGGCTTGACACTTCACGTCCGCGCCTTCGAAGACATAAAAGGGAACTACTGCGGCAATCAAGACTCTCTCGTCTGCTGCCCCTTCCCGAGCAAAAGCGCCGTCTGGGTACCTACTGCACCAACTGATGGACATCACGCTTGCCCAACTTCCAATCCATGTCCTGCCCAAAATAGTAAGTACCTACGTACCTCAATTATATCTTGAAAACTTTCAAATGTTCTGTGTCATATTCTTGAAATCTAAACTAACCCACAATAAAGAGGTCCTCATTTATGCTGATCCCCGAGGCAATGGCGGAAATATCTGTCTTGATCCCGGGCCTAGCTCAAGCTATTGGTATTGTGAAGACCAACCTGTTCTGAGCCCGGTCCAGAGTACTGGGAATTACAAATATCAAGGATGCTACTCGGATTCCTCGAGTTCCAGGACCTTAACAGGAGGCTCTTTCACCGACTTCAATGGCATGACTGTAGAGTTATGTGCACAGAAAGCGGCAGCAGCTGGTGCGACTTACTTCGGTGTCGAATACTACGGAGAATGTTATTGGGGCAATTCCATCAACTCGGCCTCGACACAGCAGAATGCCAACTTATGTACCTCTTACTGCGCTGGAAACAATCGGCAAGCATGTGGGGGTTTAACGGGACAATTAGGACTCTACGTTAACCCGTCAAACGTTGTGCCTAAAGAGGTTGGCAGCTACAAGACGTGGGTAACGCAAGGGTGCTATTCTGATTCCGCAGATGCGCGCAGTCTTCCAAACACTTATAATGTGCCAAGCGGAACTGCGACGACAGTGGAAATATGCTTAGATGCCGCCGCAGGGTTCAAGTATGCTGCTGTTGAATACGGAAAGTGAGTAAAGATGTTCCTAAAGGGCCAAGGCTCAATGCGACTGACAACCTCGGAATGCTAACAATTCTCTTATCTTAGGGAGTGTTATTATGGGAACTACCTTTCGCCCTCGGCATCTAAACAAGACTCTGGTTGCAATATGCAATGCGCAGGATCACCATCTGAGCTCTGTGGCGGAGGTAACCGTATTAATCTCTATCAAAATAATGCCTACAGCCAGCCCGCATCCGAGAAGCCCTCGGTTGGATCTTTCTCATCGATAGGATGCTATAGTGACAGCGGCTCGGCAAGAGCACTGACTGCAGGATCGTCGACAAGCGACAGCATGACCGTGGAACAGTGCGTCAAGCTTGCAGGAAGCCATAAATATGCTGCCGTCGAGTACGCGAAGTAAGTGTCCCTTTGGGATTTATGGCTTTATATACCTACTAGGTTCCTACTATGTAGCTAGGACTAGGTACCCAGTATAGGGGCTGACATGTCATAAACAGGGAATGTTATTGGGGAGACACCCTTAGCTCGACCTCCAAACAGGCAAAAGGAGAGTGCACGATGGCATGCGCCGGGGATTCGAAGGAGCTATGCGGAGATGGTAACCGCATAAATGTCTACCAAAATCAAGACTACACGGATCCAGCAACAACTCCTTCGAAAGTAGGCTTGTTCACCTATCTCGGATGCTTCGTAGACGACCCGGCAAGCAGGATACTACCCAACCAAAACCAAGATACTTCCATGACCGTTGAAAAGTGTATCAACTTGGCGACGGCTGGGAACGCCAGGTATGCTGGTCTCGAGAACGGAAAGTGAGTTAATAGTGATCCAAGACCTAACATCATACCTACCGGTACCTAGCTATTATTGCTAACTTGAGGACATAGTCAATGTTTCTTCGGTACTAACCTTACGGCGTCGGGGTCTGACGGCTGTACCAAAGCGTGTGCCGGCAACTCTGGCGAAACATGCGGAGGAGCACGAAGACTCGCGATTTATGAAAATAAATCGTATGACACAGGCCATAGTACGACAACTACAACAGTCTCATCAACGACGACCTCATCGACATCACTTACCAGCTCCACAACTACGGCCCCAACAATCGTGCCATCGATTGGAAGCTTCTCAAACACAGGATGCTATTTCGACCAAGAGAGCCCCCGAGTTCTAGTTGCCGATAGTATGACCAATGATAAGATGACGGTGGAGAAGTGCATCGCATTCGGTGATAATGGCTCGTGGCAATATGCCGGTGTCGAGTTTGGAACTCAGTGTTTCGTCGGCAATACTCTTCATGGCGCCTCGAAATCGAATGCTAACGATTGCAACCAAGTTTGTGGTGGTAATCCAGGCCAAGCCTGCGGTGCTGGAAATCGTATCGGGATATACAAAGACTCTAGCTGGGTCGACCCGACGGCTGATCAGCTTGCCGATGTTCTACAAGAGTATAGCTCGACTCTGTCCCAAGTGTTGGATGCCATCAATAATTATAATTCTCACATCCAACAACTGAAGACTATCCGCAACCAGAAGAAGAGAGGGCTGAACAGCAGGTTGGCTGTTTCTCGGTCAGAAACGGAGACTATCCTCTTGCAGGAAATTACCAGCGACGCATCGCAATTGGAAATAGTCAGAAAGTTACTAGGTAAGCCCAGCTATAGATTGACATCGTGGTTTTATAAGTATGGTTCTAATTAAGGATTTCACGCAACAGACAAAGCGGCTAGAAATGGGAATCGTCTGTTTCTCGTCGGCTCTAGCAACGACATTGAGAGACCGAACTCTCCCTTGGTAAGAGGAATCGCCCCAGACACTATTATTGCCCGAATCATAGCTAATAAGTTGCTATAGGTTACATCTGACCACCTTTCGCAACTTAGAAGTGCAAGTACGTACCTAGTACCTTATAGCTGATCATGAACTACCCGTACTGATTAGCTGGATAGCTGAACGGGCAAGCGATGTCCTTGACGATGTATCAGACGCTGCCTCGGATGATGCAGCAAGCATAGCAAGCGCCGGATCTAGTGCACCTCTATTAAACCTGGAAAGGGACGCAAGTGCTGCAACCAGCGCGGTAAGTACATGTCATGGCCCATACCTGTCTAAATATACTATCTACTTACCTACCTACTTACCTACCTACCTACCTGGTATACATCTAACATTCATGGTCCTAGATTACCTCTATCGGCAAAGCGGGCGTTGCTACTGGTGTGGGCGCAGCGACGGGAATATGTATTCACCCCCTTTCCAAATTATAATTAGGTACTAGGTACCTGCCATGTTGCCCACCACTAACATTTCACCCAGTCTTAACCATCATAACCCTCTTTGGCATCTTCCATTCAGGGGGTGGAGGAAATACGGGTCAACCCACGACAACGATACAGCCCGTAACGACGACGGTTACGACTTCTAGTGTCACATCGAGCTCTACAACAACCTGTTCACCGACTCAAGCCCCTACTCCTGTTGTGGTGTTGACTACCTCCGACTCGACCAGAAGTGAATATGACACTCTCATGGGCCAGCTCAAAGTTAACGACACCACTGTTACCCGACAAATAGTCTACGACTCGGTCAATTTCCGAGCATTCGTAGCCGAGCTTGATAATTGCGACATTGATAATCTCCTCGGAAATAAAATCGTATCCACACTAAGTCTCAATGCCCAAGGCGAAGCGGAAACGTTCAGTAATATGCCGTTAACCAAAAGGGACATCGAGATTGACGAGACGACCGTAAATGCCACGAGCCAAATCAGCGTCCGAGAACCCGAAACCAATATCACTCAGCTAGCAAAGCGAACAAGCATTCCGGCCGAGTATCTAAGTCTATATGTCGCCGGCTTGCTGAGACCCGAAGATCGCAGCCCGGATCTCTATCCATCTCACCTCGATTGGCTTACTGCTCCTTGGGCTCAAAGGGCGCTCACGGGTACCTGTAAGTTATTCTACCCAGTATCATATTGATTCATGTCATTACCTATCCGTCTCCTACCAAAGTACATAGATGACATACTGACTTACTTGTTCACACAAGACCTTGGCTTTGACCATTACCTATATGAGAAAAATGCCCAGCTCCCTGTCTCGGTCCGTGTATACGTCTTAGACACGGGCGCCACGAAGGACCATATGGTAAGTTGAGTCCGTCAGTTAGTCATTCATAACCCATCTTCCAAAATGCTAAGTCGGAGCTTTAGGAATTCCCCGACGGAAGAATCGTCGGGTCATTTAATGCTCTACAAGAAGGAGCCAACGATGATGTCACCGACCTTGACGGTCACGGCACTTGTATGTGCTCCTGTGTCGGCGGCACATTCGCAGGCAGCTTCAAGCAGGCAAATATCGTACCGGTCAGGATCTTGAAGAACAGCAACACTGCACCTTTCCTCGACGACATAGTAAACGCCATCGCATGGGTCATTAACGATAAAGCCAACAGCAAAGTTGGTGCTGGTGTGATGAGCATGTCCTTTGGTTTCCCGATATCGGCTCTGAAAGTGGCAAATAGTCAAGAGGTAAACACAGTTGACCCGTTCGCGGATATTTTCGACCGCATCGGACCCGCTGGCATAGTAGCCGTCGCAAGCGCGGGTAATGATGCGGATGACGACATGTTCAACCGGACGCCGCGCAGAAACGGTGGTCGTGATACACCGATGATTGTCGTCGGCGCTGCAGACATCACGTCTCAGAAGTGTGATTTCAGCTCTTTCAAAGATAGCACTCAAAATGGCATCCTATCTATCTATGCCGTCGGCAAAGACGTCGTCTGCGGCGGTAGGAAGGCTTTCGATAACTACGCAAGGAACACCGGTTCATCGCCCGCGACGGCCCAGGTAGCCGGTATCGTGGCTATGTATCTGGCCAAGCAGCAAACCACGGTGGCGAACGCGAAAGCATACCTCTTATCCGAAGCTGTCAGACTTAAGGGTGCGAACTGGCCGAACGACGGAGCAGGCGGGCAACCGGGGCCGGGACCACCAAGAGCTGGCGTAGGCTACCAAATCCCTTGCACTGGCGGTGGCCAGACAGCTACGCAGCCCTCATATGAGGAACCAGACAGAGATTTGTTCGCGGAATTGATTAGGGAAGAAGAGATCTCGGAGTATAACGACCCAGATTTCGATGTAAGTTATCTTTCCCCTATTTTCGACGACACAGAATATCCATGCTAAAACATTCACAGGATCCTGCTTGTGTTACACCCATACATCCTTAGGTACCTAGATATCGAGATCTGTTGGGTGTCGAAAGCGTTTAGGTGTCGAAAGTGTTGATAAAATGAACAGGACCGTTTTAGTGGTTGGGTTCTAAGGTTAGCTGTATTGTCAAGTGGTAGAAGGTAGGTAAGTACTAGGTAGCTTAGCATAACCGAATTCGAATCAAAATAGACTCCTCGGGTATTGTAATGTGAAACATTCGAAATACTAGCCAACAGGATATCAAGCTCCTCGTCTGTCAAGTCCGAATTCGGCTGGGTATATAGCGTCGTCTTTTTTATATGGGTGTTTTAGGACTTAATCCGAACCCGAAGCATAAGCCGAAGCAACCCCTGCCCATGCCCACAGTAACATCCATCGGAGATACTAAACCTCGATATACTCCGTTATAATTGCCTATTATTGTCTAATTTCCTTTTTTTCCTCGCTGGCTCTGAAATTGAACCCGACTTTTTGGCCGAATTCGCTGTCGTCTAAAACAGTTGTGGTGGTAGGACTAACTATGACAAAATTTAGTCAGTCAGGCGTAACCCCCGAGAATGGGATCATTTCGGGCGATGAGAGTTCAAATAGAGATGAGGAAAAGATAAATTTCACCGAGGTTGTCGCCCCAGACGATGATAATCCACCAGATGGAGGGCTACAAGCATGGCTCCAGGTCGTCGGATCGTATTCGCTTTACTTCAATACTTGGTATGAGCACCCATAAAGGGTATTTACCTACCTACCTAGTACCTACCTAGGTACACACTACCTATGTAGTAAATGTCAAGAAGGCTAACCTTACTCCAGGGGAACGATCAATACATTTGGCGTGTATCAAACGTACTACGAGACTGAATTGCTTCGGCATATGTCGCCATCTGCTATATCGTGGATCGGGTCGCTTCAATCCTTCCTACTCTTAGCTGTCGGAGTGATTAGCGGCCCCCTTTACGATGCTGGCCATTTGCGGCTGCTTCTTTGCCTCGGACTGGTATTAGTCACGCTTGGCATGATGATGACTAGCCTTTGCACGGAATACTGGCAAGTCATGCTTGCGCAAGCTGTGTGCGTCGGCGTAGGCACAGGATTTCTGTACATCCCATCCGTCGCCATCATACCCCAGTATTTCTCTAAGCGTAAAGCCCTCGCAATGGGCATCGTGACTTCCGGTAGCAGTTTCGGTGGCGTGATCTATGCCCTCATGTTCCAAGGCCTGTTACCCCGTGTCGGTTTTGGTTGGACAACTCGTATCATGGGTTTCACTTCCTTTGCTACGATATCAATATCCTTCCTCGTACTACGCAGGCGAACGGCCGCGGTGCACATACGTTCGCTACTCGATATGCAAGCATTCCATGAGCGACCATACGTCATATACTGCTTAGGAATCTGCTTGAGCTACCTCGCGTTTTTCGTACCCATCTTCTACCTCCAAACGTACGCACTCTCGCACGGTTTAGAGGGCCAGACTGTTGCCCTATATCTGGTCGCCATACACAACGCAGCATCCGTCTTAGGCCGGCTCACACCGTCTCTCATAGCGAATCGCATCGGTCCTATTCACACGTTCTTCATCAGCATTACACTAGCAGGCGTGACAGCGTTTAGTTGGATTAATACGAACTCGGGGGCTGGAAATATCGCATTCGCTGCTTTCTTCGGCTTCTTTACCGGCGGCATCGTGGCGCTGCCCGCTGTCGTATTAACCTCGTTCACCCCTGATCTGAGCCGCCTAGGGACTCGCCTAGGCATGTCCTCGGTGTTAAATGGCGTCGCTTCGTTGATTGGGGCCCCTATCGCCGGGGCCATACTAGGCGCCACTGGGAACTATCTTGGCATACAGCTCTTTGCCGGATTTCTGTTCATGGCAACGGCCGCATTTATCGCAGTATTGCGCTTCGTGATAACCGGAAATAAACTGGTTACCAAAGCTTAGATACTTGCGCGATTTATGAATTTCGAGTATCTCATTTTGGATAGACATTCTCGAGGTCGATCATGTTTGTGACCCGAAGGCATTCGGCAAGTGCCATTTCGACAGTCCACCCCTTTACCCCTATCCGACTATATCCTTATGAAGTCATGACCTGTTCACATTTTGTCGCATGAGCTATACATATAATTTCTGATAACGTGGCTGGGATTTTAAACAACATAGGCTTCCGGTTTCACTGATTAGATCAATTTAATCTCCTTACAATGCATCAAAGAAAACTGGTTGTGACGATACAGGAATTCGAGAATGATAGAGAGTGCGGGGACCAGAAGAAGTGAATTCACCAAATGCGAATAGAGGGGATGGCAAAAACCATTAGCTAAAGGAAAGAGACAGGATCTACTTTTCGTCGTCGGCAAGGGGAGAAAACCCAGCTGAAATTGGCAGGATGAAAAAGAAAAAAGAAAAATTTCAGTTTCTGGCTTAGAATTTTGGCAATGGAGCTGTTACTCAAGGAAAACAATCTTAGTCATGAATATCGTGGCAAATGCAATCTGTCATGATCGGTGAGTAAAGAAACATAGGAAATCATACCTACTGGCTTATCCGTACTTATCCTCGTAGGTTTCTCGTCAATCAAATTGAACATAGACACGTCCCAAAAACCAGAATGCATATGGATTGACGAGTCTGACAAGTATCGTGACTTGGCTTGGCAGGACCCATTTCAACTACTTCAAAAGAATTCGGGATAAATCGGCCCCACTAAGGCTGGTTCAGGTCGGTAGATGGCGCTGCCGGCCGAGTGATAGCCGAAAGAAGCTGAAAGAAAGCATGTAAGCATACCGACTTTTCATGAGCAAACGATAACAACACATGCTGGCACGTTGTATGTTTCTTGATCCTCAAAGGAATCGAGTTTGTGGCATTGCCCTGAGACAAGTAAAAAAAGAAGAGAAAAAAAATGATCGGTCCTTTTCATAGACTGGCAGGGTCGGATTCCAAGTTATCCCCTACCGTCGGAGAGTGATGTAGCGAGCAACGAGTTAATAGCAGATAGGAAGCCCTGAAGGAATAAGTCCGCTCATTGGAATAATCGGCCCGCTAACGCCGGAAGATTCGAGATTGAGATTGAACCCAAACGGAACAGGAAAAATTCGATCTACTTAGTAGATTCGATGCACTCTTAGGACACTGTGGAAGCTCGCTAGGCTGATTACGGAACTTTGCACAGTGCCTAGGAACATCGTGGCTTTTTATCCCAACGGTCATGGGCCGTCCCATGCTCGTCCATCAACGGCAACGAATCTCACGAGAATACATAGCCTTGCTCATGCCGAACTCGCCAGGTCGTCCAATCAACTAACACGAAATCGCTCGAAGAATGGAGTCGCAAGGGATACCATACATATAACCCCAAGCGCCTTTCAGGGGATATGTATGTGAGTGGATCTTCCTTAGCCCGAGTTTCGAAGATCGACCGCGAACACAACTTCAAGACATTAAACATGCAAGAAAGTGGATGATGTCCTTCTAAACGATTAGTTGTTTGACAGCAAGGTTGTTGTTCTAGACGTTCGGCCTGGGTCACGTTGGTATGTATTGACAACTGTCTAACAGTATCGAGATCTGTATAAATTGTTGGGTATGCTGTAATACGTCTGTTACGTTCAAACAAAGTATTGGATTTCTAATTGGTATCTCCGGTGGAGTTCGCTACGATAATCGTAACTATGCGACCTTGCATAAGGATGGAGGTCGAATGAGAGGGAACAGAGCCGCATGAATTGTTGGATGCTGGGTTGGTACCTACCTGTATGTAAGTTGATAGATAATTAGATGATTTTCTAGCCTCCTTACGCAATGTGCCTAGGTGCTTATCGGCTCATATGAGCGCTATGGAGGTAGGGCCAGATAGGTAGATACCAGGTAGGTACCTATATTTGCGTGCGACGGGAATCGTAACAACCGTTCGCGGCTATGTATTAGCGACAAGTCGACAGCCTTATTCAGTGATATGTCCAATGTATGTACATAAGGTTGAGTCCATCTCGCACCGTCGTGTAACATGATTTTGAGCGAAGGCGAAAATCTGGGGGAACCCGCGGTCAGAATTCCGAACCATCCTGCCATCTCAGCTAGTGCTAGGTTAATCCAGGTCAGTTCAACATAAGGCGGGGAGATCGACATGTCAAAGTTGGACGCCTGGCTAGGATGCCATTGAGAATACAGGAGAGCCGATTGATGATTGGTCGAGAACGGGTTTGTTAATCCAAAATGGCAATATGGGCTACATAGTAAACTATTACTATCAAGTAGGTAGGTAGATAGATAGATGAAGCCGTGGCACGATGGAAGGACGGACGAGGTACGTTGGGACATCGAAACCTCCTCTTCCCAACACTGAGAGAAGGCTAAAGGTCTGCCAGACCGCAAGATACACCTCGTAGATCGTACCCCGCAATATCTATGACTTAATGGAGTGGATGAGGTTTTAGAGAAGTAGTAGAACTCGAACAAATTGACGCATCGTATGGATCAAACACTGCCCCTCTCTAAGAAGATACGCAGGTGCGCAGATGCGTAAGGGTACGTAATCATGTGTAAATGTGAAGAAACATTCGGGTGACCCATCACCCATGAATCGATCGAGTGCAACCTTAAGATCCTTGAACCCTGGTTAATGACATTCACGAATCGCGATGATGGATGATGGATTATGGACGTTTAAAGAAGCGTAATATGTTTCGCCAGTTCGTCCCCAAGACGCTGAGCGGTTTTTAGCGTGGCACTTGTTTGCTGCTAACTGTGTTAGCCAAAGTTTGGATGGTGAGCAAGTGACGCTTGATGAGATCATCGACTAGGATGGAGAGGGGTTTCGGCTTCCAAAGATGGATGAGGGATACGTTTGATTGGTTAGGCTGAAGTTGTCTCTGTCCGGCTAAAGACCCTGTCTTATCTTTTTTAACATTTATACGTTTCGAACGGTTTGACTGTGTACAAGACTGTGAGCCCGTAAATGTTTTCCGCATCGGGAAGCCCTACATGGATGTAAGGGCTATAATCTCTACATAGTACTGCGATGGTTCTGTCATGGATATCTCGAATCAATGTGTTATACCTACCTATGTAGGTAGATATAGTCAACATTTATCACTTCATATTTCTATCAAATACCCCGAACTCCAATTCTTTGCTCAATACACCGATAAAGGTTCTATTTCTCAACAGGATACATTCATGAATGTATTACCCAGGTATGTAATTAGGTAGTAGATAGATGTAAAGCACTTAAAGGCCTCGGATGACAGCCAACTTGCCCAGCCAGCCAGCCTGCGTTAAAACGCGCGTGTGTGTGGAGCTATAGTATAGTGAAGAAGCGCCGAGCCACACCACCTTGTTTCCGACCTGTATTCTAGTTGTTATTACGCCCTCTTCCTATTCCAGCCACTGGGGTTAGCAGTCACCCAATTAGCGATGCTGGGCTGTGATAAAGCTGCAGGGACTAGTTTACCTAGCCTCAACCAAAGACTCGTATGTGAGTGGACTGCAATATACGCCAAGCGCACCGCAGATACCAAATCACATACAAAGTTATAGAGCGGAGAGGGGCTAGAGAATATATAGGCAAGGCCAATTCCCCCGGACTTTTGCTAGTGGCATGTGGTTTCTGATTACCAGGGGTCCAAGTACCTGGCATCTTTATATTCGTTCGCCTTGTCTACATGAATTCATCAATCTTCGCGTGTAATTTGATATGGTCGGCTACTGATGGTGGGCCGTAGCCGTGTCCTATGGGTTCCCCTTAACGCATTGTTTCACAGACTCCTGACGATCCCGGGTGTCTTCTTGACTTGAGGACTTGAGGAATTGCCGGGTCAAAGTCGAACGACTAACGAAGTCCAGGGATGTGATATATGAAGTTAATGACGATATTAAAATGGACTAGCAATGTAGTAACACTTGAGGAACGAATCGGGATCCACAGTATTAGTTGATTTCTAGATACGGCGTGGAAGATGATACGGTACGGTTTACATATCGTGGAACCCATCGGAGGTCCAATGGTAATACATAGGTCCTAGGAGGTAACGTAAAATAGAAATAGAAGCCAGTGCAGTCAGATCATACGATGGCGATGGAGATATGATGTCCTCCAAGCCATCTAGCACTGCGAGATATAATATAGATGAACTCAGCTTCTCACGGACGAAAATGATCGCATGTTTCGAGACTCGTAGAATATTCCCGCGCATCGTCAAATAGCATGACAGATTAAAGGTTAGGAGAGGAGCTATTGTTGAGAGCCAGCAGCCATTTCGGCAGCATATACTTATTATGTTCCCAAATATCACAAACCCCAATAGTAACTCCAATGACTCGCAGTAGACGTTCTATGCCGATTGGCAAATCAGTTGCCTCATACATGCAAACTTGAGGCCTTTTCTTCTAGGTAGTTTAGTCACAATATGACACATATGCAGGCTGGCAGGTAGGTAATGATAGAAAGTACACTGTTCTATTGCGCCTGGTATACATTTTTATTATAGAATTTTGCCTCTTTATTATATGAACCATAGATCAATTGATAGCAAGTGCTTACGGTAAGGCAATACGTTAAAGTGGACTGCCAATTACTGGAGATTGCCGGTTATAATAGGTGGGTATTCAGCGTATCGGGATGTATCGCAATTCATGAAACGGTGGATGCTCCCTCTAAAAATGTACAGTATGACACAGTGCTTTTGCCTTCCTTGGCATTCTGGACCCTAAAATCGAGTCCCCATCATTCCTGCCCGTAACGCTACGGTACCCCTTCCCACTTGCCCCTCCACATCCGGACGAATTGTTCGGGGCTCGTGGACCCTCGTGGCTTCTCTCAAGTCGCTTTCCCGTGCCTTTGCCAACTTCCTGTGTAATACATAAGAACATCGTGTTTCCCTCTCCTTCTCTTTTTTTCCTCTTTCCACATCTTCCTTTTTCCTCCACAACGTTATTCATACAACCTACCTCGGTGTTTCTCGAATTCAACTCGCAAGAAGCATTTGACATAAATTGAATCCATCAATTCTTTGATCCTAGTCAACCAATATATCATTATCCTACGACTATTCTTTCTTTCATCCATTCCTATCATCTCTGCCTATAACCACTCACAATGGGTAAGAAGGCAGTTCACTTCGGTTCCGGCAACATTGGCCGAGGTTTCGTCGCCTGCTTCCTACACGAATCAGGTTACGAAGTAATCTTCGCTGATGTCGTTGACAAGCTCGTCGACTCCCTCAATGCGACACCTTCATACAACGTTATTGAGCGGGGTGTCGAGGGCACAGTTACCAAGAAGATCACCAACTACCGAGCCATCAACTCCAAGTACAACGAGGCCGAACTAGTTGATGAGATCGCAACTGCTGATGTCGTCACTTGCTCGGTCGGCCCCAACATCCTAAAGTTCATCGCCCCAGTCATCGCCAAGGGTATCGACAAGCGCTCGAATGACGAGAAGCCCCTAGCTGTCATAGCTTGCGAAAACATGATCGGTGCTACGGATGCGCTTGCCGGTCACATCAAGGACCCTAAGAACACTGCCGAACATCGTCTCGACGACCACCACGAAAGAGCCGCATATGCCAACTCCGCGATCGACCGTATCGTTCCTGCTCAAGATCCCAATGCAGGCTTGGATGTGACCCTAGAGAAGTTCTACGAGTGGGTCGTAGAAGAGACCCCGTTCAAGCCGAGCGAAAACACGGCAAGCAACGTCGAGAGGCCGTCGATCGAGGGAATTAAGTGGGTCGACAACCTACTACCCTTCATCGAGCGCAAGCTCTTCACCGTCAACACCTCTCACGCCACCGCCGCCTACTTCGGATACAACAGACAAAAACAGACTGTCGACGATGCCATGCGGGACAAGGACATCAAGAACCAGGTCGCCGCTGCTATCAACGAGACTGCCAAGCTAATCGTCGACAAGCACGGTATCGCCCCTGAGGAGCAGGATGCGTACAAGAAGAAGATCATCGACAGAATCAGCAACCCGCATCTTGCCGACGCTGTCGAACGTGTCGGCCGTGCTCCTCTGAGGAAGCTTGGTCGCAAGGAGCGCTTCATCGGCCCCGCCGCCGAACTGGCTGAGCTAGGTCACGAGACACCGGCTCTTCTGGCCGCTGCCGAGATGGCCTTCCGCTTCCAGAACGTGGACGGCGACGATGAGAGCAAGGAGCTTGCCAAGATCATGGCCGAGAACGGCCCCGAGGACGTAGTAGCCAAGGTGTGCGGCCTGCAGAAGACGGAGAAGCTGTATCCCAAGGTGGTGGAGATCGTCCAGAAGGTACAGGCGGACAGCCAAGACTAAGCGCCGTCGGTTGCTTTCTGTCTGCTTGTGCTATACTTTCGCGTCTGCATTTGTTACGAGTTTTACGGCATGGGAGCGATTGCAAGGTACAGGGAAATGACTGGGAATAAAGGCGTTCATATATCACGGGAATGGAAACCAAAGGAACGCAGGACGCGCGAACGCTTTCTGGTGATCAACCAAGACAATGCTACTAGAAGCATCACATGCGTTGCGTTCTCGAATGTAAAATCAATCTGATGAGATGACGAGAAGATTGACTTCCAATAAATTCATTACAAAACTTGACGAAGTTCTATGCATTTACTAGCGTGATATGATATGGTTTTCCTCAGCATTAGTGTGACATGCAACTTTGCTGTACGTATCATGTAGGGTCCTGGAAGTTGAAGTTGCGTAGAATAATACTAAGTACCTAGTATCTACTGTCCGTACTAGGGGGCCATGTTCCGAATGACTTGGCGATGGCGATGCTGGGGATTCGTGGCTGACGATAAAGGATAACGGATGGCGGGTCGGGAGTCGGCGTCAAACACTAAAGCTTCAGCCACAAAATTACGTAAGCAATTTGATTGGTGCAGAAGAATCCTGGAAGTGACCACCGTTTGAACTTCAAGAAAATGTGGAAATGCAATAGGGTAAATTCAATGTTGTGTACTTTGGCCGGTCAGGCTAAGCAAAGCTACTAACGACAACTAAACAACATCCCAATCGTTTCAACGACCACACCTGGGTATAGACGAATGAATTCTAGTAATCTACTAGGTAACTATACTAGGTAACAGGGTACACAATTAACAACTTCCGATCCCGATTTAGATGGTCTTGTCTTCCATGGAATAATATAGATCTACCTACGATCAACCACTACCACTACTACCATTACCACCACCACCCCGCCGAGAACAATCCATTATATTACCGAACCATTCACTCTACGGGTTGGAGCTGTCGGCAAAATGAGGCTGGATGTAAAGGTATGTTCAATGTCCCCATTAGTTCCCGTTCCTTTTTTGGCTCGCAACGAGACCTGGCCTTTTTCAATTGTAGCTTGGCTACCAGCAGAGCTACTTGCACACTGCTGCTGCTGTTGCTGCTGCCGCTATCTTCCTTTATGAAGTAGCCCCTATACTTTCTATATACCCATATACCCACATATATATACTATTTAAGCGACCATGGGATTCACTGACATGGCCCTCGACGCACAGCGACAACTCTTTGCGCGCAGCGAGCGTGTTAAGGGCATCGACTGCCATCCTCAAGAACCATGGATCCTAACGACATTATACAGCGGTGAGCCCACCCGTCCTGCTGATACCCGATCACAATTCTATATATCTTACTGACATGGAATTTCCCAAGGCCATGTCTACATTTGGT
The DNA here is from genome assembly GCF_022496945.1 of Annulohypoxylon maeteangense. Taxonomy (NCBI): domain Eukaryota; kingdom Fungi; phylum Ascomycota; class Sordariomycetes; order Xylariales; family Hypoxylaceae; genus Annulohypoxylon; species Annulohypoxylon maeteangense. Next base: position 94,889 of record NW_025953249.1, on the reverse strand, counting down.
CGTACGAAACACAACAAATCGTCAAGACCTTCGAACTTACCGATGTCCCTGTCCGAGCCGGGCGATTCGTCGCGAGGAAGAACTGGATCGTCTGCGGTTCCGACGACTTCCAGCTCAGAGTATATAACTATAACACTTCAGAGAAGATTGCCTCGTTCGAAGCGCATCCCGACTACATACGTGCCATCGCCGTTCACCCTACGCAACCTTTCGTCCTGACCGCTTCCGATGACATGACTATCAAGCTATGGGATTGGGAAAAAGGATGGAAGTGCGTGCAGATATTCGAGGGTCACAGCCATTACGTTATGGGACTAGCCATCAATCCCAAAGACACCAACACATTCGCCTCCGCCTGTCTGGATAGAACCGTTAAGATCTGGAGCTTGGGATCATCTACCGCCAACTTTACGCTCGAGGCTCACGAGACGAAGGGTGTGAACCATGTCGATTACTACCCGCACTCTGACAAGCCCTACCTTCTCACGACGTCGGATGACAGGACCGTCAAGGTTTGGGACTACACTACCAAGAGTCTCATCGCAAGCCTCGAGGGCCACACGAACAACGTGTCCTTCGCCTGTTACCACCCTGAGCTACCTGTCATCATCTCTGGTTCTGAGGATGGTACTATCAGGATATGGCATGCCAATACCTACCGTTTTGAGCAGTCTTTGAACTATGGGCTAGAGCGTGCTTGGTGTATTTCCTATCAACGTGGCAAGCAAGGCGTAGCTGTCGGTTTCGACGATGGTGCGGTCGTGGTCAAACTGGGACGAGAAGAGCCAGCTGTGTCTATGGATAGCTCTGGTAAATTGATCTGGGCTAGACATAACGAAGTAGTATCCTCTATAATAAAGGGTGGCGGTATGTCTCACCTTCGATCCGTCGGGTTGGTGCCCTGGGTGCTGAGTGCTAACTTATATGGCAGATGCTTCGATTAAGGACAACGAAGCGATCACACTTCCAACAAAAGAGCTTGGTACTTGCGAAGTTTATCCGCAAACACTCATCCACTCTCCCAACGGTCGTTTTGTCGCAGTCTGTGGCGACGGAGAGTACATCATCTACACAGCTCTCGCGTGGCGCAACAAGGCGTTCGGATCCGCGCTAGACTTCGTATGGGCTTCCAAGGACAATAGCAACGATTTCGCTATTCGCGAGTCGGCGACAAGCGTTAAGGTGTACAAAAACTTTGTTGAAAAATCTGGCGGCCTAGATATCCCTTTCCAGGCCGATGGCTTGACGGGTGGCGTATTGCTTGGCGTAAAAGGTCAAGGAGGCGTCTCTTTCTACGACTGGGCCACTGGTGGTTTAGTCAGACGGATCGAAGTCGAACCTAAACAGGTCTATTGGTCAGACAGCGGTGAGCTTGTTACGTTGGCGTGCGAGGATACTTTCTACGTTTTGAGATTTTCTCGCGAAAGCTACATCGAAGCTGCCCAGTCTGGTCAAATCGACGAAGATGGAGTCGAGGCCGCTTTTGAGGTTATTACCGATATTGCTGAGAGGTAAGCATGCCTATGCACTTCCGAAACTTCATCACCCGTCACTAATCTATCCGCAGCGTACGAACGGGCCAGTGGGTTGGCGATTGTTTTATCTATACAAATAGCACAAACCGACTTAACTACCTGGTCGGCGATCAAATCTATACTATCTCACATTTCGACCAGCCAACGTATATCCTCGGTTATATCCAAAGGGATTCCCGAATATACCTCGCAGACAAGGATGTCAACGTCACGAGTTTTGCCCTCTCTCTTCCCGTATTGGAATACCAAACGCTTGTCCTCCGCGGCGATATGGAGACGGCTGCCGAACTACTCCCTAGCATCCCCGCCGATCAGCTCAACAAGATTGCCAGGTTCCTCGAGGGCCAAGGTCATAAGGAGTTGGCGCTCGAAGTTGCCACTGACCCAGAGCACAAGTTCGACTTATCATTATCCCTAAACCAACTCGACATCGCTCTAGGCCTCGCGCGGGAAGCTGATAGTGACCACAAGTGGAAGACGGTGGGCGACGCAGCTCTTTCGGGGTGGGATGTTCCGCTCGCAACCGAGTGCTTTACCCACGCGCGGGACTTGGGATCGCTTCTCCTAATCTACTCGAGCACGTCCGACCAGGCTGGATTGGAGGCACTTGCGAAACAGGCGGAAGAATCCGGTGCACACAACGTCGCGTTCACCGCCAAATGGCTACTCGGCGATACGCCCGGCTGCGTGGAAGTTCTCACCAAGACAAGCAGATTAGCCGAGGCAGTCTTGTTCTCGCAAACGTACAAGCCCAGCCTCACAGTCGATGCTACGAAGGCGTGGAAAGAAAACTTGGAGAAGAATAAGAAGGGCCGCGTCGCAAAAATGATCGGTGTTCCGGTAGAAGACGATGGGCTATTCCCAGAATGGGACGAGTGGTTACGACTTGAGAGCGAGGGCGGTGTGGCTATCGAAAACGTGAATGGAGAAGCCGAAGAGGCCGAAGAGGAGGAGGAAGAAGAAGCCGAATCCGAGTCTGAGGCAGACGAGTAGTATTCGCCTTGGGTGGTGTCAAGTTATGTCGAGTCGCCTTATGCTGAGTGACGATGAAATGAGATGAGCCTTGTCTTACGGCCGTCGTGTAGGTACTGTTAATGGAGTTAGAGGGACGAAATCAGCAAAAGTCGAATAGTTGAGTTAGTCACATCTAGACACTTCTCCATAGATGCGGAGGAAATGTTGCCGTAGCCGAGTAATGAAAAGTACCTAGTAGGTTACACACATATTTCCTACAACATATTTTGGTACCTACTAGGTAGATACTTACAGTTGTTAGCAAACATACATGGATGCACTGGGCACAGGATAGCTCAAGTAAGTCAGAAGAGTTCAAGTGCAGAGTGCAGCCAATTTAGTTTACTCGCGCGAGCAAGTGTTCATTATGCCTTGTGGCCTTGGGTGATTAAGCAATCCATATAGCTCATACACATAGCGAGGTCCCAACGCCCTCGTCCACATCGGGTCCTCCATTTACCTAGTCCCGCCATATGCCGCACCCCCTCCCTTTTGGACGTCTGCCCCCGTAAATGCCCAGAGCAAAGCAAACCTGGTATCATATGCATGTTGTTCGTAATCGTCGTAGAAAAGTCGTAGTCACACCCCCATCCTATGCTTAAAGGTCAATGCCGAAGATATCCTCAATCAGGTGATCAGGCGGGATTGCCCCTGGATGTATCTCGCCGCAATTCTCGCAAGAGATACCAATATCCGGCCCTCCGATCGACGAATAGTCGTACATCGTCGCCTCCTCCTCCACTTCATCCCAAGGCTGTCCGCTTATTCTGTCGAATAGTTCCCACTTGCGTTCGTCGCCACCAAGCTTGACCGGAACCTTCTTCCAGATCGTTCGACACGAATGGTAAAAAGAGTGGGGTGGTTTGCCTTCGTCCTTAGGCGCAGGAGGAAATTCGAGCCCAAAAGAATGCGCATGAAGCTCGTCACCATGCACGTACGGGTTCAGATCGATGTTCCCCGCTGCTCGGATGACCCTAGACGAATAGTGACACTTGACAGAATCGCAGGTGAGAAGGCGTATACTGTTCTTGTAACCGATCATGATTGGTGCGTGATCGATAAGGAGGCCCTCGTTCTTCAGAAGACCAGCAAGTTCGTTAGAAACACGCTCTCCTACTTCGTCGTTCGGCAAACCCGTGAGAACTAACTCGTTCAGCGAGCATCCAAACTGATGGGAAGCAAGATCGTGAAGTTGAGCCGGTGGTCCAACATGTAGATCCACGCCGAAGTTCACGAAGTCGATACGGAGCTTCTCGAGAGATGGAAGTAACTTCGGCATAGGGGCCGACTGTGTGCTTAACGAACCTTGGGAAGGGTCGTACGGTGGTAGCAACGCCGTTAGAAAATCGATAAGCTGGTACCAACCGTACGCGCGAAAACCGCGGCGAGCGGGCGTGTTCTCCTTAGGTCTCGTGTGCACAGTGAGGGGGAAGGACTTCGAGAGGTCGGGGTGGTAGCTGCGGCCGATTTTGCGAGTACGATCCTCGTCATCGTAGAACTTCGCGATAATGCGGAGGTTGATATCTTTGATATCACGTCGGAACTTGAGAGGGACCTCGGCGAAGTTTCGAAGCGCTTCCGGGGTGGTGAATACGAAGGAATTGTTGCTCCAGAGAAGCTTGGTACCTTCGGCATAATAGGCTTTACACGTAGCCAGGAAGTGAATGGCGATTTGGTTGGACTTGACCTTTTCCTGAACAAGAAGATGCTCCGGCTTAACATTGCAAAGCGGATCAAGGATGGGTTGTGGGCTAGTCACGGCGAAGGACAAGATTCGAAGCTGGATCTCCACAGGTAGGTGCGGAAGAGGTCTACAGTTGACCATGCCTGAAGAGCGGGTGGTGCGTCCATTGGATTTATGAGCTGGCTTGGATCGGGGTCGCCACGATATGCCGTTCTTGCGAAGCATTCGTCTCAAGGCTCGGTTTTCATCCTCAAGATGTCTAACTTTGGTGCGGAGGGGATGGTTGTAGTAAATCTCGGCCTGGTCGGCCTGATCACGGCATTCCCAAGCGATACTCTAGGAATATTTGTTAGCACAAATGTTCGGCGTCCATATATGTATGTTTGGGCGTTCAAGTGAACTATCAGGATATTGCAACGTTAGGGGACATACCATGTTGAATGACGTGATATGTCACAGGTCTTCTCGGATGTAGTGTTGATCATAACCAAAGAAGATTAGAACACGTAAGATGTGCGCGGATGCGATGACGATGCCGACGATATTGTTAGAAATTCGGAATCGAAAACCGGAGAGATAACGCGGTTAGTAGATGTCCGCGGGTACGATGGTAGTATGACGGCGATGCTGAGAATGAGATTCGGTTGGGGAGAAGGTGGAAGACGAGTTCCAACTATTCCATAGAACAAAGAAATCAATTGCCAATTGGTCAAACGGAGCTTAAATTTAATTCTTGGGTGTATGTCTGATCATGACCTGACTGTGCCCAGTGTACCTTAGTGGTGAGGACGCAGCGACGAGATAGTACCCCTCATCAATATAATCTTACGAACCCTGATCACTAGATCATGCGGATCGTTGCCCGGTGAGATGGCTCTGTCTGCTCAGGTGGTGAGAAAGGAAAAGAAAGAGGGTTTGGATGGGTAACCGGGAGAACTTTGAGGTTGCGTAGTTCAAATAATTTGAGGTGGTGTTTCCTGACATAAATCCGCTAGTCCATGAAACCAGACGGGACGAGTGGATCTATCAGGTGAGGGATGAGAACGGTAGGTGATCTAACCGGGAGCCAGTTCCAAGTTGTACAGTGCAGGCTTATCCGCGGATGCTGTCAGTTCCCAGTGCTAAATTAGCGGGAGCGGACGTCACTGGGAAGAGGGGCAACATGATGCTAATGTATGAGTAGAAGTGAATTTAAAGGCAGCTGCTTCCTATATCTACGTACTAGGTAGGTAGATATGTACCTTCTTGGTATTGCACATCAACAGAACTAGATAGAAAGGCAGGTGCACGCATCCACGGACTCCTTTAAGTCCAATATTAGGTATTGCGCGTCGCACCTACATGAGGAAACCTCGGAATAAACTCTCATATCCCCTGTTCCAGTTCCTGCTTGATTCCATCCTGCCCCGGTACAGATCGGGACATGGATTGGAAGTGGTTTCTAATTATACTTTACATGTACATAGATACATACTGCAGTGCACGTACGGAGATTGGGTTATCTTATCTAAACGCGATCTCTCCAAATGACGTTACTCAATTAGGAGCGAGGTGAGAGAGCTGCATCGAGTTATTTTGTATCGGACATAGTATATGATGCAAGACTTGAAAATATACTGTACTTCCAATGTTATAAATGTATATCTATAGTAGGTAAGCGTCTATAGGCACAGGGGTAGGATATGGCATCGCTAACATTCCATAGTGGATAGAGAAAGATCAATACACTTGATGTAGTTCTTGCTATTGAATACCTAGGTAGTAATTCCCATGAGTTGACGTCATTGAAACCTCCCAGAGACAAAGGCGTCTATGATGAAATCCGATGCGCCTCCAAATGCAACACAAGACTTCCGGGGTCGATCGTACGAATTGAAGAATAGATCAGCATCATTCTACGATAGATAGTGACGTTTTTATGCTAAAGGTGTTGATGCTAATTATTCAAATAGCGACCGTCTCCTTCGCGAATTTGAGTTGCTGATCAACATATGTTCACTCCAATACCTAATAAGAAACAGACAGCCACACGATACCATAGCTACGAGATCAGCATGTCGACATTCTCTAATACAGATACTGGTAGTAAGTCTGCTGACCCTTATAAGCTCGTCAACAAGGACGACAATCTACCAGTGAACGAGAAAATCGAGAGGCTCAACAAGTTCGTATTTACATGCAAGTATGGAATGATGACTACGCGCGATTTTAGCACTGGAAGACTCGTATCACGATGCATGGCATTGGCCGCGAAGGTAAATCGTTCTCCTAGCTCAAAAAATCTTGGACATTCTCACACCTCATAAGGAAAATGGAGGAGTGGACCAAATATTCTTCACCAACACAGAGTCTAAAAAGACAGACGAACTGGAAAACGACCCACACGTCAATATCTCATTCATGGATAGTTCCGGCCAATGGGCGTCCGTATCTGGAATGGCATCTATCGAGACTGATCGCAGCCTGGTTAATAAATACTACAGCCCAACGTTGAAAGTGTGGGTAGGTGATCTAGGAGATGGAATCCATGACGGTTCGGAGAATGATCCTCGAATTGGCATCATCAGGGTTAAGATATCGACGGCGACATATTCCGTTAGCGATTTGACCTTCCTTGGCTTCGCGACCGAGGTAGCTAAGGGTACCGTGACCGGACAACCTGCGAGCATCAACAAACTTCGCGAGATTAGTGAGAATGAAATTCAGTCGTGGAGAGCATCTCATTAGTTCGCATAGTTAGGACCCAAGTACCTAGGTCTTAGAGATAAATGGGATATGAGAATTCAAATTTGCCAAATCGCTCGAACTACTAGGTAGTTTTAATAAGGGGAGCTGTATAATATCTGACGGCGCCCTCATTGCATGCCGTAATCCTTATTCCATATTGTGTTCCATAACTCCTTGTCAACTGCAAACTCCCGCGTGTAATCTCTCTCTAGCTCGTGCGCCCTTCTGCCAAGCAATACTAAGCTATGCAATGGCGATCCTAGAGCTTCATCGGCGTCGCAAAGCTGTTGTAGCGTTCCCGCGACGAACTTCTCCGTTCTGCCGCCAACCCTCGCAGCGCCGACAGCTAGACTATCAGGTCCATAGACGCCCTCTTTCTTCTCTTCCTCAATCTCGAGCATTTGCTGCGCACATTGGCCGACTGTCATATATCTCGGGGGCTCGTAAATCTTTCTGCCTCGCGCCATGTTCTCTAAGCTTTGCTCTTTGACTTTGATGTCTAATAGTACGAGCGTATGAAGGCCAATCTCTCGGTTCTCCTTGATGCGATCGTAGAAAGAGGCCGGGCGCCAATTATCTAAGAAGAAGACCATTGACACTGTCTGTCCGAAGTTGTATAACTGGAGTCCTGTGGCGCCAATCCCAGACATTATGGATGCGTTGGGGACTGTCTGAACGGGGATTGAGAGCTCGCGCGCTCGAAGAACGAGGTCGGTATGCGTAGTAGCACTGGGTCATATCAGTTAATGTAAGTCGTACTTAGGGTTACGGGAAGATAAGAGGTAGTGTCTCTTCAATATCTTCAGGTTCTCTCATACCCGAAAGGATCACCGACGACTAGGAATGCGACATCTTCTGTATGCGCATCGCGGAGGATTTCGTCACTGTTGGATTCGACCATTTCTCGGTCTGCGACTACGATAGATCTGCCATAGTATTTTTCCTACTATTTTATTAGCGTTAGCTATATGAAAATCAGGACACGAACGACGATGCGATCTAATAGTAATCATACCAAGATAGATTGATCTACCAACAGAATACTCGTGTATGCCTCGAGATAGATGCGCGAAGCTTTCTTGACAATTTGGAGACCTTTAACGGTGATATCTGTCTCGTCTGAGAGACCTAGGCCTACTAGATACAACATCTTGGAATAAGCAAGATTTATACCTATCGATTCAACTTATAGAGGCTTTGACGGATGGAATCATTATGTCTTGGTATAAATTTTAATATTTCAACAGGGACATAATGTATAGTAGAATAAATCGCGGGGTATCGCAATAAACAGGATGACAGGGGATGTTCTGATAAGAAAATTAGAGTGGACCCAACCTCTTATCAAGTCTTCAATTGATGGTAACCTGGAAACCTTCCCGTGCTCTACTCTATAATTAAATCAACATTACAATACAGGTCGTCAACTTCACCAACGTATTAAAGCTCTAGCTCCTAAGAACTCGCCATCTCGAAATAACCACCGTAAATAGACCAAGATGTCCGACAAAAAGGGCTCGGCGTACGGCACGCCGGCGTCGGACACGTCGTTCCGGCGGAACTACGACTTAGACGAGTACGCGCAAAAAGCTAAGGTACGAGAGTCGGCCGAGCGAGAAGAAGCGAAAGCGCGATACGAAGCCAAGATGGCTGGAAAGAAATACTACAAGCCGATGACGGGTGACGAAACCCATACGCACGCGCGTCGCGAGATCATCGACCTCGAGGCCAATGTCGGCAAGACTACATTAGTACCAGCGGGCGCGGGTCAGGGTAAACGTGGTCGCAGTGCCGGTTTCTACTGTAGTGCTTGCGATCTCACGTTCAAGGATAACATGCAATGGGTCGAGCACATCAACAGTATGCAGCATCTGCGTAACGTGGGCGAGACGGGCGAGGTCAAGAAGGCCACCGCGGAAGACGTACACAGACGCATAGCCGAGGTGTGGGAGAGGTTGCAGGAACAGAAGAAGGCGAGTACCACGACATTGAAAGAGCGTCTAGAGCTGCGCGAAGAGGAGGCTACCAAGGAGAGGGAAGAGAGGCGGATTAAGAGGCAGGAAGAACTAGCTAAGAAGAAGGCTGAGAAAGAGGCTACCGAAAAGGTCAAGGTCGAATACGGCGACGATGTCCGGATCGAAGGCGAACATGACGAGGATGATATGATGGCAGCGATGGGTATTACAGGCTTTGGCACGTCGAAAAAAAAGTAGATGGGCATAGGAGAACAGATTGGATACTCTGAGGCATGCTGTTGATACATGTGAAGCTGGTATAAGGCGTATGGAATTATTGCGGCATTAGAATTGGCGTTTAGGATGGCTTGGTTATTGATCTACCTTGTCGTTCAAGGTAAACTTCTATGGATGTATGTTCACCTAGTACATGATACCCATTTGAGGAACAAAAATGGAAGAGAGCATGGAAGAAAATGTCTTTGAGTATCATTAATTCATTTCTACTTAGCTACTAGGTACACATTATTCACACATTATTCCATAGGGTGTCACATATGACCCGGCCCGGTGCGGAATTATTCATACAGCAAGTAACTAGTACTGTATGCGGAACAATCATGGATGTGTTGAATTCGCATAGCTTCGGTTAATTCATATCGACCAACTGCATCAAATAAGATGTGCAAATTATCAACCCGTTACGTCAGTTAGCTCCTACCTACCTGGTAACTGCGCTTACCCGCTCTCGCATAAACGAATCCAATTCGAGTTCAAACTTTATAATATCTTGTACCCGTCCGCACTACTTAATAGGTACAGTACATCTCCATCCCACCGTAAGTTCAGGTGTCTACCCCACCAAACGACTGGGAAACCTCCGTGACGGATTCGACAGGTCGAAATCTCCAGACTCGTTCTCGTTGCACTCTAATATTGAAACGTTTCTGGGGAGTTGTAACGTTGAATTCAAATACCTAGGTACATATGGTATTGCATAGGTACAATCTCCGTCGCATCTACAATTGCACGATCACACAATCACACGATCAATCCTTCGGGAATCCTCCCAGGACGGCGGGACAGTTCGAGTTCAAGTTCGAGTTCACCTTAAAACTCCTTATCTTCAGTTACACAAAGTGATACAGCGCGTCGCAATGTCAATTCCGGGTACTGCATCGTCTTCGTCGCAGATGACGGGAGCCGCCCGACTCCTCCAGCGTCAGCTGAAGGAGATGCACACGTCTCCAGACCCATCTGGTATCTCTGTCGGATTGGCTAAGGATACTAATGTCTTCGAGTGGGAAGTGATTCTCATGATTAACGACGACTGCAAGTATTATGGAGGTATGTCCTAACCTAGTATACACTAAGTACTTTCTACATCCCCTGCTAATTAGGATCACAACACCACTTTTCTAATCTAGCGTAAGAGATCACAACCCAAATATACTTAGCTAACACACGAGGAAATGTAGGTGCCAATTTCCGAGCCGTCATGACCTTCCCTCCCGAATATCCTCATCTACCGCCCAAGATCGTATTCCAGACGCCGGTGCCCTTCCACCCGAACATCTACCCGAACGGCGAACTCTGCATCTCGATCTTGCACCCGCCCGAAGAAGACAAGTATGGCTACGAGAGCGCCTCCGAGCGATGGAGTCCGGTGCAGACCCCGGAGACAATTCTCCTAAGCGTCCTTAGTCTCTTCAATGAGCCTAACGATGAGAGCCCTGCCAACCTAGATGCCGCTAAGCTTCTGCGTGCCGAGCGAGAAGGCGGACCGAAGGAATTCAGAAAGATGGTCAGAAAGTGCGTCAGGGAGAGTCTGGGCGAGGATTAATTGCGCAGGTGATCCGGATCCATTGAAATCTGTGACCACACAGTGGTGTTTCAACCATTATAACGATTCATGGTGCCTCTAATTCAACGGTAATCAAGAGACGATTATAGAGAGGCGCCTCCAAGTTGGACCCATCACTCGTCACTACGGATGATAGGTGGTTTGGTTGATTTCTGAGCATGTGGGGTGGCGTTTCAGGTCCAGGTATTCCTCGGCGAATATCCGAATTCATTCATAGGGTTTTGTAAATCGTTTCTAGCATAAGCAGTTGGACTTTGGTCTCTTTTCAGTCGATGACCCCAAATACACGTCCCAAAACCCGATCCCACTCCTCGTCCCACCGTAAACCACTCTCTTTCTTGGCCCCTTGACGTAGGATCTGGAGCTCAGCTGATCCGTCGTCGCTAAATAGCCGCTTTAAGATAACAGCCAGCTCATCTGCTTTCTCGAAGCCACATCCGTTTACCCCTTCCTTGACTAACTCGCTAAAACTTTCGTATCCCGAGTAAGCTGCGACTGGTAAACCCGAGCCGAACATGTCTACTACTTTCATAGGTAGATCCACGCCTGAGCTAGACATGTGAAGACATATTCCAAGGTCAGCACAACTTAGGAGCCTGGCGTAGTCTTCCATTGTAAGCCATGCAGTTAGTATGCGAATGTTAGGCAATCTTCCTGCTTTCTGCAGATATTTAATTTTCTCTTCGTAAAATGCCTTTTGGGGACCACGTCCCGTAATAATCGCGATGATTGGACGAACAGTTTCCTCCTTGGCGTACTTGACCAATGCCTCGAGCAAAAGAGAGAAATCCTCGTCAGGTGTCCAGGAAGTGCTGCTCACTATGAGTCTCGTTTGACCTGCTATTATATTCGAGGCGAAGTCTCTCGTCTCCGACAACTTCTCGAGAAAATCTCTACGGTCCGGTAACGATGTGAGGGGTTGAAAAATGGAAGCCGGTCGGTCGTGAAGAGTAAGGATTGGCGCCGTGACGTTGTAGGGTTCCCGTTCTAATTGCTTTTTCATTGCATGGGTAACAGTAATGTTGACGGTTGGGGCTGCCTGGCCTAATGCACATTCATAGGCCTTGGAAATTTTAACAAAAGGGTGATCCCGCCCCTTGGTACCTGCGAGGATTGTCCAGCCATAATTGTGCCAATCAATCATGAGATGGGTATTTCGTAAGATAGAAATAAGGAGCGCAATGGCAAGAGTTGGGATGGATGGTGGGTTCTGTAATAGATGTCAATGAGGACTCCTGGGTACCTAGGTAGTTATGAATATGGAAAAAGCAATATACCTGAACTAGAAGCCATCTTGCAGGGGGTGTTCGGTAACCCAACACTTGAAAGAGAGTCCATATCTGCCACAATACTTTCAAAGGCCCAGAGATGATGAATGGAATTGACCTAGACTTTAATAAATTTGGCGGAGGTGCCAACGGATAGATCCTAACCCGAGGGTTAGAAAGAAGGTCGGGATGAGGAGGGGATTCTATACAGTGAATTAGTATAAAAGCCGCATTCAAGCCTGTAGAGAAATAGAGAAATGGAGGAGATTAAGATACCGTGATAGCCAATAAGATCGACTCTCCCACCATGTCTAGCAACACTTAGCGCATGGTATTGCATACGCGGGCTTCGGCCAATGTCCCCGAGGACTAAAACTTGAACAGACACGGATTCCTTTGAAGCCGGAGAATGTTTAACGTAGCGTGAGGGAAGCATTGTCAATGTTACAACCAGACCGAGTAACAGGCCGAAAGCCGTAAATGCTAGGACAATGGCAAGATACGCCATGGCGGAAACAGTAAGACGTTGTTACTTGGGTATGGGATCAGTTACCTGTTTGGTGACATGTAGAAGAAAATGGGGTGGAAGACTTACTAAGAGAACGAGTGAGTTATACGGTTGGCTAAATTATTGCGTACATGCTTTCATACTCCTCAGGGCTCTTTCCGCAACTTGATCTAAAGTTGCTCAACAGTATCGGCAGATGAATGTTAGTTAGATAAGTCAAGGTTGTGATCCCGTCTACCTAATAGGTACAGTCACACTAAGCAACGGTGAACAATAAATATCTCTAATATCGAGTTAGGTATCCCTAGGTGGTGTTGAGATAAGGTTCCGAGATGCCTTCAATGTCCAAGCCTTAAACTGCCAGATGTGTATTACGTACAGAAATCTTTGTTTATTGCATCGATTGATTCGTGTTGTTTGACAAACCGGAACCAATGAGGTTGTAATGTCCGGCTGAACTTTAGTGGGTGTTGCATTATCCCCGCAGATGTACAGATTACTTTCGGCATTGGCCTTTCTTTCAGGTCTCTCTGGCCTGTCAACTTTAACTTTGGGGACAAGGTGGCCTATCAAGCCTAGTAATCTTACTGTAACTAAGCGAGAGATTACGGGACTTTATCTATGTGGTTGTACCCAGATACCTGAGTAACTAGTAATGCGGAGGATGCGCTGCAGGTTGCATCATACCCAACTCGCCCTAGATCGGAAAGAGCAAAGATTTATCTAAGAACCGCATTCAGGAACAGGGGGCAGGGGTAGGAGGTAGGAGGTTTACCTTCCTTCTTCTCGACGACTACCGCTCGGTTTTCTCCTCCATTCTTTTATCATCAGAAGATGCCACCATTGCTCGTTCTCTTTGGATTGTTTCCCATCGTTGTCTATTAAAACCGTGATCGCTTGTGTACTGTCTGCCGTCTGCTTCTATTCAAATTAGACATCCAAATATTTATTTATCTAGGTCCAATCGATTCGAACGCGCGCGATCACAATTAAAACCCCTGTCCGATCTTGTCAACAGCCAGATATCCATACGAATCCATACGATCCGTCGTTCACGACACAATTTGACCCACTCGACTTACCACAATCTGTCAATTACACAATACAATACAATACGATATAATACTTAGATATTCGTTGTGCTTCCATCTCTATGCGATAAGACAGGGAAACAAAGAGGGTCTTCAAGACTCACAACACTCTCACCGTTAGTTAGACGAGGAGATCTACAAGATCATTGAGCGGCAACATGGCATCCTCATATGCCTTACCACAGCCTCCGCTATCACATACCCACGGCCATACACATTCCCACTCCCACCCGCATTCTCATTCGCCTCCATCTTTTGGTCACTCGAGATCGACCCGCTCCTTGCAGGTCTATTCCCAAAGCCAGAAGTCAGAGGCCGCTCATAATCATGACCATGATCACGACCACGATCACGACCACGATCATGATCATAGCGATAGCGATACTCAGGCTCAAGTCCGACAGAACGTGTCACAATACCGAGCCAACTCATTCCTACCTCTACAAAGACGAGAAAACCGACCATCTCCTTTGAGACAGAACACCGAGAACTTACCTAGCCCGCAGAAGGAAGATATACCAGATATGTCGAAGGCTTCCAGCTACGACGCTCCCACCGGCGCTGTTTTACATGAGCATACTCATGACCACGACCACGACCACGACCATAACCATAACCATGGCCATAATCATGATCATCACGATAGCCACCACGGACATGCAGCGACCTACTCGAGATTTACAGCATTACTTCTCCCGTATACTTCGAGGTGGCCATTGATCCACGCAATCATGACAGAGAAGGACTCGCGTCGCATTTTCTATTTTATGGGGTAAGGCTCAAACTAATCGAAGTGTTTGTTTCTCCACATATCGCTAACCATGTCCATTTCTAGAGTCAATTTTTCGTTTATGGCCGTCCAAGCCGTCTACGGTTACCTCACCGACTCCCTCGGGCTTCTAAGCGATAGCATACACATGTTTTTTGACTGTGTAGCTTTGGCAGTAGGCCTTTTCGCGTCTGTGATGAGCAAATGGCCACCTAGCGAGAGGTTTCCTTATGGATTTGGAAAGATTGAGACACTAAGCGGATTTGCCAATGGTGTCTTCTTAATGTGCGTCCTCGTCTAGTAGTCTAATCTAACTGAAACGATTAGCTAACTATTTTTGTAGACTTATAAGCCTTGAAATCATGTTCGAAGGATTCGAGCGACTATTAGAAGGGCGAGAAACCAAGAGGCTCAGGGAGCTTTTTATCGTCAGTACTTTAGGATTAGTTGTCAATCTGCTAGGCATTTTTGCTTTTGGATCCCACGGCCACAGCCACGGCCATGGCCACGATCATTCACATGGGCATGGTCATGGGCATTCTCACGATCTCAGTCACAGCCACAGTCATGATAAAGACCACGATCACCACGATTGCAGTTCTCATCAAGAACACGAGCACGATCATAAGCACGATCATGGCCATAGTCATAGTCATGGTCATTCTCACGACCACTCTCACGACCATGATAACGAAAACATGCATGGGATCTATTTACATATTCTAGCTGATACTCTCGGAAGCGCATCGGTCATCGTCTCGACGATTTTGACCTATTTTATTCCCTGGTCCGGCTGGGATCCTCTGGCTTCCTTCTTGATCGCATATCTGATTCTCATCACGGCAACACCATTAGTAAAGTCGTCAGCTCAACGTCTGTTACTAACGATACCGGCTGATACGGAGTATAATCTCCGCAACACATTATCCGATATTACAAACCAGCGAGGCGTTGCTGCGTATTCGGTACCAAAGTTCTGGGTGGATGATGGCGCTGGTAGTGAGTCTGGCGTTAGACTCCTAGGGGTGGTGCACGTAGCAGCTGTGCGAGGAGCAGACTTGGAGGAGGTTCGAGATAGGGTTCAGAACTACCTCAATAAACGCGGGATCGATCTCACGATACAGATGGAGAGGGAAGGTGATACGACATGTTGGTGTGGGATGGGTAGGCTGGGTGGTGGTGTCCCGCCCAGAGGTTTGAGTGCTTATTGAAATGGTTATAATGGTGGGCGTAAGGAACTTGCTTTACTGAGTGACGGCGGGATCGGGGTCGATAAAAGAGTACTGCGCATGGCCTCGGAGTTGGAGCTTGATATCGGGGACGGTCTAACCTCACGAAACTTGACGATCAACAATGTTTTATTTGGACAACGTATGTTGGTTGGAGAGGGCATATCGATGGGGATATCGACAAGGGGGATGGCATAGAGGCAGGCAGGCAGGAAGGCGAGAAAACGAATATACCCATGATATATCTAAGCGCCTAACGTATGTTATCGTTCTGTATATACTTCTTTCGGATAGAGAGCGTATACATCATCTGGAAGTGAATTAAACGATCCAATACCTATTCGCATAATGTTTATTTCCTGTGGTCGTTTTTGGCATATGACAATGACGTAGATATGAAAGGTAAAGTCATGTTGAACCAGGCACAAGGAAGAGAACGGCTTCCGCCGGCTTCTAGTTTGGTTGGTTGAACTAGTACCTTGACTTACCCATTCGAATGTTGGAGGTTCGACAACGAATTGAATACCTACCTATCACTCAACATCCAAGAGGCCTGAATGCGAATGTATGTCCAATGAACAATTGGGTATTCCCTCTATCCTCTCTGTTTATCCTATAAGAGAGCTGTGTTCGTTCCCCAGGACAGACGGAGTAAGATCCATGTTTTCAATCAGGATAGCTAGTGGACATATGGATGTAGATCAATTGGCGGGGTGCTCCTTGGAGCTTTGTAGTACCTATCGCTACTAGTTTTGTTAGTACCTCCAGCATCTGAAGTTTACGTAAGAATGATAATGCCTTTATGTCTCTTCCATTAAGCCGACTTGGCCGAGGCACAATAAACCCCCGGTTCAAACATCGGATATGTTTTGTACCTTGTGAAGAGGTATAAGGTGTTTCGCATGGGAATGAGTAGGTGAAGGACGATAACTGTTGAATCGGGGTGAAATGTTGAGCTTTTATAGTCGGAGGAGAGAGAATTGAAGACGCACGTCATTTTTAAGATGAGATGCCTTATCAGATCTAGATGTAGGTACATCCTTGAATATCTGAGAATGTACCTTAGTAAGTACCTCGATGTGAGGGCTATTAGAGTGGGTACGGTACCGATACTTAGGAACCTATAAACCTTTTTTGAATGGTAAGAATGCCCACTACCCAGTGGTAAGGATGGGGACCATTTCGCCTGCCGAGGTTTGTAGTTGCTTCTGACGTTTGTTCGGCTTTCTATTGCCGAAACATTGGACGAGCTATCATCTGATAAAAAGTCAATTCCCTCTACTCTTCGGACTTCCGCTCCGTTTCGGTTTGTTTGAGATTTGACAATCATTACACGCGGGCGCAAGAGGTTGAAATTGCTAGGTATAATCGGGACAGCATTAGCGATCGGGATTCCATATCGCATGTGAATTCGCTCAAAAGAACTTGGCACCATCTTCACCTCCTAAGTAGATATCGACATCCCTTTGCTCAAGCCTCAGATTCTCGTCTTCGCGCCCGATAAGGATATCTCCATAGAGTGAGAAATCCCGCACCTTGGTAAACCCGATCAGACGTAAGCCGAAGACGTCGCCACCATGTCTTCGAACGAGAAGCACAACGGCATCAACGAGAAGCTGCATTCCTCGCTACCGTCCCCCGTCGCCGACCGCCTCCCCCATATCCCCGAGAGTAGGGATGAGTTGAAGGCTGAGCTGAAGGCCGAGTTGGAAGCCGGCGAGAAGGCCGTCAGCTCGAGTATACGATCATTTGCCGCCGGCGGCTTCGGTGGCGTATGCGCCGTCGTCGTTGGACATCCGTTCGATCTGGTGAAGGTGCGCTTACAAACCGCGGACAAGGGCGTGTACTCCTCCGCCATCGACGTGGTGCGGAAAAGCGTCGCAAGGGATGGGCTAAGGAGGGGTCTCTACGCAGGTGTCAGTGCGCCGTTAGTGGGGGTGACGCCAATGTGTATGCTATTCCCTCCTCTACTCTCATCATCCGCGATTCATAGGGCTTCGCACTAACCCTCACTCCTCTACAGTCGCTGTATCCTTTTGGGGCTATGACATGGGCAAGCGCGTCGTAACTAGCCTCTCGTCCCCGAACCCCAGCGGCACCCTCTCCATCGCCCAGATCAGCACGGCCGGCTTCCTCAGCGCCGTCCCGATGACCGTCATTACCGCCCCCTTCGAGCGCATCAAGGTGATCCTGCAAGTCCAAGGCCAGCGCCTCAAGCCCGGCGAGGAGCCGAAGTACAAGGGCGGTCTCGACGTCGTGCGCCAGCTCTACCGCGAAGGTGGCGTGCGCTCCGTCTTCCGCGGCAGCGTCGCCACGTTCGCGCGCGACGGCCCTGGGTCTGCCGCCTACTTCGCCGCGTACGAGTTTATCAAGCGAAGGCTTACGCCGCTAGACCCAGTGACGGGCAAGCCGAAGGGCGAGTTGAGCTTACTCGCTATCACGGCAGCCGGCGGTGCGGCGGGTGTGGCGATGTGGACGCCCGTGTTCCCTATCGATACGATTAAGAGCCGACTGCAGACGGCCGAGGGTAAGACGAGCATAGGGCGTGTGTTCAAGGAGCTATACGGCAAGGGAGGGATCAAGGCGTTCTTCCCCGGCTTCGGACCTGCTCTTGCCAGAGCGGTGCCTGCGAATGCGGCAACGTTCTTGGGCGTCGAGCTAGCGCATCAATTCTTCAAGAAGATGTTTGATTGAGCACTTGATTTATCGCCAGGATTGCGGTAGTTGGGGTGTTGGTTCGACACAGTCTGCATAGTCTGCATATTGCCGAATGCCCAGAACTGTCTACTAAGGACCTGCCTAGGTGGTTACTGAGCTTGGTAAAGGTGTGTGGAAGAAGAAAGCAAGGGCTTGAAAAGAGGACTCGCTAGAGTAGAAGAAGTCACTGGACGATGGCCTAGATATCTAAATGGGGAAAGTCTCCCAAGAGACTGATCAGAATCTCCTTCCTAGAGTACAGCACGTGAGGATGAGTATGAGAGTGGTGGAATTGCATATCTAGGGCGTTTATGAAGGATGGGCCTTCTATTGATTCACGTCGTTGCCCAGGGACCCAAGTTAGAGATAGTGTAGATATGCAGAGATGTATCTAGTAGGTAGAAATGGGAACTTCCATCAACTTCGTGTTTTTCCGCCGAACATACCTAGGTAGGTAGGTATACACTTGTGCAAAATGGGCAACGTGACGATAAAGTAGACGATGCTAGATGCTTACACGGCTCCCGTCCGTCGTACCACTCCGTGACCCCGCTCTACTTTGTTTCCGTGTCGAAGAATTAGCTAGGCGCTTACTTACGCCGTGCAGCCGTGTTGGCGTATCGTGAGGAGATTTGATATGCTGTGCAATGCAAAGGCGTTTTTAATGTACCTAGGTACGCATAGCACCGCGCAAACTACCTATACATACCTAGGTCTAGGTACCTAACCTACCTGTATAGAGCTCTAAACCCGGGAAGTTATATGCAGGTCGAAAACCACCGGGAGATCGACGGTGACATAGATAAGCGGTTACTCCCTGGCGCCTCCTATAAATACCTAGCACGTCTGTTGAGGCCATTAGTGTATGCATTGCTTTTCCCACGATCCCAACATGTCGGCAATAGGTGTATTTGAGAATCGTATAACCGATATGCCACCAATCAAAGTTTAGCAAGTCAAGATAAGACATTACGCATCATACATTATAAGTCACTCAACAAGTAGGTCTCATAGATATCCAGTTCCTGATGATGTAGAATTCACTCATTCATCTATGGATCATGGATAGCCAAGTATTCCCCGAGCTTTCCTCAAGCGTTCCTAACTTAGCACACTTCATTTGATATCACTACAATTTGAACTCCAGCCCTCGGGTCCTTCTCTCACTCGGACCCCTTTCTTATTCCCTAGGGCAATGCAAATATCGACAGACCGAGAGGTATCTTCTCAAAAAAAAAAAAAAAACAGGAAACAACCACGAAATAGGGGAGTTAAAGAGATGGGTATGGGTAGAGTGGAAAGTTTGAAGACGCCGACCTCCTTTTTTTAGGAATTGCCCACGATATCAACGACATATATACTCCGGGGGCTAAGAAAATAGAGAAATAGTACAGTCCATTAAAAGATTCGCTAATATGCCTAGAAATTTTTCGAGTTGTCGATGCCGCCGTCCGATGCGCTGGGTTAGCCGTCACTTTTGGATAGATAATATTTGGTAGGGCGTTGTCTCGTTCAAGATTCGAGAGAAAACCCATCGAATGTTAGTAATTTGGATCCTTCTAAGCAAGTCGAATTTCGTTGGGAGGGACCGGGATTCATCGTTCGTTGACCGTCCATCGTCGTTTCGTCGAGCTGAAATCCCGGATTCTTTCGGCTTCTCCTGGTGGTCGGGGCGAACCCCAGAGGCCCCCGTTATTTGTGCCGGGCCAGAGGCTCGGAAACGCATTCTCGTCAAAGCTGTCGTGCTCTTCGCCATGTTCGGATTGCGAGTCTAGTTTGTCTGGTTTCGAGGCGACCTTATCCGTCGACTCTCTAGACTCCACGTTGTTAGAATTAGAGCCATGCGCTTGCGTCTTTGGGGATGCCTCGACCTTTCCCTTTGGTACCCCACCTTCATGTTTGGGAATCGTCAGCGACGGCGTTTCTACCTTCATCCCCACCTCATCTTCTTGAGTTGGCGGTGTCCATAGACCTATCGAACCTGATCGATTCGCTCGGGTCGACGGGAAACTAGAGACGCCGCTGCCGACAGTTATTCCTCCGCTGATCGTACCGTTAGGGACCGTCGGCCGAATGGAAGACCCCAGCACCGGGGACCCTCTTCGCATACTACCGAGCGACGCGTTGACTGAAGTGCTGCGGCTACCCAGCGTCGGACTTCCGTATAACGAAGCGGCCAAATTGACATCCTGTAGCGCGGAACTAAAGCCATTGTTAAGTCGACCATGAGAATTACGGCTGCCGGACGAAGAAGAACGGCTGATGATGGGCGCGGCCATGGGAGAATGGAGATGTTCTGTGTTAGCGAATAGCTTCAGTTCGAACATTTCCGACATCGTAGGCCGCTTGGTTGATAGAGGTTCCTCGACCGAAGAAGCGTGTCCATTATAGATCTTTAAATTTACCCCGTCATCGAATTCGGGTTTTCGCTGCGCCAGCGTAATCGACGACATCGCAACATCAATCAGCACAGGCTGATGCGTGATGGCACCGATGAGAGCATTGCAACCAGCACCATGAGAAACAAGGACAACTACGTCTTCGATCTCAACTTCCTGATCGTCGCTAACGGCTAGACCACCAGAGCTACCCCCCTTTTGCGGAGGATGAACCGATTTCGGATTGGAGACCGTTTTGGTCACCATCTCTCCCGGATTTTCCGTAGTACTATACCACTCGACTAACCGACACAACCCTTTCCTAAACCTCTGATGCATCGCCGCCCAATCTTCAGGTAGGACACCCCCCTCTCCCCAGCCTAGATTGTCCCTACTAGAGTCCCATTGGTAGTCGATGTTGACACAGGCGTCGCGGGCATGTGCAGAATAGCCCTTCGGGATAGGCTCGCTAGTTGAGAGAGCATATGAAGGAACGGGAGCTACGTAACCTGGATTCCAAGACGGGTCAGAGGAAACCTTATGTGCGGCCTTCGGGTCCAGGTGTCCAGCCGATTCGCTCGAGACTTTTGGCAAGCCACCCTTCAGAGCAGAAAGGGTTTCAAGTCCAGAAGGAACATCGGAACTGGGGGTCATAGATGTCGCTAAGGGGCTCCCTCGACCAGCGGAAGCATTCCATAACTGAGTCGGAGCATTTGGAGCATGTCGACTGTGAAAGTGAGGGTAATCGTTGTAGTTTTCCCTCCGCAAAAGCTCGGCTTTCGCAGTCATCAGCATCAGGCTCGATTTAGGGGGCGGCGTAATATGTTCGAAGTAGTCGGGGGATAGCCATTCGCCGAGGAAGGGGTCGAGTCGCAAAACGGATTTCTCGACGTAGTTCGGTGGCGGCGATGGCGTATTGCGCGGAGATGGAGATCGTTCGACGGATACCATCGCAGGAACCGAGGAACTCGAAGCCAGGCCAGCAGCTATCGCTACGGATGTCTGTGTACAACGAAGGAATGGCGAACTATGTATCACAACCCTGTAGCGGCGCTTCTTCTGCTTGACAGAAGCCGTGTCGGGTTTGTGATCGGCGGCGGCAGCCTCAGCCTCAGCCTCAGCCTCATCGTATTCTTCTCTCTCTTGCAAAATAGAAGCAATCCTTGCTCCGACGGTCTTGGACTGCATCCATCCTCCGTATGTTAAAGGGGGGTCATAAGGAGTAGGCGAGGAAAGGTGCCATTGCTTGTCTGTGGCATCGAGGCGGTTACCGTGCCTGAATTCAGATTATCTTGGTTAGTTGCGACATAGACGATTTCAGAGGGTCAAAGGGGCAATATATCGCAAGGTACATGTACAAACCTAACTATGAATATGTAAGCCGGAGGGCGGCCCATATTTAGGTATTTTATAGGGATAGCAAAATGGATTAGATGTCGAATATCAGTATGGTTAGAAACAAGGGCTATCCGTCTCGGGTCGGGTTTGAATAGAAATGTAGAAAGGTAGGTATGTAGACGCCGTAAAATGCTTCGCTTCGTTAAATTCGCGAGGCGACAGCTAGGTCCTAGCTTTGATCAAATGCATGTGATTTTTGCCGGGAAAGCTGTTAGAGGGCTGTCACGAAGGTGCTACCTTAAGTAACGCAGGTCTCGGTATTTGGCGACAACGGTAAATGAGTTGCGGGTCTCGTATCAGAACAATCTCATTGTCGTGCGACTTTCGGCTTTAAGTAGTCCTCATATGGTGAGAACAGATCAGATGAGATGAGATTCGGGAAAGA
The DNA here is from genome assembly GCF_022496945.1 of Annulohypoxylon maeteangense. Lineage (NCBI taxonomy): Eukaryota > Fungi > Ascomycota > Sordariomycetes > Xylariales > Hypoxylaceae > Annulohypoxylon > Annulohypoxylon maeteangense. Next base: position 72,387 of record NW_025953249.1, on the reverse strand, counting down.
AAGTGAAAAAGACCCTTACAAAGAATATAGTCGTGAGGGAAAATAGATTCAATGTTAGAATTAAGGTTTAATTAGGGTAGGTACTTGCGTTGTTCGCGCATTCTACCTCCAAACCTCCAATACTTACATGGACGGCTGTGGGTAGGTAAGTACCAGTACAGCTAGCAGCTGCCGTCTCTAAGCCTAGATGCAAGGGCGGAGACGGCGCATGACGATGAGGCGGGGCAAACCTTGAAAGCTAACGTCCTATCTAAGTTCACATAATACCGTACTTATTATTTCATGTATGTGGCTGCCTTCACTACGACATAAATGGCACTACAGGTGCCTCAGTGGAAGGCTGGGAGCCAACAGCTTGATTCTAGCATTTATTAGGAGACATGTGGAAGGACTGGCCGAGGGCTATTGGATATCTCCAAACCCCTGCAACCCTAGCGTTGGGTAAGAGATACATCTATGGATAGGTACATAGTAGGTACGAAGTAGCCCGCTCGATGACGCTACGATGCTTGAATCTCTAGGGCCTTTAAGTACTGAATAGGCATAATGAATACCTACTAGGTACTTATGCATTAAGTGGATGATCGGAGATAATGCCTGCCGACATTGGCGCACCTATGAAATCTACTCGTTCCTGCCGCTCTCGCTAGCGCATTCAATACGATACAGGGTACACGGGAAGAACCCCTGTTTATTGAGTCTCGAGGGGATGACAAATCAATTCTTATTCCAATACATGTTAATATTCCGCCATCTAATAGTGATTGTCTCAGATCAATACTATACTACAGCACGAACATCAATATTTTATCGTCTTCTGTCAATAACGAGGCGTCGAAACGAAGTAATCCAGCGATAGCTGGTCACCCATCACCATGAAGCTCTCGAACGCATTACACCTCCCCGCGCTCCTGGCAGCGACATTGCTATCTCCCATACAGCCTATACAACCTGTGACAGCAGAGCATACTAGCAATTGGGCTGTCTTAGTAGGCACTTCCAGATTTTGGTTCAACTACCGTCATCTTGCCAATGTCTTATCCATGTACCGAACCGTCAAGCGATTAGGAATACCCGATTCGCAAATCATCCTGATGCTTCCCGATGACATGGCCTGCAATCCTCGAAATGCATTTCCGGGTACCGTGTATAGTAACGCAGACCGCGCCGTCGACCTGTACGGAGACAACATCGAAGTCGACTACCGAGGGTACGAGGTTACAGTCGAGAACTTCATCAGGTTATTGACGGATCGTGTCGGGGACGAGATGCCGAGGAGCAAGCGGTTGCTAACAGACGACCGGAGCAACATATTCGTGTACATGACAGGTCACGGAGGAAACGAGTTCCTAAAATTTCAGGACGCGGAGGAAATCGGTGCTTTTGATTTGGCGGATGCGTTTGAGCAGATGTGGGAAAAGAGAAGGTAAGGCTCTCAGAGAAACTAATAGTGGCGTCTGCCTAGTAGGTAGTCCAGACTAACAACGACGACGGGTAGGTACCACGAGATTCTATTTATGATCGACACATGCCAAGCGAACACAATGTACAGCAAGCTTTACTCCCCCAACATAATCGCGACAGGTTCCTCGGAGTTGGACCAATCCTCGTATTCCCATCACGCCGATAACGACGTCGGGGTGGCTGTCATCGATCGGTACACGTACTATAACCTCGAGTTTTTAGAGTCGGAAGTTAAAGATCTAGGCAGTAAAAAGACAGTCGGCGACTTATTCGACAGTTACAACTACGAGAAGATACATTCAAATGCCGGTGTCCGGTACGACTTATTCCGAGGTGGCGCGGAAGCGGCGCGGAGTCGGCTGTTGACCGATTTCTTCGGAAACATACAGAATGTGGAGGTAGACGGCGCTAGGAACAACACGATAGATGAGGACGTATTAGCTCTCAGCAGAACGATAGCAAAGCTGCGAGAGTTAGCCGATCAAGAGGAAGAAGCAACTGCTTCGAACAAGAGCGATGCTAAAGAGTCGACGAAAGCTAACTCTCGACAATCAAAGAGAATTCAGATGGCCAAACCGTTGACGGACGAGAACTGGTACACGAAGAAACTTGTAGGTGCGACAGCATTAGCTAGTTGCGCCGCTTTATGGGCTCTCGGGTCCTATTTGGAGACACCAAAGAATTAGAGTAGAAATTTGATTCGTGTTAATAATAGAGGAAAATACCATTATATCGATTTGACTTGAAATGGTTCATACCTGCTAGGTACTTACATGTAGTCACCTACATACATATACCTATGCGTAGATGAGACGTGGATGTAGCTATTGAGTATGCCGAGTTTATAAAGAGCTCTAACCTTAGGTAGGTAGGTACCTAGTAGGCTGTTAAGATAGGTACTAGGTGCCTAATACTTAGTGCCTAGGAATAAGTTTGCATAGGTACCTAACCACCTGCATCCACGAAGTTAAATTGAATCAGATGGGGGATATTTTAAGAGGCGACAGACAAAATGCGATTTTCGTCCAGTCATAATTTTTCTTAATGAGAATGCATTGCAAAATAGACATCTAAGATTATTCTGTTATTATATATTAGGTACATGAGGAAGTACTTCGTCCATTCCAACTTTTCTAGTCGTTGAACATTTATCTTCGTTAAAATTCAGATTCAGAAAATTCGCTTCAATCTTTTTTCTTTCCTCATTCTGAATCTCAGTTCCACACTTCGTCAAACCGACAACTTACCATGAAACAACCAATTCATACATACCAGTCAGCAATAAGATTAGATAAATTGCGATGACCTAATAATACCGCTCTCTTTCCACTCGCTCCCTTCAATATGTCTTCCGGAACTCGTAACGAAAACATTCTCCCACTAGAATCATTCGCCCTCACAGCCGTCCCAGCAAGCACACATAATGTCGTTTGGTCTCCTGACGCTGAACTAGCAGTCGGATGCGACGACTGTGTATACATATTCATCCCGGATTTTACCATCCCCAAATCCGAGAATGGTAGAGACCCTAGTGTAGTCCGTCAGTTCAACGACGTCGCTCTCCGTTTCCCTAGTGTCGAACACCGGAGCCCGGAATTGAACCGCCCCTTATTCGACTATGTAGGACTGGAGTTTCCCGACTTTGAGTTCATCCCGGGTGGTGGTGGTTCGGGTACTGTCACTAGTCAGGGCAGTTCTATGAACCATCTCGTCGCGTTGGAATGGTCCCCCTGCGGCTTAGGTCGGATGAATCGATCTGTTCTCGCCGTTCTCACTGGCGCCGGTACCATCACCGTCTATTGCGAAGGCGCATCGGATAGGAATAATGCATATAAGCCGCGCGGCCGTAGCGCTAGAACTTTGCTACCTTGGGTTGCTCCCTGGGGTGTTGGTGCAGGCCTGCTCTTACCTGCCATCGAAGGACATCAAACCGAATATGTCAAAGAGTACATCACGGCATTCGCGTGGGCCAGGGATACGGATGGCTACGGCACACTATTGGCGTATGCAAACGACGACGATGAGATCGTCATATTATCCGTACAAGCTCAGCACGATCCTAATGCAACTCTAGGAGACTGTGGTCAATGGAGGGTTGAGGAAGTCGCAAGATTCGCAGGTATAGGGCCGCACCCAAAAACGAATGTATGTTTTTTATTTACGTTTTGGACGCCATACTCCTTATACCTTTTACTGAAGCTTTCTATAGCAAAACGACCCGGACTCTTTGCCCTCCGGCTCATCCTTTTCGCTCAGTTGGGGTCCTTGGCTTAAAAGGGGAACTTCAAAGACCAGCATGATCTCCTACATAAACAATAATTACGTCGGTTTCCGACAAGTTACCATCGACTCTCCCCAGCAGCGAATGGAGCCTCCAAATGTAAAAGTCAATAAGGTTGATACCGACGGGGTCTGCCTCTCCTTAGGCCAAGATGCTTTTGTGGTGTGGGAAGATCTTGTAAGATTCTTATTGATTAGTCATCGCCTCATCTTGAAATTCGAACTAATGTAAGATCAGATATGGACCATTGATCAGTCGAAGGTGTGTCGTGGTGTTATCGCTACTCCTATGTTGGCGAAAGCATTTCAGGTTTCCTTTGACAATCCCAAGTCTAGTAAGATTTCTAGACACACCGCGTATGAGTGCGGTAGCACATATCCTGATATAGATGATATTTCTACACAAAATCCTATCACTGGTATGTTTTCACTTTCTCCTATGCCAGTCTTATACTATGTCTCACATTTTATAGGACTCGTAATCCACCCTCCTTCGCTCTCTCAAAAAACCGCTACGCCTTCTTACTCACTCGTTCGACTCTCGGCAACTCACGAAAACGATGCGTGGTATCAGACAAACCTTCCCCTACCTCCCAATCCCGAGGACGGAACAATCGGGCCACGATGGGCGACCGAGATTAACCAAATCGTGGAGCAACAACTTCCGCGTGCGATGGCATATAGAGCCGTCGTGGATGGAGGTAGCGTCGGATCGGACGACGTTTCGGACGGAGATGAGGAAATGGATAACGAGTCATTTGAGGGATCAGACTATGACCCCGACGAGAATTTTGCCGGCATAGACACTGAAGATCAAGTTCATATCAACAGGGCCCGCATTTGGGGAATGGCTTCGAGTCCGGGCGGAGGAGTCACCGCGGTTTTTATCAGCCATCATAACACTGTCTTCTACGGACGAGATACGTTCGCAGGGATAAAATGTCGCATCCTCTTTGGTCGCCACGACGGCACCTCGGACAAAGGCGAAGAAGCTCTCACCACCTTAGCTATGAAAAACCTCAGCACCGAAGCTAAGACGTGGGAATGGATGTACGGTGGCGGTCCTCCCGTGCCAGGAGTAGGTCACTTGACGAGCCAGAGCAGCGAAGATCGCAGCGCGTTGAAGGACCATTTCGAACTAGCCATCCGTCAGCAAGCATGCTCTTTCTGCAAGTCACCCCTAAAGTCGGAGGGGAAGTTGTGTCGGTGTGATAAGGGGCACCCTTTCTGTAGGTGTACCAACCCGGCACGATATGTTGATTTATGTGACAATCTAACCATATTTTCTACTAGCTACGTGTGCGACTACAGGTCTCCCTATCTTAGCTCCAGGTTTATCGAGAACGTGTAACGTGTGCAGCTCCAAGTGCCTAAATAGGGAGAACCTCATCGTCATAGCACCCCAACTTAAGGATATCATCACGGACGAAATTTCTGATGAACTTTGCGGCAATTGTGGTGGAAAGTTTGTAAATTGATTGGATACCACAGCCCTACGAAGATCTGCATACTTTGCTATAATCGATGGAACCGTTCCAAATCCAATTTGGCTGATTGAAAGTCCACAGCTGGCGTACGACGACCATGACGACGACGACGACCACGACCACGAAGATGATGAAAAACAATACCCAACTACTTCCGGTTCGGTCAATGGTTAGACTTACAACAAATTGGAAAGCCAAAGTATTACGAGACAAAAACCATCGAGACAACTTGATAGATGCTCACCAGTAGCTATGACAATCTAATTTCTATCATCTTGACTAGCACATATCGAGGCCTTTCACAACAGGAGATAATGCTAAGGTCAATTCGGGGTGATAATTGTTCAAAATTCGGTGTGCCACCTAAGTGGTAGCTCCAAGTGATCTAACTAGGTAAATAACATGAAAAGCGAAGGCGAAGAAGCTATATACGCGACCCTAGCAAGATGTAAGGTCGTTTTATACCAATGAAGGTTTCCAATGTCTAATATCCTATCGTCACCAAGTGATGACGGCGCTAAATGGAAGGTCCCATTTAAGTGCACTTCTGGAAGAAGTCCTTGCCCTGGAACTCCTTGTCGACCGTAGAGTGTGTCATGACACCGCAGACCTTGGGCCTCTTGTCGTGGGTACCGTTGTCTACGATGTAGACAACGCGGAGGGGTGTCTTGGCCTGACCGTTGGATTGGGCATCCTTCTGCCACTCAGGCATCTTTCCGTTGACCTTCTTGTCGTTCCAGTAGATGGGGTCTAATTCATTAACGTTAGCGGGAGCTCGTAAGATGTTGCGAATGGGAAAGTTCCGTCACTTACACTCCCACAGCTTGGCGTTCTTGACGTTGCAGCCCTTAACACCCCACTGGAGGTTGTCACCGTTTCTGTAGTTGTGAGGGTCGCCGCTCTTGCCCGTGGTGAAGGCAGCCTTCTTGGCCTGTTCGGTAGCATAGCTCATGTCAACCTTGAACTTTGCCCCAGACTGGTTGTTCTTAGGGTTGCAGGTGACCTCGGTGGCGCGGGCCTCGAGCTCGACAGCAACGCCGTTCTCTTCGACAGGCAGCGCGGAGACGGAGGCACCGGCGAGGGCGATAGAGAGGAAGATCTTGGAGAAGAGCATTTCGATAATTGGAGGAGTATTCAAAAGTTGAATAGTTGTAGAGTTTTGTAGCGAAGATTGAATGGAGTTGTGCGTTGTTGCTGTTGCTGTTGCTGTTGCTGTTGCTTTGAATTGTTTGGATGAAGAAGTTGACTCCCAAGGCGACGAAGGTCTCCTTTTAAACCATCGCGTCTACTATAGACGCACCCGTTGATTCTACCCCATTACCAAATCTAAACCAATATATCTTTACTTAGAACGAGGCTGTACAGCGACGATCTGAATTTGAGGATTGTCTAGCTGCCTAGTAACAGAATCGATGCATCGGTTTAAACATAGGCAAGCTCAGCTGAACGGTCTGTATCAGGATATGCCGTCAGCATGAGGCGTAAGTAGGAACTTAGGTCCAACCGGTAGCTATCCCCAGAATATGGCTACGTGTGGCAGATGTGGGTATGACCAACGCAGGGTCCAGGGCTCTAGTCTCTAGTATCGGTAGGATCAATACCTACTATCCTGGGAGCAATTGTTAAATTTTGAACGTCACATATCTGAATGGAGGTAGCGAGCTACGTAGACCTGGTAGATACCTAGGTAGGTACTTGAGGCTCAGGTCAACAATCAGGTCAACAAAGAAGATAGGCACACGATACGAACTTGCTACGCTGCCAACTGCCCATAGGCACGTTTCATAGACAAATGACCTACCTCTGAGACTGGTGCCAGTTGGGTGGCGTCTACATCCTGTATCGTGTATATTATTCCTCGGCTTCTTGTGCGATATTAGGGCAAAGGCTGACAGCATATGTCGATCTCGATCGAAAATATATTGAGTGGCATTTTGTAACTAAATTTACGACGATAGCGAGGAAGGCGAAGTTGAACGATGCTCGAATGATGGGTATGGGTTAAAGATCTTCAGTTTCTAGGAAGAGTGGTTCAAGGAAGAGATATACTTAGTAATTTCAATCCACTTCAAGCCTTACTTAATCAAAGAGAAGGAATGGACTATGTTGTGATGTGGATTATAACTTGAAGCTAAACGCTGCAATCGAAAGGCAACGAGAAATATCCAGACACGCTAATACGTCAGAGACAAGCCTAACGGCAATCATTGCCGAACATACCTAGAATGTACATATTCAATGTATGTCAGCTTAATCAGACGTAAGCTTATCTACCTCATAGGTACCTAGCAGCCTAGGTTTGTAGAATGCATTTAAGTTAAACCCCGATGGATTCCAGATCTGTACCACTTACCTAATTAAAACCCGTTCAGGTAATGACAAACATCGGGCTTTCCTTCGCTGGGTTCAGCTGTACGACGTAAGGGGCCAAGCAATATCTAGGGCTCTGGGGCTGAGTCTTCGATCGCATCGCTCCTACTTACACAACTACATCATTGGTGATTAGGTAACATTAGAGCCACATCTACCTGCTAGGCAGGTATGGATAGGATCATAGGTAGGTAGCTACATACCTCCTAGTATCATATTAGTATGTAAGTAGGTGCCTACCTACATATGCATCAACAAAATACAAGCTGCCTATACACTTCATTGAATCCATCATCTTTGCTCCCAATCTTCTCCCATCGCTTTCACTGAAACTGCCTACGCCCCGTTACCAACCATGGCTACCGAAAAAGATGAGCCGATGGCTCTTATTCTAAGCCTATACGATGATGATGACGCCGAGGACCGATTCTGCAAGAATTTGATGCAAGCTCTGGTCGATGGCTCTCGAACTCCGTCCCAGATCGCTACCGATCTTGATGCCTGGGTTGTCAAAGAGTCTTCGGACAGGTTGCAGAAATTCTCAGACCAACCTGATCTCATCCAAAAAGATGGAAACGGCCATGTGCTCCGTACTAGCATGCCAAACGCCAGCGGATATGTTGAGCGCTTCTTTCAGAGTTTTCCCTCTCTGTGTTCTGTTTTTCCACCGCATCATGGCGGCCAGACTAGAATCATTCAGTTTCTCGAGGCCTTGTTAGCCATCCCCGACCACGAGGCACCCGATTCCTTCGCGGAAGGCGGTAGCCATAAAGATGTTAATAAGATAACCTTATGGTCGGACCGTGGTTATTCGACCGAATATCTTCGCGTCGGAGCAGATGGTTTGTGTTTCTGCAGCCCAATATATACAAGATAAATGCCCAAGTGGTCTAACAACTGAGATGCAGCTATTGGATACTCCGGTTCGGGAATCGAAACCCCTGACAGTGAATCAGAGACTCGCTGGCGCAACTACCAGTCCACCATAGCGCGCATTACATTGACCGGTTTCAGCGAATGTGGCTTCACTAGCGCGCTGCGCGATATCCTTCCCAGCGGCAAAAAATATCCCAGTTTCAATGTCCGGGTGGCTTCCAAGCCTGATGTTATTGGAGGCCACATTCTGGCCGCGGCACAATGGCTTATATGGCCCGACGAGGCGCGCTACGTATATCAGCAGTGCAGGAAAAAGGAAAAGACGGACAAGAAGAACCCTAGAGACACGTGGAGCATGGAAAACTGGAGGATATGGAAAGCGCAATTCCAACTCTTCGCTTGGGATGAGAGGGTCGACCCGCGAGCTCGCGACGTGGCCAAGAAAGCGATCGATAGGATAATTGAAGTTGAGGAGAAGGATGGATCTTCATGATTCCGAGTCTTGTCGCATACTGGTTGCACAATTGAAGTCTTAGTCTTCTAAATGCGACGCAACATGTTCCTTAGGATATCAGTGTACTTCAAGATAGTTAAATATGGTGAAATATGGAAACCATACATGTACGATACCTACCTAGTACCTACCTAGTGCCTAGGACCTACATATACGAAATTCGCATAGCGTACCTAGTAGGTACCTAGTATCCAGGTAGTTTAGCGGCCTGCATTACCTAGTAGGAGGTAAGCATGTCCCTATTGTATTGTATTGTACAATCTCGGCGAAGAGTCATTCGGCACGCCACGCTATCGCATCTAATAATTAACAACAATGAACAACACGACTAATCCTAGGTACTAGGTACCTATGTAATTGCAGCATGTCGAGATATAAAAATTCAAACAAAGCGGGAATAAAAAAATTCCACCAAACCCATCCATCTGTTCATACTATGAATTGAATGAAGATGACCTCGTTTGAAAGTTTGTTTGAGTCCGCAGTAAATGACGGTACCGCGCCCGGAATCGTCGTAATCGCCAAAGATAAGGATGGTGAGTTTCACTTATGAGTTGCATACCCCTATTTTTATATCTTCAACCAATTGACCCTCCCAAAGGCAAAGTCGATATCTCTAAAGCGTTCTCGTCTAAAAATGGAACGCCATATACCCTAGATACGGTTATGGAGTTATCCTCTATGACCAAGTTCCCTACATCAATTGCCGCATTGCAGCTCGTCGAGCGAGGTCTTGTCACTCTCGACGAGGATTTATCTAATCTCCTCCCATCCTTCTCCAGCCAAGGTATTTTTATTTCGGTAGCCGATGATGGGACTCCGACCGTTCGCAAACGACAGAACCCCATTACATTGCGTCACCTAATCACGCATAGTTCCGGCGCCGGTTACAACTTTCTTCACGAGGGCCTTGGGAAGATTCGAGCTGCTCAGCGGAAAGCGGGCCCTAGTGTTACTGTCGATGAATCCTTCAACCTCCCCCTTTTGTTTGAGCCAGGGGAAGGTTGGGCATATAGTACTGGCCTCGATCGAGTTGGTCAAGTTGTCGAGAAACTAAGTGGCATGTCTCTAGATGAGTACATGAGAAAGAATATTTGGGAACCTCTTGGAGCCGAAAGCTCCGTCTTTCTCCCGGACCAGCATCCCAGTATCAACGCCCGTCGAGTGTCCATGGCTTTTCGCAAGGATCCGGAAGGACCCGCCGTTGAAAAGCCCGAAATCCCAACTGTCACTACGGGGTTGAAAGTGCCATTTGGCGGACACGGCCTATTCTCAACTATGCCGGACTATTTCAAGTTGGTTTACTCCCTGCTTATGGATGATCAGAAGCTGTTGAAGAAGGAAACCGCGGCGTTGATCTTCCAACCTCAATTAACGCCCGCGAGCAAAGAGGAATTGAACAAATTCATGGAAACTCCTGAAATGAAGATAACCTTCCCCTCTCCCCCTAACGACTACGACTTTGGATTAGGTGGACTCCTCATCGTGGGAGAAGCCCATCCGTATTGGCGAAAGGGGGCATTGATGTGGGGTGGTGCCGCGAGTCTCAACTGGGTAAGAATTCTGACTGACGCCCTCTCGCTCATCTACTAGGTACTGGGTACTTACGTGTATTCACCTGCTAACATAAAATCTCGAAATAGTTTGTTGATCGCTCTGCTGGGATATGTGGCGTATTTGGTGCTCAGGTTCTACCTTCCGACTCAAGGATGAGGAAACTGATTGATACTTTCCAAGCTGATGTCTATCGGATGGCGGGTAAACTGACATGAACAGTCTTGAGTTATGATAGTTGCATATCTTCGAACCTTGGATTTTAGATAGTACATATAGCTTTGATTGAACGAAGATAAAGGGTTGCAAAAGGAGAGGGCTGCTAGCTACCTAGTGCATGTAGACATGGTTCTCAAATCATATGCTTCTTTGTTGATACAACAACTTCTTTCGAGTCTCGTCCTCTATTCAATAATATTCCATCGTTCGTTTCTATCTAACGAGGAAATACCCAAGTAATTGGGTATGCTTACATGTACCTAATATGTCGCCTTAGACCAAATAATCCGAGTCAATCTTCAAATCAACATATAATCTTATAATTACTAAAGCTTAGTATAGCTGTTGCCAACAAGTCAGCCCAATTCATATCCGTAATCTCTGCGGTACTGTTCTACGACGACTTCATAAACACTAATAGGATCCGATCGTTTGCCCCTGTCAAAAATCATGTCTTCTCTTTTCTCGTCCTTTTTTTGTTGCGTAGCCACGGCAATCTTGTCGAACAGGACGAAAAATAGAATGCAGGGCATGAATGGGGCGGCTATGACGACCTTCAGAACCTTGCAAATGGGTTTGCCAGTTTTCTTAAGAACTTTTGAGGCTTTATCTAGTCGGTAGCGGGTTTTGGATACTGAATGATCTAACTTGAATGTTCCCTCTCGAGACAACTCTGGAAGTGTGCTGATCGAGACACGGCGAGGTCGTTTTTTGCGAGACGTATATTCGGACTCCATGACGAGGGAACGGATCGCAGCAGTGTAGAATATCTTTCATAGGGTTCTGACTTATGCTCGAATAGAATCTGGTAGGTTGTATATGTACTAGGTAGGTATGTGCTATACTACATAGATTCCACGATACCGACAGAGATAGATGCATCGACATTTTACTTACCGGGAATATTTATATTGGAACAGTAGAAGGCTTCTTGAAGTTATTTAGACGTATCTAAATGGTTAAGGTTGATGCGGCAACTAACTTGTTGAGAGCATACTTTGGTGTAGCTTTTCAAAAGTGCCACTTGTTCAAAGTCTTCTGCCACTTGCATCATATTATCTTTTGACACTTGAGATATATACCAGGACAAACTGTCAATTACCTACCTAACTACCCAGGTAGTTAGTTGTACGCAGTCTCCGATAGCTATTTTGTAGATATTATCGTTGCAATGCGTCAGGGGATGCGCATTAGATAGTAAGGTGCGCTGCTTACCCCGGTGTTGATTGAGACGAGCAATGGGATAGATACAGCGACAGCACCAAATCTTTAACCATGTGGCTGAGAAAATACGCCGATGGCTCAACATTCAGATGCTTGCTAATAAACTTCAAAATTCTATTCTGATAGTTTCTGTTAGAGTCTGTTAGCAACATAGCATAAAGACTTGTACTTAGGTATGGAAATCGCGAAAGATCTCGGGGTGCTTGTATTTATCCTCGGATTTATAGCGCATTAAGCCCTAAAATATGCTATATTTATGAGGGGTTTTAGCGGTAATGTGCGCCACCATTGCAGACACCATACAGCTCTGGAGCCCCAGAGATGTTGGAATATAGCGCATTGGGTTACTAAATCCCCTTGTAAGTAAGTCGTAAAGTACAATACCATGGTGCTGACAGGATTGCCTTACCAGATAAATGCAATTTCCATCCCGACATCTACTCTACCAGCATATATTCCCTTACCTTCGCCGATGGCCATATTTCCCTCTCGAAATTATCCTCGGTTTAATATCCAGATTCCCATATCTCTTTCCTATATCCCTCCGTAAGTCTCTCGTCGGGTCCATAGATTTCCTGCCAGCCGACGAATCCCTTGTCTAAGACATAGACTTGTTGCTTGCTGATCTCGCTCTCACCATCGACTTCCTTTGCCGCAGGTTTCTTTATAGCTGTAGCCTCCTTTTCCCTAAGGTACCTGAGAGCGGCACTAGGTCCGCGTTGCTGGCTTAATGCGCAATGGAAGACGACGACTTCTTTGTCGGCGAGCTTGCGAAGTAGAGTAGGCATGGTGGCGTCAAGGCTAACGCTAGGAAAGTGTAGAGATGACTTAATGTGGCCACCAATGTGATCTGTAATTAAGTTAATAGGATAGAATAGTTGAGATAGTTGATTTACGTTAGATGGGACAGGCAGATTTGGTGGCAATACACCATTCTCTCTATGAACGAACTGACTTAATAGCCGTTCAATCAACGAAATGATAAGATATGATATGTGAGAAATTTAAAAATGCTAGGGCAAGATGAATTCATACCATCGTCTCGCACATCTACGATAGCTACTGGTGCATCGGAAGCTGGTTGGTGGGAGCTGGCAAGTAGCATCTCTGCTAACTTAGACGCCGTGATGCGCTGTAAGCTGGATATTGTCAATATCGTCATTGTGGACTTAGCATGAAGTATAATTTGAATAGGTATGGCTGATGTGAGTATGAAGGTGAGTGAGTGTAAGTTAATATTGAAGTTTAAATCGTCGAACATATGAAATGAGTTTAGTATGCATCTTCAGAGGTTTCTGGCAAACGCCGCGAGACATGGTTAAATGCACTTTTTCAATTAAGGAGAATATGTACCTACTAGGTACTCAAGTAGGTAAGTTCTGCTTAGTCACGCCCAGTTGTAGATAGATATTATGTACCTAATACTAGGTATCAATATCATACTAAAGCCTCCTATTGTAAATACCTAGTACTATACTATAGATATTCCTAACACCTCGTCTGCTCGAGTAAATCTATAGGATTATATTTTCACTGGAACACGGATCTAAATTCGTAAATGTCTTATTACAATATTTATGTCTATAGGATGAACCATTGCAAAATCATTAAACCTTAAGGCCACATGCCATCCCACATATAAAGCCAACCTTCCCAATATTTATCGTAGTTGCCCACGAGATAGGAGTACGCGTCTCCCTCTGTACCCACCTTGTAAGGTCTTGTGTATAGACCGTCCGTCCTCAGATGTCGCTTCATGGCCGTATAAATCGAGAAACTACTTGGCATAGCGCCGACGAAGTAGTCGCTTCCCAGCAGGACAATTAAGTCGATCAGACCCTGTTGATCCCAGCTCAATGAGTCTAGCTCGTCCAAGTCTTCGTCGTCTAGCAAGTCGGCCTTGGTAACGACCCTCATCTGTGCCATTTCGATGGCCGCGCCCCCAAAATTCTGCGCCTCTAGGGAGTCCCCCGTAGCTATATACGCTACCTCGAACCCCCTTTTAGTGGCTTGCTTGAGGTAAGCTTCTGTTTGGGTATTGTACGTAGGCCAGAAGCCCAGAGCGTCGCTTTCCGTCCTCAGATGCACACCGAGAAACTTGCCGTCCTTAACTCCGTTAGCTTCCGCGTAGGCGTGCATCCTCTTTAACGCCGTCTTCCCCAAACGTAGAACCTGGTCGTTAAACCTGAGGATGCTACCAAATGTATTTACAAATTCGGGTCCATCGCGATAGGTTTGCCAGTCCCACAACACACCCCAGTTGAATCGGATTAGCCGTGGTCGGTTTTGAGAGGGCGGTTTCTGGCCACTTTTGGAATCGTTCAGCCATTTGCGGAATCTATCACCGAAACGATCCGTATGGCGATTCTGGTCCCTAAAGTCGCAACCCTCGCGATTCCCAAACTTCTTCGGCGTGACGTGTTCGATGTTGGGTTTGCTACCTACGCCCGGTATATTCCGAATAGAATCATAGATGGTGATCTGCGGACAGTTGGCGGCGAACGCATCTTTGAAGTGTTTCTCGTCGAACATGTAGTCGAATGGTAGGTAGTCGGTGAAAAGATCGGCTAGGTCTGTCTCGTTGCGTTTCCGTATCTTGGGCATAACCAGTCCGGTTGCTCCAGCCTCGAGACCGTATCGTATGCAAGTGTGTATATAATTCCTTATATTACCAACGCCTCCGGAATTATTGTCGCAGATAAACACTAGACCTGGAACCCACTCAGCTTCGTTGCATACCCTTTGCAACGGCCAGCCGACGAAAGGCGCATCGGGAGCTGACAAGTCGACATTGTTGTGTGATTGAGGTGGTGGTGGGGGATTGAGCGAAGTCGTCGGAGAGGATGCGCCACCTCGAATTGCAGCGACGTCAAGCCATCTGTCGATAGATGAAGGGGAGGAACGAAAAGTCCAGACTGCGACTAATAGGGCGATGCAGATGATCGGGAGGAGAATGTTTCGACGCGGCATGAAGCCTAAAAATTTCCACGGATAGCCAATAGCCATCGTGGAAGAAAAAGAGTCGCGCCAAAGTAGGGACGGGTAGGTAGAAATAGGAATGGTCTTGGAACTGGGACTTGGGGTCTTGGGGTAGACATGTGGGGAATGTGGATTGCGCGGCTTCTTCCAGGATGCCGGGTACCCCTTGCCGAGTTAATGTGGACGACCGACGAAGGTGCAAGGTACCAAACTCGTCATAGCATAAAGTACTAGGTAGGTATGAAAGCAAGTTCAAATGTAGGTAGCTTGAAGTCCCAAGATTGCTCCTACCAGTTCACCAGTAGATTCTTATCAGCAAGATAGATCCCACCAATAATGATTTAAAATTTGCTACTACCTGCCTTGTAGGTATTCCTTTAGGTAGGTAAGTAAAGACCGATTTATTGGATGTGGTTTTGGAGGATCACCTAGGTACGCTCATAAGAAAATTGAGCAAATGAAAAGCTGATCGAGGTTTATGTGTAAGAGACCAACGATCTTGAAAGAAACCATGAGCTCGTGTTGCTATTACACAATTGTAAAACATACATACTTCGTAGGTTGGTACATGCCTAGTAAGCACGTACACATCTACAATATTCCAAGTTGCTATTAGCAGCTATTTGTATGACGCCGCACAGCTTCTCGCTTTACCCAAGACATTTATGGATCTATAGCCGATTCTATCCTCGATATCAGATACCTAGCACCTTTATAGGTCACACCAAATAGCCCTTTCTACACGTAGCATGACTTGTCTCGGCAAGTGTTGAATTGCCAAGTCTACTAGGCCCTCGCCTTGAACTGATGAAACTAGGAATTGTCATTCGTCACACACCTACGTCCTTAGATAGATAGTCAGATTTAACATGTCTTTCATTCATTTCATTCGAGGTTTCTTGACCGACGGTCAATGGTATCATCTGTACACTTAATCAACACCTGCATTGACAATTACTCTGCCCCTTTCGTACAACCCGCCGACGCGCCCCAACATATCTGCACATGTTTGCAAAGCAATAGAAAAATGGAGAGGTGGGACATTCGAAAGAGGTGAAGCCTATGTGAGACGAAGCCACGTCTGGATTAGGATGGAGGATGTGTGTGCTTGATTTCTAGCGCAGGGTCGGCTTCTTCTCGTTGAATAGTGAGCACTTAGATATTAGGTAAGTAGGGTTGACGCAAAGGATGCGGTGGACTAGGCCTTGGAAATCCAACCGGAATGGATAAAGAAGTCGAAGATCCTGCTTCCCTTCTGCGAATCCAACCGAGAAATCTCCTTCACCTGCTTCTTCTTCAACGCACCGTTGCCCTTGAGACCTTCCTTCATCACCTGTTCCTTGATCATTAGGTAAGGTTTCGGCTGAATTCGGCAGCCCTTGCACAGCTCTATTTCTTCCGGTGTGAGAAGATGCAGATCTGGCGTAGTGTCTAGCGAAAAGGAGAGCGGCTGTACGCCCGAGATAGGTTGAGAGATAAATTTCTGCTTGCCTGGTGTCGATGTTCCGTTAGTAACGACCCCGTTAACTCCATTTGTGTGACCGTTGGTGAGCGCCTTAGACTCGCCATTCGTCAAGCTGTCCGGGGGACCCTGAGATGGAGTCCTAGTTGCAGCCGGCCGAGATGGGAGCTCGGGGGCGACTAACAAGGCAGCACCGCTAGGAGGATCTGGTTGCACGTTTTGCTTAGAACGTTGCGCCGATGCTAATCGATCCCTGTCCATCAACCCCATAGGTTGAGCTTTCAGGCTGCGCTGACCCTTCTCCTGCTCGTACTTCTCTCCGCTACGAAGATCCCCGATCTTGAGACTTCTCCATTCCTGCAATTGTGCTATCGCCTGTCGTAAGTTCCACTCGTCGATAAGTCCCTGGCAGAACGACTCGAAGTCGTCGTGGTTCATCATGCGCGCGAAGGGTTTAGCCTTGTTCAACATGTCTCGTTCTTCCTTCGTCCTCTTCTTCTCTTGCTTGCTGTTTTCTCGATAGTCCAGCAAGTTGTGCTCGAAGATGACCTTTTTCCTCTCTACACGTTGGGTCAGGCGGCAGTTATATATGTCCATAACCGTGAGCTTAAGTTCCATCTCGGGTTCGAGCTCCCCTGTGCGGGGATTTATACCATCGCCGGGGTCGAACTGCATGAGTTGGACCGCCTCCTCGGCCTCGTTGGCATATTCGGTCTCGAATTCGAGTCGGCCGGGCATGTAGCCCTGGATCTCGTGGCACGAAGGGACACTAGCGGTCGGCTTCGTCTTAGGTGGCATCGGCGGCGCATTCTTCTGAGCCTCGCGGCGTTCCTCGATCCTCCGCTTCTTACGTGACTGGAACTCCTCGCGAGATATCTCCTGCGCCAGACCCATATCGGAGGGCTTGCATCGTTCCGGAAGCGGGAAGGATTTTGAGTCTACGTAGACGTTAAGGTAATGATCTCGAACCTCGTCTTTATGACGATAACCACCGATATGGTCAGCAATGTCAGCCCATGATCCAAGGCCATAGATTTCGCAACCCTCTAGGAGCAGCAACTCTTCGTCCGCACCCCAGTCTCTGTCGAAGATAGGGAAGGAATTCTGTTCAATGACCTTGTAGGGGTGCGTTGAGGGTTGATGAGAACCGCTGGCGGCGCCGCTGGCGAAGCATTGCACACACAAATCGTAATCATTGCATGCACTATGGGCGCATCGTATCCGTACCTATAGAAACCGATGCATGTTAGCAACAATGTCTCCGCATAAAAGTTGACTAGTATGTGAATAGGAAGTTTGAGGTTGTGGCGCATGATGACATCGGAGATATCGGCGTAGGGACAGGGGCTAGAAGGGCAAATCATAGCAACAGAACAACATGACATAACAACATAAAGATGTAGCAACAACGCGAATCAAGAACGGGGGTACATACCGTAGATGTGATATCTGCTGAACAGACATCGCAAACGTATTTGACGCCACCTTCACCGCCCCTGGTGGCCGTCTTCTTACGGATAACACCCATGTTATCGTCCAGTGTGAAATATAGCGATTACGAAGTCCGAGGGGACTCCGTGGGAAAATTGCAAGGTGGAGTGGAAAGAGAAAAAAATTTGGGCTAGCCGACGAATACAAGTGAGCGATATCAACAAGGCTGTTGATGGATCATTGATGGATCGTTAATGGGTGCGTTGATGGATGTGTTGATGGATGCGCATTGGTGGTACATGTAAATTGCGACGATGGAGCGCTCGGTTGCCTGGTATCGATTGATAATATTCAGTGGGTGGTCTTTCCGTTTGATCGCGATGTGTCAAATTGCGCGCTTACTGGGCACTAAATAAGATGGTAAGCTTTAGGCTTTAGGCACTGCATAGGTCAGTTTGGGCAGGTTCGGTTGATATTGTAGCTCGGATTATTGCTGAAGGTTCAGGTGATGACTCGGGATGCTTATTATGCACGTAACAAAGCCTTGTAAATCAACCACAAAGGATGTGACTGCTCAGAGTTGGCGTGTTACCTAGTGGTAAATAACATCGATTTATCCGATCAAGATTTGTTCAGTAAAGCATCTTGCAAACTGTATGTTATTATCTTAAGCGATCCACGCTAAGGCCCACCTATCACGCATACATAGGTATGTACATAATGGGAGAGCAACTACTAGGTATAATACAATGTACCAGTACTTCGTACCTTCTAGGTATAATTCGGCCGACTGAACCACCGAGATCGATTCATTCCTCGAACCTGCCCAATTGCATCATAGCATTTCAAGCACTTTTAAGTAGAGCTCGGGCGGGGTTGCCGTTTGCTTTTTCAATGTACAAAATGTACAAACCACATGATACTTCGTACATATAAGATAGATTAATAGAAGCATTCACGTGTATCCTATATCTCCTCAGAAGCTCTTGACCGTGGTGAGCAGATAGTCAGATTCGGGTATCACAATTGTTTGCTACTTTAGCAAAGTATCTCCTTCGATCCCTCCTTTTCCCCTCTACGTTCTCACCTTTCATATCCATCCTCGTTTCATGTTATCTTCTTTCAGGACGTAGGGATCCATACTAGGTACCTAGTAGTTCGCGATAGTTCGATCATCCGTATCACTATTAAAAATACCTCTCCTATTCACAATGCCCGACAAGATCCTAGATGACATCTCTCACCGGCGCTACAATCCATTGAGGGGGTCGTGGTTGTTGGTGTCGCCTCACAGAACCAAGAGGCCATGGCAGTAAGTGTACCACGTTGGTGTTTAGCCGTCAATAGCATTGCTTACCACCTATCCGAATAGGGGGCAGCAGGAGGCTCCCAGTGTCAATAAGTTGCCTGAATATGATCCAAAGGTAGATGACCCTGACCCTATCTGCAACACCCATCTCAGGTATCCGTGTCCGTTATTGACTGCATCAAGTGTTACCTGTGTCCTAGAAATTCGCGAGCGCAAGGAGACGCCAATCCCGACTATACCCAGACTTTCGTCTTCGTAAACGACTACAGCGCCGTGAAGGAACAGCAGCAAGACTACGAGGCCGAATCCTCGACTGATGGTAATCGGCTAGCCCTTACTCACCTCGTCGCATATTAACCCGAATAGATCTATCCTCTTTGCTGCTCCGCGCCGAAGGTGTCAAGGGCAAATGTTTCGTCCTTACATTCTCGCCGAAGCATCATCTTACCCTAGCCGATATGCCTGCCCGAGATACGCTACCTATTGTCGAAACTTGGACCAGGATTTATGCTATCCATCTTGCGCCGACAAACCCTCTTCGGCAAGTCGCCGCAAAGCTCGATCTCCTGAACCGAGAAGCGCCACGGGAGTCTATCGTACCTCCGCCAACGCAGCAGCTGCGATACATGCAGATCTTCGAAAACAAGGGCGCCGCGATGGGATGCTCAAATCCTCACCCGCATTGTCAAATCTGGACAACTAGTACCCTGCCGGAGGAACCCGGCGCAGAGCTCGTCAACATGGCCAAGTACAGAACCGAGCACGGAGGACGACATCTCCTTGGGGATTATGTCAAGTTGGAGATGGAGAAAGAAGAGCGCATCGTATATCAAAATGAGTCCTTCCTGGTCGTCTGTCCGTGGTGGGCGATTTGGCCGTTCGAAGTCATGATAATTGCTAAGCGTCACGTCAGAGCTTTGGTAGATTTCACCGAACAGGAGAGATTTCACTTCGCGGACGCAATCCAGGAGGTGACGAGGAGATACGATAACTTGTTCGAAACAAGCTTTCCGTATAGCTCCGGAATCCATCAGGCGCCCCTGGACGGAACAGAGGACGAAATTGAAAGTAGCTGGTTCCATATGCACTTCTACCCACCATTACTTCGATCAGCTACTGTACGAAAGTTCCTGGTCGGGTATGAATTGATGGCGGAACCGCAACGAGATATTACTCCCGAACAAGCTGCCGCAAGGCTTAGGGACTGCGCCGGAGAGTTGTACCGTAAAAAGCTTCAATAGCAACGAATCGTTGCTCACGACTTGGTTAGCAGGGAAGACTCAAAAAAATAGATGTTAGATACACGGGTAATTAGTAGCATATACATAGATACAACAATATTTAGCGGCCGCAGTGATCTAGCTGCTTCACAGATGCCATCCACAGGCGCCACCAAACCGCCCACATATTCGATCATTTCCCTCGAATGACGTATCCCCCTTAGCCTATGCTTGGACATAAAAGCCGTATTGGCTGGTCATCCAAGTAATACCGACGGTGGCAAAGAAGAAGGTGGTTGCGATTGGGCCAAGATATGCAGTCCGGTAGACAGCAAACTCAGAGCCGAAATGGAACAGCGCGACGACGTACGTCCATATAGTCATCTGGTATACGGGGGCCAAGTGAAGATAGTAGGCGGCGTAGAAACGCACGATGGCCGAGATGATTGTATAGGTACCAAACAACCTTGCAGCGAGGGGAGTGACTTGGTCTTGTGTGCGGGCTTCTTTCGGGTTGGATACCGCATTCGCCGGTAGAAATTTTTGGGTCGAGTCTTCGGGGTCGAACTTGTCTGACTTGGGAGGCAACGACGAGTTCGGTACGAATTGCCCATTGTATAGGCGCCGTGAAAAGTGCAACGTTAGATAATTCTGAAGCGAATTGCCAACGGCGAGGATAGATGTCTGTTGGGTTTAGTTAGAAGTGTTAGGAGACGGTGAAAAGGGTAACATAGAGTCAACATACCACAACTAAGTAATAGGGCAAATACCCCTCGGATTGGGGAAGATACTCTTTGACAAGATCCATGGCGATGAGATGACCGATTATAACTTCCAGATATTCTAGCAATTGGGTTATCCGAATGGGTGCTACCTACAAGTACCTAGTATGTATGTCAGGTAATTATGTACGAACTTACGATTTTCTAGAAGCCATCAAGGTATGGGTCCAGGGCCTAGCTGTCAAGCACCAAGCTCTCAGCTGCTGTCGGAGCTAAAAAGTTCAATTGAGTTTGTACTTCGTACTGGGTACTGTTTCCGATCAAGGAACCCCAAGCGATAAACCTCGTAATTACCGGTACTCAGAAAAGCAAATCAACCCAAAGCAGTTAGTTCAATATTGTACAGGTATCAAACGACCCACATTAGCTTCAGCACTGATATTCGTTGCGCCAACGAAAACCCAACAACGCCGCATGAATTGAATTATCATCCACGTATTTTTTTCCTACTCTCTTTCCTCACTTTTCATCTGAGAAGGACGCCACAACTTGACAAGACCGCCTAGATATCGGCCTACGAGACGTTTTAACATTGGTTCCAAGTTTCCTTGACTATATCCAATATGGACTCTGTGAGCGATGCTCTCGCTTCTATTCCGCAGAGCGTGATACTAGCCTTTGCTAGTCTTGGAGGTCTATTCGTGGCCTCTAAGCTCCTAAGCTTCCTCAGTTTGTTTATGAGTGTATTTGTCCTTAGTGGCACCAATGTATGTTCCCCTATATAATACCTGTGATTTAATCCAATTCAATGAGTTGTGTCTTCCTCTAACACGTGATACTTCTGCTATATAGCTCAGAAAATATGGCAAGAAAGGTACCTGGGCGGTGGTGACAGGTGCATCAGACGGCTTAGGAAAAGAATTCGCTACTCAACTCGCAGCGAAGGGCTTCAACTTGGTTCTAGTATCCCGAACCTTGTCCAAGCTAGAATCACTGTCTCAGGAGCTGGAAAAGAAATTTTCCGGACTGCAGACGAAAGTCCTTGACATGGATTTCTCTGCTGACGACGACGCCGACTACGCTCGTCTCGCCAAGCTGACGACCGGTCTTGATATCGGTATCCTCATCAACAATGTCGGCCAAAGCCACAGCATTGCTGTCCCTTTCCTCCTCACCGAGCAGAAGGAACTTCAGGACATCGTCACTATCAACTGCCTCGGTACTCTAAAGGTCACTCAAGCTATTGCACCCGGTATGCAAGCTCGCAAGCGTGGCTTGATTCTCACGATGGGCAGCTTCGGAGGCTGGATCCCGACCCCGTATCTAGCCACATACTCCGGAAGCAAGGCATTCCTACAGCACTGGTCGTCTTCCCTCGCCGCAGAGCTGAAGCCTAGCAACGTAGATGTTCAACTATGCCTCAGCTACCTCGTAACTACCGCCATGAGCAAGGTCCGACGCGCAAGCGTATTGATTCCCGGCCCAAAGCCTTTCGTACGGGCCGCCCTAGGCAAGGTGGGCCTCGGAGGTTGGCAGAGCATGGCATACACGTACACGCCATTCTGGAGTCACGCGTTGATGGCCTGGGCTATCGAGAATACCATTGGCGTTGGTCATCGCCTTGGTATTTGGGTTAATCTAAAAATGGAAATGGATATCCGGGACCGAGCTCTAAAGAAGGCGGCCCGAAACGCGAAGAAGGAGTAGGAGACGAACAAGACTACTTTGGAGATAGAGGGGAGGATGTCTGCATGGAATGGGGTATTGTTATCCATAAATAGCTATATCTGTAACTACCTACCTATAGGCTTAGATAATTGCAAGATAGTAAATTTACGGAAGACCTTTGTAGTTACTGATCCTTACCTAGCGGGCGACCTATCTCATAACCATTCCCGGCAACGGACAGTCGAGAATCAATGCAGCTAATCATATTTGGGAATGCTGCAGTTCATTCATATCCCCATGGATATTCTTCCAAGTAACCAGGAATTGTAGAGTGGGACCGGGCCAGGGTTTATTCGTCTACCGGACCACATTAGCGAGGGAGAGGCGGTCACGTGACACCCCGCGGTGCTCATCCCTCGGAGCCCTCTGAGCCTCTTTGAGCCATCCATGATGAGCCTCGCTCATTGATCAGTATCACTGAGTAGCACTAGATGATGAGCGCTCATAGATCCATGGATAATAAGGGCAGAATATTGTATAAATAGGTACATAGGAGAAGGTATCCCTTCGTTCCAGATAACGAGATTTTGATATCTATAATCCAACTGTCTACCTATTATCTTAAAACCAAGACCCCAGCAACGATCACTCTCCTTACTATGCATACATACGCTGTATATGTATTCTATAAAGCACTGACCACAATATCCAGTGTCTGTAACGCTTCCAAGGTTTGTACAGAGTACATAGGCAGCTTGTATGTTTGTCCCACTTATAAAGCTGATAGCTATATTAGGACTAGCGTATCTCAGTCGCGCAGTCCAGAAAAAACGAAAGGGCAGCTCCAACGGAAAGCGCGTGTCGTCAAGGCTTCCCGTTTTCGAAAAAAAATAAGGTAACATCCATTTACGAATACCTTCTGATTTCAATCTTCTCACCAATATTAATCACGTAGACCTCGCACTTGTCTGCACCCACGTCTTGACAAGTTACTTAGCAGCCCAGACTAGAGACAATTTTCTGGTTTCCCTGTGAGACAAACCTTTTGAATTGGATGCACAGTCAAAAAACATTGGCCATCTTCCACCTCTCGAATCTTCCTCCTTCGTCTTTTTTACCATTCCAGGGAGAAATATCTCGACATCGCCATTGATGACCCGATAGCATCGCGGTGCCTTGCCCGCCTGCATTGGCTCTACCTTTAAGTCCTTGTTAACCTAGTTAACCACTCCTTTTTTACGCGATTACCTCGTCTCCTTTCCGCGACTGGTTCATTCCAGCGCAATTCGTACAAGATGGCTTTCCCGCAGACCCCGTCACATGCACTGCCCGGCGCCTTCTTGCATACGCCTGCTGTCGCATCGCGCCTCAACGCCCAGCAGGATCCAGTTCGACGTCGTCTATTTCGAGAAAATTCCGCCCCCCCTAGTAGCCAGGCGTCGAGATTCAGTCAAGACCACGGCCTTGGACTCGATGCCCCTACTACAATAGCGGAGGAGCAGGCCGTTCGAAGTTTACAAACTCAAAACATGTCTCCTCAACCTCCCCTAGCTAAAGCCGCCACGTACATCAACACCGCTCTCAATCGAGATGGCGAATATCCCCAACTCGACTCTTATTGCAGACGTAAGTGTACCGTATATCCCTAATATTTTGTTGACGTGCCCCAATGCTTACCTACGTGTCAACGCAGAAATCTCGTCTGACTACGACCTCTCGCGCAACGATTCCGCCTGGGCCCCTTTCCAGAAGACGAACATGTATCCAATCCCTCAAAATGTGCTCGAGCAATATAATCGAGCCGAAGTTTCCACCATGATGGGATTGTTCGCAGAGCTGAACCACGCTTGGGTCACCATCGACAACTGTCTATACCTCTGGGACTATACCCACCCTAACCCCGAACTTATCGGCTACGAAGATAGCCAGCATAGCATAACTGCCGTGAAGCTCGTACCTCCCAAACCCGACGTGTTCAACAAGATCATCACACACATATTAGTCGTCGCTACTACCTCGGAGATGTTCTTATTAGGAGTCGCCGCGAAGGATGCGCCGAGCGGCGCCACGACTATCGAACTTTACGGCACGAAGATGTCGCAGCCCTTGAAAGGCACCGAGGCGCGCGTCATCGCCGGCTCTGCGAGCGGACGTATCTTCTTCTCCGGCCAGTCTGATAACGACATCTATGAGCTGAAGTATCAACAGGAAGAGAAGTGGTTTACCAACAGAACGGAGAAGATCAATCATACGTATCGCCCTTGGACTGCCGCGGTTCCCAACCCGTCGCAGATCCTCTGGGGAAAGACTACTAACGAACACATCCTGGATATCGTCGTGGACGATAGTAGAAATCTTCTCTACTCCCTTTCTACCTCATCCACCGTGCGGACTTATCATATGGAGCCCCCGAACAAGCTGACCAAGGTCATCGAGAAGACCAAGGACGATTTCCTGCGCGACATCGCTCACGTGCTAAGCGTCGTATCGCCTTTACTTAACGAACGAATCGACATCGTTTCGATCAGTCCCATCACAGCGGTCGAAGACTTCAAAGTTCATCTCATGGCCTTAACCAACACGGGTTGCCGTCTTTTCATGAGCGCGACAAGCGCCGCTTCGTACATGCTCGGCTCGTCGAACCAAGCTCCTCAAAGTATGCAGTTGCAATCCATCAAATTCCCACCCTCCGATCAGCGAAGGCCCAGAGTCGATCCGTTCGGCGGTCCTGCTGAGTATACCGACATCCAAGCGAGGACGCTCGAGATGAGCCGACGAGGAATTCGTTTCGCGCCAGGCTATTTCTTAGACTTCATCACCAAGACGGATCAACCAAATGGCGATATCTTGTTCATGTCGGCGCCCGACAGCGGTCGAATCAATCACGGCCGCCAGATTCAAAACATGCGGTTCTACGAGCACGCTAATTGGATCGAGATCGGCAGTAGGGCTGAAGATGTCGGTCTCGTTACGAAACCGTTCGCCGCGAGCGGCCAACCCCAAGGTTTCGGTAACGAATTAGCCGTCCAGTTTGACGACCCGAATGGTAGCGAATTTGCCATTCTTACCAACACAGGCATACACTTAGTACGTCGCAGACGGTTAGTCGACATCTTCGCTTCAGCCATCAGGAGTGTTTCCGGGGATGAGGGTGTGAAGGCCGAGGTAAGCAAGTTTCGGGGTTCTTACGGCAACGTCGAAACCATCACCGCCGCGCTCGCCGTCGCCTGTCGACAAGGAGAGAACGGTCGTCCCGGCATAGGACGCGGCGCCGTCGACCAAGTCACCCAGGACCGTGCCAAGCAAGTCTATATCAACTTCGGCGGAAACCCCAGACTCCCCGAGCAGGATGTGCAGCCGGCGACTGTCGAGATGGTCCAGCCTTCTACACGTCATGCCGCGTTGACCCTATATCTTAGCCGACTCGTCCGAAAGCTGTGGAAGTCGAGGGTGATCGGGTTAGGTACCGACGCCGGTGGCGCATTAACTATAACAAGCGTCATCGCAACTGGAAAATTGAAGGATGTCCAAGGGAGCGTGGAGAGCCTAAGGACTTTCCTCGACGCAAACAGGGCTTTCATCCAAGGCCTATCCGGACCTGCAGACCTGCGCAGAGCAGGAAGTAAGCAGGAAGAGCTCGGGTTTCAAGGCGAACATCAAGCCATGCGAGCTCTGGAAACCCTGATGACGGGCATCACGGAAGGTATATCTTTTGTCACGACATTGTTCGAGGAGCGAGTCACGGACATATTTGCCCGGCTCGACGACACAGCTCGACAACAGCTGCGCGACCTTACGTACGAGCAGCTCTTCTCTCAGGACGGCGGTAAAGAATTGGCGAAAGTGTTGGTGAAGGCCATCGTCAATCGAAATATCGAGAACGGGTCCAACGTCGAAACCGTGGCAGACGCGTTACGACGAAAGTGCGGTAGCTTCTGCAGTCCCGACGACGTGGTCGTTTTCAAGGCTCAGGAGCAGCTGAAGAGGGCATCCGAGCCGTCCCTAAACCCGAATACGTCTCGAACACTCCTCCACGAAAGCCTCAGACTCTTCGAGAAGGTTGCGAAGAGCCTAACGCAGGCCAACCTCGAATCAGCCATCGAACAATACGTCGGGCTGAGGTACTACGCCGGGGCTATTCAGCTATGTCTAGTAGTCGCTAGCGAGAAGGATCGAGGCAATGCTGCGCTATCCTGGGTTAACGACGGCAAACCTGTAGGCGACCCGAGGGCGAAGTTGTTCGACGATCGCAGAGTATGTTACGGCTTAATCCACCTCGTTCTTCAACACTTGGACGCCGCGTCAAGTCGAGAGCCCGAGATGGTCGACGGAAAGCCGACGCTAATCGCGACAAAACGTGCCGAAGCCTACGACGTCGTCAGCACCTCTTCGGACGAAGTTTTCCACTTCGATCTCTACGAATGGTATATACAACAAGGATGGACCGACCGTCTCTTAGGCATCGATTCACCCCACGTCACCACCTTCCTCCGACGCCTCGCCTCCAAGGACGTCGAGCACGCAGACCTCCTCTGCAGGTTCTACACCATGCGCAAGCAGTATTTTGACGCCGCCAAAGTTCAGGCCGGCCTCGTGCAGTCCGACTTCACGATCTCCATCAAAGATCGTCTTACCCTGCTCAGCAAAGCCAAGACGAATGCTAGCGTTATGACCACCGGAGTCAGTCGACAGGAGCAGCAGCTTCTCAACCATGAAGTTACCGAACTTCTCGAGGTTGCTCATATTCAAGATGACCTATTAGAAAGGCTGAGGGTCGATAGCAGAATTCCCCAGGAACGTCAGGAAGAGATTCACCAAGCCTTAGACGGCAAGATCCAACCACTCTCGGAAGTAAGTAACATCACCCGCATCCATCCAATTATAGTTATGATATTCGTTCGAAGCCAGCTGCTAACCTCTACCAATTAGCTCTTCAACGGTTATGCCGACCAGGCTGGTTACTACGACCTTTGCCTCCTCATCTATCACGTCGCCGACTTCCGAAACTCGACCACCATCGCACAAACTTGGAGCAACCTCATCCAACAAACCCACGAGAATATCGCGGAGCAGTGGTCGGTATACGACGCGGAACGTCGTAGACGCGGGGCACAAGCCGGTGATCCGCCCCCACAACCGTATGAGGTGCTAGTCGGTCAAATTCAAGATATCTGTCACCGATCTTCCAACGATTCTTTCATATTTCCCGTGCCGACTCTCTTACCCGAGATCTGCCGCTACGCCTTCGAGAACGCGCAGGACAGAAGAATCTCTGCCGAAATCAACTGGCCTGTGATCGTCTTCCTCAACTTAGGGGTGAGCTACGATCTCGTAGTTCGGGTTTTGGAACAAATGTTCGAGGCGCAAGAAGTACCGTTCCGCGGTGCTGGGCGAGCAAGGATCGTGGAATGGATCACGCATGCCGTCAGTCAGTGGATCCGCGATCTGAATAGGAGCGGTCGCCCCGAGGCGAGACTAGATCCGTGGGTTGGTGATTTGATCTTGGAATGCGACAATTGGGTATCGGCAAACGTACGAGTCAACAACGAAGGCGGTGCAGACATTAGGGATGTCGCACGAAGCGTCAAAGAAGTCCGACGGGCCGTCGAGGGATTAGTCGTGTCGCCAATGGCCAGCCGAAGTATGGGTTTCTATTAAGACTAGACGAATCCTAGCATAACGTCTAGGCCAGGACTTGGAAACTTGATACCAGACGCCAAAGATGCGTCAGTCGTTGGAATAGCAAGATTTCACACGAGGGGATTAAAACGAAAGTAATAACGAGCACGCGGAAGCCCTGGTATGCCAACAAGCTACGGATGAGATGCGTATTATGTATTCCAGCGATAGGAGTTGATTTGGAAGACGGGGGCCGACCCCTGGCATGTTAGAACGTCATGAAATGGGCAGACAATGGTTATACCTCGATGCTAGTCAACCATCATGTAAAATAGTATACCGGGTTGGGCAGTCTTGTCGGCGCATCATGCGATGTCGGCAGTTAATGAGCCCCAAATACATTGCTTCCCTTACGCAACGCTGCTCATGTGATGATCTGCGAAGTTTCATGTTCGATATTGGGGAGTTCGGTGGCCATTACTACAATACCTAGTAGTAGCTTCACTACAAAGATTACTAGGTACCTAGGTAGATACTCATACTCTGAATTTACCGGTCTCAAGAAACGTGATTCCCTCACACTCCTTTATCAAAATCAATAACTAGGCTAAAATCTTATCAACGTGGACATAGAGTATCTTAGCATCGAGTATGAGGTAAGGTCACCCGGTCCTCGTGGAGATAGTTTCCGGACCAAGAGGCATCAATAGATAACCCTAAAATTGACTTCCAAATCTGCTTATAGGTTAGTTATGAATGACTCTATATCTCACGTACTCCTTATCATGTAAACTATAAACTCGAATACTTTTCATAATGGTGATGCGCCACGGGTGACGCTTGATAGAGATATGGCGTGCCCGATGCTTCTCTATGTCATTGAAATATGTTAAGACCCTCCAGTTGAAATTCTTCGAACATAACATATCAGGTATATGGTGACGACACATTTACTATCCCTACTATACCTACTATACCTACTGTATACCTACTGTACCTATATAGTCTCAGACTGAATCGAGCTCGTTCCCGCGACTTAAGCTAGGACCCTAGGTACCTATCTACCTAGGTCTTTAGTAGTTACCATGAGGTTATCCCAAGACAACCGGTCCCATGCCAGACATGGACTACCATCACCTTCACCAAGCCAGGATCACGTTTCATCCCCCGAGATGTCGCATCACGAAAGGTATGAACTAGCCAGAATACCAGTCACATCACCCAGAGCACATACCGAACATATCCGATGGGGGGATCAATTACAGCCCAAACAGTCCGCGTCAGTTGAACCTCGGTCGACTCGTCCCATGGCTCCGGATACGCCATGTCGACCCCATCAAGGCAGATCAAACGAACACGATCACCTTGCCTGCTCAAGCCCACCTTCGCCCTATACTGGTTCGACAGAAAAACCAAGTCTGGAAACTAGTCCTACGAAGGCAACGGAACATCAAAAACAAGGCGCGGCCCAGTCGGAGAAAAGAAGAAGCAAGAAGCAAGCCAAAAATACGCCAGAAAAGAAGCCCCGTAAGAGCATCTGGCAACGTTGCCTCGACTTCGAAGCGTCCTTCCTGACACTATTCATGACGGCCTATGATATCTAGCCGAGAAAGGATAGAGGATAGAGAAGATGATGTTATGCCATAGAGAAGGACTTAGAACTGTATGATCTTTTCTTCTTGTCTAGGCCAGACGATGAGAGTAGCGGCTACTTTAGGTAGAAGACGGTGAAGGGTTGGAGAAGCCAAGTGAGGGAAACTCTCCGACAGGGTTACTGGGTATTATTTTGTCTTAGATAATGAATAGATGATCATTTGGGTGTAAGTAGGGGGGATGCTGACATCGTTCAATACTATTATCACTCAAAATTCATGAAATCCAGGTTGGCTGTGCCCTCAAGGTGCTTCAACCCGGAGACATTCCGGGGACTTCGCAAGGAGCGACGCATTGCTTTCTGGTGTGTATAAAATGGC
This sequence comes from Annulohypoxylon maeteangense, assembly GCF_022496945.1. Lineage (NCBI taxonomy): Eukaryota > Fungi > Ascomycota > Sordariomycetes > Xylariales > Hypoxylaceae > Annulohypoxylon > Annulohypoxylon maeteangense. The sequence goes on along the minus strand of NW_025953249.1, from coordinate 42,016 downwards.
AATATCTGTTCAGACATCTCTGCTGAGGACTTTTCATGTTATTTCTTAGTTGTGTTAATCAAGTACATCATTCATCGAGAAATAGATAATTATAAGTCTGTTGCCATATATCAGTATAACCAAATTTGATTCTTACCAAACACCTCGGTACCATGGCGACTACACAACAAAAAGAATTGCAGAAACTGTACAGCAGTGTTACAGGCGGCGTCGAGGATGAAGAATTGGAGCGAATCGTCGCAGATTCGGAACGGATTATGAGAGGCCCTGCAGGACTACTGCTTGCGCAGGCAGGGCTAGACCAGTCCACCACTCAGCCATTCCAACTTCTGGACAACGCCTGCGGAACAGGCCCCATTGCGGCGCATTTGCAAGATCATATCGACAAAAAGCTTCTATCGGAAAGCAAGATAGTATGTGCGGACTTCAACGCGAACCTCGTAGGTATTTTGAAGAGGCGAGCTGCTAAGTATAGTTGGGTGAATATCGAAACAGCTGTAGGCGATGCCCAGGTTAGTCGATATACAGTACCTCATCCGAGACACCAAGACGCATGTGTCTAATTTCCATAGAACTCGGTATTTCCGGCGGAATCTTTCTCACATGTAACCATCAACTTTGCCATGCATGTCATCCCAGACCCAGAGGCCGTGCTGCAAGGTATGTTCTTAGGAGAAGATCCAAACCTGATTGCAGGGTTGCTGATGAAACTCCATCTAGATACTATGAGACTACTCAAGCCGGGTGGCATCTTTGCTTTTAGTGTCTGGCATAAGGACACGAAGGGTTGGGCCACCGATATGAGGTCGTGTTTTGAGGCGCTACCCTTCGACGCACCGATGCCTAACCCGGTGCCAATGGCAATTCACGGGAAGCTCCAGTGGACGGACCCAAAGGGCATCGAGGAAGAGCTAAAGTCTCACGGGTTTGAAAATATCCAGGTCAAGACGATGCCTCACGTGGTTCCTGTCTACAGCGCCGAGGATTATCTTAGGAGCTACTCGATGATGAAGGACTGGATGATCAACGCGCATTGGAGCGAGGATAGTAAGAAAAAGGCACAGGGTATGCTAGACGAGCATATTGTGAAGCATCTTAAGGAGAAGTATAACGGGGAGGGATGGGATTTGGATTGGACCGTGATTCAGGCTACGTGCCAGAAGGCTTTTTGATCGAGGTGTAAGAATCGGATGGGAGAATCGGATGGGAGAATGTTCAAATGTTGCCCGTGCTAATAGGTACTGGATGTTACCCCGCGGATTATTCCGTAGTAGTACTAAGCGAGGTGCTAAATATGATGCATATATACAGAGATATAACTTTATCGACTAAATTGTACCTACTGGTATTTTACCTGGGTATCCTTGTAGGTATTTCGTACATATCTAAGGTTCGTAGTGATCGTCGTTGCAACGCGACCAGTTGAATTTTGACCAGGCTGTCGTCCAGCCCTTTGTCCCTCGTTTTACAGCTAGACAAGTGTCGCAGTAACAATTCCTTATTACCTACCTATAACCTCGACATGGTCCTTCTACTTCCTTAATATCGATACCAAGGTGATCGATGATGCTTTCATTCGCGCCCCTTTACCTAGGCGCATCGCTGCTCCTTCAAGTTGCGACAGCAAACAATAATCTTCACGAAGGCATCTTGCCCTCCTACCACTACGGCGCACCCATCGGTGTCGAGTGCATGAACAGAAGTGTGTAAGTATAAATAGCCTATTCTATATCCCAAACAAATATCCACGAACCAAGATTGTCGACAATTATCGACGATTCTCGACTCAACTTTTTACTAACACTTTTCGTTTCCTAGAGAGACGGGCGAACACATTCAAGATGCCAAGAACGAGATCCAGTGGATCCCCTTTCCAGTATGCAACGAAACGGGGAAGTCTCTCGAATTCAACTACGGTATAGAAGGCGAGATGAACTGCACGATACCTATGATCGACGACCCTTTCTTCCACCTGCTAGAGTTTTATATCCATAGCGACGCCCCTCTCGCCTGTCGCCTTCCTGCCCGACCACCCGCCCACGTCGAGATGGTCGGAGAGAAGCCCTACGAACAAGAATACATACCTTTAGTATTCGCGTTGGCCGGCACGTTGCAACTAAGTCATTTACATATCAGCACACACCTCAACATCCTATTACATAGCACGCCCAAGCACCACATACATCCCCACGACAGCGGTGTCCTAGACAGCGGCGCCGCATACAGCACGAGCCCGCTCAGCCACATGGACGGTAGTTTCACGAAGCGATTAGTTATCGGCGACCCTTTACCTCTTAGCTTCAGCGTAAGGTGGTTCCCGACTCCGGCTCTGCCCAAGATCGAGGGAAAGGTCGAGTGGCAGGGGATGGGAGGACACATATACGCTAGCACCGTATTTTATGCTCTTGTATCCTTCGTAGCCGGCATCCTTGTATCGGGCGTCTACTTTTTCGGTATCATCCTACCTAAGAGGTTAAAGGGTAGAGGCCTGGGCGGTGCCACGCCGTTGGGGTATGGCATGAACGGCGTAGGAAACGGATGGGGCTATTCAAAGAGAATCGATTGAGTGCTTGGGGTAGCTCTCGACGTCTCAGCTCGAACGGGTTCTTGTACATATTTTGACGGTGACGAGGAATCGCGTGTTGACATGATCTTGGGATTGTTTGCTGTACCAAAAGGACGGTTCTGTTAATGATACCAAATGTGGGAAGAATAGGTAGCTTCCTAGGGTATAGTTATAGGTGAAGCAACGTGAACTTTGAGGAATTAGGTATTACTCCTAATAATAATCCAAACCCATATTCAAATCCTTCACGACGATACAAATCATACGCATACCTATTGACAGATCCTTTCATTATTGGTTCTTCTTTCTAGCATCAACCGCACCGATTCGGCTGAGTAGTCGCGTATACATATCAACGGTCAATAGAACGGCTACCGCATAGTCAGTATGCGGCCATTATCTCTACGTTTGAAAGACCTCATCAGTCAATGTCAAGTAAACTTACCAACGGCAAGATATCCTCCATACAGACCACCTAGCAGCACCATTTTCTGCTCCGCGGTCACCACGGCAGAGTCCCATAGAAAGGCCTCGTACATGCAAGTAGCAGTAGTCAATGCTGTCTCGATGCCATAAACGAGAAGTAGCAATTCAGCAGAACCGACCAGACCACTCTGCTTAATAGTGCTACCAGCACTACGACCCCCGCTAAGGAGTGCGCGTACTGCCCACAACGACACGGGCAAGTGAAAGACGAGCTCTAGGAAGGCGAATAGCGGGAAGAAGCTAGGAATGGGTGCTGGAGGAGGCGCGAAGAACTGGTCATTGTACGTCTCTATATAGTAGACCCGCAGCTTATATAAGAAATGAAGCGGTGACGAAGGCGGTACCCATAGAGAGGTTGGGTAGAGGGGAACGAGATCAACGCCTGACTATGTTAGATGAGAGATTTCGCAAACTCATGGTTACTGAGATATATAGGGTTATATTGGAAGTGAGATTTCTAGACACATACAGAATAGAACTGGGAGATGAATGAGGAAATATGTGAGGTAGGCCTTATCTAACCAGTATCGCGTCGAAGACATGATCAGGACTTAGGAGTGAGGTAAAAGACAGGGTTTATATATTGAAACCGGATGCTAGTATTCTGTCAACCAAACTATGGAACGATTGAATCTACTTAGGAGTTCGGTATGATGTCGTAAACGGAGTTCTTATTTCTAAGAAATGAGAGTGAGGTGCGTCCAAGGATGGATGAATTTTAAGATTGAAAATTGGAGCCGTATGCGTTTGATTTGTGCACTGTATGTCCACACTGTATCTCCTGACCCCCTTCACAACGTTTAGACGATCTTCCTCCTCATTATGCTTGGACGTTGTGGAGGCATCATAAACTTTTCGGGACCATTCTTGGTATCTGGGATGGAGAATATCCTTCGATGAATATATTAATACAAAAAAGGATCCCTAATGCCTAGCTGGATACTGCACTGCAGTACCTATATAGAATGCCTATGCTGTTAAAACAAACTACCCAACTACGCTATTCGAATAACACGTATGAAAGAACGATAAATTCCGAGGTTAGTCGAAATACCCAGTGGTCAGAAAATAGGGGCTGATGCTCTAAGTGACAGCAGAACTCATCCTTCCGCTTGCCATCTCGTAAATTCGGTCACCCAAAGACATCCCAAGAGTGCCGGGATCAGTGCTAGAAGAATCCACCATAGCTCGATAGTAAGACGAGATCTGAGCCATCTTTTGACTCGCACTTTAAATAGTTGTTGATGTGCACATTTCTTCGTCCCATAAACTAGACATCCTAGACCAGGTCGCGATTCGCATTCGATATGTTCACGACGTCGTTGCATAAGCAACCTAAGGATCAGAATTAGTAACGTCCCAACATATAGCACCACTGCCTAGTATGTCTTCTTAGGCATATTTATTCGTTCTCACCTTACGCTACCCCGGCAGAATTTCAAATCGCTACCTAGATCGCATTGTCGATCATTTGGGCATTCTAAATGTAAACTCCGACGCTCGATCAACCAATCCACTTTGAGCTCTAGTCCGGTATCGACCAGGTAATAGAAGTAGCTGTTCGTATGTTTGAGGGATAGTGCATCGGGGTACGAAAGTTCCTGACTAATAAGTAAATGAATTTCAGGTGGCAGACTTTCGAAAGCCGATGGCGTTTTAGGTCGGAGCTGAGTGATAGACTCCGACTGTGGCACCTTGATAGGGTCCGTCCCAGATGTGCGAGAACGGCGAATCACGTTCATTATGCAGGTATTGCGATTGGTGATTGGCGATTTCTTATCAAAGATGCGAAGAAGAAGGTAATGTCAAATTGATGATTGAAGTTTCGAAGACCAGGCATAGAACTGGACGACCAATTGCTTTGTATCTACCTGCTGCCTAGGCTTGGTCTTCTATGTAAGAAGCTAGGCTGATTTTGTAGACATCGTGTCTCATGCGGACGCCTAACCTCAGCTCCCCACCACCGAGACGATTCGATATGGATATCTGGAATTGGCTATTTTGGCTTTGTCAACTGACGATTGAGATACTAGCCACGTAGGAAATAATAGGTAGGCATCCATATACTGGGTGTGATATACGGGGCGTGTGGCGGAGGCAGCAAGATACCCAACTCACCAATCTAAGAGGGATGCATACATGTGCCTACTACTAGGTACCTAGGAAAGGTGGTGTTCTCAAAATAATGTTAAAGCCTAGCATAGGAGAAGCTTTAGAAGGAGGGAAAGGGAATTCCAATGTCGGAATTCACGGAATTGATGTTCGAGTGAAAAGTGAAGATGAATTGAAGATGCCTGTGGCTTAGGCATAACCCCCTATCCTGGCATCCAAACGCCTCTTCATCTGAACAGGGGTAATGGACTTAGGTACTTTGATATTGGCCAATGATATTAAAGGGAATAAGTAAACAACCTTGCAACCTTAAACTTCCAAGGTTGGAACTGCAGGCAGCCGTCCACGGTTATGGGTATTGTGGGGGCATGTGATCGCGCGACTGGCAAGATCATTTTAGCGCGTGTACGCTGTAAAGATAGGGCCATATTAGGGGCCATCTTCCATTCCTCTCCTGTTCCCCTCCCCCACCAAAACATCCATCATCACCAAAATCACATCGTCATGCTTGATCAACCTGAACAATGGAGAAGTGCCTGGTCACGGAGATCATGACTCAACATATGACCCCTTCTAAGTTACAACTTCCTAGCTTCCTCCCTTTAGATCTAATCTGAGCCTTACCAAACCACCTTAGCTGATGTGCTGGATGTACTCTCTTTGCTGTACTATCACATACTTGACGTCTTCCATAACGCGATGACCTATCGCCTCTCTATATACTCAACATGGCTACCTCCGTTGCTCCCATGATGGGTGGGAACGGTCCAGATGAGAGCGACTACGGGTCCGACTTTTCAATAGGAGAAGAGGTTATCGTAAATCGACTTCTCGAAGATATTAGAAACAAGAGTGGCTCACCGAGTGAATCTACGAGTTCTTTTTCTAGTCCTACCCAATTCACTTTGCCTATAGATACGGATGCTAAAGCCTCCGGGACTCTATCTACCCTATTGCCACCTCCGAAATTGGAAAATTTACACTTTGGATCGGGTCAGCGTAACTACTCAACGGGCACTCTACCTAGGAAATCCAGCGCGTCCGCGAATAATCGTAGGCAATATAGCGACGAGTCGAATACCCGCTCAAATACAAATCATTCCAATGATGCAAATGCGAGCACTCCATTACATATCCCATCCGACGATGTCCTGTACCCAGATCGTGAGTTTGCGAAACGAAACTTATCTCCACCCATAAGACATGTCTAACTAACTAGCAGTGTTTAGTTAGCCATGCCCTATCAATTGTCAATCCTAATGTAGCTCCAAATATAGCTTCCAATATAGCTTCCAACGTATCTTCCAATATAGAGACCCCAATACCGGAAACTTCCAAGCGACCGAAAGATTCTTCGTCTCCACTGAAGCGCTTTCGCTCCTTTCCGAAGAGGCCGCTCACCGTTTCTGACTTGTCATCCGGTGCCTGGTGCGAGCTTCAATATTGGTATACACTCACTCGGCTGCCTGGAGGGAGGAAGACGCGAACGGCGGCGATGAAAGGGGGAACCCGTGTTCACCAGACGTTAGAGGATCAAGTTCATACGACAGTCCAAGTTAGCATAACTAACAAAGAGGAAGCGTTTGCGCTACGGCTATGGAATGTCATCCAAGGACTGCGCACGCTTCGGGATGCTGGTCTGACCAGAGAATTGGAAGTATGGGGGATCATCGAAGGTCAGATCGTCAATGGTATCATAGACGAAATCAGCCACGAAAGTCCAAATCCCATGTTCGAGCAAGAGCTCAGCCTCTCCCAATCATCCAGGGGCTTCGTCGACACAACCTCAAAGGAACAGTCGGCGATAACGGACTATCTCAAACCGCATCACAAAACATTTTACCTTACTGACGTCAAGACTCGCGCCTCAGAAAGGCTTCCTACCGGTGCAGCTCTCAGGCCGGCGAGGGTTCAGCTGTTCCTGTATCATCGTCTTCTGGGTGAGATGGCTTCTGGGACGGTAGATTTTAATGTTATATTGGACCGATACGGTCTGAGAGCCGAGGCATTGTTTTCGGACGCCTTCATGGCCCAGGTAGGCGATCTGCACGATGAAATATTCTACGACGCAGACTCTGAATTTGGCGGGGCGCCGTCGACTCCTCATTCCAATCGATCTGGGCAAGGGCCTCCGTCGTCAAGTCAGTCGTATCAAATGATGCCGCCCGCAGAATTGATTAGATATCGATCCATTGCGCAGATGCTCCCACTACTTCGGTCAGAGCTGCGGGAGACTTTCCCACGCGGCGCCGCTACTCTTGGCGAGCTTCTCGCCGTTCAATACCGCCACAGAGACGACGGTCGCATCATCGGGATCAACGCGTTTCCCAACGACCCCGAAGCGCTGAAAGGATATCTTCAACGAGACCTGCAATGGTGGCGCGGGGAGAGGGAGGCTGATGGCGTTTGCATCGAAGAGACTTATAAATGTCGATCATGCGAGTTCGCGGAGAGTTGTCAGTGGCGAAAGGATAAAGAAACTGCGATTCTACAGAAATCGAGAAAAGTTTTGCGCGCCAGCAGCTGATAGTAAAATTTACGCAGCTTCATTTTTCACTACTTACCTACCTCCTACCTACTATCCAGTAGCTGCCCACCTGAATAATTTATGATGAATGATACCTACCTACCTAGTGCTTACCTACGTACCTAGGTACCTACTTACCTCACTAAGTACGCGACAGCTCTACGATGAAACCGAGCCAATATTGGACGTATGGTACCTATTTAAATGAAATATGGGAGGCTTGGCTACCTATTCTTTGGGTTTCCTTAAGTACCTTTACCAGACTCGACGGCACGCTAAAGCCTTCCAAGGTTCCTTTCTGAAAGGAGGGGATCGTGGTGCTAAACATAGGTTTCGAGACTTGATATTGTTTCTATATAATACCAGGTCACAGATTTACCCGCCCCTTATAACCGATTGAGCCTTCAATTCGTGGAGAATTCTCGCACCAGCTATGATGCCTAGGTTCTCAAAATAGCATCCAGATTGCCTTGATCGGCAAAAGGCATCTTGGGGAAGTTCTAGATCTTAGGCAATATGAATCTTGTAGCAACCAAGGCCAGAAGAGTACGGATAAATCTTGTTAGTCTGGTCAATCAAAGATCAGAGTTCATAAGATGCTCAATATATCTACCTAGGATCCGTCAAGGTTCTAACTCGTCATGGTTGAAGGTCCAACTTACATACAACAGCAATTACAGATACAATGACACTCGTACTACTGATAGCGGCTGGAGTCTTTCTACCACTGACGGTCTTCGCAAGGAGCGCCAGCCTCGAAGGTCGGCAGTCGGGGACTGGGATTACAGTGAACCTCGACCAGAAGTACCAGACGATCGATGGTTTCGGTTGCTCGGAGGCTTTTCAGAGAGCCGTACAAATGTCTAAACTGACAGAGGCACAGCAACAGTATACCCTCGACCTTCTCTTTAGCACGACAAAAGGGGCTGGCATGTCCATCCTCCGTAACGGAATCGGCTCGTCGCCCGATATGAGCGCCGATCACATGGTCTCTATCCAACCCAAGAGCCCGGGAGGTCCATCGAGCACTCCGAATTACGTCTGGGATGGTTCGGACAACAAACAGCTATGGGTTTCTCAGGAGGCTGTCAAACGTGGGGTCAAGACGATATACGCCAACGCTTGGAGCGCACCCGGATACATGAAGACTAACGGAAACGACGCGAACGGCGGGACTCTGTGCGGGGTCGGCGGCGCTTCGTGTTCTAGCGGCGACTGGAAGCAAGCATATGCCGATTACCTCGTGCAGTATATCAAATACTACCAAGAGGCTAACGTGACGATAACACACCTAGGATTTGTCAACGAGCCAGATCTCACGTGAGTACAGTTACAGATAGCTACCTAGTACCTCAGATAGTAACTTTTAGTTAATTATGGCACGGCATACCTACTAGGGGTAGTTAGGTAAACTTAGTTCGCTGACACGACATTCACTGATTCAGGACGAGTTATGCATCAATGCGCTTTTCGGGCTCGCAAGCGGCGGACTTCATTAAAGTACTCCACCCCACTCTCGAAAAGGCCAACCTAAGCTCCGTCGGCATCAACTGCTGCGACCCGGAGGGCTGGGGAAGCCAGGCAAGTATGCTAGGCCAGCTAGGCTCAGTAGACAGCCTCATATCAACCATCACGGCGCATTCCTATACATCCTCTCCTGGGTCGCCTTTGAACACGCGCCACCGCGTCTGGCAGACAGAGGCCGCCGACCTAAACGGCCAGTGGCAAGGCGCATGGTATAGCAGCGGCGGTGCCGGGGACGGCATGACTTGGGCTAACAACATCTATACGGCTATCGTCAACGCGAACGCTTCCGGCTATCTCTACTGGATCGGTGCTCAGACGGGGGTGACCAATTCAAAACTCATCAGGATCGACGGCGACAACGTCACTCCCTCGAAAAGGTTATGGGCTTTTGGGCAGTGGAGCCGATTCGTCCGACCCGGCGCCGTTCGCGTAGGCGTGCAGGGAGCCCCGTCGGGTGTACGCACAGCCGCATTTCAGAATATCGACGGTTCCGTCGCCGTTCAGCTTATCAACAGCGGAGGGTCAGCAGCCAACGTCCAGGTAAAGGTCAGCGGAGGAAGTGGTTTCACCTCTAGCGCAGCAACCGCCTATGTCACAGATAATAATCATGATATAAGCGACTTGACCGTATCGTTGAGTGACGGCGCGGCTGCAGCTAGCGTGCCGGGAAGGGCTATGATTACGGTTCTATTGAAGCAAGAGGCGGCGCCGCCAGAGTAGAAAGATCTACGTTGACTTAGCTGTCGTAAAAGGAGCCCCCTTGCAGCATGATATAAGTGCTGTTGCCTAGGATTGAAGTCAACTGAAGATGTCAGATAGGCAGACTGTTACGGCAATCGAGAGTAATTATGTCTGATCTCATCCTTTTTTGGGTTGATGTGCTTACCGTGGAAATTTTGTATGACTACCAGGTGCCCACCTACCTACATACATAGTACATATTACACTAAGTACCTACCTACCTACCTACCTACCTAGGCAGGTGGGTAATCTCACCCAATTTCCAATTCATGTCGCAACTTTGGTGGCTAACCAGCATTTGTTGTTTTATGTTGATAGGTGCCCACCCACCTATATCAATGTGAGTCAGTGTTGGTTGGTAGATTTAAAGGTTACTAGGCACTGAATCAAATAACAAGTCATTGCCAAATAAAATCCTCGAAGTTGAGGTAAAAATAGCCTTCATCGAAATAGTTACACTACATGCGGCGGTGGATGACGGGATGATGCCAGGTGGAAAGACAGCTTATGTAATAAGGGGTCTTGGAGTTTTCCTCAGGGAGATCCCTGTCTCGTCATCCTGGTTCGGATTAGCGGGGGTGGAGCTGCAGATAGACGATGGAATGTAACTGGCTCAGTCGTTTGCGCTTAACAGTGCGGAGATGACGGCGGACCTCTTAGAAGAGATTAAGTAACATGGTTTAGATCCTTTACTATCGCCTGGTTCTAGAACTCTGTACCGAATACTTGATCAGCTCTCTCCTATCGGACCAGATCGTCGGTAATCTTGGGAACGTGCTTGTAACGAGTACAATTCTATCACTATTACACATCGAGGTCGAGGGGTGTAGCCAAGACACCAACGTTCCGCTCTATTGGAGCTGCTCGCAATCATCTACCCAAGCTGCCCAAGCCGAAGCGACATCGTTGCATCGATAAGCACCATGATAAATTGGCCCCAGTATGGAGTGGCGGGTTGCACCCATGGCTATGGTCCACGGTCCAAGGCCCATGTTTAAGGGCTGGCATCGATGATCGCGTCAACGGGGGACTTCTTTGTCTAAAATTTTGTACTTCTCATCCACCACCTTCAACTCTCACAGTGCGGTCTGTCCAGCTATCCGCCAATCTTCCTCTGCCCCTCCTCAGGCGTGCTAAGTTAATCTGCGTTCGCACAGTAGCTATCACCATGAGGTGTGCTAAATTTATGATTTAAAGAATCGGCCGAGGTAGAAGGGGGAAATCAGTTTCTTCAACCGATTCCGCTCCGCTCCGCTCCATCAGCAATAGCAACGACTCGATGTTGGCCGCCCGTAGCGCTCGCAACTGGCTGGAAAGCCTTCCCGACAGTCGCATATGCTCGCTGAGGTGGCAGTCCATACTTCGATATGCCGCCATCACCTTTATCGTCTCTGTAACTTTGTCGGGTGTCTTTTTATTTCGCCGCCCGGAGGGGTTCCTCCGCAATAACGGGTCGCACTATTTCGAATACTTCTGGAATCGGACATCGAACCATCCAATCGATAAACTCATCGGCGACGCGCATGCATTTCACGAGAACTTGCTTAGGCAGCGAAGTTTCGACATCCCTACAGCCGCCGCTCGGTATCGGGAACGGCGAGGCCGGCATCCTCCTCCGGGATTCGACGCCTGGTTTAAGTATGCGATAGAACACGACACAATCATCGTAGAGTCTTTCTTCGATCGGATATATGCCGACATCGCACCATTCTGGGGACTCGATCCCCAAGTCACGGCGGAGAGGGCTTCGTCGTGGGAGCACGTAGTCCGCGTACGGGGCGGCGTCGCTAACGGCACAGGCAACACCGAGCATAAAGTTCCGTGGCTGCAACTATGGACTGAGCTGGTGACCGAAGCGGCGCCGTGGCTGCCGGACGTGGACATGCCCATCAATTACATGGACGAGTCTCGACTGATCGTTCCTTGGGAAAACGTGAGCGATCTTGTAGGGAAAGAACAAAAAAGTCGGTCGGTCAAACCAATCGACGAGGTGATTACGAAATATAGCGGCCTTGCTAAGGTTGACGCTATCGACGGAGCCGAACCTTATCGTCCCAAGTGGCTCGGAGGGAATTACTGGAATCTGACACGGGTTGCCTGCGCCCCCGATTCCCCGTCCCGCGACGTCGCACCAATCGAAAACTTTGAGACGTTACCTGTCTTTCCGGACAATTGGAACCCCGAATATTCCTACAAAGGGTACGTCGTGAACTTTACTTCCGCGGCGGACCCATGCGTCCAGCCCCACCTCCGCGGCATGCACGGCACCTTCGCCGAGCCCCTTACCATGTCGACGAGTCAGGAGCTCATTCCGTTATTCGGCGGTTGCAAGTTGTCCGTAAACAACGAGATCCTCATTCCCGGCGCGATGTATCTGACCGACGACCCTTTCTATTCCGGAGGCGACACGCACGGTCCGGCGTGGAGACGGAAGATCGACGGTGTCGTATGGCGTGGTGTAGCGTCCGGCGGTCGCAACAAGAAGGAGAATTGGTCGCATTTCCAGCGTCACCGCCTTATCGAGATGTTGAACGGAACGACGGTAGCTGGGATGGAGGAGAACAGCTCTCGCGCGATGACTTTCGAGATGCCGCCCGTGAAGAAGTACGACTTTCCTAAAAGGCGGGAGGGAACCATCGGTAGCTGGCTGGAGCACTTCGCGAACGCGGGATTCGTGAATCTGCTCTGCTTCCCGGACGACTCCGACTGCGCCTACGTTAGGCCGTACTTTTCCGAGCTTCAGAGCATCCCTATGAAGGAACAGTACAAGTACAAGTTCATGCCCGATGTGGACGGAAATAGCTTTAGCGCTAGGTTTAGGGGATTCTTGTTGTCAACATCTCTGCCGTTAAAGGCCACGATCTACGCCGAATGGCACGATGATCGCTTGTTGCCTTGGCTTCATTTTGCTCCGATGGACAACACTTTCCAGGATTTATACGCCGTCCTGGATTACTTCACCCGAGATAAGAAGGGCGATAAGTCGGCACGTTTCATCGCCGAGGAAGGCAGGTCATGGGGCTCCAAGGTGCTCAGAAGGGAGGACATGCTGTTGTATGTCTGGAGGTTACTTCTCGAGTTTGCGCGAGTCTGTGACGAGAAACGGGACATGCTAGGATACATAGACGACCTGAGAATGGTATAATGGTATAATGAATGTATATAAGTAAATGTTTCCTTTTTGTTCTTATTTTTTTCGTACGAGAATTATACCCAATTTACGACGAGCATCCAGTATCGATTGATTTCGTCGCGTTTAGAATATGTATGTTGACGTCTTCACGTGTCGAAGGATCCACAGATGTCTTGAAGTTATCTAAGTTACGCGCGTACAGTCCTAGATGCACTGACCACGGAAAAACAGTTTCCATCAGCTCTACTTTCCAAGGTTGCTAATCTCCATCTTTGCCAATTGTTGGCACGTACGTTATGGAGTTTATTAGGTACCTATCTACCTAACCTAGTACATAAGTCTCCGACATACCTACCCAGATACCTACCTATATATCATAAATGATCGCGAGTCAAGTCGATTAATATTCGGTGGTACTCTGCTATTTAGGAGATATCGTCGATGGCCCGATGAGTTTTTGGTAGGGATCTAGTCGGGAATAATTCAGAATCATTTTACGCGAGCATCGTTAGATCTGAAGCGCGTATCTAGACGACGCAATGATGCAACTCAAGGGTTAACCCAAGGCTCTTAAACTAGATCGCCAGTGTTTTAAGAGACATTGATGGGTCCTAGCCATTTAAAGTTGATTGAAGATAGCTGCGACGTATAAATTATCGGACATAGGAATGCCATCGGCGTTTACAGGAACAAAGCCGAATCGGAGAATAGCAGCAACAATAGCGTTCCATACTAACATTCTACAACGGCATTCGACCTCAAGCACACGTTGATAAAAATATAAATATATAAAAAAGGTTGTCGTGATGCGATGAAGCTCTATGAAAATGGCTGAGCATCTCGAAAGTTAACAGAGGTGATTAAAATTGTGAAGAGTGAAGATGTCAGATTATAATTTCCCACTTTCGAACAAAGTTGCTCTGGTAACAGGATCTTCGAGGGGCATTGGAAAAGGCATCGCCTTGGAACTTGCTCGTCGTGGCGCTACGGTATGTCCCCATCAGATATTATTCGTGTCACTTTCGAATAGCAACCTACCTAGTACCTATCTAGGTACCTGGTAGCTACCTAATAGGTTCTCTAACATTTAATACCTAGGTAATCTTGACATACGTGTCGCAAGGCAGTGAGGTCCTTGCTAGAGAAGTCTGCCGAACGATCGAGGCTCTTCCCCATAAGCCTCGTTCCCACGCTATTCGAGTCGACCTGAGCACTCTCGATGGAGCTCGGTCACTCATAGGTGGTCTCCTAGAGTGGAGCGAAGGCAAGCTCAAAATCGACATACTTGTCAATAATGCAGGGATAGAAAAGGCGATGTCCCTGGCAGAAGTGACGATCGACGACTACAACGACGTGTACAATCTGAACATACGCGGGACGATACTATTGACTCAGGCAATCCTACCATACTTGAATAGCAATGGTCGCATCATTAATATAGGCTCGGTTGCTGCAAGAACCCCCTTCAAAAATTTCAGCTTGTACTGTTCTTCGAAAGCTGCACTTGAGGGATTGACCCGAGTTTGGGCTGCCGAGTTGGGTGGCAACGGAACTACAGTCAACTGTGTCGAGCCGGGACCAGTCCAGAGTGACATGCTCGACGACATCCCAAAGGATATCGTGAATCTTCAAAAGATCCTCACGCCTATCGGGAACAGGATAGGGACGGTCGACGAAGTATCAAACATAGTGGCTAGTCTTGCCAGTAAAGATGGCGCTTGGATTACTGGACAAACCATCAGTGCGAGCGGAGTAAGTCACTGTATTCCTTCTTCTATCGTTGCTTATGTTGTTTGCAATTACTAATTGCTATATCTTGAAAGGGGTTTTCGATGTACTAAGGTGGACTTAATCCCTATGGGATAGCCTAACCTACCTCCTAACCTACCTAGTAGGACCTAGGCAGGTAGGTAGGATCTGGTAGGCACCTAAGACTTTAAGTGCCCGCCAATGGATATTGGGAGCCAACTGAGTATTGTGTGATGGGTTTTGTATAGCGGCCCATGTCTTTAAACTACCGACCCACTTGATTCGGGCCTTAGAATAACAATATAGGCGTTAGAGGATAGCTGGAGATACCTACCGGATAGGTACCTACCACCTTGTAGACATGTTCGTCAGGAATAGTCTGCATTAGACTATAGTTAAACAAGAATGCACTCCATTTTCGAACCAGGCTTTACCTTCTTTACAATCATCCATGTTGGACGACCATGCTATTATGCCAATGCGACGAAAGGTCTGCTCTGCAGCTCCGCCAGTATCGTGAACGGGCTGAAGAGCAAGAGCTAGCTCTAGGCCGATGTCATCCCCTTTGGGATCGCACTTTGCCAGGAATAATGCTGTGGCGTTTCTCCTATGCCCACGATTATTATTCCGGGGGCCTTGTATGTATGAGCAGTCCGCAACTAACGAAGCTACCTTGGCAGTTGATTCTTGGTCATATACGTCATCGTACAAGTTCTGATTATGAGACCTAGAGTCCAAGATGCAATTCTTGATCCGGCCGTTGACCTTAAGCCGCCCGCCGCGGACTCTACCGAAAGAATCCGTTCCGGAGAGGTTGATTTCGACAGAACTAATCTGAAGGTCAGACCGCATCCTTCCTGGTTGGTCAAATCTGCTTTCGAATGAGACCCCGCAGCCGGAAGAAAGCCAAGACCAGGAGGGAATTGTCTTAAGATACTCTTGCCCGGCAGATTCTACGTACGAGCATAGGCGACGTTGCGGAAACTTCGGATCAAACCCATAGCGATGTTCAACATTCCACGAGAGACCGGCATGGATATCACGTAGCCAGATACCGGCCGCATAATTGTCGTTGAGACGCAGCGAGAACCGACTGGCCAGTCCCGACAAAGCTGGGAGCCTGTCCGAAACGTGCGTGAGCGAGCAGTCGGCAAATGTCTCGGCAACCTCCCGCCAGTATTGAAATATTTCGCCTTCAGTGTTTATGTCTTCCACCCTCCTGACTTGGGCGATCTCGGAAAGCATCATAGGCCCTAGAGTAAAAGGGTGGTGGCGGTCGTCGGCATAGCAAACTTGTTGACATTCCCATACCGTACGACTCTTGCGAAAGGAAAGCATGCGATTGGAAAGGAGCCTCTCCTGCAAAGCCCATCCTCGCGTTGATAGGTTGGTGCCCCAGTCATTGGCCATGGTGACACCGATAGATGGGATTTCAGTTGCACACTCTAACATAATCGGGGCGGTGATACCATCACACTCTAGCCCTGCCCGAACGTTGAGACTGATGATATCCGCATCTGCCGGAGGATAGTCGTGTAGGAAGCCTTGTGAGCTATTCGGTGCGTCCGATGCGGCGATCGTTACCGTCGCGTTGGAATATATGTCGGCCATGCGCGGACACTCGCGTTCCCAGTCCTCTCTCGAATCTTGCATGATGCATAGGGAGTCAATCCAAAGGAACTCGAAGCCGAAATACCGGGTGACTAACACGGCATGCTGGAAAGACGCAGGTAGATCCTGTAGTCGGATGCCTTTCCGGTGAGTTTCATAATTCATGCTCGTGGTGACTAGCGGCTTGACAGTGCCCCAGCAATGACTTAACGCGAGATAGGGGCCTCTGGCATCCCTTGATTCCGTCAAACTCACTGCAATAATCTCGGACGCGTCGGAGGTGATGCGAAGAAGCCTAGTCGGATAGGCGTCGTGAGATGGAGACAGTGTAACACAAAATTTATGGTTATCTCGACATTCTCGAAACCAGGATTTCGCAAGTTCTAGATCTGGGCGTCGCTGTTGCTGAACCATCCAGCTTATAGGAGATAGCGGGCTCCCTACGGGGAAATCGTTACTACTAGGTACATATACATAGGTAGGTAGTTACCTAGATATGCTACCTTGCATGCCACTCACATGGCAGAGAAGCATCTCACCCGCGACGGCAGGCTCACGTTCTTACCTTTTGGTGTCGCAACCCTGATCTTGCACGCTCTACTGGTCCCTTCCCACGACTCTCTCATCTAGGAAAGTCCATCGATCAGAGAAGTCTCCCCTTGCGGGGTATAGTCATCCACATCCCCATCGGTCGTGAAGACGAAACCTTTGCCAGTCCCATCCTCAGCTAGCAGCCATTCCTCTGCCGCGCTCTCCTCCCACGACACTCCCGCAGGCTTGTCGGCGGGGTACGTGGCAACGCAGCGAACAAGATTCCGACAGAGAAAGTTACATAGTTGGCAACCGTTTTCGGATGATTCTCGTAAGATGGCGAAGGACGAATGATGGTGGCTTAGCTTGGCATTGCATGCAACTGCGGTCCAGTTGAGAGAGGAAAACACTTGACAATGGTGACAGAGGTTCATTATTTCGTTAAGTGGAAGCGTCGGACGAGAGGATAGAGTTTATCGATAGAGATAGATCTATCAAATCCATAGTAGCTGCAGCTGCATCCGGCGAGTGTGGGCGGGATTGTCAGGTGATAGTCGACCGTGTCGGGCGCAACGAAACTTTCGCTTCCGTCCTTGCCGCTTCTATCCGGAAATCTTCTATTCCGTGTGCCAGTGCGGGGTATGGAGATTGCGTGGCTGACCTGGTCTCTAACGCCTTCAAGTCTTCGGTATCCTCTACTTTCGATGCGATTCCGAATTAAGAAGGATGTGATTTTGCTCGTGTGCGATGGAAATTCTAGTAGTCCTGGACTTTTGAATTGTGTCTGTACGCATAGTACTCGATATGCGCTTCGTAACCCTGTACCTAGATGGATCCGTTCGTTAATTATTCATAGTGAACCTGGCGCCTACCTAGGTAGACTAGGGTACTGTTTGTAGAGACGGCGGGGTTTCTGCCGTTTCGAGAGCGATATTCGGGTCATATCACCAGACTCCGCATTTTCGCTTTGCGCGGTAGCTACGCGGTTAGATAGGTAGGTACCTAGTAAATGTCTAGTAGCATTGGTTATGACTTCCAAGGTTGTGTCCGTAACTTGGAAGCTAGGTACCTAGATATGTATTTGGTTATTGCAGGATCGATTCAAGGTTGACATTTAGACCCTGAATTGTGTTCCAAGGTTGGTAATACGAATCCTTCCAGGTACTTACCGAGTGACGCGATATTACGATCTTGGTTCGAAATAAGAATCTGTCTCTTGATAGGTAAGCTATTCGACAAATCGTATAGAATTAGATACCCTTACGAGCAAACTCGTCTTATATATTGTCGACAATTAATAATCTACCCGAGATGGCTCTTCAAGTGTTGTAGTATTCTAACATGACAACCTTCGGATACTTTGTTGGTGGGGACACGGTCGAATATTCGTAGGATAAGTTTCCGGGCTTACAAATATTTGACGTCGCAGTGGAGCTAACATCACGCAAGACATCACACATGATGCTACATACCTAAGTAGATGCTACTAGGTGAACACTATGTACTGAGGTAGGTAGGTAGGTAGATAGACAATTATATAAAAGTACAGGAAATTCTATCGATCTTGTAGAGAAATTGAAGCATCACGTCTACTACCCATCTTTGATCCCACTCGTATCCCATATCAGACTGATTGAACTAACTCATTGGACTCATAAAATCGAAAATCGAAACAAATTAACATATCAAACATGTCAACAGCAGTCAAAGTCGCCATCGTCGGTGCTACTGGCAAGACCGGCAGTTCAATCGTGAATGGGTTACTCGCATCTGAGACTAAATTTGTTCGTGGCCTTGATATCATCGCAATATGTCCCGCAAGCTAACCTCAACTCTTAGGATATCACCGCCCTCGCACGACCAGCTTCTGTCGACAATGAAGCTCACAATGCCCTCAGAAATCGTGGCATCCATGTCGTATCCGCGGATTTGACAGGCCCAAAAGAGGAACTCGTTAAGACCCTGACCGGAATCGACGTAGTCATTTCTTGCATCGTCTACAATGGCTTGAGTGACCAAATTCCCCTCGCCGAAGCGGCGAAAGAAGCTGGCGTGAAGAGATTCGTGCCTTGCGACTTTTCCACGCCAACCACGAGAGGTGTCATGACGATGCATGATCAGAAGTCAGACATTCTTGCATCGGTCCAGCGCCTCTATCTACCATACACCGTCATCGATGTCGGCTGGTGGTCTCTTCAAGGAATCCCGGCCGTAGCCTCGGGTCGAACGAAGCACGTGGTTCGCGAACTCATAAACGTTCTCCCGGGCGACGGTACGGTCCCGATAGCATATACCGACTTGCCGGATATCGGGACCTACGTCGCAAAGATCATCGTTGACCCAAGAACGCTGAATAGGAAGGTCTTTGCGTATACCGAGGTTCTCAGCACGAACCAGGTCGACGAGCTCGTCGAAGAGCTTAGCGGCGAGAAAGCTATAAGAAAACATGTAAGTTCCCTATCGCTAAGTACTAGGTACCTAATATGTACCTAGTAGGTAACAGTAGAAAAGAAGCTAACAGGACTACCATAGCTGAGCGCGGAAACGGTTCGTGACGCCATCGCATCTGCACATGCCGCACTAGCCAAAGATCCCACAGACCAGTCGACAAGATTTAATCTTCTCCTTAACGAATACGTAAACTGTTGGGGTTTGAGGGGTGACAATACCCCCGAGTATGCCAAGTATCTAGGCTACTTGGATTTCAAAGAGCTGTACCCCGGCGTTACAGGCAAGACCTTGCGAACCATCATCGCCGAAGTTCTGGATGGAAAGAGAGGGGGAGAGTGATGGCATATCACCTGCTGATATGTTATGGATATTTGGATACCTACCGCTTAGGTAGGTCGCTTACCTAGTAGGTACCTAGTTACTGGGTACTGACTTGGGTAGGTATGTATTAGGTTTAAGGGCATAGTACCTATGTTGATGAGAAGATGCCACTGGATCTCTTCTTGTCTCTTTCTGTCTGTCTGTCTGTCTGTTTGTCTGTTTGTCTGTCTCTCTCCTTCTCTATCTCACTGAGGACTCTCGATTGTACTACATACTAGGTATATAAGTCTTGTTGAATGAATATTATCTCATGAGCTACTTACTAATATAGGGTTCATTGGATCATTGTTACCCAGTATCTAGTTTGAGGGCAGACTTGCTCCGTCCACGTCAGGGTCTGGTAGAAAATTGAGGAAAGGCGCCGGTCCCATATAACCCATGATTGCTTTCGTCTCCGACCCTAGGCGAATCCAAGATGATAACCACCGCAAAAACCGCAACCAAGGAGTATCCATCGCCTCGTAACGTGTCGCCATATTTGAAGACATGTAGGCAATCTCGGCTCTCGGGCGCTGCTTTTGTTCGTATCTCTCGAACGAATCCGTAATGTTCTGGGTAGTGGGTGTCGGTGTTCCTCGGACCAGCGACACGAGCTCGTTGGCAAGGTTGCAGATTCCTTCGACGGCGAGATTGCCTCCTATACCACCATTTATTGTTGTCTGCATAATGAGTGTAAGATTCATGGACTGTGTTGGATGAGTAGTAGACCTCTGGAAGAACTCACTTTGCACGTAGCATCCCCAACAAGTACGACTCTGCCACCATTATTCCAGGCACCTCGAACTACCCCTTCTTCCAGAGTCACCATACCACCTTTGACCCGGGTGTTCCAAAGATCGCGAAATAAGTACCCAGGGCAAGCAGTTAGATCTCCATATTTCTCGACGCTAGCAGCAGCGTCGGACTCTGTGTAGCGCGGAACATCCGGTGTGGTGTAAGTGGTTTCTTCCTTTATGAATAGGAACCAGAAAATGAGTCCCTTCGGACCCGGAGTCGTGATGCCTGATCGGTTTCTAGAATAGACATGATAGACAACCCCGTCCGAGGCCTGGGCATCGGCTTCAGGCCGGCTTGGTGATGTACCGAAGACTGTCCTGTAACTTGAAGTATATGCTATGAAATCGTTAGTCTTCTCCTTCGAGATAGGTACCAACTGCCTACTAGGTACTAGGTAGGTATATAGGAGGTAGGCAGGCAAACATCTAGGCACCTAACAGTAGCCCGAAAGACCTAGGTCACGAGGAATCACCTACGCCGGATTAGATTTTGAGACCTCTCCGGGTCACTCTCGGCGACCGATTCAGCTATCAAACGCCGGATAGTGCTGTGAACGCCATCCGCCGCCACCAATATGCTACCCCTGATATTCTCCCCACTACTGGTCAGCACCGTAACGCCACCTTCGTCTTCCGAAAAGGACACGACGCCTGTATTTTCACGGACTTTGGACTGATCTTCGATGTTGTCGTACAGAGTTTTGAGACAGAAGTGGCGTTCCATGAACAATATCGGTCTACCGGTCTGCTCCATCGCCTCCCTGAACATCGGCGAATCATCAAATAGCCTTCCTCGCTCATCAACGTGATAACGATTCGTGAGGGGTGGGTTCAAAGCACAGATAGTCTTCCAGACGCCAAGCTGATCGAATATCTTTCCGGTATTGGATATTAGACATATAGATGCCCCTATCTTAGGAGCGACATCTCGATTTTCTAGGACGACGAAATCAATGTCGGCCTTCTGCAACGTGTTAGCTAAGGCTAAACCGGCGACACCACCGCCAGCTATGATCACTTTGAAAGGTTCGAGATTCCCCATTTTGAAATTCACATATGAAATGAGATCTTAGTAAGTGGTCTAACAAAGAACTGGTCTACTTAGAAGCAATGGGCGTGGCATGGCTTTATAGAAGGGTCTGCGATGACACCGAACAGCGTTGTCGCCATCAGAGTCACAACAGAATTGGGAATGCATGCTTTGCTCATCCAACATGATCCGTAAGGGGGATAGCGAATGTGATTCTTAATAATAACCCGCTGGAGAAGCACGCAATAGAAGCTGCATGGGAGTGGGGTCTGTAAAGCTACCTGGTACGAATCTTACGATGCAGAAAGCATGCATTGGGTTACCATGAAAGATCTGTGCCGGTAGCAAAGGTAGTGAATGTCTTTTCATAATACTTGGTAGGCAACAAAGCCACCTATGTTGGCACCTACCAGGCAGTTAGTCTTGAGAATGGATATATTTCAAGGCTACACATAATACTGACATAGTAAAACGAGGGTTGCGGGTGAGAAAATGAGACAGGGATGGCATTTAAGTCCGTCGCATTTATGAGCGCCTACATATGTTCGTAAGGTAGACGAATAGAATTGCATATCATTTCTGAAGCTAGGCACCTTAAGCAGCCCAAGATAAATAGCTTGTCTTGCGCTTACGTCATACGAACTTGAAGATGGTCAAAAAACTTTTTATTTCGTGACGTGGAGCCCGAGATTTCCCCCCACCCTTGAAGAGGCGTACTAGGTACATCCTAGTAGCTGCTAGATTAGCCGCTGGTCCCCGCCGGTCCCTGGAGCTCGATCGCATCCACAATATAATTCGCACTCAGGAAATCTTGGTCACCGGTACCATAAACACCAATCGTCAACGTATTTTGCCCGCTCTTCAACGCGCTCGCCGGGACGGTCCAACTGTAGACTTCTCCGTATCCTCGGTAGGCTCCGCGAGTTACTCCCCTCGAGTCGATGAGTTTCTAGTTTCAATTAGCTTAGCCCAATATCGCACTCGTCGATGTATTGCTACGTCTACCGCGTCTCCTGAATCCACTGCGTCCATAACTTACCGGAGCTCCAGGATCCTTTCCAGTCCAGCTACCAATCGCCACAGACGGGCGTCCTCCTTTAAACGAGAGTGTCGTTCCCACCCTCAATACAAGGTCCCGGACCTGGTCGGCGGTGAGGTCGAAATTCACCTTGGCCGTGCCGCCACTCTTGGAGAAGAGGGCCATGGGAAAGTCGCTAGCGGACGATTTACCGACAGTAAAAGTACCTCCCCAAGAGCCCATCCGAACATCACTCGGATGCATACGCTCGATCTTATCCCCGTTTTTCAACTCTTGCGGTCGGCCATCAAATTCCCCGATACGCCAAACCACCGACGTGCTCGGTTCCGCAGATGCGATGTTCTTGGTCGCGTCTTTGCCAGCTGTAACGGTCACCGTATCCTTGGCTACCTCGTACTCACCTTTATATAGCTTCATGGTATACGTTCCAGGTTTCATCAGAGGGGATTTAAACTTGCCACCGGAAGCTTTGGCCCAATACTGAGATTTGTCGTTATACCAATGAACAACCGCTTCGAAATTACTCGGGACCCCGGAGGCCGAGCCGGAAACGGAGCCGCGCTGGCTTGCCGGAACGTAACCTTGAATGTCGAGATCCGCGAAGAAGGACGTGTCTAGATTCGCAGAAGGCGTATCTCCCTTGCTACCGAATTGTCAATTAATGATCGATAACTGATATTAGGTATGTGAGAAGCGAGCAAACCCTACCAGGCAGCTAGGCACTAGGTAGGTATACTCTCAACACTTTCAACGCTCTCAACGCTCTCAGCACTTACGTGAATTTCATCGCATATGGTCCCATCAGCCCGAAGCGCCACGCCTCGGTTCGAACATGACCGCTATTCATGTACCAGTAAAGTTCTTGGTCGCTACCAGTCTGGCTGTTGATGTCGCGCATGAACGGTCCGCCGGACGAGGTTTCGTATGCCGTCCCAGGCATGATCATCCAAACGGCAGCATTCTGGAGGGGGTTAGCCTCATAGGTCCTTACTTGGCGAGCCACTGCCTTTCTAGTAGGTAGACAGATATGGATATATGTGTGTAGGTGCTAGGTAGGTACGCATCCACGTCAACGGTAATCGCAGCAATTCCACTTACCGAACCGACTACGCCGTGAATCTGGTCGTCGATGAACCGATCCGACGTGTACATCTTGCATCGCGTCTGTCCGTTCGAACATTTGAATGTATCTTTGCCTTCGAACGCGGTGCAACCGATACTATAGCCCTTGGAGTTAGGACACGTGAGACTAAAGGTTCGCGTCGACAGGTCAAGGAACTATCGACGCACTACACACGGATACATGATATATGGAAAGGGGCCCCTGATCAATCCTAAGCACTAGGTAAGTTCGAATCTCACTTACTTGTTTCCGACGTCCCCGTGCACACCTGTAGGCAAGCTTCCCTGACGCAGGCGGGCAAGCCATCGAAGCTCGCCCGGATCAACCTCCCCGGTAATATAAGTCGCCATGTAAATGGTCGCATCGTCTGGTTTAGCAACATAGTACTGGGTCACCGGTAGCGAATTCGATTTGGCGGTGATCCTGATGTACTTGCTGCCGATAGTTTCTGCGGACACTGAGGACGTCCCGAGACCAGAGTTGATTCCAGATGCCTTGCTGCTTCCTTGATACTCCACACCGTTGAACAACAAGCTCGTCACGTCTCCGTTTGATCTATTTCTGGGTTAATTTGGAAGCACGTTAATACCCAGGGAAGGGTTATCGAGACTTATTGACTTCAAATACCAAGCCACCATTCGTATCAACCTAATACGCTACCTGTCAGCTATAGAAATACTAGCTAAATAAGTGAGTCGTTCTTCGATTAAACACGGACCTTATATCCACTACTCGTGGTTGTGAGACCGAAGGCGGCACGAGCGCCATTGCCAAGCAACGCCAGCGCCAGAACAGCAGATGCGACAACCATTGTGCCTGAGGTGTCGACGGAGAAAGGTGCTATAGTGTACCTAGTATACTAGGTAGGAGGTAGCGATAAAAAACCAAGATGTGATGGAGTTTGACGCGATGCATGCAGCGTACTTTATTTACATACCCACCACTTACCTGGACCTAGTATTCATAAACAATGTCACGTTTAGCATATCCTTACCTAAATCACCTATACAGCGAGGCCTAGGCCAGCCCGATGCAACGATCAAACTGCTAGTTATTAGACATGTACCTACTTAGGCATTCTATTTTCCCTCTCCGTGAAACCAAAATCCGAAATAACCGAGAGCAGAGGTGAAAATACGAACCTGAGTTCCAATGATGGAAATGAACCTCATCGGAGCGCCATCGCCCTAGCCCATCAAGGAAAGCGGGAGCCGGCAGAATTGGCACGGCCCTGGCGGCGGAACGAACATTTCCACCTTCCACCGGAACCAATCCGCGTTCGGGTTAGAGAAGACCGAGGACGCGAATTCCGCGGACCCGTACCGAAATTTACTAAAATTTATGTCTTTCGAATTCCCAAGACATAAGGATGGGACGGATGAATAGGTGTATTAGGTAATTAGCCGCCCACGTTAGAAGCAGAATAAATTGACAGCCATAATTACCAGGCAGTAGGTATCTGGTTATACAATTAAGAAATGCCCTTCCACTTAGATGCGTTGTGATGGGGTGCATCCCAGGTTGTGAAAGGGATCGTATTACACGACCCCTTTTGGAAGATTTAGAAATATTGGAAAAGGGGTAGGTACCTAGGTAGGTACGTAACCTACTAGGTGGTAACCTACCTAGGTAGGCGTCGCTCATGTTCCAAATAAGATATCAATATTCAGATGCCCAATTGGCCAATCTCAACTACCTGCAGGTGCTGGTTGGGCGACATAGCTCATGATTCCACACGTCCATCTCCTCTGCCGGTGCGCCTAGATCCAAAAAGGTCTCGAGGTCGTGAAATGGTTGTCATCTGACTTAGCCATCTAACTTGGACATCCAACCTAAACACAGAGGTGTATTAATTATCGCCGACTCCTATCGAGAAGTATTGTCGTTTCGATGTTCGTCAACCAAGCCCAACCTGATCACCTATACCAAGATGCATTAGCTACCATATCATGCTCACTCAGGGGGCTAGGTACACTTACATCGTTTATCTTCTTTAGTCGACGTACATCTTTTATCAGCCTTGCAGGGTGAAGGATCAGGAATATCAGCATGACAAGAAACATCGGAGCCCCGTCAAATGCGTATATGAAGCTTTCGTGGGATATGACATATCCATCTTCTCCCTGCAAGTATTCGACCGCTCGTACGACCGCACGTAAAATTAAAAGTAGCGCTACAAGGCTGATGCTGTAGAAATGGAACTGCCATCTGATGCTAGGATCATGAAGGAGAACCGTAGTCAAGTCCCGCTTAATACGGTTATAAAGGAACACGATCTGAAGGACGAAAAACGACAATGCGACGAATTGAGTTATGATACCGGAAAGCAAGATGATCCTGGACGTCCGAATCGCTGAAGGGTCGCCGGAGGCAGGAAGTATAGAGCCGATGAGCTGTGTGAAGATGCATCCGAAGTCGATCAGGACATATAACCTAGTCATCCAACGCAAGCTAAGCAACGAGTGGTGTGTGGCGTCCAAGACCGCTGCGATCCTCCCGAGACTCATATACACCGATGCCGCGAGAAAGGGGGCTCCAGCAAGGATAAGTAGATTCTGTAGAATGAACCACTTCGCTAGGATAGGTTCGTCGTGGGCCATGGCTCGAGAGTAATAACCAAAAAGTTCGGCTAAGAGAAATAACGAGTTAGATATATCAACGACTAGGTAGGTACCTAGCCGTCTGAGTGCGCCATCGGTACGAGGACTGCCAAATAGGTAAAGGGGGTAAATGTGCAGCGAATGAGACGGAATATAACTAACCAATACCGCCTAGCAGAAAAGGGATGAAGAACCACGCCCGCAGCCAAAAGAAGTACACTAGATGACCAAGAGTTGCAACAGAAAATAATGCCATGAAGGCAAAGCCGGCGGGTTTGCTTGGTAGATACTGGTAGAAGACGATTTGGGTACCATTTACAACAGGTCCATAAGGGCCGTCGCCCGTGTTGTAGCCGGTAGAATTTAGATCCATTGCTTGCCGAAGTAAGCCTTAAGCAATCTATTAGGAACTACCTATTAGTTGAATATCGGTGTTCTTTGTGAGGCAAAGATGATGGGAATTCGAAATTTGAAGCTCAGAACTCGAAACTTGAAGCAAGCTGTAACCAGCGATAGCAGAAAGAACGTGGTGAACTATTGGAAAGTGGTTAAGGCAGAAACGAAAGGCTACTGATTAAGAATTCTAAATATTCTACCTAAATAACAAAGTCCCCTTCTTTAGCGAGTCCCATATAAGCAACCATCGTGTTCGACATCTTCGCACTTTCTCGTACAGACAGAGCCAAATCGTATAATAGTATTGACTATACGAAAGTTGAGGTCTCCTGTATGGCCTACCACGTTGTATTTCACGTTTCTGCAAGTATCTGTACATAGTTTCCCGAGAAGTTCCTACGCATAATGAGGTATTCGACACATCGTCAAATAATCCATAAATTTATATGTCGATATGTCTGCAGCCTGTTCGATGACGGCGCCTCCCGAATGGAAGAAAGCTTACATGGTACCAAGACCAGATCGCTGCCAGGTTTCAACCATGCCCCTTGCCGAAAATTGTCTTCTCTCATAGGCTGGAATGGCATTTTGACGATGGACCCTTGCTTAGGGCTCCGCAGAACCGTGGATCAGTTACCAATTTAGGCTTGACCCAACCGATATTCTACCGGTCCCATACTAAAATTCCGGCAGAACATCGGTCGTCTGGAAACTAGGCGGCTGAATGCGTACTAGTAGGGATGCAGGTGCTAAAAAGGTCACGCTAATCATGCATAGTCCCTGATTAGTTTACTGCGGCTGCTGCGCCAACTTCACGACCGACAAACGCAGAAGCTCTATTCACAACAACATCATTCTCATCTCACTCATGGCCGGTCTACCTTACTCATACCTCTTCCGATTTCACCAATAACAATCTACTCTCCCGTGATACATTATCAATCTTCAAACAAGTACAAGTTACCTTCAGGCTTCAGCTCATGAAGAATTCGTCTCATATAAGCATAACCAAAGGAACGTCCCGGATCAACCAGTCAGTTCGGAGTTCCCCACACAGAGAGAATGATCTAGTTAGGCAACAATGCAATTAAGTAGGAGGCGCTCGAAAGGATATAAGCTGCAGACCGTGGACCCGTCCGAGGTGATACTGGCTGACTGGTAATGATAACGATTGCATAAAGCCGAGGGAAAAGCAAGTTCCAAGTTCATAATTCTCCAAGACAATAGTGATTTGGCTTGATCCTGTAAGCGGTGAGGGTGAAATACCCTTGACCTTCTACCTAGGCTGCGGCAAGCGATCAATAGCTGGTGAAGTTACTATTCGAATACCGTGATCAAGGCCATGTTAGACTTGAGGAGAATTAGTCAGTTAACCTAATAGTAATGGCATACTGGATGACCTTGCGTAGGACGTATGTACCTGAATAGGGGATGAGGTCTGTGGTTGCATGCATGCACTATAAAGGCAACCTGACGTAGGTGGCAGAGAACTCAACGATCTGATACCGACGTGGGCTGAAGAATAGATGTACGAGTTTGTAATTAGGGAAACTCGCTAATGAGTTTGATGAATAGCATAATTCCCACAGCTGGACTTGGTAATGACGATGATATAGTGCTCAATACGCTAGAAAATACCTATGCAAGACTCTCTGAAGATCGATACAAGCGTGCATCGTGTCAATTCTATATGGCTGCAGTCTCCTATGATGATTGATCTACGAAGTAGAGCACTCCGACCACGACGATTTGAACATGCGAACGTTCCATGTCGCGTCGTTTTTTTTGCGACTTTTCCCAAGAAACAGACACTATTAACCTACTAGGCAATAAGTCGTCGGTTCATCGTCACGCATAGTTTCTCCTGATTTTACTACTTTCACTGCATCATCATTCCAACTTTGCCACAAGGCGGACCTAGCAAGGGAGAAAACAACGAAATTCTTACGCGTCATGAGATAATCGTCAAGCGGTTGTATATGAAGGGAGTATAATTTCCTAACCCTCCAGAGAAGTTCAGGCGTTTATCTGACCGAGTACCTAGTACCTGCTTGTATAATAGAGAGCCAGCGACGAGGTTCTGGGCTCAACCACTCACTCGAGATGCAACCAACTACCTCTTGGGCTCCGCACTTGAAATACACGCAGAGATTCAAACTACTCTGATCTAGGGCGCACGGTATACGTATAGGGGGAGCTTTTGTTTACTCTACTCCAAGCCTAACTATTACTACCTACCTAGTACCTAAGAACCTTGGAAATTTCCCACGGCCTCAAGTAGGTCTCACCATGATCTTACTAGAGTCCCGACGTATCTCCTCAATAGGTACGGTAACGAACCTTGGGAATTTTCCTAAACTGAAGACCCGGCAGAATCAACCAATGTTCTCTTATCGAGATTTTTCTAATTCTCTACCTTTGGAGGTTACCCACGCTGGCCCGTGATGCCTCCTTATGTCTTCATACCTTGATAGTCTATGTTGTGGCATTCCATTTGTATACTTGTACGTGGAACACCTCAATGGGAGCCCTCCAATAGTTTCGCAAACCGGCTGATGCCATGCTAGACATATATTACCACCTTTGAGGCTACGATTTCAACGCTCTTTAACTGACGAAACCTGAAAATTATCTTGGCATCGACTTACGTTGGAGCTTTCAACCTGTCTTGGTCGTTTCAACAATACTGCTATTTTTGTCGGGATGCAAAGAACTTACGAATCCCTCTGTTGCAACCGACTACCTACTAGGTTGGCAGCAATTCGCAAGTCAACGATTTCCAATGTTATGACCAATATCTACTCCTTGATTTGCTTGTAACCTACTAGGATACCCACGCGTTCATCTTGGCCGCCGGCCGTGTTAACATCATCCCGTCGTATTAACATCCCTTCAACTGGCATGTCGTCAACTGCACCAAGGTCCATATCAGATCATACAGCCTCCTTGTCCTCGACCAATAGCCAATGATGGTCGAAATATTTCAAATGATTCATTCGAAGTAAACAATCACGACAATCATATCTCACAAACTATTTCCATTACCTTGCAAAGCCTCGCGTCCTTTTCTTAGCTACAAGGGGCTGACGACTCATGCTAATTAAAAGAATAAAGTTGACCTTCCATTCCGACTTTGGAACACCGAAATAAAATTCACTTGCCTTTTTCATAGACAATGGGCTTTGGAAATAGAAAAGATCTGCATTCGAAACCGCTACGCACGATGCCAAGGCTGCTAACTGCTGGTGTTGAAATAACTTATAGCATGGGTTGAATCACCACATAAAGTGGATTCCTCATGCGGAGCTGGGCATTTTCTGATCAGTGATTCGGCTCTCGAGATCTATCATACCACCTGGGCAGCCACCAGGGCAACCACAAATCATATCACAAGCATATGCACAATCCTAAAGGCTTGACGATGCTTGTCTTGGAGGATTCTACCACCTTGGAACTCAGTCACGGATTCACTCATGGTATAGAATCTCGACGCGGTTCTTAGAAGCTACTGAGGCGGTCCAGGTCCTAGATTAATGAACACTATACCTACCTACCTCCTACCTAGGTGCATAGTTGGTAGTCAACAGCATACCTACCTAATGAATAACGCAATTGGAATCGCCCAAAAGCAGCGTCATTGTCACAATCGCGCTGATACTAGGTAGCCGGGTAATATCTCTACGTCACTTTGGTCGACATCCCCATGGACGCACCTTTAATACGATATAAAAATTTTATCTTCCACTATTGTAGATTCAAAGATCCTATGGTGCAGAGCTAATTGGACGCTGTAGCATTAACCCAAAAAAAGGGGCAAGTTACGCGCGTCTAAAAACCCCACATTGCGTATTCATACCCACAACGTCTATTTTGACGATCGACGTGCCATGAGTCGTGCTTCAACCCCGTCGCCTCAACCAGTGCAACCCACACAACTCAGCCTTCCGGCATGGCGAAGCTGATTCGAAGGGCGAACAGCTGGCTTACGCAACCATCCCGACCGTCACCAGGTTCTCTCCCCGCTCCGCAGAAGAAGTGGCTTGTGTCGAACACTGGCTTAGATATTCGGAAATTACCATTGGCGGGCGCCAAGCGGCAGTTGTTTTGGACATGGCGGACCCTCCCCGGCCTAAGGTATTAGTTCTGGGGTTGCTGCATCACGAATACCGGCCCTATCACGGCCCTGTTCCTCTTCCAGAACAGCGCAGCCCTGTACGAAACCGCGGTAAACATAGATTCGATCAGGCTTGCGTGAGCCTTGCCCCTGCGCCCAAATGGCTGACCAGTAACGTCAAGCCTATTTGCACACGTAACCACCTGCTGCCAAGAGGCTACGATAATGAACCTCGACCCACAGGCTGTCAAAGATGCCGAAAAGCGTTGCGCGCATGGTGGTGATGATTCGTAGTGCGGAGAGGGAGATGAGGGCGAGCTCGTGGTATAATAAGGCGAAGATGCCGTCGAGACTTCTACCATTCCTTCTCACCACCAGCGCCAACAGCTTGCACTCTTTCACACAGAACTATCAAAGTTCTACTTCCTTCGTTCAAGAACATCGTTCATTTACTATCATACGGACCAGATACCTAAGTCACTAGGTAACCAGCACGATGAGATTCAGCAGTTCAGTCGTGTCCGGCTTAGCCGTCCTATCGGGCTCCGTCCTCGCACACCCGGGCCACGACATCTCTCACGAGATCTTGGAGCGCCGCGAATATCTCAGCTCCGTCAAGCGTACCAACCTCGACCACTGCGCCCCGAAGCTAAAGGCACGCGGCGTCGAGAAGCGCAACGTCGAGCGCCGAGCCGCCTTGCTCGAGAAGGCGCGAGCGAAGAGTGAGTTTCCCGAACTTGATAACTCCCCTGACGATAGAAAAGTACTAGATGCTAAACATAAACAGGAGGTCTTCACAAGAAGCGCGACCTCGCATCGGTCTTGGCTACTAGCCACAACTCTACCGGTCTCGGCTACACCCCGAACACCGATGCCACCACCCTGTTCGCCGGCTACAACGCCTGCCTCCTGACTCCCGAGGTCACCCAGGGTCCTTATTGTAAGTAACTATCTAGGTAGCTCTGTATATGACAAGTGACGGGGAGATGAAGCAGATGAAGCAAATGAAGCGGGATGGGACGAGATGAGGAGATATAAGGCTAACATCGAATCAGACGTCGGCGGCGAATATGTCCGAGAGAACATTATCGAGGACCAGGAAGGTGTCGACACCATCCTCGACTACCAGGTCATCGACATCAACACCTGCGAGCCCGTCACCGACGTCTATGTCGAGATGTGGCACTGCAACGCCACCGGCGTCTACGGCGGCATCGTAGCCAGCGGAAACGGAGACTCCTCCGACGAGACCAACATCGACAACACCTGGCTCCGCGGCATCCAGAAGACCAACACGGACGGCGTGGCGCAGTTCGAAACCATCTTCCCCGGCCACTACACCAGCCGCGCAACTCACATCCACATCATGATCCACCAGGGCGCTGTCCTCCTCTCCAACTCTACCCTCGGCAACAACGTCAGCGCCAGCCACGTCGGACAAGCCTTCTTCGACCAGGACCTCATCTCCGCCGTCGAGCTCACCGCACCCTACAACACAAACACCCAGGAGCTCACCACCAACGCCGACGACGGAATCCTGTCCGAGGAGACCGCTACCGAAGGCGTCGATCCCTTCTACGAGTACACCCTCCTAGGCGACACGATCACCGACGGAATCTTCGGCTGGATAGCCTTCGGAATCAACGCCACCTCCACCACGTCCATCACCCCCGCAGCCTTTTACTACAAGGAGGGAGGTGTCGCTAACCCCAACTCTGGACCACCGGGCGGCTCCGGCGGCTCTGCCCCCAACGGCACCGCTCCGGGTTCTTCTGCCTCTGCCTCTGCTTCGGCTTCGGCTTCGGCGTCCGCATCTGCATCCGCGTAAAGTGGTGTAGTCTTGATGAAGAGTCTTGGGACCTGAAAAGATCAGGGAATATGGTTCTTCCGCGATGGATATGGGGTTTAGGATTGTACAGGCGCAAGGGGTCCGGTTTCATTTGGTGTAAATACGATATCCAAAATAAATGCATTGGTGCTAAATTGGGTCCTGACGTAGTCTGGAGACTGCTGTGTTGCATACGGTGTCGCCCTGCCTTCGTGCAAGGAGCGTCACCATCTTCCATTCATTTCTCAAGGGTTAATCCTTCATTATAGAATCAATAGACTTTACAATTTGCTACGCAGCCCGGATCCATATGTGATCCCTTGAACCCCCTATCGAATCGTCTGGAGCAAGTTGCCGTACCGTCTAACATATCAGTAACCTTCCCGTTTGCGATCGCGATGCATCACCCAACCCTAGATCCAACTCTAACCCCATCCTTACCCCAACCTCATGATTCTCAAAGGCGCTGCGCCGATGTATTCTATAGAACCAGATCCCAGGGATTTTAACTTAGATCAACTACGATGCGAGCGGCCCCTGAGGGATTTTTGAACATTCTATTGATATTCTGGGTACTTAGGTAGAAGTTTGCATGCCACGAGAGCGATGATGTCGCGTGGCCTGCTAGCTGAATGAGGGAAGGACTTATCAGGTATGTTTCCCAAGCGACCCTACGCTGGTTCCCATGCATCTGAAGTTGGGATACATCTACTTAACTAGATACATCTGTACGGAAGCAGATCGGAGTCCCACGGAGGAGCAACGGAGGAGCGTTGGAATAGCTAGGATAGAGATGACGAGCTTTGGAAAGACCTATCTCAATCTCCTCGCACCCAGCGACAAGAGGATCCAGCGGATATGGTCTAAGGCTGACAAAGCAAATACATTCAGTCTTCGGACCAGAAGAGATGCTGTTCCCGTTAGTGACCGAATGTATCTTCACAGACCGCATTACGGGCCCGGCTGGGACAATCCTAGACGTTATATACACGCGTGCTCTCGCTACATGCCTTTTGCAGGACAGGCTTTCGTTGATGAGAAGGGTGCATGTTCAATCAGACCAGATACAGGCGACACATGAAGAGAAATGGGTACCTATCTAGACTGCGAGAAATGGTGGAGTGGTGCGAAAGCGAGATATCATACCGGAGAACTGGTTGGGAAACTGATTGAGGGCTATCGAGGTTCCATCCCCTGACGCGTCAGATCTACACCGGAGCACTCGCACAGCGTATACGTTCTTCATCTCAGCTCGGTGCGGGCATGGGCGCCAACATAGGGACATGACTGGCGGAAAGATTGCCTAAATATTGTTGTCAGTCCGACTGCGGATCGTGCGTTGTCACTTTCTACGGTCCTCCCTGAGATCAAGCGGTCATCTCTAATGCATCTGGGACATGTCAACGAGTCTTAGCAGGTTGGAAGCCATGAGATGAGAACCATTGAGACCTTTATCGACTTCATCGGCTCGCCACACGTTGCACTGTAATTGTCGCGCCTCCCGAAACCCCTACGATGATTCCAAGTTAGACCTGGACAAAGTCAACCCCTCTTCACCATCTATTTGGATTGACCTGCAGAGTGTTCAGTCGACGTCTAAACAAGATGTACCTAAGCCTAGAGATAGGACTACCAATGCGTTGCAGGCATCTCTCCGTAGTGATCCGGTCGTAACTACGTTGAATATCTCGTAGGTTCCCAGATGTAGTACCTCACTCGAAGTTGGATGGGGCGCTTGGTAACAGATCAGGGTCGATAACGAGACACCTTAATGGTTCCAAAGTACGTAGCTTTGGAAGAGAATTCGAGACGATATTGAAAAAAAAACCTAGGCCGCATAGTAGACATTTTGCCATATGAATTCTGCAGGAAACTAGATTGCTGCTAGATTCATATATTGCATGGCTGATTCACTACGGCGATGGGAGTAAGCGTTCATATATCAATTTGGTAGGAAACCACCTGGGTTAGATTCCTGATAGATTTTTGTATAGCGCATGGCTTAGTTTGCCCCTATTCATTTTCAAGTTGGGCAACTTTCGGGCCATACCGGCTACCAGGCTATGAATTGAGATGCATTTTACACAACCCACAACAAGAGGCACAACTCAATATGTAAATCACCGGTACGGAGAATTGATAAATGAGTTATCTGACAACCTTGGAACTTATGAGTTCCATGCTAATCATGTAGGTAGCTATTGCGACACTTGAAATGTCCACAAAGAGCCACATCTCAGGTTTCTTTATAAGGCCACATGAGGAACTACCGCACGATGGCATCTTTCGATAAAATGCCTCCAGTCATGATCGCAACCGATCCTGAATGGTATAACTGCTTAGGGAAATACATATACAATATTCCGCAACTGGATGCATCAGTTTGCATCTGTTACGGCGGCCCTGGTTGATCTGGGGGCAAACAGGTAAGCTAAATCACGGACAGCATTGACAGGAATCTCAGACTAATATATTGCATGGCCCTTTTCCAGTTCCGACTTTCAGACATAGCCCACAACCGAGATCTTTCCATAGAGAATCAACGAATCGCTTTACAGATTTTAAACTACATAAAAGTTATACACATGCATTAATGCCTGTCAGGTCTGGGGTTGTCTGGAAGAGTCATTCGGCTTGTTCAGGTCAACGATCGAGGGACAACCATGAGATGGTCCAGGGGCAACACGTGAAAGGACCCGAAGTGACAATGATCGAGTCCGGCCTCATGGTTTTGATGTATGCAGCTACGGCTATCGAGATCCGTATCTCTCTAATGTATGTATTCAACTGTCCCATCCGGCTTCGAGAAGGGATCAATGTTTCGTTCCTAAAGCATGGTCCTGTAAGACCCGGGAAACCTCAAATCCTCCCCGTGGCGCTGACTTGAATGGTGACCGAACCCAAACAACATTGTCAGACATCGGTCTTCCTCCAGGTCAGTAGCTAGAGGCCTATGGGATCGGGATTCGGCCCGTTGAGTCCCCGTGAGGGTCCTGTTGGCTAGTCCTAGGAGCAGGACAGACAAAGAGCTTCACCTGTATGTATACCGTGTTCTCCATAGCGAGAGTGTTAGGAGCTCTTCGCGCAACAACGTCGTTGTTTCCTAGTCTTTTGGTTCCGCCTCGTGACAAACATCATCGTTTGGAGAATTAAATCTACAATATTCCCCATATGCGTTCTTTAGGTGCATTCGCTCCTATTGGGGATGGCGACGGCAGCTGATATAGGGGGCAAACTAATCCAAATCGCATGCAGCGTAGACAGGAATCTAGTTTCCTGCTAGACTCGTATGGCGCGGTTGCTAGTTCACCCCTAAAAATCCAAGGGATCTTAGGGGGCAAACTGATGGCTGCACCATACTAAAACACCAGGAATCTGGCTTGCGATGGAATAGGGTGCCACTGTGAACGTACGGAAAAATGGTCATCATCTCTACACTGCTGCCAGGAGCTCTATGGTCGGATAGAATGCGACTGCGGTAGATACTCACAGCGTATCCCGAAGGAATTTAGCCAACATGTAGAGTGATCCGAACCACAGTTACCGAAAGACCTGTTCAAGCCCGATATATCGATGGCAATGTCAAAAGAAGCTTGGTCAAGGAGTGTGACGGTGACATGTTTGGAGGAAAACCTAGACGTTAGATAGATCTATAGCTAGGAACCTCTTACAATCGGTGGCGAGGAGGATGCGGCGGCGATCGTTACGGTGCGTTGGAGCGTGGAATATGACGACTTACCGAACCATTAGGGGGGTTGTAGGATAGCTAGGTAGGTACAGTATCAGTGGCTCCCTGGCATTAACGTCAACTAACATAGTGCTGGTTGCGGCACCTTGTCCCCTAATTCCACTAAGCTAGCGACTGTATCCTGAGTCTGGAATAGATATAGGGGTATTGGAGCTATCAGTTGGCCCCCAAAAAGGAATCTTAGGAGGTGAACTAGCTAAATCCCATGCTAATCCAGCAGGAAACTAGGTACCCAAGCTACCTATTATAGCACCCAGTAAAACTACCCCTATTTCCCCGCATCCAACTAACTAAGACGCCAAAGCTCCCCTGAGTCCCCTGAGCATGAGCCCCCTCTAGCTAGGAAAGCCCCCGAAACGTCTTGAAGCATGTCGTCGCACCCTTCAATGTTCATTCCCATTCGGGATCGGTCATATCAATCGTGCACCGCTAGGATCCAATTAGCATTGCATCCCTTCACATCCCATTCCATTGCACACTCGTCTATTCCTCAAACTCATTAATCCAGCTGGTGCATTGGATGCAAAAGTAGTAGTGACTGTTGGAAGTCATAGTGCGATGAAGCTGAGTGATAAGAGGGATCCCTGGAACCAAAGTTGTGGCATACGGCTTCAATGGGCGTGTTGCATTGAGGTAGGCACCTAAATGAAGTGCTCAGTGGTTACCTAGAATTGCTAGTAGTGGATAATACAGTTGTCTGTTTCGGTGATAGGCTCTAGAAACAGTGGCAGTGCTCAGGGCTTGAGACTTGACGATGTAGGGTCCTTTCGGGCTCGCATCAATTGGTCT
This sequence comes from Annulohypoxylon maeteangense, assembly GCF_022496945.1. NCBI lineage: Eukaryota > Fungi > Ascomycota > Sordariomycetes > Xylariales > Hypoxylaceae > Annulohypoxylon > Annulohypoxylon maeteangense. The sequence goes on along the minus strand of NW_025953249.1, from coordinate 4,758 downwards.
AGCACTAGGTACCAAATACTCAGCAATCGCCCTATTCTCCCTGAAAATACAGGGACCTTATAGCGGGTAAATCCTCCTGTCCGAATTTAAGGTGCGAAAAACGCTCTCCTATCCTATGTACAGGAGAGCGCAATTCCCCGCAAAATCGCGGATAGAACATCCATTTCTCCTCTCGGCGATTTTGGTGGGGAAACCCTTCTCTTGTACTTTGGATAGGAGAGCGTTTTTTACACCTTAAATGCGGACAGGAGATTTAAATCTCCTGTCGTCGATTTTGGTGGCAAAACTGCTCTCCTATCCTATGTACAGGAGAACGTTCCCCGCACCTTAAATTTGGACAGGACATTTAAATGTTCTATCCGCTCTCCTGTCCTAAGGATAGGACAAGGCTATTCCCTGCTAAACCTGGGACAGGAGATCAAATCGTCCTGTCTCATATTTTGGTGCAATTCTGGTCCTCCTATCCTCACTATTCCCCGCACCGAAAGTAAGCCTAGGAGAATTACGGTGCCTGTTGTCCACTAGGTACCGACCAGGTATTCCCCCCCAGACCCCCCGAAGATCCCCTATGACCACTAGGACTAGAAGTCTCGAGGACTTTCCAGCGTGTACCCCTTAGCCCATCTGATAGAATGCTGTAGGTATTGTACTGAGCCCAAGAAGACTCCGACAGTTACCCAAGGTTCCCCCTAATCCCCTAAGACCCCCCTGAGACTGCCTATGACCACACCATTCAAAGTCTTAGGGACATTCTAACGCGCGTAGGTAAAACAGTCAATCAACCAACCTGTGTCAAGAAGTGCATCACCCACGTTAAACTTACTGCGACAAAGGCTCATTCATAGGATAGAGCTTGGAGCAATAGTTCAATTGAACCAACAATATTCTAAAGTCCTAGGGTCCGGTGTGTTCCCTCCTCTTTCAAAGCGCGATCCTAGCTGCCATTCAAGCCCATCTCCAACAATGCTGTCGCGGCATTCTGAGCGCGATTGACACACTTTGGTCCCAAGTGCCCAAAAATTTTGAGTCGCTATTTTGCCCGCATGCATGTATTGATGTTTCCTTCTAATTCATACACACCTAGTCTTCTAACAATAGTGTCTGTCTACTTCCAATCGTTCTTGATTGATGCCGACAGTCTCTTGGTAAGTAGTTCTAAGTTGTGCCCATGCGACGCAAAAGTATCTAGTAGGCCGGGAGGCCAGAGGAAAGGGTATTGCTGCCGTCATGTCCAGGTGTCTCAATTGTGCAGGCTCATACCTTTACCTTGGCCTTGGCTGGGAGAACGGTGGGAACAATGAAGGCCATACCATGCGCAATTAGGTCAGGGGATCTCAGTCCCTAAGACCCCTATAATTATCCATTCCTGGACATGGAGGATTTAGGCCCCTAAGACTCCCTCAGGGTCCCACTGTGCTTCCCCTATGACCACTAATACTAAAAGTTTTAGGGGTCTTTTAGCGCACGTACCCTCCTAGCCCAAACTTTCGGCGACCTGGGCTAGGAGGATGGGTACCTATCACAGCTATCCTTAGTGGTAACATTACTGTCGTAGCTCAGGGCTGGCTAGTGGGTTAAGAACCCCGCGAAAACTTGGGCGAGGAGCCTATGACCTAAAAATTACAGGGTTCTCTTTAGGGCCTTTTAGCGTGCGAATCCTCCTGTCGTGATTTTTGGTGGTAAAACGGTTCTCCTGTACTTTGTACAGGAGAGCATTCCCCGCACCAAAATCGACGACAGGAGATTTAAATCTCCTGTCGGCATTTAAGGTGTAAAAATCGCTCTCCTATCCAATGTACAGGAGAACCTAATCCCCCGCAAAATCACGGATAGGAGAAATGGATCTCCTGTCAGGATTTTGGGTGCGGGGAACATTCTCCTGTACATTGGATAGGAGAAGGATTTCCCCCGCAAAATCGGCGACAGGAGATTCGAATCTCCTGTCCGGAATTTGTATGGTAAAACAGCTCTCCTATCCTAGCACAGAACACTCTCCTGGCGCGAGGCTAGAAGGTTATTCCCTACCAAAATTTCGGCCAAGAAGATTTCAACACCTATAGCCCGCCTAAGACCGCCTAGAACCCCCCACCACCACTATGACCATTATGGCCTTTACATTCCAGTGCGCATACCCCTCTGACCCATGTAACACATTCCCTCTAGGCCCTACCAAAGCTTAGAAGCCTATTCCGCGCGAAGTACCTAAAGTCATCCCCCACGACCCCCTGTAACGAAATCGTATAGGGAACAATCTGATTGCTGCGATCGCGCCGTGACAATCCGGGGGCGATCTAACACCTCGGGAGACTTTAGCTAGCAACCTATCTAGGTCATATGTCCTTCAATTCGATTCTCATCGCTCTTGGGTATCGTGCATCGTATCGCGTCAGGTGCATTTTGTTGCTTGCATCCCTTTGGGTGTTGTCGGGATGGGCCAGTTGTTCATGTCGGATTACAGGGCTCAATCCCTTTATCCAGTACACCTAGCAGGTACCTAGGTAAAACTGCCTAGCCCTAGAGCACTATTAGCTGTCTTCGTGCAGCGGCTTTCAGAACTCATTACTGGAAATAGCCAACTGTTGTCTTCTACTATCCAAGACCACTGTAATCACTACAGTGGCGTTCATAGGGACCCTTCTTAGCATACAGCATCCCCACTAGGTACCTACCTACCCACCTAACTAATTTCCAACCCTCACTATAGCCCCTGTACCCAATGCACTACCAGTGGTTATAGTGGCCAGCTTCGACACTTTGCATCCATAGATGTTCTCAAGTAGGTATGTGCACAGCGCGTAACAGCGATGCACGGGATGCCCATAGTACCCCCAAGTAAGAGGAGAGAGCTAGAGCACCGCTTCACGTAGAGAGTGGAATGAAACCAAAGAATGCGCTCCCTAGAATCCCCAATACATGACTGAAAATAACTGACACTACGATGCACGACGAATGCTAGAGTTCCTAACCGTGCATCTTCCCCCTATAAGCTTGCATCCATGGGGCACAACACTCATCCTGATCCGTTAACCTCGGCTCAAATACCAGGGTCAGCAAGAGACCTGCAGCGAGTCGAAAACTCATAGGTTGGAGCTGCTATCAGTTTCGACGTCTGGAGAGTAGACAGAGAAGCCGAAGCCCAACTTCCAATGGAGATGCGAGTCTTGAGGATGCTTGAGCTCAAACCACATCATGGCCATTGGTATCGTCTTGGTAACTCTCCTCGTTTGGTCAGGGGCAATCTAGCATCAGCACCATGCTACCTAATCTAGATGAATCCAGATCGCTCTCAAATTCGTATCTGACTTTGGCTATACCTTTGTGGGCTAGAAGATGCGGTTTCGATTAAGCCACGGTGACAGTGCCTACGATGACGGCGGATAATCCCGAGATAGCTAAACGTGTGAATACCGGTCTGGTCATCTTCTGCAATGCATGAGTCAATGTACCAGTCAGAGGTCTGGCTAGTGGTCTAGTAATATCGGCGAATCTCGTCGATGTCAGTGAGAGCCCAGGAGAGGTCCCATGCATATCGGTTGTTAGTCTCAGAACAGAGTAAACATATGGCTTCTCCTATAACTATACCGTTCACTCGTTATTATTTTTTCGATGGCCTTCAGTTCCGCATCGTGATAATACATTTGCAGCCACAAGGACCCCGCAGGCCTTGATGTCGCCCGTTGACAACAGCAGCAGATGTCAAGGTTCCGAATTGACTGGTATAAGTCGATGCACGTTTTAGATATCGCGCCCTCGAAGCCCCTTCACTATCTCATACTTGCTACTGCTCGTGCGGTCTCCATTCAGGGGCTGTGATAGAGTTGCCAGCGAGGTTATCGAGATCCGTAACAGCAAAGCTATCAATTGTAGTGTCAAGATTAAACGTTGTTAGTAAAAAGGGGTAAGTTTACCATGATGCTGCGGGACAACTACTAGCTACCGTATACATATATAGCCAATGCCAGTCCATTCCGTACGCATTGCTAGAGCTAGGTAGTTAGATAGGTATGAACTACGTTGGCTCTACCATGTTCATGCCCCCCATTGGACTTCATGTTCTGAACGAGGGATACATGCCACATGTTCAGTCGACGAAGTTGAATTCAACGGCAACAGGGCGAAAGGATACCCACAACTTCAGATTCGTTGGGCTTGACCATCATCCCGTGGTCAGAGAACCTCATTCTCTATTAGTTGACTTGTCAAGTAACCCCATTCTATTGAGATCTCGTCCGCAGTATAAACGTAAGCAGGACTACCGAGGTAGTCATGGTTCAATGGCAACTTGGAACAATCCACCAGGCTGGTATAACCATTCCTATCCTCGCTATGCTCAAATCAAAAGGGGTAAATTCATGAACAGGCCATGGACGAATTATTATTATCAATATACAAACATTACAAAACCGGCATCGATCGAAGGGGGATTCGAAGGTGAGTTGGACGGTACTGGATGCACCCCTATCAAATATGGATTGAGTGAGATATCGTGGTTCGAAGTCAGGTATAAATCACGGTCAGATGTTGTACTTGTGGATGTATGGTATTCGAATCCAGATTCCTCAACCGCCAGTGGACTGAGACAGATGCAACCAAGGCCATCGATCCAGCTTCGAGAGCCCGTTCCATTGAAGCCATGACTACGATTTCGCCGGCTGAATTGACCAGGGTTAGGGTTAGGGTTAGGGTTAGGGTTAGGGTTAGGGTTAGGGTTAGGGTTAGGGTTAGGGTTAGGGTTAGGGTTAGGGTTAGGGTTAGGGT